>NC_136770.1:2775872-5175872 GCF_947034865.1 Barbatula barbatula | reverse complement strand
TGCTTTATTGAAAATATGTTTAGAAAATAAAAAACACTGCACAGTATGAGGAACGTTGGCAAAACAGGGATAACAGGTTAACGTGTGTGTGTTTGGTAGAGTAAAGCAGAAACTTCCGAGCTCGGCAGTCCGAAGACAACTGATGACATCATCCCAGAGCGGGCAGAAGACAGCCGCATGGGCCGACGGAGACACAAGACTGAGAACGTGAAGCAGCAATGGAGTCAAGAGAAAGCCATGGCCGTGGAGCAGGAACAGGCTCAGAGGTCAGTCGTGGTTTACTGCATCCTGTCTCTGACCCTACTGTACCTTTAACTAGATTTGGTGTCTTTGCGCAGAAGACATGTAGCTCGGCTAGAGGAAGGAGATACGGGAACTCTTCACCCAGTCTATCAGACCACGTTCTTGCCCTGGGTCACCTTCATGAACAAACTGGGTCAGTTTCCACAGAAGGTTAGCAAAATTCGGCTTGAATATTCATAGCGCGCCTTATGAGGTTCTCTTGTTCCTTTACAGGTTGTCCGTCCATCCAGCATTGCGTGGCGGAGGTCTCGAATCATTTCCTACTGCCCTCTGTCCTCACAGAGATTGGTAATCTGGTCAGCTCTCTAGCCAGCGACACTACGGTTAAAGTGTTTGAAAGGACCAGGTGTGTTCCAGATGCGTTTAGTTGCATTTGTATTTCTGCCGATACACTTTATAAACAGTTTGCTATGTTTTTTGACAGTTGTCCTCAGGGAGATATGCATGTCCCCCTGTCAAACATTCAGCACATCAGCCAGCCGCCCACAACCAGCAGGAGCTTCATCCTCATTGGCCGCAACTTCAGCCAATGGCACTGCAATACAGAACAAGGTACCAGTTTTGTTGTGACAGCATTTATGTCACCATTACACATTACTTATACTCACAGAATAATTTCATGGCTCTTAAATTAGAGGAAACTTTTCAAAAAACACATTATAATGATGGTTATAATGTATTCTAATACCTATTACTTATAATAATTATTTTTTTAGTTGTAAAACCATTCATAACACATTAACACGTGAGGTGCAAGTATTAGTAAATGCAGTCGCAGTTTTTTGTAAGATACAGATCCGTCATAAGAAATGCTGGATGCATTATAATGCAATATCTGTATTATGCATTATATTCATTTATGTGAATTGCATGGAAATGTCTGGGTCATATTTAACCAGAATATCAAAGCAAACAAATTCATGTTCATGAAAATGTGTAAACAAATTGTCCTTTCATTCTGATATAGGACAAAGACAAATAAACAAAGACAAATAAAAAAGTGTAAAGATTAGTATCAATTAAAAGCTACAATAAACGGATAGAATAATAATCCAATTATTTATTACATTTTATGAACTGTTCATATCGTAGTGCTGATGCTCTGTAACAGTTTTGATTTTTGATTTATATCATGTAGAATATAAAATATTAATTTGCATTAAAATGCAGATTCTTTTCTTAATTGTCATGAAAATATTGGCACAATATAAAAATATCTGGTTTTGGACTTAAAATATACCCATACATTTCTTAATGAGGTTCACCCATCAAACTTCATCAAAAGTGTGATACCAATATGTTCACGATTTCGTTCATTTGCTTATACCTGCACAATTTTGCCGGTTTTAACTGACCTACAGCAATATAAAGTCGTACTGAATTCTGTGGTCAACAGTTCTTGCTTCCCACCGTTTTCTTTATGCTAGCACCAAACACATCCTGTCATCAGAGCCAGAGTTTCTTAAGTTAACTGATCAGCATTAGCTGCCTCATAACTGTGCTTCATGTTTTTATTCTGGGCTGCTCTTGCTAACAAATTTCATTTCGTTTTATGTTCTGTGTCTAATTTTATTGCTGACTGTATCCATTTTTTTCAGCTTAAGAGTCTGTTTAGTCAATAACTCGTAGTCTTTGCTTATCTCTGCTTATGTTGTTTCTTGTGTGCAAGCCGTGTGTGCATGTGTGTGAATGCAGCATTAACATAGAGTTGTTTCTTTTTGCAAAGCTGTGTTTGCTCATCTCTGTTTGCCCACAGAAGACAGTTCAGATGACGAGAACAGTCCAGTTCTAAATAGGTGCACACGTAAGTTTTTGTCCCCTTATGGGGCTCCTGCTAACTGGGCAGCTGGGGTCCTCCCTCCAAATCACTCCATTGCATCACAATCACACACTGATGTCCAAAGTAGATCTGCTATGTCTCGTGCACAGATTGAATGGCATAAATGTGATAGTCAACAGAGGTTGATTTCTCGCATGTGTATGGATTAAATACACTAATAGAAAGGTCCTAGCAGTTCTAGTTTGCATGTGTGAAGCATTTCTATCGAGGCTCACTGTCAGGCTTAAGCACTGAATCTAAATATTCACTAGCTTTAACAACGCAGTTTGGGTGGCTCTTCAATTATCAAAATATTTTTTTTTAGTATTGTCAAATCGATTAATCGTGATAAATAAATTCAAACAAATGTTTGTGTTTATATATTGTATGTGTGGTATTTATATGTGTATATATATATATGTAAATACACAAACAAACATGTATATATTTAATAAATATGAGAAATAATTCAGATTTCTTCATAATGTATTTATATTAAACTGTCGATTAAATGTTTATATGCTCTCTTACTTGTAAGTCGCTTTGGATAAAAGGGTTCTGCCAAATGAATAAATGTAAATATTTAAATATAAACATAAATGTAGTTATGTACATACTTTATATACTGTACTCATGTATGTGTGTGTATTTTGGCTGTCAAATGATTAATCGCGATTAATCACATCCAGAATAAAAGTTTGTGTTTACATAACATAATAAAATGTATACATATTTACATGTATTTCTTTATATTCACCAATAATTTTAATTTAATAAAATGTTTCATTCATTTTAATATTTTTCTTTATATTAAAAGTTTTTTAAATACAAAATTAATATGCACAGTACAAAGACATATATTTGGTAAACACAAACTTTTATTCTGGATGGGATTAATCGTGATTAATCATTTGACAGCCCTAATTTGTGTATACAAATAAATATACATGCTGCACACTATTATATAAGCACAAGCATTTTATTTTCAATTGCGATTAATCTACTTGACTGCACTATTTATTTATTTTAAATAATTTTAATTGTTTGAATTGTTTTTATTAAGAGGCTGTATTTTCTTTTCACGAACATTATTTTGCTGATGTCCATGTGAAACCTTGTATCTCTATATTTTGCGATTTATCATTTTTGCCATAAATCATTATTCACAGTTAGTCGCTTGGTTTTGCAAATATCTAACCAATAAAAAGTATAAAAACGTGCCTGTCAGCTTAGACACAGTATTGAATAGTTTAAAAAGTACAGCGTTATTTCCTTAAAAACAGCTCATTTGAACTTGCAAGGTTTCAGAAGGACGGCGAAGATCTGCAAGCATATCTTGATTTTTGGTTTTTCTCGTAGCCAAACCTTTTTACCTTCCCCTTTATACTATATTTAAATGAAATGATTACTGAAATCCTAACTCGCGCTCTTTTCTTATAAGTTTATTTTCAATTTGATATTTTTGTGCAAACACAAAGAATCATATTATCCAAAATGTTAAAATACACATGGATGAAGATTTGAATTCAAATGCTTTTACAGAGAGTACATCACCAAAAGAGCACATATTTGCAGAATGAGTCATTTATACCTGCAAAAGGGATCTTCTCATCAGTTTATCCGATATAGATGAACAGACGTGGTATGATGATGATGTTTGACAGATATAAATGCAAGAGTGTCATACAGACAAAGAGGAATAATCCTCATTTTACCGCCTGTACTCCTCGAGAGAGCGAAATCTATTCAAACACTATCAATTATATACTGTAAATGTCCAGCCTCAAGGCTAGACAAGCCATTGCCCTGTTTTTATTTGCTTCCATGAGCCCTGTTTATCATTTCATTTTAAATGTATTCCGCGCGCTGAGCTCTCATTCAGTACATTATCATCATATTAAAATAAATTAAATAGATTCACGAGTGGTGTTATCAATTGCCTCTCTCCTTTTCATGAATATTTATTCTTTCGTTAGAATTATTATCTTTTTCTCTGTTTGTTTACCGGTTCACCTCATGTCGTTCTCTTTCTGTCATTTCAGCTCATAAGGGACTTCAGCGATTCGAGGCTTTGGAGCACAGTGATTGGCTTAGCCCAGGGCAGGCTGCGAAGGGCGCGGCCCCACGCCAACGCTTCTTGTACATACACATCGTCAATAAAAAGGTCAGTTGGGTTAAAAAAGAGGTGAAGTTTTGTGGTTTGATCTTTTACGTTTGACCTCATCTGTTGTTTCTCTCGCTGTGTTGACAGGTGACCCTGTACACGTATAACTGGTCTGTGGATCTGGGCGGCTCACTGAATCAGGGGCTCGGCAGACTGGTGCATTGGCAGAACGCTCGAGCTCATGTGGTCAACTGCCTCTTGAGTCAGAAAATGGGTCTGTTCCACCATTACTGCTTCTCTGATACACCTACACACGAGGACCTGAAACAGGTCAGTACACACACACACATGCAATGCTGTATGTTAGTAAGAGCAACTGGCCCTCACTAGTAGTTCACTCACTAGTGTAGTTACTATTTTCTATTAAAAAAGGTAATTTTAGACTTGCCCAATCTTGAAAGGATACATGGATGTCTTCCGGCTAGAGGTTGGTTAGAGCGGAGTGTTTGCACGAAACAGCTAGAAAGAGTCTACTGGAGTGAGTTTAAACAGCACACGAGTGGTTATCCGTACCCGAGGCAGTCTGACATATCACATTCAGTGGCGGACAGCTGTCACAGCTGCAGGGTAGGACAGCAATCACTCCAGCACACCTGTTAAAAACACAACACAGAACTGCAGTGACCACTGCGTGCACCTGCCCAGAGCTTCACTTATTTATGCTTTTCATTTAAATATAGAGAACGATTCATTCGCTTTGTTTTAACTGTTCTGAGTTAATGCACCGAAGCCGGTTTGCTGGACTGACAGAACAGAGACGAAACCTAATGTTATAACATTGTTTTATTGATTGGCTTGTCAAGATTTCTGTCCAAATGTCAGGATGTATTTTCAGACAGTTGTAGACGTTTTTATCGATCTTTTGTGTTGCCGCCGGTAGTGTGAACTCATTTTGAATTCAATTCAATTTCATTTTATTCTTTTCTAAATATGTGCGGTTGAAAGACATTGATGTTTTGTTACCACAGTAGCACCAAAATAAAGTAAAAATCAAAACTTAACTGAGAACGGTTTTGCAAAAAACTTGTTGTATTTTAGTAATTGTGAATGTTCGTTCGTTTTAATTTAATTCAATTAATATACAAATTACGATATTCATATAATTTAATATTAACCTAAATTAAATATAAAATAAATTGTTATATTATAACCAAATGTAGACACGAAGTTAACTGTAGGCTATATAATATATTACATTTAGGGCAGACAAACGATGAATCACATCTAGAATAAAGTTGTGTTTACATAATATATGTCTGTGCTCATAAACACATACACATACATGTATACATATTTTGGAAATATTTGCATTCATTAATTTACATTTACCAGTAATTGAAATCATATAAATGTTGATTTATTTTTATATTTATATTTTTCCTGAATATATGAATGTATGTGTACACTGATGAATTATTTGTAAACTAACTTTTATTCTAGATAAGATGAATCGCGATTAATATCTTATTTTATTATATTATATTTGAACAACATGTTCAGCATGATACCTTTAAACTTTTGCTTCATGCTTGTACTGTAGTTGTCTGTGAAGATGGTTAACACAAATGAACATCTCAAGATCTATTTTTTATAATAAAATAGGATATTTCTTTATCATGCAGATGTGTTTAGTAGAAGTAAAGTCTCTGTGTTCATGGCAAACAGCCAACAGGGACGGAGCTTTTTCTGTTTCCTGATGTTTGAGCTGTTGCTTGGATAAAAGGGTAAGAACGTCTAGGGTTTTGTCTGTCAGGTGATTGAAGGTCTCAGGATGCCGCTGTTTTTTGCAGGCTGTGGTTTCTAAAGACAGACACAGTCTTTAAAGGCTCCTAGATAGTGAGCGTAGCGCATATGATCAATTTATTGTGTGTTTTTCTGTAGGAAATAGGGTGAGATCTATATTGTTTTTGTCTGTTGATGGCATCGCGTCTGTCAGCTCGCTCTTGCTCCTGTGTTTGTTTGATCCTTTGTCTGTGTGTGTGAAAGTATGTGTGCACGAGTGAGACAGAAGCACTGACAGGAGAGAGAGAGAGAGAGAGAGAGAGAGAGAGAGGGAGAGGGAAGAAGTGCAAAGGGTCTGGTGGGATCGATCGATTTTCATCTTCTACACGCGAGCTGAATACATTGATTGGAGTTTGGGAGCTGATTTGTTGCTGTTACTCATTTATATTAGTCATCTGACTATTGTTTTCACATTTTATCACACAGTGCTGAAAGATCTTCAATACAAAGTCAATCATAATTTAAAGGGATACTTCACCCAAAAATGAAAATTCGGTCATCATTTACTCACCTTCGAGTTGTTCCAAATCTATATTTTGGTCCAAATCTATAATTCTCTCATTCTTTTCAGTTTTTCTGAAGGATGACAGAATTATTTATTTTTGTGTGAAGGATCCCTTTAAAGATGTTTTATTTCAAGCAAATACAATATCAAACATGAAGTATGTCATAATATTTATTTGTACGAATGCTTATTATTTTGTTTTGTATATTATGAACGAAGGACATTATCAAACTCTACGGATGTGAATTTTTATAACTTTTTCGTTCACATTGGAAATGTTTTTGTGTGTGTTTTCTGTGTGCACTTTCTCCTGTCATTCAAGCTCAAATGAGCAGAGCATTTCGATTTCCCCCTAAAAGTGAACAAAAGGACAGAGCCGTATTTTCCTTGTCAATGATTCGGCACTTTTAATCTGTGTTCAGCTAATGAGTGCCGACAGAAGGCAGAGCCAACATAGCAGAAAATTTGCCCCGACCGTCAATCATCTGTCAAACTCCCAAGGGGTGGAGTTAAGGCACTAAAGTGCAGCTTATTCGCCCAACGGGTGCACGGGGCATCCAGTCAACTCAGTCCTCCATCATGGGGCATCTGGACTGGCTACTTATAGAAAAGCCTCCAACGTGCCCTACAGGACTTCAAAGAGCTTTCCAACCTCTAATTCGCCCGAAAGTTCCCACAAGAACAGGGGCTAGGCCTTTAGATATGCTGAAAGGAGTTTTATTAGTTTATATTATTTCATGTTGGTCTAATTTGTGTTTTAACAGAGTCACATAGGAACCCTTCTCTGTATTCACTGGGTTTATTGCTGATGAACCGCAGTAATAAACCCTCTGCTCGTGTTAAAACTTTTCCATTTGTTCCAAGAATCAGAAAGTTTGAGGGAGTTTGTGACGGGTTAGTGGCGAAATGAGCTTTCAGCCACACTTTGAAAAGAGACTTCAGTCATTGACATGAAAGAGTCTGAGGAATCCGAAGGCCAGAGGAGTTACGCACCATCTCTTAGGGGAAAAGAGATGTGCTTTAGAACCCAGCTTTGTTTTTCTTCCATTTTTCATTATAGTCAAAGTTAAAAATGTGCTTTATTAACTTTCGTATAGTAATTTACTCTTAAAAAAAGGGTGCTTTGTGATGCCATAGAAGAACCTTTTTTGTCTAAATGGTTCCATAAAGAACCTTTAACATTCAAAGAACCTCTCTGTTTCACAGAAGGTTCTTTGTGGCGAAAAAAGGTTCTTCAGATTATAAAAAGGAATGAAAGAGATGGTTCTTTATAGAACCTTTGAGTGAGCGGTTCCAAAAATGGTTCTTTTATGGCACCGCTGTGAAGAACCTTTAAAGCATCTTTATTTTTAAAAGTGCATCATTCAATTCTTTGTTTTCAGGAGACCAACCCTTTCCTCAGTTCCACGGTGGAGGCAGATGCTCTTTTGAGGAATCCGGTTCCTCCGGCTCTGAGTAAGGATCAGGGGCGGTTGGGCAGCTCAGGCCGTGGTCTGCCACCTTTGGCTTTCCCTGGAGAGCTTGTGCCCTTTGATGAAGCTTTGAGAGATGTGAACACAGGTAGGGCGCTGACCAGTCAGGATGGGGCTGATATAGTCGCTCGGCATGGAGCCCATCTTCTGGAGGTGAAAGCACTTGAACGCAGAGGTAAAAACACACAAACATACTGTAAACAAAGAGAAAACTGTAATATCATGTCAGAGCTTGATTTTAGTAAATTAACTTATTTTAACCACACTTCAACAAAAATGCAATTTTTGAATTTCGGAAAGGGAAAGTTTACCCAAAAATAAAACTCTATCATTATTTTCTCAGCCTCATGTCATTTCAAACCTGTATTATTTTCGTCTGCAGAACACAAACAGAAGATATTTAGAAGAACGATGGTAAGAAAAAGCATTGGTACCCATTGACTTTTGTTTCCAAACAGTAGATGTCAATGGGTACCAACGGTTTTTGGTTACCAACATTCTTCAAAATATCTTCCTCTGTGTTCTGCAGAAGAAAGATATACAGTTTTGGAATGACATGAGAGTGACAATGTGCTTACACAACATGATGAAAGACAATAGAAAGCATCAGAACCTATTATCATTTTACATTTTGTCCTCACTGGATGCAACGCGACACGAGAGATGTATCAAGAACACGGGTCTTGTCTGGTTTTAACACGGTGTGAGCAAATAATGACAGATTTTCATTTTTGGGTGAACTAGCCCCTTAATTCCATCCTAACTCTCCATATTAATGCAGAATTTGGGGTTCTGGACCCATCCAGTACAATGAATGTTGCAAAGTTAAAAAAATCTACGTAAGATAGAAAGCAAGTGATGTTTTTTCACTTTTCCAGAGTTGGACAGACAAGTGAAGATAGAGAACCTGTTTGTGACATGGCAGCAGAGATCAGCTCAATCCAATTTACCCATCTCTGTAAGTTCTCACTTTTGGACATAAGCTTGGAGCAAAAAGTGCTTTACAGGTTCATCAATAATAACGGTAGAAGATGACTATGTACTTTAATGCTCCATTTTGTGCAGAACAGAAATTAAGATATTTTGAAGAATGTTGGTGACCAAAAATCGACTGTATGGAAACAAAAGTCAATGGGTACGAATGCTTTTTCTTACCATCGTTCTTCAAAATATCTTTGTTTGTGTTCCATTTCATTTATGCTGAGAATAGAATATGCATACAAAACATAAATTGCGCTTTGACATATTCCAGAACAAAACAAGCTGGTTTATTCTCTAATTAAACTGCTCAGAATAAGCAACCTTCATAATGTTTCCATATTTGAGAAATGTGTGTGTGTGTGTGTGTGTGTGCGCGCGTGCGTGTGCTGTGAAGCCTTACGGTTGGAGTGGTTTTTTCCATCATTGTCTCAAAACGTGATTTTTTGAGCGCCTCATCAAGTCTAGATACATTCCAGTGCCTTTGGATTTCTGTCTCAGACACAGACACACATTTTTGTGTGCACAGCCCAGTTGGGATTAATGACATGAAGAGGGAACATTTGGGAATTCTACAATGTGTTTGTGAGGTCACTCATGTAATCTCACAGTTATCTGCTGTAATAACTCTTGTCTGTGTGTGTGCGCAGGTAGCAGATTTAGAAACACTGAAGCAGTCATCCCGCCTGGTTCATTACTGCGCCACTCCACTGCTCTTTGACCCCGTGTTCCGAAAACAGATTCAGGAAGAACTGAGCAACCAGCCACAGATGAAGGTCTTTCTCTTCTGCCTCATATGCTCACTTTATATTTAGTCTGTCTACTGATTCCCATCCCACTCTCTAAACCACCAGAAAGCCTTTAGTATTTCAAGAGTCACAATTCGGAGTAGCTTTTTGTAGATCTCTGGAATCTTCATCCGTTTCACTGTCTAATCTTTCCGTCTGTTTGCAGAAGAGGCATCGGTCTAACGATTCCACCGCGTCCGGTAGAGATCGCAGCTACAGCACAGATTCTGCAGACATGCTGCCCAGTCGACTAAAGGAGGAGTCTTGGTTACAGGAGATCTCCAGCATGTTTCTTCAGCAGTATGTACAGTACCTCCAGAGCATGGGCTTCATCCTGGTCCAGGTCCGGCCGCAGTCACCGGCTCGCAGGTCTGCAAACTTGTCTTTTACTTTACTTTTACTAGAACTATAAAAGGCTCTCTTGAGCCACAATATGTGTTTGTGCTAAAGAGAGGGATGTGATCTTTTAATGGTATAAATGTATTCAACTTTGCTAGTAAAAGTAACAGATTACAGCTTTAAGGTTTTTTTGTGGGTTGTGCTTTGGCACTGCTACTTTGCGTGGATGAATCTGGGTTGCCAGATCTGCCAAAAAAAAAGACCAAGCCCAATGGCCATCTGCAGACATCTCCCACATAATCCAACCCATGCATTTAAATGATAAATCAGTATTTTAAGATTATCATTGTAGAGTTAAATTATGGAGAATGTTTAGATTACAGGTTTTATGTTTTTGCTCAATATGTGATTTTTTTACTTTTATTTTAAACTAAAAAAGTTACGAATTGCAGTTTTGGAAAATAATGGTCAACAGCATGAGTGAATTAACCACCACCTCTCTCTCTCTCTCTCTCTCTCTCTCTCTCTCTGCAGTATTGCACGAGCTCGAGCCGCCATGTTGAGCTCTTTATCTACTGAAGGCAGATCTTCCTTTTCCTCTTTCTCATATAACAAACAGAAGAGTGAGGAAAGTCCCAAGGTGCACACAACATCACACACTTCATCCAAACACTGAATCAGCTTTACACTGTGATTTTTCATAAATGACTTTGACATTTAACTGCATTTCATCTGTAACACCTTCCACCCACCCATGGAAGGTGTTACAGAAGACAAACCACTTATTTGGAAGCGTTTTGTGTCTTTCAACTAAAAAAAAACGAGTTCTCACTGATACATTAACTCCACAAGGTCTCTTAAAGGTATAATTCACCCAAAGATTCTTTCATCATTTACTCGTCCTCAAGTTGTTCCAAACCTGTTTAAAATTCTTTGTTCTGCTAAACACAAAGAAAGATATTTTAAAAAATTACCATAGCAGAGGTAAATTATCATTTTTCATTCTGTTGAACACGAAATGAGATATTTTGAAGAACTTCTGAAAGAAAACATTTCTGGGCACCCTTGACTATCATTTACATATTTCCTACTATGGTTGCATCATTGATTCCCTTGTTAAGCCCACACACGCACACACACTGAATGTTTCTTCTATCTTTTACAGCAGAGCAGTAACTCCAGCTCGACGTCATACCACCTGCAGAGGGCACTGCCGGGAGGCATCGTGCTAATGGAACTAGCGTTTCAAGTAAGACCTTCATCTGTCTGTGCGTCTCACGGCATTCAGAGCAATGCATCAGCCTCTTAGCACATCAGCAGAGCTTTTCACAGGAGCGCTGTGAAGGTCTCGATGGACGACCAGCTAAGCTGTTTAATGGGGTCTTTCGCCCTCTGACGCTATGTAGAGCCATTAATATTTAAACGTACATAATCGACAGCTAGGAAACTCCACCTCACCACATCCTGAGCTCTTCTCATCTCTAATATAACTCATTTTCTCTCCTTTTCACAATCCTTTTGTAATCAGTGGGAAGTTTGTATAATGTGAACGAGGAAAACTCAAATGAATAATTTCTTTATAGTCATTTTGGTATAATAAAAAGAAAACAAAACACTTGGATGTATGCAAAAACACTGGTTGAAAGCAGGGGATAGTTTGGGGGATATTTAAGGTCCTTAGTTCAAAGATATTTGAGTGACTTTGCTTTAAAGAATATATACAATTTGTACAAAAAATGTTTATCACAATAATGATAATATCAGCGTTTCTCAGCCAGGTTCCCAGGGCCCACTAGAAATGATTTAAAGAAGTCTGAATGAAATAAAAATGTATTTGGCACAATACAGAAAAAAAGACAATTGCTACTTCCATTTCATGCAAACTTTAAAGTATGACATAACAATTATAAAATGAACCAGAAAGACAAAATTCTTGACAATCACAATATTTCTTAGCTTTTTATTTTTGTTAACAATTACTAGTTATTTCCAAAAATATGTGGAGGGCCTTAAATATTCTTGAGGACAATGGTCGGTTGAGAGGGCTTGATGACATCATCCAGAACGAGTCGTTTCAGGGCCAGAGACAGTTTTTTAGATAAAGCATTACAAAACAAATACTTGCCTTAAAAATAACATGTACCGAGGACCTCAAAAAGGTCATTTTAATTTCCTTCGTGAGCTCTTAAATAAGGTGATCAAAGCATTTGCTGTCTCTCCCAGTAACAAATTTCACTTTTTTTTATTTCTTTCAGGGTTCTTATTTCTGTGTGAAGCAGTTTGCATTAGAATGCTCGAGGATACCCATGGGCCAAACGGTTAATTCTCAGGTAACTGTGCATTACAAATAAATGGTAGAAAGCCAATGTATATGCTAAAGCGAGAGAGAGTTAACAAAGTGAGAGTTTGCATGAATGTACATTGTGTTTTCTGTGCGTGTGCTATTATGTGTCTGCCTGTAATCTTTGTGAAAGATTCTTTATTATTAAGTCTCTTTATTATTAGAAACAGCTTCGAAATGGAATACCACCTCAAACATAAGAATTCTGCCATGTTTTACTCGCCCACATGTGCATTACACAACATTAAATATGTATTTTAGAATATAAGAATCGGATATTGAATGACAGAACGAAAGCCATAAAAATAGTGCAGACTTTCGAAAAGTATTTGTTTTAGATTCTTTGACAGAAAGTCGCACTTTGTGAGAGACCACAATCTTGTCCATGCTTTCTGATTGGTTGAATTGTGATAGTGTGGCGCCATGGCCTGTTTTCACATTTAGCATGACGGAGAAATTGCTTGTCGCTGGAATCTTGTCACATCGCTGCTGTTAGGACATTGTTCAATAGTTTATTTTTTATTTTTGGAGCTTGTTGGCTCCAGTTCCTATTATTCACTTGCACAGCATATGTATGTGAATAAACAGACTAAAATCTCCGATGTTAGTGAGATCAGGTCAGGGGCGCTTTCTTTTTGGGTATGATGGTGTATTTAACATGCAGTTGGTCCATGTTGGCTCTTAATGAAGAATAATTAAATGTAAATATTTATAAATGTCCAGATGTTTGTCAGCAGGAAGCTTCGGTTTGCTCCCCGCGGTTCAGAAGTCAGCAAGGTGTCTCAGGATCCCAGCTGCTCATAACCCGCAATTAAATCATTACTGTGTTTGCTTCTTTTTAAGTGAAAATAGAGTTTGAGGCCAAACAGGAAGCTAGTTCCCTTAGACTACAGTATTAAACACAAAATTGTCATCTCTTGTGGCAGACGTTTTGCATTTCAAGCACCCAGGCTAGACAGTTCTATGAAGCATGAAAGGATGTGTTGCTACTCATCTATAATAATCTCACGCCTCACCGTTATCGATCATCTCTGATGTCACTTCCTGTAACCTCTCCCCATACATTAGCACAGCCCCTCGTGAAACAGGCAACGCTGTCATGTGTCTGTTATGTTTATTTTTGTGCAAAATGACCTCTAACCTTTCTGTGTGGCATCTGCCTCTCTTGTGTGTGTAGTTGTTTTTGTGTCCTGCATATAGTGTGTGTGTATGTCCATTCCGATCTCATCCTTTCTTTCCATCAGGGCACTCTTCTCAACAAACCTCCTAGCAAGCCGTTCCCCGAGGCACCCACGGGCTCCGACTCTGCGGTATGTCTCTGTATACTCGGGGCGGACCCGTCTCCCATCAATCAGCCTTCAGTCTTTCCCTTAATCTCCTTCCCCTTCCTGCTACTGCCCCAAATTTGGGCGTTCTTCCTGCGCGGTTTATTCCTGATCGAGATTATTCTTTTCCTTGTATATGTCTGTGCAGCCTGGATGTTGTGGGACCTCCGGGAGGTCTACGTGTCACTATTTCTACAGCTCTGAGAATTCAATGATCCCTTTGCTTTGCTCGATGATCATTCTTGATTTTCTTTCGCTGGTTTTGTTGAATGCTAATTTGAATGTGTGTGTCTGGTGATATGTTTTGCCTTATGTGGGTGATTGTCCATACAGTAATACTCATGCAATGAACATATAATGCAACTCTTTGCTAAAGGAACATGAGGCAAACTTGGTGTTATTTTGGGGGCCATAATGATGAATAATTGTAGCTAATGATGATAAAGCTACAGTAATTTTCCTTCCATTTCTCTTTCCGTTTCTTCCGTATCTACTCTCTATGGGCTAATTATGGATTGTGACTAAGCTTTTCACAATGATGTTTTTCGAAAAAGGGATCCAGTGAGGTGTTTCGACCAGTCATCGTAAAGTTTACAAAACACTGACCACTTTTTTATTGAAGGCCAGTTGATTTATCACACATGACCTTGTCTACACTAAAACGTTTTAGTTTAAAAAACACTTCGTCCACACAAGCGTTTTCCAAATTTTGATCATCCACACCCAAATGTCCTGAAAACACTCATATCAATGTACTGCACATAAGAAAATAGTTAAACTCTTCAACATGTGTCATTTTAGGCGATGCTTTACTTTCCAAAGGCACAGAGTTTTTCTTTATTAATAGACGGACACCGAGGTAGAGACTGTAAACAAAATGCAAAAAAGTAAGCATTATAAAATCAACTTTTACTTTATGAAACGCATTAAACTTCTATTTTAATGAATTATATTATGCAGTAATATAGTGTTTTCTCTAAATGCTTTTGCAATGTGTTCGTGTTAGCAGAGGTGACGATCATATCACACTGTCCATCCTCCTTCCTTCACTGACTAAACCCTCATAGCCTTCAGAGAAACAGTTAAAACTTCATTCACAGTTATGTTTTATGCTTGCATTGCACATATGTAAGAGACCGATGATCCGTTTCAGCAGAGGTTTTCCAGTGAATGTATTTAAAATAATGTAATATGAAATTGCAATTGCTATACTGTGCCCTCCCAAAGCGCCGCTGGCAGCATGAACTGCCGTAAACACTAGTGCTTATGCTCAAGGCGCTGTTTACGTGCGTGAACGTTGAAACCCATCATGCCAATTACGTAAGGAAATTGTGTTGGGCCGACTGGTCTCGATAGATCTCTTGCCACCATTTTGTCACACCGCTACTTATTAGCGATGTTAAATGAATGCAATGAATCGATTCTAAAATAAATGTTATATAATGTGTCTGTGCCATGTATTTTTATACGTATTTATTATATCTACATAAGTACACAATGTATTTATTTAAGAAATATATGTAATATTTGTATTTATACATAATATAAACTATATTTATAAACACAAATATTTATTTTGGAATCGATTCATGGAGATTAATTGATTTGAAAGCTTGAATGCTAATACATAACTCTGCCTACGTACTTTATCTTGGACTTCAGATGTTGCGCTGTAACATTTTCACTATAATGTTCAATGGATTGTCGAATGTGTTAGACTTTTTGTGGCAAACTTTTTGTTTCAACTTTTAGCATTTAGGTTCTCTTTTTATTTTAACGTTTACGCAAACTGTGATTGTGGCAAATTGTGAGAGTGCTTAGTGTTTGACAAACATTGTAAAAAACAATCTTCTCAGAGGGAATGAAAGCTTCCACTGCACGAACTCTTTGTCGTTTTCTCCAAATGGCCTTGCTGTGTCAGCCGCAGCCACCAAACAAGCCGTTTTTTTAATCTTCAACTCTTGATTTGATAAGACTTATTTGCATTTGTTCCAGGGTGGCGGTCAAGATGAAAGCGACAGCGTAATAGCGTTTAGCTGCCGTCATCCCTCCCACTTCCATTGTGCTGTGATTACTACCTGCTTTCCTCTCAACAATCATTTGCATTTGGCACTTATGCTATTGTGACCACGGCTTTGATGTTTGGTTGAATTAAATGGGATACAGTTATTAAGTTAATGGATATCACAGATGTTTAAAAACCACCGGCAAGTCAGAGAGGGGTTCGCTTTTTAACTGAACTACGCAGAAATGTTCTCCTTTAATTTATGTTAGCATTCCCATTTGCTTTAATAGCCTGACCAGCATATAACCTTGAAGTATGCAGTCTGCCTTGTATTTGGTCATGGACTATCTGCGTCATAAATTTGGATCTGTATAATAAAATGTTTGCTCTTTGAAATAACACAAACTGCTCAAAGTTGCGTTTTGCATATTCAGTGTAGTAATCCTTTGCCATTTTGTAGAAATGTTTCCTTGGCATATTAAAAGACAACTCCTTGAGGTCTCAACCTGAGATGTTTTTAAACAATATCGAAGTAGTTTGCTATGGCTATTTCTTAATAATTCAGTATCCAATTTCAAAAAAAATCTTTTAATAAAATATACCAAGATGTTTGAACGATTACACATTTGTTAATTTGACATTTGAGCATTAGGATCAAAAGATTTGCAAGGTCAAGAGCCTCAAATGACCCTAGACATAAAAACGAAATGGTTGTATATGCTAAGGTAGTACGTCTGATGTAACAAAAAGGAACGTTTTTAATTTATATGGAAAAATCTTTTGTCCGATTACACTGCTGCCTTTGTTGTATAGTAAGATCACATAATGATGTTACATTATCTACCAACAGGGGCAAACTGGACCGTACTAACCCACCAATCCTTGACCTCTTTGTTAAGATTACATTAGTCTCAGACTACGGACTGTTGGCTAAACGTCTGATGCATAAGGCACACTTTTCTGGAAGCACTTCAGCGCGTTCGAAGTCGTCGTCTGATTGGTTTAGTTTCACAGGATTTTTATGGCCTCTATGGTGGGCTTTGACCAAATAATGCGGCAAAAGTTCCTTGACCTTCAGTATGCTACGCAAGACTAAGATCACATAGAGTACATGCATTTTTAATTGTAAAACTTATATCGTAGAGCACCACTAAAACGTTGTGGGCAGCCGATGGACTGGCTTGGGGATCCAGATGGAATAGGATTCTGTAGAGGATTGAATCTTACAGCGGGGCTGGTTTAATTTGACCAGCTGTTGGGGCTTCTCTTTAAATCACTCTGGAGTCATATTGGATTGGGTTTTCGGTTAGTATCACTATTAGGATTTAGAGGTTTTGGAATGATCTTCCTGCTACCGCTTGCGGTCTTCCTGTGGGGGCTCTGGTGCCTTTGATTTAAATGGTTTCTGTTAGGTTATGTGGAGTTCAAACAACTGCATGTTCTGCTCTTTAAGAAACAGTGTTGGTGTGTGTCTCCCCCCCCCAGCTGTCCATGCTGTTCACCGAGGAGTGCGATAAGGTTCGAGATTTGATGCACGTGCACTCGTTCAGCTACGACTTCCACCTGCGTGTGGTGCATCAGTACCTGGTGGGGTGTCACATGACCCTGCGGCAGGGCTACCAGCTTACCAGCTTTCTGGAGGATTTCATCGCACATCACCCAGATATACCCAAATTTGGTCGCAACCATGTTTTCCAGGGTAAGTTTGTTTAACAACATCCAATAAGCTTAAAAGGGCTAGTTCACCTCAAAATAAAAATTCTGTCATCATTTATTCACCCTCGTGTCATTCAATACCTGTATATGACACTTTCTTCTGTGGATCCAAAAAAGAGATATTTTGAGATGTTGGTATTTAAAATAACATTCAAATTGATATGCGTTTATTAGGGTGTTTTTCAATATCGACGGGGATGATCACTGCACACCAGCTGTACAATTACATCACCGATCACGCTGGGACATACGGGATGAAACCCCTGCGCATGTCTAAGGCTGCAGTTGCAAACGACAACAACAAAAAGGGGGCACCAAGCTCGGACCAGCATGAGTACGCGCTGGTAGCTTTGTGGAACAGGTAAACTTTTGTCTCTAGATCTGAAGAGATTATAATTTCCTATGCTAGTAGTTATTCTAATAGCATTATTATCATTTAGCTCCGGCTCTTACAAAGACCTCGAAGGTTTACAACTCCATGACGATTTTGACGTGTCGCTGCTCGTGTATCATAATGCTGCTCCGTTTGAAGATCAGTCTGAGGGGGAGAGACACCTGCTCAGGTGAGCACAGCGTCAAACAACCCGGAGACCCATTAAACAAAATATCCCACTAATCATTTGTGAATTGTGAAAATGAGCAATGAGGTCTTGTTTTCTTCTGTTTCAAATTATTTGTCTCAGGCTGCGTTTTTACGTGATCATGACCAGTCAGAGAGAACTCTTCCCCCGTCTGACCGCCGACATGCGACGCTTTAAGAAGCTTCCACAGATCTATCGTGACCTCAGCGGCAGCGTCGCTATTGAACGCATGGACTCAGACAGCGGGGCGGCGACGGAATCCGAACAGGACCTGTGGGAGGACACAACCACCCCTGTCACCCCTGCGACCAGCCCCGAGTCTCAGCCCACGGAGTCTCTCCCGTCCGCGGGTCAGAGCGAGGACTCTCACGGGCTCTTTTACCTGTCTCCTCTCTTCCCTCTGCTGAACTCTGAAGTGATGACAGCACGGAGGCAGATTCAGAGCAGCGTGGAGCAGGCCATGGGACACTGCCGCAGGGACAATCTGTGGAGGAGGCTGTTTCACGGGGAGCATTTGGCTCTGGATAAACTCAAACTCAGCAGGCTGGCTTTCAGTGAACTGGAGGAGCTGCTGAATGCAGTGCAGAGCCGATCCATCGCTGAGATCGACCCGCAGCTGGTATGTAAACACACCACATATGCTTTCCTACACCTCTGAGACCTTCTTTTATTCTGTTTCCTCTCTCCTTACTGTTCTTTGGCAGGCAACTCCACAATAGGGCAGAAACTTTATTATAGCACCAAATTGTTTGAAATTTCAGGCTTGACCTTAAGTTTATGAAGGTGGTGTCTTTGTAGCTCAACCATTGCTAGCAACACAAAGGTCATAAGTTTGAATCTCAAGGAACAAACATACTGATAAAAAAATGTATAGCTTGAATGCACTCTTAAGTTGCTTTTGACAAAAGTGTTTGCTTGAAGCTTATAAGCTGCACTGAAACTGTAATTTTGACCTTCAACCGTTTGGAGTCCATTGAAGTCCATTATATGGAGAATAATGTTTTCATCAAAAACCTCAATTTCTTTTCGACAAAAAAAAATACATTAACATCTTGGATGACAACAGGAGTGAGTAAATTATCATGAAAATGTATGTTGAAAGTGAACGATTCCTTTAAATCTAGCCACCTTTTATGCTGAGTTAATTTGATGTTACATAATAGCTCTAGCATATTAATATAACATATCTGCCTCACGTAAAAGCACACACATTTTTTAAAAACTGTTTCTTAACTGTAGTCACTGATGTATGACGTAAGTTATCAGACTGCTGGAAACTGCATGGCGTTCTCTTTTCGCTGCGGTTTGTTCAAGGCGCTCTGACGGTTGGCGCATTCATTTGATTGGTGTTTGAATAGAAGCATGCTAATGCGCTACTCTTCGGGGAAAATCTGCTCCTTATTCATCACCCATCTGCAATAAACATCAGCTCATTAGGGCCTTTTAATATTACACTGCCTTCCTTATTTACGCTTTAAATCATCCCTTGTGGATCAACATGCACACACAGATTCACACTGTCTGTCCTTCGCCAACAGGGTGCTTGTGCGTGACACGATTACACAGCAGCTGTTAAAGGCAGCGTTTCTGCCAATAAAATTCACTGTGTTTGCCACCGTCTTGGCATATTTGGCTTTAGAAAAGAGTTTCTTACAACTCTAATTTCTGTTTATTCAATTCCTAATTTGCACATGTTAGTCACTGACGTTATCCATTAGAGAGCCTGTAAATTCTTGATTGTTTTATTAGAAAACTTATTATCACTTAATAATAATCAAAGATATGAAAAGTTGTAATTTTTACTATATCACAAGAAACATGCTCCCAAAAAATAACCATAAAATAACAACCAGGGAACGTTCTGTAAACGTTATTTATAGGCTATTTTAAAAATATTCTGGGAATGCTATTTTCTGGTTGTAGAATAATAACCCAAAAATAACCATCACGGAACGTTCTGTATTAGTTACTTTTAGGTAATTAAAAAAAAACACATCCTGCAATGTTCTGGTAACGTTATTTTATGTTTACAAAAATAAAACCTTAAAAGAACATTCGTAGAATGTTATTATTTGGTTGCCAAACAATATCCAAAAGCGAACCAAAAACTAACTTTTGTAAAGAGACATTGTATTTGCTGTGAAGAGCAGGGACATCTGTGATTGAAATAATAATCGTCCTCAGCACCTTCCCCATATCCACCACCTGCAGGATTTCTAGCATTTTATTGGCATCTCCTCCCCATCTCTCCACACTTCATCTCCGCCTCTCAAATGCACATTGATCTAAACTCAGTGAGA
Source organism: Barbatula barbatula (assembly GCF_947034865.1). Classification (NCBI taxonomy): domain Eukaryota; kingdom Metazoa; phylum Chordata; class Actinopteri; order Cypriniformes; family Nemacheilidae; genus Barbatula; species Barbatula barbatula. The sequence continues at coordinate 5,155,454 of NC_136770.1, read as the reverse complement.
ATCCGAAGCGATGTTTCCTCCTCCCACAAGTCGACCCCACCTGTGGCACGCCACGCATGAGGCCTGCCGTATTACAGATGCTGGAAACCTGCAAACGTGTTTCTCTTCTAAAGCTGTAGCCACTGACAGTTGTGATTTATTTATTTTTTCCCCCCGTGGAGATCTGTCAAATCAAAACCTGCATATCAGTGTCGTGTCATTTCTTCGGTTTTCCGCACACTGCTTCCCTTCACAGAAGCAGAACTGCTTAGTCGGTGTTGCTGAGCCGGGCGGCTCCTGTGCTACCGCTGCTAATGCTAATCCGAGCGTTTGGATGATGTATACTACTGTCAAACCAATACAAGTAGAGACGTGCTCCCACTGAGATGTGAGACCGGGAGAAAGTTACCGCAAATTACATCTTTTAAAAAATTTACATCAGGTCACAGACGCAATATGAAACCAGCTGTGTCAACAGCTTCCTCAATGACTTCCAGTATGAAATCAAATACGAAAGTAATAATGGGTTTGGCGCACACACAGCGGCTTTGAAATAATGTCCCACTGTAGCTGGATTATTCCAGAACCTTTTTACTACTTTTAAGTAAGCTCTTTAAAACAAATTTAAAGTTAATTTACGCATTCTTGTGTTATTTAAATCTCACATGAGATTTTTCCATGTAACACTAGCAGTTCATTCAAAGAATTTTCATTTACTTTTATTCATTAAGCAGATGCTTTTATCCAAAAGGATTTAAGAGTGCCTTTAACACATCTAAATATTCACTTTCCCTTCACCATACGTCTGCAATCTCATCCACTGCAGTGCACAAATTGAGATCACTTGTGTCTGTTCTCCTCTGTTGCGTCTGCTCTCCTCTAACTGTCGCGATTGTTTTACAGGACTGTTTCCTGAACATGAGTCCTGCCTGGTACCAGACGCTCATCAAAGTTCTGCTCTCGCGCTTCCCACAAAACTGCAGGCATTTTAAAGACGACGGTGGGATTCAGTATCTGGTAAGAGATGTGGTGCCCTATTAACTGTATATATTATCTATGAAACACTATCAGAAAAACATTCAGCAATGGCAAGTGAAATGCAAAACAGATTTTTTAAAGGAATGACCTCATGAGCCAGCTGTCAGACAAACAGATGGGCCGGCCCAGACTTACATTGATTGAGCAAATGTTGTTGTGTGGGGCCGTACAGAATGTTTTAATAGCACTACAGAGTTGTGTTCAGAAGAACTTAATAATGATTTATGAATGGACCAGTAAGACTCATAACTGTCTACATATTAATCAAAGATATAAGAAAGTATCCGTATGTGGAAAAAAGTGACACATTTATTATTTATTGTTATTTAAGTATTTGGTACACAAACTAACCCTTTCTCCATGCAGTAAATCCAGTGTTATAATTCCCACCTAATAATTTCTACTAAAAGTTGGTCACATGAGATTTAAGTAAAGGTGGGTTTCAAAATAAGTTCCTGTAAAAAACATGGATGGAGACACCAAACATGCAGCATTTTTGCTGTTTTTTTATTAGTCAAAACTTGAATATCCTCTTAACTTTGCAGTACCAGCTTGCCCTTTTGATATATTATATAATACTCTGTACAGTTTTTTGTGCTTGACTTCTGATCTTTGCTTGCAGCTATATTTAGTGCCATTTGCCACTAACCCATTTTAAACAAACCTCTTATTGCGAGTGTTTTATTTTTATATTGATCGCAAGATTCCCAATTCATGCGACTTGAGTAGAAATGTGTTATGTCTGAGCAATCAAACATATTTAAGTTTGGCTGACTATGATTTTTTTAAACATCTCATTGAATTTAATGGAAAAGGAAAAGCAACGTTTAGAATGAAACGTCTTGACTACGTTATGTCCCAGTAAAGCACAAGAATGAATTGTGCTTTCCTTCTTTTAAATTCTAATAAAACTGAAATATTACTTATCGGAACAAAGACACGTAAACCGAATATTTCGGATTATAACCTGCAAATTGAAGGATGTACTGTTACTCCAACAAATACAGTAAAAGATCTAGGCGTTGTACAGTTATACAGCAACCTGTATTTCGAAATCACATCTCAAATGTCTCAAAAACAGCCTTTTTCCACCTAAGAAATGTTGCCAAGTTACAAAATATTCTGTGTTGCTGACTCAAAAATGCTTATTCATGCATTTGTGACCTCAAGACTTGACTACTGTAATGCGCTTCAGTGTTTCATTGTTCATTAGCTGGATAAAATGCATCTCAGTGTTGGGGAGGATAAACCGAGTTTGATTCCTGCCTCGAAGGTCCCAATCTCCCCAACACTTTTCTTTCTGCTCTCTGCTGTACTGTCCCATTAAAGACAGAAAACCTGGGACATTCGAGTTAAACGTAACAATGAAAGAAACATTTTAGGGTAAAGAATTAAGATTTGTAAATGAGATGTTTGAGCGTTTATGTACTCTTTATTTTTCAGGCTGTTCTGAACCAGAAGTTCACCGACTGTTTTGTTCTGGTGTTCCTCGATGCCCAGGCAGGAAAAACGGTGAGTTATTCAATATTTCCCTGGCACAGACCTTAAACACTGCAACATTTTGAGAAGTTTCTTTCATTTGTTGAGAATTAATTTGGTTGAACGCTGTTGCAACGCTCATGAATAACTTTTGAGTCTGAGCATTGTACTCCCATTCTTGAGTGAATATTTTTGTGTGAACATTACATTAAATTTAAGAGCACTTTGTGAAGTTTAATTAATATCCATCCACTTTAATATCACTGCTGTCCTTCAGAAACTTTATCTCCGTATTTTGTGATTTAGTTTTTTGCCATAAATCATTATTATTAAAGGGACACTTCACCCAAAAATGGAAAATCTGTCAGAATTTACTCGCCCCCAGGTTTTCCAAACCTGTATTCATTTATTTGTTTTGCTAAACACAAATGAAGATATTTGGAAGAATGTCAGTAACCAAACAGATCTCGTCCCCCATTTACTCCCATAGTATTTTCTACAATGTTAGTAAATGGGGGATTAGATCTGTTTGGTTACTGACATTATACAGAAATGTCTACAGGTTTAGAACAATCCGAGGGGGAGTAAATGACTTTTGGGAGAACTATCCCTTTAATCAGCCTTTTGTCATTTGGTTTTGCAAAAATCTAACCAATTATACGTATTAAAAGTGCTTGTCAACTTTCACAACACAGTATTTAATCATTTAAAAAGAGCTGTGTTTTTACTCTTTCCTGGAAAACAGCAAATTTGGACATCTAAGGTTTAAAAAAAACACCCAAGTTATTTTGATTGATCTGTTTAACAAGTAGCAGCACATTTAGATTCAAGTTAGATGTTGAGAGCCCGTCTGGTTTACTAAAAATTGTACTCAATAATAAATAAGTTTTGATTCCGGCACAAAGCTCATGGTTTCACTCCCTCTTTCCTTCTGCTCTTAAGAGTTTGAAGGTGGTTTTCAGAGAGCCTTTACCAGCACAGAGCCAGCCGAGCAGCAGCCCCCCGCCACAGCTGGTCTCCATGTACCACCATCTGGAGTCCGTCATCAACACAGCGTGCTACAACCTCTGGACTGGTCTACTGTAAACCTGGGTGTTTGTTTCAGTAAAATCCACCTGCAGGCTCTGTGTAAATAACACAGGTTAACAGAAGTGCATTAAAGCAGTCGGTTCTGATATGAAATCATTGTGCCTCCTGGCAGAGACGCTCGTATTGGGCCGCGATTCACCTTCCTAAACGCGTACCGTGTGTTTAATGCGCATCGAGTCGCCCGGCGCATCGCCTTTTAAGCAATTAAATCGCCCACATATCGTACAGAAAAGCAGCTAAATTGTCTGCCCTGTTGATTCGAGGGCGATTAGCCGGTGGGTGGGTATTGGCGCATGAAAACGCTTTGCCAAAGCCATCGTGTGTCTTTGTGTATTTCGTCTCTTCTCGGTCGCTGATGGGAAACTTTTGTTGTGATTCGCTTGGCCGTGTGCGTTAGATCCTGCTCACAACCAGGTAGTTGATTCTCATCACAGTTATGCTTCATAATTGTCCCTGGAAGTGCCTTTATTTGTATTTCTTTCTCATGTCGAAGGCAGTCGGTTTGTTTACAGCACTACCCCACACCATCTGTGACAAAATGATGCTGCGAAGGTAGAATGACGTGCAGGAAACGAAATGTATTGTTTTTAAGCTCCTGTAATTCAAAAAACTGAGGAATTGAATGAAAATGGATTTTATTGTTTTCTGTAAGCACACTGGACTCATACTCAATGATGTGAGAATCTTTCAGTTCAAATTTCTCAAGCTGTTGAAATATGTACATTATGTATATAGACAGATTTGTAAGAGAACTGCAACAATAAATCTTAAGTATAAAAATTTAAGTCGTTTTCTTTGAAATATAAAAGGAATGTTAATGAATAGAAACGTAACAGAACATCATACATGAATTTTGCTGTTCACTTTTATTATCGGGAAAAAATTACGCTCTTGTCATTTTTATACAAGGTGTCAATTATAAAAACACAAACGATTAGCGTGAGAGTTTAAAAGATGCTGAACTTCAAAGTGAGTTTAGTCCTTATGGCTGTTCCAGTAACTTCTCACCCAGTCCAGACCTGCTTCTGTAGAGCCTGCAGAACCACAATATTAAACATGAATAAAATCAAGAACGTCATTCTCACAAACCATAAGATAAGATCTCCCAGACTCTTAAATGTCAAATAATGTGAAACCACATTACCAAATATCATATCACTTATTGCTCCCTGAACTCTTTGGATAAAAGCGTCTGCTAAATGACTAAATGTAAATACTACTAAAACTGACAGATATAGATTTTAAAAATGCATCGCTGTACTTACGCTTTGGTTTATATTCACAGCCTATATAATCCTGATAGCCCAGTTCCTCCAGAAGTTTAAAGAGGTAAGAGAAATTCACCTCTCCATCACTGTCTGGTTCGTGACGGTCAGGGACTTGAGCGATCTGGATGTGACCTGCAACCAAACCATAAAAAGTCCACTGACCCAATGATCGACACTTTTGCTGTCTCTGGCCCGGATTTATGCTAGATTCAACTGGTAATTGTGATATTGTACTTAAAATACCCTCTAAACATGATGTAAGGGATAATGTGCAGTCAGCTGTCGGTATGGGAAAATAAACCCTGACAGGATGATCAGGTCTTGTTTCAGCTGACTGTACAGCTTTATACAGTATATACTCAAATGCTTGCCCGATTGGACACTAAAATCATTAATTAAAGCAAATTCAGGAATTTCAGGTGCAAATGTAGTTTTCCAAAAAGTAGTATTATAATAAATAAATCAAATTTATTAAGGTTTATGACGCAATTGTGCATAAAGAAACGTTTATGTAATCTTTCATCAAAATGTAATAACTTGGCACCGGCTTTTCTTTGGGCCGTCCAAAATAACAGTAACCAAAAATTCCCGATCCAATCATGGATCTGTGACATCATCTCATTTCAGAGGCGGAGAAAGATATCACATATTTTGATTGATGTGCCGCACACCAAGACCAGAAATGTGAACAATGAAAATGAGCGTAATGAACATTACTTCAGCTCCCACAGTTACCTGTCAATGGTAAATATTTCCGTATGTTTTGTGTTAAGTTGCCGTCCATGATCTGCCAATGGTAGATGTCCTAAAACGACAGAAGACAAATTTCATCATTTGAAGATAAAATCTCACATAATTTCCCACATTGGACTCTGGATCGTGTGATCACTGTGGCCTTTGTTTCCTCGGACGAACATCAGACGAGCGCCGAGAATAAGTGTCCGCAGCAGTCACAGCTGCCGACTGCTGCGTTAAGCTCTCGCTGTCCCCAAACATCATTTATTTAGGTGAGAAATCCAAGAGTGCTGTAAGAAATTTCATTATCCTAAAAGGACGACATGCTGCTGTGTGCCTGTTTTATAATTAGGTCACTTAAAATACCTTCATGTCGTCTAGTTCTTTCTCCCTAGTAAGTACAAACACAAAGTTCAAGTACCATGAAACACCAGGTAGACAACAGCTAGATTCTATTTTCTCGTTAAAGTTTTTCAGCGATTGCTGTGCGGTTGTTATAATGTTTTGAGTTGTTGGGAGCATGTTGTTTGGTTGATAAGTGATCAGAAATGTATGCATTTGGCAGACACTGTATGCAACGCGGCTTACAGTGCATGCAATCTATACATTTCATCAGTATGCGTGTTCCCATGACTTTTGCACTCCTTACTTTCTCTACCAACTTCAGTAAGCTACAGTCAATGTTTATTAATGCGAGTCTATTGGATTTGTTTGTCTACAAAAGCACTTTTCCTTAACGGGTTTAAAGAAATGCTTGAGATGTGTAGAATATAGCAAACGTACCATTTGCAATTTGATGTTGGGGTGACCGACTCTCTGTAGAATCACAGCGGCTATGGAAATTGATATTAAGGAAGAAACTGTCATTTCAAATAATTATAAATTCAAAACTGTAATTCGTAAAAATAAAAGAATACAATATTACCTTGATGAGGGGAGTCCAGGAAATATTGTGCATCTGTTATGCGGGTGTTAATTGGTTCAATCAAGCCAATGATTCTTTCCTACAGAAAGAGAAAATAGTCGCTTTTAGACTTTATTAAACCAAGAAAAATTACTATTAAATTTAGAAAGATGTTTGAATGTTATCTTTAAGAGAATAGCAGAACCCAGACCGTAACTATAACTACTTCTTTATAAAGCAGATGAACGTCTGGCCTGAAGTTAACTTTGGTCTATGTTTGGTTATAATATTACAATTGATCTTATATTAATATTTAATTTATATTACGATTTTGTTGTATAATAATGGCATGTAATACAATTAAAACTACTCGACAGTTATTGATTCTTTGCGTTGGTCTACCGGAAATGATATTGGGCCACATATCGTTCGTTTATGTGGTTGCCACTGAAACCGTCTATATTTAACATTATACAGTACTGTAGATATCTTTATCGTTCTTGGTGCGAAGGGGCCTTTAATCTGTGAAACAGGATATGATGCACGTGGGTGTGTGTTTTATTGGTCGATGATGCTGTTATACACAAAATAACAAACATTCCCTGTTCCAGAAAATGGAAAAGTGCAGAAAGTTTCATGAGCGTGAACTGTGAGAGGGAGTAGGTAAATAAATAAATATAATAAAGAATATAATAAAATCGAGTGAGAAATGGAGCATCTAAAGTGGCATAAAAACAATGAAAACATCCTTTACAGGCTGTTTGAAGTACAGAGGCGACGGTGTAATTGTATTTTCGCTGGAATTATATTTGCGGGAAAACGATAAATCAGCTCAATGTACCTGCTGCTTGTTGATTCTCGTGCACGGAAAACATGCTGAACTAAATCAATTATTCATGATTCTACATCGGACCAATCAAAAGACTGTTAAGAAAATATTTGGCATTTATTACTTGTTTTTACAAGGTGTTCGGTCTAGCAACAATCTTCCTAAACAATCTAGGAAGGGTTTCGTAAAATACACAAGGTTTGTTTTTGAGAGCCATGCAGCGTATTGATTCTTTTAACATAACAGTGTTAATACACCTCCGTGTTTACAGTCAGAGCTGGATTATTGACCAAAGCCTCAGGCCATGCTGTCATCCTTGACACGTGCAGGTGCCCCTCGATCCATACAGTGGAAGTTGATGCATGTAATGTCAGACCACCCTGACACCTCTTAAAGGAATAGGTCGTCCCCCACCCAAAAGAAACTCATAATGTGTCTCCTTCGTGTTGTTAAAAATGTGTATATGACCCTTTTTTCTGTGGAACACAAAAGAAGATATTTAGAAAAATGTCTTGGTGGTTTTGTGTCTCCACACAATGAAAGTCAATGGAGGCCAGTGTTGTTTGGCTACAGACGTTCTTCAAAATATCTTCTTATGTGTTCTGCATAAACAAGATAGTCATTCAGGTTTGAAATGATACGAGGGTTAGAAAATGATGACAGGACTTATAACTATTTAAAACTTCAGAAACTTAAAAAGATATTTAACTTTACATTAAGATTAAAATCACATTTTGGCCAATCCTCCCATGATGCAATAAGGGGGGGGTCACCTTTGAGAGGACACCTGCCGCATGTTTCAGGTTCTGCACAAAGGTTTCTTCCATCTCCATGGCAACAGCGGAGCGATCCGCCCCCGCAGGCACTCTCCCCGCCATCAAGTGGATCCTAAAGATAAACAATTAGCAGAAGTTTGTCTCAGCAGAGGTAAAACACTGTAAAACATCTGGTGGTCTTCAAAATCACATCTGATTTACCCGAGGTACGTGTCGGAGGATGTGAATGTGTTAGATAAGACTTTTAGACATCTGGGGAAGAGCTGTACAGAGACGCCAGTGGGGAAACTATTTTGGTATATTTGAAACCCTTTTAGAAAGCGACGGTGTAAACTTTCAAGTCTAGACTTTCATCACGATGTTAACCTTGTGCTTTGTTTCCCGTTATATCGGCTCAGAGTGGGAGGTGATGTTTTATGCTTTACATAATACGGATGGAGCAGTAAAGCGTATGGTAATGATCCACGGTGAATATGAATCAGCCACACGTTATGGCTCTATTATATTTATGTTATGCATTAAATGCATCAGCATGTGCCACTGAGTGTTACCTTCTGCAGTCCAGGGCTTTAGCGTAACGAACAGCCAGATCCAAACCTTGTCTGAACTCCTGCTCTCTCCCGGGAACAGCACCCAACCCCAAATCTCCATTCTTCAAATCTCCTGCAGGATTAAAAAATGCAAGAAACTCCCTGAATGAAAATGTCTGCGCTTGCGAAGTTTATTTTTGCTAATATAATCTTAGCATCTCATTTCTTCTGCTTGTGTATGCAATGACATACCGACGAAACAACATACACGTACGCATGTACAGTAGCATGTGCGCTATGCTGAATATGTATATTTTGATGCGCCGAGAGCACACTGTATTTAAAGGGATAGTTCGCCCCAAAAAAACATTTCATCATGTCATTCCAAACCTATTTGACTTTCTTCTGAATAACGAAAAAGATATTTTGAAAAACGTTGGTTACCCAAAGACATCGGATCCCATTGACTTCTACTGTATGGACCCAAATCAACTGCAACATTTCTCAAAATATCTTCTTTGGTGTTCCACAGAGGAAAGGGTTTTGAATGAGTGGAAGCATATATTTTTGGGTGAACTATGCTTTTAATACCATAATAAAATCGCAATCCTCGCATTGAGGTGTCGATGAACTATGCACACTTTCTGTTTTTAATTTGATTGTGGTTCATTTTAATACGTGAGATTGAAATGAAATAGAATTAGTTTCAAGTGTACTTTTCAGCATTGTATCAGTCTGTGTGCATTCTCTACTTATTCGGGAATAAAGGAATTTGCAATACAACACTGAACTGGTCGGTAGACTGTACAGAATTGCATAACATCAGTGTAACTAGTGCCTGCTTCCCACACGAGCTGAGGAAGGTCTCACCTATTCCATTAGACATTTCTCCAGCTGCATATAAAGCATCATTATGACTGTGACCAACGAACTGAACGTTCATCTATTTCTGTCCATAACAAAAACCCCAGAGACCTTTAAAAAAGTAGCAGATGCAGCTGAACGCCTTGCTCTATCTGTCTATCATTTCAAGTCCGTTTTCTCTCACCCGGGGGCGTGTTGATGAGCGCAAACTCGAGCCCCGTTTCATCCTTAACTCTCTTTAGCTCCGTGAGGTCCGACTCGTAGAGCCACGCCGCCTCGACCGCTCGAAATCCCGCAGACGCGGCGGCGCGCAGACGTTGCGTCATCTCCGGGAATTGCGTGAAGAGCCATGAAATATTCGCACTAAACTTTAACGCGGCCATTTCTAACTCCGGACGTGTTAGTGATATCAGCAAACCTAACGACTAACGGAGAGAGCAAGGTCCAGTCGCTTTCATGGTTCACTATAGCGATTATTGACCGCTCTTTAAACACGTGCTCAATGTTTACACTCGCCGGTCTGCTGATCGGTCACGTGACGTGACTCTGCGCCTGCGCATTAGAGCGTGTCTTTCAGACGGCACTTTTTATTAGATGATGATATATTTCCAAAGGTCTGTTGTAATAATATCAGTTAATTATTTATTTCATGAAAGTATAAACCCCTAAAATAATAAAATAATACAAATATCATACCTTCATACTGTAAATACTGATAAAGGACCCAGTGTCCTCCATTTCACATTTACATTTAGTCATTTAGCAGACGCCTTTATCCAAAGCGACTTACAGATGAGGAAACATTGGAAGCAATTATAACAACATAGGCAACAAAATACACAAGTGCATCAAAACCAGTCCATTAAAGCCTAGCACAGTATACAAAGCTAAGAATAGTGAGATTAGTATTATTATTTTACAAATCAGATGGAGATTTATTACTAAGTATGTTTACGCATCAATCCAAAAGAAACTGTACACATGGTGCAAACATTGCGCAAATATACATTGAGATATCTGAATGAAATAAAACAGTAATGCACTTTATACAAAACGTGAAAAGAGTATTGACAAAAGAAAACGAAATATAATTGTTTAAATGAGTGTACAGATGTGTTGTTTACAGGTTTACACTTTTGTTACTTATAATGTACCGTTTACAGATGTGCAGTGTGATGGGCAGTGAGGGTATTTCATCCATGAAAGGTTTTGAATTGGCAATTTTTCACAGATTTTGCTTCTTGTGCATTTGCCTTAAAGCTTACAGAAACAGGTGTGTTCAGGAACTCCTAAGACATAGAAAAAAAGTCTGGTGTAAAGCACAATATGTTTGAGAACGATAACAATGAGGAATGCAGAAAACGCTGAAACTGCAGATCCTTTCTTCTTTTCATGGCACACATGATGTATTGACAGTATTTAGAAACCCGGCCAACCTAGAGCTGTGCATCTCACAGAGGTACACGCACATATTTATCAAATCACCTTTACTGTGATCGTTTGGGGACGGTTTGAAATTGTTATTCAGTTTTTCTTCCTTTCGAAGATTTGGCTCGACCGATTTGTGGATCACAACCTATTTTAACCCGCTGGTATATATTTGCTGTATGCTTACTTAAATTGTATTTTTTATTGCTGACTGAACAGGTAATATATGCCATTGTTGGAATTGAAAGGGGACATTTTTACGGGTAACTTATAATTCTTTACTTCGCATAGAAAAATATTCTCTTTTACAATAGAACTGCTGTAATGTGTAATGAATAAAGTGACATTATTCGTATCATTATTCATTTATACCTTAATTATATTTTAAAGAAACATAAACATAGTTATATAAGAAATTCAGCGGTTTTTCAAATTATTTATGTTGTAGTTAAGGACCTTCTTACCCAGACACCACACTATTATTTGGACATCTAGATCCTTGAATCCCTTTTGTGAACATGTTTATTTTGTTTAAATAAAGGCCTCATGCAACATCCATGTTCCGTGTTTACTCCGAGTGTTTAATACGTCATAACTTCAGTTTAACCCACGACCTTTAATGCCGCTTGTTTGCTCATTTCGTGGCTTTTCATAATAAATACCTTTTGAATAAGCTTGTACATTTTTATGACCACGTCTCTTCTCATACTGGTTTTAAGGTGATGCATCTTATGAAAGGTTCCTTTCAATCTTGTTTATAGTACACATTCAATACAAGATGCGCACGAAGGTCAGGCAGGGTTAATGAACCACCTGGGTTCACAAACCTGCTGGAATATAAAGACGCAAGTACAAATTCCATAAATTTTGATCAAAAACGTGATTCAGAAACAGAAGTGACTCAGAAAAAATGCTGACATTATTGAAAGTAGTTGCCATTTATATCCCGGCTGGACTATCACTCCCTAACGCAGTCACGTCAACCATCACGTCTAGATATGAGACAAGAGCGTCTCTAAATCTCTAAGTACTTCCAATTGGCCGTTTTTCATATGGAGTTTACCAGAATCCACTGTAAACGCATTAAAAGCATCAATGATTACAGATGTAATGTCTGAACATTCACAATAATACACTCATTCTGCTGAATATGTAATGTGCCTATGCGCTTTCATTACCTACATGATTCACTACATTTGCCAAAGTGAGCTGTACACAAAAAACTGCAGAGAATATTGTATCCCACAATGCAGTGCTTTCAACTTGACCTTACATTTCCAGTGTGATGAATGACCCAGACAAATAATTACCACCGTTTTGAATTTTTTTTCTTAAACATTTTTACACAAAATTAGATTAAAACTCTGGTTAAGATGATAATTGGTTGCCACTCACAAACACTGTGATGAGGTCGTGTGAAAATGTAGTGTGAGGTTTATTGCTACATGCTTTCTGTTTTTCTGTTTTAATTAAAAATGCAGGCCGTATATTGTTGATGTATTGTTCTGTATCAAGCAGCAAGCTTATGTACTAGCGAGCTTGATCCACAATCCTTGAGAGAAGAAAACTCTGTACCACTGTGAGGAAACAGGGGTCACTGGAGCAGGAAATTGAAAGCGGGACCGTTCAGACCTCTCAGGTCTGATTCCTAACAAGCCTGCTGTAGCTTTGACAGCCGGATCCCCCTGCACATATCAGTCCAATCTTCAAGAAACAGGTTTCCAACACGCACTTCTTCAGCATGGACAGATGTTCAGAGCTCTGGTGGCCCAAAGAGGATGAATATAAAACATCTGTGTCTTCCAAGTGTCTTTTATTTTAAAGTCGTGTTTTGTAGTTCTATCGATGTTTTTTGTAGTCCTGTTATGTTTCCCCACCCTCATTGTGTCCATGTGTGTCTTCGCATGCTTTAGCTCCTAAATTGTGTTCGCAATTAGAATTAGTGTGTTAAAAATCATAGCCTGTTATAATGAGTATTCTTAAAGTACCTGAACGGTCTCTGGTGAAAATTCAAAGTGCAGATCAACGAACGCTTAAAAACCTGATACTATAGTACAGCTGTCAGGAACGCGGAAAGAGAACCCAAGTGCAGGCAGCGAAACAGGGTTTAAACAGGATTTTAATAAATAATAAACAGGAACAAAACAACAACCCACGAGGGGGTAAACAGGGAACACAATAAACTGAAGACTAACACTTGACAAGAACTACAACTACAAAAACACCTAGACTAACAAAACAAAACAAAACACTCACACTGACTTGACTTGACTAGACTAGACTATCAATGACAATGACAATGACAAAGACTCCAAGACATGGCATGGCAAAAAGCATGAAACATGTACAACGAACGAGCACAAGACAATAGACAAGAGGGTATTATATAGGGAGACTAACAAAGGGGATAACGATAGGCAGGTGTGGGTAATGCGACACAGGAGGAGAGCAATACTAGAAACGAGAGGGGCAGGGCCAAATGACGAGACAGGAGAGAACGCATATTATGTCCTGATTGACCATAATATGATCCTCTCCACATAAAACACGTGGGTCTGTCATGATTCTGCCCCTAGACCAGAAAATCAAGACAAGAGCAGGCAGAATCATGACAACAGCAGAGTATAGAAAGGCGAATTGGGATGTAACATTTTTAGTTTACTTTGTGATGTATATTGTACAAAAACAATAAAAAAATAAATAAATGATGAAATGTCGCAGGAGAGAAAGCAGATTGTAGTAAAACATACAAATAACAACTTGAACGAGCCACCTCATAAAATATTTTCGAATTTCAACGACATTGTTTTGGACACTTGCAAATAGTATAACAGCAAAAATACAAAACCCCAAGTTTATAACGTAATGACAGGATAAGATGGTCATATTCTGCAATGAATATCTAGCAATAATTGAGACGTGATCGAGTAAAGTGAGTATATGTTGTAAGCACACACAGTTTTCTAAACGCTTTTCAGCTGTAAGTGAATATTCAGCATTATTTGGGGAAAACTGCTCATTCTTAATCAGTATAAAGATGATTACCTGTGTGCTCTGGACTGGAATGTTCCAGGTTTGATTCATTCTAATTTTCCACTATCGTTATTCTGGAATAATCCACAGTGACCCGCTATACAGCAGGGCATTGTGTTGCCGTAATAACCTGGCTTCAGAATGATGTTTTGGGTTCTGACGGGAGAAACGGGTGCCCGGAATCTTATTACCGTGTAGCCCTGCAGAGCATGTGCTTCCTAACAACAGTGAAACCCAAGCAGAATTACAAATCGAGCCCGAGCCGCAGACTGAGCAGAATAGCAGAATAATAATATCTCCAGCAACAATGAAATTAATCACAGGAGGAAATGGATTTGCTCTGTAGGAGAGGCACGCGGATGAGGGGCCGTCTTTGATACATAGTAAATGTCACCGCTGGAAATAAAGTAATAGACCTATTTCTTCATCGAATACTGTGGATGGTTAAGAGCGTTGAGGTTGTGTCCCTCTCAGTGAGCTTTTAGTTAACAATGCCTGTCCTCCTATTTCTGGTATTAGGACGTAAGATATTCTAGGCCAGGATTGTTTTAAAAGACAAAATGTTACTAATGTGACTTTGCTATTGGAATAACTGGAATTGGAAAAGGCCTTTAAGTGTCATACAAACATTGATGAGACACAGATGAAAATGTCTTATAGAGACTGATATTGTATCCATTTTTTTGTTTTGTCCTCATTCCAGATAAAAAAAGGACATTCTAAAGAAATACTGTAAGCATTCATTTTGCTGTTCAGCTGCATTCGCCAAATTTGAAACCAGCATCAGCGTTATCTTGTATGACAGCATCCTATCATGTTTAACATCCTGTTTAGATGGCTTTCTTTAAGGCTTGTCCGCGCATTTTCACCTTCTCATATGTACAGAGTCTTTCAGTCAATTATTCATTAAGTCAGCCATTGTGCAGAAGAAATGTGTTATGTACAGAGCAATAAAAATCCACTTTTGCCGTCGCTTCAGCAACGTGTTCCTTATGTGCGGGGTTTGGAAGTCATAGATTTTCCATTGTCAGTCATGTAAAAGACAACCAACGCATGGCTTCTTAACATGTAGAAATCAATAACCTAAAAATGACATCATCAATAATGTACGACCAAATTTAATTGTTAAAGACACAATATGGAATAATTTTGTTGCGAAATATCCAAATACCGCTTGCACAGTGTCACATATTTCATGCAGTTGTGTACTTAGATTATCCCGACTGCGTCGCATTTCAGTTAATAAATATCTGTTACTCCACAATACCCTCACATCTGTAGAACCGTATACAGCATACGTAGCATTACATTCCACATTTCTTGCAAGCTAATTCAATAAGATGACATAAAATTAAATTCATCACCTCATCCGTGAACATGATGGGCAATCTCCATACGCCTCTGGATGGTGAAAATGTCATGTCCCATAATTTCACTCTACTAAATAACGTCATTTAGCTTAGTTTTTTGTTGTTGTTTTGAAAGTGCGCCATCTAGCATTTCAAATTTGCATATAGTGGCTTTAAGTAGGCATTTGACAGGTTATAAAACCATTTATCACTACTCATTAGTTTAAAATGACTTCATAATATCTCGCAGTACTGGGATATTCGAGAATCATCCAATTGCTGCACAAGTTAAGCACGCTATGGCTAGGCCTTCGGAAGCTATTGTATGGAAGTTAATGGGATGACTCGGGTCGAATCTCAGGGGGAGTGAAATCGCCCTGAAACGGGTGCTACTCTATGGAACGTGAGCTAACGCTGATTCAACAGGCAGAACACACAGTTCAGAATGGTTAGATCAAGCGTATTTCCGTGGTTTAAATTTGACAGAAAAATCCCTCGAGGTGTTTCGCCCCAATCGCTCTAATAGACGAGCCATCCCTGCGCCTTTGTACTTTAAAAGGGAAGGGGAGGGTTGAAGTGAACCTCACCACTATATAGATGCCGCTAAATTTCATATACTGGACCTTTAAAACAGAGCAGTATAGGCCCATCCAGACATGAAACTGGTTTCCCAGCAGAATGGATGTAACTATTTTTGAGAGATTTGCTTCTTTCATTCCTGACTGAGATTGCAGTTCTCTCTGGTTTGGATAAGGTGTTCGATAAATGAATCCTCTGACGGAATGTTCAAAATAGCAAGCGTTCAAGCCCGACTATACAAGACTTTCTTAACAAGTGCTCTGTCCCCCTAACGTCAACTACATTATCTCACAGGTAACAGGCAGTCGCACTTATTCTAATGCTAGGGCTAAAAGCAGCGCTGCGTTCTGACACTGCCTGATAATGACGCTTTTAGAGGATTCTGTCACTTCTGCATGAGACCTGCAGCTGGAGTCAAACGTGTTTAACCAATCCATGGCTCGGCACGTAGAAAACAATTCAAGTCATCCATTCATAATGTCTGCTCAATTAGACAAGCAAGTCTAAAAGAGCCTACCGGTTATATGGAAAACAATTTTGATGCTTGTTATTAGCTCTGTATTTATACTCGGAGGTCACAGATCTGTCAGCAGCAGCAACAGACGACAGGAAAGGTGGGCGGATCTGAAGCGACGGGAGACGGGAACAGAGATCCAAATCGAACAGACAGCCGAAGAACCTTTTGCTCTTGGGTTTCAGACAATGTTCTCACGGCTGAGAGAATCTCTGAGGAAAAAAGCATGTGAGATCAGACCTGTCTCACCCACATAGAGATCAGCTCTCTTCACATGGCACAATCAAACTTTCTGCCTCCTTCCACTGATAAAAATATTATCTGATTTCACAGGTCACACTGTCAGTTAGGCCTACACATTTCATTATCACCCAAGAAATCTCTGTTTTCTTAATATGAACTTCATATATATATTCTATCCATAGCAAAATCTAAAAAACGTAATCATCGTTATAATAAACGAATTATTAAATGAATGATTAACCTTCATATATGTGTGTGTGTGTGTGCGTGTGCGCGCGCTTCTTCTCGACTGCGGACACCATATATTAAACATATTTTTTTATCTTTTTTTATTTAAAAAGCAGATGAGAACGACGAAGAACACCAACAGAGCTTTATACATAACAATAAAAGTGAAATGACAAACTCCACATAAAAAGTGAAAAAACCCCGAAACAAATTTTTTTTTAATTTATAATAATAATGATAATAATGAGCGAGAACGAAATATAACAAAGCGATTAACAAATAAAAGAAAGCAAATTTTCTCATTCCAGAAATTCTCATATTGTTTCAATATGGCTAGTTAAATAAAAAGACTAAAAATAAGAGATTAAGAATTGGTAGATAAGGACAAAAGAACATATCGTCGCGTTCACGTTTCTCAAAATTACGTCAACAACTCTACTCTTTTCTGATTGGTTGAGACATTGCTCGAGTACGTCTGCAGGATGCAAATAAACATAATTAATATTAATGACGCCGTTCCGCAGACCGTCCAGACACGTAGCGTGATTAATATTAATGACACGTTTTTTCCCGGAAATGCTTAAGTAACAGGCGGGCAGGTCTCAGCGGGCATGCGCGTAGGGTACGCGCGTCAGTCCAAACACAGCAAAGCACTCACACTTGAAAGCGTGTATAAACAGCACCTAAAGCTGTGAAATGATGCGTGAAGTCCCTCGTGGAAAACTGGCAGGTTCAGGTAAGTGTCATGACATCTGTTTCACCCCAAAACTAAACTGAATAAAAACACGTACGCTTGCGAGTTCCCAGATAGCAAAAAATCTCTTACGAAATTAACAAGGGTTTGCACAATTTTCATAAACTGTTACAAACACCAGTATAAACTCTCAGCTGTTTTAGTGTTGAAAATCTTACAAAATTCTGTGTTTTGGGTTTTTTCCATTAGGATTCAGTGCCCTGCTGAAGAAAACCATAGAACCCCAATAGAAAGCATTACTGAAATTCTGATGGTTTAAATTAGTATACCCTTACAACCAAAAGCTTTTTCCATTATAACCATCACTAAATTCATTTTTTGTAGTGTGTTTTGGGCAATTTTCCAATAGGAATTAACATCCCACCAATAAAATCCATCCAATACCAGTAGAACCATTACAGTTTTCATTAAAGCCAGTCCAAATCCCTTTAAAACCACTATAACATCTTTAATGGTTTTTATTGTTTTTTCAGCAGGGTGGTCACGTGCCAGAACATCCCACCAACAGAACCAAACTCATTACCAATACAATCCCACAGAGCCCATTATAACAATTAAATCAATAAGAACTTCTGTGATGATTTCTGTTGTGTCTGTAGGGAATTTGAACGGTATGGGAATTTGTCAACACACTTGAATCGGTAGGCTTTCCCGCTGTTCTCTTTGGAAATGTTGGGCGTGAAATGAATGAGCTTGGCCTGCAGTGAGAATTGAAAGCCGATCCGTTGCTCCTCATTAAGATAACAGATAGCACGGGACTTTTTCTGTGTTATGCAGAAGTCGTTTTATGTGGATTTCCTCCAGGAGAGCCGCAGTAGACCATTAGGTGATGCTGTTCCACATATGTGTCTCTAGGGGACTCTGCTGTTGAATGGCTCATGGCTCACGGAGATTGAGAAAGTGTGCCTTACATCATTAAGTGTGTCATTAAGCAAAACCATCCTCTTTCAATGTCACAGTGGGTTTTCTAGAATAAATGACAACCGGCCCACTAAGACCGTTTTAAGACTGAGGAGGGATCCACATGGTTGCAAGACTTGTTTGATTTTCAAGTTGGAATGGAAATTTATAAAGACTCTATTAGTGTGGAGGCACTTTGAATGCAAATAGTGATACAATGTTTGAAACAATTAACATTTTCTTAACAATTAAATGGAAAATTCCCATAAAAATGGTAAAAGTCACTTTAATTTGTCAATTGTTTGTCTTGGGTAGTGTTGAGATTAAATTGAAGACACGTTAGACGTTACTCAGTTTTTTAAGGAACAAAATCCACATGCAAGTCTGAGTAAGGTCCCCAAATTGGGATGTTTTTTCTTGGGTGGGACCAAAAATCTTAACACTTATAGCTTCAAAGTGGTCAAAAATATATTTACAATATTACCCATATGTTATCTGCACAAATTGTAGATTTGCCATTATAATTATTTAAAAAAAAGAATTTGAGGGACATATTTCATACCTCTTATTAGGGATCAAATATTGCCGTATCACCATAGGACACATTTAAACATTCATTCGTCAACTACCCATCTTATATCCCACGGCAATTTCCTCCATCTTAAGCTAGCATTCACAAATCGCAGCTCTGCTGGACATTGATGGCTTAAAGTGAGGGGTAATCGGTGTATGGCTGCCACAACAAAAGTTCATCCATCACGAAACGATCTCGAGCTGATTTACCAGACGCGTTACATGTGTGCGTTATCCACTTATTTGTGAAACAAGATGTTTCCTTGCGAAAGTTAGTTTGTGGCTAAATGACATCAGATATGTCTGTGTTTCATTGGGGGAAAATCACATTAGGACTTTGTACTGCAGTAAAATATATTTTCCTCATCAAAGTATACTTTGGGGGAGTAATTTCCTTGGGTAAGATGCTATCTCGGGAGAATAGGTTAGGACGCGTAAGCTCTACTCTAGGACGGACATTTATACGGTATTGTAGTCTGCACCCGCAGTGGAGATGCAGTGTGTTTTGACATGCAATATTAGCATAGACCTGCAGTACATTTGGGTATAAACTCTAAGCGCATATTGTTGTTATTGATGGTAAAGGCTTTCCGTATCGATGACAGTGCTGAGAACTCAAAAGCCAATAATGCAGTTGATCATAAATTATTTGCGTAAAACGGTTACAAACGCCAGGAGGGCTGGAGATGATGCAAGGTTTTGTAAGACTGCAGGGAGAGTTCAGTTTCGGGATCTATAAGACGCCGTCTCTCCTTTGCAGTCGTGCGTGGTGTGATGCGAGTCAGACAGAGTGCTTAAGTAGGATGTGCGCTCTTGCTTCTTCAACCGACCAATAACACATGAGCACTTGCTAGAAATTGACAGGTCAGGTCAACAGCCTCGGGTCAGACAAGTCTCAATGTGGTAGACAACCACTTGTTTTATTAGCAACATCCCCCCTAAGAAAACAACACAGCATCTACACAAGTGATGTTTGTCCTTGCAGTGATTCTAGTGTACAATGCAGTAAGCATTATGAATACTCACAACATTACACCCTACTCCTTATGCCTTAAGTACTACATATCATCTTACTTATACAAATGGTGTTGGCAGTCCATTTAAGCAATGGCTCTAGAATTTCTTTTTGAGGAATTCAGTTGTTAGTCCTTCCAGGTTATTCGTCACACAGAAAATTAAAGGTTGGGTTGAGCACATTGCATTATGGGATATGGGTTAACCAACACAATATGCTCTGTGCTTCACATGGCAGAGGTAAAATATTACGTTGTGTATTTAACACGGATTGTATACACTGAAATGTTAACGCGCATCTGACCTGTTTGAGAGCAGTCCCGGTGTAAACAAGATGCAGGGCCTGCAGCAAACATCCCGACTGATCATTTCCATTTATCACGGATCAGAAGGGCCGAGTCATTAAGGGCCATCAACAGGGATCAGAATGTGATAAATGTTAAGGTGTTGCCACTGAGCTTAAGCCAACGGATAGATAAAAACATTACTATCTCTCCCTGCAAAGCAGTAAATAGCAGCTGAACTGATTATTTACAGGAAAAGACAGAACAGTTTTGCCCTATTTACCAGGATCAATTCAGCTGCAGCGTTTCGGCGAGATATTTTTTGGATTTTAGCTTGTGGAGCCGAGGCGTGTTTTTAATTTTCCAAACGGTTCGAATTATCTTTTAGAGGCTGACAAGGCAGGCAGAGGAATATAGACTTTCATTTAAAGAAGTTCACCGAAACATGGAGAAGCATAATAAATCGCAACAATAAGCTTATTTCATGATTTATAATTTCTAGAGATGCAACGATATATAGGCCAATAATTGGTATCGGCCAATGAAAGCCATTTTTCTCACTACTGTTTGACTGTCGGCCGATAGTTAAAAAACAGTTGATGATCAGGGCCAATATATCCTGTCAATCAAAAGAGGACTAGAAAATGCAATGGATTTATCCTCTGTATTGCTAATTCAAGTTAATTTAACCACACTTTGGGATCTGTAGATATCACTCTGAATAATCAGCTATCGGTATCGATGGAGACATTTTATTATCGGTGCATTTCATTTGTCAAAACATATTTTTCAGAAAAGTCAAGTTTGACATCTTTTGATCTAAACCCATGAAAAGATAAGTACATGGAGTATCCTGTAGTTTTATGCTTAAGCAGAGATGGCGCCAGAGAGGAAAAAGGATTGCAGCTTAAACAACTACCAAAACTATAGCATTTGTTTGGCACAGGCACGTACCCCATAATTTAAATCAGCTTTTGACAAAAGCAATATTGATTTTATGTCAGTTAAAACGGAGCGAAGAATTCATGCAAAACTTTTACGGAAAAAGAAAAACAATTAAGTTCACCAACTTCTATTAGAAAATGTTCCTCAAATTTTGTATTGTTAACTATCAGGTAGTGTTATTCACGTAACATTGAGCACTTTTCCACTATCGCACCAAACCGTTCTAAGCACTGTCTGAAACGGTTACAGTTATGTTTCCATGTGAGCCTGGTTCGATACGACACGATTGCAAACTGCACGGTTGTCTAACCGTCCTGAACCGTGCTAATGAATGCGCACCGAGGCGTTATACCTCAGTCTCTTGTGTTACCGAGGCAGCGCGTGACACGTTTTGTGTTAACATTCTAAAAATTTCCGTTATCAGCCCTGCGGTGGAAAATGAAAGCATTTCCGAACAGGCTGGCATGAATCGACACTGAGTAGAACGATTAAGCAACGAGACCGATTTGGCCTGACGCTGGAAAAGCACTCAATGTTTGACCAATCTTTTCCAATAAGCAGTGAAAGTATTTAAAATGTCATTTGATGTTTTCCTTTAAAACCACCTTACTGTGGCACACGCATTGTGTTCCTGAGGGCCCTGTCATACCCAGCATGCACTGGGAATGACAGAGGAAGTGGCTGAGAGGACATTAATTGGGAGGTTGTCAAAAGGAGCGAGAGACTCCATGCCATCAGGGGCGTGTTGGGGGGATCTGTCTGCGAGCTGTCAGCAGCCGGGATTTCTCTTTTTATTAAAGACTGTTGTGCCGTATCTCAAGGTCTCATCGACAGCCAAGTAAAGAAATGAAAGGGATTGTGCTCCATTATAGAATGTGTCATGGATTTCTCTCTGTCTCTACAAAAGGCTGCGTCATCTATGGGTGTATATTAATCTTCCGTACCAGTTGAAGGAACTCGAGAAGAAGGTCCGTGAGCCTTTGCAGTCTTCATCTTAGTCCACACTGTGGTGATGTAAACCAGTACAGGCAGTTGTGGCTTTAACACACAAGTGACAAGTCCACAAAAGTGTCCGGGTAACAAAACGGGCGTTTGAGGTAGACTTTAGGTCTCTGCTTTTTTGTGTAAAGTATGTCAGATTGGCACCTTTGAGGTTGCAATTGCAAAATGTTTTTTTAGCGTCTTGTCTAGTTTAAAATACTTATTAATATTTTAGAAAGGAATATTTTAGAATGTGTCTTGTCATCTTAGTTTGGTTTCTCTCTGTTCCGCGGTTTTGTTATCTAAAGTATCCATGTATTTATATAGAATAGTAATAATAAAAACTTTAAAGGTGCCTTCTGAAGCTCATGCCATTATGCTAATCATTGCATTGACTGTTGAACAAATGGATCTAATTTCATAACATAACTACTGTACTTTTAGACAAATGAAGGGAAATGTGTAATCTAAAACCATAAGACTGTTACCATTAGTCTCAAGACACATAAGAATCAGCGCTTTGTTGTCCAGTTTAGAGCTGAATAGCTTCAATTTGATCTCGAACAAAGCTTCGGAAGTGCATGAGTGCCAACCAGTTTTGCGATACTTTTACCGTCCTATCGTTCTTGAGAGAATCAGTCATCTTTCACTGTCATTATATGGACACAGAAGAGAGAAAGTCATGCAAGATTGGAACAGCGCATGGATGAGTCAGAATGTTTACAGCACAAGACTGCAACGACCACATCAAGTGCTCGATTTGTAGGGAACCAGACTCGTAGGCAAAGCACACAGTCCCTTAATCACTTTTATCATGCAAAATAGACATCTACAGACATAGGCAAAAAAAAGACTTTGTTCTGTAGATAATGGGACCGTCCAACTTTTAAATGAAGCTGAGGGTCTTTGACAGGGCAGATGGGTAAAGGTTCATCTTAGCTGAGTCAGTTTTACGTCAGCACTTATATTTTTTAAAAGCAGCTTTGAAGTGGCTTGATCAACTCTACCGGTCAAAGTAAAATGCTGAAGAAAATGTACGAGTCTGATGAAATTTCTGTGTTTATGCTTTGACTTTCAAGTAAGAGACTTGTGACCAACTTCAAAGTTAGAACCAAACTTTTTATTAAGCCTCGAAACTAGAGGAAGAAGTGACCTTTCATTTTACAGTATATCAAATACCACATCATTTCTCCTTCGATATCTCAATCTCTGCTGTTTTGAAACGTTCCTTTCTTTCTGTTCACTTTCTCTTTGTGAATGCACAGAGCCATTTTTTCAGCCCAGAACTGTTTTCGTTTGAAAATGTCAGAGACAATGAAACCGAAATAAAAGGAAAGAAAGTGGATGGACGTTCAGATGTTCTCAAAGCTGTAGTGGACATCACTGGGGGACGCTTGCTTAATCTGTCTTGTTTTATTCCACCTGCTGTTTGTACAGAAATGCAGATGTGGTTCTCTGTAGCAAAGGGACGTTCACATCTGGTGCTGCTTGGAGACTAATAACCGACTGGGTGGAATGGAATTGCATTCACAGTCCTTTGACTGGATCCGTGGCTTTTCTCCACAGGCTGCACCGGCTGCTTTCATTAGATTGGAAATTGTGTGCGGTATCTGGATGTCGTTGGGGAGAGGTCAAAGACAGGGTGGGCCGCGAGACCCGGTTTTCCTTTATTCTGAGTCAGTGTTTACGGGCTGTGCAATGCACTTTTGATTAGGTTTAGGGTGCGGACTAAGATTACTTCGACCTTACTTTTAGGGAAAAATATAATTAGAAATAGAAAATCGCAGCAATCTTGAAGTACATTTCTGCCCCCATTTAATGAAATTAACATAATTTACTGCCTCTTGACCCAAATTGATGATAAATATATTTGCTCTCTTCTGAAGTACAGCTTTTTACTGTGAGCAGAAAGTTTCCAAGATTTGGATCAGATAAGTGGAGCATGAGGCGTTTTGTGAGTTATGTCTATGTATATCTCCTCAGCATGTGGTTTCCTCAGTAATGCACAAACTCCTCAAGGTTTTTAGTTTTTTTTCATACCTTGAGAGAAACTCTGTCACAAAAAACCTCACAGCCGCATTCATCCACGTACATTTTTCGCCTGAAAGCAAGGTGTAATTTTAGCTGGAAGTAAACACAGGCATTTTGTCAGGTAGTATTTAAATTGGTGTAAATGTTGTGATAAGGGTTGAGAATTTACAACGGTTTTCAATATAAATATAAAAATACTAGAATTGAACGTTTTGCATGTCGTTTTGATGACACAGATGGCTCCATCAGAGATTCTTGTGCTACTTCTACAGCACGTCTTTATTCATGTTAACATTTGCACACCTTCAAATTATGAATCTGATATACAGCCGGTTAGACTTAAGCAATTGATTTATGTTTCTATCTGTCTGAATGAAGGTCAAAGGATTAAGCAACTAGTGACAGAATATTAATGTATTATTCTTTGAGGAAAGCAACATTTCCAAATGCATTTTTGTGATAACATTCTGTAATGAGATTTAATGAGTGGAACAATGTTAGATTTGTTTTGGAGGGGAAGAACCCGTTTCTAAGAAACACCACATTGAGAAGTCTGTTATATGCACAGAAACCGATGACTAAAATGTTTGAATTTGTTACGTTTCCCATAGACCTGTGGGCCTGAATGTAAGACCACCAGTCATTTATAATGATTATCATTTTTATTTGTACTCTGGCTGAATGTTTGTTTGTCTGTCATTGCATTGCACACTTTCACAAATTGATTTTATTTTTGTCTTCGTTGTAAATACATATTCTTTAAATACTAAATATTCTTTGATTTTTAAGGTCCTATTTTGGTTTATGTAGTGTCCAACAACAAGTTTACGTACATACAAGGTGTACAAACACTATTCTTTTATTATAGTTTTTTTAACCTTACTTCTTGACTGACTCTCAAATGATTCGTTCGGCGAATCATCCGTCTAATCCCCTCTTTTCCGCCAGCCTACTCTGGTCATAGTCTGCTGATGATCTGCTGATGAATGGTCATAGTCTTCTGTGATTGGTCTACCGCAAATGATGCTCACGAGCTATGTGTTTGGGGAAGAAGAGGGTAGTTTTTGCGGGCAGTCCTATTAAAACGTAGGCGGGGA
Organism: Barbatula barbatula; assembly: GCF_947034865.1. Classification (NCBI taxonomy): domain Eukaryota; kingdom Metazoa; phylum Chordata; class Actinopteri; order Cypriniformes; family Nemacheilidae; genus Barbatula; species Barbatula barbatula. The sequence goes on along the minus strand of NC_136770.1, from coordinate 5,130,010 downwards.
CAAAGTGTAGTGACATAAATCGAATTAACTTCATTCACTTTCGGCTTTACAACTTGGCAGACTGCTTACATTCACACACGGCGACCATTACACACTTCATGAAATGTAATTGACATGATCTCGTAGTATGTACTCTCTGCTCTGCATATAAAATACAAAACTTTGAGTTCGTATTAATTAAAAACATTTCAATAGGCTCTCTATTATGTGTAATAGTTCTCACTCCAAAAGACATTATTTTTGCTTTATAGCTTTTAAAAGTATAATGGAATGTTAATATGTATACTCTTTATGCTAAATGAAAACAGACACAGTTTTAGCACCCACTGTTAGATTTCTTGTTTCGTTGCAATACGCCTCTTTTATGTTCTTCTTGTAAAGACGTTTCCCTGCTGTGAGAGCTGATGCATTTTATTCGTTTAGATTACAGTTGTGTTTTTTCTTCAGTAGCCTACTCTGAGTGGAGTATTAGTTTAGCCTGCAAACCCTTTGCAGAAAAGGAGAACATAACTGTGTAACGGGCAAGGCGGGACGAGAGCCGTGAGGGAACGGCTGAGGCCGGTGACGCGAGTGATAATGAGTGTCAGCTGCACGGTGCACAGGTCTCGCATCTCTCACGGTGGAGCTCCGGGAGCATAAAAGGACGAGCGACGGGAGGGTACGAGGAGAGAGGAAGGCCTGGACTTTATGTTGTGTTTTAGTGTGTTTGTATGGCCTGTAGTCGATCGTGAGGGAGTTTTACTTTCGTTTTATTGTTTTGTTTATTTCATTAAAAGCTTGTTACGTTTGCCGGTTCCCGCCTCCTTCCTTTCTTTATTGAACCGTGTTACAAACTGCATGGCTGTAACCTACAGTTAGAGAGTAAAAATATGTTTCATTCCCGAACCTTAACCAACATTGGCTGAGAATGCATCTTGTTTAAGTTTACTGTAGCTGTAATTTTACTGTGATTTTGTAAAAAATAAGCATCTTCAATTGTTAAACCTTCTGCAGGTTTGTGTATTCTACATTCTATGTAATACATAAGAGAATCACACAACAAAATGTACTTTCCTGTGTTTTATGTTTAATGCATCTCGGAAGCCTCCTGATGCTTCTTCCGTCTGATTGGCTGATGTGTGGGACTTTTTTATTCATTCTTTTAAAGGGTGTGACAGTGTTGTCACGGTTTAGTGGCTGAAAGACCTGTAAAGCATAAATCATGTTGGTTGTCTGAGCCTTTAGAGACTAAAATCCATTAGAATGGAGAAATTCACGTGTTTGTCTTCCACGCGCACACAATATAGCACATCACGCTTGAATTATTTACCTGCTGTGTCAGAACTCGGGATCTCAGGCTCTGAAAACTTAACACATGACACTATTACATTCATATACACACAAAATGTGTCCTGATGTTTCATTGAATAGCGATGAGATATTGCATAATGATTAAAATAATAGCTCAGGACTGGAAAAACATTTCCTGATGTTTAACAGAATCATAATTTCTGTATCTGTGTACTCTCACATTATCAAGACTGCGTGATGATAAGAGAGTTCAGAGAGACAAACAACTGTAATGGATTACCTTTAAAGCTAATGATGAAAATTGAATAAATATTAAATAATAGCTTTCCTGTAGCTCAGCGGTAAGAGCATGGCGCTAACAATGCCAATGTGGGGGGTTCGATCCCAGGGGAATGCACATACATGGCAACAAATGTATTGGTTAATGCTTTGGATAAAAGCGTCTGCAACATGCGTGAATGTAATATATTTTATATAATCATTAGTTAGTGGTCACCAAGATATAAGTGAAATGAGATGACTACATTTTTTTGTTTTCAAAAATATTTTTTTTTATGTTTACGTGTTTTCATTGTGTTTTATTGTGTTAATTAGCTGTGTTTTGTTTCAGTTATTATGCAGTTTGATTGATATTAATTGGACTGCACAATTAATTTTGGAACCAAACTTCAAGTATTGTCAGAATTGGAACTTTTGATTTCGAGAAATTTAAACTATACCACGTGTACCTGCAGTTTATTCCAATGATAATAATATTAACAAGATGCGCCACTGCCGTTATAATGAATGGCGAGGAATGAAACGTTCAATATGGCTGCCCTAGCGAAGGAAGTCCCGCCTTCCAATATAACGAGCCAATCGTCAATCAATAAAGACTGACGATTCTCTGTATGGGGTGGGGCTCTCGTGAGGCACTTGCCAGCCTTTGTGCAGGCGCGTAAGATGAGGCGACATCGGAAAAGGTGAATTTTTGCACCATTTTAATAGTTGCCTGGAGGCGTTGCAAACATGGCCGCCGAGTGGCACGACTTCCGTAAACGGACTTGGTTTACTCTCAGCTCAATATATTTTATTATATAAAGGCTCTCTATAAAATTTTGCAGTCGTGAGAATAGACATCATTAAAACTCCCCAGCTTCTTTATATGGTCCTAGTAAGAAAGCGATAATTAACCAGCAGTTTCATATCTGCCAGGCTGACTTTTCCAAACACAAGAATTCAGCACTCAACCTTTTTTCAGACACACATTCGCTCCGCACGAATTCATTGTGGGAATAATCCATTGTTGTTTCGTTTGATGTCTTTAAGGCGGTTCTACGCCCCTGTGCAGGATGTCAGCATCGCTCACGAAACGCACCTCATTATTGCGGGTTCCCGCAAACACATGAGATACTGCTAATCCCTCGGCCCGATGGAAGGCGCTTAAAATAATTTCTACCTCAAGGATTTGCAGCATGTATGCCACCTCATTTTATACTTGCAACATTAATGTGCTGCTGTGAGTAAAGATGTGCTGTGGGCGGAGAGTGCACTTTTGAAGTGTGTAGGTTATACCCAGCTTACTCTGTGCATTAGCTATAATGCTGCCTGTTTCACCTCGGCTTTGTTTGCAGGTCAGATCATGTCTGGTACGGTGTTCAGAGCTTCTGTCTGCTGTTTAGAGACATCATGAAGTGGTTATGATGACCAGTGACTTCTAATGTACCTCGTGAGAAGTCAACCACTCATTTTGAACATAATGAAATATGCTTTGGTTGCACAATAACTACTTTAACGGGCATCAGTGGAGAAAGATGTAGTTACAGCCTCTACTGACCTGTAAGGAGCGATGCTTTCTGAATTTAGTTTCTGGAGGATTATCTGTTGAGCTGTGATGTCATATTAGGCTTCCGGTGAGGTGACACTCCTCCCCATCCATCCATCCATCCATCCATCGACAGCCTCCGTCAGGTGCGCTTCTCTAATGGTTTTTAAAGGGTCTCTCACAGTAACGTGTGATTGGATTTGGCTGTGATCAGCTGGGAGGGAGTCTCGTAATTGCTTCTCTGCCTCATTCCCTCGTACTGCGGCTGAAGAAACCATCAGGTGATATAAGCACAGGATCACCGGGTCTGATTGTACCTATAGGTTTGATCACAGAGGCCTAATCTTTTACTTACTATCTTTTGTGTATAGTTGTTTCCGTTCAAAAAGGCCATGTTGTGCACTCTTTTAGCAGTTTATTCATTTATTTTCCCCTAAAGTCCATTTCATGATCCAGTTCCACTACTCAAGAACACAAGTATAGAGAACGCGTGAAACTACCGGATGTGTTCTTGAGGTAAAGGATGCATCGCATACTAAACCAGAAATCATTGCGGATCTTCCATCCGAGTTCGTCTTTCCGAAGTCGCCTTGCAAGTCTGGTGTCTTTGAGAACACAAGTCCGTTCTTTGCATTCTTGGAACTGAGAATCACAAATACAGTAGTGTAATATCTTTTTTGTAGGACTATTGTTTAATATTATTGCAACACAATTTCCACTCGAAACAGAGTCTGAAAACTGAACAGGCGTTGATGTGTTATTGTACATTGAATTCCAAATCAAAATACTTTTTTTTTTCCTGCAGATTGATTTCGATAAATGGTCTTTTTTTTGTCTGGGAAGGACATTTTAGGTTCTAATAGTTACAGTAAGTTCGGTACAATGAATTCGTCTCTATGAAAAGATCAAGGCAAGTGTGTGTTCTCATATTTACTCTTTTTAAGATATTACCTTCAGTTCAGGCTATAAAAACTGCATCATGAATCAGAAAAGAACGGAGATCATTTAAAAATACAACTCCCCTCTGTTGAAAATGTTAGTGTCAGCTGTTTTAGGAAATGAATTGTAAAACACTGCTGTGTGTGTTCTGCACCTCCGATTTGCATAAATATCGAAACACTACAGATGAATTGAAAACAGGCAATAAATGAAGCGAAGCAGTCATTTAATATAAATACCCACTGGCATTTATCATAGTAGATTATCATCAATACTTATGTGTCAAGAGTTATAAATAATGTAAAATTATTACGGGCTCAGGGCGTTTCCTCTTCAACAGCACGCAACAGAACCAAAGTAATGAAATCTTATTTTTATAAAGTTTGTATTATTGGTGTATGTGTTGATAATACATTACAATTGAAATATCTGATATTAATATTAGCCATAACATTAATGATAACAATAGTTACATTTTTCAGTGTTGTTTTTTTTCTCTGTAATATAAGCCTACACTGCATCATGCTTTCAGCATAGACATTTTTATCTTCATTAAATACTTTCTATAGACATTGCTTTTGTCATCTTTGTCACAGCCTGTTATCTCAGGTGAACAAAGTGCACTAAAATACACTTCAATATGCTCAAAGTGCTCTATTACATTTCTCTTTAGTACTTTTTAAGATAAACTTAAACTTTCTGTATCGTGACATATATCTGAAACGGTTTCTGAAAGAAAGCTCTGCCCTCGCGCCATTCCTCGTGACAGGAAGTGATAAGAAGTCGTTTCGAGGGGGGAGGAGGTCAACATGTTTGATTCATAAGGGCGCAAAAAAAAATGAAGTGCACAGATATGTATAAAAACGCTACAATATTCAAAGAATAAAGAATATGATTTTTCAGTTTTGATGTTATGCCTTCTTTAGGAAGATCCAAGTGTACTCTGCCGTGCTCTTTTGAGACACCATGAATAAATGTACCGCAGACTATATTTCTAGTATATTAAGTACAAACTCAATGTGTGAAAATAGAGCACTAAGTACACTAGACGAACGTATAAAATATTGATGTGTATTTTTTTCTCTTCTTTTCTTTATACCAGGGATTCATACAGCCCTGTATATACTGTTCCAAAACATTTTGCTGAAATGTTTCCTACTTACACAGTAGTTCATGTGCTATTGTACTCCAGAAGTAGAAATCACTTCTCTCTAATCTCATGGAAGATTGCGGTGAGATGAAATCCAGGCTCAGTTGGACAACATCTAACAAGACTGACACACACCGAGGTAAAACTCGCGAGAGGTGTGTGTGGCTTTATTTAACACAGATGGCATCATGCAGAATTAAATTCAATTCAATAAGGCATTCACGGGCATCACTGTGAAAGGATCTGGGCATCGTTTTACATCAACGTTTCGTCCCATACCATTAGATCAGAGTCGGTCAGATGCTGATGAGTAAGTGACCAGTCATACATCTTCATCTTGGGTTAAAGAGGCCGAAGCGATGAGAAATGACTCCGACGGGCCCTGCTCAGAGCAGATGGCCCTATTAGGCAAAAAAGAGGATTTATTTAGGAGTCCGTCTTGAGGAAGGACGAAAGAGCCATTCATTCAGGGAGATTTCCCCTTTCTTTATGCTTTCAAAGGCCTCTTTCTGTTAGCCGTGCCATGGCTTCACACTCATCTTTTTCTTTTATCAGAACTGCCACTGGAAGCGCATAATTCAAAGGAAAAGAGAAGAATGTGACATTTATTAGTGACAGCTTTGAATGGAGGAAAAAGAGCTTACTGTCATTGATTTTGAGGACTCGTCTCTTACAAAAGTCGTCAAAAGTTTGAATAAAAAACTTATTGGAATCTGAGAGTGAAACTTATCTTTATCTATGAGTGACAGTAACCGGGATCTTGTCTTCAAAATGTTGCTTCCCTCATCACCGCTCCGACGAAATACATTAACGCTGTTCCAAACCAGCTTAAACCTGTCTGTTAAGGGATAAGGTACAGCCAGACGGTTTTTAGCGAAGAATAAACTCTGACAGTGTGATCAGGTGCCGACGCCAAGATTTTGTGATAAAATAAACCACTTCTTACATGGCAACACGCAATATTTGATTTGCTCATTTGTAACGAATGCGTGTTACTTTTGGTTTTAGGGCAACACACAAAGTTAGTGTTACAAAAGTTATTTTGTTAGGCTGAACACAGAGGAAGATATTTGGAAGAATATCAGTAACCATACAGATCTCATCCCCCCTTTACTGCCATAGTAGGGAAAAAATACTATGGGAGTCAATGGGGGATGAGATTTGTTTGGTTACTGACATTATTCCAAATATCTTCCCTTGTGTTTAGCACAACAAAAAAATTTGGTCACACTTTGGAATAGGGACCAATTAACTAACTAAACTTCTACAGTAGTTTTAAGGTTTAGGTTTTGGGTAGAGTTAAGGGATGTAGAATAAGGTAATTGTAACGAATGGCAGGCGAGGCAGTGGATCCACATGCAGTTAAGAATTTATTCGACAAAATACAAAAGAAACACGGGAATTACAGTAATCCATAAATAACCGGGACACAGGAACATGATCAAATATTCACGGACTCACAATAGACAAAGGAAACTCGGGGTTTAAATACATTGGAAAAACGAAGTAACAAGAAACACATGGAAAGATAATTAACAAAGGACCCATGAACAAAAGAACTACAAAGGACTACAACACAGGACAGGAAACAGCAACTCGTACAAACTAAAAGTCAACAAGACAAGGGAAAACAGACTGGAATCGTAACAGAGATGTATTTTTGAAATGAAAAAGTATATACTTTTGTGTGTGTAGCTAACAATATGCACACACTGGGACATACAGGAAGCGGAAGTGGCCTTTGTTGCCTAGTCAACATCGTGGTCATTAACTGTCACACACATCAAAATACAGCTTTTCTTCCCATTAAGATATTCATACATTCATTATTTTGTATGTAATGTTTACTGTATACTTACATGTCTTAATTTAGTGATGCAAAAGTTGTATAATTTATTCATTTAGAGTAGCGTGACTAAACTCCGCCTACTCGCAGTGAGTTGTGGGTAGTATTAGCCGTTAGAATGTGCATCGTTCCGCACTTCGAATTTCTACCGGAAGTAGTAGACCAATCGGGAAATCTTTGGAATACAACATACTACGATTCGCGACATACTAATTTTACGTTCAAATACTATTTAGGACGGATTGTATTCAGATTGTGACGCATCTAAACTTGTGTGAAACCTTCTTCTTCTGTGTCCCAGAGTGCCCCCTGGCTTTCGGATATGGCAGATATGGCACAATCATCTACACGATATATCGTCCCAGCCCTAGCGGGTAGACACTACCCATCACGTATTGTTTTATGTATACACGAGAGACAAGAAAAAACAAATAATCCCACGAGTAATCTAGAGCGAGGATTGCAATGCTTTGCCTCTTCACTACGGCTCCCATAAACAGCTGGAAAATGTATGCCATTCAATAAGAAACCTCATTTGCCTTTTAAAGTAACAACTCATCCCTAAAATGTCATTGATATAACTGTTGTCTTATAAAATTCTGTATGTTTGGTGGAGCCTGAAAGCTGATACATTTTTCTCCATCTCCAGAGCCGATCAGTGTTATCGGGATGACATTTTATAGACTCCACAGTGATTTGTCATTTTTATAATTATTGTTTTTATGGATCAGGTCATTGTGCCCGCTCATGAGAACATCAATTTGCATGTCCTTCCTATTGAGTTAAATTATAAGTCGCAGGGAACACATACAGTACTGATAATAACGTGTCCACTGTAAATCCCTTTGGATAAATGCATTACCAAATGCATAAACATGTTTATATTTCCTTGAATTTGTGCATCAATGAGAAACTGCCTTTTTGAGAATGGGGATGCTCTCTGCTGGTATTATTGACATCACTGGTTATTACAACGTTTGTTTGTGAGTTAAGTTGATGTTGATTCAGGATCAAGTCGTACTTAATGTGGAGGACCACGAGAGCTTTTGTTTACACACTTTCTCTTAACTCCCAGAAAGCTAGGTAGCATTAAGAGTACTTTATTATGTGTGTAAAGACCACAATAAGCATTAATAAGTGCCCTTAAAACACTTCTCATCTCCGTGTCTGTCTCTAGTGTGTTATTGAAGCTCGACTGACGATGCCGTCTTGAGACCTTCCCGGTGACAGAATGTGGGACCCTGAAGGGTCATCTGCAGTTTGGATGTTTTGCGGGTGCAGTCGACGGTTTGGTTCTGAGTCACACCGGGATGCCGTGCGTTCTGATTTTCTGCCCTAGGAGAAAACATGCCATCCCATTACATTTAATGATGGTTTGAGAAGAGTCGTTAACGGAGGAACAATGGCTGATTTCTCATTGTACTTTATAGTTCCCAAGCGATCTTTCCAAACTACTGTTTCCCTTAACTGCATAACAAAGTATTGAACTCTACAAGTCTGATAAAGGAATAGATTAACCTGCGTAAAACAAGTTCAGGGAAGAAGTTTTGTTTACTTGTTTCCTGTTTTAGTGCCGGAAGGGAGATTTATCAGCGTCTGAATGTCTTGTTTTTAGGAACCGAAAATGTTTGGACTGCTAACAGGATGTCATTGAATGATGAGTCAGTTTTGTGACAGGATTGTTTGTCGACTGCACTGTCAGAAAACCTTGACACAATGTTCAGATTTTATTACGGACTTCACCCAACCGAGAGGTTCTGTTACTCAAAACTCAAGCATGTTGCTGATTCACATTCAGGTTTGATCCAGGTTTAATTTCATCAGGGATGCATTATGAAGCAGAGTTATGTTTGATAAAATCTGTTGTTCAGATCTGTAGAGCAATGGTTCTCAAACTTTTTTTGCTGTAAAACAACAACTGTGTGAAGTGAGCATCGCTTTGAGCCCCCCCTCCCAAATAAATACTTCAAACTAAGAAATGTAATTAAACGAAAAGCATATTCAGTTATGCAATGCTGGGACATCAAGTGTTTTGGTTTGTAGCATTATTTTTCTGGTGTTCGATTACATGAAATGTTTGGTATAACTCATAAAATACCACAATATCTGTGGCCTTCCCTGGATCTATTTTGGGGTCCCCAGTTTGAGAAGCACTGGTTAAGAAGTTTGGCTTTTGAATATTTGCTTTCACATTCTGTAGATGTAGGTTCTGTGACTTTGAATGCAAAGAGGGCATGAGGTCACTGTTCGAAAAAATAATTTACATCAGCCAAGAATAAGTTTGCTAGACCGTGTGACCTGGATGTGTATATCTGGGACCTCTGTTTGTGTGCATGTGTGTAACGTGTGTGTGTGTGCTGGGCATCAGTAGTGTATGGTATCTTTTGAATGAAATTAAGTTCAACGACCAAATAATATGATATTGTTAGCACAAAATAAAGATGGCGTTACAAACGCACAAATTATGAAAAAACATACAGCCATTGGAAAAATACAGAGACCATTTCAAGCATGTCCGCATGACAAGGCTCATGACAACTGAGGTTATCAAAGAAAATGTCATTATACAAAAATCCTATTGAATTTCTTGTTGTCTTGGCAGTATTTGAGGACTGAAAGTAACACAGAGCATATTTTCTGTTATTTTGACCAGTTTCCAATAAAAGAAATACAATACAGTCATTAAAGAATGTGTTTGTAAATGGTTGTGTTGTATCTCTAATCATACACAATTGTTTTCTTCGTTTTGTTATCAAAGCAGAGCTGTTCAGAGGATGACATGATGATTATTTTGACAGACGTGTCATTTTATTTCATTGTTTAACACAGACTTGACAGTTAAATGAAACTACTGTTTCACATCAGTATTGGTGATTTAAATTCTATCCTAAGGAAACTAACAACTTTCCTTCCGCCTGCCGTGACATTTTAGGTTATAGTTGACTATTAGAGTTCGATCCGGGGTCTCCAACCTTTTTGTAAGCGAAGGCTACAAAAATATCTAAAAATCCTCTAGAGGGCTACTTGTTGATAACATACTTTCAAACTTTAAACATGCGATGCCTTATTTTTACGCCCCTAGAACCAAATTCAGTTTCCTTTCAGATATTTTTGCACTTGAATATATTAAAGCTTATAACACTTGCTAACAATAAACTTTCATGACGATGTAGCACTTGGCTGATCGGTATAGTCGCAAATTTGTCAACAGTCTTGAGCATTATTGGTGAGCCCTGTGTTTAGCGGGCACCTTACAGAGTTCATGCGGACACCACGTTGGAGACCCCTGGTTTAGATCATCTGTGTTGATACACATTTAAATACAGCGGGGCTGGATTGATGATGATAGATGGAGATAGATGGATAGATGGATGGATGGATGGATAGATTATATTGGATGGCATCATCTAAACTTGGAATGCCTTGTTCTTCGAAAAAAGTTTGTGTTTGCAATGCATGTGTGCATGGAGTGCTTGCGAGACCAGCTTCACTCTTTTATGTGAAAAGAGTAAATTAGTTTTTTGTTCCTTCAGATTTTCCACCAAAACATGCACAAATCAGCATTTGTGTTGCCACAGATGTGAAGAATGAGCTGCTCTCTGAAGACCGTTTATTCAGAGACAAGCAGCTGTGAAATGCATTATACCATAATCAGTGTGACCGAGACATTTACAGATACGAATTACAAGTGATCAATAGCCATTTTCTACAGCGGGATATGAGACATCCCTTTCATACTGATGGCCAGCCGTACCTGAGTCTAAATGAGATGCAACCCAGACCACGAGTTCAAGTGCACTTAGACACATGGTGCCAATGGGTTCACAATTGTTTTCACATCGACCAAACTTTTGAAAGCTCAATCTTTAATGTGAATGCAGACCTTCATTTTCATTTCTAATAGAATTTGCCTCTAGTGAGAAAACATCAATAAAAAATACAAAAGGAGAGATACCTTTTAAATAGTAAAAAAGTGTTTCTGTGCACATATAGGTAAAACCAAAGATGTGTTATATCTGCCCTGTGAATGATGGGAAGTGTGCGCGTGTGGATTTCAGCCAATAAGGTTTGTGAGAGGGAAACCGAAAGCGACAGAATAATAAGCTGAACCCAATAGCAATTTCTGTAATGTCACATGATAAGCTTTGAGCTAAATTGTATTTTTTCTTCGTTTTCTCAGTTTTTCATCGGTCTCACTCTCTCTCTCTTTCTTGTGGTCCGGGATGCTGTGCCATCAAGGGTGTTGATGGGTGTTTGTAAAGAGAAATTAGCGTTGCGTTCGTCTGTGTTAGTTCACAGAAGCACAACACTGATGAGTTCTGTTAGTCAGTTGTCTGAACAAAGGTTCATTGGTGAGAATGAATGCAAGATTGAACACGGTGTGAAACAATGCAAACAAAAGACTTCGACAATAATTATAATAAACGGTACAGGTTGTTTGCTGGGATTATTGTTTACCACATTCATGTATTATAAAGGAACACTTCTCCTAGTGTGAAAAAGAAAGCGATTCTAACACAAAGACTAAAAGTGCAAGATGGGAAAACGTCCTTCTATTTTAGTCGCCTACAAAACATTAGCGATGGCTTTACTCCAAACTGCAAACTCCCCCAATAGAGCTGTTGGGAAACCAGCAGTCACTTCAGTAATTCTGAATAATATTTAAGCGTGTTCATCATTCAGTATGATGACTTGACATGCGTTCTCTGTTGCTCATTAAAATCATCCCGTGTCTAACCAGAGGGAAAGAATTAATGAGCGCTAGACGCCAGCGGTCTATAGCTTGACAGTATACACACTGCTGGATTTATGGCTGTTTGACACATGACACATCAACTCCTTGTTGATTTGAATCGCACTCTTGAAATCTGGCTTTTATTTTGTCATTATTTACTCTCACCTGTTTCTTTTTGCAGGGATAAACAAAGGGGGATGTTTTAAAATGTGTGAACCTTGTTTATTTGTTCAACACTTTTTGATACATGACCGGACTTTTAAACTGACCGTTTCTAACAGGCGTCAATCTGTAGCATTATGTGCAGTCCGAATTCTGATTGGCTGGGTCCAAAACAGGTGTGTGATGTCAGTTTGCGACAACTCAGATTTATGGGTTTTTATTACCTTAAATTTGACAAAAGCGTCAGGACGATGCTTGGAGTTGGACATTTGACCTCTGAACTCAGGGAAGATTTGCGATAGTGAGGTGTGAGGTTTATGTGTGTCTGTTTTTTCACGCCATTTCAGAGATGGATGTTATATTAACGGTGGATATAACGCTGGATTTGGAGATCTTTTGAAACTGATAGATGGTGAGGTCACAGTGCTAAAAGATACCTGACATGAACTGCACGCAGTAAGTCAAACAAAGTCATCTGCATGTACGTGCATAATGTACAAAAAACGAAGGGATTAATGTGATGATGTGTTGCTTGTTCGTGCTGTAGTTCCATCCCACTCTCCCCACTAGTCACACCTACGGTATAGCAGCTTGTGTTTTTCCGGAAAGAATCGTACAGATGTATCTCTCTTTTGTGAATTTGATCAAACTAAATGCTCTTTGAAGATTCGACGTATGCAACACTACTGTATAGGCACTCAAGATTAATATGAGATATGATACGTGATCTTTAAAACCTTGCGTGTGGGCTATCCTGAGGCATTATGTTATATAAAGCTGTTTAGATTACACTTTAATGATCAGGTTTGCCCAGAGCACTTTAGATTTCTACAGAGCTGGAATTCTCAAATAAAGAAACCAAAACGCAGCACAAGGCTGTGTTTATTGGATGGAAATCTTTTTCTCCCTTATGCTGCACACAAACGATTTCAACATCGACCCCCGAAGGGCCAAAAGCATCACACACATTACCAGAAAAAACTAGTGTTGCTTAATTAATCGCTTTCTTATTCAGTATGTTACTATTGATTATGTATGCAGTGTGCTTGTTCCTCTCACCATGAGCGTGACAGACCACCCACAGAAGTAAGATTCCATCAGTGGGGTGTCGTCTTAAAGGTCCAGTGTGTCATTTTTGAGATGATCTGTTGATAGAAATGCAATATAATATACATATCTATGTCTTCAGAGGTGTTTAAAGAGCATACACAGTGAAGCGTAATGTTTTTATTACCTTAGAATTTGCTGTTTCTATCTACATACACCACAGGTCCCCTTGCATGTTATTCGCCATGTTCTGTCAGCCGTACTAGTGTTTCGAAAGGGAGGGGTGGCGTTGCAATTTGCAACTTTGCCGCTAGATATTACTGACTGGACCTTTAAAGGAATGGTTCTTCCCCAAAACGTATTTAAAAAATATTCGTTGAAACTCTTCAAAAGCAGAGCACAGGTTTGAATCAACGCGAGGGTTAGTAAATAATGACCCAATGTTCATTTTTGTCTGAAGTGTTCTCTGAACGGACCTGTTCATCATCTAATGTGGCTTTAATCTGCTCCACTTCACAATCACTCCAGCACACGTAAAGACACTCTTTCCATCTTGGGTCTGGACGCTCCAGTAGTCCGTGTGTGAAATTGGATTTCGTGTCCAGTTGAGTGCAGACGGCCATGCCGTGGGGCCACGGAACAGTAAAGCCCCCGCCGCTCCTGATGATGTGGGAAAATGTGTCGGAGGAAAACGCAGCGGGCCGAGAGAGGGTGGAATGACGCGTGGCGGGCTGCGGCTGACCTGAGAGGCACACAGCTGTAAAGTACATCTGCCAATTAGTGTGAAGACTGAGTGGCGAGCTGCCATGGGAGGCTTTCCACTCCACCTGAGACGGCTGCCGTAAGCTACGTGTGACGGGTGGAAGAGCTTTGTCTCAGTTATGACTTCGTGATTTAGAGACACTTATGTGATTTTGGTATTTTTCAGTGTGTGATTGAGCGTAAACAGGATGCTGGTAACTTTTGCACCTGTAAACAGGTGGCCACGGCTGGGCAAAGAGAGAATGCTTTTGTACTACCTGTGGTATTTATGCAGCTCTGCGGCATATACAGCAGTATATTTAATAACAGTAGTGACAACTAATGAATCAGCTACTTTTGTCCATAAAACATTTGTCATCGTTTACATACATAACACTACATTCGTGACGAGGCACGATCATGCTAGGCAAGCTATCGAGAGCTGGCAACATAGTATTATCTCTAGTCTACTTTATGGTTATACATTTTGAACCAGTAACATTAATGCGCCAATAAACAGAGCACAGCCTAATAATTAATAAGCTGAAAAGTATGCAGGACAGTAAGAAAAAATATGACTACATATAATAATTTCAAATCCAATAGCAGGCAGGCTAGGTCTCCATCCGTTTTGCAACCCGGTGCCTCTTGCAGTCCGTCATATATTGATTTGTGTTCGGGCTCGTGTCCGATCATTCACTCTCTTTCCCTCTTCGTTTTTTAGCTCGCTTTGCCATGGTGATGGTTTGGAGATTGCGGGGAACTAGATCGTTTCGTCTTATTGTTAGCTGTTGGCTAACTTCAACCATGCTATGCGTAAAACATGAGTTTGCATTAATGCAGATGATATGCGCTGCTTGTTTACCTACCCGCACACCAAAGTTACAAGTGTGATTACTGCTGATAAAGGGCTGCTTAGGTAGCAGCGGCAGTAAAATTCATCCAGTTAAGAGTTGTCCAACCACTAAAATAATTTTCGAGAGATTATTTTAAGGTCGAAAATAACTCCATATTGTTGCTTTAAGTAAAATGTACTTTATACTGTCTGGGAAAACGCACCTTAAAGTAGTAGATCTTGATATGTTGAATAGTTTTTGCTGTTGTTGTTTTAATATTTACATTCTGGGAGATGTGGTTTCTTCTTCAGGTATTCATTGCATGCACACTATTATACTGTGCACACTATACATAATGCATGATGCTTTCCTTGAAAAATGCAGGTGGTTTGTCATTTCCAATATACCCAGTGTTTGTTATATACTGTATATTTGTGAAGAACATGCGAGTAGTACCTGTGCAGAACTCCCCTCCACGATGCTAGTTTTATTAGTGGTTTGCCTGTGCATTGCGGTTGCTGGGGTGGCCTGGGTGGTTGCTAAGCGGTTGTGTTTACGATTTTCTGATCTCTAGAGATGACTCCGGACCTTCACTGCATGTGGGGTCTTGTTAAATCGTTGAGCAGATCTCTTGGAAAAGCAGAAGTGAAAAACCGCAGGCTTAGTACATTTTACATTTACATTTATTCATTTGGCAGACGCTTTTATCCAAAGCGACTTACAAGTAGTTTTTTTACAGTGACACATTACTGCAGAGCAATCAGGGGTAAGGTGCCTTTCTCAAGGGCCCTTCAGTCATGACCTGCTGGCACTGAGATTAGAACCGGCAACCTTCTGATCACGAGCCCAACAGTAGTAAAGCTGCATGTACCTGTAACGTATGTGTTTTTGTGTTGTGAATTGGCACATGCAGATATTTACATACGCGTCTGTGCTCCAAACATATTATTTTGCTCTCGCACCAGTTGTTCTTTACCGCGGACAAATTTTGCACCAATTAGGTTTATTTATTTCAATGCGAGAAGATCATAATGAGATGATGGTCTTTGAAGAAGTGTTTAATTAACAATCTGTTCGTGCCGCTGTTTAAATGCACACTCATTTCAGCTTTACTTCATTATAGAAGCGAGGAGCACATTTTGTTTGTTCATTTGAAGAAAACACTTTGTCTTTTGCTGTCTCATTAATATTCATGAAATGTTTGGGGAAATTATATTTATAGAAATATGAATTGTTAACTTTTTCTTGTTAACGGTGTTATGCAACACACATATATGCAATAGTGCATTTGATCTTCAAAAGCATTTGGAAATTCCGATGGTAGTGATATGTTTCTTTACCCCTTAAAATCATAACCAGCATCTGGATAATTCATGCATTATTTCTGACACTAAAGCAGATGTCTTGTGTTCTCAAGTCTATAGGTTTTCTCTGCACATGGAGATGTCAGTTCTGTCTTGAATTCTTGAAGTCTTTGATAACCGGCCGGTCTGTCTGCTCACAGGTCACAGCTGCTTCTGTACGTGCGATTGATGTTCTTCTGATGTGGACCAGACAAGAAGCAGCTTCAAACCAGCCATTGTTAAAGGAAAGATCTTTAGACTGGGGCTTTCCGTTCTGTGTCTGTGGGTGTAGCTCACCGGTTCAGTCCACTGCTTTGAGTATTATTAGACAGCACTGACACTTATCTCCTGGTATTGTGCCTCCATTTGCTTCATATTGCACAGAGCAGCACATGTGTTTAAAGGACCTATACATTTTATAAAAAGTTCAATTACAGTATAATGTTAGTCACTGATATCAGGCTTTCACTTCATGACTACATGTATCATCGTGGTTATGAAAATATTGTATGAAATGAAAATCTCAACATTTATCAATTGTAAAAGTAAAATCTGGCTTTAAAGTGGTAGGTCACCCAAAAATGTAACATTCGGTCAGCATTCTTTCACCCTTGTGTCACTACAAACCTTTATTATTTCTTAACAAAATTTATTGGCAACTATTGACTTCCACTGTATTTAAAAAAAGAAATAGATGCATTAGCGTACATTAGCTAGTTTTTTATACTTTATACTTTTATTGTTTAAATATTTGCAGAACCAAAAGATCCATATGAGGGGTGAGCAAAAAAAATCATGAAAACGTCCGACAGTGATAATACTGTACAACTACAGTAAATCACGTTTTTTGTCAATACCTGATTTTTGCTTCTATCATTTCTCATGGTACTGTTATCAAACAGTATTACTCAACTCTTGTACTCTGTGGCCTTTTTCTCCTCGTGTAATAAAATAATTGTTGTGCTTATGTGGGTTCTTGTCCATTTTTATAAGTAGAATAATGTACAGTCAGCCCATCATTATAAAACCCCTTCAAGGTGACCGGAGAGTCTCCTGTCTGTGTTTGTGATAATGACCATAAGGCTGTATTTTACCTTTATGTAACTGTCTTTGAAGCAACCGTGTACCTGCATTAGTATACTGTTTGACACACATGTATTGATTTTGCCCGTGTGTGGACATCAGTTCAGCTGCAGAGAGATTCAGATTGTTGTTCATCTGTGTGTACTGCTATGTGAAGCTGGCGAGCTCGTAGCAGGTCCGTGGGCTATTTAAATGAGATGTGGCCTTGAAGTCGATGGAGCTCCACAGAAATCGGTGCTGCCCTGCAAGAGCCAAAATGAGTCGGCACTGATCTCTTCCTTACACTGCCATAGCGAGACCTCCACTGTCCATCTGACTCGCAATCAAACCCACAGACCCACACACTGCTGGAGATCTGATAACACATCCCCGCGTGAGTCTGACCACGTCTGACTTCAGAATCAGTTCAAGGTGACCCTCCCACACAGCAGATTATGAATAAGTGATGTGTTTATTTTATATCTGAATTTTGAAGAGTGCAGATAAAACAACCACATTACTAACAAGACAAATAATCCAAAAACTGGTCTTCAAGAAAGCAATATCATTGTCGATTCGATTGATGGCAGAGGAAACACAAATACAGTATTGTTTGTACAAAGACGCGTTTATGGAAACGCACGGCTGGCAAAATGATTTTTATTAAAAGCATGGCACACGTTCAACCATCAATTACAGCAAATCTGTTGATGTGATGTCTGGTCATGGTTTAGCCCATGTCAAGTGACACTGCAATCTCATAAAGTGCAACGCAGTAATAAGTGTTAATTTGAGAGGAAATTGCATGTGATTTTCCATTACTTACCTCTATTAGAGCCCCTATTTAAACACACTTTAATGAGAGACAAACGGAGAGGAGAGAACGTCAATAACAATGTGAGGGGAGGTGAGGATTGGACAGGACCCTTGTTGTATCTTGACAATCTAAAGTCAGTGCTGGTGATAAACATTTTATCCTGAGCGAAGAGCTGATGTTGGTGTACAACAGTGTTTGAGCTTGGCAGCCATTTTAACTTATTTTATTTCATTTATTGCGGCTGTCCTTCTGAAAACTTGTATCACGATGTATTGCGATTTTTACTTAAAGCCATATTATTTGTCACCCTTTCTGTTTGTCACTGTTTTGCAAATATTTAAAAAGTATTCAAAAGTGCTTAAAGTGGCCCTGCAACGGTGTTTCATGCATTCTGACTTTCTTACATGTTAAACGTCTTCTCGTGCTTAACATGGTCAACTTGTCAAAAAACTAGTAGTATTTCTGTGCTCGATACACTCCCCCAGTGTTCGTACAGGTTTCGGAAAGTTTTTTCGAACATGAAAAATCGTTGCGTAACAACTATTGTAAGTCCATTGGACAATTGTCCTGTAAAACGGCGCAGCACGCCCACGCATTAACCAAGGAGAGCGGCAGAAGGAGCATGCGCACAAGTCACCTTCACTTTTGATGGTCTAGTCTAACTTTTTTTATTTTGCCTTGTTGTGCAAGCACTGTCAAGCTTGTGCAGAGGCTGCAGTTTTTGCAAGAGGGGAACTGGAATCCCCTGGTTAGGCCTGGTTTCCCTCTGAGGTTTTGGGTTTCTCGCCACCGTTTGCATACTGTTTTGCACTGTTTGCCTGGCCAGGGGGGCTGCTAGAATTTGATAGTCTTATTTAATTAACACTGCATATAGGAATTTATTTCTGTGTTTTGACTTCCATAACCTTTTATGTTTTACTTATAGTCAATGTTTTCTTGTACAGCTGCTTTGTAACAATGAAAATTGTAAAAAGCGCTATATAAATAAAGCCGACTTGACTTGACTAGTGTGCAGGAGAGAGACCGAGAACTATGTTCACGAAGTTCAGCTGTGTTAGTTTGTTCGCTGCATTTGGGTGATGAATGTTATATAAACGGTGGATTTGGAAATTGTTTGAAACTGATAGATGGAGCGGCGTCCCCGCCCTAAACGATGCCGGACATGAACTGTCTGTGTTTTCTTGCCAATATGTGTGCAAGTGCTTTAGTACCTGTTGCATGTTTTCGAAAATAATTGAAATATCAATGTGATCAATCACTTTTATAAATGTGATCAAACTAAAGACTCTACGGCTATTTGAAGGGTGCGATACTATTCTATAAATACTCAAGATTATCATGAGATATGCGTAAACTCTGTGTGTTATGGCCGCTTGAATAATTTAAAATGTACAGTGTTTTTCCATTTCCTGAAATACGCAGAATTTGGACATCCAAGGTTTTGGAAGGACAGCAGCGATTTAATGTACACAGATGGATATACAACATGATATTTTTACCATCGCTACCAGTACAAATGAGTACTTATCAATATGTGTGTTCACTGGAATTGAACAAACTGCTGTTGCAATAGTAGTACATGATGCTCTACTACACTCTTAAAAAAGGTGCTTCAAAAGGTTATTCAATGCCATAGAAGAACCTTTGGTTCCCTAAAGAACCTTCAACATCTTAAGATTATAAAAATGAAGGAAAGAGATAGTTCTTTAAAGTTCTTTGTGGATACAAAAATGGTTATTTTATGGCATTGCTGTGAAGAACCTTTTAAGCATCTTTTTTTTTTAAGTGTATCTTAGCAAGAATATAAGAACCATTTTTGGTTCCTTGAAGAACAATTTAGCTTAAAGGTTTTTACAAGAACTGTTTTTTTTAAATAATTGTCATCTAATGAACGCTTATTTGTATATAATATATTTATAATTTATACTTATGCTGTAACCATCAAGGGATCCAGTTTTCACAACAAGGAACCTTTTTAAGATGTTAAAGGTTCTTAAAGGAACCATTCAGCCAAAAATACTGTAGAGCAGTTCGATACATATGTCAACCTTGTTGTAAATTTGCATGGACGTCAGTGGCCATCTCTGCAGAAATATCACTTGCAAAATATTTTTAGTTCGCAAATCCGACCGTTTTAGTCGCATCGGGAGCCCTGATTGGACAGCTTTTATGATTAATATTTTTAAACCGAACTTACCAGACATCCAAAACAATGCTGTGTGCTGGGTTATATATGCTCAGTGAATGCCTGCGAATGATGTTTGTTTTACCAAGCTGGTAACTCGCTTAGACCTCATGTTTGAAGAAGTCAAAATAGCGTCAGGAATTCCTTCGTTACACAATTTTGCTCTGGAGGTTAAAAAGGAGAGCTGCGATTTAAATTGGTCGACCGCAGTGGATGCTTTGTTTCGCTAATCAAAAAGAATTAAACCGTCGCCGGCAGCACTTGAAGTCGGCCCTCAATCATTTCAGCTTCGACTTCAAGAGCAGTGCCACACAAAGTATTTCTGTCAAATTAACCCGAGCTGTAAATATTTGGACAGCTCCTAGGTACAGGAACTCTATTTTTCCCACCCCCCAAAAAATGTAACCAATTTCCCATCACTGCTCGCGTCACATAAGGTCGTGGATTAAAGTTCTCTGGATTTCGATGGGGTTATTTTGGGTCGGTAGGCCGAGCAGGAGTGTGATGGTCCTATTGGTTGCTTTTAGATACGGTTGTGCTTATAGCTTTATATACCTCTGGCTACATCTGCAAGATGGTTATTGTTTCAAAATCATAAGACTAGCTTTTATCTTGTACTGCCCTAAATAAACCATTTCTCATAACTGATGTTTTGTGGAGTGTATTGTAGGTTAACAAAATAACTGGATTCATGAAGATTAGTAGTTCACAAGTTTGCACTGCATTAAGTTGTTTTGTGTTTTCTCTGATCAATGACTGTATGTTTAGCGATAGTATAGTCCATGATTTATCTCCTGGTCTTCAGAAAAGTCTGCCAGGTTTTGTACATTATGCTTTTCCAGCATCTACTGCACATTTGAGATCTTCCGCGCTGTGACAAGGTTTTTACACTTAATTTAAGAACCCATACTTTATGACCTTCAAGTCATATAGTTTATAGTTCACCCCAAAATGAAAATTCTGTCATCTTTTACTCATCCTCTTGTCATTACCCATTGACTTGCATTGGTTTTGTGTCCATACAATAGAAGTGAAGGGGTGCCACCATGGTTCGGTTACCAAAACTCTTCAAATTTTCTTCTTTTGCAATCTCTGCAGAAAAAAGAAAGTCATACAGGTTTGGAATGACAAGCGGGTGAGTAAATAATGACAGCATTTTTGGTATGTACTGTCCCTTTATGGTCATATTGACATGCATTTCTAAGCAAACTAAACCTGTAATATTGGTCATATTATGGACTAATATTACTAACTCATTAGTATTATTACCTGTGTTTTGTCAAGATAGTGTGCAGAAGTAAATTAGAACCTAAACTTTGTGAAAACACTTTGACTGCTATATATTTGGAGGCCAGTTTGAGTTGTATTCCTTTGGGCTGACTCATACGTTCTTCTTTTGGACAGGTGAAGGTAAACATAGCATACCGGAATGGAGGAACCTCAGTCCGCGACCACCAGTTTCCTCGACTCATCCAGCTATAGGTCTGCTGTGAAAATCAACGCATGTACGCTGCTGTCACAGGTGGGCTGTTTACCCTGACACCAGACCCTTTCTGGAAACCCTGTTTTCTCATTAGGAATTCTACCGCTGTCACTTTATCTCACTTTTTCGGCCCATATGGACTGTCTCTAAACCATCATTCTCGCTTTTAACTATCTGCTGCTTTGGCAGTTCTTAAAGCTGCAGTTGTATTTTTCCTCTTAGCAGGGCCACAGGTGGTCCGAAATGTGCAGCTCGTAAGTAAAGTCTGTTTTCTTGAGTGGCAGATGGTACTCTACGAGTTTGCCTTGTTAAGCCTGCAAATCAGGAGCGTCAGCAGAAGAGCTATTACTCGAGTAGCAGTTTTGGCATATTGTATTTTTGGTCCCATTTGTCTTGATATAATGAAGCTGTCATTTCTTCAGGTTTTAAAAAACACCTTTCGTTTGTGCTATACGGAACATTAACAATTGTGCAAAGTCAATATTGACAAGTAAATTTACCAACAGTTAAGTCTTATCACAGATTCCAGTCAGCGTTATAATAAACTAGACCATTAGATGCTTGCGTAGTATTACGAGTGCGCCATTTGGGTCACGACCAGACTACTAAACTTGTGTCCCCAATCTCTGCACTCCTGATATCAGCTGCATGTCAGCTGTGAGACACGGTCAATTTAGTTTTCCTCTTCTGAGTTTTCTCTCAAATCTAATACGATTCATCTCAACACAACAGATCGATTCCTTTTTAAATGGAGGTAGGCCTGAACTTTAGATTTATTCACTGCTTCCCTGCAAAGGGGAAGATTGTTGTTATAGAAATGGATTAGCAGTCATACGGTAGCGATCTGAAATCGGGGCTAACAGATTTTCTACTTCGTAAAATGTGGATGAGGTGTTTAGAAAAGCATGCCGTTCATCCTTATCCTCACTTTGCGTTTCTGCTGATTATTATGGATTCAAAGTGACCAAGTTGAATCTAAAGCAGCCTAGCATATACTTGTATAAGTTGGTGTAGAATCAATTAAATATTCAGTATGTTGTTGGTTATAACAAACAATTAATTGCAGACGCGTTGAAATTTTTCTATGTGTCATTGTTGTCAAATTATAGATTTATGTTATAGTTTGGTTTGGAAATGTATATCACGTTACTATATTATTATGTGCATTTATTATTGCAAGCGCAGCTTATACACTTTGTGGTCTGGGGTCTGGCCATGGCGTGGTTCTGTTGTAGTCTATTATATAATGTATTGACACTGTATGCATGCCATTCTAAAATAACATGCATACAGTTTCAACATAATTTCAAAAAACATTCCAACGTTGCATTTAATCTGCCATTCCAGAAATGTAACCAAATCAAACCTCACGAGTGACAAAGTCATCCAACAGCAATGTGAAAGGCTGACAGCATGACAAGACATGTACGAATATAACTGTTAATAAAATAAAATCTTTCTTTAGGCCTGTCCTTGTGTCAATATCAAATATCTTCAATTATTAATGTCCACATATTTTTATTTATGACCTGTGTATTTCCAGTACTTTCCTGTCAAAACTTGATACAATATTCACAATGTTTGAGATGACCCATTAACTTGTGCATCGTTGCGCACACAACATGGACAAACCACTTTAAATCCCCGAATTTGATGAAAATAAATACATAATTTGATCGCTTTTTCACAAACAGCGCGTTATGACTTGAAGTGTTAAAATGCATAAGGATGATCACTTCGGAATGGAACGCTGGGAATGATTTTTGCGTCCACACGGTTATTACTGCGTGTTGGGATACGGTGTCGCATATTGATTCGTTTTTCTGTGATTATCAATGTAAGTGTGTACACTTGAGATTTATACAGGGCTACAGCAGATTTATACAGGGCTACAGCAGATTTATACTGGGCCACAGCAGATTTATACTGGGCCACAGCAGATTTATACTTGGCCACAGCAGATTTATACTGGGCTACAGCAGATTTATACTGGGCCACAGCAGATTTATACTGGCCACAGCAGATTTATACTGGGCCACAGCAGATTTATACTTGGCCACAGCAGATTTATACTGGGCCACAGCAGATTTATACTGGGCCACAGCAGATTTATACTGGGCCACAGCAGATTTATACTTGGCCACAGCAGATTTATACTTGGCCACAGCAGATTTATACTGGGCTACAGCAGATTTATACTTGGCCACAGCAGATTTATACTGGGCCACAGCAGATTTATACTGGGCCACAGCAGATTTATACTGGGCCACAGCAGATTTATACTTGGCCACAGCAGATTTATACTTGGCCACAGCAGATTTATACTGGGCCACAGCAGATTTATACTGGGCCACAGCAGATTTATACTTGGCCACAGCAGATTTATACTGGGCCACAGCAGATTTATACTGGGCCACAGCAGATTTATACTGGGCCACAGCAGATTTATACTGGGCCACAGCAGATTTATACTGGGCCACAGCAGATTTATACTTGGCCACAGCAGATTTATACTGGGCCACAGCAGATTTATACTGGGCCACAGCAGATTTATACTGGGCCACAGCAGATTTATACTGGGCCACAGCAGATTTATACTGGGCCACAGCAGATTTATACTTGGCCACAGCAGATTTATACTGGGCCACAGCAGATTTATACTGGGCCACAGCAGATTTATACTGGGCCACAGCAGATTTATACTGGGCCACAGCAGATTTATACTGGGCCACAGCAGATTTATACTTGGCCACAGCAGATTTATACTTGGCCACAGCAGATTTATACTGGGCCACAGCAGATTTATACTGGGCCACAGCAGATTTATACTGGGCCACAGCAGATTTATACTGGGCCACAGCAGATTTATACTGGGCCACAGCAGATTTATACTGGGCCACAGCAGATTTATACTTGGCCACAGCAGATTTATACTTGGCCACAGCAGATTTATACTGGGCCACAGCAGATTTATACTGGGCCACAGCAGATTTATACTTGGCCACAGCAGATTTATACTGGGCCACAGCAGATTTATACTGGGCCACAGCAGATTTATACTGGGCCACAGCAGATTTATACTGGGCCACAGCAGATTTATACTGGGCCACAGCAGATTTATACTGGGCCACAGCAGATTTATACTGGGCTACAGCAGATTTATACTTGGCCACAGCAGATTTATACTTGGCCACAGCAGATTTATACTGGGCCACAGCAGATTTATACTTGGCCACAGCAGATTTATACTTGGCCACAGCAGATTTATACTGGGCCACAGCAGATTTATACTGGGCCACAGCAGATTTATACTGGGCCACAGCAGATTTATACTGGGCCACAGCAGATTTATACTTGGCCACAGCAGATTTATACTGGGCCACAGCAGATTTATACTGGGCCACAGCAGATTTATACTGGGCCACAGCAGATTTATACTGGGCCACAGCAGATTTATACTGGGCCACAGCAGATTTATACTTGGCCACAGCAGATTTATACTGGGCCACAGCAGATTTATACTGGGCCACAGCAGATTTATACTGGGCCACAGCAGATTTATACTGGGCCACAGCAGATTTATACTTGGCCACAGCAGATTTATACTGGGCCACAGCAGATTTATACTGGGCCACAGCAGATTTATACTGGGCCACAGCAGATTTATACTTGGCCACAGCAGATTTATACTGGGCCACAGCAGATTTATACTGGGCCACAGCAGATTTATACTGGGCCACAGCAGATTTATACTGGGCCACAGCAGATTTATACTGGGCCACAGCAGATTTATACTGGGCCACAGCAGATTTATACTTGGCCACAGCAGATTTATACTTGGCCACAGCAGATTTATACTGGGCCACAGCAGATTTATACTGGGCCACAGCAGATTTATACTGGGCCACAGCAGATTTATACTGGGCCACAGCAGATTTATACTGGGCCACAGCAGATTTATACTTGGCCACAGCAGATTTATACTGGGCCACAGCAGATTTATACTGGGCCACAGCAGATTTATACTGGGCCACAGCAGATTTATACTGGGCCACAGCAGATTTATACTGGGCCACAGCAGATTTATACTTGGCCACAGCAGATTTATACTGGGCCACAGCAGATTTATACTGGGCCACAGCAGATTTATACTGGGCCACAGCAGATTTATACTTGGCCACAGCAGATTTATACTGGGCCACAGCAGATTTATACTGGGCCACAGCAGATTTATACTGGGCCACAGCAGATTTATACTTGGCCACAGCAGATTTATACTGGGCCACAGCAGATTTATACTGGGCCACAGCAGATTTATACTGGGCCACAGCAGATTTATACTGGGCCACAGCAGATTTATACTGGACCACAGCAGATTTATACTGGGGCACGACCGAGTGCCGCTCCATAACACCAGAGAGACCCAGACGGTCAGCCTATGTGCCCGGGCTCTACCCCGGACGGCTTTGGCCCAATTTAACCCCTACCCATAGCCATACAGCACAAGACTTTATTGGCTGTGTACTGAACACAATCTTTTTTAAAAGGTATCCACAAGTTTCCTAGGCCCCATGATGCTTTGTGCGGAGGATGGGAGAAACTTCCAGTTCAATGTAAACAAATGCATTTCTGCCGTATTTGAAGTCATTCGTTTACAGCAGAATGTGAACTTACACACTGACAGCACTACATCAGCATTCTGTCCGCTACCTTCCTATAGAGGAATGGGATGATGATTTTAATACTTGACGGCGGATATTTGCAACTTTGATTAGGTTGTTGTGACGGTAAACCAATGAGCAGTTGGAAAATTATGGAGGGTTTTCAATTCCTTTACATGATATCGATTGTGTGCTAAGTTTTTGTATTTAAAAGGGAACTGCAAGCGTTTCACGGGCCGCGTGCACGTATCGTCGGGTACGCTTTATCGCCAGCCGCTATTAATGTGATAAACATAATACTAAAGGCAACGGTCAAAAGCGGCCTTTTCACTTTTTTAAACATTCTCTCTATGTTTTGTTTATTAGACGATAAGTGGAAGGAATACTATACTTTACATAAAGCATATCAGATGAGAAATGTACTCCACATGATGTGATATATTCCAACACATCAGTAAAATACAAGAATCCTTGTAAATCCGGTTTACTGTCTCCCGTTTTTATTGAAGACCATACTGTGTGTTGATGATTTCATGAATCTATTGGAACTCTTTTTAAACTATGAGCACATTCAGTGATGTTTAATGTTCCACATCAAGGGTATTTTCTGGAGATAAGCGCTCCACTTTTTGAAGTTCGTCTTTTAAAAACTGTACAGTCCCTCACACGAGCACTGTGTGAAGCGCTCTTTTTTTTACGACTTTAAATAAGCTGTGTGTAAGTGGTGTTGCGCGTCGAAATGATTTTTTAATAGATGTTTGATAAACATGAAACCAACAGTATCACAATTTAAACTATTAACCACAGTCTCATTTTCTGTTATCAGAATAAGTTATACAAGGTGCAATACACTACTTCTGCCGCTTCACCGGATCTTGGACCCACGTTGCAAATGCTTGGTGATGTACTAAAAAAACCTCATTGTAATATGGCTCGTAAACTAAAGGTACTTTTTAGCCTGTTGACAAAATGTTATATGCGCTCCTACTTGTAAATCGCTTTTGGATAAAAGCATCTGCCAAATGAATAAATGTAAATGTAATGTAAATACAAATCGTCTTTGAAATCAGTGGCTGTTGTGAGACGTGCCAATGAATAACCTCGCGGATGTGCGTGTTGACATGGGAACCTCTGATTCAACTCGGATTCCTTGACCATTATTTCACCGTCTACATCAGACAGCACTACTGCTGTCGCACAATAGCCGGCAATCCAGCCAATAACTGTTCAATTAAACTTTCCTCTTTGTTTTCCAGAGCGTTGGAAAATTGAATAGCCCAACAAATAGTTATTGTACCATGAGATCCGAACAAATGTAATTACAACTCGCTAGAGTCTTTAATAAAGACCCAGTTCAATAAGTAGAAGACAAACCACATGAAGCGCAGACACCAGATGGAATTAAGTCTCCTTTGGTTTTTGGTTTTTAGCGTTAAGCTACAATATCGTCCTTTGTCTCATTGCTTTAGTTTGAGACATCTGTTTGCCGAAGAAACAGAAGTTTGACAACAAAGAAACACACCGGAATAGAAGGAAGCTTCCGTTGGGGCTGTGGATCAAACGCTTGTGGGATCAAATCGCTCCGTGGTGTGTTGAGAAACACAGGCAAATGTTTACGTCTTTTATCATCTCTCCTGGTGTTATGACGCCTCTGAATGAGGGAGAACAGTGGGAGTCTGTTGTGTGTTCGCACACAGACCTCTTCAGAAGACCCTTTCTTCGTGCTGTGTTTAGGGCTACGCTTTTTTCATAATTTGAGATTTTCAGCCAAGAGGAACTTGTGCATGTGTGGAATGTAAATAAATTCCTGTTTTCTGAATCAGTACGTAAGTGTCAGTATGTCACTTTTTACTGCAAAACTGATGAACGTATATCATACATAAGTCAATAAATGAAGAGTTTGGTTCCAAAATAATACTGCAATTTTTTTCCCCCAAAATCATGTTTTTATTGTGTTAGTTAGCTGTATTTGTTATTATTATGGATTAAATCAAAACAAACCAACTGTAGTTCGATTGATATTAATGGGAACATGAGTTATCTCATTTTGGAACCAAACTCTTCAAATAAATCTTATACTTATTACTTTAGTGCAAAAACACAATGTATGTAGTATTCATAAATGTTATTACGGTTTTTATTTCGGTAGTATTTTGACTTTTATACTGTATTACAGAAGACTCAGGTAGGAACCCTGTGTTTGCTACATAATAAGAGCGTGTTTGTTCTTTTTTTGTGGTCTCTACTAGTAAAAAAATATTTTTAGTTAAATAGAAGATTTATTTTTGCTTGTTTGTTTGTTCTGTAGCTGTTTAATAAGCAAAATAATAAGAGTCAGACAATTCTTAACCCTTCAGGGTTCAATAACAAGAGTTGCTGTATTGCTGTAAAATGAGACTAATGAGGAACAATATAAAAATAAAAATTTTGAAAAATAATTCAGTTTTTAAGTTGTGTCATTGTAGGTGACCTACACTCTTAAAAATAAAAGGGCTTCATAATGCCACAGGAGAACCTTTTTTGCCTAAATGGTTCCATAAAAAAACCTTAAGATCCAAAGAACCATTCTGTTCACCAAAGGTTGTTTGTGGTGGAAAAAAGTTTATTCAGATTATAAAAAGGTGATTAAAGAGATATGAAGACCATTTTAAGCACCTTTATTTTATTGAGAAAACTGATCGGGATTTTCTTTATCCTGCTAAATAATACTCCTTACTTAATGTTCATGTTTCATTTGTCGAATTGTTTCAGGTGATAATGTGAGGAAAGAGAAGTGTAGATTCAGACCACAGCATAGGGGCTTTATGATGATTGACGTTTTCTTGCTGTTTTGAAATAAAGCTTAATGGATTTTAAGTAAGTTTTCAGTCAGTGGGTAAGAGTCAGTGGGAGGGTTAAAATAGTTGGATTATGATAGATTGCGATCAATAAACTCCTTAATATTGCAAATTTTCAAGTGTAGGAATTATAAATGCTGCACTTTTTACAATACTTACAAATAGTATTTAAACCTCTCTAGAGAATAAGTTGTTTTATAAATAACCCATAAATCTGGTTAACCTACTCTTCTCTGGTTAATATTAGGAGACGTGTTAATACCTTTCCTTTAGTTTTTCTTTTCCCCTTTAATATCCAAAAAGTATTTTTTCCTGTTCTGTCTTAAATAAATCCTGCCTTGAATAGTGTCTGGAGCTCTGAGACATGAGTGAGAACCGTCAGAGATGCCTCAAGTTATTAACTTTATAAAAAATATATTTTAAAATATATATAAAAATATATATATTTTCAGCGAAATCTTTTCGTGTAGATCATGGAAAATTCATGAGATTACATTTCCACACACAAATGATGGATGTCTCCTAATTCTTTTTTACGGCATTTAATAAATTCATCTGCTCCACTGTGAACAGTCTTAATCAGATACTGGGGTCTAATAGAGAGCATTTGTTCGGGGGCAATTGGGTTTTTACTCAAATGTTTCATCAGGAGGGTGAGAGTGGGCATTGGATTTGAAAAGATTTGAGTTTCCTGCATGTATTGTCCTGGGGGTCTTGTTGAAGGTTAAAAGGCAAGAGCTTTCATTACGTCTTCTCAAAGATAAGTTGACGTACTGTTGGGTGTTACGCATTATAATTCACCAGCACACATCTCACACACAATACATCTCCATAGTCAGATCGCTTTTGTCTGTAATGCACTATTGCAAAGGACTACAGTAAGTAATTCTGTTACTGTTACAATTACGGTTTGGTATTTGTTGAATAAAACGTGAGTCCTTTTTCTACCCACAAATCTCTTAACAGCGTTATGTGGTTGCGAGGGCGTTGCTTTGCTGCTTAAATGTTTGGAGAGGTTATAGCACACTGTAATGCACACAGTTCAGCGAGCACTTTCTTCAGTAGCAGAATATTAAAATATTAGCGGTTTAGCGATTATAAACGAATCCCTCTTGGTTTAAGCAACGATAATAGTAAGCAACCATCTGTAATGATTGCCAATCCCGCTTTTCCTTTTTTTATATTAAAATGATGATGATGATGATGATGATGATGATAATAATAATATAATTTTTATTATTATAATATACAATTACGCAAATAATTATAATCTAAAAGAATTGTTACAATAATAATTGTTAGTTGTAGTAATAATCATAATGTTTTTTTTCAAACCTTGAATTTAATTCAAGAAATTCATCCAAAATACGATGTTTTCATTTGCTAGGTTTTATTTAGTTTTAAATTCAGTAAAAGTGATTGGTGACCCCGGCTGTCCCTGGTGCTTATCCACTTACACTACTGTATGTTAGTGAAATGTGATTACTGTGATCACATTATAATCTAGAAAGAGAAATTAGTAACCGATTTGTAAAATCTAATGTTGATACCCAATATTGATTCTGATAAAGAAGCATCCGTGACGTGACTTCAGCGAAAGTGATTCAAATCATGTTGGTCTGTGTGTTTTTACTAATCAAATCAAAAATATAGTGAATTTCAGTATAGCTTCTTCAGTATGGTCTTATTGCACCTGCAGCACTGGAGTCAATTACTAAGAACAGCGATTCATTGACATTCCTGAAACCTGTGGCAGGTATTATGCACTGCGATAAATATTGAGCGTGTAGTTTCAGTGGAATATCAAATAAGTGCTGCAGGCGTCAGGTAAGCCTTACCAGATGTTGCCATGTTAAATCTATAAGGTCCTGGCAATACTCTTGAGTGATGAAGTCTGGGACATTTTTCTAGGTTAATGAATCAGTTCACTCGGAGGTCAGAACTGCTGTATGTGCATCTTTTCAGTGAAAATCTGTCATATAAATCTAATTCCCCAGCCATTACTAAACCTGTTTTACCTGTCATTGTGTAAAAAGAGGGAAAGTCATACGGTCTGAAGTCACACGAGGAGAGTAAATATTGACAGAACTGCCATCTTTGGATGAACTGCTACTATAAGTACATTTCTTTTTTGCATTGATTAGTTACATTCCTGTAAGCCTTTGAACCCCTGAAGCACTTTATCGATGACAAGAAGATCTTGTTTGAACGGGCTTGACTTGTCATTCTGCAAATACGTTTCCATTAGCCATTACTCGCTGTATTTGCAAAACACCTCAAGCAAATGTACAAACCTTTAAATCCCTCATTAAGGCATTTGGGGTTTTGGAATTAAGGCATCACTGGTTTCTGATGTGAAACTTCAAAATGTGCCTTAGACCAGGGTGATATGTACATGGCACACGGTGTTTTGTGGACACCGGTTCGTTTTGCAGGCCCTTTTGATCAAGATGTAGATCTTTTTGTTTGCCAAGATTGCATGGAAAAGCTTACTCGGGCTACTCATGTACCAATAGAACCACAATAAGATGCGATTTTGTTTTCGAGAATGAGAATACATTGTATTTACACGATACGTAATATTAAACATCAACCTAAAATGAGATTCTCGGTCATTAAATTGCATTAGAATATACTGAGACAGAGATCCTTAATGCATCTTATTACTCCACAATTATCACATATTATATCGCAGCAACTGACATTATTGTAAGTGAGAGAGTGAAGATATTATATAAGATAAAAACACATCAGCGATGTGTGAAATCTGTTAAGTGTCCTCTCCCACCTGAGGCTTTTCAAAAGCACATTTGAATATCTCAGAGAGAGAGAGAGAGACCCTTTCCAGTTCATCTCTCTCCATTTTCCCGAACACATTTCAGAGACATATATGCATGTCAAATATATAATGTATAAATAATATATAACTGCTACACTGTATACGGTTTATATACTGGTTTGGGTATCGCTGGTTGTTTTGTGCAGTGATGTGACTGTGATTCTAGTCTGTTGTTGAATAGATCGAGTCAGTCACCAGGCGTTGCTTGTGGTTTCCAGGTGGAAAGTCATCTCTGACCTCTCTGAACACTCCATTAATCCTGATCGCTCCTGTCACTCTTCTCCTTTAACTTTCTCACTGAATCTCAAATTTTCTCTCTTTGTATCCGAGTTGTTCCGTATCACTGTGTGCTCAGTGGACCATCACAGGTCGCTGTTTGTTCCTAATAGCTGTTGCCTCGTGGGTCACGCAAACGGTTCTGTTCCAAGAGAAAACTACCTGAAAACTTTCCTGCTTCCATTCAAATGGAGCGGATTCTTTCTTGGCTTTTTGCTTTTTGTAAACAGTGCGAGTTAATGTTCTGAATCTCATTCGCTGCTAAATGTTTTCTTAATCAGGTGTTTTTCTCTTGTTTTCCAGAGGAGGTATCACACATTGTTCTGAACCGTTTTTTTTTTTACTTTGAGCGATTCGGTGGCATGTGGGATCGTATCATTGACAAAGTATTGCTTCTGTTGAATGCTGTATCCAAAGAAATGTTATTATAAGAAATCCGGAGATTTCTACGACCACACTGTAGAGTTTAATTGATCCCGGAGGGAGGACTCACACACGCAAAGTACAAACACAACATGATGTCCAAATGTAACGCATATGTTTGAATTCATCACCTCTTGTTGCTGTGTATCGTGACAAATACGTTTTAAACAATTTCCAGTAATGCTAGACAATATTTCATTTGGGGGCTTGATGACATCAGAAATTGAATGTCATTTAATGGAAGTAGAAAGTAAATACATTTTGAATGCACAATTGCATTCTGTAAATGAATATTATGTAAGTTTCTGTAAATACTAAATAGTATAAATTGTTTTGATTATTACATTCATGATAATACATTTACACAACGTTTAAAAGAACAAGAAAGTACAAGAAACAACTGTGAAGCTATATTTAATATTTCGAGCCAGCGCAGCACAGATCATTCAGTTTGAATTGTTCATTCGTCTCTTTCAGAGCAGCGGAAGATTAAAATTGCCAAAATAATCCTGCATAGTTACGCATTTACATAAACCCACTTTTATTAGTAAAAATAGCAGCCATCAGGCCCACAGATCTGACGTGCTGACAATAAAACAGTGGCACAACCTGCAGCCAAGACACTACAGCTTCAACATCACTACTGCAGTGTGTGTGTGTGTGTGTTTACTGTAAAGTACTTGCTGAACTCCACAGACTACAGTTTCTTTTTTGTGACACAAACGGCACTGAGCTGTCATCTACACAAAAACACATGCAGTGGCAGCGGAGTCATTCCACCGAGATGCAAATAGCATCCGCCGCGTCTCGGGCAAACATCGCTCGGCAGTGCTGTGAGCAACAGGTTAAAGTTCACATATGTACTATGTACACGCTGCTGCAAAGATTAAAACGGGCGAGTCTCGTAATTGAATGTTTTTTGTGTGGACATAACACAGGGCTCACTCACGCAATGTTGGTGGACATAATGATGACATATTTGTGTCATTCTAATGTAAATGTGGTTCTTATTGACTCATTTTATTGACTAAGTCATATCTGTTGTTTGATATTGTGATACTGCAAGAGCTATATATTTTTATTTAAGTATGACATATCAGCTATTTTTTACTGGAGAGAAATATGTCGATATGAGTGGCCAAAAGTGATCTACAGCTTTGTATTTTTTTTTATCAAATATCATGAATCTTGAAAAAGTGCTCTCCTATTTGGCACAAGTTTTTAACATCCCTTCCTGTGTTTGTTTGATTCTAAGTTAACTGCGGGAGCATTAAAAGCTAACATTGTACAAATGTCCTCCGGACATCACTTTTCACCTCTTCTTTATAAAGTATGTTTCATTTTTCATACTCAAACAGACTCATTAAACTGGAATGACATACATGGCTGTTTTTTCATCATCCAGCGGTGACGATGAGCTTTAAATCCCAGTTGCTCCTCACACAGCATCTCTGAGCTGTGACTTCACATTAGGTCTCATCACCAAATCCTGAGATGGAGTTGCAGACACGGCCACCATCTTTTACAGCTGATAACAGTGTATGTATGGAACCCTCATAAATGTTGATTCAGACTGAGCCCAAACATTCTCATTGTGTCAATAATCTTAATAGCCCAACTGTTTGTGTTTTGTCTAAATAGTAGATGCATTATCATACAAGGAATGGTCAGCTTTTACCGGTTTGAAGATACAGACTCCATCATTCTAATTCTTGTAGATAATTGATCCATTCTTGTCGTCATTGTTAAAGTATTTATATTCTGAGGAAACTATAGACCACATATATAATAACATCTTAAAGATATTTCTTCAACCTTTGTTAGATGTTTTGTTCAAACCTTCGGTGTTATTTAAAACTGAAACTTCTGGATCAGCCTTGTTTATGTCTTCTGAAGTTGTCTAATACAGAAGGCAACTGAACTGTGATCTTCCATGGAAAGTTCTGGTCTGTTCGTTTGCATGTCATGCCACAGGAAGTGGCCATTTTAGTAACTATAAATATGTATTTATGTCAGGGTTGAATGGAAGCATTTACAGGCCATTCTTTAGATTCTAGATCATTTTTAATACATAATTGTAAATACACAAAATGCTTATTTTAGTTGCACACACAAGGATACATTTATCATCTCTGGTACTGGAGATGACTGCACAATCTGTATATGTGTCTCTTATGTTGTCACCTTATGTTATTACAGTTGTTCTTGGTTGCTTAAACACATTTCTTGACATTATGGCTCCTGCTCTCGAAACTCTCAACACAAATCCAAAACCTTTTACACAAATCCTTCAACATCCTATTTTCAGGTATAAATGAAGCTCTCCACTCAAAACCATTCAAACTTGCTGAATAAGCAAACTTTCCCCCCATACATATGCAGAATTACAACTGATATCGCTAAAAGATTTACAGAGAACTACTATATTGAATTGAATACATGCAGAATAAATGAATATCAGGTGAATATCTAAACAAAGTCAAACAACCTTTCTCAGTTTTCTTCAACAGATGGCCTGTCTGTTGGTGTTTCACGAGTGGACACATCTCATCAGGTTACAGTATAAGGACAGTAATCATCATATAAATGACATAATCAATATCATGTGTTAGAAAAAGACAATATTTTCTCATTTTGCAGATGAAATTATCCAAAGCAACCTACAAATGAGATTAACATTGTTTACAACAATAAGCTAGTCTACAGAGTTGTATTAACATGTAGGAGTCAAAGCTTTACAGAAAAATGAACAACACACACCTACCCTTTTTTAAAACAAAGTTAGACTGCTCACAGTTGACAGTTATATTCAGGTGAAGGCACGTCATAGCAGGTATCTCTAAGATATATATGACTTGTGAATGTCATTATTGACCATGTGGAATATTTCTAGTGGTAAGAATAATGTATTATATTTATACTAAACAACCCATTAGAAATATGGTAGCTGTGGAATATGTGTGAAAACATGGTGTGCTCTGATAAATTGAAATATTTGCTGCTGAATTGGTGAGTTATGCAGACATGGATGGAATCCAAACACAATTGTTTTTCATCAGCACAGGTGCTCTGGCCAGACTCTAGAAGACCTGTTCCTTTGAATCCTGACTTGGGGTTATTGTAAATATTATTTCTACCTTCACTCTTTTTTCTTCTTCACTCTCGTCCTGACTTTCTTCACTAACCACCCGTGTAGAATTTTTTTTCACCTTCATTATTTCTTCTATTGCCTTTCTCATGGACTGACTTTTTATACTAACCCCCCGTCTAGATTTTAGATTTTCTTTTTTCTTTTCTCTAGGTTTTTCTGTTGTTTTCCAATGCACCTTCACTCTTTTTTCTTCTTCACTCTCGTCCTGACTTTCTTCACTAACCACCCGTGTAGAATTTTTTTTCACCTTCATTATTTCTTCTATTGCCTTGCTCATGGACTGAATTTGTATACTAACCCTCCGTCTAGATTTTAGATTTTCTTTTTTCTTTTCTCTAGGTTTTTCTGTTGTTTTCCAATGCACCTTCACT
This sequence comes from Barbatula barbatula, assembly GCF_947034865.1. Lineage (NCBI taxonomy): Eukaryota > Metazoa > Chordata > Actinopteri > Cypriniformes > Nemacheilidae > Barbatula > Barbatula barbatula. The sequence goes on along the minus strand of NC_136770.1, from coordinate 5,094,012 downwards.
CTTTCTTCTTCATTACTCACAGACTGACTCTTTTCTCTGAACACCAGTCCAGACAATCGCTCAATTTCATCAAGTGTTGATAAATATTGATCTAATAAATTATTGGTATTTCTCTTCTGCTTAATTTCTTCATCGGTATTTTGGCTTTGATTGACATTGGGCACTTTATAGCATTCTACATCCAGTGTTCCATCATGTTTTTCCAGAATTAACACCTTGAAGAAGTGAGTTGGCACAGCTTTTTTTCCTAAGATCTCATAAAACATTATAGGCTCTTTGTCTCTTATAGGGCAGTAAAGTGGACCAGTGTACACAAAAACATTACGATAGGTGTTGGTCTTTTTTCGACAGTAATTTTCCAACGTTTTCCATACGCCCTGGTTTAAGTTCCCATTCTGAGGTGTTATGTTGCTGAGAATGTATGTATCTTTATAGGCTCCCGTGCTCCAGGTGTGGTTGGCGGCAGCAGCAAGATGACCGTGCTGGTATTTTCCACCGTACGCTAGTATAGATGTATTATATCTAGATGCTCTAAAAGGTTCATGAATCGAGCGGTCCTGAAGAAAAGTGTTGTTATATAAGGGTATATTACCTTGACATTCTAAAATTTCTTTGTTCAGTATTTCAAACACCCATGCGGCATTCCTGGTTCGATTGTCATATTGCATAACATAAGATGTTTTCGTCATGGTTTTAGTAAGCGAGGGAACTCCGTCGATCAGTTTATCCACTTTTTCCCCTGCTTGTTGAGACTGAGGGTGAGAGGTTACATCTGTTGATTCATCCATTGATTCATACGTTGATTCATCCGTTGATTCCACCGTTGATACATCCATAAATGAAAGTGGGATCCGTATATAGCTTGTTTGAGTGTTTTCAGCGTTTTGACTTTCTGTCTCATCATTTGCCACCACATCCATTGACATAACGTTAGTACTGTTATCCTCTTCGGTGTCCTGCACCTGAACAGAAGAGGGAGAGAGAGAAATCGCTTGCAAGAGTATCGCAAGAGACCAGGCTTTTTTTTTTCCAGAGTATTTATACATCCGTCTTGTTTTCCCCCACGCTTGTTTAATATCATCCTCATTCCAAGTGTCTTTTCCATTGTTATATTTTTTTTTTATTTCTTTTTCAGCATCCTGTAAGCCCTTAAAACCTTTAAAATATTCTACCAAATCCTTCTTTACATCATCTAAAGGCACAAGTGGTGCCTTTCTTCCTCCCTTATGCCTAGTGTCTAGAAGAGAGTTTTGATCTCGTACCATCTTGTCCTGAAGATCCTATAAATTAAGAACAATTCAGAAGTTTGGTCAGCAACTAGGTCGAAAGAGGAAATCCACTGCTATTGTTACTTCTTCAAGGTACCATACTCGCAAGTCTTGGCTGTACAAAAAAGAACCCAAAATCAAACAAAACTCTGTCTATACTCACCTTCACACAAATGAAGGACAAGACGAGCAGCTCTGATGTGATGTCAGTTCTTTTCTACCCTGTGTAACAACACAGACACATGTTACTGCCTGCTGGTCAGGACATTCAAACAGAGCCATACAACCTGACTATTGGTTTGTGTTATAATAAACTAATAGCTTTTACATTGTTAATATTGGCATGTTGTCTTATAGGATGATATTATTACATTTTTTCACACACACAACAAAAAATATGTATTTGATTTGATCCCAAGGACTGAATTTGAGATTATAACACCTTGAAATATATTCAGAGAGCTGTTGCGACAGAACTGAAGTTAATTCAGAAGACATTATTATGACTTCTTTTGGGACATACTGTATGAGGCAACATTGACACTTAAATGCACGAGTCTATACCACATTGTTTCTGAGAGCAACCAAGTAGCAGTGATACAGTGCTGCTTAGTTTTGTCATTGCTGATGCTTTTTAATAAGTTGTTAGTTTGCAATTGTTATGCTTTTGTTAGGCGAGAACGTAGATATTTTGTAAATTGTTCTATTTATTTACAAGATCAAGTTAAGGTCTGTTCTTTCACTTATGTGATTGTTTTTTTCAAAATTGGACGTGGAGCTTTGTTTTTTCAGCTCTGTCCTTCGTTGCACACAACCCACCACACACAGGGATTGGTTTTCTGCGTATTTGGTTTACAGTGTAATGAACATTTCTCTGTATTTTATAAATGCAAAAATACATTTACCCCGTGCAAGTTGTTAGTAGTAAAATCGATTGTGTTCAGTGAGTATGTGCCTTTTTTTTTTAAATAAAAAATGTAATATTAAAAGTACTCACCTTGTCTGTACGGTTCTTATAAGTGAAATGTTGTGAAATATTTTCACCAGCAAATAAAAACGAAAGTCTTTAGAGGATAGTAAGTACCACACCCTGTACTTCAGCTCCGAAGCTTGTTTTTCTCTAAGAGTTCTGCCCTCCTCCACAATGTTTTTCTCTCAGACAGGAGTTTAGCTCTGCCCATCTCTCTCTAGGACATTATGTTCTTTGATTTGACAGATTATTGAAAAGGATGTCAAACTTTTTTATATAAATCCTACTGTAATCATAAACCTCAAGTTCATATAGATACATGTAGTGTTCTCGTGGAGTGTGTTGTAACTCTGACTAAACACCAAGTTAAACCGTAGCCATTGAAGACAGAGCCGTAGTAAGATTGATCATTTACTGTCACTCTTCATCACTAACATGTTGCATGGTGAAAACTGAAATAAAACAATACAACAATATTCAATGTCTACATATTTCTTAATCATCCAAATATAAATGATTGTAACACTCTCAGCTTTAGTAGCTATATTTGCTATTAGCATCACTGTTAGCTCATTTGTAATGACTTATCAAACATCATCGTTTTAACAAAATCCTAACAAATGTATAATGTTTAACATGTTTGACGTCACATAGATGAATTTACGGCATTGCCTCTATGATGGATTACAGTGGATGCGATGGATTATAAATCAGAGCACAATGTATCTGTCTCGTTGTTTAAGGGCAAACCAGGAAGCACTAAAAAGAAGTAACTCAACAGAAAGTGATATCATCACATAACAATAATAATTTTTACAAATGAGTTAAATTAACAGAAAATTACTTATTATGTTCCCATTTCACCTGAGTATATGTAAATGCAAAAACAAAGCACATATGTGAAAGTCAAGTTTCTTAAAGGGCAACACAATACATATCATTTACTGTGCTGTTAGATGATATACTGTATACTGTATCTGTATTGCCTGTATAAAGCCTATTGCCTATATAGTAATGTGTTGCCTTTATATGACTGATGTGAATTATTTTCATTTTTCCCTGTGCCTAGATGCAGTGTTTCAATTGTTTGTGAACACAATCTATTACTAAAACAAGTCATGTTAAGTGCAAACGCTGTTGTAGATCTTTACACGACTGTAGAGGCTTTATTGTCTTGCTTCCTCTAAATGTGGTATTTGCATACATGTGCTAGAGCATAGATTGTTTCAACCAGGAACATTTAACATCCCTTTTTTATTTGTATTTGTTAACGGCTGTATAGCTTAGTGTTCATAAATTTAGAATTACTTGGCTGAAACTTTCCTTCTAATCTTAAAAAAAAAATGTCTAAAGGTATGTTTAAAATTATTTTGCTAGAATACAATTGTGCCAACATTGGCATGAAATGCATGACTGAATAATGAAGAAAACGTTAGTTATTGAAGTCCCCACGTACTTGCGCACACACAATCCTCTTGTTTACTCTTCCTTATGTAGGGGCTTAACTACCAAAAGGAAAGAATGTTATAGATCAGGGGTTCCCCAACTTTTCAGCCCATGACCCCCTGTCCTTGATGCCCGTGTGGTTGAGCCACAAATGCCTCTCCGTGGAGACCATAGCAGCCATCGATCGGCCGAAGGCATGACCCCTCTGCTTGGTGGCACGTAGGGACACATTTTTGGCCCGGCGGAGTTCTAAAAACGCCTCTTCATCGATTGTCCAGCCTGCACTCAGATCTCACCCCATACATTTTCACCATCCTTGTTGTTTGGAACTGTAGAAATTAAAACATACCTACACTTCCATTTACTTATGTGGTTTGACATATAAAGCTGTCAATTTACATGTTTTCAAATTTTCACAATTGTTGAATTATCAAATGTGAGTGACAAAATCAGGCTCTACATAGTTACACAAAATCCAAATCGTACCTTAAAGCTGTCTCATTTTTGGACCAGTGCTCTGAATTATTCAATTTCTCTGTCTTGCTATGGAGACTATTCATGGTTCTCATGTAATGGCACTCATTTTGGGATGATCAGTTAGTCGCGGGAGCAGCACCTCCCCGGAGCATTGAGTCTAATGACTGTTACACTGTCTGCATCCTCCTGGGCATCATCATCTATTAAACATCCAATAGCACTGTACTTATGAGACCATTACTGGGATTGTCTATTTAAACACAGTCGTGTCTCCAACGAGAGAGACAAATACAGTCAATCAGTCAAGTATTTATAACCGTAATATATTATAAGTATAATTATCTGTATGTGATGTCTTTTTCTCTGTCTTTTTCATTCACATCTTGTTTGAATGAAGTTGCTGGAGTTGATTTTATTTATAATAGAAATAGAAATCCTTTCTTGTCATTGTATATTTCGTGTACAACTGAATTGGAGCACTGCTCCTGACTGGTGTTTGAAAGACAAACACATAGACAAACAATAACTATGAATTATACAGTGTTAATTTATAATATGTACACAGTTTTCTTTTGAAATGGGATATGTAACAGTGGTGAATAAGTGATGTTATTGCACACTGGTATATATTATTGCACACATGTGTTAAAATAAGTAGACCTCTTCGCCTTTCGTTGGAGGTTCTCTCCATCCCCAGTCCTGACTCTAAGTGAGTATTCTTCGTCATTGATGAAGTGGGTGTTTTGTTACCCCGTTGCAAAGTGGATTATTCCCCGGTCTTTCACTTGGACTTTGGTTGCTTTTTCCCAAGTGGATCATTCCCCCCGAATTTGAGTTGGACTTTGGTTGCTTTTTGCCCCTCGTGCCTTGGTTATTTTCCTGTTTTGTGTGCCTGTTTGCACCCGGTTATTAACATAGCTTGGGTTCTCCTCACACACCCCGACACGCTCTCTCATTTTGCTCGTGGTTTTGAGGTGTTCTCTAGCTGTATCAGCAATTTATCAGGCTATACAGTGAAGTTCTTCTGAATTCTCCCTATAGCCTCTATAGCAGGACGAATTCTGACATTGTGTAATGTACAGCAATTACCTGACAAACCAACTGTGGTCTGCTGTGGTTTGTGATGATGTTGAAGGATAGAATGGAAAAGGGCCTTCATTTCTCATTCATTTAGTTGATTTATAAACAATTGACCATTTCTGACAATCCAACATAGGATTTATTTCAGTTAACTTCCATGGAGGCATTGCATAGAGATTTTTTTTACATAAATATATTTTTCAAAGTAATAACATGGATTTTATAAATCACACTAAGATTTTAAATGTGTGGCAAACAGTGTTGTTGTTGTGTTACTTTGCACAGATCCCAATGATCTCAAGTTGACATTTTGGTGCAGAATATGTATAAAGAGAGAATGATTTTATTAAAACCAGATGCGTGTTCTTTCGTGACAGATGAAGCGGATGAAGGCAGCATGTTGCAAAGTCATGTCAGTTCAATGTTCTAAAATCATCTTATGATGAGGTCAGTAAAGATTCTGGGCGAGTCTGTTCGTGACCGCCAGAACAATGAGTTAATTTCCTGCAGTCACATTGGAAATCAGTGTACAGTATACTCCCTTCCTGTGTTTGTACAGTCTAATGTTGGCACTCGGTGAAGAATTTAGTTTTTCTTTCACAAGGAGATCCATTTTAACCACTTATATATAGAATACTGTACATTCAAGTATACCATACTTGATCACATACCGTACATAAGATACTGATACTGGTAAATATTAATAACAAAATGTAAACTTTAAACCATTTTAAAGGACAGTTAAATGATTTACAGTTTTTCTAAATTAACTATATGTGATCATTTTGGTGTCATTCTGTGAACCACTAATAACATTTCTCCAAAATTTCAAATACAAATATTGTTTCTATTTGCAGCTTATTTGCAGAAAATATAAACTAGTGAAACAGGTCACAATAACATAAAAGATGCTATGTATTCTTTCAGACCTCAAATACTGCAAAGGAAACAGGGTAATATTTATTTTAAACAGAAATTTTGTATTTATTTTACTGTCTTGTCATGCTGTCTTTCACATTGCTGTTTGGTTTGATTTTGTTGAAATTTAACAGACACTGGACTGCAATGGCCACAATCCATCTAGAAATGATGATTAAATGAACATTTGGAATGGTATGTTATTTTTTTCGCGACTGAATAGCACAATTTTGTTTTGTAATGTCTGTATTCAAAACAAAAAACTATTTATCAGTAAGATGGGAAATTATTTTGTTCGCTCTTAAAAATAAAGGTGCTTATATGGTTCTTCATACTGATGCCATAGAAGACCCAGGTTGATTCTAAATGTCCTTTAAAGAACCATCTCTTTCTTACCTTTTTATAATCTGAATAAACATTTTCACCACAAATAACTTTTTGTAAAGCAGAAAGTTTCTTTGGATATTAAAGGTTCAATATGGAACCACTTATCATGATAATTAAAGTGGGTCATAAAACATTACAGTGGGTAAAAAGAAGAGCGATACTATGTTCATAGGTAAGATATATTGTATTATTAGGCAAACTTAAATCATTCAGCATGGTCGGCATGTTTTTGTTTTGCTCTTTCTTGTTGTCTTGATCTGGTTTGTCTACGCGGGGATTGTGAGAGGTTTAAAGCGAGCCAGAGATAAAAGGATTTAATCTGAGGGGCAGGGGCGTCACTAGGCCCTTTTTAGGGGGGCTTCAGCCCAGCCCCCCTAAAAATTATTTGATTAATTAATTTGTGATCGCTTCAGTCCCCTTTAAAAACTAATTTGTAACGGCGGCGCGCTGCGTCAAGTTTCGGCTCCTCCCCTGATCTGAGTCTGCATGGATTCAGCGCGTTTTTCAATCCGCAGGGGCGCCGAGCAGAGCGAACATCAGAGAGTACAAGGTGTGTGTATGCAGCGACGCCGCTCCCACCACGCGAATCGCGCGCTGTGCGTAGGGCACCAAGTGCTGAGGGGGCACCAAAAATAGCGTAATGAAAAACTTTTTTATCTAATATTTTTTCATTAGGCTATAGAAAAATTATTAGGCAGGTGCATCACTTGCAGGTAAGTTCATGTTTAATCAAATTAAATTCGGGAAATGTGCCCAGCTAGTGAAGAACTATGCAGTGTGTAAACCTCACCATCCAACCAACATACACTCTTTAGCCTCCTCGTTAGAGCGCCCGTCTCCCATTCGGACCAACGTAGGTTCGAAGCCCGTGCAGAGCTGGCCGAGCAACTTTAATTTCGGTGCAGCTTGCAATCTGAATTGAGATTTTACTGTTAAACATTGATAGTTTTTTGTTTTGCTATTCTGTTTACTGAAGAAAAGTTTGCACCTTTAAGGGGGGAGCATCATAATGGAATTATGCTTAGGGCACCAAAATGGCTAGCAGCGGCCCTGTGTGTGTGTGCATTTATTGATAGATTGCTATGATATGACATCTGCATCGGTGCAGTTCTTGTAATTGCAGTTTACATAATGTTACTGGACCAACACACAGTTCGGTTTCTCATCCAATACCAAACATCATGTGGAGTTATTTTGTTTTGTAATATTAAATAATTTTTTTGTATTAAGTAATAATGAATCATTAGTGTATCATGATACATTAGAGTAAGAGTAGAGTAAAGGGATTTGTGTTTTATTTTAAGTAATTGATTTATAGAAGTGGCAAATTGATAATTCATGTTGTTATTTTTAATAAATAGAAATAAATATAGAACAGATTAAACATATTTCCAATAGACAATTACACTAATACATGTTTTGTCTAATGAAAATAGTCTTATACAATGAAATAGTGGATAGCAATAAGTTTAGTAGTATACAAACCTACCCTAATAGTCAAATCATATTTTTTTAATCATACCCTTATTGGGGGCTGAGCCCCCCTAAAATGAAAATCCTAGAATCGCCCCTGCTGAGGGGGTTTACTCTTGATACGTAACTATTTGAAGTATGCTGAAATGCATGATGGGAATTGTATTAGTAATATATGCAAATGCACCACCAAACACCTTAATAACCATATGAAGTGCCACATTTAAGTCCCTCTTTTCCCCTTTCTTGTGTCGTTGGGTCATGTGTTAAAAAAAGTAGATCTCTTCGCCTTTCGTTGGAGGTTCTCTCCATCCCCCGTGAGGTCCTTTAGTCTCTGTGTAGTCCTGACTCTGAGTATTCTTCGTCATTGATGAAGTGGGTGTTTTGTTACCCCGTTGCAAAGTGGATTATTCCCCGGTCTTTCACTTGGACTTTGGTTGCTTTTTCCCAAGTGGATCATTCCCCCCGAATTTGATTTGGACATTGCTTTTTGCCCCTCGTGGCTTGGATATTTTCCTGTTTTGTGTGCCTGTTTGCCCCCGGTTGTTAATAAAGACCGTTTTTTGCATTCCTTGTTGTCTTTTGCATTCCCTGTTCGTGACCGCCAGAACAATGAGTTAATTTCCTGCAGTCACATTGGAAATCAGTGTACAGTATACTCCCTTCCTGTGTTTGTACAGTCTAATGTTGGCACTCGGTGAAGAATTTAGTTTTTCTTTCACAAGGAGATCCATTTTAACCACTTATATATAGAATACTGTACATTCAAGTATACCATACTTGATCACATACCGTACATAAGATACTGATACTGGTAAATATTAATAACAAAATGTAAACTTTAAACCATTTTAAAGGACAGTTAAATGATTTACAGTTTTTCTAAATTAACTATATGTGATCATTTTGGTGTCATTCTGTGAACCACTAATAACATTTCTCCAAAATTTCAAATACAAATATTGTTTCTATTTACAGCTTATTTGCAGAAAATATAAACTAGTGAAACAGGTCACAATAACATAAAAGATGCTATGTATTCTTTCAGACATCAAATACTGCAAAGGAAACAGGGTAATATTTATTTTAAACAGTAATTTTGTATTTATTTTACTGTCTTGTCATGCTGTCTTTCACATTGCTGTTTGGTTTGATTTTGTTGAAATTTAACAGACACTGGACTGTAATGGCCACAATCCATCTAGAAATGATGATTAAATGAACATTTGGAATGGTATGTTATTTTTTTCGCGACTGAATAGCACAATTTTGTTTTGTAATGTCTGTATTCAAAACAAAAAACTATTTATCAGTAAGATGGGAAATTATTTTGTTCGCTCTTAAAAATAAAGGTGCTTATATGGTTCTTCATACTGATGCCATAGAAGACCCAGGTTGATTCTAAATGTCCTTTAAAGAACCATCTCTTTCTTACCTTTTTATAATCTGAATAAACATTTTCACCACAAATAACTTTTTGTAAAGCAGAAAGTTTCTTTGGATATTAAAGATTCAATATGGAACCACTTATCATGATAATTAAAGTGGGTCATAAAACATTACAGTGGGTAAAAAGAAGAGCGATACTATGTTCATAGGTAAGATATATTGTATTATTAGACAAACATAAATCATTCAGCATGGTCAGCATGTTTTTGTTTTGCTCTTTCTTGTTGTTTTGATATGGTTTGTCTACGCGGGGATTGTGAGAGGTTTAAAGCGAGCCAGAGATAAAAGGATTTAATCTGAGGGGGTTTACTCTTGATACGTAACTATTTGAAGTATGCTGAAATGCATGATGGGAATTGTATTAGTAATATATGCAAATGCACCACCAAACACCTACACGAGTCAGTGCTCTCTCAATGTTTCTAATGCACATTGAGAGGGATCAGTGAAACTGCTCCTGGAGGAGCACAAGAAAAGCTCTGTCAGGGTGGTATTGACTCGGCAGAACAGAGTGACATACAGTAGTGAAAACTATTGATCAGACATGTGCTCAATCTCATCTTCTGCTCCTTTAATGTATATAGAACAGTGGTCCTCAACAGTGAGGCCAGGGCCCACAAGGGGGCTCCAGCTGACTTACAAAGGGACCTCAAGATGCCCAATATTTAAAAGTTAGACACAATGGGCAAGAAATTTATTATTATATTTATATTAAATGCACTAAAATGTTTTATTGGGTAGAAACTTTATGTTTGTTTTAAATGGGAGGGGGGGGGGCTTTTAATAAGATTCAAGATTTGAATCTGTCACATACAGAGTTATTTCGATAATATACAACCAGCAGTGAAATAATGTCGAATACAGTGGTGGGCCTTGGAGTCAAAAAGGTTGAGAACCCCTGGTATAGAACTCAAGTGCATGTGCACAAGGGCATCACAGTGACCAAGTGCTTTTTTAGCACTTGAGTGAGTGACCTCCATGTAATATGTAAATGTGTCCATGTTCACCATTTTCATCTCAAACTTCAAATTAGTTCAGCTTTAATTTAGAAAACAACCTTGTCAGATGGTCACTACGGTAGGTCAGGCTGGTCAGATCAAATACGGTTACACACAAATGCCTAATGTGTCCACATAAGGATCAAAGTGTCTTCAATCAGATGGGCCGCTTTGATCTGAAATCTTAAGGCGCAGTTATTTCCATCGCATGCCGTGACTGGGCGATAAACAGCTTCAGGTGATTTTATGTGCTACATGGAAACCTTAGGTGAAATGCATTAGGTCGCCCATCCTTCTCTTCATACACATATCAGTGACCCTCAGTCTGTCCGGCACACTCAATTACAGCCCTCCTGCAAATAGCCCTAGTTTCATGCTGGGATCCACTCAGCGGCCATTCACCTGCAATTTCTTCCAATCTTGTGTGATTGGAGCCTTTTTCTTCAGTAGAATTGGCATGGATCTGTATTTTCAAAGGAATTCTGTCCTTCATTGCTGGTTAGCTGTCCTGTTAATGGGCGTGCTTCTTAAATTCGAGAGGTAAACACAGTGGAGGACCTCATGGGCACTGAGCATTTTATATTCCTTTGATCTTTATCTCGCTTTATTATTCCTTCGAACAATTAAAGTGATAGTTTACTCCACCAAAAATGAAAAATTCCTCCATCATTTACTCATTCTGTCATTGCAAACCTGAATTACCATTTTCTTCTGCAGAACACAAAAGAAGATATTGTTCACTCTTAAAATAAGGATGCTAAAAAGGTTCTTCAGCGATGCCATAGATGAACAATTTTTGACAAAGATCCATGCAGTGAAAGGTTATTCAAAGAACCATCTCTTTCTTACCTATCTGAAGAACCTTTTTTTCACCACATGGAACCTTTTGTGAAACAGAGAAGTTCTTCAGATGCTAAAGGTTCTTAATGGAACAAAAGGATTCTTCTATGGCATCGAAGAACCTTTTGAAGCACCTTTTTGTAAGAGTGTTGGTAACCAAACAGCATCGGCCCTCATTGACTTCCATTGTATGGACACAAAACCTAAATATCTACTTTTGAGTTCCACAGAAAAAAAGTAATAGACCGGTTTGGAATGACGTGAGGGTAAACATATTACAGAATGTTTTTGATGAACTGTCTCTTTAATAGTGGTTACTAAGGCAACCCTCATTTACTGTTGCTCATTCTAAAGAACAGATATAGTCCAACTGGCACGTGAAGGAGCTTTTATAATTGATTTGCGATTTAACTCCACACAAATAATGAGCACTGCATAAAGGTTTGAAGTAAAGGGCGAAAGTTTTAATTCCGTAGCGAACTGTTCCTTGAAATGCTTTACTAGATGATCTTTTATGAGGTTGGTAAACTCTTTTATAAACTCTACCAGGCCAGATTGTTAACCACAAGGTTCCAATGTTTAGGAGTAAATGCAGCACGTCTCTGGATATTTAGCTTGCTTAGAAAAGTTTCAGGCACATATGCACCCACAAGCCGCCTCCCACGATGTCCCGGGATCTTTAAGCCTGGAAGCGTGAATTAGATAATGAAGCTGTGTTATGCCTTACATCAAAATGTCAAACAGCATACAGCAGTGATCCACACGGGGAGTTTCAGCGTGCATCTTAATACGGTCGCTCTGGAGTATGGGTTGTGAAAACTGCCTCTAATTCAACGCGTGTGCAGAGCAATAAGCATTTGACATCCTTGGATGCTTAGTCAACCCTGATAATGTAACAGGGCTTATTTGTTGACCCAGCATCAGCTGAAAACGCTGGGCTTCACTTCAGGAATGAAGACTTCGTAACCATAGAAACAGACGTGATTGCTGCCTGGGTTCTGTCAGTAAGGACCGTGCAGCAGGAGAAAGCCGGCAGACGCTGCAGAATAATAATCCACGTTTGACTTTCTTGATTCAGAGTCATTGGGGTCGTCTTCATTTCGTTGATTCAAGTGTTTATTAATGTCTGTGAAGAGTTAAATATTAAGATACATATTTTTTCCAAGTATGTGTGATTGAATCCGTATGACCCATTAGCCAGCCTATAGGAACACAAGTCTTGTGAGAGAGCAGAAGTCATTCAGAGATGTAGATGTTGTACATGCTTTGCATATTTTCATGTTGATTTGGAAAGCTGCTGTGATGACTCTCACATGTGCGAGTTTGGCGACCCGTTTTCCTTATTTGCATGTATAGATGCATTGACAGGAAAATAGTAAAGAGAATATGGGTCTCTGTGGAAATGTTTGTTTTTTGTGTATTTTGTTGTCTACAGGCATGATTAAATCATAATGAATTGAATTTATTAATTAATTATTGCCACCTAAAGCCAGCAAAGCATAATAAATAAATCCACATCAAACTATAATCGCTTGTAGTCTTGCCTTACAAATTCTAGGCTATATATTAGGATGGGTCTCTTTGGGCTTGTTCAATAAAACTTGAGGAATTCTTATCTGTGAAGTTTAGCGACAGGTCAGAGAAAGCCAGCGTTCATATCGGCAGGGAGTTAAAAGCTCTCTTCCTCCTCACAGCTGCTAAACAGCCTTTGTGTTTGCCGAGGCTTGTCTGCGCAAACCTGGAAATCTGGTTGGTAATCCTTCGATTTGGAGTGCTGCAGCAGCCAATCGGATTTAGGACATATCACTTTGTTTAATGATGGGTGACGCGTCCGGTCTTAGCCAGGAGGTCAGCCCAGCAGGTGGTTGAATGAAGACAATAAGCTGGGGTCTTATCCTTGGCTAAGACCTGCCGTGCCTCTCCACTCTCATTGGCATTCAGAGAAAACCTTTGCCCACACAGGACGGATCGCTAACAGACAGCTTAGCCCTTGTCGACAAATCCCAGTCCGTCCGGGCCAAAGGGGCACGGTGTTGATCTGTGTAAAGCTAATGCTGGGTGTGTCGTGTTATTGTTTGGACAGTCGGACGAAAAGAGGATACGACGGATAAGATAACAAGCTCGCATGAGCACATCTGCAATGTGCAACATGTGTAATACATTTAAACTGAGAATGTCCTTAACCACAGATGATAGACTCCTGCGGTCTGTTTCACAACAATTTACAACTGTATGTTTTGCTTGTCTGAGCATTTAAAGGGATAGTTCACCCAAAACTGAAGAAAAAAATTTATCATTTTGTTCAAAATCTGTATGGGGCTCTTTATTCTGTGGAACACAAAACAAGATATTTTGAGAAATGTGTCAGTGGTTTCTTTTACCATACAATTAATTCTAAAATAATATTTTATTTATGACCATTTTAGCCTAATTCGCTTTCAGCATGATGCAGTATTGTTCAGGTGTCCATCCGTCTGGTAAATTCCAACAGAAAGCGAGAGCGATCTCTGGATGTTAAGCTGTCTTAAGTCTCTCTCTCTGTGGAGTTGAGGGACTGTGCAACACACAGCCACATCCTGACAGATCATTTTTCAGCCATGTGAACCCCGAGCAGAGAGAATGAGTTCGGCTATCGAACACACCTGGGTCACCAGAGAGACTCTAATTCTGACCAGCAGCTCAGATGAGCTCTGTGTGGACGACTGAGAGCCACTGGGATTCCAGCGACACACACACACATAGAAAGAAAGCGTGTGGCAGCTTTAGATGACAGCTCTGAATGCTTAAGGTTGGTCTGCTGGCTTCACTCTGTCTTGGTTACCTTGGGCAGTTTTTCAAGAGACACCCACGGTTGTAATTTTTTGTTAACTGCTGATTTTCCAGTGTGCCCGCGGATGAGAACCTAGAGGACACTTCTATTACTCATAGGTGGCCTACTTATAGCTTAGGATACATAATGCACTTGTTACTTATGGTTTTATATACGGTTTCTCTTGAATGTTTCTCTCGTAAAATAGTAAATACGCGAGGCAATGTTTCACATACAGTACATTACAACTACACGGACTGTTGCTTTGACATCAATTGTTATCTGTGCAGAGCCGAACACGGTTTGAGATGATTTTAAGATCTCCACCTAAACTCTATCCCTGCTGCAAAAACAAACAATAGAAACCATTAAAGAAGTTGAAGGGAATTGTATTGGTTCTACTGGTATGTGAAGGATTTTATTGGGGGGATGTGCCAAAAGCACACTAAAAACACATTTTGTAATGGTTTTAATGGGAGAAGTTGATGGTTCATGATGGTATTTTATTATTAGAATTTCTGTAATGGATTCTATTGGGTTTCTATAGTTTTTTTTTCTACATGGGGGGTGCTGTTGGGTTGTTGTTATTATGAGCATCTGAGAAGCAGACTTCAATTTGTTGTCAATGTATTGTATCAATGCCTTCTTTAAGAACTCAAGATATTATCGAGGTCTTATTCTGTATTTGTTATTTTTCTTACCTATTCAAAAAGTCGTCCTCCATCCATCCATAACAGCGGTTCCCAATTCTTTTACACTCTGACCCCGTTTCTGAATTATTAATCAGTCACAACCTGCTGGCATCCAAAATCGATCAATCGTTCCATCTGCCCAGAGAATCTCCCACTCTGGATGTGTTATCTCAATACGCCACAAACTTGCTGCAAGAATCTGGGCTGTCCTTCACAGCTTTGTACGTGAAGGTCAGAGTTTGAGTTAAGACAGATTGCCTCGTGTTTAAACAGGGAAGGATTTGAAAGAAAAAGACGCAGCGCAACACTGAGAGAAAATGATTGACAACACAAAAACTAAACAAGAAATATTACTAAATTTGAGATCACCAAAGTTTTAGTGATACAGCGTTGTCCCTTGGATTCCTCACCCAGCTGACTCTGTTCTCTGAAAGTAGAAGCTTCAGAAACGCTAGACGAGCAGTTTATGAATGTTGTGTCTCATGGCTTAACATCAAAACATTATTCTTTCATCATTTAAAACATTCAGAAATTAAGTATTCATAAACCGCAAAATGTTATGTTAGCAAAACATTCTAAAAACATTTTTGATTAGCTAGCTGTGTTCTATTTTCATTGAAACAGCCCTGCTGAAAAAAATAGAACCCTGCCTAAGACAAAATGTAATGGAAATTGTATTGGTTGTAATAGAAACTATAACTGTATCTACTGGTATGTGATGGATTCTATTGGTGGGATGTTATGCTGGCAGCTAGATTTATACCATTGGAATAATGCCCTAAACAAACTACTTTGAAACTAATGGTTCATAATGGTAGTTAAATGGAAACCATTAACATTTCTGTAATGGTTTAAATTGGGTTTCAGCAAGGAAGCTTTGAATTGGTAGGCCTTATGCAAGTAAACGTAAGAGTTATCTCATTTCTAATAAATATGCAAAATATATTTTTTAAACTTGATTCATTCTGAGACTTTTTCTCATTTCCTTAAAATAGTTCATAGACTTCATAGACAGAAATTGTTCTGGACAGGATCATCTATTCTGCCTTTGTGAGGTTTCTTAACTTAAGGAGTTTCCCATGCAGTACCTTTGCCAGTAATGTAGCTGTGTCTTTAAATCTTCCTCACACACAGTAGATATGTTGAGCATTGGGATTTATGCTTGCACAACTCACATACTGTTTCTGACAAATTTGGGCTTTTTCAAGAGATTATGAAGAATGTATTTGTTGCATTGGCGCTATCAACTAAGTTATGGCTGGTTGTGAACTTCTGTGGATCTTGACAAAGTTCCAGACATTTGTGAGGTGTTCTAAATAGAAAAATTACTTCTATCATTTGTTTGGGGAAATAACTCAATTGCCAGAATCATAGCTGTTGTAAAATATATTTTTCATCTCCGAATCAATTTTTCTGTCTGTTCAAATGTCTGAATCTAATGAAATGCAGAGTCAGGACTTTTACTGTCGAACTCTGATGGTGTTAGTCAGCCGCTTGTGATCTTTCATTCAGCATGTGCAATGTAATTTCATTTAAACGCGCTGTTAAAATCCTCAAAGATCCATACTGTCCATAACAGTGATTTACTCATCTCAAGACTGCATCTCAAGTCAATAAACAGAGCAGAAATTGCCAAAAAGCAGCAAACTACTTTTGAAAAAATGTCTTCCATAATCGCTTCAAAAATACCTTTGCAGTGATATTATAAAAACCACATTAACTTCAACAAAAATGTGTGTATTTTTTAATAATGCCACAGAGTATTGCTAATATAGTATTTGCAAGATGCTCAATTCTTGTCTTTTTAAGCACATTTAAGGTCTTGGCTCAAAGATATATCTGGACAAATAAAACAATTAGCATCACACAGAATTAATTGACAACAGTTTTATCTCTTCTGATTCTCCATTTCTGGCAGAACCGTTGACAGCACTGAAAAGAGTCCCATCACTATGGTAACCTTATCCTTGCCTTCACATGCTTTATGCTTAGATTCTGTTTTCCACTTTTAAAGTCGTAATGATGAGTATGGGCAAGTGAGCAGAAATTCAGAGTCTTGCAATGACCTTTACGCTCTAAATAATGCAAGAATACTGCAACATGCTTTGTGCATTAAAACAGAACTGAATACAAAAAATAAAAGATTAACATTTGTGCTCGGGCATATGACGTATACATTTTGATAAAGACGTGTATTGCAATATTGTGACAATATTTCGCAAATTAATTATTATCATAAATTGTATTATTAAATACCAGCACAAATCAAAATATAATATCAATTAGGGATGCACAATGAATTATTGGCCATATCGGTATCGGCCGATAAATGGTCATTTTCAATGTTAGTGTATAGGCCAATATTAAAATTTAGGCCGATATATTATAGCCGATACATAAAAAATTATTTCCACAGGTTAAACTTCTTCAGCTGCTTGCAGATAAAATACAGTCTAGTATCTTACTGTTGTGATCATTCACTTACTGCTATTAGCAAAACATTGTTGATGTGAGATACAGTATGTAGATACAGTTTTTATGAATATGTAAATCATAGGAACAAAAGCATATTATTTAAATCAGACTGCTGTCTGAATGCTTTCTGTCTTGAGACCTGTCAGACATTGTGACTATTAAGAACATTTATCTGGGTTGCTCGGGAAGAATCTGTAGTAGGATCTATAATTTGTTTATTTAATAAAAATATACCAGAAAAGTCAAATGGTTGACTATTATAATGTAGGCTTGGTACATGATTTTCTGGGGGAAAGGAGAACTAATGGTCACCTTGTTTTCTGCAGTGAATATTTTCAATAGAAGCAGTTGTGCAATTTTTTCTTTGAAAATTGTATATCAATATTTAGATACGGTATATCGACCAATATATCGGTTACCGATTCCCAATTTTAAATAATTATCTCTTAAATAATTATCTGCCAAAATGTACAAATCGGTGTAAGGTTTTAAATATTGGGTCATTCTGTGTCAACTTCCGGGCTCATTGTTTTGATATAAAGTCATTTTAGGTCATGGTTGAAATTTTTCATTTTGATCCTCCACTGCAAAATGGTAGAATATTTTGTTAATGTTCATCCAAGGCGTTTAATATTTTGGCTTACTTTATCGTACTTTGTTGTCCAGAAATTTTTTTGTTAAAATGTGGGAATGTTTTCTGAATTCGCTTTATTTAACAAACAATATTATACCTTAAGAGACCCGTGGTTTTGAGGCCCGGGCATATTGTGTTTGGTTTGATTTAGTTTGAGGCCCCTTCTCCAGTAATTCTTTCTCATGAGGGAGATTTCAATTGATCTTCCAGTAAAAAAATCTAATCTGCTTTTACTATTTTAAAATCCCAATTCCCTCTTTCACTTAAAAAACTGCAAAGTGCACATTCCAAATGCTAAGAAACAGAGTTGGTTAATAGTTTTTGACCTCTGTCTCTGACCTCCGGCAGTAGCTTACTTCTCATTACGGTTGTGTCCGTCTCGCACTAAATGGTCGCCCTCGACCTCATGCTCTCACAATAAAGACCTGCATTAGCCAGAGACGCCCCTAAGCAATTACCACAGAGAATATCGTAGTGTGTCTTAGTTCCTGGAACATGTTAAGGATGACAGACAGATGGAAAGACTGATTGGTGTGTGTGTATGTGTACTTAATACACCATATGTGCATATTTATTTGAGATGTAATGAAACAAGATGTCGCTCAATATTTGAGTCACATAAATACAGTTCATTACATCAACAGCTTTATGCATAAGCTTGGTGATATTAGAAATGGAATCGCAGATATACTAAAAATAATGCCATGTTTCCTGATTTCATAAATGTGAGAATTCTTTTGCTGGCAAAGCTAAAAATCTGCCAAGAGGGCCACCGGTTTTCAAAGAATTCCAGCACATGTAATGTCGAAACATTCCACGATTCTCCCATTTGAAAATGAATTATTTTGGTCTAATGTGAGTGTACTCGCATCTGTTATAAAAGCTGTCTGCAACATTTACTTTAATGTAATTTGAATGTTTAAGATAACATGAAACCTGGCAACCCATTTTACATCTGTAAGCTTCTGTGTATTTACTGTATTTACTGTAATGAGGGAAATTTTGAAAGATGAAGGGTGGGTCCTTACATACAGAATTCATCCGGATTTATGGACTGAGGGGAGAGATTGCTGTATGTTTGCTATGGTGTTCTGGGTGGTTGCTAGGCCCAAGTCAAACCTCAAAATGTCTTATACAAAAACAATGAGTCAAACATGTAGCGTATGTGTAACCAGTTGTGCATATTCTTCTCAGCTTCTCAAAGCACATTATGATATTATGCGTTCAGATTGCGTGTTTTGTGTTCTTGGAATGAATTTGCACTTAGTAATATGAACCGATGGGCCCTTACAGACCCATGTGTTGCTCCTTCTGAGAGTATACGGTTTCCAAGAAGGTTTCTGCGGTCGTAGGCGCAGTGCATTAAGTCCTCGACACACTTTCTTTAAACGACTTTAATAGAGAGACTAATAGAGAGCTGTACATTAATGTGATCGTAATCACATGTTTGGTCCACACTTCAGTTAGATGGTGACATAACTTATTTACCTGTCATGATCGTGGTGGAGAGGAACCCAAGTGCAGGCAGCGATGAAGGGGTCGACAAGACTTTAATAATAAAACACAAAACAAACACCCACGATGGGGGGAAACACTGACAAAACTAAAGTACTAAACTGCAAACAAACACTTCCCACAAGGGGGCACAATTAAAATAATTAAGTAACGTCAGACAAAAAATAAGCTGTTAATTGGTTGGTTTGGCACATAACATATTTAAAATTGTTTTGAGCTTTAAAGGAAACATGAAAATGGCAATAATTTTCTTGCTTGGACATACCATATTTGATATATTGAGAATACTGTTTCAGCTCAGACTGAACGAGTGTTGTGTGTGGATCTGTTGTATCTGTTTTCTCTTTATCAAAACCTTGAAATGCCATTGCTTGGGGCTTTAAGAGCTGTTCTGAATGTCAAGAATTTAAGAAAGCTGGATGTTATTTTATTGCTGTTCAGTACACAGAGAGTGAATAATAAAAGTGTCATGGAGATACCGGGTTTACTGGCAGTGCATCTTTAGAGACTGGCATATTCCAATATTCTTTATGGCATTTTGATAAACTTTTCCACTACATTAAGATTTTAGATGATGGTCGTCTCATTACTCTGTGAGGATTGGATCTGCGACCAATGAAAACATTATTGGGGTTTCCATTTTAATAATGCGCACACAGGCACGAAGAATATACATTTGTTGCTCATGAATAGATGCTTTTGACAGACTGCTTTTGAATGACAACACACTAACATTTTTTAACAACATTTACATTTATATAATTTCTTTGTGCAATGCTCTACGAATTGAGCTCTTATATTTCCTCACAATATTGCATTACAATTACAATTGCAATTACTCATTTAGCTGACACTTTTATCCAAAGCAACTGATGTGTTCAAAAATGTGTTCATTAAACCTGATCTCATGGGCATTTGTAACTATTGTACGAGTTATTCTTATTAAGCTTATTCTTTTGAATTTCTATTCTTATTCAATACTGAATCCCCACCCCTAAACCTGCCCATGTCACTGGGGCGAAAGCAAATCATACAAAAATGTAACGTACGTAAAACAAATACTGGAATAGGCTAGGAAGGCGGATAAACATGCAAGTTAGCTTAAATAACTAGTCGAATATTTGCTAGTGTTACAATAGTTTTTTTGGCATTGGTACTGAAACAGAAACGGATTTGACCCATAAACTATTTCACTGATTTATAATTTAAAAAAAGATTGTACGATCATGCAAAATAACCCATCACAGTGTTTTATGACTATGATGTAACTAGGACCATCTTCATATCTGATATTTACTAAATTATTTTCAATGCCAAAAGAATCCATGATACTAATATTATTGCTATATCTGTCAAATTTTTGTTTGTGACAATTTGGCATGTAACACCAAGTTGCTACAAACCTGTATACATTTATTTGTTCAGTTAAACACAAAATAGGGTATTTGGAAAAATGTTAGCAACTGACATTTCTGTCACATATGTGTACCAAAGTATGAAATATTATAATGCCTCAAAAGTGCCCCAGAACTGTTTGCTTTTCTACATTCTTAAAAATATCTCATTGTTTTAACAGACCAAAAAATGTATGGTAGTCATTGATGTCCCAGAAATGTCAGTTAACATTTTTCCAAATATCTTCTGTTGTGTTCCACAGAAAGTAAATGACGGGTGAACTATGCCTTTTCAGCTAATAGTGTTACAAACATGAATTTAACTTCGAACTGTGCGTTTTGAAATGTAAATTGAAGTCCAAGAGGTGCACTCTTTTGACCCAGATCGGTGAGCAAACACCTAGCAACCCCCCAGCAACCATACAGCAATGACAACATCTACGACGACACCCCTGCGTAGCACTGGTAGAGAGTTTTGCATGCGTGAGCATCACTCCCATTTTCATCAGAAAAGTCTGGTGACACGGGTTCAACTCTGTAAAGCTTTGGTTCTATTCTTGTAAGAATCATTTTTCTTCCCAATATGTTCTTGAGACGTCTGAGTGTGCTGTAGTGAAGGTTTTGAACAGTTGGAGAAAGAAAGCTTTGCTCCTTGGACATTGAGATACATCTTTTGTTCCAGCTCTCTCGCTTTCTCTGTCTCTTGGCGCGTATCTCTTTGAGAGCCTTGCGCCATCGCTCTGCGTTCATGCCGTGAGTCAGAGCTCTGTCGCCATCTGTTAATCCCAGCACCTTTAGGAATGCTCAAGTATGTCTAATATTAGCGTTTTTTTCCCCATCTCACCCAGTGCACATCCCATTGGAAGCAGCGTCCTGGGGGAAGCCATCTGTGCATGTGACTGTGGGTTTGGCTGCACGTCGCATGAGATGCGTGTCCAGATCCTGTCTCAGCATTGCCACTGTGGACATTGTGAAATCAGTGATTTGTGTAAATGATTGGGGCTCTTGTGACTTGTCTGGTTATTATTGATTACTGTCATTTTTCCAGTATGAAGTTAGTGCTGATAAAGTACTACAGCTGTTAAAGGGATAGTTCACACCAAAATATTTATTTTGTCATCGTTTATTCACCATCATGCTGTTTAAAACCTTTATATGACTGTTCAGTAGAGCACAAAGAAGATATTTTGAGAAATGTCTCAGTGGTTTTGTGTCCATATAACGGAAGTCAGTGAGAGTCAATGTTGTTTGATAACCAATGTTCTTCAAAATATCTTTTGTGTTCTGCCCGAAGAAAGAAAGTCCTACAGGTTTGTAATGAAATGTGGACGAGGAAATAAAGCTTTTAATAGATAACTGTATTTGTAAATCAGATATGAGTTTGTATGAAATATAAGCTAAAACTGAAACAAATGTTTGTTGCATAATTATACAATTAAAAAATAAATGAAAAACTGAAACTTGAAACACAACATTTTGAAAGGAATATAGGCTGGTTGCCACACTATTCACTGCACTTAATGTGTTTTGAGGGTGGGTTTATTTTTTATTTGTGCGTATAGGCACATTTCTTAGTCTTCACTAAAATAAAGACATTGCATTTTCCACTGTTATCGCACAATAAAAATACTTTTTTTTGTGACAACGTACCCTAATATTGGGATATGTTGTTAAAATGGGGAAGTTCCCTAAAAATATATCAATATTCAATACCACGGGAGAATAATGCCATGACATCAAGGCCCTACATTTAGTTTCTTTTTATTAAAGAATAGACAATGAGGTATATTTTTACATTATTTATTATTTGTTAATCTAATGTTAATTTTTACTAATACATTTAAAACAAATTTGTATATGTCAGTATTAATGGATCAGAGCTTACATAAATAGTTTAAAATAGAAAAAACAGAGAGAGATTCATAAATACTTGAAGAAATGTATTGCTCAGTCATTGTTCATTAATGTTAGTTAATACATGTATATGATTAACACATTATTGTGCTGCTTTTATTCACATATAATAATTGATCAGCTCACATAGAAAGAAACTAAAACTTTACGGAAGAACTGTTGTGGAGACTCCGGCCATCTTTAACCGGAGTCAAGTGGGTGAAATTATCAAGTTTCCATTACCCTTCAAAATGTGCAGATTGAAATAGCGCCCAATGGAAACGCGTCAAAACAAAAAGTTTTCATGCTCGCATGAGGCGTCAGGCAATACGGTAAAGGCATTTTTTGGAAAAACTGCAATGGAAACACTTCTTGTCGTATTTACAAGTGGCATATAAAAAGTCACATGACCATACGCGGTATTTGGAAAGATAGGATGTAATGAAGTAATATCTTATATGATGACCCAAATGCAGGAAAATGAGTGCAGTACAGACACTTATTAGAAACAGTGATGTATTATAAAATTAGCATTTTCTCTTGTTTGGTGGGTGTGTCAAGAATGTCTGCCCAATCAGCAGCAACATGCATAACCCACGCGGTGTTAAAGAGACAAGCTCGCAGAATGGCTCCAATTAAGTCGTTTAAATGTGTCCTCTGCAGCTCGGTATACGCAACAATTCAAGATATTAGAAGACATGTATTTTGCAGTATTCAACACGTATATATACCGATTTCATCAGATAACACAAAGAATGGCCTTCTCAGCTCAGTTCAACTCTTGCGTCATCACAACGCCACCGTTTCCGTTTTAAAAACGTTTTGCCGGGGCTGAATGCAGACCTGCCAATTGATGAGCGCACATACATAGAGTGACATGGTAAACACGCACTCGCGAGAACTGTTTACCCGCACTGGCATTATTTCAAACATCACCTGAACCGGAGCGAATGAGACGAGAGGATGAGATCATTGATGGCTGCATACAGACGGAAACGCGTGCATTGAACGTTGAGGAGACTCTGCACTGGCCATCTTTCTAACATAAACAACGTTTAACCAGGCCGAATGAAACGAGTGGATGCAATTACTGATCTGCGCACGTACATAGAGCGCCTATGATAAACATGGGAAGCGTACACCAAGCGCCAGATGCGTCACTGAGAGTCTGCACTGCCCTTCTATTTTAACATTACTGGCCCGCAAACGAGTCTGAGAGAGGAGGCGGGTTCTGTTGTCACTGCGTTCACGTGCAGTGTGTGTCAACACGCTGTTGAGAGAGAGAGAGAGAGAGAGAGAGAGAGAGAAACGCGCAGCTGGTATCATGCCCGTATTGGAACAGTTTCGGATTCAGAAACATCGATATTTTTGACTTCTGCTACAACTTCTGCTATTAGATGGGCTATTACAGGCTTTTCAGCTGAATCCAAACCATGAAACAATTATAAAATACAAAACAAACAACAAAAATAGAATGTGTACAAATATATATCTCATTATGGTTTATACCCGTGTCTTAATGTATGAAGTGTGCTTTACTGCCTTTACCTAGAAGCTGGTGCTACTGTTGACATGTTGTTATTTTACTACCCAAATTAGTTTTCCAAGGAAGGTAAACGCTTGCAAATAAGTGAAATGTGAGCGGCGGTCACCTGCTCAAGCAGAAGTGTGCTGACTTATTCCTGTGACGAGAGAGAGAGAGAGAGGACTGCGCTCATTAATGTGTGTGCTATAGAGTTGAGAATGGACACATAACACTGATTGTCACTCACTGCAAACCAAACTCGCTTTAAATCGTAAAGAGAATCGCAAAGTTATAAAAACAACCACTGCCTCTCTGTCAGGCTAGGCCACAGCTGTCAGAATCAGAGATGGGGGTTAATCATTTTCTTATTTTTTCCCAAACTCTGCATGAACTGTTAAAATCAGCTGTTTGGAGAGCTCTGGTATTCATCTGTGGTGGAGGAAATGTATTATTCTTTATCTGTCTCTATACGATCTCTGCATATTGAAGAGGTTTATGTTAAAAAATAAATATTTGCTGTGCATTTTTTACAGTATTTGTTCTTATAGACATAAAACAAAGCACGCAGTTTGAAGAAATCGTTTTTTCCTTTCTTAGCTAAAATACTTTCTCAAGCCATAGTATGAATGTGTTGATGGTTCTGATCTTGTTAAAATGTTTATAGATTTTTGCAGTACATGAATATCTCACTCTACAAGTTAGTAGATCGGGTAGTTTTTTGCACTCACTTAAATTAATGTTTTTCACTCCATGGTATTTTATACCAAACTTATAAATTTGCAGTTTGTTTGTGTGATTGGTTGAACCATTCTTATGCATTTGTGAAATATGGGGAAATTCTGTAAAATAAACATTTAGAATTTTGTAGAATTACCGTTTTTGATGGTGCATGGTTGAATATGTATGCCACTACCACAATTGTATAAATTGTATTACTTTTCTGAATTGATTGTTCATAATGTATTTACAGTGATTATCACATACAGTAACTACGGTAATTGTTAATAATAATGTTTTAAAAGGTACATGTGTGGATGGTCAATGTGTTCGTTGCTCTGAAATGAAGGTTGAGTGGAAAATACATTTATTATTGTAAAAACAAAACTATTCAGACACGTCAACACAAATACTGTTGTTTTCCCATAAGGTGAAGTGTAGGATTTTGTAAGTAAAATTCTACCTGAGCTGGTTTCTCACATCAAAAATCACACACACTTTTTTACTGCCATGTCAACGGTCAAGATTGTGTTTTTGGTATCTTTTCTACAATAGTTTGTGCTTTAGCACAGAAAAACAGACATGTGTCATACGTCAACTCAGACTGTAATACCTGTATGTTTTTCAGTATAAAGAGGCTGGTGAAGCATTTTGACTGCAGACAGACAGTATCTGTGCAACTGTGGCTCTTGACAGAACAGAAGCTTCTTTTCTGTTGACTTGTAATCATACCCTCATCCAGCAGTGAAGCATCTCTGCACTCTCCAGAGCCTTCCACGAGTTATCCAATCTGGGGCCATTAGAGCGGAGCCCTGCACTACAGCGCTTTGCATTCAAGAGATTAAAAATTGAGCAGTTTGATATCTTTTTTCTATCATGCACAGGTTTGGAGTTTGAAAGCGAAGCTTCCGAGGCTCGGCTACCCAACGTGACGTCAGAAACCCGATCGGGGAGACGCAGAGAGGGGGAGCGAGCGAGGATAAATGAGACATGCAGATAATTATGATTATTAACAAAGTCAGTGAGACAGAAACCATTCCAAGTTTCCAAGGGCAAATGGAAAATATCCCAGAACGAAAAACAAACAATGAAAGGACGGCTGTTGCATTTGTTTGATGGGTGGAAGAATGGCCTTGATGTGCTACAAATGAAGTCTCAAAGGCACATTGTTCGAAGTTACACTGTTCAAAATAGACAAATAAATGTTATTTATATTGATGTGATTCTTCAAACAAAAATACAAAATGAAACATATTCTTAGTCAATTAAAACGAATTAATGTTGCTCATTATGCACAAGACCACATTAGAAAACTCTGGTAGTTTTCATTTGCATTAACTCCGTAAATGATGACATCAGCATTATGTCATGATTGCTCAGTCCTCATGTGGCAGAACTGATGTCACAATTTGTTCATTGCATTGCTCATTAGGTAAATTGTGAAGCCTCATAACTTGTAAGACCATAGAAACTCACTGCCAAGCACAACGCTAATATTGTTGATGTTAAAGAGAAAACTAAAAATTAAATGACTCTATATTCTTTTGAACAAAAATAGATATTTTGAGAAATTATATTTTGTCCATAAATGTCCAGTGTTGTTGGTTGCCAGCATTCTTCAGAACGAAACAGTCATGCACATTTTAAATGACATAAGATTGAGAAAATTATGAAAGAGTAGTTTTTTATGAAGCTTGTAAACAAACCAGTTCGTGCCTGAGCAAATCAGTAATGGCAACAATAACTGGACAAATACAGTCAACTGAATAATCACAAAACTGTTTGGAATTAGTCAATAATTCACTACAGAAGCAGACGCATGAAACACAACCGTGAGCACATTGACAGAAATACATGCCTGTTATCATTCATCATTCACATTGTGAAGAACAGAGGAGAAGAACCGTAACTGTCCCAAGACATAAGCTATAAAATAATCAGAAAGTTGGATTTCATAGGTCTAAGCTGTCAAAAGTGTCATTTTTCATGTGAGGTTAAATATCATTTGTGGGATGTACTGTATACTGAAATCTTGGGCACTGAGGGTTCATTTTCTGATGGTGTAGCACAAAGTACGTAATCTGTATTTCATTCAAATCTTTATACCGCTAGAAAAAAGTTTTCAGGAAACTTGTGGAGCCCATGCTTTGATAAAGGTAGGACATATCAAATACAGATTTATAAAAAAATGTAACAACATCTCTTCGTTTGAATTACTTTGAATTAGAAATAAATGCTTGGTACAGCGGATGGTCTTAGACTTTTAGGCCACACTTGTTTTCATAATAATACCTTTTGAACTCATATCAAATCATAAGAACATTTATGACCTGGTGTCACAATATG
This sequence comes from Barbatula barbatula, assembly GCF_947034865.1. Lineage (NCBI taxonomy): Eukaryota > Metazoa > Chordata > Actinopteri > Cypriniformes > Nemacheilidae > Barbatula > Barbatula barbatula. The sequence continues at coordinate 5,066,706 of NC_136770.1, read as the reverse complement.
AGTCTGGTATGTAATGTTTTAATGAGAAGTTGTGTTGAACCTGTGTCTGAATTCTGCTTGGCGTATCTCACCCTGAGAGAAGGTCAGGCTAGAAGAGTACTTTCCCCATCAGTAACTCCTCAGTCTACTCCTGGCATTCTTTATCCACTCTCTTTCTTTGAATTTCAATTTACCCGGAGCTCATTTGAAATTTGCAATGGTCCAAGAAGCGTGTTTGCCTTTAAGCTCTCTCGCTTTCTCTTTCTCTCTCGTATGTTTCAATTTGCCATCAATAAATGGAATGCAAGAAAGGAACTTAACTTTTTGATACTTGAGGCACATGTTCAAGTCCTTAATGAATATGAATATAAAAAATTAAATGTATGCATTTTAATATATATATATATATATATATATATATATATATACGCTATAATGTGTGTGTGTGTGTGTGTGTGTGTATTACTAAATATACATAAAATATGTAAACTTGCAATATTATGTAAACTAACATTAATCAACATCATAACCTTATGGCCAATAAGACTTGAAATTAAATTAACCCTTACAAGAACAGCCGGCCAATCCCTTTACTCTCAAGAAGGCGGAGCTTTGAAGATTCTGGGCACTAATGAATATCTGGCATGATGTGATTAGTGAGTGTGTTGCCTGGTTTAATTGAATTGTTGACCCCACCCAGTCATCTTCATGAGCAGGTATAAAGTGATTGAAAAGCTTTCCTCAGAGGTCAAAGGGCGTAGCGTGTTTTGAAAGCCAGACACTGTCCCCAGGGACATGTGAGGAATGATGCCGAGCTGTTGTTGTATTGTTTGCCATCCGTACGGTGTGGTGAGCTCATCGCAGACCCTGATTAATCAGGTACATTAGAAAGAGAACCCGACCTCTCCCGCTTTCAATCTACGATGATGCGTCCGTCTGCGTAGACAACACAACAACTGATGCAATCCATTAGTGTGCCTAAATCTAATTGATAGGGTAGTAAGAGTACAAAGAAATGCTTTTGGCGGAATATGGAATGTAAAGTAAATGGTATGAAGATGTATTCAAACAATTCACTCGGCACAATAACATTTAAGCTTAATGTTTCGTAGTGCAGATTATAAATCATAAAGACCCAGAGGCCTTTGTCATGTTATGATGAAGTGATTGTTAGTTCTTTGTCTTCATGTCTCATAAGATTGCATTTCTGAATGTTAAGAACTATCATAGTGCTACTAGCCGTTGTTATTCCAATACCGCTAACAAAAGACAGTGTTCCCAATTTGTTTATAATATTCAGCTATGCATGATATCCAGACCACATTACACGTGTTCCTTAACACCTGCTGTACATTTCCCTTCTCTAACTTTCACTTGATGTTTGTTTTAAATGTTATTTTGGTATCATGTTAGACTTAGACAAATCTGAATAACCGACTGTAAGAATTGAACAGATCACAAGAAACTGTATTACATTCAAACCTTTATTGTTTGCACTGTGTCTTGATGATGATACACATAACTGATGTCATTTGATCTTGTAGGCAATAGGATTGGGTACCGACACCGGTGACTATATATCAGGTATAACGGATCAGACCGAAAAAAAACGCAGATTTGGGTGACTCGTTTCGGTCCCATTTAAATGCTGACTGGAGCCGTCGATTGAGACACGTGACCTCATTCACCAGTCGGAAAACTCGGATACTAAACGCATGATCTTATGGTTAAACGGATCGCGCGCACCCCACGGATCGGAACGCGCGTGACCTGTGGATTGATCATAGCGAAAGACAGTTTTAGTTTTAGTACGCTCTCTCTCTCTCTCCCGGCGAGTTCAGCAACAAGTTTTAACCTGAAACTAACGTTATTTCGACATGCACATGACGCGTCTGTGATGCAAGCGATCACAACCTTGCGCGCGATTAAAATCAATGAAGCGCGCGTTGCGCGCTGTGGAGCTCGTTCTTTACACAGTAAAGCATTTGACAAGAAAGTCAAGCGAGACAGCAGTGAAAGTGCTTAAACCTTTTAGCATCTGTCAGTCTGATCTCTACACATCAGTCTGTCAAGCTACTGTGACTGCATGTTTAGGCATACAATATACTTATTCATTATACATATAGTCTGTTTTTATAATAATGCTCATATATTGTAGACTTGAACGCTCTCTGTAAATGTATTTAATGTGTCAATTCAACGCATTTTATTTAAAAGCAAAAGTATCATGTTTTGGACTGGGAGATGTAAAATTAGGGAAAACAAACATTACCAAAAAATTGGGTTTTTTGAGCGATTTATGTATTTCAAGGCTGATTTATGTTAGACAAATCAGCATAAAGGGAGCACTACATGCCTACCTTCTTCTAGTCTCCACAACTGTTCTGTGTAGTGAACGGAGCTAGAGCATTGACCGGACAAGCGTTTACCCTACTTGCTCTTTGTACACGTCACGTTGTGAAAGAGGCCTATTGAAGACACCACTTTATGGGAGTTTATGTTCTCAAACAACATGCTGCTTGCGATGAGCCAGAGGATGTGAGCATTGTCTCGGAAGGCATCAAGGTGTTGCAGTATCTCAATAATGTGTTTATTAGCTGTTGGAATGCTGTTTGGGCTAATGTATGCCATAAACCTCAGCTATCCTGCTGGCCTCCGCTGTACTTTTGAGGTGATCCAAAAAGTTCTCATGACACTATGGAGATAAACTTTCAAATAAAGGACTGACTTTAAAGAACAGGCTCTTTAAGCGAAAGGGTCAGAGGCTGACATAAACATGAAGATTGTCCTCGGTCATGTTTGACTTTTTTAGTGTTTTTTTTTTTGTGACTTGCATTTCTCTTGAGGAATGCACTGATAACACTATTGATCTCTGTTGTCCTTAATCCACCGTGGCAATAGTTGATACTAGATTTATTAATGCCTGTTGTTCTTGATTCACATTTGAGATGCATTTGAATGTTGTTTGTATTCTACTGGGACAACTGTACTATATTCAAAAATGCCTGTTGTTCTTAATGCAAATTTGAGATGCATTAATTGTGATTTGTATGTATGTTTATATTCTATTGTGACTTACGATTTTAAGTGATTTGTATTTGCACGATGGATGGATGAATGTATTTATTTTACACTGCTTTTATACTAATACTGCATTTACAGTGTTTGTTAAAAACTCACTCAAAAACAACTCGATACAACTTCATTACAAAACTTTGCCTCTTTTGTCAATGCCAATGTATTTGAAAGATTTAAGCTTAATACAACCATTTTAGCATTCCAAAATCTGGTACCTATGACATGATGAAATTTCTTAAACATTACAAAATTAATTTGTGTTGCATTAATGAGAAATAACACCTTGAGTCAACATGATTGTTTTAAGTATTCTAATATAAAAATGAAATGTTTTGGTCTGACATAGAAACATTTTAATTAAGTTGGTTCAACACAATCTGATCATCAGTGTAGCAATGTTAAGGTCCAGTCTCATTTCACGTTCACTTAGTTTAATTGTAAATTAGTTGTGACCGTTTAAGCACCATTTTAAAAGTATCGATTTGGCACTGGTATCTAACAAAACCCAAATGATACCCAACCCTAATAGGCGATGTGTGAGGTCTTTAACAATATGGTTATAAGCATGTCTCTTCCCTATAACAATATTTGTTTACTGTCATTTTTAGTTTTTTTTCTGTTCCTTATATTGTTGTGGTATTTATAAACATTTTCTTGTTTTTTAGCAGTGCGATGAGATTTTTATTAAATTATTTTTAGCAGGCACATTTGTCTCTACATCAGCCCACTCGGTGGAATAGAAGTGCTGGGAGATTCAAATGAGACATTCATTGTCTCGATTTTCTGGGTCTTATAGCTTTCCTCTGCTGAGTCCAAGGATAAAAGATTGATGTGCCGTAGGACCAAAACCATCGCCCCCTTTGTTTTGCCTGTTTTTGCTTAAAACCATGGAAATCATTTCTATTACATGAAGTATTAAAATCAATCTGTAATATCACAGCTCACTGCCACAAATATGATGTTTTGTAAGAATCTGAAATGCTTGAGAGGCTGTTATTTTTAAAGCTAGAGAAATGTTTCTGCGGGTGAAGGTGGAGAGCAGGTGTGTGCAGGGCGAACCGTATTGTATCAATCATCACATATTATACATAACATGTCATGTACTATGTAAAAATCACAATGAAAGTCCGTTAATGCATATTGGCAATTCCATGCAAAGTTAAACCTTTCATTATTAAATAAAGTCAAACTATGGTTCTGGAAATGTGCTGTTTTCCAACAATATATGTTCATTATTTAAAGTATATGAACTACTGATATAAAATAATAGTCAGGGCTGGAAATGGGGGGAATCGGTCTCAAGGGGATTTGGACTTCCACCTCAGAATGTAGGCTAGAGGATTTCCATATTTTATCCATGTAGAATTCAAACGCTACGGACACCTCATACATAAAGAGCTTTTTGCATCTGTGTTTTAAAAAAATAAAAAAGTCCCCAGCTAGAGTCCCCTCGGTCATTTCCACCCGATTTTACATAGTTATTTCTGTCAAGTTTGATATTTCCCATGCATAGAAACCAGATTATTGATCCGTGTTGTTTCCTCAAAGTGTGAACAGTCACAGTTTGTCAGTTTATAATGACATGTTACTAACACTTACGATCGCTCGCTTCCGGTGTCCGGCGTGAAGCGCATCTGAGCGCGCTCGCGTTTGTGTGTGCGCGAGCGCGCGCAACTAATTGGAGCGCAAACCCAGTGAGCTGAGCTCGTGAGAGCCGCGCGCGAGGAGCAGAGAGAGACCCGGTCCAAAAAACGTTTATAATTCTGTTAAAACGGACCTTTCTTCCGGACAAAGTCATTCTGAAGGGATATATTTAACCCGTCTTCTGGTGCGCATCTGCGGGGCGTCTGCGGGGAAGAAACATCGGGATTTGAGTCCGCTTTCAGTCGGGAGCGGATGAACTGAGGAGGATTTTATCCCGTTTTACTTCTGAGGAGGAAAAAGTCTCAGCCGATGCTCACGAACACAGAAAACAGAGAAACAACACGATCTAATAAGACACTAAAGCGTAAGTTGAGTTTTTAACGTCTTTATCTTCTTTCAGGTGTGTCGCGATGTTGATGTTGTTCGACATGTCAGGTGTCACTTGACATTCACTGAAAACTAATGATGCTTTTCGGGTTTTTACAAATGTGACTTAAGATACATTTTTGAATAACATCGATCTTTATAAGATAAGATATGAGGTTTTATCGCTTTACATGTTAAGGTTGATTTAGTATGCCCCTCTTGTCGACTATCAGCATTCGTCACGTGATAAACTTATAGCCGTCATATGCTAATTCTGATAACGTTCTTTTATGATGTGTAATGTGCAACATGAAAACTGTAATATCAAGTATTGCCACGGCTGGTTGGTGATGGTATGCGGTCAGTTTGAGAAGCCTGGATGAGAGAATCGTGGAGGATGTAGCGTTGAGTCATGGGCAGGTCTGATCTCTCCGAGAGAGAGAGAGAGAGAGAGAGAGAGAGAGAGAGAGAGAGAGAGAGAGAGAGAGAGAGAGAGAGAGAGAGAGAATGAAAAGATGAAAATATTATAATTCTATATAATGATTCAGTGGACTGATCTAGTTTTCACCATAAACAAACACGTCTAACGCATATGCCACAATTGTAATGCATATAATTTCCTGCTATTTAAAGATGTAATTCATGACACGTTACATTTACATATTTTCATGATAAATAGATAGTTAGATATGCCGACTGTACAGTGTGTTGCTGTTTACTTCAGTCAGCTTATTAAATATCAATCTTTAAGGCTGTTAGATAAGATAAGCACCAGACCTGGATTTATTTAGTGCATCAGATGCTTTGGTCTTTGCTGATGATTTCTGGCGGGTGATGGAGGCTTTCACAGTAAACAGAGAACAATCATAGCTCCAGCTTATTAGCTGTTGGAGAGCTACACTTTCACTCGCTATCCAGACTCTCTCTCTCTCTCTCTCTCTCTCTCTCTCTCTCTCTCTCTCTCTCTCTCTCTCTCTCTCTCTCTCTCTCTCTCTCTCTCTCTCTCTCTCTCTCTCTCTCTCTCTCTCTCTCTCTCTCTCTCTCTCTCTCTCTCTCTCTCTCTCTCTGTCCATGTTCATTCAGGCTCTCCATGCTGATAAATGATGTGTAATTTCAGTAATGAGTGGGAGTGTAAACATATGTGGAGAGGGGTAGTTTTCCCCACCTTTATTTTTGGTGTAGCAAAGGTCCTCCACATCATGACAGAGTGATGCAGCTGGTAAACCATCTGAATGGACAAGCGGGGCTTCGCATTTAACATCTGTCTCTCTGGTAACAAAAGATATGACTTGTTGAAACGTAAGTCACAAGGATACATACAAACAGTGTTTACTTGCTGAGTATCAGTTAACAGGGTCGTCTGGTTACAAATAAAATGGAAACTTATCAAATGCATTCATATAATAATATCAATAATATTTCAAGTGTTTCAAGTCTGGCTCTGATAAGTGATGAGATTTTTGGTTCTAGTGATATTAACAGGTTATTGGTCTCTGGTGTTGTATTACTTGAGAATCATCTTGTGATTTTATAGCCTTGTAATGGCTTTATCATACGCAATAACTATAGTGTGCAGATTGACCAATCTGCGACCAGTGGAGGTGCTCACATTTCATTCCTGCCTGCGCACAATAACAGAGTGGCCATGGTTTTCAATTACCCTTGCTTTTGTTTGTTGTTCGACCAGAGTCTGGAAAACAGCCTTTTTGTTTCATCCCAGCATAGATGAAGGGCCAGACTCAATCATCAGGCCTTATAGTCAGGAACAAAAGTCACGCTGGTACAAACAAACAGAACGCTGCAATCTGTAAGTCGTAAATTAGTGTTTAGTGCTAGCCATACACATTTTGGAGGATTTATTGGAAGTGGATTGTTTTCTTTCTAAACTGGCTAATTTGACTGATCTAGAATCATTTAGGGTTCGGGAGATTTGTTTCTGACCGTCGTCCACAAAACTAACCGTTACTGTTTGTATCCTTTCCATTCGCAATATAACAATACTCCACAATTTCTTGCAACATCATGTAGATTACTCATAACGCTCTAGGAAGACTTAAGATTTAAGACACGCTCAATACATGTGATTTTTTTTCCCCCTGCCTTAGGGTAACTTCAACCAAAAATCATCAATGGGGGCAAAATCTGTTTGGTTATAAGCATTCTTCCAAATATATTTTTCTGTGTTCTTCAGAACAGAGACATTTATACAGATTTGGAACAACTCGAAGGTGAGTTGTCATTTTGGGGTGAAGTATCCCTTTAATGATGCAAGATGCATGGTTCAGAATAATACAATATGTGTGTCATGCTGCATAGAAAGTCACATATATTTACAAATATAAATTAAACAAACCGTAATAAGAATGCAAGTTATTACGTTATTTGTAGCTTTGGTCAGTGATGAGTAATAAACTTTCATGCTGAAGTAAAAAAGGGTGCAAAAACAGGTTTTATCAGATTCTTTCTTCCATTATTGTAGTAATAGAATATCTAACCCGGAGGACAGAAGTAACAGAAGTAATTAATGGAGGAGCAGAACCACATGGGGGAATTTAACAGTTTTGTTTAATTTAACCCTTAAACAATCCGTCTGTTTCCATGCCTGTTTTCTCCTGTGTTCCCCCATTGACATGGGCACCCCAGGATTTCCCCAATAAATATTTTTTGGGAGGGGCTATCACACCCACGCTGGTCCTCGGGTTCTTTTTCAGGGAAGTAGGACAGGCCTCGGCTGCGTGGGTGTGATAGCCCCTCCCAAAACTAAATTATCGGGGAAATCCTGGTGTGCCCATGCAACGGAGTCAATAGGCACCCTGAACTCCCAGATCCTCTGTGGCCCCCTAGCTCCACAGCTACAGCCATCCCTGAGCCAGAACACCCTAGGCCCACTAAGCTCCCAGATCCAACATGGTCCCCCTGATTCCCCGTGCTGAGAGCACCGACCTGAAGGCTTCCTGTCCTATCCTGTCCTGCGAGTACACGCCTTCCGGGAGGGGGAAGTACTGTCACGGCTCTGTCTGTATCCATGCCTGTTTTCTCCTATGTTCCCAATGGACTCGCCCCACGCTCCCACTCCTGTGTTTGTGATGATCAAACCTGCCCGTCATCAGCCTCTCGTCTTAATTGTAATATACATATGAATGTTATATGCGCCTGATTATGAAAGTGTTTTCTTTGGTTCTTGCCATCGTCAGTATTTCCTTGGACGTTCCATTACGCTTTCACTCCAAAATAGATTTTTGTCCTTTTTTATTGTTTTATTATTTTTTAATGTTGCATTAATTTGTTTTAAATAGATTTTCTATACAGTAGTATACAATATTTGTATTATCTTTAATGAGCATCAATATGCACACTTTATTTTCACTGTTTTGTCTGAATGCTAGGGTATGGCAACTGCTACACTCCGCCATATGCAAACGCCGCCCCTGTTTGCGTTATACTATACATGCGCTGGCCCATTGCTCTTACACAGCAAGATTATTTACGACACTAGTAACAAACAATTGCGCTTATCAACCACATGGGGGAACCTGTGATCAAATGTTCCATAGTGTTGCTTTAAAACAGTTAAAATATTGGCCATCCATCTAGCTGCAGTATCTTTCCATCCGTCTTCAGCCTCTTATAATTCTACCCGTGAAACAGGAAAACGTGTCACTCTTTTTTCTCTGCTCTGTGAGGGCCACTCTGCATATCGTTTGTTGATCGACTGACTGGTGGAAAACACTTTTGTCAGGCTGAACATCTCCTACTGTAATGGTGAAAAACCAGGCAAGCCAGGCAGTGGATCGATATTAAACTCAACATGTAGAATAACATCCCACCGTAAATAGAAATGGATGTTATCTGCTTTATGTAATTTCAAAGCTCTGTCACAGGATCAATTTGTTAGCATGGTCGGAAACCCCCCGAAACCACTATTTTGCAAAGATGACAGTAAAGCTTCTTGCTTTTTAACCGAAGAATGCTCTGGTGATTTGAGTCATCTGACTCTAACATTTGAGTTTTAGCTGAATCAAATCCTGGTTTAACTGAAAAGTAATTTCTCTGCTCTCTGGATGATGACAGCTGCTATTTCATCCTCTATGACTTTTGCTCATTACAGCTAACACCACATAATGAGAGAGTCGACATTTGTATTAGTCCATTGGATGTGTGGGCTTTTGGAAAAGCCTTGTGGTAGACCACACATATGTAACATCGCATTTGTATGCACCTTGTTCACACAGCATAACAGTGTTCTGACATTGTGGCCTACGGTGTGTGTTTTCTTCGAGTTAGTAATGTTTTTTAACAAACTTTATATTTTGCTGTCACCTTGGTTAGATATGAGAGTAAATGAGCATTCTTTACATTAACATTAATCTGTAGGTTACATTTAGGATGGAGCAATGCCACGTTTGCAGGCGCTCTGACCGATTCGGTTATGCATGCACTTTCACATGTGTTTTATGAGCTGTGTCATGTGAAGGCGATCTGCGAGTGACCAGACTTGTCTTTTATGGGAGTTTTATGGAGCCTTGCGCAGACGGTGAACAGATAGCTGTTAGATTGTGACTGCTATAATAGGACTTAGGACAAAGTGGCCCATCTCTGGCCTTGACACGCTCTGGGGATTGAAACTCAAGAGTGTATATATATCAAGCCACTGCTGGTTAATAAAATATTCCATCAAATGTGTCAGCAGGTAAGCTTTTATGCTTCACTCTGAAGAGGACATCTTTGATAACCCAGGTCTGTCTGAAGCATGAGAATTAACAAAGCAATTGTTACTTTAGATGTTATCACCACAGATCATATATTTACAGTGCTTACTTCAGCTTTACATTCTGTCCAATTAAGTAACAAACCAGGGACTAGACTTCCTAAGAGCTTCATCAAAAATAAATTCATGTATTTTTATTATAAATAAAACATTTAAATGGGTGGGCAATGTGACAATAACCAGAATAATGATCATTCTGTCAGGACCACTACGGTTAAAAATTTGAAACAATTGCAATATTTATTTATATTTAAACTGTTCTGGGCTAATTCTCCACCTGTCCGTGAAGCCAACCTGGGGAACCAGAACAGTTATTAAACCAGAAGTATTTAAAAAACAGAGATATACTTGCCTAAAATGATTGTGATGTGATTTAACATACTACAAGGATATGACATAAAGAGAATTCATATCTCTCAGAAGGTAAAATAACATTGAAATCCATACAGGATCAAATTAAAAGGTACTTGCTACAGGCATTCGGATGAGGAGGAACCGGGGAAGGGGGTGAATCTTTGAGCGTGGCACGGCTGAACAGCTGTAGAGAAGCTCTAAGAAGGCAACTTTAATAGGACACAAAGAGCTCTTTTCGGCCATTGAAACGGTTACAGCCTCTTTCTATCAATGTTCTTCAAGCCTGCACGGGCATTTTCATGAAAATAAAGTATATTTATAATGATGACATTGGACGGCTATTGTTTTTCAAATGCACGTTATAAGCGACTCGTCCTGCTTTTAGATTGAGCGGCATTTCCTATTGATCACAAAGCCGTGCTTCATGGACAAATTATGAATGAAACATAATCGCAGACTTTCCGTTGTCGTAATCCATCTAGACAGGACGACGATATTTGAAGAGTTTGGTTTCAAAATGAGATAACTAAAAAAATCATGTTTTTTTGCATATACATTTTTTGCATTTATTTTTTGCTCCAATAAATATCAATCAAACTGCAGTTGGATTGTTATGAACTATGCCATAATAACAAAAAAATACAGCTAACTAACACAATAAAAAACTATAAAACATAACTTATTAAAAAACATGATATTTGAGTTATCTCAAGTATCTTCAGTTGGTGTTAAAAGCCCTAGTTTGGGTTATTTCACATTCAGCTGGATATGCTGATGTATAATGGTGTAGCAGAATATGTAACTGTTGACAGATTTCTACCAGTTTCTATATCTTTATTTATAAATAGTTTCTATATAGAAAGATAGACAAACATATCCGTTCGTGATAAAATATGTATTAGTTCATGTGAGAACTGACACTGAGAATAATGAGGCACTCACTTTATCCCCTCATGTTCTGCAGAACCCTAAAGCCGCCCCGCAACTGAGCTTTGTGACCAGTGATGAAAGAAGCGAGTGATTCATGGGTTCACCTGACTGCCTCTCTCTCAGCGACACGAGCGACTGCGGGCATTATCAGTAGTAAATAGCTCTGAAAACGCTTCGGCCAGGACAGGCCGTGTGGCGGGTGATTTATTGGCCATGATGCTGCAAATAGTTAGTCGTGTTACCAGAGGGATGTAAGCATTTTCATGGCCACAGTTCAACTTTATTTCAGATATAAATTCCGGGAGATGTGGGAAGGGAAAAAGGCACAGTGAATTTATGACAAGAGAGATGGTGTTTGCGAGCAGCCAGCAAGAAACTATGTTTAAACAATCCAAGGACGAGGATGAACCAGCGTTTTGTTCTCTTATCTCGCATTTGTTGAAATGTTTTTCTTGAGCAGAGAAACGGAAACATTTGACCCAGGAATGTTAAAATAGCATGGGTTGAAATAAAGCAACGATTCTTTAAGCTTACTAGTTAAAATTTCACAAAAACAAGTTTATCAGCGCGTGTGTTTTTGATGTAGCCGTTTAAGTTGTTTGATGCACCGGGAACTATTAGCATTTGAACTTGACACACTGGCAGCATGTGAACGGCAAAACAATGGTGATGAAGCACCGTGTTGTTGGCAATGATCAGCATGCTGTAAATGAAAACATCACTCTCGACTATGTGGTCCATCTCTCTCTCTCTCTCTTTCATCCCTCCTCTTCTCATTAATGCTTAGAAAATGTAATCAATGTGTGATCGATCTCCTTCTGCACAGCTGGCTGGACAGGATCACGCTTTACTGCATATCTCAAGGGGCGGAAAACATTTACCTCACATTAGACATGGACATGATGATCCTGTTTACTGGCTGACTGAAGCTTTGTATTAATTATTTACCTCACATTGTGGAACAAATCATATTATCAGAATGCAAATGGTTAGGTGTGGAACTTCATTCCATTAACAAAAATGAGATACCTTTCTGGGTTTGCCATTTTGTTCTTTAATTCTGAACTGGCAAATGTACTTTTTCATATGGTAAGTGTTTTAAATTTAGATTAGAGTAATTGTTCATCCTTAGCTGTAATAGATTTAGCTGCTCATTTCCTTTAAACTTTAAATAGAGTCATTTCAGTAGATGCAGCCGTCACAGATGTTTTAAATGCTCTAAATTGTTTGACAGATTTTTCTGTGTAATATGCAGTTATATAACAGCAGTTCCCGGAGAGTAGCTCCGTTTGTGCTGAATACTGATTGTATTCAGTTTTTATGGTTTTCCTTTGTAATGATGAAATGCACTTATGAAATATGTCTGGTTAGACAGAAAGGTATCATGGGAAAAGTAAATGGTAATTGGCCCCTTTGAAATTCATGACGACAAAACTGCAAGCCTGATTTTGGTATCATTTATTTTTATATTCTTTAAAGGTCATCATCCGTTCAGTTCCCAGGAACATATACTGATAAAATGTACACCTTGCACTGCAGGTTGCATTTGATAAAAGCAAATGCATATATGCAAATGTAAAAATGTTTACATTCACCTGTATTGCTATTTTACTCTTTATTTGCTACTAATATTGAAATGTTCATACTATGAAATCACTTGTGCATGGATGGCTGAATTGTCTTCACCGCCCGTGCCTGAAATATAATTTTTTTGCAGAAATTCTACCAAGTCACAGTTTAAATGCAACACTATATCTCTTACTGCAGCTTTGAAATCTGCATAGAACAAATTAATCAGTTTAACAGTCTATCACGTTTTTAGTGTAGTTAGAAAACTACAATAAAAATAAACTTATAATGGCATTTCTTCCCAGCTTCCAAGTTTTTTAAATTCAAGAGCAGACATAATATACATTGACAAAAAGATGCCATTTTAACCTAAATGCCTGTTTTGCACCTTGGCTGTAACCACCAGCCAAGCGAATACAAAGGAGAGCCTGGGCCGAGAGGAAAGCACTAAGCACTGACATCACTTTCCCACCAGGGCAAAACATCCTGCAACATGCCTTTCTATAGGAGAAACTGTAAAAAAAGGCGGCATAAAGCACTTGATTGTCAGTTTAAATTAAGACAGTTGGATTCAACAGTTATCCGAATTGGTGGTGATGTTAACATTCGCCCAGAGCTGTCGACATTCACTGCTATAATTTAATTACAAATAAATTAAACAAGAAATCAGATCTTTACATCACAGAAACATGAATTTACAATTGCAATTTCGTGTCAGGTATGTTAAATTTTTTTGGGTAAAATTAAATGCAAAGCTCATCATAATGAATAAACGGTTTGCCAATAACTTTACTGTTACAGTATAAGATGATTACGGTATAAGATTCATTGATGAGTAGTCAATACAATATTTGTGTTTTTACCCCAAAATTCAACATAACAGTCAAAAGGTCCTATGAATATAATTATTGTTTTTCAACATTTTTCCATATTTGCAACTTCTGTTTGTTTGGATGCAGTATGAAAAATACATAATTGCCGTGGCCCATTTTGTGCAAGTGAGGCGAGTAAGCGCTGTTGCATACATATGCATTAATAGCATCATCAAAGTACAACATTTTTAATGGTTTTACAGCTCTGGTTTAGTTTGCTGTAAAAACAAAATGCGACTTGATGTGATCTTTATGTTTTTTCTTTCCATTTTTCTTTCATCACACTGTTCTGATGTGCCTGTTTGTTATTAATATTGTAGCGTCACACACATTCCGTGTTCATTGGCGGGCAGAGAGCAATATCGCAAGATTCTTGTCAAGTTGCGTTTTGTTGGAACTTGATGTAAGAATGATTAAATATTTTATACATTCGGGACTTCAAATGAAAGTTAAAGTTAAGTGCCTGCACCTCTCAGACTATCTGCGTATGTTTAGTCTTGATATTTGTCTGTGTCATCATGGAGGATCCATGGAGTGCTGCATAAAAGCCATAGGTTCTCTTGTACCTTGACATGCTGTGCTATAATGTTTGAGATCAAACTCCATATAAAGCAACGAATGCTCCAAATACCCTCTGAAACATGGAGAGAAACAAATATTTCCCTGAAATCAACATGACCTTTTCTCAGTGTCTAAAAGTGGCAGAGAACTTTAAGAAATGCTGTGTCAATATTGGGTTATTTGTTTGGCAAATATGATGTCATAAGTCACATATCTAACAGGACACTCTCGAGCTCTTACCCTCCCCACTTTCCTAAAAAACTAGTTTTCTCCAATGTTATTATTTATTACATTTATATCGCAGTTTGTGTCAGAGACCTTAATCACTGTCAGCATTTGAGCACCATACCAATCGCAGACATGTTTGAGTTTTCCACTCTGTGCCCATGAGGGGAAGTGGCCTGCTGGGTCTGGCTTCGCTCAGTTTCTGTGCAATCTGCTAGCGCTGTGGGCGGTGTGCCCATACACTGACGGAACTGCTTCTGTTATCAAATGGAGGCTCCGGTTTTGTAAGGCGTGTTGGTTAAGTGCTTATGCGCTTTGCAGTGTTTCTTATTTGTATCGTTGTACGGAAAATCACGACAGTGTAAATGTTTTATTAAGCTAAATTAAACTCAATGGAGTCTAATGATCCACAAGTTTTTCTTACCAGCGACCACACGTATGTTGTGATGTCAGCCATTTGCTGCTGCCCCCCGCTGGTGTATTTCCTCAGTGACTGTTAAGGGGTGTTGTTGCCAGTGGTGTGTTACGTATAACTTGAGAAATGCTCCTTTCTAAACGGCTCATTCCTAAGTTAATCCCTGAGTACACTTAGCTAGTAGACCCCCATTAACAGTTGCCTTTGACTGCACCAATTAAACACAAAATGTAGTTTAACAGAAATTTTACAGATTGTGGAAGCTATGGTGTGCTTGCACTTCCTTTCATTTGTAGGATTGTTTTTAGGGTGTGCCCGCTGGTGGTCAGTGAATTTCATTTGGGATTTTCAATTTGTGAAAAATCACTAGACTTAATTCTACATTCTTACATAATAAGTCATTCGTTTTTAAAGGTAAGTTCATAAGGAAATAAAGATATTAACGTGACATCTGAGAGATTTCCAGTCGTCCTCATAGACATCATGGTTATAGTTGTTGTCAAGGTTCAGAAAAGTACTTAAGACATTGTTAAATTGGTACATTCACTCATAGTGGCTCAATTAAATTTTTTTGAAGTGATGAAAATGCTTTATGTGCAAATAACAAACCCATAAACGACTTTTATTGATATATTCTCCTCTGTCTTGTCAGTCTATGGTGCGCCTTCCATGAGAGCACCTCGAAATATTCGGTTGGGCAAGAACGTGAAAGTCTTCCTCAATATCGAAAATATCAGACGTTTGCGAAGATCAGCTAATATACGGCTTGCGTCTTCTTGTAAACACAGAGATGCGCCTCCGGGTTGTCAGTCAGGACGCCTAGGAATCTCTGGGATGTAACCTAAATATCTTTATTTGTGCTCCGAAGATGCCGGGAGGTCTGTGGGTGTGTAGAAAATCGCACAAGTTTGATTTTGGGATGAACTTACCCTTTAACATAAGTATACATTTAAGTATACAGTTTATCTCTTGTCCCTAAAACATCATTTTGAATTAGCAGTATATTTTGTATGCTTTAAACCGTAGGGCTCCACATTCTCGTTTTAACGCCTCCACACACTGTTTTAATGCCTCACAGGGTTTCTATTCATTTATCAAGCGTTCTAGTAAACAAAACAATAAAATGGCCATTAGGTTTTTTTCAGCAGACCATCTGTTGATTATTTAGCATTACCCTATTTAAGTATCTGTAAAATTGTGATGTCATTTTTTTCTCTACTAGTAAAGTAACATTTTTATGTAATGTTGGTAAATTGAGATTGCAGCACGCTCCATCAGATTAAAGAGCAGAAGCGGCAGCCGTTAATGAGTTAGTGTGAAGCTCTGCAACCTCGGGCCATGAACTCTGCCGAGGCCGATGTGGTGCAATTAGAAATTTGTCGTCTTATTAGAGCCAACGTAAGAAATCATAAACAATTAGCGCCTTTCCCCGCTCGGTTTTTTGCTTTCTTCTACTTTTTGCGATGAAATTTCTCTCCCACACTTCCATGGAATGTGAACTCTAATTGATTTGTTGACATGCGAATCTGTAATGCCGTCCATCGCTCTCTCTCACCACACTTGAGGTCTCATTTGATTTCTCACTGGTGTTTTCTCATGCCTCTCTGTATTTCATCACTTCGCCAAGACGCACCTGCCAATTGATGCCCACATGAAAGAAACGCCAGGGCATGGAAGGCATACAAACATCCAGTACTCTAATTTCTTAACACTGCCCTAAAACTACAAATGTTAATGTGTGTTTATAATAGTGGCACAGAGGCTGTTTAGATAGGGAGTAGGCATTCCACCATGTGTTAAGCCAGTTATTTTTTTGGATGAGGGGATGACATTGACTTTTTCTGTTTACTCTGTCTGCTGTCTTGTTCCGTACACATCGGTAGGGCAGTCACGAGTGCCCTAAGCAAAAATGGAAGGATGCTGTCTGCAAACTCGCAGGGGTCGCGCACCAGCCGTGCATCTGCTATTGAGATGAATGGAAATGTTAATGCGCGGCTCTCGGCAGGTTTTATAGACCTCCTTGGCTTTAGTTTACATCACAGCTTGTAGCATGGATAAAATCAGATTCGCCTTCGCCTGCCAGAACAGGATGTTGAATAAGAAAAAATAAACTTGGTTTGTGTAGTAAGGGTCACATCTATTTGAGCCAAGATCCCAATATAGTGGTTGTGATGAAGCGTAGTCATCGTTAGCATACGCAAGCCATAACTAAATGAAAATTCTGAGGTTGTTTAGTTCATGCATTGTCTTTATTTCTGGGGCAAGAGCATTTGTCAAAATGAAACACGTGGTCGAGGAACATACGGTGGCTTTGCGGGACAGCTGGAGAAATGGGATGCTGGGATACGTAAGCCTGTCTGTGAGTCTTTCCCATGTGTGTGGGAAGAACGCGATTGGGTGGCTTCGGGGGTGAAGAGCACATTAAGAACCCTGCAGTTCTTCTGTGATGGTCCATAAGGCAGATGGACCATATCTCACGACACCTCCTTTTTGTTTTATTACAAAACTACTAATTCTTTGTTTTATTTCAATACCCAAATCCTGCCGGGGCTGGTTTAGAGACTCATGATGGCTAGAGATGGATATGATGTTAAAGACTTGCTGTATTTACAGGTACAGGTCTTTTCATCTGTATTTAATAAAGATCTTTCAAGATTTGGGACTGCTGGAGACTTAACTTACGCTATACTGTAGCTTTAGATTTACTCCCTGTAGGAAACTAAAGACCCCTCTGTCTGTAGTGCTGTAGACTGAGCGATGTCTGACTTTCTCTGTACCTCCACACTGTGAACTCAGAACTGTTTAAGGATCTCACGAGAGTCATAATGGAGGAAATAATACTTCCAGGGTTTGTTTTGTAACAGTAGGTTTTTATTATATTCTAGAGGACACTGACATGCGTAAAACATCTGGGCATGCAGTGTTAGGTGAGGTGTAATGAATCCAGTCTCTTCTTTTTGTGCAGTACTGCGGTGCAGGTGTAACTTGGCTGTCCTCTCCTCACATCAGGACTATAATAATGTGAGAGATGGATGTGCGCTGAGCTGCCCGCAGAATAAGCTAGTGGAGAGAAGATCCTATGAGCGGACAGATCATTTCTCAAACCACACAGACAGATTTCTTTTTTATCATGAGGTTAATTTCTGATAAAGCAGGGATGTACCCTGAATCTGTAATGATATAATTTTTTCATATTGGTATCACTTTATAATAACTCTCATTAATAAGAAATCAGCAAACAATATAATATGCACATCCAGGAGTTTATTCAAATGCATTTGACTGTTTTAGTGACTAATGATCCATAAAGAATTATATCAGTTAAATTGTTAGTTGATGTTATTTATGAATGCTATGCAACCTTCTTTTTAACCATAATTAAGAAGCATTGCTTTTTGCAGCTCAGTACAAGAAAAGTATTAAGAAATAATATATCTTAATAAGAAAGAGTCCCACTACACAATAACAATAAATTGTTATTGTTAATAAATTGTTATTGTTATACATTTTCTCAACAATAAAATAGTCCCATACAATATGACATCCCTGAGTTCCAAAACATCATCTCATTTTCTCAACCGATGAACACAGAGAAAGATATTTTGAAGAATCCGTTCTTTGCCACCTTTGAATACCATAGTAAGAAAAATGACAACGGTAGTCAATAGTGCCCCAGAACTGTTTGCTTTCCTACATTCTTCAAAATATCTTCTTTTGTGTTCAGATAGAGCAAATAAAATGAACAATAATTGTCCTACTTTGGTAGTCAATGGTGGCCAAGATGGGTTTGGCTACAAGCATTCTTCCAAATATCTTTCTCTGTGTTCATCAAAACAAGACATTTATACAGAATTGGAACAGTTTGAGGGTGAATAAAGAATAAAGTGAATGAAGACAGAATTTTCATTTTTGGATGAACTGCTCCTTAAACAGTTTGTCTAAGGAGCCAACAATAAGCTATGTTTACAAATAGGAAGTAGGGGTTGAAGCTATAAATACTGTTTATCTTACAGGCTGAAATATATAATAATACTTTACTGAAAACATTGCATATATTCAGTGTAGTAATTCTAGGAATTTACTTTAGTTTGTAGGCATGTGTGTCAGAAGTCAATTGAAATGTCACAGAGAGTGAACTGATGTACATCATATATAGACTTGTGGCGGTAGTACATTTTTATGTTTGATGAAGCATTTACTTTATTACGGTAGACGGTTGTATCACGGTGATGAGAAGCATTACAAAAACAGGTCAATAACATAAGCCAATATCAGTGTTATGGTGTCAAAACAAGTTTAATAACCTTTTCAAATATCAACCAATAATAGAAATAAATAGAAAGTACATCTTATTGATAATTTGTCAGGTGTTTTCTATGTGGTATTCATAAACACGTAAATGAGAGAAGTGGCATGACATAACTCACATTTCACCTTAAGTCTCCAGCCCACCGCCTACCTTATTCTTCACCACTTGAGGGTTTTCAAGGCTGTTTACATCAGAGCCCGCGAGTGCATGACTGCGCGTGCATATGACGCTTACGCAGCATAAATGGAGTGTTATTTTAAAAAGGCACATTTTCTTCGCTGTGATTTGACATGCGAACGTTCATTTTCACTACTGTGGTCTATCGTACCGTCACAAACCTAATCATACGCAGTATATGTGCTTGGGGTGTACACACAAATGTAGAATTCTCAAGCAGACATCAGAAGCCGGATGCATCTAGTCAATGGTGAACTGGGCAGTGCAGAGATGAAAGCGAGTTGGGCAAAGCATGCGAACCCTGTTATTACAGCTAATTGGCCATGCTGTTTGCTGGAGGGCCCGTCACAGTTTGACACATTAGAGGACAGGTTTCCTAGAGCCCTCTGCTAGACTGAAAGGTGGGAGAGGGAACATTTCCCTCTCCCACTGCCCTCGATGCCTTATTTATTGTGCTCTTCCTTCTCCTGGTCTGTTACGATGAAAGGCCCATGATATTGTTAGGAAGTTGTGCTATTTCATCGTGGCGACATGTTATTAGTCACGAGGCTTTTGTATGACATCAACACAAACACACATGGAAGGAGATTCAGAACAGAAGCAAGGATAAGGTCACACTACAGTGTTTCCCATAAAATTACCTTAGGGGGCGCCCCGCCCCCTTGAAGGTCAAGTTAATTTTATTTTCTATACAGCGCCAGATCACAATGAAGTCATTTAAGGTTACCTTTCCTATAGAACATGTCTATACCTTGTTATTTTATTTAAAAAACGAAATAGCATTATGGCATTTTTCTTAACATGTAATTTCATTCATTCTGTCTCTACATGGTCACACGTTTACAATTCTCCTCTCTCTCCATATCGAGTAACCACCGGATGACAGGTTTTCATAAACCATAAACCATAACGACTTGTATCTACATTTAGCATTAATGAAAGAAATGAATCATGTTTTAATCTGAGATTATTTTAAATCAGTTCTAGTTTGAATGGCATGGAAAGGCGACTTGTTAGGAACTTTGTAAGTACCTCTGCTCATGATAAATTCATTTCAGTTGTTACAGTTTGTTGTTTTATAAAAATAAAACCAATAAGACTTCTCTTTAGCACCAGAGCCTACAACACATTTTCTCAGTTACCAGGCCTTTCTATGATTCATACATACTGTGGGTATCAGATTATAAAATAGAATTCAGAAAATAAATGGCCTGATAAAACATTATAGAGACCCCCCCCCCCCTCCAAAGCTGTAAATCTAGGGGCAACACTGCACTATACATTTCTTTTATTGTAGATAAAAGAAAAGGACTTGTGTTATTTGTGATGGGCATTAGGGCTGGGCAGTATATGAAATATTCATATATTCAGAGTATTACGTTACCTGTGTTATTAACTTTGTGAAGTGAATTTTTAATTATATTAAGTTTTTTTGGGGCAATTTAGATCATAGACTGTTTTTGCCATTCATCTGTTTTAAGCAGTTATACAGTACACAAGTTGTATTTATAGCACCAATAAAACAACAGAGCAAAGCAGAAAATAAAACACGATACTGTATATATACCTTTTAAGGTATAGAAATGGATTAAAGTAATCAAATAAAACATTTGCATATGTACAAATTAAATAAAGACGAATCATAATTCAAGTTACAGACGCTATAGTCAGAAGCAGTGAGTTATTTCCTTGACTTTTTACAGACAGCAGGAATATGCTGATGTCACTTTAAGAGGAACGCAACAGATCTAGTACACTGATACTGTAAACATGCGTTGTTTTTCATACGTTTCGTCTGTTCACTTAAGACATAACCTACGATGTTTGTTAAGATTCTCGACAAGAGGGGCATGTTGACCTACTTCGTGTGTGAATTTGTCAGTTTAAGCGCAATACTTCAAAGACAACTCAATATTTGTGTCATGTCTGAGATTTTCCTTTAGCGCATTTTTTTTGGATATTCACAAACTCGTAAGCGAGTTTTCTTGTGCATCATCTTGCACTTAAATTGGCAAGGCTTGAATGAGTTTAGTTTAAACAGCAACATGTTCTGTTCAGGTATCACCAGCATAAATGACTGGTCATATTAGAGCATATCCTATTGAAATTTGTCTACTTTATTTGAATGTATAAAATGTGTATCCAGCTACAATACATTAGCTGAACTTTATCAGTCTTTACGCATTACAATTTTAACGAACTATATTATAAAACATACTAGTCAGATTTAAAATGAGCCGCGGCCCAGATATTCTTTTACATATTCAGGTCTCTCCTTCATTGAGTGTCTATATGGGATAGTGTCTCTGCTTGATCTTCAGGATGATAACTTGCAAAAGTAATAGTTCACGTCTCTTCAGGTCACATGGTCTGAAGTTTCACTCATCAGGATGAGTTTCTCACTGAACACATGCGGTTGGGGATAAAGGTTTATTTAACTATCCCTACTAGATATAGTGCCTCTTAACTTAGCTAGTCAATGAGCTTCTCAAAAATTCTGTTAGAAAATTATTATATTTTTCAACAGAATTATACTAACTTACAGCATGGAGTTCGATAGGGACGGACCCAACAAACACACCACAAGAAATAATAAGATCAACTGCTTGTTATTGACATGCTCATTATGAATGATAGATGTTGCACTCCATACAAATGACAATTTAAAAGATTATTATTTATTACCCCATCCTGGTACATGGAAAGTAAATGCTGAATGGATAAGAGGACAGCGTGTGTTTCTGTTCCTGCACGATTGAAACTCACCCCAGTCAATTGTGAGCGGAGACTCGCAGCTGCAACCGCATAATAAAACCCACGAATAAGAAACTTTATCAAACCGCAAAGAAAAGAATCTCTTTCTGTCTGTATATACCGTAATTAAGGGCAGCCCTTGAAAGACAATGGAAGAGATTGAAGTGGCCTTGCTAATTGTCTGTGGGTTTGTGCACCGTGTCTTGACTCTAAAGCAGAAATTCCCTGCTGCTGTTTTGAGAACCAGGCTTGAATAAACCTGGAGAAAATGGCTGTTGAATTATTCACATTACAAGCTACAGTAGTTCATGACAAATTCGAGTGAATATCTTATGTAAGATTATGAAACATCCAGTGTATTAAATGTAGCTAGCCTCTTGTGGTAAAGGTTGCGAATTGTAACCAACGGCCCTCCTCAACCCTCCCTTCGAAGCACTGCGAGGTCAAAAGAGATAACGTTTTTAAGAAACACGCTTTGTACAGCAGTTTGTCCATTTAGGGCTACTGTAAAAAACAACATGGTGAATTTCAAGCAATGAAATGTCCACATGCACCCACGGTCATCCTGAGGTAATAAAACGCTTCATTATGGAAGGTCTTACACCTCTGAAGACACAGTTATAAATGTATTTCTTACAATAAATCCTTTAAAAATGACACAATGGATCTTTAAATAAATCTGAGAAATAAATAATCATCATTTGGATTCCATTTAATCTCATTGCTTTCCGGGAGAAACAATTGAGATATTAAAGACATTTTTTATGAAATTAAAGAGAATCCCGCTGCAGTTTGTGCAGTAAGGAGAAACTGGATTGTTTCCCCTCAGAAGTCATGATTATATGCTAAGCCAAGAGGTTTTTATGTTAGACTCATGTCTTTCTGAGTGGGTGTATGATTATGAAGTGAAATTGCCTGCTGTGATTAAAGGTGACCTATATTTTCTGAACAAAAGATTTGTCTATTTAAACGTTGCCCCCCAGTAGCTGCGGCAGTTTGAGTTTGACAGTCTTTCAAACCACAGCACAAATGTATAGCATACAGGTGCATGTGTCTATACTAACATCCCCTCAGAGCAAACATCTTAATCTGGAAACAAACTGACGTAAGACGGTGCACACGATAATATTATATCTACAAACGAACCCCACATCACGTCTGGTTTCAGGTGGTATGAGTTATAGACATCAGATCTTGCTAGAAATGATTCTCTCCTTGGGTAAATAAGAGATCTATTTGCTCTTAACAAATCATATATTTTTACTAACTCGTTTTTGGCCACGAGGTTTTTATCAGAACTGAATGTTTAAAATATTCATACAATACTGACCCATACTTTAACATGACTGTCGCTGCGGTGGTCGTGAACTCGCTGACAGCTCCGGCGGTGTCTACATCAGAGAGACAAAAAGCATGTCGACCTTTCGGCCTCGACAGGTGTGCTGGTGTACGGCACTGTTACATGAACAGTGAGTAGTGCTGAGGGTATGATTGAGTTGCAGAGCATAAATTCCGACAGTTTTCGACAGGGTTGTGTACGCAAAAGACAGAAATGCCTCATATAGCCTTTTTATCACTTTTTATAACTATAGTGTATTAACTAGACATACTGTATCATGGTTGAGTAATGTTGTCAAACGTGTAATTGAACTATTTAATGAAAAATATAAGAAAACTGTGCCAATATCACTGATGTTGAGTTATTTAAGTGGCCTTTGGGTTTTATAACATGTCATTCCTCAATCAATAAATCGATTTATTCAGAATAATATGTAAAAAAAATTGTTGTGTAATGCCAGAATGTCAGTGAGACTTTCCTCAAATGGATATTACTGTACAGCATCTGACTTTCTTCTGTGGAACACATTAGGATATTCTGAAAAATGTGTCTTTACAGTGAAAGTTATTGGGGGTCAGTATCATCTTTTGTGTCCTGTAGAACAGTGGTTAAACTGTGCAACATATTCCATCATACACGCAGAACCGGCAGATGACAGATTTACAGAATCACAGAAATTATAGAGCTCTAGATAAAAGCTATATGGACTCAATGCTGCCGGGAAACTATTGCAAAATAGACTACAACTAAGTAAATTAGCTCCATTAATTTAACGTCACACACAAACAAGGACAAACACACTTCACACAAACAAGCCGCTCTGTCTAATGCACTTGCAAAACGTGCAAATGCGTGAGAGCTCGCAGCACGGTGAGAGTGATTCCAAAGCATAAAGAGCTCTCTGCACTCGCAGTGCTTCAATGTCATACGCCAATGGGTCTGTGCAGCGCTGAATGATGTCGAACACACCTCTTGTTTTACACTTCAGACAAGATCATGATCCTCACAATTCCATTGAAATGTGGATTAAGCACGCCTTCAAGATCGATCGCGATTTAAGATCGTCAGATGGCCCACCCCTGCTGGAAGTTTTCCACGAGAATCTGGTAAAAGCCTTTTGCACCTATTGATGTTTAAATCGTTGAATATGGGGCGTGTATTCCAGGTGGCACACTTTTTTGATACTCGTCATTTATGACTCATCCAAAGAAACTTACAATGCACAACTTGCAAATACAGTCCCACTGGAGCAATCTTGATTAAGTGTCTATCGCAAGGGCACAGTGCTGATACGGAAGCTTTCCACATTTTATGGGTCCGCCCTAGCCGGGCTTCATTGTGCTGCCGGCGCAGAATGTTAAGCACCACAACACCACCACCAGCCTTTGTGTGTTATGACAGCACACATCCTCACTGTAATACCTGTCTCTTTACTCACAGCAGAGGTGGCCTCCTTAAAAAAACAGAGCCGTGCTTTTCAAAACCATTCGCTTGAAATATAAAACAAGAGGCGGACATGACTCTTCCCTACCCTGATGAGTGCTGTCTCTGTAAGCTGACATCAATAGACCCTCATTCCCTCCAGTGGTGTACACAAGGACAGGCCTGTGCATGCAGATGGAGAATAAGTGTCTCGGAAATCGGAGCTGCGCTCCGGGATGCTCGTGGGCCACCTATAGCGTGAAGTCTGGATGCTGCAAGGTTCCTCTCCCGTATCACAGCTTGGAATCTTTCTCCACGCTGACTGGGGAGTGAGAAACGCATGAATAAGCATGGATTATTGTGTTTAAGAAGAAAGAGTGTTGTCAATGTACTTACCATGTAAGTTACATACAGTAGATGATGCAATATCCTTTAAAACAGGGTTTACAAAACAAGATGATGGTAATGTACAGAATATGATACGGTACAGTAAACATCGTACATCTGCAGTTGTATATTATAGTTTCTGTATGTTCAAGCAAGTGTATTGAGGCGTATGTGGTATTGCATGATGTGGAACGAGTGCATTGCTGCTTCGCATTGAATACCCATTTTAGTGATTAAGTCATCTCACATGAACCTTTGCTTTGCATAGCTGTGTTATATACCATGATATATAGCACAATCTACTTGCTTTTCTACAAACATGTGTTATATTGCCCTAGTTAGAGTGACTTTTCCATTGTGAGACCGGGATTCTGTTCCCATCATGGTTCGTCAAAAATATGCCCTTTAATAAATGAAGCTGTTCATTGTTCTTTAGTCGAGCACAGATGCCAGAGGTGGTCAGGCTTTGATTGGTCAACCTAACAGAAATGTCATGTGACTCTGTAATTACCCCACATGTCATGGAGAGAGAGAGAGAGAGTACATAATTAGGGGAAGGGAAATCTTAATGCATTGTGTGATGGCTAATGGCACATCCTCTCCGTGGTCAGCATGGGTATAAATCAAGGGAATCTGTTGCACTCACACAGTGGGGTGTGTCGTCCTTCACATTGATTAACATTATGAATTCATACACTGTCTCTGTCTGCTGCATCCTCTGGCCCTGGGGAACCAAGTGCTGTATCAGAACAGATGTGAACTCACCCTATATCACCCAGAGACAAGATCCCCTTTGTTTGTGCCACTGAGAGAGCTTATTTTCTATATAGGCATTTGCAAATTTAGTGGATCTGTGTGTAATAAAATCTATATACAACGCACATTTTTGTGTAAATACATGAACCTTTGTCTCTGTAAGTAAACTGGGCATTTTTTTTATGTCCGCTGAAGGTATATCTCACAGCCTTACGCAGTCATTGATATTATTCATACTAACAATAATAGACCCATTTCATTCAAATAAAAAAACTGTTAGAACCTTTTTTTTCTTGAGGACCTTTTTGTTTCCTTTCTCGAAAGGAACAGTACATGACTAAACACATTAATAGCCGACTTTAGTATCTAAAAATTGAGCAATAAGTATCTATGAATTTGTCCGCTGGTCTTTATGACAACATAAACACAGACATGATGATCAAGAAACCCGATGTGAAGCAGAGAAGGTTATTTGACTTTATTTGAATGTGCATTACGTTATTCTGCTTGTAACAAGCATGGCTTTCTATCAAATAATTACATTGTCATGCATGTTTATTAGAGTTAGGGCTTTTTTTGGGAAGAAACCACAAACTGGCACAAATGTATTGCCGATCAGTTGAGGGGAAAATGTTTGATGGCAGCATGCTGTGATTGAGAATCAAAGTGACATATTCCAGGTCCTAGAATTCGGTTCCCGAATGTTCATGATCATATCAAACATTACAAAAGACAGTTACTTAGAAAAGTAGTACTGTCAAAAGATTAATCGCATCCAGAATAAAAGTTTGTGCGTTTACATAATATATGTCTGTGTATTGTGCATATATATAAACACATACCCATACATGTATACTTATTTAGGAAATATTTACATTTAATTATTTATATTTACCAATATGTTTCTTAAATAAACAAATGTATGCGTATGTTTTTATAAATATGCAAATTACACAGACGTAAACACAAATTTTTAATCTGTATGTGATTAATAACGATAATACATTATTTGAGGAATCAAGTTACCCGATTAACCGAATTACAGAAAACGGGCAAATACGGTTACTCTGCAAAGAGTTATATAATTTCACAAGCGCTGATAAACATAAAAGACTGTATCTGGTCATGTATTTGGCCATTTGCAGTAATGTGTAATTTAGCAAACCAGATTACTCTCAGATTATGTCATTTCCATGAACACAATCCCTCTCAGCAAAAAGGATTACACAGAACAATGTTGCTGGAAAATAATGGCATAGTGTGCAAAACATTGGTGATTTGTTTATCATTTTTAGCTTCCTTTTAGCTGTCCAGACAATCCCAACTCGTTCTCGTTCAATTAACAAACCTAGTGTACATCTACATCATTCAGATGGATAATGTAGCCTTACTGACATATTAAGATCATTAACATTCTAAACACACAATGTATGTGTTTCAAGGCAGACCTGTGTCAGTTGTGCTAATCCTTCTCTCACTGACACCGGGCGATTGGGTAATTTTTATTGTTGAGTCTTGAACACAACATCTGGTTGCCGTTCAGCAGGGACATTGTGATATCTCCATTTTCCAAAACATGCTCATTATGAGCCAAAAGTAGAGCTGTTTTTGCTCAGTTGTCTGTTTCTATTCTAAGATTCTCACACATTGGATTTCTGTTCAGTTCCAGCAGGTGCTATTGTCCTCTCAAATGGTTCTCAAGATTGAAACCTGCCGGATGGATGTAGAAAATGTCTTTCTTGAAGTCAGCAGCTGCTCATGTGCTGAGGTTTGTAGTGAAACTTAATCCAGGGTGTAATATTACGTGACATGACCATAATACTATTAGAAACCAAGCACTGTGCCTTCAGGTTGAGCACGTGCACTTTTTCATTGTTTGTATGAGAGTACTGTCCTAAGAGTGTGTAAAGTGTCCAATTTCTAAGATTAATTCAAGTTTTTTTACATTACGTTACGTTGATTGTTTTTTGCCGAGTTTAGGAAACTAACAGACGATTTGACATTTTTATATTTTCATTATTTAGTGTGTTTATTAGGATATTTCCTTGTGGGAACTGTTGACTGTATGTGGTTTCAGGGTTTACTGTCCTTGTGGGAACTGTAGGCGCACAAACACACGCACACATATTTTCATGCGCACTGCAGTTGCGTGAAGCGAGTGTTGATCTGAACTGTGGGTGGCAGCTGGTGGAAATGGGTTAACGCTGTCTTTATTTAGAAACAGTTCATCTGCATATGTCCCTTTCTTTGGAAAAAATGTAACTCAGGAATCCCGCTGCCGTAAATGAAAGATGAATGTGGGTTTATCCGAAAGCGGAGAGTCCAATAATCTGCTTTTATGTGTATCGAGAGAGATGGTGAAAAAGATAGAGATGCTGTCTGTTGGGTTCCTTCCTGGCAGTAGATTCTCTTCTTTAAAGAGCTCCTCTATGAAGCCAAAGTTTAATGAAAACTGATACATCTGTAATTTTACTCTGCCTCATTTTTCTTAGTCAAAACCCATTAATTAATAGTCCAAGCACTTTATCAAGAATACCCAGCAGTCCTGTTTAGAGGTAATTGCTTTCTGAAGGGAACATGTATGTTTGACAGGTGGTGCTGGGGTTTGGGCATTAGAGCTGTTCCGTTGCTAAGATGCAGAATTAATATGCTGCCATTGTACATTATTGGTGAAAATGTAAGCGGCATAGTGGTGTTTTAATTGATCCTTTCATGCGATAAATGGAGCTCTGCTTTGCTGGAATCATTTATAGAGGGAAGTTATTTTTGTTTAGTATCATTTTTACTATCATTTTAAGTGCCACTGTTGTTTCTGATACATGCATAAAATATCGCTTTACTGTACTTCCATCAGCATGCTAAATTCATGATAGACACTAGGGTTGGGCCGATAGACAATGCCATCGCCGATGGCTGACAGACATCACGATGGTGAGCTTTATTACTGTAAGACCTGTTTCCGCGCAGCTCGCGTTGTATAAAGAAAACTCGCGTCTGCGCAGCCTGCGTAGTATGAAGACGATGTACACGTGCCTCACTTTATAACGAGATCCATCACGATGTTTCAGTGTAGACATCGTCTGATGCCAATAAGATAGACATTGCCTAACCCTGATAGAAACCAACTACTGGTGTTAGGAAATAAAAATTCACCTTTGAATGGCTTGAATTACAAAAAATATGACACAAACAGCATGCATTTTTAAACAACAAATGTATTGCTTACCATTAAAGGGAAATGATGCTCATTTATTTATATTGTTTCAGAGATATTTGTGTCAGCTAGTGAAGTCGACTGAATTGGAAGCTGCCGAGTCAGTTATTCGCAAAGTAAGATTGTGAATATGTAATCTAACATCTATTTGCTTCCACTTGTAAGCATTTACATGCTATTTAGTCGGTATATTGAATCTAAACGAAAGAGATCTCATTGCTTTGAGCACATTGGTGACACATTTACATGTCGGCATTTCTAATTCTCCTGCTGCTTTTTGAACCATGAGTGTCAATACTTGAGTCCCTTGATATTTTGAAGTCTAACACAAACCACGTATTTGTTATATTTGACACCCTGTTTGTTTGCTAAGCGTTATCTTTACAGCAGCTAGCAAGTCAGACAAACTGTGTCCGTGTTCAGAATCAGTCAGCATATTGTACTAAGGAGGTCTTTATCTCAACAACAACTTTACTGCCAGCCAGTCTGTCTATCTACTTCATAAAAAACAAACCAACCCGTTTTAATGTCCCTACTGCCCTCAGTTACCTGTTGGTCTGGTGCCAGCAAGGAAAAAGGAGAGGCCATCCCATTTACCTGCACAAAATCAAACAATGGTTCCCTTCTCCGATTGGCTGGGGAGATAAAGCCCCTCCCTCTGGCCTTGTTGTAATTCAACACCTGCTTGATTTTCCCTGTGGCTGAATTAGTCTCGTTCACAGTCTCAGAAAGCGTCCGTCTGTCCCCAGAGACACTAGCGCTTCTGTCCCAGCTGAGAACTGAGATAGAGCAACGCTGTCCTCTCAGTGTCAGGTATATGGATCAGTCTGTTCTTCTGCGCACGTACAGCTGCCTTCCTCTTCAGGACTACGTTTTGTTTATATGAGGATTTTCCATAATTGCTCAGATTTCCTTGGGTGACTTTTCTTCGCATGGGTAAGTGATGCACAGCCATTGCATGTCTGCCTACCTTTTCAAAAACACAAGTGGGATTTTTATATTTTGCTCAGTTTTTTATGTATGAACTTAATGCAGTTGTTATTTCAGATCTCTTTTCACCTTTATATTTACACTATTATATTTCAAAATGACATCAACAAATAATTTGCGCTTAAATGATTGTCTTATTAGAGCTTGAGTGTCTCTCATCACACTGTTTGTACAGAAAAACGCCAGGGGTTAAGAGGAAACCAGTAAAAGTATCACAGCCATCCTGTGGCAAGAGATTTTATCAGTGTTTATCTCTGTTCTTTACTCATTCGCATAATATCCACCTGAGAGGTTGTGATTGTTTTAAATGGTCAATTGAATGTGTTATTTATGTTAAGAATAGGAGTATGAAATTAAACATTGTGTTTCCTCGACGTTTTAATTTACAGTCAGTGATATGTGAGGGAAACAGTTAGATGCTTTAAAAACTATAGTGGAGTCCAGATATTATAGAATAATAGTGAAAATGCTTTTTTTTATAATTGTAGACTAATGCAAATGATATTCAGTAAAACAAATGAAGCATAAAAGGATTTATACAAAATTTTAAATTGGTTTATGGGTTGTGCATGTCTTGGAGATGGCATAGACTCCACAGGTTTGTTCAAAAACGGTTGACCGGTTGTCCATCACAGGTTTGCCAAACTTTTTTGTTGTAAATCACTCTTTTAACTTTTCGTCTGTGTTTTGGAGCCCACTTTAAAAGAAAGTGTATTGCATTGTTCGTAACACATGTAGGAGTCCATTATTCACCAGGTGGTAACAGCGAATATGACTTCACATATCGCCGCAACAACAGGCCGGTATAGAATGAGCTGGGCAACTTTTCCTCTGCTGTGATTGAATAGCCAATCCGAAGTGTCTTTTTGGTGAGAAGTCAGCAGGAACAAGGCTGTCTGTCACACTTTGTTCAGCAGGGAATGCATTTGTGTCCCCAGGGAGCGATTCTATTTCACACAGAGAGCCTTGCGTATTTCAAGCATACCATTGTCTCGTCTAATCCCACAGTCCTGCCCTACTGCAATGCCATCCATTCAGTCACTGCCAAGATTTCTTACTCCCTCTCTTGCTTTCTCACTTTCCCTTCACACTCTCAGTGGTTGCATGTTGCTACATGGACCACCAACGTGCAGCTCTCATTCGTAATAACAGAGAAGGAGGTTTATGGGAGGACATCAGTGAGAGGAGGCTTTGTGCTTCTGTTTACTCCCCAGATGGGACAACAAAAACAATAGTTAGATATCTTAACCTCGCTGACCCTTTGAGCTCAATCTGTGAGCTCTACTATTCTTCCACTGATCCACTGGCCCACTCGAGTGGGGTGTTTTATGACTGTGAGGTCACCCTTTCGAGCCTCTTTGTGTATTTGTGTGCCCACCGTGGCTCGTGTCCATTCAGTTTGAGGTTGGAATGCAAAGGAATTTAAAAACGTGGTTCACTTTGTGGCTCTGTGTTGTTTGCTTGAAGAACTATGTTTTTGGTCTGTTATGGTGGTCTTGTTGGTATTAAGTGATTTGTGTGGCTTATGTAAACTCAAAGTTGTTTTTTTTTAACTAAGGAGGTTTTAAATACCTATCCATTAGCAGTCTGATGAAGATGTCTATGAATAGCATTCAGAAACAGAACAGGAACCATTTTTTGCAGTATTTTGCTTGCAAATACACCTTTGGTAGCAGAACACAAGACTCGTTTTGACCGACACTGTGAAATTGTAAGTAAATGCAAGAAAAAGTTGATTTGGTGCAGAGCAAGTGTCTGCTACATGATGAATTGTTTCATGGATGCGTCCCCTATGTTACATTAGAGGATGGACACATAATACACTCACGGTGTCCGGGGGTTTCCTCAGATTGTTTCATCTCGCCTGGATGTGAATGAATCCACTATGAACTATGGCGGCTGTAATTTGTTTGCCGTATAATGTCTCCATTTGCTGTTTATTGCTCTCTTTGATGGAGATTTCAAAGTCAGAGTTCCTCTGCCATGAGTCTCTGAAGAAGAGTTCAAAATAAATCAAATTCAATTAGCATTTGAATTTCTGTCGCTGTGATTTCCAGTAAACTGCATCTTTGCCACTATTTCTGTTATCTCGTGTTGAGGGGAGCAAAAGGTGTTAGAGTTTAACTTCATTTTTCCGAGCTGCTACTTTCAGTTATTTGGTTTTAAAGCGGCGATACAATCTTTCAAATCAACCGTCTTCCCTTCCTTTGAAAACTTCAAAAGCTGATGTGTGAGACGGCAAACTTTGATCTTCTTTGACCGGAGAACTTTGATTGGTTACCAGCTCTGTACTTTTCCCCTTATGAAACAGGAGACATCTGCTATAATTATAGTGCTCAGACGTCCTCAAACATTCTGGCTAGGATACTTTCTAAACCCTTAAACCCCTTAAAATACAATTCTGCAATTAATTCAGTCTGAACCACTTAACTATTTACCAAACAGAGTTTGAATCAACTCCATTAACTTTTGGTCGTTGTTAACTTCAGACTTTCAGATGAAACTTTTTCAAGCGCCTCCATTGACTTAAGATAGGATGCTTAGGGGCTTAAACGTTACTGTATCGCCTTTATTACATCGTTACAATGCATTTTTATGGATTTAGTTTCGTGTGGTTCTTTATTTTAACCATATAGAGCAGTGAATCGCAGCCTTTTTTGCTTAAAGGGGTCATATGACACGGCTTAAAAAAATATTATTGTTTGTTTAAGATGTAATGCAATGTGTGTACACGATTTAAGGTTAATAAACGCTGTATTTTCCACATACCGTGCATGTTTGGCCTCTTTGCTCCGCCTCTTTGAAACGCACTGATTTTGGACAAAGCTCTGAAAAGTGAGGTTTGCTATGATTGGCCAGTTAACCTGTGCGCAGTGATTGGTCGAATACTGTGCGCAGTGATTGGTCGAAGCGCGTGACGGAAATGTAACCTCTTACCATATTTGGAACATCAGGTTCCAGAGCAATTATATTGACAGGTACGCCCACATTGCTTGCGTTTACAAGTCGTACCATGAACTGACTTAGATTTGTGGGGGTGTGGTTACACAAGGCGTTTCAGGCAGGTCTGGGTGAGCTTTCGCTTTTAGATCGAATGCATCTTTTGTTCCGATACTTAAATTTTTGCAATTTTACGTGTCTAATACATGCATGGGCAAATTATAATACACCAAAGACAAAGAAAAACATGTAATCGTGCCAAATGACTCCTTTAAATCACACTATTGTCAACAACAGTAGTTTTTTAACTTTTCTTTTTTCTTTTGGTTGGTGGTGTTATTTTTCTGATGTTTGATTTTAAAAATTATGAATTTCAATATTTCATAAAATGACAAAAACTGTCCCCCTTCGATCGATCTTGGCCTCCCCCCGAGGGTGCCACAGCTCCCAGTTTGAGAACTACTGGTCTACAATATTTAAACAATAGATATGTAGATTATAAAAATAACCAAACATGAAAAATCATGATTTTTGATTGTCATATCCTATTTTAATGCTTGTTTAGTCTTTTTTTATTTGAAGCTACATTAAATGTTTGTTCCTTCCCCGGGTTGAGAAACACTAACACAGAGACACATTTGCACTACCGGAACACCATGGTTTGTTGGTTTCCAAGGCTATCGTTCATTGTCTTATTTACACAAAAACAAAGTCAAAAGCTTGCCAACGCTGCCGTTTCCTTCAGGAATTTAAAATCTAGTTTTATAACTGACACCGTATTTAAATGCAGTGCTGTTTTGTGTGTTATTTCTTAACTTTGGTACTCCGTCACGGATGTCTGGCATCTTCGTTGACGTACCTGAAGAAGTCTCGATTCTGAAGTGTGTGTTCTGGTGTGTTTGTTCGCCACCACCGTGGCACAAGTCTGTGCTCGTCCTTCGAGTGTCTTCGGAAGGATTCTGACAGTAGCATTGCTAAGAAACCGTCTCTGTTTTCTAAGTTGACTGTAAAGCCAAAACTGGAGGATTAGAGTGCTGGAAAGGTGTATGAATGCCGTTTGTAGACAATAGGAAACTCCGTCACTGACTCTTTAAAAGTTTATACAATGAACTGTACACCATAATGGGTTAAGGTGCTTTAGCCGAACAACAGGTGTCCCTCTCGGTGAAAGCGCTTTTCTCTACATGGGTCGTAATGAAAGGTGTCATTCATATCCCCTTTGTGTTATACAACCTTTTTTTTGACACGCCCTGCAGCCATGAAAAATTAGCACTGTACGGATTTAATGTGTTTACGAAAGATTCAAAGTTCTCAGCTGTTGATGTCACAGAAAGATTGACCCCGGAGAAACCTTTTTATCGGTAGACATTCCGGCTTGTTTTCAGCCTCTGGGTATGTTTGCAGGAAACACGTCTAACTTCGAGCAAATTGTATGCGACATCTAGCTGGAAAAACAGAGCAGCGTGTCGTTTATTAGGCGCCCATGTTCTACATTTATACACTTGAGGAAATAACTTATCATTCTTATGATAAAATTATTATCCATATTTATTGTGTGACTTATCTGCCCCTGACTGACCACCAACATATGCAAATCAGTCAGATTTTTTAATGCCTTCATTAGATATCCTTCCAGGATGGATGGCGGACCCCTAGTTCCACCTCACGTATACACAAGCACCAAAACACAGTGCTGGATTGAGAGCAATCTAACCTCCTGCTTAAACACAAAACGCATGTAAATCATGTAAAACAGATGTATTTCTAGCCACTCTGAATTCTTTCTCATTTATGAAAGTTTATCATATTTATCTTTATTTGTACTGTTCACGGTATCAAGGAATAGTTTGCCCCAAAAATGGTTCCCATTGACTTTCCATCGTAGGAACAAAAATTACTATGGTCATGTCAGTGGGGACCATTTCTGGGTAAACTATTCCTTTAGATGCAAATCAATTATTATGAGAAGGAAAATACTGTTGTGAAAAGTTTAAATATTTTAATCTGGACGCGGCTAGAAAAACAGGAGCGTTGAATTTATGACCTTGCTCACGAGAATGACCCCTAAAGTTGTCACTCTAGAATATGCAAAATCGTACTCTTGACATTTTATCATTCAGCTTCTTAAGATCACGAAATGGGAAGCTTTTAAACCACATTAAAGTAATTTCTGTCTATGCTGGACTCTTATAGGCTGTTTTTATTCATTATTTGGTCCAAGTAATCATTTTCAAAGGTATATTTTTTTACAATGTAACTTTAGTTTTGTTATCCACAGTTTTATTTTTGTGCACAAATGTAATTTCAAACACTGAAGCATACTTACATACCTTCAGATTCAAAGATTTTTTGAGATTGAGATTTGAGAACATTTTTGCCAAGTGTGTCTAAACATTTGACTGGTACTGTATATGTGTTATGAGTTAATGTTGTCTTGTACTATATATGTTTCCCTCCACTTGTTTTAAGCAGAAGCCTTGCTAAAATTAAGTCAGAATAAAGTCTTAATGCAACTTAATTTTAAACTTAAGTTAATTGATCTTTCTCTATGGATGTTTCAGCCTGGCTGTCTGAAACTTCAGAAAGTGAATCTCACTACAGCTTTACTCTATGACATGCACATCCTTGTTGTTTACAATACCAGATCATTTACAAAATAAACACTGCTGTTTTAAATTCAATATTGTGTTTATTCTATACACAAAGTAAGGCTTGTGAGGTGTACAAAAATGAGCTGAGAACTTCTGATTTAATGGACACGTGAAGCTGTAAACCTTCCTATTCTGTATCTCATTAACGTCACCGGCATCAGAGGTGTTTTGAGCACTTTTGGGTTTACACCTGAATCCTACAATTAGACATTGAGTGGTCACAAAGGTCACAATCTTCAATCTCAGTGTCTGTAATGGACATACTGGGAAATAATGAACACGTGTCTCTGTAAAAGGTCGGATTATTCAAATCATACCTGTACACATTCCACTGTCTGGTTTGGCTCCGCGTGGCTGTTTTATCTCAGGTGTCAGATTATTTCTGGAGGATTTAAGTTTCCGCACGGTTCCAGCAACTGAGATTTTTGAAAGAAGTGAAGGAAACGTATTTGTCGTAATGTCGTTGATTGAGATGTTGATGTTGGAACGGGATCGATAAAAAGTTGCAGATCCTGTTAGTGATCCGACTAAAAGCATATTTAGCGGCATGAATGAACTCTTACAGTTACCTGCTGTCAACATTAAACATTTACAACTAGAATGAGAAAGGCACTTAGAAGTGAAAAATAGATAAAGCAGATTGGTGTAGAATGGATGTGTATGATTTGAGTAAAGCATTCATTTATATTTGTATATCACACTGTACGTCAACATCTGATTCCTGTCAATACGGAAATTCACGAAGAATTAGCTTGAAATTTCATGTTGTGCATTTGCAGCAAATTATTCCCACATGCTGCTCTATACCACGTGTCTTTATATTTTCTATACTGCACACCCTTTAGATTCTGATTTAATTGACTCCACTGTTCTTTTTAACAAGACGGACTAGCTCAGTTCCAGCTCTTTGTCTGCTTGGACTTTGTATTCTAAGTATAGTCCCTATAAAGGATGGTTGACTCTGCTACATTAACCCTGTAGGGATTAAAGCTGCATTCATGTGTCAGCCATGCCTAGAGGCTCATCGCTGTGTTGCGCTTCAGCATGCTATCGATCCGCTCGTCCTCCTCTCTGTGATAATCCGCTCACTGAATGGACCGACCGGTCCTTCCACAGAGAGCTGACAGGCTGGGAGGAACCCCGGTCGTATACTAACAGAGTCCTTTAAAAGATTTGTGTACCTGAAGCAGGGCACTGCACGTCTTTGTAAATCAGCAGAGACGGGCAGCATGTTGCCATGTTGTGTTCGCACAAGGCTTCTAAGATAGGGTAAAGCTTTCTGTATTTACAGTATTTCAAAGTGCCAACCTTGCGAACCTGACTGTGTGCACTTACAATTGCCATCCAATCAGAGAGTCTTTTCTAGTTTTGTGTATAATTTACATCAGGTGGTTTGTGTACCTGTGGGCGTGCTGTCTCTATCAAAAACATTTTGTGTGGCACTATCAAAACATTGCTCTGTTTGTTTACCCAGCCTCACATATCAATTCTGGGTAAACCATTGGTTTCGCAGAACAATGGCGACTGGGGGAGAGCACTATTGAACCAGCTAAAGTCATTTCTGTTACATAAAACCATTCTACCTGATATAAAGGACTTTCAGTAAAACGTTAATATCTTCATTTTGACCGAGTAAGGCCATGTCAAATATTGAAATGTAGCTGTAGCTCGGTGGTTAGAGCATGGTGCTAGCAACGCCAAGGTCATTTGTTCGATCCCAGGGATCTTTGTGATTTTATTTCTTTCTAAATTCTCTGAACACAGCAACTCGTGGCTCAAACCGTAAGTAATGGCTGCTGAGGCAGAGGAATATCTCTCAATCTGGTTACTAATGAACCGTGTTTTAGAATGAAATATTTTCCCTCCACCCTCTCTCTCTGCTCTTATGATAAGACGTCCGCTCTCATTCAGCTTTGCGATAACTCACTGAGGCACATCACCAGCATCCCAAAGCATGTCTTTAATTGACTAACTTTTCACTATCTCCCTTTCCTTCTCAAGTTATTTAGCATTCATTTCACTCACAGAAAATCTAGACCTGCCCTTATATCTCGCGGAGACAGACCCACGGTAAAAAAACGGCACGCGCACAGCTCTGTAACCAAACTTCCATGCACACAGACACAACGGGCATCTACAACACTCTGCCTCTGTCGGTTTGGAAATTATGCATTTTGCTTGAATTTCCAACAACACACACATGCATGAGGTAGAGAGAGATGGTTAGACAGACAGAGCGATGCTATAGATCTTGATTACAGTGGCACTCTCATCAGCGCACACATGCTCACATAAACGCTCTTGTCAATAGTAAGATGTTAATGTGAACGATGCAAGGGAGACGTCCCGGTAATTAATTCCAATTCAAAGCCTAAGTGCTTTGAGGAGAGATAGCTGGAAGCCGCCATTTACTCAGTGATGCCTCTCAATCCCATGATGCAGTGGGGGTCCAATAGACAACCCTCCCCTGCTCGAGTACTGCACTGCTGCAGCCCTGCACAGCTTTTGAAGAGGAGCGAAAACCTATAAGATACAGAGCCGAAGGAAATGAGCTTTGTTCCAAAACCACTTTCTTCTGCCTTCACAGTCTGCTTCCTTCCAGCTGAAATGGAGCTTATAAGTGCATAGGCAGCAACTCTTTGCATCGGTTAAACATTGCATGAACGACTCTCAACCTGTTCCAATAGGTCAGAAAGGAGATTGTGACTTTGAACTGTGAGGCAGAACTTTCCGTTCTACACTTTAAAACAAAATCTATAATCTTTTTTCCTTATATTTTTGTCAAATCAAAAAATGTAAAACATCTATTGGATTAACACAGTAAATTAAGTTTGTTAACTAAAATTATGTGCATTTCCCATCTTTACTTTTAAGGTGGTCATCTTATTCCCTCTATTTGAAACACATTTAATTATACGGAGCTGAAATATAATGATATAGTATTATAAAATATAATCTATAGTATAATCTTATTTATTTATGTACAGTAATCTAGGGTTTTCATTTATCCATAGTGTTATTTATATGTATAAATTGTAGTTGCTGTATTTATTTGTATAATCTACAATTTATTTTCTTTTGGCCACATTACAAACAGAAGTTTACTGTAGTTGTACCTTACGATTCGTCGAAAATTTGGGGTATTTTTCCACTCATGATGGGGTCAACCTAGCAGTTGGGTTTATCCATATTTGACCCAATCATGGGTTCAAATTAACCAGCATTTTTTGTGAAGGCAGCATCATTTTGCTTGGTTTTGGACATTTGAAGCGCAACGTGCTACAGTATTTAAAGCACTACAAAAACCATAACTTGCTAAATAACATCTATATAAACCAGTCAACCTCACTAACTGACTAAACATCTGACTGATCATACAACAA
The DNA here is from genome assembly GCF_947034865.1 of Barbatula barbatula. Classification (NCBI taxonomy): domain Eukaryota; kingdom Metazoa; phylum Chordata; class Actinopteri; order Cypriniformes; family Nemacheilidae; genus Barbatula; species Barbatula barbatula. The sequence continues at coordinate 5,027,623 of NC_136770.1, read as the reverse complement.
TTGAGCCCCATCCGTGCTTTGAGAAGGTAACATATCAGTAGGTTTTGGAACGGAGCTACTGTGAAGAAAAGAAGAGAATCTGCCTCCCGTCTGCCGTGGTCTTTATTAAAGCGAGTGCTCTCTCCTGGGTGCACATCTCTCAGGAGAGTCCCTCTATAGCCACTGACCACATTGTTATAATGGACAGATTTATGTGCTCAAAGGACTCGTAAACCTGCTCCCCTCTCCTCCCACGAGTCCCATCACGCTGTTCCACCCTCAGAGCTGCTTACAACACAGCTGGCAGACGCAAACGCTTTCTCTTTCTCTAAAAGAGCACTTGTGTGTGAGAGGGATTGCAGGTGTATTGTAAGAGAGCGTTGGAGCTCAGAGACGAGGACACTTTTGCTCCTGTTATAGCACTTTTAGCTTTAATGCTGGTTGTTGTGATACGTTTTGTGTATATGTGCATTGTAATGGAGAACAGGTGGCATCTTCACTCTCCGGTGTATCACAGGATGCATATGAAATCTCAACATGTGACTTGCTGATAAAAACTTGTGCCCACAGACACGTCGACATTGAGTTCATGTTTTGTATTTATAGACAGATGTTTGCTGCCACTTAACTAGATGTGTATTGCTTATAGAAAATTTCAATTAACATCCAACAAATTTCTGGCCTTGAAAAATGTTACATTTATTTTACATGAAATTGTTATAAATCTTTGATGATGTCCTATAAAAAAATACTCGAAGGTTTTAATATTTGAAGCATAAACACTTGATTTCTACTAAACACAGAGATCAGAGATGCAAAAAACTGTAAATCTGCAACCTAAATGTGAGCAACTTGCTAACGGAGCTGCTAGAGCGGTACACTGACAAATGTGAAGTAATAGTGAAATTTATCAGCAATTGGCTTGAAAAAAATGTATCTTATTGGGTAAGGCCATGATTTTCTACATTGTCAGTTTCATGAACCATTTGCTGGTTAAGTAGCCTATTTGCTTCAGAGGCTGTTTTTATTTATGTTTCTCAGCCTTAAAAGTCTTCATAATCTCAAACCTGCAGATACCCTCAAAACAAACTGCCATGGTCCTAGTGTGATTTTAAGTATAACTTTGTGGCAGTAAGTCAGAACAGCCAACCCGCAAGTCCACCCTAGTTCATCCTTAAAAGATTCAAAACCAAATACATTCAAAGCAGTGCAGAATCCAATTTTTATGCAATGTTATGTGTGAAACCAGGTCACAAGGCTATTCTGTCTCATGCAATTGTGAAGTTCGCTCTTTAACCGGAAGGTCATCGATTGTTTTGTTTTGATTAATTGTGGCTTGAAGTCGTCTCATAAATGCACTGCATGTAATTAAACATCGGAAGCCAGACGGAGTGCTGTCGACCAATTAAAAACTGACGTCTCATTGCAATCAATATCTTGACCCTAACATAAGGCATTTTGCATTTAAGAAGCAACGACAGTGGTATATGTGACTTTTGGAGTGAGTGACCGTGTGACGTGAAAGGCTTAGACCTTCATGTTAGCACTAGCGTTAATGTCGTGGCCTGTAGGTGACTTGGGTTAATGTTCTGCCTCAGGACAAAACAGTCATTAACCTCTCCGGGTATCTGACCTCACAGAGTGCAGGCTATTTGCTCACCTGTCTGACCTCTGAATGGTTTACTGCTCGGCCAGGAAGGGTTTGCTGTCTAAGTCCGCTTAACACACTATCAGCATTCTTTACATGCTCAGATCTGTCATCATTGGAACGGATGTTTTCTTTGTTTTGTAGTGGGAATGTCTTAAATCCGTAGCCAGACCATAGCTTTGATTTCATCTAGAAGAGAAGAGAGTCCAGGTGCTTGTGTCCAGGTAATTATTTCTTTGCTTTGCAGGACACTATGACACGTTATCGCATCGTCATGGGAATGCAAAAGAAACAGATTTATCTATTAGACTATCATTTGATCTCAACATTGCAGCAAACAAAAGACTAACAACGTAAATAACACTTTTTTTCTAAGCCACTGGCCTAGATACCTTTACGGATTTAGGTTGTGTAGTAAGGGTCATGCGATGAGCGTCCAGACAGTTGTTTGTAATGAATGTAATTGCTGGAATTCACAAAGTTCATTTGCGGAGAGCCAAGCCGTGCAACGTCCACTTCATCTTGGCATCTGAGGTGTTTTGGACCAAGCTCAGTGAACGCTGGGTCACCCTTGACTGATCATTAACTCATTATTGTGTATCAGGGACAGGCTGTACATAAGCTTACACTCCAGTACATTTAGACCCCTGACAGTTTTATGGAGGCTTTGGAAAACGCCTGCACGGTGCAATAAAACATTCTGTCGAATGAATCCTGGAATGCTTTGGGAATGTTACGGCATGAATAGACCGCAGTCTTTTGGCTCACGTTTGGGAATTTAGGCTTTCAACCAACCAGCTTCTTAAAATAGCCAATTACTCATTGTGCTCGACTTCTTAATCTGTTCCTCTTGCAGTATCAACATCAAATTGCACATTAACCTGTTATTAATTTCGGATTGATTTTTAAACCCCATTTGTCTGGAGCGCTTTAGATCGTTCGTACTGTAAATCATTTCTCAGTACACAATGACATAACAGTTTTAATTGACTATTCTGTGAAGTGGATTTATTATGGTGAAGCAAAAATAATTGCTCATAAACCATCAATATATCCATTGTTCGAATCTGCTTGTCCTCTGCCCATAAACCTTTTACACATATTCACTGACATGCACAGTTAAAAGAGGATGTTTTAAATAATGTTGGTATCAACGGCACAACGGCGGTACCCATTGACGTACATTGGTTTTTCGTCCAAACAATAGAAGTTAATGGGTTACCAACATTCCTCAAAGTATCTTCTTTTGTTTGCTGCGGAAGAAAGAAAATCACACAGATTTGAAATGACAAGAGGGTGAGTAAATGATGACAGTAACTTGTCCCAACAGCTAGTTTTAAATAAATAAATAATACAGTAAATCGCGTAAGGTTGTTGTTTGTGGAATGTGTCACATTCACCTTTGTAAATATGAGGAGTGACTTCATATGACTAGTTGCATGGTTAGGTCTGGTAATCTGTTGTATTATTATGGATTGTGGAAAGTAATGCAAAAATATTCAGATATATTAAAGCCTGGCTTTTTAAGTGTCCAGATTGTTTGGATCAATTTGTGTTCGACATCTTTTGTGTTTACTAGTACATCTCAACTGACTGCCAATAAACTCTCTTTATAAGTCCTCACTGCAATTATAAAACACATTCTTGAGACTGGTAAGATGTTGTAAATTATTATAATACACCTGTGACCGCATATTTTATAGGAATGCGCTGTTGCAGTACGACCTACAGGATCATTAACAATATAAAGCTTCTTTATTTTGGTACTTTATAAGTTATCATATCTTTTTATTGAACATCAATTTGACCATTGTATCATGATCCTGTTTCTGTCACTTTTTCATGTGTAAGAACAGTACCGCTTTGTGGGATTTGTGCGTTATTACTAGCTTCCTGTAGAAGCTAAAGGGTCTCAGTATAAATCTCTTTTCCAATCTCACTGTGTGGTCTCCATTTCATTGTGCTGTTGCATTTATCACACGCACTTTATATTATATCTTTCTCAGTTCTTTTTACCCTGTCATTATATATCTCTTTCCCCTTATTAGTGTAATCATACCATTAACTTTGCTGTGGATACTTTGCACTGGGAGCAAAAGGTATTTCATAAATGTTTTATGGCCGCGTCACAGGATGTGTCGCAATGGCACGTCTTCAGGGGCTCGTCTGTTCTATCTTGTTAACTTTTGTTGTATCTTCTGCATCTCACACACAATGTCTAGCTGTTTTCTCTTTCTTTGGGCTGTAATAATTAGTTGCTGAGGTGATAAAAGTCTTTAAGTCCTTTTTGCCTGAGATTTCCCTGCGGCCACATAAACCCACAAGCGCTTTACAGCACACTGAGTGCTTCCCTCAAACAAAGATTAAAAAAAGTTTATCATCCAACACGCTGCGCTCCGTATGCATAAAAAGAACCTACATGCTTTGCGCTATTGATTTTCTTGTCTCACGTCTAAAAGGATTCATTTAGCCAAATTTGAAAATCTGTCATTTAATCAACTTCGTGTTGTCCCAAACTTATATTTCTGTCTTCATTTGTATTCGCTTTTGTGGCATTACACAGTATTTGCTTTTTTATTATTGCTCACCACTTGAAAGTCGCAAATCTCACAGGATTGCATAGCTGCAGGGCGACCAGAGATGTGCACCTGGCTGCCAGAGATGAGCTCCATCACTCTTCTCTCTTTCCGTGTGTCCGTGCATGCAGTAAAGTTCAGAGATGAAAGTTAGATCTTAGATGTGTGCTTTTGTGGACGTGTGTTTGAATACATGTATGATAGATTGGTACTACAAAAACAACTGGAAAATGTTTACATTTTTTCACATTTAGGATAATAGTGAAGTCATCAAAGTAGAAATAAGATCAATTCAAGTCTGGAAATTGTATTTGATAGTGAAGATGCTTTTAAAATACATTATAGTATAGATGGAGTTCCTATGATTCCTATCCTGCATTCCCTCTACGCAGCAAGTTTCATAAAACACATTCAAAGGCACGATTTAAATTTATCCGCAAAGCAGCTACCAACATTAAGCATTTAGATCGCAAGATTATTAGAACCATAAACTCAGTTAAACATGCCCTAACCTTTAAGTGGTCGTGTTTATCTGGACAGAAACGATACACAGATGCCCTATTAGCAGGGTTGATGAAAGACATTCTCGCTTTTAGTCAGTTTTTGCGTCTTTAATGATATTTGAATGAACACTTTATAATACTGAGCCGGTGTCTGTGACTCTCTCTGTGTCTCCTTCCCGTGGGGAGTGGGCGGATAACAGGGGAGATAAGAAAGCGCTGCCCCTGGAGGGTGCTCCTCCCGCAGGAGGAACATTTCATCCTTTCCCCTTCACACCTACTGAGTCTGAAGGGAAAATATACGGCTTGCTCTCTGCTCGATTCTTTCTCCCTCCTGCTGGAAACACAGCAGATTTGGGTGCTCTTTACCATAGAAAGAGAAAATGTGAAAGACTGAAAGGTTTTAGCTCTGTTTCAAGATTGAGGTGCCTAGTTGTTTGTGTAGGCAGCATCCTACATTATATGAATCCTCCTTAGTTACTGACACAAGTCTCTCATCATTGATTCCAATATTCAGATGTTAGCATGCTAAGCTAACAATTTCTGCATAACATACAACCAGGAAAGTGATTGTTTGATAGACTACATCCTTGGAGTCTGAAATAAGCGTATGATGGTCTTAGATGCTGTAGAGCTAGATCTCCTCCGTAATACTGTATTTGTTCGATGAAGCTTCACTTTTGTTACACAAGGTCCTGTTGGATTTTTAGTGGTCGGCAATGAATGATGTTCGTCCGTTGTTGAACTCCCTTTCCAATCTTTTCTTACACCTTCACTTTCATTTCTGAAAAACATCACATCTTGTTTGCTAAAGCTGTGTATGAACCCTGACATTTACATTAACCTTTATTTGTATAGATTAAAATGAAGTGGACAGATTATAGTCTTGAAAACAATATTGACATGATTAGATGAACACCAAGCTCTCAGAACAGCCCCCATTTGCTGTATTCCATTGACCGTAATGAACATCTGACATATCTTCAAGTAAAGAGCTTTTGAAACGAGTGCTTGGAAAGAAACATCCACATCAAACCTGTGAATTTAAGTGTAGTTCATTATTAATATTCAAAGAGCATTGATTTTCTAAGTGTATCAATCTGAGATATTACCGCTTTTGCCCACATAGGGATTTCTGTCAACGTACAGGAAATGTAATGCACAGCAAGTCTTCTGTGGGATTATGATAGATTATAAATCAATCCAATATTAATAAAGCAAGTGCTCCTTTGAGCTAACATCACTCTGATAGACTCTGCTGTAATTTATAAATAAATGTTTATGAGTTGTGTTACCGCACATTTACGTTTATGCATGTGACAGATGCTTTTATACAAACTTATTTACAGTGCATACAAAGTATACCACCATTTTTCCCACCATATGTATTCCCTGGGTCGTGAACGCACGCAACCTTTGCTCTGATAACGCTATGATCTAAAAAACGGAGCTACAGGAATAGACAATGAAAATGACTATTAATATTGAACATCAATTTGGGGATTTTTCTTTGTGAAAAATATGTTTTTATCGACCAATACCGGTTATTGGCCTATATGTTGGTGCATCTCTACTGGATACCATATGATTTCCATGACGTTTGGTTTCGTCAATGAATTTAAGTCATTTGCATTCTTCAGTAAGTCTTGAACGGAAGGTTTCGGTTTCAGCATTTTTGTCTCATTTAACTCATAAGATATTTTCAACAGAAAACTACAAACTGCTCTACTGGAAATGGAGGGCATTGCTTTTCCAATAATAGATGATGCCTAAAACCAAAACACTGATCTGAAGAACCTGTATTATAACATCAAGAACGTATTAACCACTCGAGATCAACACAGTTACTTTAAATCCCAATACAGTGCAAAATACGTTTTTGACTAGAAGTAATCGGTTGTATCATAATCCTCTTCTTTTCATTCAGACATTATTTTTAAATGGTGGTTTCACTCTTATATTCAGCTCATAATTGCGGACTGAGTGAAGGAAGGTCTTGAAATGTTCCCCCCTGCTTGGCAGCCAATGTGCAGTCTTGAGTGATCTCTAAGAGAAATGAACTGACCTATGACCCTTCATTTAAACATGCTTATCATCACACTTGGCTGCTCGTACTATTTGTCTTTCAGCGGAGGTGACTCAGGTCTTTAGAAATGCACAGCGTGTTCAGTCCGTGCTTTGTTTTCCAAGCATGCTCTTCCGTCTCCTCCTGTAAGAATGTTCAGGGGAGCCTACAGGGTGGGCACGCCGGAGACAGTCGGCCGGCTCGGTTGTAACATCCACTCAAAGCAGAGTCTCTGTTTTCTTTAGAAAGGCAGAGACGGAAGGGCGCGGGGTGGCGGCAGATGCTCTAATTACTGTGTGTGCTGAAGCAGAGAGATGTGTGTGCTAGTGTTTTTACTGTGTGTGTGTGTGTGTGTGTGATAGACATGTGCAAAAATACATATTTTTAAAATCCACTAATCTGCGGGTTGTCTGAATGACTTCCCGTTCCGTTTAGCTGTTTCCTGGTGTTTACTGTACCTGTGATGCATTTTTGTGTTATACAAAATAGAAAGTTGCAACTTGTTTACAACAACGGGAGATGTGAAACATTGTTTTAAACCATATGCAACTTTTCTGTGTGGGTTTTGCCATGAGAACAAAGGCAGAACAGCAAGCTGGGAATATGCTTATTAACACAAAAAAAAAATAATCGTACTAATCGACTCGTAATTGTGATCGGGGCGCCATACAGTGGGGAGGAGTGTTGAGGACCTTTCTAAGGGTCCCTGTGGGGGGGTCTCTGCCGCCTGCATCAGAAACGATCCAGAAGGTGATCAGGGGGCCACCCCTCTGAACACGGTTGCGAATGGTCCGGGGCCCAGACTAAAATTATAGACGGGGGCCCCGGAATACCTAGCGGTGCCCCTAAATGTGATTCCTCCCCCCATGTGTGTTTTTACGTGTCTAAATATTCTGCATTAAAGCCACATTGTTGATTCCGTCATATTACCGGTTCACTTCAAGGCTCTTCATTTCTATAATAAGCTGTAAAAAAATGACTCTGTTCGGAGACCGACATGTTTCCCCTCCGCTCGGGCATTTACAGAGTGATGCAGCCTGCAGGAATTTGAAACGCACCCTCAAGTCCCGATCAAACGCTGTTGCCAAATGCCAGCGGCCGCAAGCTTTCCTGCTGTGGTGACTGTAATTAGTGCTGCTGGATGGGCATCTCTCAGTGCTCTTTCCGTGATTATTTTCTCTGTGGTGGCGGGGGTGTGTTGGATAGCAGATGTCTGCTTTGTGTGAGCATGATTAATTAGCTCAGGTCCGGCCAATTACATGATGAGCGGTGCTGGTTAATAGATGAACGCATCATCTTAATCATGAGTGAGTGTGTGTGTGTGTGCATGGGCTTTGTCTTCAGGAGAGCTCTCACCGGGCGACTATAAACACACAGATCCCTAGACACACACTCGCAGTGTCAGCCGGGCATGATCTGTGTGTTCTCTTGAGGCCAGAGGTCTCCCGGGAACAATTGTTTTCTCTTAGGTTAAGAACCACTTGATTTAATTAAAACTTTAATTAACAAGCGACATTATTCATTCCGTGAATTGTTCGCCCCAAAAATGCGAAACTTGAATTGTTTATACTAGGGCTTGCTGGTATGAAGGTATATGGATAGTTAACATACTTTTTACACGGCATTGTGTCCTATGGTGTGACAGCAATAAGGTACAAAACAAACTGATAATGTGTTATTTTTAGGGATGTCAAACGATAAATCGCATCCAGGTTTGTGTTTACATACTATATGTCTGTGTACTGTGCATATATTTTGTATTTATATACAAATGCATGCATGTATGAAAAAAATAATATATATTTTAGATTTGGTCAATATAATAAATGCATAGACATATTTCCTAAATATTTATACACGTGTATGTTTTTGTGTTTATTAGTACAAAATTAATATGCACAGTACACATATATTACATACATTATGTAAATACAAACTTTATCCGGATGCGATTCAGTCCTAGTTATTTTCTATTATTAATATTTATATGTATAAGAAATGATAGCATATGAGAGATTTATCTTCACTGTTAGTTATTTTAAAATGTTTTGCTATGTCACACCATTGGACATATTTTATTGATGGTTTATTTATCAACAACCCATATAGTGTTGCAAGGAAAAAAAATGTATATTCTGTGTATATCACCGTAAGAGACTCCACCCTCTAGTGTGTAACAAAGAAACATGAAGATGGACTCAAAAATCAAGAGGACTAACAACCAAATCCTCTTCGGCAGGAGGAGCTATATTATGGCATATTGTAACTGTATTACTCATACCATGCAAACCATTGTGCAACGCTATACAAACTGAGCTACAGGAACAGAAAGACAATGCATATTGAATATTCTTGGAATGCTGAGGATAATGATTTAACGTAGTGGAATGTCATGATGTATTGCTTGTTGACTTTTTGTGTTATTTGCATTGCAGCCGTCTGATGTCATTCTCTTTTATGTCCCTGCCAGGTCTCACTAAATGATAGCGTGAGCGTATAGTCATCCAGCAGGAGTTTAGGGATCCCCTGCGGTGAGTGCCAACCACAAATCATGGTGCCACATGCCCGACAGGCCTCTCCCCGTGCCAGTGCCACACGCCTCCTGCTGCTCCTCTGCCTGGCCGTGCCAATCCATGCAGACAGTGAGTATTACTTTAAAAACAACGCATGTTTTTCTGCCTATGTTCGTACATGGCTGGTGTCATGTGCCTGTGTTTCTGTTTATCTTCATCTAAACAACATGTACGGGAATATCATGTTGTTTGCAAGACAAAGCCTTCTTTCCTTAAGTCTGTAAAGCGTTATGTGAGATACATAGAGGACAACTTGTTAGTGCTTTAAGCCAGTCCTGGGGCAGCACATTTCGTGAACAATCTTCTGACACATTCTGTTTGTGATGAATCTGATGAATCAAGGGGTGTAAATAATGGAGACATCCACAATATAAGATGAGGAAATATGATTGTCAAAGGCATTTAGGAACAGGCAGGATGGAGTGGAGGCAATCGACGTCATGTTGTTTGTCTAATATCATACTTTAGGAAGTTTTAGAATCGTTCTAGTTCGCCTCAAGAGACCCGCTCGGGTTTTAATGAACAAGACACGCTTCACTTCACACTTAGCGAGATCTTAATAGGAAAATTAATAAATCAGAAAATGTGGAGCCTGCTGGTTTGTTTGTGTTTTTATTCTGAAGAAATTGTTTTCAGTATTAAGAAAAGATTTGGGTGTCCGCAGAAAGATTTCTCAGCTGTTTTTTTGCGTTACTGACCGAAGGCCCTGTGTGTTCACTACTTCTATAGATGAAGGATGATAACGGCGTGTTTGTTTAGCAGCGAGGGTCACAGGTATTGCGCTGTGTAGTCCCTGAACCCTGAAAGCAATAAGGACACCAACATCTGAACGACGGGTCACTTATTACTGCTCTCCATCTTTACGATGGCAGTAATTCTTGCGTCATTAATCATTTACCTGCAACTTCAAATGTCAAACTTAAATCACTTACCTGAATTTAAAGTACGGGTTATTAGAACAACAGGATATTAACATCCATTCTTCTGGAATGATCATTAGGGCTGTGACAGTGGCAGTGTTTTACCAGTTTCTTTTTGTGGTGCGACGGTTGGTAAATTTATATTATTTATATAAATAATATTTATATATTATTATATTTGCATGTAGCAACCGCATGACGAATAGAAGTTGATATAGACCTTATTTAAATACTTTTTGAAATATGTTATCTGAAATAAATGAGGATGAAACATCCATCAGTGAAACGGCACACTACAGCCATTAAATAAACTAAATAAAATTCAGTAAATAATTAAAATTGTATAAATAGAAATTTTTAATTTAATTTTTCGGATTTGAATTTATGTAACAGTTCATTTCACAACACGATCCATTGCAGAACCTGCAGAATAACCTGGGTTTCGCTGTTCAGGCCTGCGCTTGAACGCACCAACGGAAACGCCCATGACCAATTATTTCTGTGTTAATGTAAAATCTTTCTAATAAAACATTCCAAAGCTGAAAGGCAACAAATTCCAATCCTTATCTCAACTCTCATTTTTACACTTATATTTGTCACAGTGACGTGCACTACCGCCGGTGGCAGTTCACCACCATTGATGCACTTTACCACCACGGTGGTGTGGTTGTCATGGCCACCGTCACTGCCCTAATGTTCATCCAATGATATGTGCCGTGTTTGTTTTTCCAGCAGGGTTTAGTCGACTGTGTAGCTGGGATGAGTGTCCTGGAAATAGTTGTATTTACCCATCAGGTGGTTAATAGTTGTAAACGCACTCTTAATTGAATCTTTTATTATTGTTCTTAAAAGAGTTTACCATGTTTCTTAGATGCTGTGAACTTCTTGCACCGGCAGTTACTCCAGCGCCACAGTAGCATAGTGGATTTTAGTTTTCCTCGCACTCTTTGTTTTTATATTCGCAGATTGGCACAAGACGTAATCTGGCAGACTGCGAGCACAGAGAACAAAATCACCATGTTTTATTTATGAGAGCATATATGCTGCAACTTTAGAGTGTGGTTGCAGCAGCAAGGGGCTTATTGAGTTTCAGCGGTTCTGATTGATGCTCTGCTGTATCTGTGGTGTAGAGCTTCTGCTGTGCTAATGCAAATATGAGATTAACGCTAGCGGTCGCTAAAGGAAGCGATTTTACCTCACGCAGTCATGCAAAGCTGTGCTACATTCACATGCTGCTAATTGCAATAATGATTAATAGATTTGTTTCTGTATTTCCAAAAGAAGGGATGTTTTCTTTATAGAGCTTCAGGTTCTTTGAGATTTTCTCAACCTTATGCAAATGATGAGAGCAACTTTCGGGAGCGACCACCAATAGGAGTAAAGCAGCGGAAGTCACGCCATCCGTCTTTTGTCAATTACTGCAGTTTGTTTATTAATGTCACCAGAGCAACCAAAGCCAGGAACACCTTCTAACGATCTCGGAGCAAGAGACTAGCGACACCTAGCGACACCGTCGCTGCCGGTGTTAACACACAGTGAGATTCCTCATATTGATAACTTGTTAAAATGAAGTTAAACTAGTTATTTTAACTTTCTGTCATCTATTAACCCTCTTCTTGCTCGAAACGATGGAGTAATAGATAAATATATCACCCAGGCCTGATATATTTAAGTATTTATTATATTGAAATATGGAAAGATTGCCAGGCTAACAACATTGGGCTTACCTTTAACAAAATCTACTGATGTGGCTGGGATACAGTGTTTTCATTTTTTGTAAATATGTTTAATATAGTTACATTTTCTAGACAGCACATTACAAAGACTTTAAAACTGTACTATGTATAGCCGTACCATAGTTTTGTGTGAAGAATACATTACAATTCTTTGCATGCTTACATAACCAGTGATGTTCTTTTTGTAGCGTTTCTGGCTATATTTATATAAAACGGTTCTAGCATTTGTCTTAAACACATCAGGTTTGCATTTCACTAATCAAAAAATCACTATTTTGACACTGAAAGTGACCCTTAACCTATGGTTACTTGAGGGGCGCTGAGCCTGCCATTATGTACTGTAAGCCACTTTGGATAAAAGCATGTGCTAAATGACAAATTAGTGCTTAGAAGACCCTTCACCCTGCACCTGAGTCGGGCCTGACCTGTCTTAGAGCGGAGACTCATGGGACAACAGGACAAACACTCACTGCTGAAACAGCCAATGACCGGCTTTCCCACTGCCAGTTCAAACAAGATTGATTATTCAAATCACTTCAGATTAAGAAGCAATTTGTCTGAATGAACGCATCAGTAGAGCTCCATTGCTCCAGGGGTTAAAAAGGTCTGTGTAACAAGATTTCACTAAATCTGTTTAGAAATTGCCGCCGTGTGTGTGCCTGACCGTGTTTGCGTGTTTCCTATCGGAGCTTGGAACCCATTTTTAACCGTCCGCCACGTATTGATGTCCGGCCTAATTGACGCAGATGCGAATGGATTTTCTGGATGAATCGTGATAGTTCACCCTCCAGCAGAACCACCAGAAATCTGTTTCACAGGCACATACGAACACACCTGTGAGGGGCAGATCAGTTATACATAAGTCATATATTTTGAGAGGAAGAATGAAGTGATGCGTCATGCTTTTACGTTTGTGTCACAGATGTCATGCTTATTTGTTCTGCCTGGGTGTAGTCATTTATTTCAATAAGGCGCTTGTGTGGTATATACTGTGCTTTTATACACATTTAAATTATACATACATTTATATACATTTTTGTAGGTTGACTTTATTGAAAATGTGGGTCAAACGCATAAATGTAAATGAATCAAACGAAAATGGTTGAAAAAGGCTTTCTGAAAGTATATTAAACCAATATCAATTCAACGATTTCTAAAGAACTGGCAAACACAATTACATTAAACTAGACCTGTGAAAGCACATTCTCATTTGTCATTGAACATCTTCATGACTTCAGAGTCTTTTCAAATCACAAAAACCGATTGAAAGCAGGTAGATTTAAAGGCCGCAGCACAGAGTGTATCTGTTACAGCACTAAAGACCTCAGCTTTGATTTCTGAACAGATGAGAGTCTTTCTGTCAATATGAGGATGAGAAGCTACAAAAACACAGCAGGAATCACTCTGACAACGGAATCAAAGTCACTTATGTGCAATAATGGCACACATCATGCAGGCCAGAAAACAGCTTGAGGCCTTTTTGAAGAGAGAGAGCGAGAGAGAGAGCGATTATAGGGGGTCCTGGCTCCCTGGGGGGACAAAAGAACATTTACACTGCTTAGATAAAAAAGTGAGGGTGAATCTGCCACATGGTTCGAGTCACTACATATGTTCTCTTAGTAGATGATTTGTATGAATTTGTACAAACTTATTTATACGTTTTAGCTTTCACACCAGTGACGCTAGATTTAGGGGTGGGGCTTTAGTATTCCTTTTTTCTAATAATTGTCAACTTTGTCACCTTGTAAAATAGCTACAAATTCACGTGAGATCAGGTTGATAAAATGTAAATGAATTTTGCGTGTAGTTCCTGTGGCAATGGCTGGCTATTATTGCATGTACTTACCAAACACGACTTGGCATTCGGGGTAAACATTTTGTAATTTGATCTATTTCTATAAGGATTGTCATTGTGAACTTTCCCAGCTTTGAATAAACCTGAGGTGATTAAAACCAGAGAGAATGAACTCAAAGGTTGTTTGTTATTTTTAGGGCAACTGTGCAAACTTGAGGGATCCTGACGGTTAGTTCTGAGAATATCACATGCTTTGTTTACAGATGCCACTTAATATGTTTTGTCATCTAATGCAATGACATTTTTACCTTAATAAGTGCTAAGAATACTGGGATAACTGTATAACGCCTACGATTTATTTATTATTATTTTGAATTCATGTAAAAAGGCCGTGTTAAGAGGTAGGGATGTTGATGCTGGTATGATCCTGTCCTTCTTGTCAGCAGTTTTCTAGTTCTGTAGACAGGGTCGTGACAGTACCATGTATTTTTGTGCCTGTTGTGTTTGGGTGGAAGCACGTGGCGTTTGTTTTCGCCATGTGCTCTACTGTCGCGTGTCTTGGCCCCGCCCCTTGGTTCCCCGTAATCTCGCCCTTAGTGTTTCGTTCCCTCACCTGCCCAGTGTCATTATCCTTCATTAGTTTTAAGGAAAATATTTCCCCTCATGTGTTCTGTCTCGTGCCGGTGCGTTGCAGTATGTTGCTATGTTTTCAGAGTTTCATGCAGCTTGTGTGGTGTTTATTCCCAAGCGTCAAGTACCCTGTTCCAGTCGTGTTAAGTGGACTTTTATTCTTGTCGTTTGGACTTCCTTTGTTTTGCCCCCCTCGTGGGAAGTGTTTGTTTTGAGTACTTATTATTTGCTGTTTGTCCACATCTTGGGTTTTTCAAAAGGTTTTTGCTACTACCATGCCATTCTGTGTTTGGGTTCTCACTGTCAGATTCACGACAAACATGTCTTGTGTAAAGCTGCAAAAGCAAGAGTGAAACTTAATTCAACAAACATCGCAAGTAATCAAATATTCAGTCTCCTGAAATGCAAATGTATCCACTTTCGAGTAATTTTTCGTAAAGCTCTGTTTTTGTTAACAAAAATGCTGTCTCAGTGTGAACAAAAGGCCAAAACGGAGAGGATTTCAAATGAAACCGCACTGGTGTAGACAGGGTCTCATGTTGATGCATTGCATTATGGGCAGCAATGTACCATTGTGCTCTGGTTGTATACTGCATTTTGGCAAATGTAGTAGATCGTCCCAGTAGATATTTTACACTCTGCAGGTCTAGCAATAGTAGTAGAGCACTTTTAGGGTAGCAAGAATATACACATATTTGTTTTTCAACTTGAACTAAGCAAATGATGAGTTGTCCAGGTGCTTATTTCACACAGATCCGAGTTAGTTTAATTCACCTCTTGTTCTCTGCACTGTTATCATGCATAAGGAAACGGAATAGACCCGCTCACTGCGAGAATATATTCTAGCAGCCATTTAGGAAATGTGTGCACCTCTGGGCCTTGTAAAAAGCTCAGCGCCTGTCTTTGTGCGAGTGATTCCTCTCGTTGTGCATGATTGAGCCCGTGTAGCCGCGCCGCTAATGAAAGCTTTGCAGTCCAAACGCAGTGACTTAAGTTTGAAACTTTTGTCAATTGTCATTGCGAAACGCAGCTCCGATTCACGTATTTGACAGTTTGGCTGTCTGCCTAGATGCCATTAAACCCTGGTTATATGAGCCCAAATGACAGAGAGGTCCTGGAGGACAAGAGCAGGGTGTTGAATGACAAAAAAGCTGAGGCACCGATTGTGTGCGTGTGGGATTTTCAGTCTCAATTTGGTAATTGTATCCCCTCTGCCTGTATTCATCTTCTAGCAGTGTTTACTGTAATCTAAATCACAGCTAATGGCAGCTGGCACATCTTATACGACTGCAGTTTTTAAGAGCAGAAAAAACGATTTTTACATTTTGTGCAGGCTTATTTTTGTATTTATCAAGGACCGAAACTATCCTCTTTATAATATGTGATGATGATCAACTGACTGTACATTACTCCCTAAATATTCACATTCAACTTAAAAAATCCATTTAATCTTGAGCAAACCGTTCCCGCTTGAATAGAGAAATCTGACTGCGGGACCCAATTGTTCGGTTTCTTTTAAGTAACTCATCTGGCTCCTGGTCCGTTGAAAGGCAATTACATTGTCATCAGAAAGCAAATTTTCTGATTCATACCTCTCAGTCGCTGAATGAGTTTATTAGTGATGTCAGAGGCTTTAAAGTGAGACGGTGTGCTGATCGTATAATCACCTTCAGAGTTTCTCTGCTCGTGTAGGCATTTCACTCGCCGCTTATTGAACGATCGCGAACAAGAAACAATACCAACCACACCACCCCTGCCAACACGCATCAGAAAGCGTGAGAGAGAGAGCAAAATAGAGAGGAATTGTTCACGTTGGTGATAATAGGCCACCACTCTTCCTCTTTATAGCTATTTAGACAGAGCCATTACTGTAATGCACCACCCAATGGGGAATAAAGGGAAGCAATTTCTCCACGGCTTTATCTCACTCCTCTCTTCTCTTGAATAATAAAACAGTCCAGGCGTTCAGCTGGAGTCTCACTAACTAGGTTTGGGAATTGTGTGTTGTTCTTACCTTATTACCACCCACAGAATATTCAACCTGCTCATGAGTTAAAAGATGATGCTGTTTATTAAGCCAAGTGTAGTAAAGAAAAACTTTTTTAGTACATTTTATGAACAGCAACATGACAATGTGTGGACTAAGATGACTTTCTCATGTTGGCAAATAAAGCACAAGTCTGGTCTACAAAGAAGCTTGGCCAAGAACCTCCAACTTAAAGTGAGAGTTTAGCCAAAAATGAACAGTTCTGTAATCCTTTATTTAAATTTAGCAGAACACAAAAGAAGATATTTTAAAGAATGTTGGTAACAGAAAAACTACGGTACCCATTGGTTTTACGTACATACAATAGAAGTCAATGGGCAGCATCGGTTTTCGGTTACCAACGTTTTTCAAAATATCTTTTCTGTGTTCTGCAGAAATGGTTGAAAAACTTAACACTGAAAATGTCCAAGTCAGTTGATCAAACAAGCATCATGTTAATCATTTCAGAGACATAACCAACAACATAGACATACAAGAAAACATTAGCTTGTTGATATTTAGTTTACTTGATACAGAGGCATCGAAGGCGCCCATCTTAGTTTGTACAAAACATTGTTGTCAAGGGGGGCTGGTAAGAACGCTGTGCTGTACATCAGCGGCACTGGTGTTGAACATATTGACACATCCTGTATTCACGTCCAATCAGATTCTGTCCTGCAGACATGAGTGTGCACAATTGGATGTAAACAGCACATCCATAATTAATGAGAATAAATGGCCGGACTGCTGAACCTTGATCGATGTTTGGCTGCTTGATGTTTGGAGACTGACTTCCTGGAATCTGTCAGCTTCTTTTACTCTCTGCGGGTTTTGAAGCTTCTCTATGAGCTGATCTGTAAATAGAGGAGTGAAGCATCACCACGCTTTGAATGAAATTTGAAACATAAAGTGAAATTGCATGAACATATGGAATGTCTCGTTTATTTTTCAGTGGCTTGTTTTGGCAGTTGTGAGTTTAAGAAAGTCATCTTCACATCAAAGATCACAGCTATTAGCGACTAATATTATGTGGAGGCAAACGGTGTGTCTAACATCTGATCCTGCTAGACAGGAGAAATAAACATGGACAGCCACATACAGAGCAACCGTATTCCCGCAGCGGGTCAAGGGAAGTGAGTGTCATGTATGTC
The DNA here is from genome assembly GCF_947034865.1 of Barbatula barbatula. Classification (NCBI taxonomy): domain Eukaryota; kingdom Metazoa; phylum Chordata; class Actinopteri; order Cypriniformes; family Nemacheilidae; genus Barbatula; species Barbatula barbatula. The sequence goes on along the minus strand of NC_136770.1, from coordinate 5,010,024 downwards.
CCACTGTTGTGACCTCTGACCCCTAGGCTAGAAACTTGACCCATACTCGCCTGAAGTACAGTACTCAAATTAGTTTTTAATCCATTTGTCTAGTAATTTTTCTTACTGTTAAATTCACAGCTGCAATTAGGGTCTATAAATAATATAGTCTCACGAGCCAGACTTGTGACTGTCAGCATAAATTGGTATATCAATACTGGCATATTGTAGCTTATTCAGCAGAAAAGTGTAGGCTTTTTTAAATTAGGCCTCAGATTCCATTCTGCAGACAACACTAAAGAAATGAAAACACTTTGTTGACATTTTTTTCTCTAGAGATAATATGCACTGAATATTTTACAGACAGATATGAAATAAACACAGCAATAATAAAGCAGAGCTTGCGATCTATTGTCATGTCTGAAATCTACAGGCTTGCGGACACTTGAAGTTTAATATCGAGAGATTTGCTTCAAAATAAATAATTTTAAGTTTATCTTCGGAATATCAAATGGCTTCATAAACATTCACAGAGGGCTTTGAGTTCTCACTGCGATATCGTTTCCAATACTCCTATCAGATGGTTCTTTCATTCTGAATGTTAATGGTCTATTATTCTGTGTTTAACATGATGAATTCTTGCTAACATGTAATTGCGTGAGTTATGGTCTCACGGGCTCCCGGCCTGGTCTGGGACCGGGAGAATACACAGATGCTTTGACTTAAAAATGCTCCTCGCTGCAGGCCATATCACGCAACACGCCGCCTCCGTCTGATCCACTGACCTTAGAAACGCCCCACATACATGCTGACAAGCGGACACAGTCCAGCTTTGTCCGTCTACAAATACCGTTTTGAATCAGTCTATGAATTGCTTGTAGACTCCAAGTTAATGTTTGTATGATTTAATCAAGAAACTCTAACAAAGTATTGGCAGCCAGGGGACTCTCACGTCACGGTGTGGAAATGATTTCCATCATGTATGAGTCTGTATGCAATACAATTATGTTGCCCTTGAGACTTTTCTTCATTTCTTTTAGTTTTTAAATACAGTCTACGTATACGTGGGTTACAGCTTATAATAGAGAAAAGACTTATGGTGGGCGTGGAGAAAGGAGAGAAAACGGCGATACAGGACGATTTACAGTTTGAGTGACATTCAGAGGGCGTTTAAATGCCTACTGTACTGTATGATTGACAGGCGATGTAACAGTCCTCATTAGAAAGTCCGTTTTCTGTGTTTTGGTAAGAACGCAAACCTAGGGAGCCAGATTGCTATGCTCTGCCTCTACAACACAAATGAAAGTCAACACGGTAAATATTGCAGCAGACCGTCATGCTGGCAGGCAGAGGAAGTCTTGCGTGACTGTGAATCTGCGATGCCTGTTCTGGGTGATGCATCTAGGGTCAGAGGTAAACAGCCAATGTGACCGTCAGATACATTAGTCAGATGAAGATTCGGCGTCCTGTGACCCTGTGTAGGTTATGCAAAGAAATACCACTGATCACCCTGAAAAACACATAAATCATCATGCGCAGAAATAATCCACTATGCATGCCTTACTGTGTGTGTGTGTAGCTGTAATGAAAGTCACCAAGACACAGGAGTGGTCACTGCCTCCCATAATGACACATGCCCTACTGACATCACTTCTGCAAAGCGAGTCAAACAATGAATTGAAGACAAGGAAAATGACATGCTCCCCTGTACTCTCTCACACACATACAACACCAACTGCCCAAAAGTGAAGACATCGTCCCCAGAGAGGGCAGCGGTTGGCATTATGCATCCCATAGCCGGAGACAGAAGTAAACAAAGCAGACGGCGAGCGGGGTGATTTATCTGTTGCTCCCCGTGGTGCGCTGGATGGCAGGAATCTTTAATTACGGCGTTGTCAGCTCTCCGTTCCTCTGCAGACATGTTTTCACCAGGGGAACGTGCCGGTTGGGGAGCTCAATTTGTTTGGGTTGCCATGACTCATATTCTGTCAGAGCTTTTAATTATACACAGTTTATTCTTTTTTTTGGTACAACCGACTCGTTTCGTTCATATTTAATGTTTCCAGCCATGAGGGACATGCACTAGTGAACATTATTGGCACCCGCCGGGAGGTCTAGCTGAAGGGAGGCAATAAACACGGTTTTTGTTCAAGCACTTATTGCTTGGATAGTTGTATAGCAAAGTTGTACTTTGTTTTGCTTTCAAAACTCTCCAGACTTACAGGAACAGTCTACCCATCTCAATGTGGTGTCAACTCTGTATTAGTTTGTTTGTTTTCTGACGCGCGAAAACAGATCTTAGTCAAAATGTCAGAGTGATAATCTTCCCTTCTGCAGTAGCTCTCGAGTATTTATTGTGGCTGTTTTTGATCAATTTGTCACTGGTCACATGACACACAAAAACGGGGCGGCAGTAAGAAGGTCCAACCCTGGTCCCAACCATCAAGTCGCATCCGGTGTTTTGTCGCGCTGCGCAGACTTTGGTGTAGACACGACGGAAGCCCTATGTGTGGAGTTTGCATGGTCTCCCTGTGTTGGCATGGGTTTAATCCGGGTGCTCCGGTTTCCTCCCAAAGACATGCAGGTTAGGTTGACTGAGGATTCTAAATTGTCCCCCCAACTTGTGTACGGATCAATTTGTGTATAGAATAGACTTGTGTATGGATTGACTGGGTCTCACCATGATTATAGCCTGAGATGCTGGAACGGCTTTAAGAGTGATTCAAACAAACAAACTCACAAAAAAGCAGCAATGGACTCAAAGTGCAAATTATGTTTTGGGTTCTAAAGAAGGAATAAATGTAGGAAAAGTAATTGGTTGAGTTCTCAGATTTGTCTTATTCAAGCATCAACTTTATCCCTAAGAAGAAAAACAACTAAAGACAATGATTGAACTGCAGAATTATAATAGTTTTGTTTTAAATTTCATTATAGTTTTATTGATATTTGTAGAATTAGCTGTTATTTGTATTATAGACTGTTTCATCAGACGCGCTTACCTTCCTGTCTGTGTTTGGCTTGTGTCTAATAAAATCTTTTATATTTTATTTATGTTAATATTCATTTGTAGTATTATTTTATTGTATAATGATTGTATTAAATAAACAATTTGTTGAATGGGTCATTTAGTAAACTATAATAATCTTGCTGGAAAAAGATCTTTGTCATTTGTCTTTGTTGGCTGTACAATGTTTTAATGTCTCTCTTTCCATCTCTCCTCCAGGCATGCCCAGTTTTATTAAGATTCCTGAAGATCAGACAGGCATCTCTGGAGGGGTGGCGTCCTTCGTGTGCCAGGCGGTCGGGGAGCCCAAGCCACGCATTACCTGGATGAAGAAGGGCAAGAAAGTCAGCTCCCAGCGCTTTGAGGTACGTGTGCATGCTAGATGAAGAGATGCGCTGTCTTTGTACCCGCGCCCTGATCAGATGTGACACCGAGCATCATGTGGGAGATCTACCTGCTTCCTGCCAGCTGTTCTTTAACCAGAACATGAAATCAAACCCAGTTTGAAAAACAAAGCGGCTGCCTTTATTCTCACTTCTAACTGAGCTTTCATGCTCTCAGGCTTCGCACAATAATTCGGCTTCACTCTTTGATTAAGATCATGTGCGGGGGATTTATCTTTCATCGTGACTTGTGTGAGGTTTGGAGGCAGCAAGGGAGATGTCAAGTGTGTAGTTGTAGTGCACCAGGTTTAGAATAAGCATGAAGTCTGGGAGTACACAAAGTGCTTGTGTAAAGATTATCTTCAACACATATTTACATTTACATTTAGTCATTTAGCAGACGCTTTTATCCAAAGCGACTTACAGATGAGGAAACATTGGAAGCAATTATAACAACATAGGCAACAAAATACATAAGTGCATCAAAACTAGTCCATTAAAGCCTAGCACAGTATACAAAGCTAAGAATAGTGAGATAAGTATTATTATTCTTTTAATAAGAAGAAAGAAAGGGAAAACGATTAGGTTAAATCCATCAGTGACGTGTTGACGGAAGAGATGCGTTTTCATGCTATTTTTAAAGATGGCTGACTACACTAATCGATCAAATTTTAGTTTTTATTTATTTATACTTGAATAAAAACACATTTGTATGTTTTACTTAACGCAATACTAATCTTCACACAAAAATTAGTCCTTAAGTCATTTTTAAGAAATCGTTCACCCAAATTTATCCTCATTTCGTCCCAGCGAGCCATCACATTCACTTTATGCCTTTATATGGGACTCATTTTGCTACAGCTCCAAAAGGATATTCATCAATCATAAAAGTGATCCAAATAACTTCCCCAGCAGTCAGTTTGCACGACTCACCTTTTGTCGTCTGGACCTGATGTGGCCTCTCTTTGACTCTAGTCAGTGAGCTGTGACGTTTTTGAGAAGGTCTGACAGGTCTCCCTGCACTCCGGACAAAAGTAATGTCCTCTTCACGCTCTGTCCTGCCATTGTGGCACTTTTGCTTATGCTGGCAATCTCAGCATCAACGCAGGTGGCGGATGCGCATCGATCTTTCTGATGGAGCAGTTTGATGTGTTAGCCGTCCCTGCTGTGGTCATTTTAAATTGAGAGGATCGTGGAAGGTCGTCTGGCCTGGTGGTCTGCTAAACCCTTTGCAGACGGGACACAGTACAGAGGCTCATATTCCGTATAGCGTTGGGCACAAAACAAGACAGACTGCAGCATGCTAATACGACTACGTATGTATCTTTACGTGAATTGAAATCAAATTAGTCAAGCTGTCTTTCCATTGAAATCATGCAATTGAAATTCAAGGAGACAGTATTAATAATAAGTCATATTTTTGCTTATTATAACCACTGAAGTTGCAGATTGCAGCTGTAAAATTCACTAAACAAGTTGAAAACTGGCTTTGTTTGTCTGAAGATTTAGTCATTTCTGGTGATCAGTCAAGTAGACATTATCATTAGAATGATCTCAAAATACACAAATGATTAGCCAAGCTTTCAGCTGATATTCAGTCTGTCACCTGTTATGATGTCACAACAATGGGAACATTAACTCTACATTTACATAAATGGCTTGTGAGCTCCTCTGATGACTATCAATGTAAAGTTCTCCAAAGAATAGACACTCATTTACTCTCTACTAATATCTACCGTTAAAATATATTTAATAGCTACTGTAACTTGCAGACCATAATCAATTATAATGTACAATATGCAATTAACCACTATAGCAACAAGGGAACTGCATTGGAGCCATCGCAATTTAATAGCTAGTAGCTTGTGAAAACTTATGGAGATTATAAAAATTATGGAGATTTAATGTCGGGCAGTTCCTCTTTGCTGACTGTATCTATAGCATTCTCAGAACATCGGGATCGTTTTCTTCAATCAGTGTAGACGGTACAGTCCTCCAGCAGTGAGGCAGACAAGCTCAGGTTGATCTCAATTTGGCAGCCAACCTAAAACCAAAGAGGCGGGCATGAGGGCTCGCTGAGACGACCTGCCCTCACGCTGTCAACAGAGTTGATTGAGCGTGAAGGAGAGCGGGGCTGACAGCATCACCATCTCACTTTAAAGCTCTGTGTCTCAGACACTCCATGGCTGAATGCAATGATGGCCGTGTGCTTAAACATGATTTCATCTCGCAGTGTATTTTACATCGCTCGTCTTATAGGAGCTAGTGAAGACGTCTTTCACAGAGGGATAATGGGTGCTAAGGGGTCCAAAAAGTCACATGGAATGCACCGTGTTGTTTCTACAGTAGACCTAAACAGACAAAGAGAGCGAATTTCGTAAATACGTCATCTCCTTTGGCAAAGAAGCGAAAACGTGACGACATCTTTTTCTTTGTCAGCCACCGTAGTGTTCGAAAGGGAGGGGGGTGGGAGTGAGCAGTTCATTCGAAACCTCACCACAAGATGCTGCAAAATTTCACACATTGGACCTTAAAGTCATTTCATTGACAATGCAACCTTGCGAGCTGTTTATAGCATCAGAAAGAGTGTGGCGGATGTCATTCTGTAAATTCTGTATTGGTGAGACACCAGTGAGATGTTTATTTGTGATTCTGGTGTAATATCATTTGCGTGTGTGTTTCAGGTGATAGAGTTTGACGACGGCTCGGGTTCAGTGCTGAGGATTCAGCCCTTGCGAACGCATCGAGACGAGGCCATTTACGAGTGCACGGCCACCAACAGCGTTGGAGAAATTAACACCAGCACTAAACTCACTGTACTGGAAGGTAAGAACATTCGTTCCTCTCAACCTGATGCTCTTATAGGACTTAATAGCCCTCTCGGTAAGCCACTCCCCACGAATGCAGATGAGCCACTGGCAGCTGAAACGAGTTGCATGGGGACCGGAACTCTGACAACTTTAGGTCACACTGCCATAGAGAAAGATTGTAAGATCCAAGCTCTCATCGGTTTTATGGCATTTTAGGCCTCAAAAATGATAAAACGACATGCCTGGGGTGCTTGTGACACTAATTCTTGGGACATGTGTCTTGGGAGCATGAGGAATGGCATTTATTTTATTCAATTTCCTAAAGCCACACAAAAAGAGTAGTACCCCGGTTCAACTCAGATCCCAGTGAAGACATAAACGTTTATTTTCTGGATGTCATGGTTATAGTTTCCATCTGCAGATCATTAATCTCTGGCTAAAACTAGTTATGTTAGTGAGCTAGTTATGAAACTGTTTTCACAGCATGTACATTTTAGGTCATAAACTAAGGTCTACAATTTAATCTTACCCTGCGATATGAACAGTTGATCCTATATGTCTTGATCTGCGATCGTGACGACCGCAACATGAGGCTTTTCGCTTGCATTGTGATCTGTAAATCCTCGCCTCCTCGCTTTGTTATCCACCATATATATTTACGAATATATTTAATAGTTCACAAATTCTCAAGAAGAAATGAATATTATTTAATATACTTCTTTAGTAAAGATTCCTTTACTTTATTATCGCAGTTCTAAAAAAAAAGTACTTTACCCGCTGCAAACTGACATTCAAATTGAACATTGCATAAAATTTTAGGTCTTCCCCGTATTTTATATCCTTGAATATATTTGGAAATTGGAAATATGCCACATTATAAAAGTAAATTGGGTTGTGAACTACTTTTGTGTTGACTTTAGGGAAAGAAATAGAAAGTGGGAGATCACAATGAAAAGATGAATAAAATAATTTCCCCTAAAAACTCCCCCAATTGTTTCCTGCCTCCCTCTCAATGGGGTCTTCTGTGAAAGAGTCTCTGAGCTCAGATTGAATGCACAAGATCTAAAGCCACACCAGGAGTTTTCTTCTCAGTGGTTTGTTATTCATTATTATTGAATGCTTATGAATCTTATCAGATCGCCATCTCAAAGAACCGAGAGGCGAACACACTCATGCTCTCTTTTGGATCGGAACATGTGCTGCATTCTGATAGCTGCCTGTGTTCTCTGTAAGCCCCCCACTGTACTACAGCTCAAAGCTCAACTGTGTTTGTGTGTGAGGGCGTGTTTGCTTTTAAAAATGCAAGTTCGTTTCAGGGCACATTTGAGCAGATCATTTGCCCCCCCCCGCTGTGTTCTTTCCATGGCTGTCCCTCTGAACCCGTAGTAGATCAAAACACACACACACAGATAGAGATGATATATCTTATATGTGAGCGTGCAGCACATCTCAGCTGAATGCGTGTTAAAACACGTGGAATATAGAGGCACTGATACTACCGGGTGATAAATCTCAGTCTAGATCCTGCAGCCAAACGCTTCTTTTAGACAAAGAGCCAACAACCCCGCCTGTTTCAGTCCACAGTTACAGCTCTCTGACGTTCTACAACCTCTAAATGCAGCTCGAGCCATAGCAGGGCACCGTAGCAGGACACCATTTGTCTTTTGTAATATATCTGTGCAGTAATCTTGGGAATTGAATAATTCATTTAGAGGCGAGAAAAACTTCGGTTAAGGATTCCAAGCCTGTTGGAAAGTGGGCCACAGTTTCTTATACTCCGAAGTCCCAGTGAACGTCAGGTGGGCTGAACCTCTGCAGGAATCAGGTTTGTAGGTTAGGTGTTGTGCCCTGGATCCCATAATAATTATAGCAGAATATTACCACCGTCTTTGTCACGACAGTGCCTTTGTTGAGGCTTTCAACACAGCGGTCACGCTAGACTTTCAGAATACTATTTCTAAGCAGAGCCCTGAGTATAAGGGTAGCAAGGGGATATACAACCTGATCGCACAGGAATTCTAAAGTATTAAAGACGGTTTCAAAGCAACAACATAAGCAAACGTTACTGTGCATGTGTGCATTTTTGGACTGCCCTTAACGTCGGATTATGGTAACATGACCTAGACCAGGGTTCCTCAATTAGTTTTCACCAAGGGCCAAATTCTACTACCAATAGCAAGTCAAGGGCCACCGACTATAATTGGATAACTACAATGTTTGTTCTGCTATTATTATTATTTATTGTCATTATTATTATTATTATTATTTTTTTACAGTTGTTTATTTGTTTTAAAAAAAATCACAATATAAATATGTTTTTTATTAGTTCTATTTCCTCAGTTTTGATAAAACAGTAACATTATATTCACAAACTCTCTTCAGCACACGACGAGCTCGGAAACGAAGATGTGGCAGACTCGAGCTCTCACGAATAAAGTTTACCAGCCTCGTGACTGCATCCATCGTCTCTTTCATTTTTCAACACCGATTTATGAAGCTAGTGCTTATCAGGCCTTTTTGATGTCCAACCATTGAGGGAGCCCCGTCAGTAATGACAGAAACAACTTTGCTCAAATCTAATTCATTATTTTTAAAGAACTCCGTTAGTTCATTAAAAAGTATTTCACCGGTTGTGCGGCCATGCATCGGCAGCAAACAAAGCAGCTCTTCGCGGAAATCCTTCCCATAAAAAAAATCGGACAAACACCGCTGTGCAATGTCGGTTAGTTCGCGAGACGAGTCTATTGCGAGTGATATGGCTTCTGCTTTCTTTATGTCTTATAACAGATTAGACAGGCACTCACCCGCCAATGGCTCCACTCTTCTTGTTGCTGTGCAATCAGATAATGGAACCTGCTCCGTTACCATTTTCTTTATTTTCGCGTCGTGATTTAGAAGTTTATCCACCATGTCAGTTGCACAGGTTTTAATTAATTCGGCGTCAGTGAACGGTTTTTTGGCCTTTGCCAGGTTCCAAGCCACACGTAAGAATGCTGCGGTTACAGGCTTTCAGAATGTTCCGGATAACTGCATTTGAAATTTCTGCGCAATGCCCCGAAATGCCGTTTCAAGTTATCATTCTTGCAGACCGCCACGGTCTTGTGCATAATAAACACGTTGGCTTTGCATTGTGGTGGTCAGGCAAAATAAAACAAAACTGTTAAGTCCATTCGCTTTTAAATATTCTGTGTCTACCTTTCTCTTTTTTACAATCGCCATGATTTCGCTGTCAACCCTTGTCACTAGCTGTCAATGAACCTGCGCCGTTTGCATTTTCGCGCCAGCATTGTGATTGGCTGATGGAGTACCGCGAGAGCTATGTGAGATCAGAGTGCTTCGTGTGTTTTCGTGCGGTGATGTCATGCCAACCCAAATGAAACTGAATACACTTTTAGTGCATCAAGCGGGCCAAAAAAAATCATTTGCGGGCCGGATGTGGCCCGCGGGCCGCCTATTGAAGAGCCCTGACCTAGACCATAAAAAGCAACTTTGTTTCTCACCACAAGAACTTGGACAGCGACATCTACCGGCATGATGACATTAAACTCCAGCCAGCAGGCACATTTGATATTTCGTATTATGTATGTAGACATTTACATTTATAAAAAGCACTTTACAAAGCGTTAACATTGAACGAATTCTTTGCCATAACCATTAACAGTTCACATAACAGTTCACAAGCAGAAGTTGCTGAGTCCAGTGTTCTTAACAAGGGAGTCATAATCTAACGGGAACATTTTGATTCCCACACCAGATATAAATAAACCTGCTCACATCGTGTTGGATCTTTTATAAAATAACGCGGTTTTGGAGACATCTGGATGCTTCAGTGTGACTGGTTCTGGTATGTTTTGTAAAGAGATGCGGTGTTGTTAAACCTACCTTTATTTATAGAGCTACAACACTGACTTGGACAAACATGCACTTAAATACATACATTACATAGAGAATACTTTTAAATAGTGTGCGTTTCCTGTGTCATCCAATGTGAATACGTTTGTTTGAATACAGCGCAACTGTAATATTAAATTAAATGATGAATAAACTATTATAATGTCACTTAGCCCTGGATGTATGCTTCATGTGTAGTGATGTACCATGCGATAACAATAATGTAAATAACCTAGTAAACAATATGTCGTGATGTTTTTGAGAGTGCAGAATGCAGTAGTGAGAGCTAAGACAGAGCTGTCTTTAAATGTTATTTACTTTACCCTCTTTTTGTGTCACGCGGTAATATCTTTCATAAGGTTTTCTGAGCTTTCTGTGGCTGTTGTGACAGACTTTTAAGCGCAAAGATTCTTCTAGAAACTTTAACCATTAACAGAAATGTCCTCCAACATAGTAACAAATACAAAACGGAAGTACAGAGCATTAAACAGGAAGTTACTCACGGTAAAAGCGGCCTCCACATAGAGGTCAAGACAAATGTGGATTCATGCGTCTCAATTGTTTTCACCTGAAAGCAAAGAGTAGCTGAGTCTGTGATATTCTCTGCAATTTATCAGCATCTTAAAGTGCAGCCTAGAGAGAGCGCAAGGCCTTTTCAACATCTAAAAATGTGCCGTGTGCTTTTCTCTCTATGATTAATAAGACAGTGAAAGCCTACACTATGAATTCTGCCATTCTCAAGTGGAAAAACTCCTCTTGGCTTTTTTCTAGACTGACAGGAAGTGTCAGCTGGCGCACAGAGTCATGAATGGGCAACCTGTAAACAGATGTCTTCGCTGACAGAATGCCAATATACAGCATATCATCACTTTCCCTGCATACAGATACAGTTGACGGGGTGACTCAGACAGGCAATTTCACCCACAAACGTTTCGAAATGCATTTTTTCCCCCACTAAAGGTATTCCTTATCTTTATAAACGCCCACAGACAGACGGCATCTATTTATTTCTCCCTCTATGTGCGAGCCTTTGTGAAGATCGGCTAATGCATAGAACAGGGCAATGGGCTGAAATTACAACGTGCATCTCGCACACACGCGGTTGCTGATCCATGACCCGGGTTCAGTTTCCAGGGGTTGGCAGTGGCCCAGTATTCCTCTGAGCCGAGTTCGGGTTTAGCAAAATATCAATTACTCAGCACTCCATCAGTGTACTGCAGTAAGGTAAACACACACACCTCCCTCCTCAGCATCATCACCCCGGGCTGCCTGCCACATGCACCTGCAGGAGACGTTTATCGTTATGAGGAGCTAAATTCCCCATCAGAGGTATGCATGTGTGCGCGTATTAAACACGTGCTAAGGCTTTTCACAATGTTCGTCATATCTCTGAATTTGGGCTTTAAAGGGGTGTTTTTGTGTCTTTTGCTGGCTGGCTGAAAGCCACAATTTGCACGTCAAGGCAGGTATGTGACATCACTGCTGTCATGTCCACACCACAGACCAATTATCAGCCCTCCATGGTAGAGACGGAAAGAAACAGAAGGTGCTCCTGATGCTACATGCGAGAGTGGGTGACCGTTGACTGTAATCAACAATAAAGCATTATTGAATTTGAATGGTGATAAATGCACAGTGTTTATATAATCATTTAGACTTATATAACAGTCATCATCAAACACACACACACACACACCTATAAACAAACACGTACTGTCTGTAAATGTGTCAGAGTGCATAAATGATCAGCATTACATTATGATGAGTGTAGAGGAATTTCAATCAATCGGATTCACCTTCCTTACGTTAAAAATATAGATCAGTGGTTCTCAAACTATTCAGATCAAGTACCGCCTTTAATAAAACGAGTTGTTCCAAGTACCACCTAATGACCGCCATAGAAAATCACATGAATAAACACTCAAATTAAAACTCCAATTCTAATGTATTATTAATATACAAACACTTTCTTATTTACTTGCTGTTTTGAGAGAACATATTTTTTCCAAGTTTTTCAAGTTAGTCAGCTGTAATAGGGGACACAAAACCCTTTTCTGTGATGCACTGTAAACAGGGGTCTGTAAATGACTTTTATGGGGGATTTATTAACTTTGTGTAGAGTTGCAGAAAGAATGCAAACCTATATTAAAGACAAACAATGTGGAAGGAATGTTTCAAACGAAAGATATATTTATATACGTATACTTAAACATCAAGACAACAGCAGTATATAACAAGCAGACTCACACTTGACTGCAGTGGCTCTTTTCAAAGTTTGTGTCAAAACTAAATCACAAAGCAAGTAGATGCAGGCGCCTGCAGCAATAACCGCAATAACAGCAATAATAATATGGAGTCTTTAATTTTCTGTCGTGTCACATACCACCATGGGTCTCTTCAAGTACCGCTAGTAGTACAAGTACCACAGTTTGAGAACAACTGATGTAGATCATGCATGATATTGAAGAAGTTATTGAAAATCATGCAGTTATTGCAAACAATTGCAAATTTGCATGTTGCAAAATTTGTATCATTTAGGTTATTTTAATAATTCCAATAGTAGATGTGCAATACTGGAATCCAATACTGAAGTTCAATTCATATGCTCCAATCAAAGAAAGGCTGAATCGAGAAACTATCCAATCAGAGTGAAGGAACAAAGTGCTAGTTATACTTAAGGCCAGATTTACTTACAGCATGCAGAAGCGCAAACAACTCTTTTGGCATAAAAATACTTATTGTATTTAAAAATAAAAACACAGTGAAAAATTAGCACTGAAAAGGCGACTGACCTTATTGTATTTCATATGCATTGGTACAAGTTTTCCCTTCAGACGCAAACCTTAGGGGAGGAGAATATTTAAATGTATCACGCAACGTGATTTATTAAGGTTTGCGCTAGTGATCGTACCGGTATTTGCGGCTTTATTTAACACGGAAAAATATGCATGTGTCAAACCCTGCACTAATCTGCGTTACTCTTAGTAGATTGCGTTGGGCATTATGGGATTGAGATATTGCGCCTACGTTTAATATGTTTTTAACGTGTGCCTTGTTAGCATGTCACCCGCAGAAATGTACGCTCCCAAATCCTCTCACACTATTTTGCCCTGTTTAGTCAATCCGACCCCTGATGTTCAATCAAAGCACTATTCGTCTTTTGACCCACCATATATATTTTGTGCCAATTTTTAAGCTTATTCTTCCGAACTGGAAGACAGGTTTAATATGACAACAGTGGAGAGATCGTAATTAAGCATTTATTGTTAAGTATGCACAAATGTTAAGTAGCTTTCACTGCTTATATAGAACACTGTTTGTTTTTTACAGTCTGCACTGTGTGATGTGCAACAGCGGCACACACTCTCATAACAAACATAACTCAGTCTGTTATCTCTTATTAATAATTAAAACATCGCTTTGAAGTTTGAAATGTGAGGCTTACCTTCAAATCTTACGTAACCTTCATAATAAGTCATTAAACATTGACTAAATCTGTGTCTTCGGAGCATCTGTAGTCTTACCGTGCAGTTAATGTGAGTGTTTTTGTAACCAGATTTCAGCTGAGAGACGCAGTAGCGTTTTCGATCTTTTTCTTGTCAGCGTTTCAGCTCTCCACCTTAAATCGTTCGGAGACGTGTTTTGAGTAAATGACACTGGAGGTGATGAAACAGAGGAACACTTCGTCATGCGCTCTCACTTCACTCAGAACTAAACATCAAGAGAGAACGCGTGCTAGAGCACAGAGAGAACACATCAAGATTTTACACATTCTTTTTTTAATTTTTTAGCAGAAGCATTGTCAGAACATCCTCTTATTGAACTGAAGCATGAGCTGATCTTTTTCATTAAGAGGAATTTGTAAAAGGAACATGTCTGAATGTCCTTCAATATAGCTCGAGCACTTCATATATTCAGTGTTTGTAATATTTGGTTGATCTGCTCACTTAGGTCAAGATTATTGAAATGTTTGGAGAGGGACATTTTCTGGATGAGCTACTTGGTGTTGTGTGTGACTGAAATGTAATTGGCTCGATGGGTATTACTTTGATTCAGTTGATTGGCTTATGAAATCAGATGTAATTGGCTGGTAAAGTGGCATGTAACAGATTTGAATGCAGGTGCATCTCTATCTTCCTGTAAAAAACGATAAACCCAGCTTCGTTTATAGAAAATGCTTACAAAATTCCTGCGGCAGACACTTCTAACATTGATGAAAGTGCATTAGCCCTTAAAGTACCCTGAAGGTTTCTCAGTTGAGCTCTTTGTATTAATACTCTGTAAATTAAAATACTTATGATTAATCTTTATGTTGCCTAATGGATTCCTTTACTTCAATAATGATAAGCCCGGAAATTAATTCCCATTTTAATGGATCATAAATTCTAGTTAAAATCTTATTGCTTGTGGAAATATGATGTTTCCTAAATGGTGACCAATTGAATCTGTCTTGTTAATCTAGAAGTGTGACAGATGTTAATGGCTCTGAATTGAATCAGAATTATGTGGACAGCGTATGATGGCTTTTCCACGTGTGATTTTTGTTTATTAAATGCAATGGGAATGTAGTGTGCAACTCTCATAAAAATGAGAACGTCTTTTCTGTGAGATTTTGGACCAAGAGAGCATCATTTCAAAGTCATTGTTCTGCTCTGATGATTGTCCCTTTACCAAAGGTTTATGTCTGGGTTTAAATGGTTCAGGTGTATTTATGAACTGTGGATGTCCTGCTCTTAGTTTCATCTCTTTTATCCCTCCTCTGCTCCTCTATAAATCTTCTTTCACTACTTTGGCAAATAAGAACATAGAAGGGCACGTTCAATGACGACGAAACATTAAAGAAGCACATAGGTAAAGAGAAAATGCTTCATTTCTTTTCTGCCTTAGCGACCCAGCGGTCTGATAGGTAACCACAACAGGGGTAGTCATTTGCCCTGCTGGGGTGAGATCGGTCTAACAGAGAAGCACGTTATTACCATGGATTTGTTCAATTGTTAACAGTTTAACTGGAACGGAACTAGAAATGGACCGTGTCCTGGCCATTCAGCCAGTTAACTAACTAGCTTGTTACCTTCAAATATAAACACTAGAAGGTCTGACACGCTACATGAATCACACTGCCAATGCAACAAATAACAATGGCATGGAGATGTATCACACGTTTTAGCGTGTCATTGTTTTCGGCTGTTTTGAAGAAACTTGACGACTCCATTTTTTAGCATTTCTTCTTTGTTTAACATATTTTAACCTTGTTTAAATCAGTTGCTCTTCAGAAGGTTTTCACAAGGTGCAGATGCTGCTGATAAAGTCAGCAGGTTTTTTGTGATGTGTCTTGAAATATAAAGAATCAACACTTTGTTTTATTACCACAAGAAGCCCACATGGCTGTAAATGTGTTAAGGGATGTAAACTGAGATGTTGTGCATGTATCGTCTAATTTCCACACGCCGGAGTGTTTGTCACAGAGGCGCCAGTGTGGTGCCATGCTGTAGTGACCCCTGACCTCTGATATGACCGTGCACCTGTCCCTGTAATCCCAGTTAAGCACTTTGAATACAGGTTTTTGGGGGGGGGGTTCAGATCAGCGATGAGAATCCTGCTCGTCCACCAAGTTTAGCATCAACAATGAGAAAAGTTGCATTTTGGACAGTACAAAAAACGTAAAGTTACATGTTTATCATGTCTTTTCTTGGAAATGATCCAGTTTTTCTGTAATGTGACATTTTTACTGTATCTCAAAAACAGTGTATAATTTGTAAAAATGTATGTTAAAATGTATTTTTACATTTTAATTATATGTGAAAATCTGATTAAAAAATAACTGTAAATTTCTGTAAAATATTTTTTTTGCAGTGAAATATGTTGAACAAATAAGATTCAATGCCCTCTCTGAACCATTTGTGTATTTAGTTACCTGGTTGAAGTAATGAGGTATCGTTACTGCAAGGGATTGCATATACACACAAAGAATGTCAGACATACATCACACGGTAAAGCACAGCCCCTTGTTCACGGATATTAAGAGAAGGTAATTCCATAGGATTCCTTTGAAATTCCTTTCTCCTACTTATGTATTAGGTGTATCTTCCTCTGATTTACAATGTTGAAAGGGTGTTAACCAGAAAGAGAGAGAGAGAGAGATATGGTCTCAGGTACATGGAGACTGCCACAGAACAAGAGTAGTTGGTAACATGAGACATGATATAAAGAGCATGTATGAAGCATGCTTGCCATACTCCGAGGATTCTGGGTAGTTTGCACCCCACGTCTCCTCATTACACTCAGTGTTGCCATCAGCCCGAGGCCTTTCTTATTGCTCGCTCTTATTTTCACTTCTGCGCTCTTTTCACGGCTGCATACCTGTGGTCATGCTATATCTCGCTCTGTTATTAACCTGTTGTGTAAAAAATAACAGCCTGGCAAAATATGCTTCTCATGCCAAAGTGTTTGTGAAGGAAGAGAAATAATTCATGTTTTCCTTCACTGTGTTTATGCTCCAGAAGACTGACATGTTCATTTTTCTTTCCTGGTTAGTCTTGTTTAATGGATGTGTCATTTTATTCAGTGTGTAATTTAGTATTACCTGGTCTCTTGGAAGATTTGTGTGGTTATGTAAGTTAGTTATTGTGTGCATGTGTAGTTTTGTGCACTTAAGTGTGCGCTCAGTCTCACGGCGTGCCACTAGAGATGGGATGTGTTCACTGGGATGCTGTAGCTTTTAGGCAAGAGAAAGTGCAGTTTATCTGGCAGCAAACAGGATACACACACACACACATGCACATACACACCAAACACACCAGAGGGATGCTGGGACTTGATAAAGAAGTAATTAAAGCTGGTGGATTTCCTGTTTTAATCCTTAAAAACTTATTTACAATATATTTTGTCCTTTCCCCACAAATAGCTGACATTGAAAGTGTTTGTTCATGCAGTACATTGTTTATTGATGTCCTAGTTTCTGTCAAGGAAACATTGTGTTTTGTTTTCAATTTCTCCAGACTGAGGAAATTGTTTAGGCAGTATCTCTGCCTTCAGCTGTGCCTAATGACTGGTGTAGTAACTGATACTTTATTTTGGATTGAAGTTAATAAGGAAGCATTCTTTGATAAAGCACATTGCATTAACGTTGCATAGGGGACGCTTGTGAGTTTCTTTTGTGGACTGAAAAATGGTCACAGTCGTGACGTGAAGACGCAGGTCACGAGTTGCCAGCTTAAACAGATCTCATATCCTAAAAGAACTGCCATAGCTTTACAATGCATATCAACATTTTTATATTACTATTTAAGCATATTGTTAACCCCATATTTTTTAAAATTTTAATCATCTTGTAGCTTTTATTTTCATTTTCTGTATTATACCCTATACCGTATTTTTATATATATATATAGAGAGAGAGAGAAATGGAGAAATGCGCCGATATATCGGCCAATTATCGTTACTGTCCAATAAAAGCTATTTTTCACACTCTTGGCTGACGATAGTTCAAAAACAGGGCAGATAAAAATTTTAAGAAACTTTACCAGTATTTATTTAATCTTCATAATCAGTATCGGCAGTATCACTCTGAATAATCGGCTATCATATCGATGGAGAAATGTAGTATCGGTGCATCGTATGGAATATAATTCATACCATTGTTGCACATTTTATTGTCGCTGTACAAAGATTGTAATATGAGTGCATATAATGATGAAGTCATCAAAATAGCTCACATAATATTTCTTCTATTAATATTTGAAGTAATGCAAGTTACAGAAACCTCAGGTCAACCACCCATTTATATTTTTATTAAAACACAGCATGTAATAGAAACATGCATATATGTGTAGAGAAATGCTGTTTCCTTCATGCCTGTTATCCGCCAACCTCACTAAAGACTACTGACTTCTCTGAACCTCCAGGGATGATGCTTCAAAGTCCCAGCTTCAAACAGCAGCTATTAAATTCTTATTTGCAACCGAGATAGCGTGTGTGTGTTTCTGTGTGAGAGTGTGCGCGTGTGTTTGTGTGAGAGAGAGATAGTTGAGGGGAAGGAATTAACAATGCAAATAAATTCAGCTAACTAATTATCCTCGATGAAACGGAGAGAAGGTCATAGACACAATTGTGGCAGGGTTGACAAGCAATTTACAAGGTTGAAGAGAGCAAGATGCAGCCACGCCCTCTGACATCACACGCTCTAGATGCCAACATCACTGTCACTTCATTGCTCGTGTTGGACAGGAAACTGCAGGCTTTTGCTTGGCGGACGGTGTTATGTTACATAAGACTTTTTGAAATACTCGGCATAAAGGATAAGTTATTTTAGCACAATCCTGTAGAATCAACAGTGACGCCAACGGCGCACCAAACCCTGTTCCTCAAGTCCGGCTCATTTCTTTAGCATGCAGTGATAGTTCATTACAGACAAGTGTGAGATATCTCTCCATTTAATTTATACCCAGCACCGTCCTTCTCCTGAATCCCTACTTACCCCCTCACCTCTGCTTCCTCCCCTTTCCTAAGCTCATCCCCATGCAATCGTTTTTTATCTGCCGAGGAGAAGATTTTATTAAGAGCATTCAATTTCCCCAAGGGGGATCATGACTGCTCCTTGATTATAGAGGAGATGAAAGGCCGGGGTAGGAAATGTCAGCCGTACGAGGGCAGGAAAGAGAGGCGTGTTCTGTTTGTTTTGCTCTCCTTCTCTCGCTCTTCCTCCCAGATGGAGGGGAGTTCATGTCGTGTTAATTAAAATGGCAGTAGCTGGAGGATGTGCTCTCCACCCTGTTCCGGCCCAATGAGGATCAGCTCCTTGATGAGGTGTAGATGTCCTACCTGAGAAACCTTAGTCAGGGATGATGGAAGTATTATTTAACAGGGGGCAGGAGGTTCTTTTTTCCATCCAGCAGTCATTTATTATTGCTTTTGTTCTGAGACTTGATGTTAAACGGAGGTCCAGTAATACAGTTTGTAGCTTCATTTGGACAAAGTCTGTGCTTTGGAAGGTCAGGCTCAGCCTCAGACATCACACTGAACGTTGGCTGAACTTATGGCGCGTGAGAAAAATTTTCAATCAGATTTTATATCGTTTTTTTTAAACAAATAATGTATGCAGTTGCATTTATAACTGCAATTATTATAATTTTTCTCTATTTGGGATATTTTTTGTCACAGGAACCGTCTTTATGATATATATCAAGTAGATAAACCAATGATGGCTAATTCATTGAGGTATTGATGGTCAATCCATTTGCTCATATCACTTAATTACTTAAGTGATGTTCAGACTCTCATTCTTTTCATTCTATTTAAAGAACGGACCACCTGTGCTGCAGTTTCAGATAAAGTCACCAGCCAATTAGCCGGTAAATCACTTTTATTTATTTTATCCACCAAGGACCATTTTCTCAGAAGGCTCTTTTTAACTCTCTTTGCCACTTAGCCGGTGTTCATTTTAGGCCCTGGTTACGTTCCTGCAAAATGTTCATGAGAATTAGCCAGAATTCTTAGCTTGCATGCAAAGGTTAAGAGACTTGAAAATATCGTGTGAATTCCGGGTCATGTACATCAGCAAGGCTTCCTGCCTGAAGTATTTGCTCGCAGCCACGGCTCAAGTGAAAACGGCTGTATCTGTAACAGATCTGTGAGGCAGCTGTCAATCTAGATCTCAGTAAGACTCTACGCATGCAGCTGTGAGGGCGGACACACACACTGTCTGATGCCGTTCTCATACTGAGAACTGTTGTTTCACACCTGAAACCCTCACTGGTCGGAAAATCATAGAATGAGTCTGAAAAAGCACCTATTGTACTTTCACAGAAATGCACCAATGTATCGGCCAATAATCTGTATCCGTCAGCCAGTGATCAGCGCCGATATGTCTTGTTAATGAAAAGAGGAGAGGAAATTGCAATGATTTTGTACTCTCTATATAGAAAATGTTAAGAAACATCACCAGTTTGATGTTCAATATTAAACGTTTGTTATGAATCAATAACATTCAGAAAATTCTGAACTATTCATTCAATCTACAGAATCCATCTCTAGGTGCTTGTTATGGAGAGGATTGCTGTTGCAAATGGATGTACGTTTTTTACTTGATGGATGATGATAATGAAACTAGAAACCACCCAGAATACCATTGAAACTGCATAAGAATGCCCACGCAACCATCCGCTTCCTTCGAAATGTGTACAAAAAATAGTTCTCGCCACCAGACCGGATTTATATTTGTCAGCCTGCCTTGGACACATGGTTTGATTCTATGCAGCATTTAGTCCAAGAATTCACAACCAGGAAACATTAGACAATATCCTCCTGGGCTATTGTCAAATTCTGTCGCATTTTCAAAAATTTGTCAGAGCCCGGCAGCTTGAGACATACACTCGCAACCCTATAAAGATCTGTCTCTCATCCCCAGAGCAAAACCGTTCCATCTGTCTGTCTGCATTACAGCCGAATCTGATTCTCATTTCTCTTTGCCTCCAGAAGTGTCTGAGATCCAGCAGGTATACTGTTTCACCTTGTCAGTAACCATCCCAGAACCAAACCCCAGTGTGGATGTGTTTTTCACACACACACACAGGCAGAGCTGGATGGATCATTCTGACACATGTTCAGTGGACGGCCCACTTCATTACGCCTCAGTCAACACACCTGACCTGCTCCTCTGGGTCCTGCATCTCTTAAGTGTGATTGAGATCTTACAATCTGCTAAGGTCTGAAAGCAAAGCACGTCAGTCTATATTTGTCAGTTAAGCGCGTTAGAAAGAGGCAGATGTATTGAGTATTCATGTATTTGTATTCGGCAAAGGAAAAATGTACTGACACAATGTGTCAGTGTATTGTTCTGTTTTGATAATGTCCCTCAGGTGATGGAGTTATCAGGTAAGACAGAGAGGGAAGCAGACAGACAGAATGTTGTCTTTCATTTGTTTCCTGCGGCGGATGCTGCAGGGTCACCCTCTCCTTCTCATATGTTTTCTCCGGGGTTGCTGTGGCAATAAGCTTCCATGAGCTGACAAAAATCCTGTGACTTTTAGAGAGAGACAGACAGGCATGTCGGGACAGTGTCCTCTCAAAAGCTAATACTGTCTGACGGACGGGCTGTCAGTTCCGCCGCGATTCCAACATTCAGGGATTAAAGAGTGGAGAGAGTAATCCCCGATTTCACATTTTTTCAGCGAATAATCGTGGCAGCATCGGAGTCACATAATAAGGCCAAATACATCCCCCTGACTAATTCGTCGGGTTGCCGTAGAATTCTTTGTTAAGCAACTTGCATACCTTTAATGAAATAGCTGGGTGTTAAATTACTGTGAGAAACATCCACGCTGGCGTCATTGTGTTGAGCCGGTCAAAAATGCAGCCGAGCTGTCGGTGTGAGTGTTTAGACGTCGCCCCGTCACTGGAGAATAATCCAGGTGATTGAATTTCAGGGTGTTTCTTGTGTTATTTGTCTTTTACTAGTGCACAAATGAAGGTACGACATGCTTTCTTCAGCCATCAGATTTAACAAAGGGCTTGAAACAGGTCTATGGGTCGGATCCAGAAAGCCTCATTAAAGCGTGATGTCTAGCTGGCTTTCCGTGTGCCACGTAAGACTCTTGTGTGAAGCTCCAGGTTCAAGTGCACACTTGTGTTCTTCTGTACATGTGCTTTTACAACACTTTGGACAAAGCTTCTGGCGTAGGTTACACATTTAGGATGCCGTGGGGCATGAAGTGATTCTTGATTTATTCCAATGCTTGCTAAGGCAGGCATCGGTCCATCAATTTAAACTTTTATAACTCTTATAAGTCTTTTCACTTTAGTCGGGTTAATGCGGTTCCAAACATTGAACTTTGTGAAGTGAAACAACAGAGCATCCCTGACTCTTGGTTGTACACTGGTGGGATATTTGAATACAATGCTTACAGGTTTTATCCTTTTTTACCTCGCTGACATTGTGAAGTCAAGCTTGAGATTTCTGAACAGTTAGCATAATGAAAAAAACAGCGGATGGGCATGGCAGCCGTTCTTTGTATTTGGCAACCCTGTGTTTTTACTCTTACATTTTAATGGATGGTAGATACAAATTAAACACAGAACAGAATATCTTAGGGGCTGAATACCAATGCACCACTCAGGACACCTTAGAAACCACATAGCAATGTACTGGCAACCACTCAGAACTCCTTAGCAACCGCATAGAAATATCCTGGCAACCACTCAGAACACATTCTCACTCACATTTTCTTAACCTTTTTAAACATCAGAATTGCAAATATTGTTTTTATTTTTAACGTTCAGATCTCATCTAATTATGTTATATCCACAGTGACTTGTAGTTTATCGCTCATGGTGAGAATCAGAACAGTGGTTTTCTGGTTAACAGCTCTTCCCATGAGACCGTTTTACTGTTCTGAGGTTCATTTTAGTATGATGACTTCTTAGGTTAAGTACACTTTTGACTAAATTCTTATGAGAGATTAAAAAAAGGGACACAAGTGAGATGAAATGTTAAACGAGTTTCTGAGGAAAATGTCTGGAAATCTGGAAAAATTCCAAACCTCCTATCCATGTGACTATGTAGGAGATATAACCAGAAATTTTGAACTTTATCCATTTTTCCTATGGGTAAAATTTAACCACAATACCATATATGTACCACACTATACAATACCCCAGTATACCGTAGTATCTCTTACAAACCCTCCCTTCCCTGTGGCTGGGATTGCAACAGAGGATTCCTTCAAAACCTGAAGCTGTATCTCGCTATGGTCGGTGTTGGTTTATCCCCACTGGGGTCTATTACCAAATCTGTGTGTCACACAAAGACCTCCAGTGCATCATAGTGACCCCGCTGCGACCTTATCTGTGCTTTTTCTCCATGGAAAACAAACACAACAACAAAGGTAACAGGATGAGGTGTTCAACAGGTGCACGTTCTCACACACGGAAAGAGTCAGACAGACATCAGCCCTACGGGGAATCTCTCTCGGCTTGTTCTGGGATATTCTTGCGTTGCAGGGTTCTGGCTAAGCTCTTTATGTAGGCTTTCCCTACTTCTCCCTCTATTGTTTCAGAGAACACTCTTCTGTGTGAGTGTGCATAATACGACCGTACTGTGAGAAAACGAAACTTTGGTGACACTGTAATTTAAGCACAATGCGGTCCGGTAACATCATTGTGTTGGTGAACTCATAAACAGCTTCTGAGTATTTTAAAGGCAGAATGGAATGTGTTTTAAGAGGTCCGTGATTGGAAAAATTTATGTTTTCATTATTTTTATAAATATTTTAACAGCAACGTGAAATTCTGAACAGTGTTTAATGAGATCAGAGATGAAAGACCAAAAGGCCTGGAATGCCTAAAACAACAGTTCTCAGGTTAAACAGGATAAAATGCAAATTCACGGTTGAAGGGATGGTTTACCTAAGAATTCTTATTTTTTTATTCTTTAACAATTGTTGCAAGGCAGGGCCTTCATGTGTGTTCCACAGAGGAACATGTCTAATTCCACCAACCACAAGATTTGCTTTTTGGGGGAGATCAACAGCGAATTATGTACAGTATAAATGCCAGTGCATATTAAAGTTATAAATGACGAAAAAAATAAATATTCTGTCATCATTTACTCATCCTCGTGTCCTTTCAAACACGACTTTTTCTTCAGCTGAACACAAAGAACTTACTCAGACCTGCTCTCAGTTTTGCAACAGACAAAAAATAGCATTTCATCGAATGTGCAATGTTAATAAAACTCATTAAATGTGTCCATTCTATACACTGCATCCTGAGCCCGACCCTCCAACACACACACGCATGATGTGTGTATAGACATAAGTGTTACCACTTGACTTCAAAGCATATGGTACGTGCAGACAATATTTGGTATGATTATTTAATTGAACATGAAATTATTCAAATAAACAACAGCCTTTTACCTTTTAATAAACACGCTAGGCCTCATCACAATTGAGATGTTATTTGCATTAATTGCTGCAGCTCTCATGTTTTGGTAAGGCTCAATTAGTGTTGTTAAACAGCTTTGAACATTCGGTCCTATTATGTTTTCTTTCTGCACCTGCTGTTCTTAATGATGCTAATTTGCATATTCCTGTTATTTCCTCTAATATCTGGTAGCAGGGATTGCGTGTTGGCCACATGACCCTCTTTTTTTCAATGACCGTGCTCCTCATTTCCCATTTCAAACACATAGAAGCACGTTTCAGATTCATAGTTCAGCTCATCTTTGTATAAATAGGTATAAATAGACATTTGGCATCATGAGATCTGACATGCAAGATTTCTCCTCCTCCATAGTGCAAAAGAGGAAGTTGAACTTAAACCTTTGGATTGGAGTTTTATTGGTTCCCAATTTAGTTTTAGCTTAGACTGTATTCTTTTGAGACCCTGGGTCAATATGAGCCAGCCGTTCTGTAAGGTGTTGAAATACCTCGAGGGAAATTTCCCCTCTCACCATCGTACACCCATGACCAGAAACACCACAGGCAGATTAGTCACACCTCGACCCGCTCAGATTTACATTAGCAGTGGATTTCACAGCGTGAACTGTACCCCACCTCTCTTTCTTACAGTCACGCGTGTCAGCTGCCAGAAGCCGGGCGGCCCGGGTGGTCTTGCATACCAACATTTATAATGCCGTGGCTTTTTTTTATCAAAGGGGCACAGCGTATGGTACAATTTCATCATCTGTGGTGCTGTGTATGTACGTGCTTAATTCTTACTCTTTGTTATGCGTGTGTGTTTCAGAGGACCAGATCCCTCACGGGTTCCCCACCATAGACATGGGCCCACAGCTGAAGGTGGTGGAACGAACGAGGACCGCCACCATGCTTTGTGCTGCGAGCGGCAACCCTGACCCGGAGATCTCCTGGTTTAAAGACTTCCTTCCTGTCGATATTAACAGCAGCAACGGCAGAATCAAACAGCTCCGTTCAGGTAAAATAAACCTGTGAATACACAATATAATATTCAGAGGGCTTCAAGAATGAAAGTGTTATGAAGGTCTTCTGCGGCAAAGAAAATTGCGAACAGGAAGGTGTTTTTTATTTGACGACAAACAATGACGGACGTTGCACAATGCCTTCTGGAACGTACAGTATTTAAAAAAAAAATATAGATATATATAAAAGAGTTTTAGGCCTTGAAATCAGATGAAACAGATGAATCACAGGTTTGATTCAAAGCAAACAAACATAAAAGATTTCTTAATATTTTCATTATGAAATGTATGTGTTAGAACATGAGTCAGAAACGACAGTACATTATAGAACTGTCTAAAATATCAGTAGCGATACATTTATATTTTACGTTTATAGCTAAATATTCAAACTGTATACTATACAGAAGACGGAAATAGTTGCAATGTGTGGATTTTCACATTTTGAATGCATCATCACTCCCACGTGAGAATTATGGGTAATTTAGTTCGTTTATTTTTTCCAAAAATGAAACGATAGAAGCAGACTCTATAGATTAAAATGATGTTTTCACCCACAGTGTGGCTAGCAGTGACATCTGCTGCGAAAGGCAACACAACCCTGACACTTACCTGTTAACATTTACATTAATTGATCAAAGCCTGGAAACTCAAATGCCATATGAATACAGAAAGTGTCTTACATCACACAAAACATCCCATGCACGCTCTCTCACATCAATAGTATCTCACAGAAAGAGAGCAAGCGACCATTTTATTTCCTAACGGGCCTCCG
The DNA here is from genome assembly GCF_947034865.1 of Barbatula barbatula. NCBI lineage: Eukaryota > Metazoa > Chordata > Actinopteri > Cypriniformes > Nemacheilidae > Barbatula > Barbatula barbatula. The sequence goes on along the minus strand of NC_136770.1, from coordinate 4,984,250 downwards.
GTTTCATTTTTTGAAGTAAACAGGGGTAAACATGAGGACAGCCTTGCAGTTATTATTCATAACCCTCCCGTTAGGACACGCAAACAATATTAACAACACAGAGCCGTGATTTGTTTTGATTGGAATCATTGGGCCTTGTCAACAGTGATTTCCAGCATCAATCGTCAAACGGTCCTGTATTCGTCAAATAATTCCCACTCGGACAATTCATCTCAGATAATCGTGTAATTTATTTGTTTGCATATACTCCATTATTTGATCCTGAGATTAGCTCTGCTCTCCGGCCATTAGCACGACGGCCTTTTTTCATTAACCAATGCTAATGAAACAATTTTTCAATTCGTGACCTTTATAGAACTTCTATGAACAAAATGGAAAAACACTCATAATTCAATACCTGCCGCTTCAAAGCGGAACCTTAATCTCACTGCGGCACGTCATTGTGTTGGAGTAATTACCATCAACCGTGCCGACCGTGCACGTTCTACCCTGGACATCAATCAACAATCTGTTTACAATGCTGGCTGGGTGATAAGCAGGCAGGGAGGCGACAACTAGAGGTACAATCTGATAAAATGCGAGAGAGAGGATTAGACGCTCTCTGGATTGTAATCCTGCTTCTTTCAGTGTAAACAGTAACAGGAAAGCAGCTGCACAACAACATGTCAGGAAGCAAGCCCCCGGTCAGAGAAACGAGTGACTGGCCCTCGGCGTCCTGACATAAAAGAGTGGAAGAGCTTTGAACCGGCTGCTTTTTCTGTTCAGATCTCGTCTCACGCCCGAGGGCATCATCCCGTGCTGAACATTATTTAGAGAGTTCACCGGCCTTCAGGTTATCAAGACTTTTAGTAAAGAAGTGATTTTTTTAACATGGGGTTCACGACCCCTAGGTGGGCAATGGTGGAATTGCAGCGGGTCTGCTATTTGATGATTGAATTAAAATATATATTTTGGATCAAATGAAAATATGTGTATGTTAAAGTTTAGCTACGTAAATATAAAACCGTCCTTCATCATTAAAATGAAACATTTAAATGATCACAAGTATATGGCTTTGTTAATCAAGAAAAAGTTATAATAATAACAAAAATTATTTGTGACTAATAATTATAAAATTTGGACTAATAATTTGTGACTAATTAACTTTTTTTGACCTGATCATATTTGAGACACTTTGATCTAGAAACATACAGCTGCGGAAAAAATTAAGAGACCTATTCAAAATGATTATCAGTTTTTCAGAATTTTGTATTTATAAGTACCTGTTTAGATAAAATGATCATTTTGTTTCATTCTATGAACTGCTAACAACATTTCTTCCAAATTTCAGATACAAATAATGTTTCTATTTGCATTTATGTTGTGTATTGGTCAGGCTTAAACCCCAAACGTTTTATATAAGGGAGCATGCTCCATCTCTCCACCAAGGGTTACTTGACTCAAACAAGTTTGAAGACCCCTAAATGATTAGTGCCGAAACAACTGTCAATGTTATTTATGCCCAAACAAAGAGTTGTGGGTTTGCACCAACCCCTAAATTGAATAACCAGCGCACGGCCTCCTTCTTCCAGCTAAGCTTTCAGGCAGAGGTGATTAATAATGATTGCTGAGAGGATCCGTCAGACTGAATATAGATTTCTCCTTAGTAAAATCTAACTGAGTTAAACGTCGAATAAAGTAACACATATTAGACGTTTATCCCCTTGACATTGTGAAGATATAGTAAAGTTTTACTATTCTTCATTATGGTGGTGCTACACTGTAGGTTCACCCAGCAGAATGAGCTCGCTCCGAGCTTTCCGAGGGTCCCAGTGTGCACCGGGCCCCGTAAACTGATGATGCCTCCCAAATGCAAGCCACACAGTTTACAGAGGCTTCCTTGTGTCTCTGATCCCCCACCTTCCCAAATCTACTCCTGTTTTCACCTGCGGAGAGGTTGGTTTATAATCCAGATTAACATAAATCTGCATCATATCCAACAGACTCCACAGTATATGAACACGAACCTTCTGTACTGTGTACAGTATCTCCAGTAACAAAAGAGATTTTTCTTGTAAAAGTGCTCAAGGGTCAGTCATTGCAATACATTACGGGATAGAAGTATGATAGTAATTAATCAAACTGCTGTCACAAGATTTCCACCCGCACATGCTGTTTTTATTTAGCACAGCTGCGATTGAACCCAAAGGCCAAAGATGTGCTGTAGGTAGAATATGAATTTCTCTAAAAACAGCAGGAGACCCTTGTGCACAGAGTGACAGGAGAAATGGTTACTGGCTCAACTGTCAGCAAAAATATGTCACCCCGAGGCTAAAACATACTCGACGCAAGTATGTGACACCTCGAGCTACACAAGTGGGGTTTCACAGATGCCAGTTGCATTCTTAGCATCCCCACAAGGGGAGCTAAAATGAGTTAAAGCTTAAGATATGGCGTTCTATGACGCTACTGTTTTGGCAAAGCAACAGAATAATTTATTGCCAATACCGTAACATTATTGATCATTGAAGTTGTAACATAGCTTGGCTCAAGACCTCTTTGTTAAATCCCTTTTGCAAGAAAAGCAAGTACATGCTTTTTGCATTTGCCTACTTGCGTCGGGTACGTTTCTGGCCTGAAAGAGGCAATATAAATTATTCATTTGAAATAAAACACATAATAACGTGAAGGTGCTGCAGATCGTACAGCACTAAGAAAAAAACCCCACATTTATTTCTCAAATCCGAATGGGATTGTTCATGGCACTTCTTAAAAATACATATTTTTTCTCCTGTATATCTCTCCTGTTTTCTCTCGTCTCTCTCTCTTTCCTCTGCACTAATGGTTCTCTTTAATCTTATTTCCATTCATATTACCTCATCAGGTGGTACACCAATCAGAGGTAAGAACGCTGAAAACAGAAAGTATCCGAATGCGTCGTCACCTGATCTTTTACTCGTTCACCCCCAAATGTCCCCATCACTGTTTTCACCTCCTCTCTCATTCTGGGTCTCTCCTTGTCTTTCTTCTGGTCTTCAGTCCAGCCTCGTCTCTGTGCATGAACCTCTGCTTGTCTGTCTCACGAATGGACGTCTGAATCAAGCCATTTGAAAAGAATAGGAATGTTAAAGATTTTGAAGACCAAATCACAGGAAACCTAGAGGCTGGTATCTCTCCAAAAACGGGAAAAAGTGTTAATGATTTTCCATTGATGCATGTCACGAAACTCAACAAGAACATGTGCTTGCCGTATTTGAAAATAAGGACATTTTTGTCTTTTCTACAATTTTGAGTTTTATGTGTGTGTCTGTGTTTGTCTGTGACACCGGACATTTGGTGTGGACACCTTTTTTATTATAATGGGTTAGATTCTAATCCCGTGTAGACACGGTGTGAGAGAGATTATTATTAGTAGTGAAATGTTATTAATATTATTATTATTATTAATAGGTATTTGTTGATTAAAGCTATTTACATCAGGGCCGATATATCCGGTTAATCAAAATAGGACAGGAAAATGCAATGATTTTGTGTATAGAAATTGTTAAGAAACATCAACAGTTTGATGTTCAATATTAATGGTGATTATATTAATTAATAACATAGGAAAAAGTTAAGAAATATAATTGTAATCTTCATAATCGGTATGTGCAGACATCACTCTGAATAATGCTATCGGTATTAGTAGTTGCAATAGATTATTTGAGTTTTTTTCTGTACAGATATTCCAATAATAATCTTTATTATACATCAAGACCTGGATGAGTTTTAGTATTAATTCGTATTATCATCAATTCATCATTTTAATGGAAGACGTAAGGTCTTCTGATGACTGACAGCCTGTCTGATCAATATCCTCATCTCCGGAATTAGCGAGATACCTTGACAACATCTCATTCCCTGAAATGCAAAAACGCAAAAGCTTAATGTCAATATGACCGTTTGTATTAGCAGTACCGCTCTCCGCTCAGGGCTCTTGACTAAAGCTGATGAGTCTTTTCTTCAGGCCAGAGACCAAAACGACCAGTCATAGAATAGCTCACCGTCGACATGGGTTAAAAGAAATGCGGTTCTCTATTGTAATACAGAACTGATCTTTCCATATCCGTTGATGTAGAGACGAGCCGTCGTCACAGGGAATCTGAGATTAGACAGACTAGACATTTCTTAATATCAGTCTGATACTAAAACATTAGATATAAAAAGAACTGATAGGAAAAAACCTGATGATAAGAGCAAAAGAGACAATAGCGCTGTTGTAAACTCTTTTTGTTAGGTATCACAGAGTAAGAGCACTTGTGATGTGAAGATGGCTGCACAAAGTAGACAGCCAAATGGTGCTGCCCTGTATCCATTTGGACCAAATCTAAGACGGCATTGTATGTATACTTTGCAAATAGAGAACTGCGATGTAAATAAAATAAGAAAAGTGTGTGTGTGTGTGTGTACATTTGAAGAGCGAGGTTAATGCTCAGATTTCTAATGAGGTCTCATAAACTTTCAGTTATGTTTCAATTTTTAATGCACACATTTAAACCCATCCCATAATGCATTTCAGGAATATTTCTGAAATACAGAACATTGAAACAACATTTTATTTCTTTCGGTGTGCCTCCATCATTCTCAGATTGCATGATGTATGTCACGCGAACGAAAAGCACCGCCATACTTAACAACCTAACGGACCGATGATCTGCTTCTGTTTGTCAAAACACAATGTCTGCAGTGTTTCTATGTTATGTGTGCTCTTAAATATATCAAGAATGAATATTCCAGCACGCTGGGGTCAGGTAAGTGGTGGTAGGATGCAGATAGACGTCTGGCCTTTCTTTTAGAGAGAAAAAGCGTTGCATGTACTGCGACAGGTTTGTCTTTAAGTCAACAAGCTGTTAGTGTTAGTCCACCTGGATCACCTTTTGTTTGGTGACATGGCTGTCGATGGATGCTCGGAGGACGTATTGACAGTAATTGTGCCAGTTATGTCTCGAGTCAGTCAAATCCATTCTGGTTTTGTCTCTGCTAGCAGAAATCTGAGCTTATGCGCCCTGACAGTTCTAGCCAGCAGTGCCTACAGGTCTCTTTACTTACCCCAATGAATAAATAACTCAGTTTGCTTTCCATTACTGGCGAGGATTTATTGAATTATGGAGCGAAAGATGTTTCTCGTTTCTTTCTGTATTTAGAAAGGCAGGAAAGGTCATGTGGCAGCCAATTGTTAGTCAATGAAGTGTGTGTCTGCGGTTTAGCTGCTGTAGATTTGTGGAGCACAAATAAGATTTGCTTTCCCTCGGGGCACCTGTGCCGATGTTTTGACCAGCGTTCTTGTCTGGGCACGACTGTTGTTGGATCGTTTGCAGCGTGTTCCTGTTTAGTGCGTTGGAGGTTACTACAGTTTGTGTGTGTGTGTGTGTGTAAGATCATTTTAGTTGGGTTTGTGATATGTGTGTGTTGTGTTTGCAGGGGCGCTACAGATTGAAAACAGCGAGGAATCCGACCAGGGCAAGTATGAGTGTGTGGCGGTGAACAGCGCAGGAACGCGGTACTCGGCTCCTGCCAACCTCTACGTCAGAGGTAAGATCTGCCGACGTCACCGAAGGTCCATCTGAACCAAAGCCAAACCCTATTCACTTCAAACCTCTGCTTCTTATGCAGGATTTACCAGAGCTGGACCTGTCTCTCAAAACCTGATCATTTCTTTTTATTCTTCTCTATTCACCTGATAAAACCTCAAGCTGCTTACATGAGGAAGAATTACTCTTATTTTCCACCTCTGATCTTTTAAAGGCATTTTAATGACAGCTTTGCTGCAGTGACCCAGCTGTGTGTTTGTGTATGTGTGTTTACATTGTGTTTATCAGTGGCAGATTCTAAAGATAATACATTTGACTTAAAATTAGATGTAGACAAACGATTCCACATCAAATTTGTTTAACCCGGTGTTGTGTTCATGTTATTGTTACTTAGATCGATTTTGCGCATCTAGTTGACCCACAGCATTATTCTTTTTAAGCAAATATATCCATACTAATGTGTGTAAAAATCAACATATCAAACTTTCAAGCAACATATATGGGTAATATCTGTCATTTTCTTCTTTCACGTGATTTTATTTTATAATGTTATTTTATTTTAAAGCAAACATTGATTGGTCCAACACACTAAACGGTACTGAAGTCCACACATACAAAAAGTTAAATATTATTAATAATAATAAAACAAATATTAAATAAATGTACTGATGTGAGCTGATTTCTCACAGAAACCAGACTTAAAGCTAGTCCCAGACTAAAATTAAAGTTGGAGCTGTCTTACCTGAAAATAATGCCCGACATATCTTAAAATACACCAGTGCCATTGTTTTGTTTCAGGATGCAAACCAGTTATTTTCCCCGAAGGCATTTTATATGATCGATTTAAACATTCTAATTTAACTTAAGCTGAGACTTTTCTGTGAAACTGGGCCTTAGACACGTAAAATGATCTTTAAGTTTGATTGATTGCTAAGATTGTTTGTAATGTTTTACATGTCATTTGGCTTGACATCACACAGCTAACCGTGCAATTCATTGCTAGAGGTGTCGAACATATCACTTTAACCGTAAGCAACACTTTAGCAAATTAGATATAAATCCCTCTCACTCCACTAGCCAGGCAATGAATATGAGAACCAGTGTAAGTTTTGTCAGGGTATCCGTGAACGAACATGTCGACTCTTGCAGGCAGGATCAGAGAATCTCGTTTTTAAGCAGAGCCGTGGAATTTCCCTCATTATTAATGTCAGGATCTATTACAGCAGAAACCACAGAGCCTTCAGAACTCCACTCTTTCATTCAACACACCTCCGACAAGTGTTCAAAGACCTTAAAGGATTTGTGAATATGGAAAGGTTGTGGTAAATTGTCTTTTTAGGATGTGAACTGAACACACAAAAACGCATCGATGCTTTCTTGAAAGCTTGATTCAAGGGTCAAATGCTACAGTCTCTCTGCCGCTATCTCAAGGAATTGATGTCGTTTGAGTCTGTTTATAATATCTGTGTTGGGTTGAGACTCGGCTCTAGAGTTGGAAATGAAAACTAGACTCACATCTTTTTCCATAAATTCTGCTGGTTTTCTTCCTCGAGCTCGACCAATCAGAGCGCCTCGGTGAGAAACCCTATATAAATGATGCATGGGGAAGATCAATTCTCTCCGGAGCTCTTTGATCTTTACACAGACCACACACGCGCACACAATCGGGATGTACTGTGATGAATGACATTTAATATATATGTATGAGTATCAGACTTCACTCGGTGCTTTATTTTTGTGTTTGAGAGAGAGCGAATGGTTGTTAGTTAGCGAATGTTTCACCTGTTGTGTCAGACTTTTATTGCTTTTTTAATCAGAGATTTATAACTCACATGTATTCGCAGTTGAAGTGAAATGTCTGAGTTATCTGTTTGTGTGTGTGTACGTACATCTTGCACTCCGTTGTTTTGTAATGAGTAAGGCTGAGCGACATAGTAAAGAAATGCTCTCTAATAAAGACTATGAGTTCAAAACATGGCATTGTTTGCCAAACACATTGAACTGTAAAAAAACAACTAAAACACAGTTTAGAAGAATTAAGATGATAATGGTGCTCGTGGTTCTTTATATGCATCAATGAATGTAACAATCATACGGTACAGTACATTCAAGTAAATCAGTGTTTCAAAAACATCAAACAACGACATTGTTCTTTAAACGGTAAACACCATCTGTATTCCCTTCTCTCTGGACACACACATGCACCCTACATTTACACAAATAGCATACTGTATTAATATAACATGGAATAATCAATGGATTTAATTTAAGATGGATTTCCAATATGATGGTAGACTACTAAATTGTGGATATGTATATGTTGCCCAGCCCTACTAATGAAGGATAGTCACATACAGAAAGCTGTGTGATGGGTTTATTTTCCTTTGTACTGTAGTATAACTGTCTAGAGTCTCTCCGCAGGTGTGTTGACATCACCGACACACAGTGACATCAGATCTCTGCTGAACGGCTTGTGCGCGTGTTTAATACAATCACAATTTTTGTTTGTTTGCTTACAGTGCATCTGTTGATCACTGTATATGGGAGCCACCATTTCATAAGTGCTTATCCTGTTCTGTCACTCTCATTCCCATGTGCCTTACCACACTGACGCTCACACCGTTGAGGGTCCTGCCTTTTGCTTGTTTGTTTATGTGTGTTTGTGCCTTTGAATTGTTCAATCACATTTCACCCCAAATGTGGAAAATTCTGATTCCTTATTGAAATAGGCTTGTGGGTTGTGTCGTTGCTCTTATGATAATAAAAGGGATAGTTTACCAAAAAAAAATATTCCGTCATCATGTACTCTACCTCAATTTATTACAAAACTGTATACATTTCTTTGTTTTTTCTGTTGAATACAAAAGAAGATTTTTTGAAGAATGTGGGAAACAAAAAGTTGTGGGCCACCATTTACTAGCATGGGAGTTTTCTTATCTGCTATGGTAGTCAATGGTGCCCCAGATCCAGGGCCGTCGCTAGCGCGGTGAGAGGTGGTGACAATTCTCAGTTATACTATAAAGTCACCTGTTTCGAAACAACATTTAATACATGAATTACATAAAGGAGATTTTTTATAAATTTGATATTTTATACAATACCATGTTATTTCCATCAAACATTAAGACTTTAGAAACATTTAAGTGGTCTATTTATTTATTTACATGACTCCAGTCATACATTTAACTTATTCTGTCAAATAGACTACATCAAAGAGATAAGGCGTAAAACTTGATATTAAATGTCCCTCTATTAATTGGAAGGCGGTGAGGACCCACATAAAGTTTACATTGGTTCTCTAGCTATGGCTCTGCCCAGATCTGTTCATCTGTTCAAACATTCTTCAAAATATATGCTTATTTGAAAATGATTTCCCCAATATGTTCAGAAAAATAGGCTTCAGTCTTTTAATGAAATGAGAATCATTTCATGTAGTTTCTACTGTTTTCTTGTTTTGGGGTGAAATTGATGTGTGAAGTGAATGTGTGTATGCAAATAGCAGTTTTTTACTAAATACGTTTAAACCATAAGCAGATCAAGTCATCCTCATAGTATTTTTCATGACTTTAGCAATATATCAAAGAGAAGTGTGAGTGTGTGTGAATCGCATGTTTGCTGGTGCTCTTTCATTGTCTTCACATTCTCGTCTCATGTCTCTTTTATGGATAAGCAGAATATTTGCCTGTTTTACTCTCTCTCTGTTTCTCCTTGTCTTCCTCCTCTTCTTCCTCTACTCTTTTGTTTCCCTCCCTCCATCTTCATCGCACCCTGCCATCCAAACTCAATCCACTCCTCACTCTCAGACCAACGGGAAGGTGCGTTCTTTTCACTCTCTCTCCTCCTACTCAGAGGGTCTGCGGACGGGAGCCGCGTGCGCCCCCTGCTGTTGCGTGCCGGACCCCCCGTCTGCCACAGCTGGACAGACTCGTGCATGACGCTGCTGCCTGTTGCTTTAATGCATTACCTTTCAACATGAGATTTTCTTGCATGCTTGTGGACGTTTTGTCATCACCTGATTTACTTTCTTTTTTGTGAGGTGTAAAGAGTCAAGAATATAAGGGCCAATGTTAGGCTGCTTCCACACAATTCTAGTATTGATGATGCCGACCCGAGACTCTCATTATTCAAATCTGCATCTTGTAGGCTGAAGACTCGGAGAGGGACTATACTTTTGGTTTTCAAAAGTTTTTCGTTCACGCTGCTGTTTTAAGAAAACGTTTAGATATTTTATGCAGTGTAGCACGGCACTGCAGCATAATTCTTTCTAAATCTACCGGGCAATATGCTGTTGTTCAGAGCTTGAACCGAGAGGGCAAAGAACAAACAGAGAAATCCACCCTTAGCTTAGCAGATCAGACTCGTTTATGTACCAGTTCAAATTTCAAAAACAACAACAATCCTTCGCTTTTCTGCCCGCCATTCTGAGATCTCGTCCTTTCATCCCGGTTAACTGCCAGAAAGCCTTTTGAGTTCTCAAGCATTTAAACTGGCTAAAGCAGCTTTGATTGTTTGTTTTGAATCAGCCATTCGGTGAAGACTTCCGCTGTGGAGAACAGCACAAACAGAGCAAATAAGATGACAGAAAGCAATGAGGCTTTTTGTTTAAAGGCTTCCATTATCCTTTCAAATAAATCCAGTCCCGGAACGCTTGATCCCGGGCGTTTGTTCTCCGCGGAGAAGACAAACACGGCCCTCTCTACGTTATCTCCAAAACAAGCTGTTTCATTTAGACAAGAACGTTGGATGACATTGACAAATTAGCTTTTTTCTTTTGGAAATTTGTGATAGGAAAAGAGAAATAGCATCTGATGTCAAACTGATGGTCTTGGAGGTCTGTTTTGAACTCTGATAAACAATCGCTTCAAAATCAAACAGGGGTTTAGGGCACGATACCAGACAAACTTTAGGTAAACTTTTTCTGTTTCACCCCCAAACGCCATTTTTCTTGTGCACATTGTAATATTATTTTCATGAGAACTACAATTTTTTTTCCCAGATTCTCATTCGTTTAATATGGTAATAATAATGCGGAACCCAAAACCAATCCACTGATTTGAAGAACCTTAATGGGATAGTTCACATAAAAATGAAAATTCTGTCATGAATTACATTTATGCATTTGGTAGATGCTTTTATCCAAAGCGACTAACATTGCATTGTACTATACTGGACATTTGTTTCTGACAATGTGTAACCCCCATGGGATCGAGCCACGGTCAAAATTATTATTGTACACTTGTTTTCTTCTGTTGAACAACCAAATATATTTCTTTGACTTCAACAGAACAAAGACATTTATACAGATTTGGAACAGCTTGAGGTTGAGTAAATCATGACAGAATTTTCATTGTTAGGTGAACTGTCCCTTTAATGTTGCATCTAAACTTGTATAGATATAACTGTTCTTTATAATGGTAAACAACTTCTGCAGAAGGCATTGAAGAACCTGACAGGAATCAGTTAACACGTCCGGGGTTTTTTTGAAGACCACTCCGATGTCTATTCGATGATCTATTGAGTTCTTTGTGTCTTTACACATGCTTTCATTTCTGTGACCTCAGGCACGTTCTCATCAGCACTGTCGTCCTGCAATCTCTCGCATTGGCACAATGCACCTCTGACATGGATTCGTGAAAAAACATATTTTATAACTTCCAAATGGCTCAAATGTAATTTCTAGGATTTAAAGCACAAAAACTGGCAACATCAAGACTGCTTTTCTTGTTGTGGAATCCCTTGCTTCTGAAAAAAAATCCAATTGTGTACTTTCTATTGATCAGAGTGGGCTACAATTGGATCTTTTGCACTTTGCTGCACATTATGTCATTTATTTGTGTGCAATTCATTTGATTTAGTGTATTGGTCACACATGCATGCTTCGTTGACTATTGCTGACGTGTTTCTTTGCTTCATGCTTCATTGATATGCTTTAAATGATCTGTGTGTGTGCGTTTATGTGTGTTTGTAAAAAAGATGTGAGTTGAATGCACCCCAGGATGGGAGGTATTTCTGCACCAATCCTCCCCATCTGAAGCTTGCAACTCTCTCTCTGTCTCTTTCTCTTCTAATTGAATGCCTGTGTTTGTGTTTATGTCTAACAGCAAGCTTTCATTGCTCTACTAACACTCCTAGAAACAAGTCTTACGAGATACGTTCAGCCCATTCTCTAACCTCATGTCTACTCTGAGAGACTCTGAAACTTTCCTAACAACCTCCAAACTCTTGCCATCATGTCCTAACCATCCCTCATGTCCATGGATAACATCATCCTCTCTATGTACAGTGACTAATGTGGATTAATGCCATGTCTTTCTGCACCGCAGGCACTTCTGCCAGACTAACAAACTCCGTCCCCAAAGTCTAAACTCTTTGATTATCTGTTAATCTCAAATTCAGTCCGACGGTCTCTCGCCACGGCTGGCACAGATCAGAAAGCGACAGACCAATTTGCTCAGTGTTTACTAGACTCGAGTCAAGCATGCACACATTTGTTTAGATTCACTGTATCTATACTTTAGCTATTTGAAACAATCCGTGTTTTATCTTCCTGAGGCGAGTATCAACCAGACTCTGTACCATGAAACTTTTCTTTTATAGAATTTTTCTGTTAATCAGTAGATTTTTCACGCATAGTGTAAACCTGTTATTTTATGGAATTTACATCTCAGATGTTTTTAACATATTTTTGAAATACAATCAAAAACCTCAAATTACAGAAAAGTACTGCAAATTTACAAGAACTCGAAAACATGTAATTTTATGTGACCAAACAGTTATTTTACGGTCTTTCAATGGTGCCCCAATTGCCAGAAAAAAAATGACGGTATTATTTTACAGTAAAATACTATTTTGGAAAAACATAAAATTACACAACTAGACTGCAAATTTACAACAACATGAAATACTGTAATTTTACAGAATTTTTCTGTTATCAATAGATTGGTCACATGTAGTGTAAAACTTTAATTTTTTTTTAATTCTTACTTCAGAGATTTTTTCACATATTTTTGAAATATAATAAAAAAACATAAAATTACAGAAAAGGATTGCAAATTTACAAGAACATGAAAAACATGTAATTTTATGTGACAAAACAGTTATTTTACGTTTTTTTAATTGGTGCCACAGGAGCCAGAAATCTATTTTTTTACGGTATTTTTTGCAGTGACATACTATTTTAAGAAAAACTTCAAATTACACAACTAGACTGACAATTTACAAGAACATGACATGTACAATATGTCATTTACAAAGATGTAATTTCCTTTTTTGTGCAAAATTTCTCCAATCACAAGATGTTTTGTCATTATATGCATTCTATTGTCATTCACATCGCAAATAAAATATCATAGCAAGTCTTACCGTGCATCAGTGTACATTACAAATCTTTTGTGTTCTCGGGTTTGATGCTGTAAAAAAATTTAAATACACAATATACACAAGTTTTTGCTCTGAACGCTTACAGCTTAATCTCACCTGGCACCAGTAATGCCGAAAGAAACAATTATACCTAATTAAAACATTGCAAATGTGTGCGAGACAGAAGAAAGTAACAGACGACTGGAGCACAGTGTTTGGGTGCAATCTATCGCTCAAGTCATGTAAACACTGAGCATTTGAAATCTCTCTGCCCCACACTTTCCTTATTTATCCGCAGTCATTTCCTGTGTCAGGAAATGAGCAGGTAATGTTTCGATTTGAAAGCAAGTCGGAGCTTCTCAGAAGCGAGACCTGTTTATCTGTGCTTTTACTGTGAAATGTAAGTAGACGTGTGTTCGCAGACCTAATCTCAGCAACAATTCCATTTATATACAGGGACGTTATAAAAGATCAATTTAATGGAGGTCTCTCTATCAATGCTGTCAAATGGCCGCTTGCCCCTGCTGTCTCCAGAAATGACCTTTATTTACCCAAGCTCTGCAGATGCACAACGTGTCAGCTGGATATTAAAATAAGAAGATTTGGCTTTGCACGGCATCTTAATGTGTATGAAAAGACATTCAGCCGACAAATACTGTTCTTCATCTAGGTTTAGTCCTTTAAGTTCTCTAAAGAAAATGTTTGACGGAGGAGTGAACTGCACAGCTAAACTATCAGTCTCATTGATGAGAAAGTCAGAGTTAAAATCTGGAAATGACACTCACCTGTCTGTCAAATTTTTGAAGTCTGAGTGTCTGTCAGTTGTAGAAGTAGTGACAGGAGCATAGGATGTAAAGTGGATAAAGGATTGTAAGAAATGGCTGTGACAAGCTTTGTTTCTGTTGCTTCACTTTGTTTTTGTAATGCAGACAGAGTGGCATTGATTTCATTTAGTTGCATTACTGTGATAAGAATCGGCAGCGATTTGAGAAATAAAATTTAATGAGACAGTAATGAGTCTCGACCACGTCAATGCCAAGAGCCAAATGAGACACTTAAGGTGTCTCCCACAGCATGTTCTATACACTGTGTGCTTAAACTATATACTGTATTTAGCCATCTAGTGTCAATTATGAAGTTTATTGATTTATGAAGTTTGAAAATGTTCATTTTTGTTTAAATTATGACTCAGATGTAAAGTATTCTCAATGTGTGCAACATCTTTCTGTATTTTCGAATTCACTCACTCTATATACACTCCAAAATCTCACAGAAGAGCTCTTAAAGTCCCAGTGAAATTAGAAATTACAATACCTATTTTTTCATAAAATATTGCAGTGTTTATTGTTAATAACAATTCTCTTTTAATATCCGTGTGCCCTCATAATCTATAGTTAAAATCTGAAAATGCACTTTCTTCCTGCAATGACTATCCATCTTAAATGACGTATGTTAGACGGCTTGGGCCGAGCATCCGTTCACTCCTCCACTTCAACTGTCAGTCTGCTGCCAGTTCCATTTCAACAGCTGTTTTTATTCACCCAAGCAAAAGACGAAGCCACTATTTTTCTAATTAGAAATTCCATTTCACTCGGAAATGTGTCAAAATACGGAAGAAAAAAAAAAGGCAACTTTCGGTTCACGAGACTACCTTTTTGTATCTTTTCAGAGCATCGCGTCTCATATTTTTCAGTGTACTCGTTCAAAAACGTACACAAAGACCCCCGCATACTACAAGTATAAGGCATGTTTTTGTCTCCCTCACCAATATTCTATTTGTAACATCATGCGCCCTTTTCCAACAGTCCGGCGGGTTCCACCCCGCTTCTCAATTCCGCCCACCAATCACGAGGTGATGCCGGGCGGAAGCGTTAACCTCACCTGTGTGGCAGTCGGCGCGCCCATGCCCTATGTGAAGTGGATGAGGGGTGAGGAGGAGCTCACCAAAGAAGAGGAGATGCCTATCGGACGAAACGTGCTGGAGCTCAACAACATCCGCCAGTCAGCTAACTACACCTGCGTGGCTATTTCCCCACTGGGCATGATTGATACAACAGCTCAGATCACTGTTAAAGGTAAGAGACGTCGAGCATCACAAAACTAGAACACAACATTGTTGTTATATTTTAAAAAGTTAAATGACACAATGAAGTCGAATGAAGTGAAAGTCTACAGAATATTCTCAAGGAGTTGAATTTCCAAACTTGCTGAAATCCAACAAGGAAGTATTTCTACATCTCTGGCTGCTTGGTAACATTAGTCTTATCCTTAAGTAATCCTCCGCTCTCCAGCTAGCGATGATATCAGTGGTGTATTTAAAGATGTAATTATCTAGACACTTACAAACAAAGCTGCTGTAATCAGATTGGAGGTCGGGCTGAAGAACGTTGAGTGAGAATTCACATCAATAACACGCTCATGGGAATTCCCAGCGACCTAGACAGAGTGCGCACGCAATCACCTCATCAATGTTTTATCAGAGCCGGGATGCGATGTGGAGATCTCAACCAGCCAACCAGCTCTCCGAGCTTCACATCCTCATTACAGATTATTGTAAACGGCTGTTGCTCGATAATGAATCCGCTTGAAACATTTAATTGTCTCAAAAACATCATGTTGAATGCTGCATGTGAGAGCGCGCTCTCTGTTTGTTTTCTCTGCAAGGCATTCGTGACATGAATGTGTTCAATCAAAGTCTTTCTCAAAGCTGTGTATTAAGTCAAAATGTGCAAACATTCATTTCTTTCTTTACAAAACAATATTTTTTATTAAAGAATGTTTTTAAAATGCATGACTGAATAAATAAAAAAATGTTCAGTGACTAAAACACCCAAGAGAAAATATCAGCAAAGTATTGATTTATGTAGTTTTTTTCTGTTTTATTATGCGACCTACTATTCAATATTTCTCCCGAATATCAAATAAACTTACTGTTTCTATTTGCATTTATTTGCAGATAATGAAAACGGGTCAAAATAACAGAAAAGATGCTCTGTATTTTTCAGACCTCAAATACTGCAAAAAAACAAGTTCATATTTACTCTTAAGCATTGATAACAGTGATATTCGTACATGTATTTAGGAAAAGTAAAACAAATATTTTTATACGATAACATCGGTTTCCATGTGTCCGTTCATGCTGTTGGTCTTTCACATTACTGTTGGATGGCTGTAGGTTTGATTTTGTTGAAATTCAACAGACACTGAACTCAATAGCCACAGTATATCTTGAAATTCTGGATTTTTTTGATACATCAGGAATCCTTTCTTAAATCTTTTTGCTGTTTATGGGCTTTATGTCTTTTCAATTGATCTGAATTTCATTTTATGTGATTTAAAATCATTCAAGCAACTCACAGATTCAGCAAGAATCGAATTCATGTATCACTCTCTGAGTGTATGTTAACTGTTAAAACCGTCAGCGTTTGTTCTTGTATCCAGGGAAGAGTTGAAAGCTACAATACCAGAGAATGAAAGAGAATTTACAGCATTATAATTGATCAGAGCGAATGTGGCATTACTGCGAATCTGCTCTGCCATTTACACTCATGCATTATCATGTAAGCTGAGGTTAATATCATGTGTTTTGGGATTTCCTGGCCCGCGGGGCAGCTGTGGGGATTTAAGTCTCTTAAAGCAGCACTTAGCCACAGGTTTCCGAGGATTTTCTGTCCCGTTCCACTCTGCTGCTGCCTATTCAGGCTGACCTGTTTGGACTTTTGACAGCTGTCCAATCGCATAGAGCCCAAGCGTTGTTTCGAGTCCTTTTTGAAAGCTGTTAACTACAACGCAGGCACTTATTTGGTCGCCTGTTGATATGACCTGACCACACTAGTGCACAGACAGAAAGACAGAATAATGATTATAACAGAATGTACTATGAAGGAAACTGAAAGTTTTGCCAGATTTTTGGTCAAATGTAAAGACTCGAAACACATACTGTATACTTAAAATTTACTGATATTATTGCTGCTACTCTGTTGAGATTTATTTTACAGTAATGGAAGACTGTACATTATCTCTTGCTTATCATTTTACATCTTTACCCATTCTCAGCTCTGCCCCGCCCTCCCACCTCTCTCATCGTCACGGAAACCACCGCCACCAGCGTGACTCTAACATGGGACTCTGGAAACCCTGAACCCGTGTCATACTACGTGATCCAATACCGGGCCAAAATCTCAGACAACGGCTTTCAGGAAGTGGACGGTGTGGCCTCCACCCGCTACAGCATCGGGGGTTTGAGCCCATTTTCTGAATACGAATTCCGCGTCATGGCGGTCAATAACATCGGCCGCGGGCCGCCCAGCGGGGCAGTGGAGACGAGGACCAGCGAGCAGGCCCCCTCGTCTCCTCCCTTACGGGTCCAGGCCCGGATGCTCAGCGCCACAACCATGCTGGTGCAGTGGGAGGCTCCCGAAGAGCCCAACGGACAGATACGAGGATATCGAGTGTACTACATGTCCGATCTGCACTTGCCCCTCAGCACCTGGCAGAAACACAACACGGAAGACGGCAGCCTGACCACCATCTCCGGGCTGGTGCCAGACATCACATACGGTTTACGTGTGCTGGCGTTTACCTCGGTGGGCGATGGACCGCCTTCAGACGTACTGCAAGTCAAAACGCAGCAAGGGGGTGAGCTAGGTGTCACCTGTTTGAGATATAAACTATAAACTTGAACATGTTAAGATTGTCTGTCTCTCTCTGACCGTAGTCCCGTCCCAGCCCAGCGGCTTTGAAGCAGAGGCTGAACTTGACACACGGATCATGCTGTCGTGGCTGTGGCCCGTCCAAGACCAGATCATCAAATACGAGCTTGCGTATTGGGAAGCTGGATCCGAAAACAAGGTACTTGAAGCTTAAACAAAGAAAATCTCTGAATGTACATTGCAAGGTTAGAATGAAATATGGCCATACTTCTCATAGCAATTTTAGACTGTGTATAATGTGAATTTTTCATATGCATAAAATATACAGCTAACCGAATACATTTGCCTAAATGTGCAGTATACAGAGCACAGGGCATGAAATATCCCACAATGCAAGATGCCTAAATTGACCTATTCTTCCCAGCGTGATGAATAATATTAACCGTGGTATTTACCCTCGGTCTGTTCCGTGACTCATATGATCAGATTTGTGAAATGTAAGATATTCTCACATAAAATTAAAAACAGAGACCATTATTCAGCAATGATAACTGCTCTGTTGACATATTTAAAACGTATACAGTAAATATACATAGGTATTCCATGCTGCCTTCTGTATGTGTGTCTCACTCTCTCTCTCTCTGTTATCCTTCACAGCAGCACATCACTTTTAACCCAGCGGGTTCATATGGTGTCGAAGGGTTGAAGCCAGACACCCTCTACAAGTTCTCATTGGCCGCTCGCTCTGAAATGGGGCTCGGTGTGTTCACACAGCCCATAGAGGCTCGGACAGCGCAGTCCAGTAAGTGCCACGTGTTCTTTGACCATATATAGAGTATAGCAGCAGAAAACAGCTTCTGTTGAAGCTTGTTAGTATGGTGTGTTTTCAAACTATATTAACTTTCATGCATTTTTAATTGTGCTATAATTCACACTGCACCGCATCACCTGCCGGAAAACAGAAACATTCAGTATGTGAAAAGCTGTTTGGGAAAACATTAACAGCATGTGGCATCATGCTCCTATTATAACCTGAAAATATGGCGTGTTTTAAGGTAAATAAAAGAGAGAGATAGAAGGATAATGCGTACAATATGTTGTGTTGTGTTCTTATAGTCCCTTATGTTGAATATTAGAAATTCGCTTCTAGTTGTTGAAACATTGTGTTTGACGTTCACTGCAAAATCTTTTTTTATGATCTGTATTTTTTTGTGTCTTCCTTTCAAAAAGATATATATATGGACATCTTATAAATAAGATAAATTCACTTTTATATCTATTTTGTAGATATAATAGAGTAAGAAAAATGCTGTCCTCTAAAATGGGATTTGTCCTACATAATATTGCTTCTCAAGTCAATTTATCTTGTTTTGAGAAAGTTTATATATTTTAAACTTGAAAGGCAAAACATTTATTTTTAAAACAACTTTTTAATTTCAGCGTGCGGTTGCTATACAGTATACATATGAAACATTACAGTATATTTGACATTTACATCTGTTTTATTTCACCCTAATGACAAAACCTACTACCATACTAAAACATTTTAAGTAGGTCTTGGTGTTCAGAAGCCCCTGTGTTTTCCAAAGCAGAGCATCGCTGGCCTCTTTTTAACTTCTTTTAACACTGTACACAGAAAGGTTAGTCGGCTCATCCGGAGAGCCGCTGCGATGCTGGCCCGTGACGCGCTGACTGTGTGTGTGTGTTCTCTCTGGCGTCAGAATGACGCAGGCCGCACGCTTTAATCTCTGTCCTCATCTTTCTTCGGCTCCATCGATATGGACTAAAGCAGAGATATATAAGACAGCTCCTGGGAGAAATCTCCTGCTATTCACAGCTATTTGTTACGCGGTCTGCTTTGAGAGGAGGGACCCGTGCAAAACTCTGTTCCCATAGAAACGCTTGCTTTTTCTTTGTCTCTAAAACATCCATCTTTTTGATCCTCGAGTCGATGTCCGTAAAGACTTTAGGGACCGAAATCCCTCACTTTCTTTCTGTTCCAAAGCTCTAGTCGACTGCCCACTGTCTGTTTTCTGCATCTGAGTGCACTTCATAGGGAAAATCTTAAAGGGATAGTTCACCCAAAAATGAAATCCTGTCCACATCCTCAAGTTGTTCAAAACCTGTTTACATTTCTTTGTTCTGTTGAACACAAAGGAAGATATTTGGGAGAATTTTTGGTTCTGGGGCACCATTGACTACCTCAGTTCCATAGTACCATAGACTACCATGTTCCGTTAATGACCAAAATAAAATATTTTGATAAATGTTGGAAAGCCAACAGTTCTGGGGCACCATTGACTACAATTGTAATCTTTCCTACTATGGTAGTCAATGGTGGCCAAGAACTGAAAATTGCTAAAATTCTTCCAAATATCTCCCTTTGTGCTCGGCAGAACAAAGTAATTTATACAGGTTTGGAACAATTTGATGATAAATAATGACAGAATTTGTCCCATTAAAGGGTTAATAGCGTTCGATGTTAACAAACTTGTGCTTTTACTGTTTAGATTTACCAATTTGTAAAAGACACATTTTCTTATTCATATTTTAAATGATGTTTAAATTGAACAAAGTGTTGTCTTTTTAAATCATGATTTGTTCACAATTATCCCACGAGTATGCATTAGGAAAGTAAACAGGTCAGTTTTCAGAACACTCTCTCACCCTCAATACACCCCATTTCCTCCCACTTCATTCTCTGTCATCACCAAACATCCCCGCTCTTCTCCTCTTTTATATTGTCCACCGACTACCCTCTCTCACCACTGTATCGCTTTGATTTCTTTCTTTCCGCTCAAAAAGAGATTGTCAGCTCGCTCTGTTTTGTCTTTCAAAACCCCATGTTCATTTTCTCTTTTTCTCACTTTTTTTAGTTCACTTTAACACCCTCTTGATTGGCTCCAGATGTGTCCAGCATCTCATCACTCTATCTGTTGTTTTTCTCAAAGCGTCCTTGCCGCAATCTTGCTTTCTCACCCGGTTTTCCCACCTTTTTGTCACTCTTTTTGTTCTTTTCATTCTGTTCTCTTTTCGTTTTCTCTCATGGGTTCCTCCTCAGGTATCTGCTTTGTTTTACGGTTTACAGACACGGTTGTCATTAGTCTGCATGGAGTTAAACTGCCCCAATAGTCGTTCACTATATTATAATTGGATACGTTGAAATTTTTATGTTTTGCGTCTGGTCTGCTCAATAAAACACAGGAGCGATAGGAGTATTTTGCTCATTCATCATAAATATTTTCACCTATATACTGGATCATATATTCACCCTCAATCTTTTTCGAAAAGAAAGCATGTTGCTTCTAAATTTAAAAGTACAGTCAGATGGACTTTATTGCTTTATAAACGCAGACAGCACGATCAGAACACAAAGAAGAGGTTCTTATATCACCTTCATATGGTTTATGTTCGCCGTAAGGATCATTTGACTGTACATTATCATGCTTTTAACATGGCTAAAGACATGAACGTATAGTGCAGCTATGAAGGAAATTTGTATTGGTGGTTACCATATAAAAATATCTGACTGCAGAATTCAGTCAGACCATTCAACCAGACCAAAGCATTCCAGAAAGCCGTGTAATAATCCGACAGTTAATTTTTCTGCCGTGTCCACAGGATGGGAAAGAATAGAGCTGCAGAATTTTTTGTGAACTCAAGTGATTTTTTAAAATAACCAATACAGCAACTCAGAGATGGACTGGCCATCAATCACCTCTTACTTCTCTCAGCCGAAGAGTCTGTGTCAGAAAGAAAATACGTTCTGTGTCTGTCACACGTCAGTAAACGCACACACGCCCAAACGGGGGACCATCCATCACTGTTTCGGTTTCACCTCATATTTAGAAGGTGCGGACAAATATTAAACTATAAAAAGGGTTTTATACCCCGATGCCCTGGAGAATTCTTTTTCTACAAAGTATTTTTAGAAAACCATTTATGTGCTGATGCTTGAAAACCCCAGGAGGACTGTGATTTTCCTGTTAACAAATGATACCTAGGAAATATAAGATAATTGATAATATAACATCCATATTTCGTTTTTCCTGCAAATAACCATATCAGCAGAATCTCAGAGAGAAAATGACCATAGTCCATTATATCTGTACAGTATAGTGGACACTATGTCAATATGTATATATTGTCTACACTATATCAATATGTCTCTCTTGCTGTCTTTATGGAATATATATATATAAATGCAATATATTATACGTATGTATGTATGTTTATATAATATATATATATATATATATTTATGTACAGGTATATACTGTGTTCTCTCACACATACAGCTATGAATTCTTACAACACCGTTAGAAACAAATTTTAAAAAGCCACAGCAGTGCAGGAGATCAGAATCTATCAAAAGCTTTTTGAGATTTTTCGAATGGCACAGCAGTTTTTCTGTGTCATTTCCACATGAGTGTGTGTTGGCCATATAATCAGCTCAATAACATTTCACAGACAAATAACTCTTGCAAGGAAGAACCAGCAAGGTCCTGATCTCACGCATTCTCCCTGCACTCCTACCCTTTCCAGCCCCATCCGCCCCACCACAGCAAGTGCACCTGCTCAGTCTCTCCTCCACCAGCATCCAGGTGAGTTGGGCGGCTCCACCGGTCGATAGTCGTCACGGACACATCGTCAGGTACTCACTTGCCTATCAGGCCACGTCGGGTGAAGACCAAGAACGGCACGAGGTGCAAGAGATCCCGGCTGATGTGTCCAGCTACGTTCTGGAGGAGTTGGAGAAATGGACGGAGTACACGGTTTGGGTCAAAGCACACACAGATGTTGGGCCCGGTCCTGAGAGCAGCAGCACCCGCATCAGAACGCAAGAGGACGGTAATAC
This sequence comes from Barbatula barbatula, assembly GCF_947034865.1. Lineage (NCBI taxonomy): Eukaryota > Metazoa > Chordata > Actinopteri > Cypriniformes > Nemacheilidae > Barbatula > Barbatula barbatula. Next base: position 4,961,832 of record NC_136770.1, on the reverse strand, counting down.
CGGGCTTTTGCCTGCTCCTGACTTCCTCTCTGCTTCTTCTAGATGCCAAACTTTCCAGAACTAATACTTCCGGTGACCAATCTTGTTCCTGCTTTCCTCTCCGGATCTTTCTGCTTCTTGCTTTTATTGCTGTTCGCTGGACTTCCTTCCTGCTGCTCTTCATTCTTCTGTTCTCTTGTACACAAGAAAGAGAGAGAAAGAAAGCTCCGAGAAAAGTGCTGGTGTATTATTTTCAAGTCGGCCATCAATGAAAAGACTCTTGTGAAGAAAAGCGTTGGGGGCGTGTGGGTGATCGTCGGCTTTTGTTGGGTTTGTACCGACTTTTGTGATCACACGTGCTACTGTAAAGGCTAGACTAGTTTAAATGCAATGCCATCACATTTTTTAAGGTCCAGTGTGTAATTGTTTGGAGGATCTATTTGACAGAAATGCAATATAAAATACATAGCTATGTGTTCAGAGGTATATAAAGAATCTTTATTCTACAGAATGAAGCGTTATGTTTTTATCACCTTAGAATGAGCTATTTCTATCTACCGTGGGTCTCCTTACATGGAATTCATCATGTTGTTTCTATAGAACCCCTAAACGGACCAACTGCTCCACAGAACTTTTCGTAAATATATTATTTCCCTGGCTATGAAGCAAAAACGTGACAGCCACAGTAGAGCTTTGAAAAGGAGGGGTGGAGTAAGCCATTGGTTGCAATTCACAACCTTGCCACTAGATGACGCTCAATTTCATACACTGAACCTTTAAAATGATCTGATTAACACATTTGGAGTTCAGTATTGTAAGTATTAAAGAGCAACTTCTCCATGTGTGCTGTTACATTTCAAAACGATTGGTTTTCACTCGGAAGATGAAATCTGTGAAAAAAAAGCTTTTGACTTTCAACCAGCTACTGAAGTAACTACACAGAATAGAGCTCTGCTGCATAGCATCCACCTACAGTACTGCCAAGTTTTCACCGTTTAGATTATTTAAAAAAAAAAAAAAATCTAGCCACTACTGCCCAGCTTGATAGTGTGTGAATGTTATTAAGTGTGTGTGGGGTGGGGGGGGGGGCTTGTTTAAAGCTCCACATTTGTCTCTCCAGCAGTTTGATTGACAGGTGAACGGGGCGATGAATGCTGGAAGAACATGTCCCGTGTCTGTTTAAACCTGTCAATCAAACCATAAACACCCTTCCTCTCTCTCTTTCTCTCTGCCTCAGTGACACTCTCCCTCTTTCTGTCTTTCTTGTTACTGGAGGCATTGTTTTTTTAACTACCACTGGTTTAACTGTTAATGAGGGTTCTTTCTTTGTTTTCTCAGTTCATTCTGTCCTTTTGGCCCGCTGTCTGCCATCGGTTTTTAACATTATTTAACCACATTTTTTATTTTTGGAAGGCAATGCTTGTGGTACTTGCCACTGCAAATCTCACCCCGACACTGTTAGGATGTTGCTATGCAGTTGTTGCAGCGTCTTTGGTAATTGCTTGCGGCTCAAGTTTAAGGAGATATTTGACCAAAACATTTTTATTCTTTCATTATTTACTCAGTGTCATATCTTGAAAACCTGTCTGACTTACGTTTTTGTGCAGATTGTGCAGGTATTTTGAAGAATGTTGGTAGCCAAACAACACTGGCACTCTGTATGGACACAAAACCACTGAGACATTTCACAAAATATCTTCTTTTGGGTTCCACGGGAGAGTCATCTACAGATAATGAATGACACGAGGGTGAATAAATGATGACATAATTTTTTTATATTTGGGTGTAATATCCTTGGAATATCCTCTCAAATGACTCAAGTTCCCTGTAATATTCAGGTTTCTAGAAACGTCACGTATAATGTAAATCTAATGGACCTGCGCCCAAAGTTTACACGTTGAACTCGAAAGCCAAAGCAAACTTTTTACGTGTTGTTATAGTTTCATTACAAGTCTCGTAGGAGTGTTATTAATCAGGCCAAAATGAGATAAATCAAGCCATTGACTGTTTCTCTTGCAAATTCTGGAGAGAATAATGTGCTGTGGCGCCGATAAGGGTTCAACGCCTCTGACAGAAAACAAAAACGTATGCCTCCAGCAAGCCATTGATAAATTAGCTCTGCATTTTATCTGTAAACAGTAGGCATGGGTTCTTCTTACCTGTTCTGCCCATGCACACCGGCTCGCGACATCCATATTCATCAAACACAAATACAGAATATTGATGTGCACACTGTTTCTGAAACGTGATTGTAAGTGAATTCTGAACAGAAAGGAGTGTTTTTACAGTTTCTGAGCCACTTAACCTGCGCATTCTCATAAATAAAGGTCCGAGTCTTTCTGAGCTTCATGGTTTATTCACCGGAGTTATGAATGTCTTTCACACAGTGATGTGTGGTTTTGAGAAAGGTCATGGCATGCAGAACTTCAATGCGAGAGGGCAGCTGTATCACTTATTAGAAATTCTGAATGGAATTTATCACCTTTAACGCAGCCCTGCTTCAAACTATATGCTGCTTGTTTGAAGCTTGTGATTGGATGCAGGGCCTCGGATGCTGGTCTTCACATGCCACACCTCATGGGTCTCTGATGATGTTTGATCTTTATCATGTTACGGATCCATCTCTCTGCCGATCGGCACACGTGTAATTTCCCTGCGATGTTGCCTTCACGCATGAAGCTGTGGGTAATGCGCTTTAGAAGCAAGTGGAATGAAGTGGCCGTGAGCACAGGGAAGCACCGCAGCCTAGTGCGAACCCTCCACCGGCGTTTCCATGGAGATGTAACGTAGGGCGAGAAAGAGAAAATGAGAGAGAGAGAGGGATGGTTGAGAGGAAGAAAAGAAGTGAAATCTTCCAGCATCTGTTGTCATCTTGAGGTTTGAGGAGAAGAGCCTGGGATAATCCCTAAGAGAAGTTCAAGGTTCAACACAGTTCTGCTCTATCGACAGGGTTTGTGGTATAATATAATTTAACACTAAAATCTTTTGAACTCCCTGAGGTTATTTTTTTAGAAAACAGTTCTAGTCAAGAATGTTCTAGACTTTGCAGCTTAAATAATAAACAGGTTTTTACTAAAAAGAGTTTAAACAACAGTTCCAGCACAGTTCAACTTTAAAACCGCTGAAATGCTGCTTAGATTCAATTATTTCATTCTAAATTTGATTTCTATAGATTTTTTCAATATTTATTTATTATATTTATATATAAAAGATACATGTCAAATGACACATACTCTAAATATAATATGTATGTTTGCATATGTGTGTCATATACATATAAACATACACACACACACATTTTCTGCAACCTTTCCACGTTTTGTTTTTACTCTGGTCACACACAGACACACAAATCTGCACAGAAGCACGGTTTTGTTTATAATTTTTTGGCCTTTATTGACTTTTTTCCCACTGAAGGTCAAGGCTGGATTCTGCTGCCAAGCACATTTATACAGTCAAATGACTCCAATTAAGTGAGGCCTTTATTGCTGATGTTCAGCATTTGAACCTTCATAGATCTTCCTGCGCTCTGAGTTGTTACTTCAGGAATGGGGGATGAGGTTTCACTCTTTGGGTATTAATCTTTTTACGCTGTACTGCTTAACCTTCACCTTGCCTTCCCTTCATCTATAGACTATCAATTGTCTGTCCTTAACATCTACCGAGCTGCTGCTTTCTCCACCAAACTCCAGATCAGCAGCGTAACCTTCTGTCTTTGGAGTTTCACTATGCTGGTTTGGTGAAGCCTGTCTCCCAGACTCCCGCTTTCGAGTGTATGGTAAAGAATAGCAAAACCTGTAGCAACAAATTTCGGAAAGCACAAATGATAAGAATCTGATTTGAGAAAGAAACCCAGTGTGTGGGAAGGACAGCAGAAATCCTACTACAAAAATGTAGTACTGGGAGCATGGGAGCAGGTTTTTAATGTTGTTTGTTTGGTTGAATTTTAAAGCATCCCTCTATCTCGCGCAGTGCCTGGCGCTCCTCCACGCAGAGTCGAGGTGGACAATGTGAACTCCACGGCCTTGCACGTGTCGTGGAAGCCTCCTCTGCAGCAGAGGCAGCACGGACAGATCCGTGGCTATCAGGTGGTGTATTCACGGCTGGAGAACGGGGAGCCACGCGGGCAGCCCACCATCGTGGACGTGGAATTGCCAGAGGCACAGGTAGGAATTCCGTATGAACACACCTTTTACTGCAGACTGTTCATGACCCGGACCAGTTATTGCTCACTTTCTTAGTCCTCTGTGTGAAATTGAACGAAAGCATGTGTTTATTTGAAGTCTTAATTTTAATGCATTTAAAAAGCCTTATAGACAGTTTAAGCGGCAACAACATAAACAAACATCATGTGGCCCAATCAATAACTGTTGAATAGTTTTAATGAAATTTAATATAATGAATAAACTGTAAAATATGAATATTAATTAAATATTTAATAAATTGTTAAGTTATTACCAAACACAGACGTGAAGTTAACTTCGGGCCAGAATCTCTTAAGATCCTTCAAATGTTGGTGCTCTCTTATCTTCAGTTCATCCCACTCATTTTTTTATTGTTCAGATCAGGGAACTGCGATGGCTGTGGCAGGATCTTGATTTTGCGTTCTTTGATTTTTTGTTGATTTTGATGTTTATTTTGAACCAGTGTGCTGATGTAAGATCTAACCACGACCATGAACCCATTCATAATATTTCTTTTTGTATCTGTTGATATTTGATTTAAAACATGATGCCATGCATCTGAACAAGATGTCCAGGACCTCTGGTATAAAAGTAGGTTCACAACAATAAAGATCTGGCCACATATTCAACTGTGGACATGGGGCATTTCTTATCCCTGTGTGCACCCAAGCCTTTCTTGTGTTATTGCTGCCAAACAAAACTCTTTTTCATTTCATATGGGCATAGAACCCAGTCCTGCTTGAAGTTCCAGTATGGTAGATCAATATGGTGGAGTTTGTTTTTGCATGAGAGTAGAAGATTTGTTTTAAAGTTTAAGAATTGTCTTAAACAGTGTCCCAAACAACTTGTGCTGATGATGGTGCAGTTTTCCACTATTTTATTAAATGCTTTCTGACCCCAAAATTCAACTGATTACTGAAATTCGCCATCTGTGCTCTTTGAAGAGTCTTTGGCCACTCAAATTCTTCTCCTCGCTGTGCATTGAGACTGTATAGACACACATCCGGATTCAAGCTGATCAATGTGAATATACTTGGGAGCCATTTTACTCACAAGAATTTCTAAGGGTGACAATAATTGTGACCATGGTGTTATAGAGAAAATTATTTTCATAATGTTATATTTCCCCCACATCAAATAGTTTTACTTTGATAAAATGTTGGAATATCTTATTATGGAACCAAACTCTTCATATTTAGTGCATCTGGGTGTACAGGTTTCAAAAACAGTGTTACCAATAAAAAATGAATTTTCAATTTATTCAGACTTAAGTCTGAGAACATGTGGGACTTGTTTCATCCCAACCTGCAGAGTGAGGATTCACACCCACCGAACGTTATTCAAATGAAGTTAATATTAATATATATTTGATAGAAATTCATTTTTGATGAAATAGAGGTGCAGCTTTGGGGGTGCGCTAATCTTAGCTGAGAATTCATGGGAGATCTGAGAGTAAAGAGGGGGATTGTTATTCAACGTTTAGCTTGCGGGAACACGCAGACTTCCTGACTGCAGGCTTTTGAGCTTAGCGGAGTGTGTGCGTGACTGCACGTGTGCGAACGTGATTAGGAAATACACAGCACGTGTAACGCTGAGTCTCATAAGTGTTAGAATGACAGGACAGAATGAGTCAAAATGCTGAAAAGATTGGGCGAGACGAGAGGACCAGAGCGATCCCATCTGAAAGCAGGCCTGGTTCCTTCAGTGATGCGTTTGGTTTCTCTGAAGGGTGGAGAACCTTGTCGTGCTGTTGTTCCCTCCAGATAAAAACTTGCACCTTTTCTCCCACCATCACCTGCATTCCTGTCTTATCTGTACCGTGTGACTGTTATGATCTTGAGCAAGATGCTTGCACATGAGAAACACGTTTGCTCACGCTAACACATATGTGGACATTTGTCACTCTGTCATGGAAGTTATCAGATATACACATGCACGTACACTGGCATCAATCCCTGTATGTTTGCATTGCAGCAGTTTCACAAAACATGTCAAATAATGAAAAGTAATTTAAATGGAAATGTAGTAAATCAAATCTTTTGACAAATACAATAAAGAATAGTATTGTGTAAAAAATAAGAGCAGTGAAAAAAAACAATCATTACAGTACAATAAGCAAATTACAATAAACCAAAATAAACGCCCGAGCGGTTTCCACATTAGAATCGATCAGCAGCAGCTAGTTTGCTGGTTCGGTCTTCAGAAATGGCAAATGGAGCATGTTGTGTTGTATTGGGGCCGCAGGGATGAGGAAGGAGATGAGAGGAGATGAAATGGGTTTGGGCAGTGGCCTGCTCATTCATACATCACATGTACAGGTGATGGATCGAATCTGCGAAGCTCGTTCTGAATCATTCTGAGTGGCCCGTTCTGTCACTCTTGGAGGCTGATGATTGCTCTCTCTCTCGCCACCCAAGCGTTGGCTCACGCCCGTGTTTATGGCCAGTGTGTCCTTGTCTGGAAGAGATGAAGTGGCTGTCGGTCCTGATGAAGTCTGTCCTGCGGTTATGCTCCACGGGCCCTGAAATACTTCAAGCAAGATCCAAGAACGATGGAGTGTAACATCATTTAGAACAAAATCTGTCCGAAACAAACTGGGGTACTTCTTTCTACACCTGAATGAAAGAATTTCTCATACTCAACTTTTGCTGTGAGTATATCGGGCGCATGCACCTAAAACAGAAGTGGAAGTGCATCTTTGTAGTTTTATGACTCTTCTGTGGAACACAAAAGAAGATATTTTGAGAAATGTCTGAGTGGATTTGTGTTCACACAATGGAAGTCAACGGGGGTCAATGTTGATTTGGTTTCTAGCATTCGTTTAAAATATCATCTTTTGTGTCATACAGGTTTGGAATGACAAGAGAGTGAATAAATGATACATGTTTGGGGGATTATCCAATGAATGTACTTGTTACTGGGTTTTTAAGGCAACAGTTCACCAAATAATGAAAATGTGTTGTTAATTTATTACAGTAGATCTGTAAAGACCAAGATAAATCCCAACAGCTACTGATGATATATGAAGTTCTGACAGTATGTGGCAAAACGACCGGTCTGGGCAAGAAACTGAACATTATTTACAACATTATAGATAAAAAAAAAATTCTTCTTATCTGCTCTCCTGAAGCTTTTACATGACGTAAGGGCGAGTGAATTAACAGCTAATTTTCCTTTTTACATAAACTATTCCTTTGAAGCAGCGACAGATTTCTTTTTAATCTTGTTTAATAATAATAATAATAATGACCTGCGCAATATATTGTTTATTGTACAAAAAAATTTCAGTTTTGATGTCATGGTATCTTTAAACGTAAGCATGAAATCATAATAGACTCAAAATGTAATCCCTCTCATTCTCTAGAACTGCATGTGATGCAAATTATTTATTTTCTCTAAGGTTAGATCAATAAGGATTTCAGATTTAAAGCCTTCAGCTAAAGGCTGAACACTTCAAAACGGAGAATTAAACATCTTTGTTGAGACTCTCCATTGATGTGAGGCTGTCAGACCCCTATTTGCTTTTAATTGGAATATTTATTATCTCTTATAGTCTTCTGTCCAGGGACTGTTTGGGTTTAGGTTGATTCTTAAGATAGTGTGTGCAGTTCTGGGGGGTTTTTCGATGCTTTCATAGAGCAGTTGATTTCGATTCTGTCTGATGGTACTTCTCTGTCGATTGAGTTGTTGGAAGATAAAGGGTGCTGGGCAGACACTGTTTGTTTTTTGTTTTCATACCTGAAGGACTCGGTGATCCCTACGTGTACTAGAGAGAAAGAGCGAGAGGAGGGCTGTGAAGCATGAGACACGTCTTATCAGATAAGACATGCTGTCAAAGTCTGATCTATGTCTCCTTTAGCGCAGGAGAGGGTGTGCGTGATGACCCGGTCACTGAAAGGGAGGGAGAGATGGAGAGCGAGATAAAGAAAAAGAAAACACAAGCACTCTGTTTGTTGGAGGAGAGAAGCTGTCTTGGGCTAATGGGGGTATCAAGCCGGCAGCCATATCACCCTGTAGCCCAAGACTGGTTGCCCACTGGAGCTAAGGATGGGAGACCTCCTGACTAAACTAGGTTGCTTCTGGAAGAAGTGTTGTTGAGACCAGCAGTGGGTGCACACCCTGTGGTCAGGATGGGTTCTAATGCCCCAGTAAAGTGATGGGGACACTATTCTCTAAAAAGCACGGTCCTTCAGATGAGATGTTTAACTGAGATCCTGACTCTCTTTTGTCATTAAATATCCCAGGAAGTCCTTCGAATCAGAGTAGGGGTGTAACCCTGGCATCCTGGCCAAATTAGCCCCTTTCGCCTTGATACATCATGGCCTCCTAATCATCCCTATATGTACGATTTGGCTTTGTAATTCTGTATCCTCTCCACCAATAAGCTCATGTGTGGTGGGCGTTCTGGCACAATATGGCTGCCGTGGTGGTTGAGGAGATTTCCCCATTCGATGTGAATCGCATTTGAGTACCCCTAAAAGCGCTATATAAATGTAATGAATTTGTGTTATTCCCGTGCAGGGCTGAATATATTGGCCAGTGATATTCATAAGGTTTTAGTTTGTGTGTTTCTTTTTCTGTTCGAAAATTCACAAATGAAGAATCTGTAGTATCTTTCAAAAGAGTACCTGTAAGAGAGATGTAACTCATGCACAAGTATAATGCACAAGTATTTGGATTTCTGTGTGATTTCAATATTTCTTCAGTTGAATACATACTCGCATGAACATTAGATTTAAGGGATGTTCTGCTTTTGATCACAAAGTTAAAGAGCGTCAAATGATCAAAGTTTATTAAGCAGCAGATCTCCCTTAGCATTACCCTTATTCCTTCAATCCATAACATGCCCTGCAGAACCAAATCCCAGCCATTAAATCAGAGCCAAAACACTGAAGCCTCCAGCACATTTCCCCCATGCTTTCACAACCCAGTCCAATATTCAAAGGAGAAAATACCTGGCGTCCAACAAATGTGATGACATACATGTGAGTGAGTAAGAGAGAGGCTGGTTGATGGTGGGTTGGCCTAATGGAAGCTTTTATCAGCCCAAAGTGATGTGGGACCGGCCAACAGAACATGACCCTCGACGTGTGCTGAGTGATATAACAATTTAACTGCACAAAGAGTTGCCGTAGAGTCATATTTCATCATTTTCTTCACATTTGCCCAAAACCGTAAAGTGAAAAGTGGTCGTGTAGCGCCACGTCCGCAAGACAGGAATGTGAAATAGGACATTACTCACTTCTCTCTGCTCTTATTGTGAAGCGGTATCAGTGTCAAGGCTAAATTACCTTCGAGAGAGAGAGAGAGAAAACACCACTGGCAAACGCAATGATTTTGAGAAAAGTGTTGTTGATCTCAGCACTGTTTCTCCTCTCACATCTGCTAAATGACACACTGATGGTGCATCAGATCACCAGCCAGACATTTTGGTGATGCTCAGTGGTCCAAACATTCCCGCTAAATAAGGATTAAAGAACCAGAACACATCTGCTCCGTACGACTGGATGCTTGTATTCTGATACCAAAATCTAGCGAAACACGGTGAAGACAGAAATATCTACTGTATAGACAAATTCAAATGCATTGGCAGGTCAATTGACGTTATATTTACATAAACTTGGGGAAAAGTGTCCTTAATACACAATAAAATCATCGTAAGAATGTAGTTATACGAGACCTTTCATTCTGCTTTAATGGGTTAGACTGTAAACAAATAAATATATACTTTTTGACAAACACAATTTCTGTTGATTCAAAGGAATTGAGGATTCTCTCTATTAGCACCCATCAATAACAAGCTTCTGGGTAGACTCTGCCCTCTTTTTATATAAGCAGAACCAACAGTTTCAAATGATCTCCAAATCCAGCGTTATATATCCACCGTTTATACAACATTCATCACCCAAATGCAGTGAGCAAACAAACGGTCAACGCTTAACACAAGTTGACCATGTTAAGCTTGAGAGTCCAGCACGTTTAACAGTGTAAAAAAGTCAGAATGCATCACATAGCATGTAAAATACACATTTTATTAACGCTTTTATTAAAGGCTATTTGATTCATTTGGCTTTTTATTATATACAGTTTCTTACATCCAAGCGGCGAGAGCTTTGTCAAATCCACTGGCTGATTTTTCTGGCATTAGGCAGTTTTGAGAGTGCTCAGGTTTTTATCGGTCTGCTGTAAAACAAAGTCATGTTTACAAGACCCCAGATTGCTACAATGAGCGCTTCTGAAGATGAAGCCACAAAAAAATTCACAAAGCCTGTCAAATTTAATCAATGTAATCTATGTAGCAAGCAACAAGTAAGAAAGTGTCCCGGTGCACGTCTGTAAATGTTTATCTGATAATATGGCATCTTTGATTTCTGATGTTTGGGCATCTGTGAATTTTGATCGGTCGATTCTTGTCTTTGTGGAATGTGTGTGTTTGTGTGCATCATCTTTATGTTTGAACAGAATAACGTACCTGTTTGTTAAACCGCAAATTAAAGAACTAAATAAAAAATAGGCTGTTGGTAACTTGTGATTCAGATAATCTTTTCCCATCAAAGCGGGCGGGTTTTGACCAGAATAACCTGCAATGTGGAAATGTACAATCACAGATTTTCAGCTGTTTCAACCTTTTCACGTCTCTCTCTCTCTCTCTCTCTCTCTCTCTGTTTGTTTATGTGTGCTGTTTTATGATTAAAGCATTTTCGAAGGGTTTGGAGGTGCCGTGTCTTTTGTTTGCTGTTAGTCAGCAAGGTTATGGAGCAGAATATAAATCCCTCCATCAGTCGGCCGGTGGCAGCAGTTGATGTGCATCTGGGGGAAAGCACAGCGCTCACTGAATATGCATCGGCCATATTAAGAAGAGAAATCACCCTGCCTCCACCAAACGCGTGCAATGCGTGAGGGCTGTGACTGGCAGATGGCGGCTCCTTTAGATGTGTGTGTTTGAGGGAAATAAGGGAAAAATGTAATCCCTGAGCTGGTTGCTGAATAAGCAGATATCCTCTAACCTCTGAAGGTGAAACTTAATCTCCACTTACTGACAGAGGGGCTAAATCATCGACTACAGTGTGTGTGTATGTGTGTGTACAGCAGGGCTGCCCATTACGTCGATCGCGATCTACTGGTCGATCGCAAAGATAGTGTGGGTAGATCGCATGCCATTACAAAAAAAAATAGATGTCAGCCTATCATCCATCCTCACTATGACATTTTCTCTTGATTGACATACAGGACAACCAGTCTAACGTCTGATCTTTTCTGACATATGGGTCAGCACGCATGTGCATACAGCAGCGGCAAAATTCCAGCAAACTAGCGAGTTGCCCAGTTAGCCTAATTAATTTCCACTAAACTTAAAAAGGGTATAAAAATGAGTGGGGGAGCTGGACCAAGTAAGAAGCCAAAAACTTACCACTTCCATACAGAATGGGAGGAGGACTTTTTTTTCACAATGTCCTATTCGAAGTGCGTTTGCCTCATCTGCAACGCTACCATTGCTATTCCGAAAAAGGGAAATGTGGAGCGACATTTTCGGACTGTTCATACAAGATACGACACTGACTTCCCACCGAAAAGCGAACTGAGAAGGAGAAAGGTGAAAGAACTAAAATCCCAGTTGTCCGGACAGCAGGCCTTTTTCTCACAGCTTACCACAAAAGCGAAGACCGCCACCGAAGCATCGTTCCGGGTGAGTCACGTCATCGTTAAACACAAGAAATCCTTCCAAGACGGAGAGATGATAAAAGAGGCATTTGTTGAAGCGGCTGAATCGTTGTTTCAAGATTTTAAAAACAAACCAGACATAGTATCTTCAATCAAATCTCTCCAGCTGTCAAGAAGTACAGTTACACGGCGCTGTGAAGCAATGGCCGAGGATGTGACCGAGAAACTTAGGAGGGATATCGCGGATTGCGAGTGTTTCTCACTGCAATTAGACGAGTCTACAGACGTGAGTGACACAGCCCAGTTGTGCATTTTTATTCGTATGGTGTTTACCGATATGACTGCCAAAGAGGAGCTTTTAACAGTACTGCCCATGAAAGAACACACGCGGGGAGAGGACATTTTTCAGTCTTTCAAAAACTTTATCGAGAAAACTCAGCTTCCAGTGTGCAAATTGGTGTCCATCACCACGGACGGTGCACCCGCGATGGTTGGCCGCTCAAATGGATTTATTGCCAAGTGCAGGGAGGATGATGCCTTCCCCGACTTCCTCAATTACCACTGCATAATACACCAACAAGCGTTATGCGCAAAAATGCTGAACATGAAAGAGATAATGGATGTGGCAACGAAGATCGCCTGTTCTATTCGCGCCAGATCTCTTCAAAGACGGCTGTTCCGTGTGCATCTGGAGAAGGCGGACTGCGACCACACTGAAATGTTGCTACACACTGACGTAAGATGGCTTAGTCGAGGGAAATTCCTGCAAAGATTTAGAGAACTCTGTCCGGAGATTAAAGAGTTTTTCCTTGTATCTAAACATGCAGAATACAACCAACTAAATGACGATCAGTGGCTACTAGACTTAGCATTTTTAACCGATCTGACAAACATGTTGAATGAGCTTAATGTTGAGCTGCAAGGAAAAGACAAAACAGTGGTCAATATGATCAGCTCAGTTAATGCATTCAAACGAAAAATGCAACATCTGTGCTCAAAGCTGCAGCGCCATGATTTGGCAAACTTTCAGAACCTCGTATCAGAACTGGAGACACAAGGGAAGGCGTGTGCGCAACTTGACAGTGGACGCTACACAGAGCAGATTGAAAACTGTCTGTCAGACTTTAACAAACGGTTTCAAGACTTTGCTTTATTGGAGCCAGTCGCTAGATTCATGTGTTACCCTTTTCGGGAAAATGCTGAGGTTGATTTACTTGCATCAAAAATTGCAACACTGTTTCACCTGAACTCGTCTGGAGTGGAGGATGAGATCCTGACACTACAAGCTGACATTGAGCTCAAGTCCAGGGCTCATGGACAGTTTTGGAACTTACTCACAGAGGAAAAGTACCCCAACATGAGGAAATGTGCTACCTCCTTGACTGCATTATTCGGCTCCACTTATTTATGTGAGTCAGCCTTTTCCCACATGAAGATTATTAAGTCCAAATACCGTTCCACCATGACTGATACTCATTTAGAAATGTGCTTGAGGCTGGCTATCAGCAGCTACTGTCCGGACTATGCATCCCTGGCTGATTCCATTCAGTGCAAGTCATCAGAGTAAGGTGAGGACAAAAAAAATGTACAGAGTTGTATTGTGCAATATGGGTTCATGCAGTTATGCAAGGTACACTAACTTATATTGTACATAAATGATTTTCAATATATTCATAAATATATGTATAAATAAATATGTTTAGCATTTTTGTAGGTAGATCATTTTGACTTGGATCATTTTAAAAGTAGCTCGCAAGCTGAAAAAGTGTGGTCACCCCTGGTGTACAGTATGTGTGTTTGTGGTCCAAATGTCCCCACAACGATAGTAGTTCTACTCATTTTTGACCTTCTGAGGACATGTAATGTTCACCTTGAGCAAAACAGCTTATACTAAAAAAGTCATACTAAATTATGTTTATTTGAAAATGTAAAAATGCAGAAAAAGGTTTGCGTGAGGGTTAGGGGTAGAGCGACGGTAAGGGCACAGAATATATTGTAAAAAACGGATCATTTTATTTTCCTGGCACCCCAGCTGCCGGAATATTACAGTTTGTATGTTTTTACAGTGCAGTTTGTAAAGTATAAAAACTATGATATTTACATTTATTCATTTGGAAGACAGTTTAATCCAAAGCGATTTAGTAGCAATGCACTTAACATTTTGTCAATAAGCTAAACAGTACCGATAGTTTACAAGGCCATGTTACTCGGAGGATTAAAGCGGAAGTAAACAACATGAAAGACAATTTGTTTATGTCTATGAAAGGTCCCCATACATTTTCGTCATATATATATAATAGAAGTAATAGTAATACTAATAGTTTAGTTAAATATAAACAATGAAGACAAGACTAGTTGCATGCAGATTTTATGAAAAAAAGACGAATTGCGTTTCACTTTGCTAATTTACCTTGTCATGACATCATTGATGTCGCTGGTCTCTTGCTATGATGCCGTTAGAACTTGTTCCTAGCTTTGGTTGCTCTAGTAACATTTGATCTAGTAACAAACCCTGCATTAACTGACGAGAGACGGATGACGTGAGCTCCGCTGCTTTAGAAGTCGCTTTTGAAAGTCGGTTATCATTTGCATAAAGTTCGGCAATTCTCAACGTTGTTGCCAAGCCTGACACGCCCACTTCCTGTCACCAACGGTCACTGTCCCTCATGTCGCCGGAAGTCGCCAGCTCTTCATTGAAATTATTAATGTCGCGGGGTGGCTGGCAAACTAAACAGCCTCAGAAAAGAGAAAAAAACATCTCCCAAAATCTCTTAAATTTGAACTAAAAATATTGTTTCCGTTTGCATGTATTTGCAGAAAATGAAAACTGGAGAAACGGGTCAAAATAAGAGAAAAGATGCTCTTTATGTTTTCAGATTTTTACAGTGAAGTTCATATTCACTTCTAAGCAATACAACAATAATATTTATGCATGTATTTCGGAAAAGTTGCTGTTGAATGAGTTTATGTCACTCCTGAGGTTTCATTTTGTTGAAATCCAACAGACAATGGACGGCAATGGCCAAAATACATCTAGAATGAAAATTTGGAATGGTCTCTATATGGTACAGATTGTGTTATGCTACACTCAGTGATATATACTGTTACCGGCTGTGTTTGCTGGAGTAATGAACAGGTTGTGAGGATAGTCTTATTTTATTAACACTGCATATAGGAATTTATAGTGTGTCTGATATTTGACCTGTGTTTTGACTTTGCTTATAGTCAATGTTTTTTGTACAGCCGCTTTGTAACAATGAAAATTGTAAAAAGCGCTATATAAATAAAGCTGAGTTGACTTGACAAGGGTGAGTCTTTCTATCAAGCGTCATGGTTTATTCAGTCCGAAAAATATCATGTCGGTGAAGGTCTCCGCTCTTGACTTTTTGTAAAACACTGTTTTTCCGTACGTGTGTTGTAGTGACTCAGAGAGGTGAAGTTAGATGAATTCTTCGCCAGCCGATCCCAGAATCAGGGTCTGGTCTCGACCTCACACACCCACAGACCATTTAATGCATATTGCACACAAATGTGGCAAAAGAGCTTTCTCAAATTCGCAAGCTCTGATTTGTTCGAGTGCCTTTATGCAGCATGTAGGAGTCAGAGTGCATGCATTTGTATCAGTCCATTGGGAAACAAAATCCTGTTTTCAAGTTACCAGCTGCTTCAATGAGCACTTCTATGAACTAATCACTAGATTTGATCAAGCTGTTGAGGTGCATGGCCTGAAATCGTTGAAAGATATTATTATTCTTCAGCTTTCTCTATCGTATTGATTTATTTGTCATTTTTCCATGGTAAATTGATCATCGTTTTCTGTGCCTCCGCTGACACAAGCCATGCTTTGAAACCTGTTGTTCTGCATAAATCATTACAACATAAAGTGTTTATGGTTTGTGGTCTGATATTGACTTCTTTTCCTGCCGTGTGAGTGTGTTGGTGTGTGTTCGGTGGAACAAGAGGGATTCTGTGAGTAACTGTAGTGTGTTCTGGGATGTGGGCATACGGCAGAAAGACGCCTCCATCTGCTTTTGAAATGTTGTGCATGTGTTTTGATAGCAGCCTGGAGACAAACGCTACTTTTATTTTCTCTCTCTCTCTTACTCTGTTGAGGAACTTTCAGTTGTACTTTGTTTAATTCGGGTTGTTTTGTAAGAAAAGCAGATTACGCTGGGAAAAAAACGTTACACGTTAAAATGAATTTTTGTTGTTTGTTGTGTTTTTACCGTATTTCAAAAATACATTATAAAAATGGGTAAAAAAACAGTAAAATTCATTTTTTTTTACATTTTACGTGGAAAGTATGTGTAGCTTATTCATGAAACGCCACTAAAATTGTTTGACTCTGTTAATGTCACCCATCTTGTAATTTTATCATCCTGAACTGAATTCACTTCTGTAATGTCTGACTGAAACGTTTTTAACGTAAAGTCCCATAGGATCATCTTATTGCTCAGAGGTTGCTCTTTCATAGCTCAAAAGATTGTGAGCTCTTTATTCAAGTATCAACTTAGTCTGAGATGTTTCTCATAAAATTTGAAAAAATTAAATAGAAACAAATGAGCCAATTGTTACAGATGTGTGGGTGAAATAATCTGGATTTGGGTAAATTTGTGGAGATGTGTTTAAACTCATATTGTCTCACTGTAATTCATATTATCTTAAATAATATTGACTATTGATTGCACTATCTGAGCTCACTTTGTGATATTGTTGAGATCTCTGGCAAAACTGGCTTTTTTTTCAGGAGAAATATCTGAGACACTGGAGTGTTTCCATTTATTCTCCATTGAAACACATTTACGTCTAGGACATTAGAAAGATCATTAAAGAGATTCATCTGTGATTTTTCCTTTTTATGGGGTGGGACTTGATACTATCTATTGTGAATTCATTTAAAAGTGAAAGTGGACTATGGATGACGGGATTAAAGGAGAAAGAAATGGTGACAACAGTTGACAGACTAAACATGTTATTACATTTGATCGAGGATTACAAAAACTAAACAAAAAACTGATGTCTATATAACAACTAAACTAAAGAATAATGCACAATCAGACCAGAAGTGTGTATAAAGAAAGTAAACAGGGTCAGATTTTGTCTTCCTGTTGAAGTGATAGTTCACACAAAAGGAATCTTCTATCATCTCTTGTCATTTTAAACCTAGATGACTTTCTTCCGCAGAACACAAAAGAAGATATTTTGAAGAAAGTTGCTAACCGAAGAGCACTGGCCGCCATTCACTACTATTGTATGTACACAAAACCAATGCAAGTGAATGTAGTCCCGTTAACAACATTCTTCAAAATATCTTCTTTTGTGTTCTACAGAGGAAAGAAAGTCATACAGGTTTGAAATGACAAGAGGGTGAGTAAATGATGACAGAATTGTTATTTTGACTTATCACTTTGACTGTCTTTTTAAGCATAGGCTGGGAATTCAATATAAATGGGGTCAAAATGTGTCCTTGGTTATTTGACAGCAGCTCTGATGTGTCATAATTGTTCACATTGAATCAGAAACCGCTCAACTCGGTTTCACTTGCGTGGGAAATGAAAGCAATTCCAGCAGTGCTCCAGACAGTCCAAACCGTTGAAGAGTGAATTTGATTGACAAAGGTAGTTGTTCTTTCCTCAGACAAGCAGTGACAGCTCGACGTCCCTAGCGCTGGAGACGAGCGATTCCTCTTCTCACTCTGCCATGGAGGCCTGCATCCCTCTTCATGTGCCCTAGATATTTACCAAGACTCATATTCAACTGTCATCTACAGCTATGGCCTGTTAAATCTTTCCATCTGTATGTGGGTCTGTCTGGGCCCCCTTCCGTCTCTCTTTCCTTTCCTTTCACATTAATGGGACGTGACAGTGATATCACTCAAAACAGATAAAAAGACTCCTCTCTCTCAATGTTCTGGTGAACTCTATGTTGCCACAGGCAGTCCATCCATCACGGCTTAATATGAACGCTGAAGTCTTCCCACATTTCAGGACTCAGTGACTCCCCCAAACACTTAGCGGAGATAAGCCGGACTGCTAAAAACGAGAAATAAGGCAAATATGCTTAAAGTGCATCGACGATCCCCTGCCATGCCGTGGCTTTTAAACAGCATTTAAAAGCTTTTCGCGAGTCCCATTTGCGTAACAGTCTGGAGCTGTGAGGTGATGATCAGAGATGCATGTGTTTGATGTTCGGGTGGCCGTGTGTGCTAGAAAAGTCCCTAAAAGTCTTTTTACTTAATAGTCCTTTTTTCGTGGCCGCTTTTGTCGTGGTTTATCGTAGAACTGGTAAACGTTACATCCCTTCATGCTGCAAAATACTAAGTCTAAAAGATATTATACAGTAATTGATTTTGATGCCAGTGAAATCATAAAAATCTTTCTCATATTGTGAACATTTCAGAATTTGGGTCGGTTTTTTAACTCTACAGTTGTGTAAGCAATGTGATCCACTAAAAACGACATTCACTTTAAGAACCGAGCTTTTATTAACCTGCTTTCAGAATTCTGTTAAAATATCTCAGAGCAGCACAAATAATGTATGAAAGACTGAATAAGACCATTATCCTTGAGTAATAAAGACATTCTGAAAACACTTTACAACTCACAACCTCCACTTATCGCATTATGAAACTTACAGTACCGTAAATTATTCATTATATATTTTATTCAATTTTAGATTATTTTAGGAATGCTTTTCTCAATTGCGCATTGTACAGAAAACACAAACAGACAAAAATATATATTGGCTACTGAAAGAATAATAATATTGAAAACGGTAAGATATATAGAAAAGTAAAATATTAAAATTTCAAAATACATTGAAGATTTTTTTGAGAATAAAGTAGAAATAAAGAGTACCGACACCACAGTATGCCTTCCATCGACTGGGAGACTGACCACCCTCTCTCTCCCTCTCTCTCTCTCTCCTCTCTCTCTCTCTCTCTCTCTCTCTCTCTCTCTCTCTCTCTCTCTCTCACACTTTGTCTTTCAGGATGCTATCATCACTGGTCTGTTGCCTGAAACAACATATTCTGTTACCGTGGCGGCGTACACCACTAAAGGAGATGGAGCAAGAAGCAAAGCCAAAGTGGTTACCACTACGGGGGCAGGTGTGTGTTTGTGTTTAATTTGTGACATTGTGACATCACAGTTTATTTGACATTTAAGGTCACCACTGTTTTCAGGGGTAAACTGTTGAACTGCAGCCAAAATCACAAATCTCAACAAATGGTCTTTGCTTCAAAATGTAAAATCAGACCTACACACATTTAACTAGTTGTGTAACACGTTGCGGTTTCAACATTTGTGTGGGCTTGTTCAGTTCCCTGAGTATGAGTAGTACAGGTGGGGTGTTAATATTTAAAATTGTGGTGATATTTTGCGATACAATGCTGTATTGATATGTTTATTTTAAGACCTGCGTCAAAGTTTAGATACGCCATAACTTACCACCCCAACTTTCTTTCTGACAGTGCCTGGCAAGCCCACCATGATCATCAGCACCACCATCGGGAACACAGCTCTGATCCAGTGGCAGCCCCCTAAAGAGATGGTGGGTGAATTGATGGGCTACAGATTGCGGTACAAGCGTGAGGAAGATGAGACCTACACGGCCCGTGAATTCAGACGCATAGACGATCACTTCACCGTCACGGGCCTGCACAAGGGGGCCACATACATCTTTAAGCTCTGCGCCAAGAACCGAGCGGGGAATGGAGAGGAGTACACCAAAGAGATCAGCACGCCAGACGATGTGCCCAGCAGCTACCCCCAGAATCTCAGAGTGGTGGGCCTGACGACCTCCACCACCAAATTGGCGTGGGACCCTCCGCCTCTGCCCGAGAGAAACGGGAAGATCGTGCGCTACGTGTTGGTGTACCGTGACATCAACAGCCATCAGAACCAGACCAACGGTACCGCAGAGACGCAGATGACCATCCACGGCCTGCAGCCGGACACGACCTACGATATCAGAGTGAGAGCGTTCACAGGAAAGGGAGGCGGTCCGTTGAGTCCCAGCATTCAGAGCAGAACCATGTCTACCTCCATGCCTGGTGAGTTTGTATAAAAACATGTTAGACCTTTTGTTATGTTCGTGTCTGTGGGGTCCGTTTTTAATGTTTACTTAAAGAAAAGGTTTGGTAAAAATGACAATACTAGGGTAACCATACGTGCCATTTTTCCCGGACACATCCTGCCCAGGATTCCGGGTGCGTCCTACGGAGGTCGCATTTGTTCACCACATACAGCATCAAGGTTTTATTTCAGAAAAGCAACCATTATATTTCAAGGTTATAACGAAACTACAATGATTATACGAAAAAAATATATAATTATAATATTTAATAAAATGTAAGAACCTCCATGAAGTATGCAATCGACAAATGCGACCTCCGGAGGATGCATCTGAAATCCTGGCCAGGCTGTTTTGGGGAAAAATGGCGTGTATGGTCACCCTAGACAACACAATTGATTCTTTTTTTCAGCATTTATTCAAGATAAACATTGTTTCTTTTAGAATTTTATTACAAATGTGATTTATCAAAAATATTATCCATATATGTCGCCTATGTTGCTTATAACTGGGAGAAATTAAATGTAATTTTTTACAATCATTTTTATTGCTGTTTTGATTTAAAAACTAAATAATAATATTGTGGGTCTGCTAGACCTGCAAATGTTTTCTGTCAAACTGAAGAAGCCTCCATCATTTGATCATCGCTTTATAAATTACCGCCACCATGATCAATAGAAGATGTACGCAAACATCTCATTTAAATGAAATTCTGATTACCGCCTGCTCTACTGACAACAAATGGCGCTGAGCAAGATCTATAATGAGTTTCATTTACATAGAAAGGAGGCACATTTACACTGTAAAGTATTACAATAATCTAATCTAAAAGTAAGGTTTTTATATAGAAATACCAAAAGAGTTTAGTAGATTTCAGATCTGTTCTGATGAGATGTGCAGCCCTCATCTCCATCCCTGCAGAATAGACAGCAGGCAGAAAACAGATAGTTTCTTAAGTTCTTAGGTTAGGTTTCACTTCATGACAATGGTGTTGTCCTGCATTATTTTCACTGCTCTTGTGTCTCATGTGACTAAAAACCTTCTCTTCTGACCTCTCCGGCAGAGTTCACCAAAAACTTTGGTGTGAAAGCTGTGATGAAGACCTCAGTTCTGCTCACGTGGGAGGTGCCTGAAACCTACAAGTCTCAAGTGCCTTTCAAGGTGAAAACAGATTCATTAACTGAAACAAATAAAAATAAGTGAAGCCAAGTTAAAGCATGTTAACATGCGTCCAAAACACAAATTAATTAAAATGAGAATGCATTACAGTCGTAAGTATTGCACAATAAATGATTTGTAAATATTTGGTTTAAAACATTATAATAGACAAAAACATAAAAATTCTTTGTTACAAATGATTAAAAATGATAAGTATACTAACAAATAAGTATATAAAAAATAGTGTTCAAAACAGTGTCTCCTTGCCCTTGCAATGGTAAGCTTATAATAATTATTCATTTGAGCTGGTAAGATTTAGCTGGATATCACAGTTTAACATAATTTCACTTCAACCTTCGTAAAGGTAAATATATCAAATAAGCTGCAGTTTTTCTTTTAAATCAGAGGTGGCGATACAGAGGCAAAACTTCCCAATCGCAGCTTTAAAATGTGCCGTATTGCTCACATATTAAAGAAGGAAGTTGAATATTCTGAACCTAAGTGTTGAAATTATATAATGGAGAATTTGTATTTGATATAAAGAGTTGAACCGATATATCGGCCAATAATCGGTATTGGTCAATAAAAGGAATGTTCACCCTTACGGCTATTCAAAGTTCAATATTAATAGTCATTATATGAACTAACAACATTTAGAAGGTTTAGAAATATTAAGTTAATCTTCGTATAATTCGTATTATATCACACTTTATTATTGGGTATCGGTGGAGAAATTTAGTATTGGTGCATCTCTAGTTTGTTTCTCTCTGTGTTCTCTTTGATCTCAACCTGTTTTCCCTGCTGGCAGATCCTCTATAACCAGCAGAGCGTGGAGGTGCAGGGCGATCTGAAGAGGAAGTTGATCACGAGGCTACAGCCGGACACCGATTACTCTTTCGTATTGATGAGTCGAGGAAACAGCGCCGGTGGGCTTCAGCAGCAGGTCTCCATTCGTACCGCCCCAGACCTCTTCATCACAAAACCCGTCCTTTACAAACAAGACCCAGAAGAAGGAGGCAAACTCACCATCACATTGGCCAAAGTGCACAACAGCGCCCTCGTCAGGTCAGTAACACCAACGTGTCA
Organism: Barbatula barbatula; assembly: GCF_947034865.1. NCBI lineage: Eukaryota > Metazoa > Chordata > Actinopteri > Cypriniformes > Nemacheilidae > Barbatula > Barbatula barbatula. Next base: position 4,939,690 of record NC_136770.1, on the reverse strand, counting down.
AATGATTATATTCTGGGTTCATGTTCTTGCGGTAGCAACACTGGTGTAAAGTATGCATGCTACTGGGTGGTTTGCTATTGGGAAAACAAGTCCTTCCAAACTTGTTTTCTGATCTCAAGGCATTGTTTGTTTGAGTCTTAGTCAGCGCACGTAGGCAGGAATACTGTTCCTCAGTGGGCAAATATTGGATCTTTGTGCTTTGGCGAGACCGAGGCCGAATGTTAATGTTGAGGCACTTCCCATCTCAGCTCAGAGGAACTGTCTCAGATGGGTTCACCTGCTAGCGGCACGCTAGATTTGACCCGATACGGTGCAGAAGTTCCCACACTGGCTGAAGAGCTCAGACGTCCTTCTGTTTAATGCTCAATTAGAAATCACAGAAATTGAACAATTTGAGGCAGTTATATGTGACAATACTGACAATAGACGGCATGCTCGCTGTGTGCATCAGAGTGTAGAAATTACTCAGATTTTAATTGAGTTTCAAGTGTTTGTTACAGTCAGTGAGCACGCTGGAGACTGCTGGAGCGTCACAGAATCATTTAGAAAAGCAATCCGAGGTGTGCTGTCCAAACAGACCTTTTCATCACCCTCACAAACAACAAGAGCTGTGATAAAGCCAGAAAGATTTGCCTTTTTATTTAGGAAGCGCAAAATCTTTACTCTTAAAGATGGCAGAGATAAATAGTGATATGTTTATCATCATTGTAGTTCAGTAAAATAGATGGTTTTTTTTTTTAGATTAGATTCAACTTTATTGTCATTACACATATACAAGTACAGTGTAACTCTTGTGTATATGTCGTTACAGGTGGTTTTATATAGTAGTGGTACCAGTAACTGCATCCACGCCGCGCCACTGGGAAAACCCAGAAGACATGGATCTGGAGGAGGTGAGTGTCTATCCGTGTGCTTTGTTGAAAAAACAGCACCACCACACCAAGTATATTTTATAAAAATAGTGAATTTGAATATGATAAAAGGGCTTAAAAATCAAGATTTGTCTTAGTATTAAGTAATCATTTTTTCTTTTTGGCTATACTTAATTGTTCCTTGAACTAGTTTGAATGTCACCAAGATTTTCAAAAAAAGAATTTGTTTTGTTTTTTATTCATTCCAAGTAATATCAATCAAACTGCAGTTGGGTTGTTTTGATTATGTAATAATAACTTGAAAAACTAAAGTAAAACACAATTACAATATGATAACATAGGGATGAACAAATTTGTTATTGACCATAATAGTATCGGCCAAAAAATTATCATTTTTAATATTTTCGTCCGATTATACAATTTGGGCCGATATGTTATAGCGAATAAATCAGAAATAATTAAATCTGGTTAAACTTCTTCAGCTGCTTGCAGTTAAAATACAGTCCAGTATCTTTCTGTCGTGATCTTTCACTTACTGCTATTAGCAAAACGTTGTTGATGCAGATACAGTACGTATGAATGTGTAAATCATAGGAACAAAAGCATATTGTTTGTATCAGGCTGCTGTCTGAATGTTTTCTGTCTTGTTAGAACATTGTTCTGGTGTTGCCAGAAAAGTTTGAAGGTAAAAAAAGTAGGATTGGTACGTGATTTTCAGGGGGAAATTAGTTAACTAATAGTTACCTTGTTTTCTGCAGTGAATGTTTTCAAATAAAAGCATTTGTCCACCTTTTGTTTCAGTATTAGGGAATTTTATGTTAATTTTAGATACTGAATATCGGCCAATATATCGTTTATCGCCTTCCAATGTTAAATCATTATCGGTTATCGGCCAAAATGTACATATCGTGGCATCCCAAGATTTTCTAAACTCTTTTATTCTTGAATAAAACAAATATAATAAATAGTAAAGACATACATACTGAGTTTGGCCCAATTGATGAACACCTGGAACTGTTAAATGTTAATTGACAAATATACGGTATCATATTATGTCCTATTGTGTGACATAGCAAAATTCAGAAATCAAGCTGTTAACAATATATTATTTTGTAGTATCAATATTTATCATGTAAAATAGCATGACAGGGATTTATCCTCATTGTTAGTGGTTTTTTTTTGCTAGCTCACCAAATGTGTCCATTTACCATTTATTTGTCAAGTCCCCAAAAAAAGATTCATGAGTTATAATTTCAGGTTCATAAATGTTTCTCTAGTATGCTGTCACGTTGATTCTTCACTTCGTATTATGAGGCCTGTGATGGATGTTTTTCTATGATTTTCTAGTGTTTGTGGGCGCTCTTTTGTTCTCATGGGTTTCTCTGCGTCTCTGCAGCTTCTGCTGAGACTCTTTCAGGGCTTTTAAAAAGCTTCCTTGGCATTTTTTTTGCTTTCCTTTATTAATACTAAAGCTCTAGCCCTCCACATCATTTTGCTTTCTCATGCGTTTACTTGCTCTCAATAAAACCATCGTCTGCAAAACAGGAAAAACTTTTCGAACACCTGAGTTTTCCGATATTAAGAAGCATCAGATCTGAGTCTGCATTGCTGCTTTTAGAAACATCCCTGTTTTCAAGCAAAGATCCCTTCTGCTCTTTATTTACGAGCTTTTGCAGATGGAATGAGAGGTGCATTATGGCACTCTGTGCTGGTGTTTATCAGTGCACAGATATTACTGTACGATCTTTGTGATCCTCATTCCCTCCTGCGTCCTGCCATACCTGATTGGTTCTTATATCTTACCTCTTGCATCCTTGAATTTGTGAGGGGGGGGGGTAGTTTTGTTTGTTTTTGAAGAAAGGAAGAAGAAACGGATCCTGACCAAATACAGACTCAGTGAGCACAGTCTGGCCATAGAGACAGGCAGACACAGACAAACATGGCTTGCAAAGGAAGAACGAGTCTTTGCACACTGTGACACTGTCGAGGTGGAAACAGTGACACACTTTCTCCTTCATTGTAATCAATTTAAAAATGTGAGAGAGAAACACTTTCACAAAATGTCAAAGCTCATGCCAGAGTTTGATAGGTGTTCAGAAACAGTGCGAATGCAGATGTTACTGGAGGAGAAGACACACATCAAATTCTATCAGCTGCACACCCTCAGAAACAAACTACTGCCTTAATCTGTTACCATAAATGCACATATACACTGTTTTCTTCTATTACATTCTCATGTTTCGGCCTGAAATGAAATGTACATTTGGTATAGATATTTTATATCCATATTTCATTTGTTTACTTACATAAACTTTATTTAATATTTATATCTTACTCAGCACCTCATTCAAATTTTACTCTAATGTTTGTACTTATTGTTCGTCTTGTGTTATATGTTCAATGCTTTGTCAATATTGTAAGAACACGCAATCATGCCAATAAAGTTCCTTGAAATTGAAAATCGCGAGGGTTAAAACTCAATAGATGTCATCTTTGTGTTAAAAACATGCTTTCTAATTACCCTTTAAAGCCATTTCTGTGCGAGTGCATACATATGAAATAAATGTTTATTTATGTATGTTGTCTGTTTCAGCTTTTGGAGGGCGGTGGAGACTCGGATGTGAGGAAGAGAAGAAGACGGCAAACTCAGGACTTCTTGCGGCCGTACATCGCTGCCAAGTTGGATTATCTTCCAGAGACCTTTGTGTTAGGAGATGAGAGAACTTACAACAGCTACTTTAACAAGCCTCTCCCCGGCCAGCAACAGTACCGCACATTCATCATGGCAGAACTCAAAGATCGGGACACAGTAAGTCATTATAAACTGAACTCGCTGCTTAAAGCAGCTGATGAAGATATAAGTAGAGAGGAGATCTTAAAGGCAGCTGAGACCCTCGAAACTCTTCTGTACTTTCTTTCTCTTCATCTCTCTCTCTGATCGTCAGTGTCATGATCAGTTACTCTGGGTTAGAGGTCTGCAGCATTGAGCTCTGCTGGAGACGAGATGAGAGGAGAAAGCTTGAGGTGAACATAAAAAAATGAGAGGAGAGATGAGAAGTGGAGGATTAGAAAGAGGAGAGAAGGGTGCTGGTGAAAGCACAGTCAGTTCTGCTTTGTGTGTTGTGTTGGTAAACAGACTGGTGAGTGTGAAATTGGATAAAAGAAGAGGAGAGCAAAACTACAGCTGCATTTAAAGAAAAATAGATTAGGGGAGGAGATTAAAGAAACGCATGAGGAAGAGATAGATAGAGACATCACATGAAGAGTCACAGACTGGAGTCTTGAAGATGGAGGAGAGCGAAAACACATGAAGTGTGTGACTCTGATGCGCGCACACACACACACACACACATGAATATGCATAAGTTAGTAGTCTTGGAGTCAGCGAGAGATGCATTGCTCACGCTGTGGGATGCGCTTCTGTCGGATGGAATGACGATTAAATTGATCACTCTGAAAGTTTCCCATTGAGAGATTCCCACAGGCCTTTTACATGCTTTCTCACTGCACTACTCCTGCGTCCTTCCAAACTTTTTGTCTGAAACCTGCTAGAGAATAAGAGAGAGAGTTTGTGTTCTAAAGAGGGAGAGAGACATTCTGCATGTTAGAAACAGAAGATCCTTTTCTGAAACCCACTGCCTCACTTCCTACATAGTCAATAAGCTTGAATGTACAGTTCAGGCGAAAAAGACAATTCTTCAAACCTGTTTGACTTTCTTTCTTCCGCAGAACACAAAAGAAGAGATTTTGAAGAACGTTGGTAACCAAACAACACCTCCCCCCAAAGAATTCCACTGTATGGACAAAAAAACACTGAGACATTTCTCAAAATATATTAATATTAATATATTAATTTATGCAAAAGTAAAACCCACAAAATATGGAGATATATGGTTTCAGAAGGACAACAGCAATATTATGCATTGAACGATAAACTTTCATAAGAATTCAGCAAGTCTAGAGTGTCATGCGCCCTCTGACTGCCGCAGTCCTTTCAAGTCAAAGTCCTTTACTGTCATTGTATGTGCAAGTGGAATGGACAGACTAGATAGAATACAAAATACCTCACTGCTGTTGTACTCTAAGATATTACAAAATTAAAGATATGTACAGGAATGATAAAAAAATAGGATGGATTCTTGAATGTGACCTGGTGAATGTGCACTGCACAGTGAAAATGTGCTAATGGATTTGATTCCCAGGGAGTCAAAAAAGCACGGCTAGTATAGTAAGTCATTTGGATAAAAGCATCTGCAAAATGAATAAATGTATTTCACACATGGTGTCCAAACTCATAATTCATGAGCTGTACGATGTGACATTAGGACAGTGGAGGCTAGTACTAAAATGAGACATTGGAACTACAAACTACAAGACGCAACTAAAAAAAGAAGATGGTGTCTATATATGCATGTGCCATCTGCCCCTCGCTGTTAACTACTTATTCATACTCGCATTACTCAAAGTCATTCCAAATGCGTTTGTATACAGCGTCCGAACTAAAGTGACAGGGAAATAAACTCTTGTAATGACTCACACAAGTTCTGGGCAACGGCTGAGTCTTTGGTTCCTGCAGTGGTTTCCGGTGAGAGTGCAGAAGGTGTTGCATTGATGGGATTTGTCTTAGAGGTCGATGATGTGTATACTTCGCTTCTCGGCAGGATAGAGGAGGTTACTCCATCCTCTCTCTCTCTCTCTCTCTCTCTCTCTCTCTCTCTCTCTCGCGCTCTCAATCTTCCGCTTTCCATTTCTTCTGTCTTGTGTGCACCCTGCTGTGCGGTTTAAAGGTGTTACTAAGACGATTCATTTCCTGCACTCGTGGAAGAGGACCAGCTTTGGTGCTGCTTTGAAGATTTTGAAGGGTTGCCTCTGCTCTTTTGAAACGCACTTTAAGAAATCCTTAGTGTATCTGTGACCATTAAACATCATTAAGTGACACTATACAGGGGACACACGGTCGCCATGCCTCTCATCTCCTGTTAAACACCCAAAATTCACCTTTTAAAGCCTATTTTATTTTTCACGTATATATTTCTAATATTTTATGCCTTTAAGAGGTATTAAAGGAAATTACACCAGTTATGTTTATGAATTTATGTTTATGCATTGATTTAAACCTATGACATTTGCCATGCTAACTCAATACCAATAGAGCTTAATGAACTTAGAAAGTTTTTAACTGTACTTAAGCAAGATTTACTCATTCTAGTTGTGTCTGTTTGATTCAGTCTTTATTTTCATGTTCACGCAGATGTTTACCGTGAGTCCATACTCTGAATCCATGATGGTGAAGCTCCACAGCGGGATGTCCCGTCACACGGAAGACCCAGAGATGCTGTGGGTGATGGGACCTGTGCTGGCCGTCGTTCTCATCATTATCATTGTTATTGCCATCTTGCTCTTCAAGAGGTATGATGTAGAGCAACTCTTTTATATAGATTTAGATATAGATAGTTTCGACTGCAACATCGTAAGCAAACCTTATGTGGCCCAAACTTAACTTCCGGTTGCCCCCGCAAAGAATCAATAACTTCAATAATAATTGAATTTAATACAATAAAATCTTAATGTAAAATAATCTTAATGTAAATTAAATGTTATCTGTGTCTTTCCAAAACCTTGGATGTCTAAATAAGCTTTTTTCAGAAAATGGAAAAAACACTGTACATAAACAATTAAATACTGCTATGTCCAAGTTGGCAAGCACGTTTTAATACATTTAAGTGCTTAGATATTTGCAAAAACCCAGTAACAAACATGAAGGGTGACTAATAATAATGATCTCTGGTAAAAAACTAAACAAAAATCATGAAATATGGAGATAAAAGGTTTCACAAGGACAGCAGGTATATAAAATAAATTGTTGTATAATAACCAAACACAGACTGAAAGTTAAATTCTTGCCAGGCCTATGCATTCCATGAAACTGTTTGTTTTTGTGTACATCATTTTATACTGTATATACAGTACCGGTCAAAACATTTAAAATGCTTGACTTGAATGTGTCTGTTGATCTTTTAATGTCAAGGTGCTTAAATGTTTGAAATGATCCATTTCTTCGAAAATATGGTTCTATATAGCGTAGCTCTAAAAGTGGTTCCCCTATGATTCAAGCCAAGAACCATTTTTTTAGAGTGATAAAAATATAATTTCAGAGAGACATTAGACATTGGTGACTCACTGTCGGAGTGAAAAAAATTGTCTATTTTTGTCGAGAAATCTTATTTCATAACTGCAGCCTTCACGGCGCTTACGACAGTCAGCAATTTAGCAGCGTACCCTCAGGCCACGCTTAAGCTTTTGTAATACTGAATGCTAATACAGATCTTTAATGATTAAATAGTGCTACACTTATTCAAATGGACAGCTGAAATCATATCTCCCTACCCCAAATCTCCAATGAAAATCCATCGAATAAAAAAGTTTAAAGATAGCACACCTAACCAAAATTTGATCTCTCCATTGTGCCAAGTTCTGCAAGTTGGAGGCATTACAAAAACTGGAGATTAAAAACGTACTCGTCGACTTAATCCAATCCTTCTTATTAAAAATGTAAGAGAACCAAATGTCCAGAGTTTGAGGTCTTTTGAGACGAGAGAGAACTCATTTTCCAAATGTCTGCAGAGCAAAATGAAAGGCAGAAAAGATGCTCAATAACAGAACTTTCTAGACAAAGGAGGGGGAGAGTTTGTTGAAATTATGCTCATTAGCATTTTCACATTTCTGACAAAACATTCTCACTACACACTTTGCGCTTGTCTCTCTTTCTGACGTTCTCTGTCTTTTTTCCTTTCCTTCTTTGGGATGCAGCAAACAGGAGAGGTGGGTATCGTGATTCTATTTCATCTGATGTTAGACAATTTTGCGCTGGTTGTTCAATAAAAAGTGATAGTATTAATAAGATTTCAGAAACAAACAACATATTACCTGTGTTCATATACTCACATATAATTTCCTGGCTGGTCAGGAAGCGCACCTCTCCCTCGGTGAAAGACGAGCACTCGGCTGGAGTCAAAGATCATCTATTGGCTCATTCTTCTGACCCAGTGGAAATGAGGAGACTCAACTACCAGACACAAGGTAATAGCCCCAATACACTATATAGTATTGTTACATCCTCTTTCTACATGCACAACCTATACACAAGACGTGATTCTTAGGTGTGTTTCAAAACCCTAGTGATTTACCTTTTGTCTACATAAGCACCTGGCTTCTGAAGAGCTGACATGCAGCGGTTAACAATAGAGCAGTGGAGTAAATGAAGGACATTAGAGTTAATGAGTTAATGCACTTGCAAGTGCACCCCGCTAAGATCAGCCGAGCCGTCTTAATGACCTGCGTTCTGTGTGAAGGACCCATAACTGAGACGGAAACCTATAAGTAAGTAATTTAGATGTCCATGTCTCTAAGATGATAATAATAATACACTATGCACAAATTTAAACAATTTAATTCTAGTCCAAATTGTATGAATTGTACAAATGATACTATCATATTATACTTTTTTAAATATCTGGATTTTATTAGAGCGCTCAATCAATTTTAATACTTAAGTACAAGTTCAAATCTAGTAGTTTTACTTCTTATCTTTTACTAAAAGTAGGTAAGTGCTGGATTTTAAATGGACTTGCTAAGGTACTATATATATATATATATATATATATATATATATATATATATATACATATATATATATATAATACAGAATGTTTTAAAGGTAACCAAATGTGTAAAAATAATATTATATTTATGAAATGTAGTGTATAATGTAGTGAAGTATTTTGTCCGGACTAAAAACATTAACGTTTGTAACATTTGTAATTTTTTCACTATGCAGTGCATTCTGGGATTGCATGTATACAATTTAGGAACAAGATAGCTTCCAAAACAGAGCTTCTCAAGCGTTTTAATTCCATGGACTCCCGCTGTATTCAAAAATATTCAAAGCCCCCCCTTCCACTGAGAAACTATTTTTTATATAAAATTAATATATAAATGGCAAAATAAGAAATATCTTGTTTTTTATTTCATGTATATCAGTTATCATTTTGTCCAATCACTGTTCCAAAAAGTATACATTTATTTGCAAAAGGTAGGCTGCTCACTAAGTTTTGCAACACAAATGAATCACTTTTAGTTTCGGATATATATTGTCAGAAGCGCTTTCTAGATTTATGAATGTGATGTTCAGCTGGAGCTTTGGTTTGAAGACAAAACATAATTCATACAGATTCACTCTGTCAGGTGAAGGACACGATGAGTAGAACCTGCCAGCTGATCTTTCTCTCTCTCTCTCTCTCTCTCTCTCTCTCTCTCTCTCTCACACACACACACACAGACGCTGTGTAACATCAGATCAGATAACTTCATTCTCCTCCGGATGAGATTTGAACGCTATTCCAGCCCGAGAATCAAACGAGAAGATCCGCATGAGAAAACCTTTATCATTCTCATTCCTTTCCATCCATATTTTCCGCTCTGTGCTTTACTTTTTCTGTCTCTTTCTAGGCCTCTTTCTCAGGGGTAATTTCAGAGCGCACAGATATTTTGCTGACTTCAATAAGAATGCGAGTTTGCTTCAGTTGCAAAGTGACTCATGTTCTTATGTCAGAATGTTCCGCTGCGAGCACGCGGGCCGACTGATGCGCGATCTTTCTCACGGCAAAACCCGGGAGAAATATTCATGTCATCTTCTCTAGCATGAAAATTGATTTACTTTGCTTGGCAGTCTTCAAATGAGTCCAGTGTTGTTTATTTACTTAAAAGTTTAGAATATGTGTTTCAAACACCTTTAGGGCGCTTTGATAAACAGTACCTTAGCGATACAACATTTTATAATGTAACCTTGGTGTGCAACAAACGCAGAATATGACTTCAAGGGTTTACAGATACTCTCCAGTTACATTAATACTGAAATGTGCCATTTAAAGGTCAAGTGTGTGTTTTTTTGGAAGGATCTATTGACAGAAATGCAATATAAAATACATAACTGTCTTCAGATGTGTAAAGACCTTACATAATATGCGCGGTACGCCTTTATGTTTGTATTACCTCAGAATGACCTATTTCTATCTACACGCACCTCTAGTCCCCTTCTGTGGAATCCGCCATGTTGTTTCTACAGTAGCCCTAAACGGACAAACTGCTCTACAGAGGGCGTTTCGTAAATACGTAATCTCCTTTTTTCCACAGGATCCAGTGCCTTCTGCTGCCCCGACACTCCAAGTTAGTTTTGCTTTTGTGTTCCTGTGTGACCTCCCACTTACCTTCCCACCTGTCCATCAAGACCAAAGCCACACCCACTCCACCACAATGGCTGCTGTCAATTAAAGCTTTATCATCTCTCACCTCCTTTCCACAGGCTGTGTGTCTCTTCTGTTTGGCGGAAGAATCTAATAACGTGTGGTCCGACTGTAGTCACTGTCATGTCACGTACAGGAAGTCATCTCGCTAATGACCCGGAAGCAGTTCATAATCCAGCTTTTGAGCATGTGCCTTCACTCCTTAAGTCATCGCTACTTGTCTAGCACATACCGTAGCATGATACTACAAGCGTTGTGCTGTGTCCTTTTCTTTCAGTCTCTCTCATTTCTTCCTCATTGCACAACACTTGTGCTCTTTATATCTCTGAATGATTCAAAACTATGTTAACTGAACTCTGTTTGATCTTCACGGTTCAGCCAATCAAATCAAAACAAGACCCTTAAATATATATTTGTCACTTCTTCCTTTCTGTTTCCCTGTAGGAATGCGAGAACACCCTCCAGTTTCTGTCTGCGCTTTGGCGGACCACATAGAGCGACTGAAAGCCAACGACGGCCTTCGTTTCTCTCAGGAATATGAGGTAATGTGAAGTAAAAATAACAAGCCCAATGAAGAATTCCCGTGTCGAAAAAGCCACAGTGGGGTTATTTCTTGATGTTGAACATCAGATAATTGCGTGAAATGATGTGTTTCTACAATAGATAAATGAGTACAACGAGAGGCGGAGAGCACATCTATTATAAATGTCCACTGCAGATGTGTTTTGTGCTACATCCAACCTACATCTAAAGCAAACCAAGTGTTGAAGAGACGCTTAAGATAAAGTGAAGTAGTTGGCAAGGTTATATGTCAAGGTTTCTCTCAGCTAACACAGTATTAGAGCAATACAAGTTTATTCATGTCGTTTGTGTACCGTAAACAGTTTGGGGTACACAGGATGTGCTCTTCTCCTACTTCAACATGATTATTTATTAAAACAAGTAAGTGAGAGATTTGTTTAAATAGATAAAAAGTAAATAGGCATAAAATGAATGTAGATCGTATAGGTTCCTCTGAGTTTTGGGTCATTTTGAAGAGTTTGATCTTCAATAATATCGACGCGTCAATATCAATATGAGCTCAGTTTGTGACATTAAGATCTCTTGTGAAACTCTAATGGAGAATGGAAATTTCTGGGTCTTTTCCTCTGGTGAAATATCTGAGACACAGAAGATAAAAGACAGTTTCCATTTGCTCTCCATTTAATCTCATTGATGTCTAGGAGAAATAATTACAGATCTTATCTTGTCTCATTTGACTTTTGATAACGTTCAGCTTTAAAACAAAAGGTTGAGACTATCACACACACTTACACACAGCACAATGTGTTTACTCTATCATATTTTTTCTAAAGATCACATGAGTGTCAACTCATTAACACACAAAACAGATATTGCTGTGAGCTCTGCACATGTGCTGATGTAACACTTTCTAAGTGTACAACACTGTAACGTACACTGTTAAACACAGCAACACTCTCTCTCTCTCTCTCTCTCTCTCACACACACACACAGAGATCCGCAGAGCTTGAAATTAAAGCTTGAGAATGACTTTAGACGTCTAATCCTGCGCTGGTTCGTGCATGTGCGCATGTGTGTGAGGGCGGAGGGGACAGCACTCAGTCGCCTGCTTGAGTTGTTATTGCATGGCGAGCAGCTCAGTGGTTAAACAATCAAAAGCTTAATATAGACATCAGATACTGAGGGAGTAACAGTGATCTAATGAAACGCCAAATGACTTCCATTAGCTTGCAACACTAAACAGGCTGATCAGGATAAAGAGATGATCTGATGGGGCTTATGGGGGAGAGGTGTATGCCATGATAGACAGACCATGAGACAGAAGCACTGCAGGTGTTAGCTGGGAACAGTCTCTCTCTCTCTCTTTATTTTTAAAGTGTGATCTACAGTAAGTTTTAAACATTATTATTTTAGTTTTCCCAGAGTGTTCTATGCCTCGGACTACAGCCCAATAGAAATAAACCAGATGGGAAAGATCTGTGCAAAATCTTTTAATACTTCACCGACAAATTTCTTTTTATAGATGTTTTTATCTTTTGCTTAGTGTATTAATTTTCAATAAATCATCATTGATAAATCATCAAATTTCCATAATTTTGTAGTCAAGTTTGTTATATACATTTGAGGAATGTGCTGTCACTAGAAATTCTCCATTCGTGAGTGTTCAGAATTATGGTTAAGCACTAGTGTGCAATAAGTGTGCGCGCATGTGCATGTGTGCGTGTAATAGAGAGTGACACGCTCAAATTGATACAACCTGTGACACAACCTTCACAACCTCTGACAGAAACTCAATAAACCCTCAAGATACAGTGACGCAACACATCACAATCACGAAAGCCACCTTTTGACCACAAACCACCCAACAGGTTTATTTGGTACATAAAATGACCTTTGTGAATGATATTAACTTAATCAATCAAACAATCATCTCCAGTGTTCGGCTTCATAATAGAAGGAGAACATTAGTACTTTGTGAAATGTATAGCCAACAATACAGCAACTGGAGTTGAGTGTGAGAAACTCGTACATGCCTCAGCAACGCTATTAAAAACACCCAGAGGAACATGTTATTGCTCAAGGGTTGTTTTTACGTAGTCAGGAGACTTAATGGAGCTCAGTTATGTTGGTTCGACTTTATCTCGGATGATTCTTTTAAAATCCCTTGGGAGAAATGAATGTAATCACAGATGAGTCGGTTAAGGAACAGTGAGGGTTTGAGAGCTTTAAAATTATTATGGGATGGATAAGCTTATAAAATGTAATTGCACATACATTTCTAAATTGAAATGGTTATTACTTCTATTTATTTATCAAAGTAGTAAGAAACGAATAGCAATTACGCAGAATATGGTTAAAAACAATCAACTGCAATATCCCAGATTGCTTTGTTTTTCCCCTCTTAATCTCTGTTTTGATCATGTGATCTACATCTAAAAAGTGGTTTACCGTGAATTCCCTTCCCATGTTTATATGGTTAAGTGACAAATGACTGTTTTGTTCATTATACAAAAGGTGTTCTGTGCCAAGAGTCACAAAAAGGCACTGCAGGGAGACCAGAGAACAGACATATGTGCATTTACCACCCATGTGACTCATTATTTCATCACTATGGTAACAATGATGTAGTTTTAAAGGCTTATGGAGGTCTCTGAAGTATTGTGGCGATTCAGACCAACGTGGCCATGTAGCGTAGAGCAGGTCAAGAGATCAGATCTTCCCGCTCAATAGAATAAAAGACTAAAAATAAAAACAGGAAGATGAACATATCTGAACACATGAACGTCCACATTTACACAACGATTGCAGTGAGGCAATACAGAAAAGTCGTTATTTGTATCGATTTTAAGTTTGTGTGCACGTTGGTCTACTTTTGTAATTGATCCTGTTTTGTCTTTCTGGTTTGCAGTCTGTTGATCCTAGTCAGCAGTTCACCTGGGAGAATTCTAACCTAGAGGTCAACAAACCCAAGAACCGCTATGCAAACGTCATTGCTTACGATCACTCCCGGGTCGTGCTGAACCCTGTTGATGGTTAGTTCATTTTATACAAACTTATGATTTAGGAACGACATAGTGACCATCAACTCTGCCCCAAACCCATTGTATTTTAATTTGTTAAATATTTTGGCTAATTTTCAATTTACGCTATTGATTAAAATGTAATACCATATAACACATTTGAAAATAAATGCATGCTGCAGGCGTACCAGGAAGTGACTACATCAATGCCAACTACGTCGACGGCTACCGCAAGCAGAACGCCTACATCGCCACTCAGGGTCCTCTGCCGGAGACGCTCTGCGACTTCTGGAGGATGGTGTGGGAGCAAAGGACCAACACCATCGTTATGATGACCAGACTGGAGGAGAAGAGCAGGGTGAGTGGTCTGGTGTCTGGCGAGGGTAACGGAAGAGTTTTGCGAAGGTGGGAGACAGATGGCGTTTAAATTATTCCCTTTCAGACTCAGGCATTAAATATCCCGAATTATCGTTTTGAAGTTATTTAAACTAACCCGGGATGCCTGTTACACCAAACTGCAGATGTTATCGTGTCATATTTATGATATCTTTAGTCTCGTGTAGCCAGACTTGACCATTTGTGTAAAATATGGTCCACTTTGCAGCTGTTATTTTCAGGAATAAACCATCTGACTGGCATATAAAGCGACTTTTTTTTTAGTGCGTGGAATTTCTTTTGTACGTCAATTTTCAGGTTCTGCCATTGCTGATTTAACAGATGCCTCCAAGCCATTAAAGTGAGGGTTCGCCCAAAAATTTAAATTCTGTCATCATTTACTCACCCTCTTGTCATTTCAAACATTTATGACTTTCTTCTTCCCGCAAAACACAAAAGAAGATGTTTTCAGCGCTGCCCCTCATTCACTTCTATTGTATGGGCACAAACCCAATGCAAGTGAATGGGGCCAAGGTAAAAACATTCTTCAAAATATCTTCTTTTGTGTTCTTTGGAAGAAAGAATAGTCATCAAGGTATGAAATGACAAAAGGGTGAGTAAATGATGCGTCTATCATTTTACGAAATAAAAAATGGCACGCTGCAATGGGAGTTTGGACTGTTTCTGTGAAGTTTGTGGTGTTTGCAAGGGCAAACATGTGCCTGTCTGTGGATAACATAAGAAACTAATAGAAGTCTTGGACCAGAAGACGTGTTTGGGAGAGGGTAGGAGTTATATTGCTCACCTGCCGTGTTGCCAGCTGGTCATTCTGTTTCTCCCCCTCACATGCACTTTATCACGCATATGAATATTACACAAGCATTCTAATGGAAATTAAATTGTATCTCGCTGTTGAAGATTATCAGATAGACCTCTGAAGAGAGCTTCATAAGGGTGTAAATCAGGTGTAAAAGCACTCAAATTTTGGCTTCCTCAACAACTTGTGAGCTCATAGTTGATCTGTGTTGAAAGGTTTATGCTTATTTCACCGCGAATCGATTTCTCGATGGAGAAAATAAATGTGATTTTTACATCCAGAAACCTGCTGTTGCGCTCTGTAACCACAAATATATTGGGCTGCTTGTTACTGCTGTTCCTAGCTGTGACAGGATTATATTCATTTCACGGCAAGAAACATCTTACACTTCATATAACCAAAATCATAGCTTGAAGGAGTGTGTTGGTGTTAATGTGTCTTGTGTGTACGGGGTGGGATTTAAAAACCTTCCTTGAGGGGCATTACGGAACATCCTTTCAAAAACATAATAAAGACAAATTAATAAAGTAAAAAAATGTTTTAGTGTATTTTCTTTGGGGCCAGATGTAGGGTTATCTTAGTAGTAATTAGAAATAGCTTTCTATAAAAAACATAGAATGTAGTATATTCACATTTAGGTGTGTAATAAATTTGCCTACAGCTTAACTATAGAAATACATAATGCCTTAATGAAAATGTAAAATGGAGGTTTGGTGCAGTGGTCTATTAAAACAGTCAACAAGTCAAAACAAGGTCCCCCAAATCATAGAAAACAAATGTGTGAGTAAGAGAGAGAGAACAAATCGTACCTGGTCTTTGTTCTGGTAGGACAACAGTGTTTACAGAAGCCCAGATGGGTCGGACTAATGCGCCTGCATCTCAGCCTAACCGGCCATTATTCACACACCCCTCAGTGTGTGTGTGTGTGTGTGTGTGTGTGTGTGTGTGTGTGTGTGTGTGTGTGTGTGTGTGTGTGTGTGTGGACAGGATGTCACCCGTGTGTGTTATCAGCGCCTGAGGATCTGCCACTGGTCTGGACATTCTGTAGTGCGTGAAGCCCCCATCTGCCCGCCCAGCCAGAGAGAGACCCCCAGGCCTAACACACACACAGATACAAGCGCACCGATATACAAACAGTCTTGCTTTAGTTTCCAATGGCTCAAGCAGAAAGTTTACAGCACAAGACACTGAATCCGTCTCTGCACCTCCCACTAAAGTCACGCTCTGACTCTCGCGTAACACACTTTATATCAACAAACGTGATGTTTGAGATGTTTGTGTGTGTTTGTCATCAAAGGTGAAGTGTGACCAGTACTGGCCGAGTCGTGGGACGGAAACGTACGGCATGATTCAGGTGACCGTGCTGGACACAGTGGAGTTAGCCACCTACAGCGTCAGAACCTTTGCTCTGTATAAGGTCAGAACTACTTTTATCTTATCATAGTTGAGAAAATTGCTTTGTTCCTCAGAGTGGGGAGTATTATCAATGCTTTGAGGCAATGTTTTTCATCGTAGCATTTCATTTAGCAAGAATGCTTATTGTCAAGTTTAGTTTTATTGTAATTATAATAATAGTAATATTAATAACAGCAATAATATTACAAATAATATTTTATTATAAATAATATTTTGTGACTGTAACAAACTTTTTAATAATATTTTTATAACGTAGCATTTCAGTCAAAGTTAGTTTGACATCAAACGTTTTATTAATAATAATAACATATTTAATATAATAATAATACGTTTTTATTTTCTTATATTGTGACACAATTGTAATAATAATTTTTATATGTTTTTTATTTTTAGTTTAATTTAGTTGAATAATTTCGTGTGATAATAATTATGTTTTTGGTGCTTTATCTGCACTATTTTTATTTGTAAATGACAGGTAAATGATCTCTTCTATGATTGGTTTACATTTCTGTACCAGTGTATCAGGTTGGATTCTGAGCAGGCATTGACGCATTAACATTAACAGGCTTATGGTAGTGAGGTCATAACCTTGAAGATTTCTGATCGACCCAATTTTTGCAGCTTAGTTTCAGTAAATCTTCCCGGTGGACCGGGAAGGAACATCTAACTCTTATTTCAAAAGAGGAAAATAAATCCTGTTTTCCTTCACATTTCCTTCCCTTTTAATGTGTTCCAACAGAACGGTTCCAGCGAGAAACGGGAAGTTCGGCAGTTCCAGTTTATGGCCTGGCCGGATCACGGCGTTCCCGAATACCCAACCCCCATTTTAGCCTTTCTGCGCAGAGTAAAGGCCTGCAATCCACCTGACACTGGACCCATGGTGGTTCACTGCAGGTAGATCATGATCTACACTCACTTTCCACTTTAACATGTACAAATGTTTATTGTACAAATGAATCTGATAAATCAGTCTAAACATGAGTCTGCTCCTGTGTTGGAAGTGCTGGCGTGGGTCGAACGGGCTGTTTCATCGTAATAGATGCCATGCTAGAGCGAATTAAGCATGAGAAGTTGGTGGACATCTACGGTCACGTGACCTGCATGCGGGCTCAGAGAAACTACATGGTGCAGACGGAGGATCAGTACATCTTCATCCACGAAGCTCTGCTGGAAGCGGCCACCTGCGGCAACACGGAGGTCCCGGCGCGCAGTTTATACACACACATCCAGAAACTCACGCAGGTTCCGCCCGGAGATGCTGTAACTGCCATGGAGCTGGAGTTTAAGGTGAGACATATAAACACTGCAAAGCATTTCCTGTGTCAACTTTGACCTAAAAGACCAATGAGATTTAAATGTAAAGAAAAACTAAAACCAAGTCACCAAAAAGTCTTACTGTGGTCACACTTGGTTTGATTAAATGGATTTATTGTTCAAATGGAATCAGAATCAAAATTATTGAACCATTGTTGAAATGGATTCAGAATTTAAATGTTTGAATCATTTCCAGTTATTTGAATGGAATTAGAATGAATTTGATTGAAAATAGTTCAATTGTTAAGATGTAACCAGAATTTAAATGTTTGAATCATTTCCAAAAGTTCAAATCTAATGTGAACTAAAATGGTTAAAACATTTATAATTCCCTTTCTACCAGTTTTTACAGTACAATTCAAACTGAAACTTAAGGTTCCATTGGCAGAACATTTGCACATTTGACTAAGTGACATTACCTGAAATGAGAAGCTGAGTCAGAAACCAGTGATCTACAGTACCGTATATCTGTGACCGAGGTGAGACGAACAGCTGTTATTTGCTGGAAAAGGCTTGTAAGCCTCTCGCTGCTTGTCTGAGCTTTAACACACTCTGTGAACACACAACAGCTGTCTTCAGGGACGCCTCGCAGCCCAAATGATGACGATCAGAGACTGATCACAGAGTTGTGTGTGCTGGATCATTATAGATCCATAGAGAGTATAATCATGTTTCTGATGCTTGATGTTGTGTAAACTCGTTTTTAAACCGACTGTGTCTGCAGGACATGATCCATCAGCGGGCAGGTTAGTGCTATAGGATGTTGTGTTTTGACACATTTGGGTTCTCCTGTACAGCAGTAATGACTTTAGGGGAGACGGGGTGGGGATGTTACTACAATCATGGAGTAAACTCGCTGGTGAGATGCTGAGCTTTAAAGAGCACAAATCTCTAGTTTTATTTGAAGTTGAAGAACAAACGCTGCTCAAAACTGCTCGTTTTCGGTCACAGATGCACGTCGAATGTTGACAGGGAGGACTTTTTGAAAAGCACACACGTAAGGGTGCCCAAAGAGCAAACTGTCCACGTCTAAATTATCATATTTTCTCACAACAGAAACTGGCCAACTCAAAAGCACACACCTCAAGATTCATCAGTGCCAGTCTGCCCTGCAACAAATTCAAGAACCGACTAGTCAACATCATGCCATTTGAGTCCAGTCGTGTGTGTCTGCAGCCAATCAGAGGAGTGGAGGGGTCCGACTACATTAACGCCAGTTTCATTGATGGATACAGGTATAATATAGCAATTTATTTATTATTAATATCAGTTAGCAGTTATTGATTCTTTGCAGAGGTCTAGAGGAAGTAACATTTGGGCCACATAACGTTTGTTTATGTTTATGTATAAAAACAATAGAAGTCTATGAAATGTGTGCGTGCGCGTGTGCGGACCAAATATCCCCACAAAGACATTAATACCCATAATTTTAGTGGACGTTTTTTATTTGTTACCTAAGTAAACTAAATTGATGAATTTGAATTGAAATGGTGAATAGGACGCAGAATTTGGATTTCAATTTCATAAAGAATTTAAATAGGATTGATATGGACTGATATTGAAAGAAATTCATGTTTTACAGTTTTTACATATGTTTTTTTATCCAATCACTGTTGGACTGGTCTCCAAACGGCCAGTTTACAGAAAATAAAATAAATAATTACTTATTGGCGTTTTCAGACTTTAGAAGTTCTTTTTAATACTTTCAACAAACAAGAAGGTTGAAATCATGAAAAATGTAGATACAAGGTTTCACTCCGTCATTGAGAATATCCAACGTCATGGATTCGAGGCGTGGCTAATTCAATTCAAATTCACACTCATGAATTGAAAGGAAGTCCGTTTTTATATTGCTGCGGTCCTTCTGAAACCTTGGATGTCCATGTTTGTCAGTGGGTTCGAGATACATCTAACCAATAGAAAAGTAAGTAGGACAGTGACGGTATTCTGAATTTTGCCCAATATTGTGAATATAAAAATAAAATGAGATTTGAGAACGAAAAACTGAATCGACACGCACTGTGCGTCAGCGAATGAAGGATCATGGTTCTTCTGAAGCTGTGTGTCTCTGTCTCTGCCCTCTGTCTGTTTCCCTCCTGCTGGATGTGACAGAGTCACGGCCCGTCTCGGAGGTCCCCCTCTGCGTCTCTGCCGCCTTTGTGCTGATAGTTGTCAGGACAAATTGCACTTATTGGCAGGACTGTCTATAGCTGAAGCACTATCAGCACTGGGGAATAACAGCGCTTGCTGACAGGAGAGGAACAATTCAGTGGGGGTTTACCCGACATGTGGAGTATGTTCTGTGTGAGCTGCTCGATCTGTCACAAACACACACAATTGTACTGTCTTAAAGGGGTCATTTGACGCGGCTAAAACGAATCTTACTGTTTGCTTAAGATGTAATATAATGTGTGTACACGATTTAAGGTTTAAAACGCTGTATTTTCCACATACCGGGCATGTTTGTCCTCTTTGCTCTGCCTCTCTGAAACACGCTGATTTTTTACAAAGCTCATCGCTCTGAAAAGCGAGGTGTGCTATGATTGGCCAGTTCACTAGTGCGTAGTGATTGGTCGAATACTGCACGGAAATGTAACGCCTCTTGCCATATTCGGCACATCAGGTTCCAAAACTACTGACAGGTGTTAAAATGGCATTGATCCTTTTCTTTCCCATAAAAGCCATTTAAAAAAAATATATCAACCCAAGAGATAAACTTTTTGTCATCGGCTCAGAAAGGATCCATTATTCAAATCGGCTTCATGCAATAAAGCTGTAGTTCCACTCCTGCGTTACTGTACCTCCACCGCTTCTCTGGGGTCATGTGAGACGGAGACAGAGGTGCGGTGAGAATCTGGACTCATTACTGGCCCTTAATTACATTAAGCCAATCAAAGAGCTCCTTCGCATCTGTTACTTTACGGAAGCGTAATTGCACTAATCTTGTTTATAATGAAGGAGGGACATCGACGAGCTTTCGCTTGCTTTTAGCCTGATGAGCTTCGATCGCATGCGTGGCGGCTTTGTGGGGGCAGTAATTGTGCTTCCTGTATTTGAATGAAGCAAATGAGTTTCTTTACACACACCAGACGTTCTCTCTCTCTCTTTCTCTACCTGTCACTTTCTCCACCCGTATGGCAATGATGACTTCCCCACAGCGTGCACATGATGAATGGATTCTCCCAGCATGCCTTGTGTTGTGCTGTATATGTTAACGTGGCCGACTGGCTGTTGTGGGCGTTTCCAGTGATGTAAAATTTGTATTTTATGCAAATGAGACGTGTAGCACACATGAAGTGTCTATTGTAAAAAATACTGTAGTTTCTATTTGGTATGTCGCCCACATACAGAAATAATATCAAAATGCTCGGGAATGAGGACCTGCAATACTGCAGTCATAAACTCATATGTGTGAACGAGGCACATCGAGGATAGAGCAGGTGCTGTGGAAGATAGATTAGAAATCCTGCACTCTTTCTTTCCGTCTGAGGGAAGCATTCTCTTTATTTATCTGAAGAAACCCTCAGCGGCGAACAGAAGCACTCACAGCATGAGTTTCACATGAGCACTGAAAACATCTACTGGTGTTCTCACACAGACCACTGTGACAGTAAACCGCTACTGACAGACTCTCTCTCTCTCTCCATCCTTCCACTGCAGGTGACATCATTTTCAGTCCCTCTCTCTTTCTCACCTGTCTCACACTTCTCTGTCTCCATCTTCTCTCTCCCCTACTGGCTTTATCTGCACATGTCTGTCTTTTTAGGTCTTGTGTTGCGTCTCAGTCATGGAGCTGCAGCGCCTCCTGCAGTCAACTGAGAGGAATTACTCCCTCTGTCCATTTCCATCAATACTATGACAGTGAAACCTCAGAGTTTGTGTCAAAACCGTGTTTTGAAACAGAATGTTTTGTGTTCATACAGACAGCAGAAGGCTTATATAGCAACGCAGGGTCCTCTGGCTGAAACCACCGAAGACTTCTGGAGGATGCTTTGGGAGCACAACTCCACCATCGTGGTGATGCTGACAAAGCTCAGAGAGATGGGACGGGTGAGAATGTGACCCAATTTAGTTTTTTTCTGTCGGTGCATACATGTTGTTTTAAAGAAATAATTTTTATAGTATTTATATAATAAAACACTTGAAGTGTTCTGTCCAAAGTGGCAAACAAGATTTGAAAATAAAGGCTTTGAATTCGGGTTTGGATCAAAACATGCTTCTTATCTCCTGTTGTTCTGTCCCACAGGAGAAGTGTCATCAGTACTGGCCTGCTGAAAGATCTGCCCGCTACCAGTACTTTGTTGTGGACCCCATGGCTGAATACAACATGCCCCAGTACATCTTAAGGGAGTTTAAAGTGACGGACGCCCGGGTGCGTTTCATCATACTGCAGCTTACAAATCCATTTGTTTTACTTTAAAACACTAAACTTCTAAATTTCTCTCTCTCTCTCTCTCTCTCTCTCTCAGGATGGCCAGTCTAGGACGATCCGCCAATTTCAGTTCACAGATTGGCCGGAACAAGGTGTGCCAAAGACAGGAGAGGGCTTTATTGATTTCATTGGCCAAGTTCACAAAACCAAGGAGCAGTTCGGACAGGATGGACCAATTACTGTTCACTGCAGGTGAGACAGAGGACAAAGTCCAGACTCTGAACACGCAGTGTGTAGTTGGTTGAGCTCTAAATCCAATATTGCATGTTTAGATGTGAATGTTTAACCTCAAGATCTTATGTAAAAAAAGATTTCCTAAGATGACCGTGAATTATTAGATTCAAGGGGACATTATTGGGAAATAACTGACCGTGGAATGTCACGACTCACGATTGGCCAATCAGAATCAAGTATTTCAGTGCGCCGCGTAATAAGTTGTTTTATTGTGACCTTAGCAAGAGATTTTAAAGATATCAATCTTTTTCATTTTAAGCTAATATGCTGAAATAGCTGCCCAGAGATGTTGCAAACATGGCCGCTGAATCTGGCGACATTTCTAAAGGGACTTTGATGTGTGCTAAAGCATTCTCTCTCTCTCTCTCGCTCGCTCTCTCAGTGCTGGTGTGGGCCGAACAGGCGTGTTCATCACTCTGAGTATCGTGCTGGAACGGATGAGGTATGAAGGTGTGGTGGACATGTTCCACACCATCAAAACGCTGCGCACTCAGAGACCTGCCATGGTACAGACGGAGGTAATCTCACTGCTGTCCTCTTCAAGGACAATTCGATCATTATTCACACTAGTCAATACCATCCTAAAGCTATATTTCAATTCTTCACGCAGTTACTTGACGTACACTATGATATGGATCATGTTTATGATAAATGAGTGTTAAGCCTTTAGAGTGTGCTGTTGAGCGTAACGGTGTGTGTGTTCTGTGTTTCAGGATCAGTATCAGCTGTGTTACAGAGCAGCTTTGGAGTACCTAGGCAGCTTCGATCACTATGCAACGTAACCACTCCCAGAATGCCTCAGAACCAGAGAGACGTCACTTCCTGCTGAGCCATCCTACCTATTCATCCTAAACAGCTGCTGGAGAGAGAGAGAGAGAGAGAGAGAGACTGACTGACACATACAGGGAGAGAGATGACGTACGCTACTGAAAGTTCACTCCAGTCCGTTTTCTCTCATTAAAACAGACACTTCGATATGGTCTCTATATATGCACAGCTCCTGTCTCTGTACCTGCTGAGTGTTTTACCACACCCTGCCATTGCATCGTGATCTTCATTATCAGCATCCTTTGTTATTACTATTATTATGATTATTATTATTGCCATTGCTGTCGAAAAGTACAATATTTTATATCATTTTCACTAATCATTGTATATCTACAGGGTTTGTTTTATTTTCTTGTTTATTATTATTCTCGTTCTGGATTATTTTTAGCACATGTGGACATGTATTTTCACATGACCAGGTTACTAATACTGTATTCCGAGCTGCTGATGATTTCTCCGTTTTTATCATCATTGTGATGTTCTTTTATTTGGTGGGACGGGGGAAACTTTTTATAAAAACCTTTTCACCTCCTGGTACTTTGTAAAACAATATAATCGAGTATAAAAGAGATGGAATGCTTAGTCAGTGACTTCACCGGACAGAAACTGAATAGACCAATGAAACGACGTGGTCACACTGGTTCTGCGCTACCAAGCGAACGGCCGTTTTTTCTGGAAACCCTTCGTTTTAACGAACTAAAAGAAAACGTACCTGCTGCCACAGCAAAGTCTTTGTTCCATGTCATCCCAGGTCAAAGGTCAGCCTGTCCCCACAGTCGTCCAGCGGAGCTTCAGCCGTGCGTCATCCGTTCAGACTAGCAGCTGATGTGGTTTGGAAGATAGCGAAGTGAAACAGTCTTCACCAGAGCTGAGCCTGGGTATCGATGCCCTGCGGGGAAAAATCCTCCATATGTGGTCTGATCATTTCTCACCGTGGCTCGTACAGACACACAATCATCCCCTGCAGCGTCACACATCGTTGGACTGAAGATATGAGCATACTCCAGTGTTTTTACCTCCTATGGCCTGAGCGCAAAGTAAGATGGAATTCCAGGACAGGGAGGGGTTCATTTCACTTTGTGTTCGCATAGAGACAAAACAGCGTTCTATCTGTTGTACAGGCAGTCTGTTTTCTATTTGTTAATAAAAAAGGAGAGAAATATGTTGAAATATGTGTTAATAAAATGCTTAATTGGGTTTTGTACATTTTTATTGTTTAGCTTTGTTGTGTTCAACTCTCTTCGCATTTCCTGACGAACAGATGGCTTGTTCCTCTACAGTTTGGGTTGTTGTTCCAGAAACCCTGTGGTCAACCGCTGAAGTGAGCCAGAATACATACCAGTCACTGCAGTTTGATGTACAGTAAATTACTACATTTTGTTTCAAATGAAATTCTATTTCATATGTCTTGGAACACATATGGTGATGTTATCATCTCTTTTTAAAACATCTTAACATCCGTTAAGTTTCAAGTAATTCTACTAAAAGCTAATTATTTCATGTTCTCCTTTTAGTCTAAGGTCAGAGTGGCTGTTTTTTTATTAGGTCATCGGTTTATAGACGGTAATCAATGTCTCTGTTTACCTCTGGAGAACCGTAAATTATTGAATTACACATCCGTGGTCTGGAAACTGCCATTGACTGACATTATTAGGCAAAAGAGTACCGAGAGGAAAACGATTAACATTAAAGTGAGCTTAAAATGGATCTCAGTACTGTACAGGTGTAGTAGGAAGCATTACTGTACTTTTCATACCGTGCCAATGATGCACAAAAATGAGTAGCTATCTGTTAATGCCTGTGTGCACATGGCTCGTAAGGTAGTGATGTATGGAAAATGTTTGTGAGTATTCTCTAAATTTAGACAGATTTTTTTATTATATGGCGTGAGTAATACGCAATATAAATATTCTGATAGATAGAGCAATATATACAGTAGGTGGGTTATACGTTCTAATCTATCATCTTTATTTTCTGTATATGTCTGTTCATACACAGACATCAGAGAGGCATAAGGACCATATATAGAGATGTATAGAGTTGTGTACTGTGGTTGGCCCCATAGGAATGCATCGAATGTGTAATCTCATTGTCAATCTTTATGGCTCCATACAGTACAGAATGAAGTTCTAATCAAATCCATACAGTGAATCCAATCTTTATTATATAGGCAAACATATATATATATATATCACTATATATCTTTTATCTATGGATTCTATATCAGTATGGTCCTGTAGGAATACCCTGAGACATTAATGTCATTGTCATTTACGGGAAACTATATGGTCCGGGGGTATTGGCTGTAATTCATAGACGTACTTTTTTAAAGTCTAAATATTATATCCATATGGTGTTATTACATCAGTGTTACCCGATATACTATTAAATATATGTTTTATATTTCTCCATGGCCCCATGATGATTGTAACCTCACTGGATAGCCTGTAGTTAGAGTCAATTAAACAAATGTACATTATATTATTAAGTCTAAAAGTTAAATTCATATGATGTTAGCAAGTCTGTACCATATATAATATAAATGTGTGTTCTGTGCGCGTGTATGGCCCCACAGGGGTCATATGGAGAGAGTTGATAAGAGGAACGCCTTCTTCCATCTTTGTAAACAGTGTGCTCGTGCGCATGCGCAGTCCGTGCGCTGCGCTCTAATGGAGGACATGTCTGCTGTATAATCGTGTTTTTCTGCGCTGATTTTTTGCGTTCGTGCACTCAACAGCTGTCAGTCGACCCATCGACACCTGTGAGTAAACTGACATCTTACCCTCCTGACAGAAACCGTTGTGTTTTTATGCGATTTCGTTTGCGTTTCAGCCCGCAAGTGTCGGTGTTTACTGGAGTTAGCATCACAGCTCATCAAAGTTTTGAGCAGATCAATAATTCATATGGAAGAGTTACACAGTTAGACGGAAACCTTAACGAGTCGTTTTAATTTACGTGACCGCGTGTTTGTGTGTTGACTTGAGTTGTGTATTTGTGTGACAGCTGCAAGTTTTGTGTCATTTCAGCAGCTTTGACCGCCAGTATTGTTGTTTTCTGGGACTGAGTGGGACAGATTTTTTTTCATCGGAACTTTAAATGATCCCGAGGGGGAATATGATGAGAAGATCATGAGAGATGTGGGTTTGATTCTGTCAGATAAAGCCCTCAGAATGATCGGTGTTATTATTGTGCTAAGTCAGTTAGCTAGCATTAGCTAGTGCAGGGTCTGATTTTATTAGTGCTTCGACATTCATAAGCTATAATATCAATGCATGTATAATACAATTATAACTGCAGTTCAATAATAATAATGCACTTTGTTATGCACTTTAACAGACTTTTGCTACATTTTGGTTGGTTATATTTGTATTTTGGCTTTATATATACTAGATTTATTTCTATATAGTTTAATGTCATTTTGTCGTGGACTATGACTATGAGAATAATGCAATACTTTTGATAAATCACTCAAAGTATAATTCATTTAACATCGGATTGTTAATAAAAATGTGTATAAACTTATTTGAGTAGAGGGTTTTACAGGTTATGATACTACTGTTTTATACTGTATGTGTACAGAACAGGTTACAATAGTATTTTATATATGTATGGATCTTTAAAAATGAACGATTACCAGTTTTTTTAATTCTTCATTATGTTATATATGTTAGTAAAATATATAAAGATTTTTCCCCATATGTTTTAGTAAAGAATCAACATTGTGTAGTTCTTAATAAAACATCCCTGATCCTAGAATAGTAGTTGTGTTGGTAGTTTAGTGGCTCGAGAATGAGTTTGTTCAATAAGACACTTGTTGAATGTATAAAAAATGGTATTGATGGTCTGTAGGCTAATATGAATGTGTGTGTTATAGCTAGAGCTGCTCTTTACATTAACATTTCGCAATTATTTGTCAATAACATCTACAAGGTTTTTGGTAACATGCTAGACTTGTTTTAACAGTAAAAATAACTTTTTAGAGAAAGTGTGTGATGCTTTCTTTTCCCAGAAAAAGGTGTGAAACATGAATGACGGTTATTTCATTTGCAGTTAAAAATGTTAAGAAATACATAAAAGACTCTCTCCTCACCATACGCTCAGGTTATTATAGTAATGTATGACCTGTGGATGTGGATTTGACAGAAAATGTCAGTTGTTTTTAAACCGGCGTAGACACAGAATAACCTGCAGTTTGATGTTTTAAACACAGATGGCGATAAAGAGGCAAAAGTGGCATATTGCAGCTTAAATTTTTTAACTTGAATTGAAACTTAAATTGATTTTACAAACTTTTAGCGCATTTATTTGAAAAGCATTTTCGAAAAGCTTGAACTATTATGGTATGGATTTATGTCTTTGTTGCTAAAATGTATTCTCCCTCATTCAGTCCAGAAGGCAGAATGGCTTCAGACTCCGTCTCTCAGAGCTCTCAGAGTCCTGTCACCAGGATCATGACCTTTCATCCAACAAAAGAAGAGTTCAAAGACTTCAACAGATACATCGCATATATGGAGTCACAGGGAGCCCACAGAGCCGGCATGGCAAAGGTTAGCCTCGTTGTTTAAATGTTCTGCCCTGTTCGTTCGGCTGTTGTTGTGAGATTGTCACTTCAGCAAGTTGTATTCTCGTGTCTTTGTCGTAGGTGGTGCCGCCGAAAGATTGGAAGCCCAGACGCACGTATGACGACATTGACGATTTGGTGATTCCCGCCCCTATTCAGCAGGTTGTCACCGGCCAGTCGGGTCTCTTCACTCAGTACAACATCCAAAAGAAACCGATGACGGTCCGCGAGTTTCGCAAAACCGCCAACACAGACAAGTGAGGAGCAAATACAGCCATATATGTTTGTAATGAGCTCCTTATAGATCAAACTTCAATTCCCATGGAATGCTGGTAGTGATAAAATGGGTAGTCAAAATATTCTGGGTTTTTTGGCATTGCATTAAAGCTTCTGGGAAATGCATACATGTAAAGTCTTTTTACTAAATAAATGTTCCTGGTTCTCACCGTGTAATTTAACGTTTCTCTGACTTCTGCATTGTAGATTCTGTAATCCCAGATATGCTGATTTTGAAGAGCTGGAGAGGAAATATTGGAAGAATTTAACATTCAACCCTCCGTTATATGGGGCGGATGTTAGCGGAACCCTCTATGATCCAGTGAGTTACTTCACTCGCTGTTTAATGGCTCATTTATTTATATTCTAAACCATAAAACTTTCTTCAATAGAAAACAATGTTTTTTAAGGCACAAAAAGCACAATAAAACCGCTCTAAACAACTCAAAAGCTGTATTGCCGGTCATATAACAATTTGAGTATCACCTGGTCACTTTCTTCACATCATGAACAGCCGCGTGGACTTTCTGCACTGTATCGTTTTATGTGTTTCTAGGAAGAACGTCACACAGTTTTGAAATGATATAAGGCCGAGACAATTATTCTAGAATTTGTGTTATTGGGTTAATGATTCCTCGAAATGTTTTCTTCCCAAAAATGTTTTACAATATTGCTTTGTTCTCAAACTTCTGCCAACATATACATTACATTTTTCTCCTGATAGGATGTCACAGAGTGGAATATCGGTAAACTGAACACTATTTTGGACACGGTGGAGAGAGAAAGTGGGGTCACAATAAAAGGAGTAAACACTCCGTATCTTTATTTCGGCATGTGGAAGAGCACGTTTGCCTGGCACACCGAGGACATGGATCTCTACAGCATCAACTACCTTCACTTCGGAGAACCCAAGTCATGGTAGAGACACAGCACATGTGTAATGTAAAGAGATTTAAAGACATTATTACGTTGTCTTGAATTAAAAGGAACTCTTCTGCAGGTATGCCGTGCCTCCGGAGCATGGGAAAAGATTGGAGCGTCTTGCTAAAGGTACAGTAGGATCCTGTAGGCCTTCTTACGGTTCTCTTTATCAGCTCTTTCAGTCATCACATTTCTTCATTCACGCAGGATTTTTTCCTGGAAGCGCTCAGAGTTGCGAAGCCTTCTTACGACACAAAATGACTTTAATTTCACCATTGATTCTGAAGAAGTATGGCATTCCCTTTGACAAGGTTTGTTTCTTTATATTTATGAAAAGGTTCATATTGTGCCTAAACGTATTATAAATGTTTTATCTGTTGAACACATCAGGTGGCTCAGGAAGCTGGCCAGTTCATCGTGACCTTCCCGTATGGATATCACGCAGGGTTTAATCATGGATTCAACTGCGCAGAGTCAACCAACTTTGCCTCCCAGCGATGGATTGATTATGGCAAACAGGCAACATTAGTACGTTTAACTTTACGTACAGCAGCGCCGTCAACTCCCGCATTTGCCTTTTTTTTATTAAATAAAGAAATAATTACAAAAAGCTTGTTGTGTTGTTGATGTCTCCTCCCAGTGTTCTTGCCGGAAGGACATGGTGAAGATATCTATGGACCTGTTTGTTCGCAAGTTTCAGCCAGAACGTTACAAACTCTGGAAAGCAGGAAAGGACAATGCGCCCATCGATCACATAAAGCCCACACCAGTGGAAGCAGAGCAGGTGGACGAGAGCAGCGAGGTCCAGACGGAAGAGCTCGGAGACAGCAGCCGAGCAGAAGCAGAGAAGACAGGAGAGCTGAAACATGAAGAGGAGACGGACGCAAACGCTGAAGAGAAGAAAGAAGCTGTTGATGGACAGCTGGAGAGAGATGAGAAGAAGGCTGTTGGTGTTGAGGAACCCAGCAGCACCTCGGAGCAGAACAACAGGCATGTGTTCATTTTCATTTACTAAATATTATCATATTATGTTCATTAATGATAGTTGATTTGACATTTCTTTTATGTCATGCTGCAGCTGTCCAAAGCAGAATATGGCGCAGAAGCGTCCGCATGATGCTGAAGGACAAGATGACAATCACGTTCAAGAAGAGGAGGATGTCGAGAAGAAGAAATCTAAATTGTGCGAGGCTGAGACAGATGCCAGACAAGAACAATCCATCTCTGCTGATCCGGGTAAAGAGCCTCATATGATTTATTAAAGAACACGAATCACAGGCAATCTCATATTAATCTTGAGTGCCTATACAGTAGTATTTCATACGCCGTATCTTATGTAGTTTGATAAAACAGAGATGCGCTGCACGTTTATTTCCGGACACAAGCTGCTAGAGGTGGGACTAGTGGGGAGAGTGGGATGGAACTACAGCACGAGCAAGCAACACATCATCACATTAATCCCTTCGTGTTTTTTACATTATGCACGTACACGCAGATTGGTTGGTGGGTCTTCCTATGCTCGTCGGTTGGCTTGTGGGCGGGTTGCTTGCTGTGCTTTTCCAGGAGAATTGCCCATTCGGAATAAAAACCCTGTTACGAAAAATTTCATAACAAGTTGGTGTGAAGGGCGATATGTATCAAGCACATAAATATTACGTCACACGTCCAACTCGTTTTTTAACAAGATGACCATGTTAAGCAAGAAAAGCCTGCACCTTCAACAGTTTAAAGAAGTCAGAATGACCATGGCATGATACCTCGGTTTTAACGTCTTACGTTTTTTTAAATGATATAAAATGCCTGAAATGTTTTTTTTCTGCAGGTGAAGTGAAGGCTGAGGAAACCATGCAGACAGACACTCCCCCTCCAAACCTGGAGGAGATTCAAGCCCCTCCTCACACAGATGAAGAGGTTTCTCCATCAATCCAGCAGCCACATCCCACCTCCAGCAGTGACATCACATCTCAGGCTCAAGAAGATGACGTCACTCCTTTTGAACCCAGTGATGTCACCTCATCTTCACAATCCAATAGCATCAGTGATGACACGGCTCAGAGCAGTGATGTCACCACTCAGTCCGATGCTGTCACTCAAAGCTGCGACATCCAACCCAAACCTGATGACGTTACTCTGAATGGTGATGTCAGCATGGAGTTGGCTGATTATGAACCCAGTGACATCACACCCCATTCATGTTCCTCTGACATCACACCAGAACATCATCCTGCTGATATGTCTGCCCAGTCCAGCATTAACTCCACCCACATCTGTGATGTCACCCCTGAACCCAGCGACAGCACTATCAGCCCTAAGCATGACGCAAGCAATAACTCCGCCCACATCTGTGATATCTCCCCTGAATCAAGCGACAGCACTGTCAGCCCTCAGCATGAAGACAGTAAAGACTCCGCCCACATCTGTGATTTCACCCCTAAACCCAGCGACAGCACTGTCAGCCCTCAGCATGAAGACAGTAAAGACTCCGCCCACATCTGTGATTTCACCCCTAAACCCAGCGACAGCACTGTCAGCCCTCAGCATGAAGACAGTAAAGACTCCGCCCACATCTGTGATTTCACCCCTAAACCCAGCGACAGCACTGTCAGCCCTCAGCATGAAGCCAACAATAACTCCGCCCACATCTGTGATGTCATCCCTGAACCCAGCGACAGCACTGTCAGCCCTCAGCATGAAGACAGTAAAAACTCCGCCCACATCTGTGATTTCACCCCTAAACCCAGCGACAGCACTGTCAGCCCTCAGCATGAAGCCAACAATAACTCCGCCCACATCTGTGATGTCATCCCTGAACCCAGCGACAGCACTGTCAGCCCTCAGCATGAAGCCAGCAATAACTCCACCCACATCTGTGATGTCATCCCTGAACCCAGCGACAGCACTGTCAGCGCTCAGCATGAAGCCAGCAATAACTCCACCCACATCTGTGATGTCATCCCTGAACCCAGCGACAGCACAGTCAGCCCTCAGCATGAAGACAGCAATAACTCCGCCCACATCTGTGATGTCATCCCTGAACCCAGCGACAGCACTATCAACCCTAAGCATGAAGCCAGCAATAACTCCACCCATGTCTGTGATGTCACCACTGAACCTGGCAGCAGCACCATCAGCTGTGAGCCTAGCATTTCCCCCTTCAAGACCTCTGATACAATCCCAGAACCTGGCAACAACATTGCAAACACTATCAGCACTGATGAAACCAGTCTTAACTCCGCCCACATCTGTGACATCACCACCGAACCTGGCAACAGCACCATCAGCCCTATACACGAGCCAGGCGTTAGCTCCACACACACCTCTGATGACACTACAGAACTCAGCAGCAGGACCGGCAGCCCTAAATGTGAGCCTGACCTAAGCTCCGCCCAGGTTTATGATGTCACCACAGATCCCAGCAACAGCACAGTCAGCCTTAAACAAGATCTTTGCATTAGCTCCGCCCACATAAATAATGTTACCCAAGAACCCAGCAACAACCTGGTCAGCCCCAAGCGCGAGCCTGACGCGAGCTCCGCCCCCACCTGTGATGTCACCACAAAACCCCAAAACATCACTGTAAACGAGAAGGTCACGGAGCTTTCGGAGTCGCAGAGTAGCGCTGTGTCAGCAGGCAGCGGTCAGGTGAACCAGTCTGAAGTCCAGCATATCTTCCAGAGGACTCTGAGTCCAGCTGAGGTGCTACACGTTCACAGCTACGCTAAAGGAGATTACAGCGAGCTCGAACCACGCATCAGGCACGAGCGGGAACGAGACAGTGATTCGGATAGTGAGTCTCAGGAAGACAGCAAGGTATGTGTGGAAAGTTATGCACTTTTTTACCATTTTTACATGTGTGTGGCAATAAATATTTTGTGTGTTGTTTTACAGAAGACGTCTCGAACCAGAATCCCCAGACTACCTAGACATCACCCTTTGATGAAGGACATCATCAGCGATGAAGGTCAGATACTTGTCTTGATCATTTCTTGTGTGTATTCTGACTTTAGTTTATTAGATCAGGAACTCTCAAACTTTCCTTCCAGGACCCTCCTCAACGGGTATAATCTATAGTTTAATAATAATAGTTTTTTATGAAAATAAGGCGGTAAAAATGCACACTGTTTTGCGCTACCAAAGATGATCAAAATCCATGCCCATCGCATAAACAGATTGATGTATATAAAAGTCTTTTGTTTTTCTTCTCACAGACATTTCAATATTAAAATAAAACACACAAAACACCTAACAATGGAAACAGCAAGCAATTACCTTAAAAATCCATAGCTATCGCTAATAGTTATAGCTCACTTTGGAACCAAACTCTTCGTATACCCTATATTTATCTCTTTCACAACACGCACTTTTGTGATCAACATTTGATCTGTTAGTCTGTATATTGCTCTGCACTGATGTGTTTTGTTGTTTCTTGTGCAGAGCTACAGGACCCATCTGCATCAGAGGAGGACGGTCTGGACGGAGAAGCCTGGGCTCGACCTCTGAGCCACCTGTGGCAAAACAAACCATTTAATCTAGAGATAGAGCGCGAATACAACAGAAAGATGGGGCTTGTGCCACCCTACTGCGCAGTGTGCATGCTGTTCCAAGCACACCAGCGGGTAAGTCGATATGTCATAGTAAGCCAGTATTATGATTTATTTGCCTATTTTAATATCATTTTCATGCATAAGAAAATGCTTTTTTTTCTGCTATTCTGCATTAAAGTGATAGGTCACCCCAAAATTACAATTCTGCCGTCATTTACTCACCCTCTTGTCATTTCAAACCTTTACGACATTCTTTGATCCACCGAACACAAAATATTATATTTTGAAGAAAGTTGGTAACCGAACAGCACTGGCCACCATTCGCTTCTATTGTATGGACACAAAACCAATGCGAGTGAATGGGGTAATTTTTCAAAATATCTTCTGTGTTGTGTGTTCTGAAATCGATTACTGCTTGTTTAGTAAATACATGACACTAAATTAAGAAGAAGACATTTAAACAATAAGACTAACCTTGTTGATCGATATAATAATCATATGTTTTCTGTCAGTAAAGGAATCTGAACAGTTGCTCTCCTGTCGGGTTAAACATTTGCAAGATCAGTCTTGTAATACATTTTTATAAAATAAGAACCAGCTGCAAACAGTAAAGAATAGTGTGCTCCAAAACGACCAGATGGTTGCTCGATAGATACTACAAACTAATACTTTCACATTTGTCCACGAGACTGTGTTGTCA
This sequence comes from Barbatula barbatula, assembly GCF_947034865.1. NCBI lineage: Eukaryota > Metazoa > Chordata > Actinopteri > Cypriniformes > Nemacheilidae > Barbatula > Barbatula barbatula. The sequence goes on along the minus strand of NC_136770.1, from coordinate 4,905,556 downwards.
TGGTGTCACAGACACTGTATTATTAAGGAGATGCAAGGTCTGGAGAAAGCGTAACGGCTTCATGGGAGGTATCATGTGAGGCACCTCAGCCAATCATATAACAGCCTCTAGTCTCCTTTCATGCATTCTGCTGAAGGTTGCAGGCTTTCCATCTGGTGTCTTTGGTAACGCGGTTTACAAATAGTTTAGAGCAAAATATATAACACTGGCCTAGTGGTTTGGGGATATTTTACTGCATAAAAGTTACAAAGTGCATCCTTAATCACAATGAATCGTTCAACAGCCATAATCGACGGATGTTTTTAAATCAATGGTTTTAGTATAGAAACCATCACCTTCATTACAAATCTGTGTTTATTGCCGTCCTGTGCCTGCAACTTACATACCTGAGACTTCCTGTGTGATCTGCTACATTCCTGTTTGTGGGTTTTGTGTCTAGTCTGAAGGGGGCGACAGCGAGTCAGCCGTGGTGTTGCGTGGAGGTCAACTGAGAACCAAACCTCTGATTCCAGAGATGTGTTTCAGCACTACCACAGAGGAGAGCTCGGTCGTCCGCCTGTCCACACCTCACCTGGATGCAGACGGAACCAGCCTGCTTATCAGCTGCTCGCACTGCAGCGTCCGTGTGCACACCAGTGAGTCTCAGAACTATGCATATTTGATTGCAAGAGATTTTTGAACAAGTAAACAGATTTGTCAGAGTTTAAAACGTTCACTACGATTTCAATGATCTTGAGATTTAATTTGCTTTTAGTATTTGATCAAATCTTGAAAAAAAAACAATGCTGACACTTTACATATCAGTCCGATCGATGGTTTGTGAAGAGGAAACAATATTTGTCAAAATAAACCTAACAGGGTTATCAGAACTCGTGTTTGCATCAGTACATGTGGAGTCATTTATATGGCTTTGAGGCCTTCATTCTTGATTTGAGTTTACTGCGGCAGGAAAGTGTGTGTTAAACCTAAGGAAGTGTGCTTCATTGGTGGTGTGTTCTTTTACAGGTTGTTACGGTGTGCCTCAAGTAAGAGTCACAAAAGACTGGAAATGTTCCCGCTGTAAAGCCAACGCTCTCACGGAGGTGAAATACACAAGCTACACATATTGTGAAAGTGTGTGGTCTCCGCTTCAGTGTCGAAGCGAACCTTTGATGAAATGACAGTGTTGTTCATCACATTAGCAGTCTGACAACCAGAAACTTTTTCTTGAGAAAACTTTGCAAGTGTCCAGTGTAGACCTGTGTTAAATACATAGTAACATGAGCTTCATCTTATTTCTGATGTCATTGTGTTTTGTTGTTTTCAGTGTTGCTGTTTGTGTTCTTTGAGAGGAGGGGCTTTACACCGAGCCAATAATGGCAAGTAAGTAATCCACAGGTCCACCAGATGTCAGCAGTGATGCAGCACACGCAGTGATCCCTGATCTGATCTCTGTAGATATTATTTGCTGCATCCCCAAACCACAACTTTTTAATAGCTCTTACAAGCCAAATGACAGATTGTGTTATCGATAAAGCTATGACGTTTTAAAATGAGGAAAAATAGAGTGACAACCATTAAAGGTTATGTTTGCTATCAACAAGGTTATTCTTAAATATGTGGCATATATATATTAAAATCGCCTAAATATTATTTGAAAAACTAAAGACTTAGAAATCATCCCTGAGAAAGGAAATTCTAATAATCTTGTATAGCAACATAAACAATCCGAACGATTTATCAATTTGTGTTGAAACCTCAAAATAATTTACATTGTCTTGTAAAGGTTAAAATTCCATATACTACCCCCCCAAGATTCTGACATGAGCCAATATGTGTCATTGTGCAGGTGGGTTCATGTGCTGTGTGCAGTGGCCGTGCTTGAAGCGCGCTTTGTCAACATCACGGAGCGATCTCCTGTGGATCTCAGCGGCATTCCCTTACAGAGATTTAAACTGGTGAGTATAGTCTCCAGAGAACTGTGTCCAGTGGCTGCCCTTTACACAGTAAACCGTTTCTGTTTGAACATTTCACTTCTTTCTAAAATGTCTGACACGTTTTAAACTGAAAACCACCAAATGCTTCTCTGTGGAAAAAGAGTTTCATTGAAGGCAATACTACAGTAAATACACAGTGCATATAGTTAAGCTTAAGAAACTAGATTTAAATCTGCACGGCAGGGTGTTTCCTTTTCTCACTTCCTCTAACTTACTTCCTGCGATTGCAGAAGTGCTATTACTGTAAACGGCGCATGAAGAAAACATCAGGATGCTGCGTGCAGTGTTCACACGGTCGCTGCCCCACATCCTATCACCCCACTTGCGCGCAGGCTGCAGGTGTCATCATGCACCCAGATGACTGGCCGTTCATTGTCTACGTCACCTGCTGTCGGCACAAAGGGCCAGTACAGTCTGAGGTTTGGAAACTTTAGAAAGCTTCAGAGCTTCTGCTTCAAATACTTGGTTCACTTTCACACTACATTAAATATGACTAAAACTGACTTCCTGTTTTCTTTTATACTCAAACTTTGTTTTGAAACCCAATGAATGCATGCGGTCAAACAATGACCTTGGCATTGTCAACTCCGTGTTGAACTACAGGAAGTTTCTCTCTTCTTCTGTCTGTAGCGCAATGCAGCAGCTCTGAGAGCAGAGCTCAGCGTGAGTCAAAAGGTCATCTGCAAACACAAAAACGGCCGTTACTATCAGTGTGAAGTCATACAGCTGACAAAAGAGACGTTTTATGAGGTCAACTTTGATGACGGATCCTTCAGCGAAAACCTTTTTCCAGAAGACATTGTGGTGAGAGGGCTTAAGAGATTTCTCTGTGATTTTTAAACCCTTTTATAATGTCATCTAACCTTCAGGAGGCACCTTTAAAAAGCTCAATTTTCAGAGTCAAGTTTTGAGATGTTGATCTGTCATTTTATAGTTTGCTAGAATGCAGTGAAGCACGCTATTTAAAATAAAGAAGTAATACGTAAGTAACACATTTGTCTTTGTTGTTTTATTGTAGAACAGGGACTGCGCTCAGCTGGGTCCACCTCCGCAGGGTGAAGTGGTTCAGGTCAGATGGACCGATGGCCTTGTTTATGGAGCCAAATTTGTGGCAGCGCATGTCATCCAGATGTACCAGGTATATATGCATTCTGCAACAACTGTGTTATTATCCAGTTAATCCTCCCTTTCTAAAAACCTACCGTGACGGTATTTTGTACCTTCTCAGGTGGAGTTTGAGGATGGATCGCAGCTCACAACAAAGAGAGAAGACGTCTACACTCTGGACGAAGAACTTCCCAAGAGGGTCAAGTCTCGTCTGGTGAGCTCCATCACTGAGTTTGTCAATCAATTCAATATTGAAAATATTCTGAGTGCTGATTTGCGAGTGCATGTGATTCAGTCCAAGGCCTCGGACATGCGCTTCGACGGGATGTTTGGAGAGAAGAAGGTTCAGGAAAGCAAGAGGCAGAGAGTGATTAACTCCAGATACAGAGGGGACTACATCGAGCCCGTCATCTATCGAGCCATCATGGAGTAGCCGACACTGACGCCACCTTCATCCCAAACCCCCAGCACCCATCCAGCAGACTCTAGCATACCCTGTTTATATCAATAGCGGTCAGATAGCAGGGGTCAGAAGCCTGAAGGGGTTTGACCACTTCCTATAAACCCCTACAAGCTGTCGTTCGTCTAGCATGATACGTTTTTCTGGTATGGGTCTGGAGTCGACGCAGGCCGTTCATAGTTCATAATCTTTGTTCAGATGTTGCCACACGGTCCCCGGATAAATTAGCGCAGGAAGCAGTAGCTCGTCTCATTAATCATTTGTTTATAATTGTTCGTAAAAAATAAATACGATCATTTGTTTTCTCCATTTTATGAATTGCGTTAATTTATTTGACTGAATTCAGGGTGCTGTTTTACCCATCTTTTACAGAACGGAGGTGCCATTACAATTTTATGAATCCAGATTGTTTTTTATAAGATCTACACTGTTGTAAATTGTGCCGTTGACATCCTGAATATTGTGCTTTATTTGGAACATAGCTTTTCATCTTACGAGATGTTTTTACACGGCTATTTATTACCTGGTGCTTTCTGAAAGTAACTTTTACACTAAATGTGTGAGTTACTGTGCTGTCCAAGTTCAAAGCTGATTTGTCAGTCTGTTTTATGAAATAGGATAAAGCTGAAAATGCCGAGAATCTCACATTCACAGCTCACAGAGCCCTGCCTTGCACTCTGTTTCAATACAATTTCAGGCATTTTTAATAATGTAGCTTACTGCTGTCAACATATTACCACAACCCCTGAGGTTTTAATAAGCTATTTTTGCACTTTTTAACTGTTTTTGTATGACTTTTTATCTGTTTCCTTACAGTAGCCAAGCTCTAGAGATATCAATGCATTTATGAACGTCGAGGTCTGTTGACGAGCTGTTGGTAAAGATTGTTGCTGTCCTCCTTTGTTTGTTTGAGGGCTAAGTTTCACCATAAATGAATTATAAAAGTTTTTTATCAAGAAGTCTTTATTTGATTTTTTAATACATGTTTAATGTTCATATACTGTGAGATGGTTTTTGTATGTTGTAATTTAAAAATAAGAAGCTTTCAGCACGGTTTTGGCTGCCTCTTGTTTTGCTTTTGAATACGAGTCTCGTTCTCACTCCTGTTACAAACGCAAAGGCTCCAACACGTTTACTGAAATTAAATATAAATATGTCATTGTTCTATTTTAAGATACACATTAGTAATGTTTTATCTAGGACATTTAATATAAGCGAGTTCTCTGTCCTAATTTAACTAAGGAATAGTCCTTTAAGATAAATCTTGTCTGTGAAGTCACCATGAAACTGTAGTTGCAATTGACTTCTTTTCCGTATCGTGATTTCGACTGAAACGGCTTCTGAAATTAGAAAAATGATGTAGGGCGGGGCTTTGTTTTGTATTCCCTTTTGATTGGTCTGATGTCAATTGGAGGGGAGGGCTTAAAATACTTGGCCATTGGACAGTCAGTATAGTCCTTCCTCTTTTTTGTTGCTGACGTCATGTGGAGAAGAGTTGACGTTGAGAGGGGGAGAGAAGCTTAACGTGTTTTATTAGAGATTACAAGTGCAAATTATTCTTTTTAAATAATGGGATAAATCCTTTATAATAATCACTGCAACACTGTGTGAAACACTTCAAATGTCCTGTTTGATTGCATTCATTGACCACCACTCGTGTCCGGGATAACTAGTTACCAATATTGGGTATGATACTTCAAAAGTAATATTTACAAATGACATCATCACAGAGTATACCTTAAGAAAGAAATAGGCTGTGTTACGTACTTATTTATAAAAGTTGCAGTGCCTCCACAGTAAAAAATACATAAGCTATATTAAATTTATTAGGATTCATCTAAATTAAACATGAGCCTACCTGTAATAAGCTGTAACCATTAAAATTCTTAATAAACATCATATAAATATCAGTACAGTGAATAAATAAAAATGAATGCTGTAGATAAAATAATTAGTTATTAGGCTTATAAAAGAACATTTCTGATGTATTTCTCATTTAAACGAATGTTTTAAACAAATGTATTTCTCATTTTTACAAATGTACATTTGGATTTTAATTAAATTGTCATAGGCCGACCAAGTACATTACAAATTACTTATAAATGAAAAGTAATCCCTATAGTAACTTTTACTTACAGTAATGAGCTACTGACGAATCAAAGACACCAAACACTGGTGAGAACAAACTTCAATAAAACGCCAATGAATTTCAGTATAGTTGAGTCGGATGTGCTTAGAATTTAGATTCATCAAGTACGCTTTCAATTGATGCGCTCGGAAGGTTTTGAGGTCAGTAAGCAGTGCTGTGCACTAAAAAAAGAAAGTAGATCAGCAGCCTAACGCTACCTTTACTTCAGATATGAAGCGTATGTACAAACCACATAAAGACATTTACAACAAGTCAACTGAAGTGACACAAGCACTAATAGATGAAACAACTGAAAAATGTGTCGAGTTTGTTTATGACAACTATGACTTTAAAACAACATCAATGTTATTTATTAGCCTTATGCAGCAGATGCTTTATCATACGCAGCCAATATGAGAGAGATTATTATTTATTCATGTTTTTATAAATGGGGAACAAGTACAAGCCTGTAATATGAAACGATCTGCCTACAGCGCACAGTGTATAACCTTCAACAACTTTCTAGACACTTGTTAGCATGCGTCATTTTTTAATGACATATGTAACATATGTATTATGTTTACAATACAGTACTGTGTTTTTATATTTTATAATTTTTTATAAACTTTATTGTCATTACACATATACAAGTACAGTGCAACGAAATGTAGTTTAGGTCTAACCAGAAGTGCAATTAGCAAGTGCAGGATATACAGTGAATAAATACAGAATATAATAATAGGAAAATATTATACATTGGACATGGACTATGAAAATATTTTACAGTAGGTATGTTCTATGAACAATATATACAGATGGCTATATACAATGAACATTAATGTACAGTAATAATTTAGACTAAACAATAGTGCAAGTGACTTAAGTGTGCATAAATTATAGACCTTAGCTATTTAAGTTGCAGGTGAGTTAATGCAGTTGTTGAAGTTACAGTGCAGTGGATGAGTTATGCAGCTATTAAAGGTACGGTGCAGTATATGAGTTAATGCAGTTAATAAGGTTAGAGTGCAGTAGATTAGTTAATGCAGTTATGAAAGTGGTCCATTAGTGCAAATGAGCATTCAGTATAATGTTTCTGGTGTGCAAGTGAACATTATAGAGTGCAAATGATGCTGTGTGTGTGTAAACAGTCCGGTAGAGCAGACAACATGAAGTACTGGTGTGTACAGTTCAGTCATGCATGGCAGCCCTGTAGTGCAATGTAAACAGTGTTGTTGCCAAAGTGAGTGGCCAGTACCGGGTTGCTTGTGCCTTCACAGGATCCAACTTTTGTTGTGGGGTAAGCGCATGCGGAGAAGCGCAGGAATTCCCGCCAGCTTCCTAATGGAGGTGGATGACCCCAACATGAAGGGAGTGATGCTGAGCAGCAGCGGAAAGCATGTCATTCCCATCATTAATGCGTGAGTTTACAACTGTCATCTGTGTAGACACCTCACAATGAACACACATTTGCATTTGGTTGACAATTGTGTGCTTGTTCTGTTTAGTGAGGCTTATGCATCTCAGAAGAGAGACAACCCACCTTTCTCAGCCCAGAGCGAGTCCTCCTCATCGACCTCACATGAAGATCCAGTGCCTGATGCTTTTCTGTGTCAGATCTGTAAAGAGCTCATCTCTGATGCTGTGATGACTCCCTGTTGCAGCAACAGCTACTGCGACGACTGTGAGTTTCTGCACAAACAAATGTTACTCTGAAAGTTTGTTTGACCTTTGAGAACATAAGTGACTGTAAATGAAATCTTTTTACTCTGACAGCACGTTTATGCATATATTCGTATTTATTCGATTATACATATTGTCTATTTGTAAACCCTGTTTTAGAAACAAGGCTCTCTGTTTAAGGACTTTTGCAACTTTTTACTCATTCTCAAAACTACTTTATGCATTGATTTGTCAGATTAACCGATAAGTAGTAATGAATGGCAATTTTCTGCAAGTATATTTTGCTCTTAATCTTTAATAAAAAAAATTGAATCGTATCTTGCAGATGTTGGCGATACACAGCCCTAATCCGAACGTTCCTGCTGAACATCTTGGCTCGTCTCCTAATGCTTTGCATATCAACGTGTTCTTACGCAAGGTAAGATGAAACTATACGTCATGCTCTGTTTTCGTTTCAAAACGGGTTTCTGGTTCTTGACACAATGTCAATTGGTTTGTCTTATTTACACTTTAGGTTCCCTGTAGGTGACAGAGAAGCAAACATTTGTTTATAATGTGGAAGGAAAATAAAACAAATAAAGTCTCACACGTGAAGGAGAAACAACACACACTGTCAAAAAGGTGATAAACAAGTTCTTCACAGCGATGCCATTTCTTTTAGTCTAAAAATGTTCATGGAACCGTGCAGCCAAAACGTCGCTTCAATGGCATGTAAACCTTATTTGTATATATAACAAAAGGCCTTCTATGACCTTATCTGTCACCTGGGACCCGTTTCAATAAGGAGGTTCAAGCAACACTGAGTTAAAATATGAACTCTGAGTTGATTTACTCAGATAATCGCTACTCTGAGTTTTCTGTTTCAGAACAGCTGGTTTCAATCAGTTCAATCCACTCTGAGTAAGTTTACTCGAGGTTACTCGTGTTCACCGCGGCTTTAAAAAGCCATCATCAATTGAGCGAAGATAACACGATTCACCATGGCAACGCCACGTGACAAAAAGCGCTCCGTTTATTTCCTTTCAGTCGAATTGGAGGCACTATATATATATATATGTGTGTATATATATACACATTTACATGTAAGAGATATTATATATATATAGGCCTATATATATTTATATATATATATATATATATATATATATATATATATATATATATATATATATTTAAACACATATATACCTAAGATTTTTGTCATGTAGGTGCAATCCTTCTGCAATAAAAAGAACATGGCAGCAGCTGAAAATGAAATATAAAAACATAATTTAGTCCGGTGAGTTTAAATGCTCTTGCTTGTAAGATGCCTGACTGGGAAATGTTTGATATATTTAACAAACTGGCCTTGAAAGTTATGAGGATATGAGAACCGAGCACTGTGGCTATAGAAGACAAAAAACTGTCCATGCTCGCCCCTGCTCCAGCTATGTGTAACGGAGGCCAGCTAGAGTCACTCCCCGACCAACAGAGATGCTCTAGCGACAGACGCAATAGGGACTGCGGTCGTTAGGCTCGTGGTTAGAGCGCCCGTGTCTCATTCTGACCGATGGCAGATCGAAGCCCGCGCAGAGAGGGGCGAGTGGGACCTTTTAAATGTGCACCCAATCACATTGGGAAATCCTAAAGGGTATTTGAATTATTAGAGTTGGCAGCAAGAGCACATTTATTTGATCAGCTTATTCAGATAGACGTTCACCATTCACCTGCAATCTTATGAAACTCCTCTTTGATGGTTCTCACAGGAAACTTAACACACATGTATAAAAAGAGCTTGAGAGCGATGCACACTTTTCTTACTGCTCTGCATACAGTTGCCTTGCTAACGTGTTCTGCATCCCCCGTGTTATATAGAAAGCTTCCATTAGTAAAGAAACATAAAGCCATACAGAGAATCTGCTCAGATGTAAGAGCGCAGCCACGACGAGTGAGGTTTGTGATGTAAGGATGAAGCAGAGTGTGGATATATTTAATGGACTGTAAAGAAAAACTGTGCCGCTGTAAAGAAAAACTGTGCCGCTTGGATGCCCCGTTTGGATGTGATAAAACATCCAAACGGGGCTTCACCATATATTCTCTCCCAACGTAAATTTAACTCTCTCTGAATGAATGCAGCTTCCTCGTCTACGGGTTCCTGAATAAACGGACATTTAATGTCTGTGTTACGAAGGAAAACGAATGAAAAAACAAATGGCGAAGGCAATTTCAACACCGTTCGCGCTTCTAAAAGGGGCGGAGATTGTAACAAACCTCGGGTTAGTGGAATAAAACCTGCTCCAGACCAGGTTAGGTTCACAGAGTAGGTTACTATGGTTACTCACTCTAAGTATAATATACCTTGATTTCTGAAACGGGCTTGACTTACCCCGCGGTCACGGGTTTGATATACCTCGCGTTCTGAAACTGAAAACCCAGAGTATCCCGTTTTCTGGGGTTAACTTACACTGAGTTTGCACTTAACCTGCTTTCTGAAACGGGTCCCTGGACAAATAGGTTTATGTGATTAATCTGTTTATAGATACACCGGTAGATGTTGACCTTGTGGGAAATTATTTGGGTCCCATGGGGCAAAACAGCTTTTAAATCACGCAGAATTATAGATATTGAAAAATAAAAAATGCAGAAAGATTAGTGTGAATATAAGGTGTGTGTTTGTGCGCGCGCGCGCGTTGATAAACAGTTGGCCAATAGCTGTTCAGGCCCTCAAAAGGGAATCTCCTCCCCAAACAGCGTAAACGCATGAACTGAGGTTTTCATTACACCCTTCACAACACTGGAAACAGCTGTTCGCACGCCGAAGAAAACATGGCGTTTCTTCTTCTTCTTCTGGAGACCTGTAGAGACAGATAGCAGCTTGCCGTGGACATGTTTTTATTTTCGCTGTGTGTCGCGGACGCGTCTCTGAGGTAGGCAACGAAATCTGCCCGGACTCGCGCTCGCGCACGGGCAAGCGTTCTCTTTCTGATATTTCAACGGCCGTAGTTTATTTCTTGTGTGATGTTTTGGTTGAATATCGCGTGTAAGAGTGTGATAGTGTTGTCGGGTACGAGGATAGAGGGTTGGTAGTTTGCAGGACGTTAGCAGGGGCGCTAACCGGATGAATGTGTGTGACCGTTACAGCAGCGACGTGGGGGTCAGTTTGCATACAAAACGAGCACAAAATAGTTAACGTGACATAACGTTTACTGTGATAACAGAAATGTAAAATCGTATGGTAATGTAAGGCTTTGTGGTGTGTGGCTGTGCCTTTTTGTTTACACACGCCATGATAACTACAACAACAAATAATAATTATAATAATTGTAAAATAGTGTGACTTGCAAGACCGTGGTGTGTACGAAAACTTCACAATATTACTCAGTGATGTCATTACTTTAAAGTGTGTGAAGGTTAGAAGTGGTTGTAATTAATTTCAGAAGGTTGAAAGTCGACTTATTATTATTATTATTTGTTTTCTTGTGACATAACCAAAGAAAGCACAAAGCTTCCAAATAGCCACAGTGCTACATACTTATGATGAATCGTACTTAAAAGGAATACCTAATATACATTTTTACGCTTGTATTTTTGAAACGAATATAATCTCCAGGCCGTTTCCAAATATTTACTTATTTAAAAAGCAGCTACAATTCAACATGCAATAGTTTACTGTAGAAACTACACTGTACGTCTTTTGTCACCTAAACAAAGAAGAAGGTAATATCTCGCTTAACCAGTTTGAAATTCGATGACATAATATTCCTTAACCAAACTGAAGGTTTTGGCTGTGAAAATGATATGCTTGGTTGTACCGATGGTTTAGGCTGAAACCACATCGGTCATGGTTTTTTCCTGCTTGCTTCATTTTGACAACAAGCATGTAACCACCTGTTTAAAGGAGTGTTCTCTGAGTCCACATGAACAGAACTCTTTTGTCTCTGTTACCCCGTGTTGAACTCATCGCTCGTGTCACTCGTATCATTTCACAATATCATGGCTCAAAAATATATGAATATTTTCCTTTGCTGAATAAGTGTAGACTACAGACAGTTTGTTTGTTTTCTTTAAGGTGATTCATTGCAGATGACGTCTTTTGTGAGATGATCAGAATGAAGTCCAAACGGAACTTTATCATTTTCCTGTGTCCCACGCTGGTACTGTTCTTTCTCTACTATTCTTCTGGAAGACTACACCTTAGAACTTCAATTCAAAAATCTCGTGAGTAAACACGGAGCATTTCCTACAGGGTGACGTGATTGGGAGGAGTAGGACTGAAACACCGGAGTGTAAAAAGTATTGTGACCTAAATGGTATATTTATACAACAAAGACATTGGTTGCTTTTCTTATCGATACTTAAGTCAACATGAAAGCCACACAATGTAAAACTACATCCTTAACTTGTATTGGAAAAAACCCAAACGCACAGAAAACGGTCGATGAAGTTTCTCATGTACTCTTAGTCTGAGGTAATGTAAAGCGGTTCATCTTGATGTGATGGAACTGAAACAGAGTGCTCATTCAAGGTACTACGTAAAAAAAATCAAAAAATTTTCTTTATTTCTCTACGTATGAAATTGTCCCTAAAAACTTTTTACTATTCGTTCTATATTCAGGAATTACCCCAAAATGTCATGCCTAAAATAAAGATCCCTGTTTACCAGATTTCCCTTTGACATCATAGGTGTGACATCATCATGTTAAAAACCAAAGAAACCAGAATAAAATATTGCTGTTTTACTGTGGCCAGAGGAGGGAGCCAAGACCCCATCACTGGCCTTCACCTTGTATATTCATTCAACACAGTGCTTGCGAATTTAATTCAATTTAATCCCAAATTATGTATTCCTAAAGTATGTTTGAAGGGTAAAAATACGAGTACTTTCTTTTGTTCTTCTTAATAATTTTGTCAAGTGATGTAGTTTTCTTCAGTTTCGAGGTCACCAGTAGTCTATTGATAATATTAGAAATACAGAATATTCTGTATGTTATACATCAGGAAAAGGTTACCTATACCAGCACAATTAGTGAACATGCCTTTTTTGCGTATTGCTATTTACTGGATTGATATTTCTTATTTTGGAGTATGGAATTTACCATTCTAATCCAACATGGCAAATCTCTTCTCTGTTGTCATACACTGGTTTTCATATTGCAGATATTAAAAGCTTTTTGATCATGATTTCAGTAAACCCACACGCAAGTTTGTGGGTTCAATCCCAGGGGATTGCAGATACCTATGTATAAATGGATAAAAGCGTCTGTCGAATTCCTAAATGTAAATGGATCAAATCTGCTCTGAAATAACCAACAATTGTTGAGTTGCTGCGTTGTGGCTTTTGGCTCAGACAGAACACAAATACTTTAGTTTATCTTTCACTAGGCAGGATTACTCTAAATGAGTTATAAAACAGTAAAAGTAATAAACAATGTACAAATAAAGCAATAAAGTACAAATCCGATTCCCCAGAATGAAGCACTTGCATTGCGTGTGTCTGTGTAGTTATGTTTTTCTTTGTTCCTCATTCAGGTACGTACGGGGTGTTTAAATTCCCTCTACTTATTTCCAAACTCCCCCTGGCAAATCTTTCCAGATCAAAGCGCCACATCACTGTAAATCACATTTTTGAGGGCAATAGCTCATAGTCAAAGCTGATGTCTCAGAGAACATGTTTTAATTATGGTGCGTACCGATCAATGAAACTTCGCGTGTGTGCGAATCTGTAGTGTGTTAAGATATAACCAGACTGCTACATTCACACTTTCACGTGTGCTGTTGTTGAATAATGTTTACAGCGACACTACGAGCATCTCACTTGTTCTTAGACCGCTGCTTACAATCATGTGTTTCAGAACCTGATTTGGATTCTTTACTTTCCACGGGACGTGTTTTAGCTTCAGGTAGCGGTTCACCTTATATGCTTTACTACATTAATGTAGGGAGATCAATTTTATTAATTTGAATTGCTTGTTTACATTTCCATGAAAATATGATAGTTATATTATTTTCATTGCAAAACAGCTTAAATGCTTACTAAGTAAGGTCACTAAATTAACTGGACAAAACAAATGGATTGCAAATAATGAATGGGAAAATGTACACTATACTGCTCATTTAATCTCCCCGCATTATGAAGTTTATCCCACCTGCTGCAGATTCATTTACAAAGATGCGTTGTGCTTCTGTCGACTTTCGGATGAAGTGAAAACGTGCTTCTGCTTTGACTGTTTTGTTCAGAGGGATGGTGGAAAAACCCTTCTAACCACCATTAAGTGCCTATGCTAACATTAATCTGTTGAAAATGTGTGAATTCTGACACACATCTTCACGTGTAGCTTTTTTCAGATTTAGACAACACAAAATGAAATGTTGAATTATATTTGATATCAAGTCTATCCTCTAAGCGTTTGCTAATTTTTAAAAACAGAGGAGTAAAGTGTTTGTTTACAGTAAATAAACATAACAAATAACTGCCCTCATTCCACTATTTACATTACATCTGTAATAATGAGCATGTCATACTATCAGTGGTAATTGTCAGCCACCAATGTTAGTGATAGATCTTCAGTTCTTAAACCCGAAATATGCCTTCAGTTGAACAGAAATAGCAGGTAGGTTGCTGACAGAAGCACAACGATCTTTGCAAAAATGTATTTCCTCAAAATTAAAACCGCTTGCATCTTATGCAACGTCTCTGCAACGTCGCTCTCCACATCAGTGCTGCACCCAGACACCAAATGTTCATCCTGTGCATCTACATTATACACCACTGAAACGACTTTGCTTTACAGCTGACATCAACCAAGGCCTCTTATTTCACCTCTTATGACATGTGTCATTTGTAACATTCACAGCTGCTGATGAAATTGTGTCATTCTTGTATTGTTTGGGTTATAAACCTTTTTCTGTTCAGTAAACTATACAGATTTCTACCTGAATAACCCAATATATTTTTTAAATATTTTTTATATAAGTCTTTTAGGCAAATAATTTTGAGTCATGTAAAATCTTCGATCTTTTAGTTCTATATAACTTTGCTAGATTCATTTTGCTCGTATTAGCTATATTTATAATATAATTTATTTAAAATTAAATTGATATTTGATGTCGCTTTATTTCTGTATTTATAGTCTGATAAAAGATGATAAAAAATAAACAGGGTTTTACCTTTTTTATCATAATAACCATTGGCTGTAAATGATCTCTTATGTCATAAAACAAGTTCACACCACTTGGCTCTTTGAAAAGATCCTTTGGTTTAAGCTATGAATTTCTCCTAAAATAAATAGTATGAAAAAGTTTGTAAAGTATTTTGCTTGCCAGTTATTCAAAGTAATGCCTCACTAACACTCCTGTTCACCTGACAGCATATACAATTGAACAGTGCATTTACTATTTGCGTGTCGCTCATTGTAAAACCCTTTTGTTCATGTTGAAATTTAAAATGCGTCTTGCATTTCCTTTCTTGCAAACAAAAATATTCTCTCCCTTTATAACCTGCTTTTTTAAGCAACATTTGTCTGGTAATTTTTCTGCCAGAATCTTCTTTCTCTTCTTGCAGTGTCATAAAATCTGTTGATGTCTAATATTTCTTCTCTCTTTAGAGTACGACAAGCAAGGATTCCTTACGAAGCTTGACGGAAAACTGTAAGTAACACATGAGTTTAAGATCTGTTCTTATAATCTGTAAACGGAATCACTCAATATAGATGATAAAACAGTGAATGCATGTCTAAGTCACGCAGTGCTATTATGCTGTATGTTTCATGGAGTTCTTACTTAGAAGACAGCTGCCTATGTGGGCTGTATATACCAAGACGGCTCACTGTATTGGAACAGAGCTTAAATATGTGCATATGTGGGTTAACTTCGGCCTGTAGTGTCCTCCCTTAATTTTTCTCTCTTAAAAGCTTGACCCGTTGTTTATTTGAACTTTACTTTGCTAGAATTATGAATGGAGCCCTAGAGCCTTTCTAAAGAATGATGTCTTGGCACCCAGCAGCTCACCCAGTCATGTCCGATTTCTTGATTGTATCTATATAGGAGGTCCGTTTACCAGAAAAAAACTTGACACGGCCTCTCCTATTTCCATTAACCTTCACCTGTATTAATGACACTGTCAGCGAGTCATCTTTTTATGTGCAGTATTCATGTAAACTTGCCAGCAAGTTTCCATTTGCCGGCTTGTGAATAAGAGGGTTTATTCTGCCGCTTTTTTAACATAAACTCCACCTCACCTCAGCGGTCTCGTAGAGAAACATTTATCGGTGTACATGTTCTGGACAGTGTGAGCACGTCACAGATGGTTTCCTTTCTGGCCAATTTCTCCCCAGGTTTAGATTGCAATCTTGTTTCAGAATTATTATCTTTTCGGGAATTAGTGAAATTTAACATTTACTCTAAATTCACCTCTTTGAATAAACGTGGGTTAACTCTTACATAGAGTTATTATGTATAGCTTTATTTTTATGATTGATTATCCGTGAGGAGTCTGAGGACCGAAATAAAACATACTCTTCACAAAATGATGTTTATGAGATTTTAAGTCATAAATAATACACATATTTAAAATGAAGAAATTATATAAATTTAATGAACTATACCTGTGATCACTCTGTTAGGAAACCTGTGTAAACTTTATTCACTACAAATGACTGCGACACACGGGTAGGGTAACATTTAATTGTAATAAAGTAATATTGATTCAATGTAGTAAATTGTAACATGCAAATAATCCATATTCTGAACCTTGTGAAATTAATCCGCTAATACTTGAGAACTATACCAGAACAGAAACAAAAAATGACATTTCTTGTATTAAATCTATATTTAGTAATCCAATAGTTCTGCTAATGTTTACCTCTATTTTTCATCAGAATAGATGACATGGTTAGTTTTTATGTGACCCTGGACAACAAAATCTATCATAAGGGATAGTGTCATGATCCTCCCTCTCCTTGTCTTGGTTTATGAGTCTTGTGGCAGCATTATGTCAGACCAATGTGTTTTACGTGGAGAAGGGCATGCCATTGCTTGTTTTTGTAATGCCATGCCCATGCTCTCTCTCCGGTGTTGCGTCCTTTAGCCCCGCCCCTTGTTTCTCCGTTCGTTCCCATTAGTGTTTCATCCCACTCACCTGTCCATCCGGTTCCCCATTAGTGTTAAATCTTGTCACCTGCCCGTCACCGTCCCTGGTCTATCATCCCCTTAGTGTTTCATGCTCCTCACCTGGCCCTTGTTAACTTCCCTCGTTAGTGGTCCCTATTTTTAGGCCCAGTTTCCACCTTGTTCTTTGTTGGGTTCATTGTATGTATTCTGTTCCTTGCTTGCCTCACCTTGTGGAATACCTTGTCGCCGTTTACCTTGGTCCTGGTCTGTAATTTTGGACTTATTATTTGATTTTTTGTACCCTGTTTGTTTTGTACCCCCTTTTGTTGTAGGTTTTTAATAAAGTTTATTATTTAACCCTTCATCTGCCTGCGTCTGGGTTCTGCTTCGCAACTCCTGACAGATAATATTTGAAATTGAGATTTTTAACATCTAAAAGCTGAATAAATAGCTTTCAATTTATGTATGGTTTTGTAACTAATTCGAAAGCTGGAATCTGACGGTGCAAAATAATTTAATGTTGAGAAAATTGGTTTTAAAGTTATCCATCAGAGGCACTGTAGCAGGCCATTGGTATGAAGAACTGGGTTTGTTTTAACGTTCTCTATTGGCTTACCGCTGTAATGATGTTGTGGAAAGTAGAGGAACTCGAACGGGGAAATTCTAAGCTTTACATAAATACCAAAATTGAGTCCGTCAATCCAAGGAGAGATAATATTTTTACAAATATACGTGTTCTACTAATGACTTGTTTTGTGGTCCAGGGTCACACATGTGGGATTAAGTAACAATAATAAATATATCAACCATTTAAGAATTAGTTCAAAAATTAATATAACCTATTATTAGGCTTGCATCTATTATTAGAGTTAAATGTCTCTGGTGTATTACTTAACATGAATCTGTTGTCCCTTGCATAAGTTTATCAAAAGTATTAGCTACAAGTTCAGATACTGTATCACCTTTTTGCACATATTGTGTAGTAGGTGTGAATGAATTATCTATCAATATTAATAAAGGTGTATGCATTCACAATTATGACTTGCAGTAAGTGTCCACATGTTTTTAGGTTCTCAACTGGCTGTCTCATATCTTTCGACTGTCTCCTTTTCTTCTAACCCATGTTCTTACTCTGTCAATGCTTTGCAGACCCATCGAGCTCCAGTATAAATATGCTAATCTCAGTAAAGGGGAGTGTAAACCAGGTTACGCACAGGCCAAGATGACCTCAATTTATCCAAAGTAAGCCAATCTCACTACACATCTAATTTGATTCCTCGTCTGATCTTACAAATCTGCAAAACTAACGCATGAGCTAACAATACAGCATTGCATTATCCCTGCCTGTTGATTTACTATAGGTTCATGTTGTTTACATTATGCATGCAAATGCCAACGAAACTCAAACATAAACAAGGGTGTGACGAGACATGTGACTGGTTCAATAGAATGAGATTTTGAGACTTTAAAATAAATCCTCAATGCAATATATAGAGAATTTTTTTATTTTATTGACTTTAATAAACAAAATGCAGGATTATAAAATTATAAAATCACCTTGTACTTTATGAAACAAATAAAAAATTTTAATGAATTATATTATGCAGTTATAAACAATATGTAAATACTGTACGTGAGGATATTACATCGACACGTGATCTCGTCACACCCCTCATATTACTTTGAGTTACTTACTGCTTTTAGTGCGCATGGACCACAACATATTTCAGTTTCAAACGATTTCAGAATGCATGAAATAGCATGTTACCTCCGGTGTAATGTCCTGCTCATCAATGCATTTTGTTAGGTCTTATCTCTGACCAAATAGGTCCTTTATGTCTTTAGTGTGCACAATGCACATTGCATTATACCGTGTTTAAATGGAATAGGACATTAAACACAGATATTAAATATCTTAACAACAAAATGCCTTACATCTTACAGTTTATCCTGTTTCAATACTGCACCATGTTGTCTTTTTCTTAAACCCATTACCCAGTAAAGATGTCTCTGCATGCAATGCTCATGAGAAGAACTCGGAGTGGCATAAAAAGTAGATAGTTATTCTCTCTTTTAAATCATTTATAGTTTGAGAAGATTCCACACTGTGGAAGCTCTTTATTCTCTGCGTATCAAAGAGGCTTCACGTCCACAGAGGTCAGTTCTGGTCTAAGATGCGATGCAGGTTTTTTTTGGAGATCTTTTTTGCTCCTCTGAGCTCCCATTGCGTGAGAGAGCAGGGATTCTGATTTATCCAACTGGCACGCAAGGGTTTCTCAAAGCTGCACGATTCCTCTACAACCTTTGAGATCAATATAAACCACAGTTAAAGAACAATCAGAATCCTTTTGATGATGAATCAACACTAAATTTAGAATAAATTCTCCTTCCTTTTACTTTTTGTATCATTATTCACATTTTTGAATGTCATTAGATCATTAGTCATTGTCATTATCGTAAAACGTATTACTGTAAAACAAGGGCTTGGTCTGATTTTGATGTTGAACCTCGCCGCTCTAAGTGGAGTCAGATGGGAATACTAAATAGACCATGACATCTTCAATGTTTGTTGAGACACTAACCCTATAACATCTAGTTAGCTGTGTAATTAGCATCTGACATGCATTGGTGCACATGGCCAAAGACTCCATTTGCAATCTGGCCTCAAATAAATGCTTCTACCTAGAAAGCAACACAAAGTCAGCTGAATACTAGCAATTGCCAAAGACTACATGAAAAGGTTTATTGTCCGAAAAAACGCATACCATTAGTTTGCGCCATTTGTTTTCATGCATTAATCTCTTTCCATGTTTGTCAAATTCCAATGTAAATAAAGTCCTTATTCTGGCTTTAGTTGACATGTCATCCACTGGGTGGGTCAAATCAAAATTAACTTGTCAGTGTCTGAATTAAGAAAAATGAATAAGTATTACTTAACCTGAGACCGTATTTTACATTGTGTAATTCCATTAGCCAGTTTACCTCTGATCCTGGTAAAATATAACCATTTATGCCTTTGGCAGACACTTTTAACCATATCGACTTACATTGCATTACACTACACATTTGTTTCTAAGTATGTGCAATCCCCTGGGAAAAAATGTTAATGTTAATACTCTATCAGTAACTTTAATTATATACTGTAAAACAGTTGTTGGGATAAAACATAGCTCTGTGACCCTTATTGTTACGAGAAGAATTAATAACTGATCACAGTTTGGGAGAAATGCGTGCAGTGATCCATATAATTCCTGGCTTTTTAGATGTGTTTGGAGCTAGCGAGGAACAAGGGACTGTCTGTCACCTTCACTTATGTGACTAGGATGTGAACAGACCCAGAAGTTGGTGTTCATGGGAACTATATTACAGTGAAGCACCTGTGTCATTAGTAACATTACTCCAGGGGCTTGGCAGCTGCGTACAACATCATCAAAAGTATGACTTACGAATTCAGCCATTGTTAAGTGAGGCAGTGAAGCATGTATAGTGGTATCAGGTCAGGTGTATGTATGTCGGATGATAGATGGAACATTTGGGTGTTTTCTATGAACTCCAGCACACATGGTTTTTGGTCACATTTAGGGAGGATTTAATTAGAAGTGTAACTGATAAAATGTGTTAGGCTTTGGTGTGAATTACATACTGCAGAGCAATTAACCTACAATAAACCAGCTTTGTTTATATATATGGCGTGTTGTGAAAGTATTATTCATTTTAGTAGAATTATATGTTAAAAAAATTAATGTTATTCAAAAAATATTTAGAAATGATATTAGATGTTTGTTTTGTGTCGTAGGCCTACCCCCTTCATTTGTCTTTTAGTTTGAGATTAGATCTGCTTCTTAAACACACCGGTGTGAGAGATTTCTTAAACACACCAGCAGCTAGGGCATTACGGGTAATGCAGAGCACATAATCCTCTGTAATATTCCATCCATCATCAATATATATCCCATTAAGGGGACTGCGAGTCATTCCTGTGATCTTTATTAACATATTGTGTTCCTTTACATTTTTGCTGGTCATAATTTGAGTTTTAACCTCTTTTTCTCTTTTATTTGTTATGTTAGGTTTTCGAAACCAGCCCCCATGTTCCTTGATCCAAATTTTAAGCGGCTGTCAAAGATCAGCATTTATCCACCTCCCTTCGGGGTAAAAACACAAGGTATTTCTTTCTTTAACTTTGGTTGAGTGTGTACTTTACACTTTCTTACCTTTTCTTTGTCTTAAAACCTTTCTTTGTGCAATATCAACTTTTGATATTGAGTTTTTCATTTATTAAATAACAAACCCACCAGTCCACCAGCTAGACCAAAACTAGACCAGCTGCAGTCAGTATGAACCGTTCATCCTGCAAAAAAATTCAAGCCTTTTTTCCATCTATCCATTTAGTGGACGCATTTATTTAAAGTGACCTGAGGATAAATATCAGTCAGATGGTTTATAGATGTAATGCCTAACTAGTCACCAGAGGCTCGTGCAGGTAATGTGGAAGCCATTTTCTCGTGACATCTATTTAATCACTTCGAGTCTACGTCCAACATTTGCTGATGATTGTAGATGTTCACACAAAATTCTCAAGTCTTTTCTCTTTTCCACTTACCTTCATAGGTTTCTGCCCTTGAGGTTTTTTGTCTAATTATCTTCCAGCCTGATTAAACACTTAAATGCACATTTAAGTGACAGATTTTCCTTTGACACCATGTAGATACTTTTTCACATTGGTCAGTGAGCAGATGGTGTGGGACGTTCAGAACAGAGCTGTCAACCTCTCGGCATCAGAGCCGTTGAGCTTTTTCAAGCAGCGGAAATGTAAATGTGTAAGAATTCCACGTCTGTGTGGGAATTACGCTTGTCTGTGTTTACACAAATGTGATGTTGAGATGAAACGCAACTTAAATTGAATTAGCTGTTGCTAGTGGCATTTTTAGATTGAGCGTCGTTGTAGTAATTTATATAAACCCCTGACTCTGAGTGTTGTTGGAAAGAGTTGCGAGTTATTAGTTTTAGTTAAGTGTTTAGACTAGGATTTCTGCCTAGACCTGAGCCATTTCTCAGAGACTCAAAAATCTCTTGACCTAGGCCAGTGAGCAACCTTTCAATACGCCATAACAGCAAAATCATTTTTGTATAAATTTATCTTTGACTCTTACATCGTGTCCTAACCAAACAAAAGTTTTCACGTTCAGTATGGACAAACAAATTTCTTATCGCAGGAATCGCATCACATCGCGTTTGGTAAGGATGTAGTCTTTTCCACCATCGTGCCGAACTGTTCTAAGCACAATCTGAAACGGTTGCAGTTATGTTTCCACGTGAGCCTGGTTGACACGACATGATTACAAACAGAATTTTTGTAAAAACTGTTTGTTTTAACATTCAAAAAATTTCTGTTATGAGCCCTGTGGTGGAAAATGTAACCATTTATGTACCGGCTGGCATGGATCGGCACGGAGTGGAACGATTAAGCAACGAGAACGATTCGACGTAATGGTAGAAAAGCGCTTATTGTCTGATTATTTGAGAGAACGAGACATGCTGCTCCAACATATGCTTCTGTGGTACAGACAGATGTTATTAAAGTGTTACAGATTAATCTTGGTATACGCATTAAGTTCAGATTCTGTTTCCCAGTAGACAGCCTTGAGGTTTTACTTAAAATAGCACGGTGGATATTGCAGTGGACGAAGGGTACTTGAATGTGTTGGAGGCTATGATGCAAGTCTAAAGCATCACTCATATCACAGTCGTTTCTAGATTAGAAATACTTCTCATACCGGTTCCAATTCACATACGGTCCGTCCGAAACCGTAAGGATGATTTGTATTAGGCTGGGATTAGAATCTAGTGCTAGTGTACTTCTACTGAATATGCAGTTTTAAAAAACGATAAAATGATGACGGCATTGTTTCATGTTAATCGCTTTGAAGACTAGTATGTTGTGTTCTTGTCTTGTAGCCATATCAATATGCATTTGTGTGGAGTCCAGTTTTCATGAAGAAAATATATATTTTCATATGTCTGAGTATCATTGCACATTCTTAGGATGACAAACTCCAATTTTTTTTCTCTGTCCACAGAAAAGACTATCGATATAATTTTGGCAAAAACAAACAGCTATTCTCTCGGTCCAGAACTGGACAGGTACATTTATGATTGTATGTTAAATATTGCACATCAAAATTGAAATATACAATGTACAGAACTCTATAATATTTTGTTTGTATGGCTTTTTTGTTCTGTTTGTAAAAAATGTTTTCAACTTTCTCTGTTATCTCTTACAGTATTAGTTGTTTGAAGTGTATTATTATTGGTAACGGTGGAATTCTGTTCAATAAGTCCCTGGGCACCAAAATCGATGAATATGATGTTGTTATACGGTATGTTCTTAAAATGTTAGATTGTGGTTTGTTTAATGATTGAATATATTTCCCTCTCTGCCATTAAAAAAACACTAAATTTTTTACTTAATCATTTAATTGTATACTGAAAAGTGTGTTTTGTAGTGAAATTAACCCCTTGCTAGGCGGTTGAGATAAAGTTGAAAAATGAGTAGTATTTGTGACTTCAGCTAAAAAAGAAAGAGGAAGAATCATGCAGGAAATCACATCTGTGACTGGTCCATTGTTTGTCCAATGAATTTAGACTAAATGAGGGTCCAGTCAGCGGGTTCGAGAAAGATGTGGGCTCTAAGACCACCATGCGCATCACCTACCCTGAGGGAGCCATCCAGAAACCTGAGCGTTACGAGAAGGACTCGCTTTTCGTCTTCTCTGCCTTCAAACCGGTGGACTTCAAATGGCTGCGCCAAATGGTGTTTAATGAGAAGCTGGTAAGACAGATTTCACCATAATGTTTATTTGTCATGATATCAGACAGGACAGGATTATTAGAACAAACAGGCAATACAGCCACCAGCAGGGGGCAGTATGGTGTGTGAATACTGATAATGACAAAAACATAGATGTCAGAATTTGGAATTCCTTTAAATTGGTCATGTAGTCCTTTTATTATAATAGTAGTGTTTAATATAGAATGTATAGTAACAGAGATATTTGAAAATGTAAACATATAATTAAAAACACAGTTTCATCACTGGCAAGAGGTCATGTGGTGAGGATAGAAGGAAGTTGGTTTTGTGTTTCCTGTGTCTTTGATATGCAGCTGTGTGTGAGGCTGACTCTTTTGTCAAGTCAACTTTATGTATATAGTGCTTTTTACAAATTTCATTGTTACAAAGCAGCTGTACAAGAAAACATATTGACTATAATCAAAACATATAAGGTTACACAAGTCAAAACACAGTGTGACGAGCAGTGAAGCGTTTCCTCAGGTGACTGTCAGAAACTCAATAATGTGCTCAATTGTGATCTGGACTGGAGAATGGCTTCTTTTCTCCAGTGTTTGGTTTTGGTCAAGAAGCTCCTTTGGTGAGTTATCTTTTCTTTCTTAAAAATCTTTATACTTTATTTGGCACTGAGGCATCGTTACGAAGATTGCTAAGATTTGCACCCCAGTAACACATATTTGAGCATTTTCTGTTAAAAAAAGTTGAGAGTGTGGCATACCCAAAGATTTCCATCCCTACAGATCTCACATATTAGGGAATTCTGCTCAAATGATTTTCTTCATCATTGGCAATACTAAAAAAGTTGATAGTCTTCTTGATTCATTTAACCAAACAAAGATCTTCTGTAGAGACCGTTTTGCTTGTGAGAGATCAGGTTCTTTTGTCTCACCGTCTCCTGATAAGGTTCTGTGGCTCAGATTTATCGCTGGCAGGGTTTTTAGAAAGACTTTGCAAAGACTCCTTCTATTCCTTCAAACACCTGCTTTTATTCCTGAGATAACATATCTTTCCACCTTTATGTCCTGCTCCATTGGAATTCCCATCACTAGCCTGAAAGAGCCATTATGACTAAGTGGGGTTTGTAGGTCCAGAAAATAGAAAAAGAAATGTATCTCCCGAATCTTCCATGGGATCCATCCGACGTTTGTCTTTGAGTGTTTTATATGGAGATTAGGGTGAAGATAAATTTGACACTCTTTACAGCACGCTGTGGATCTATTACATTTGCAAGTGGTTTACTAAACAAACTGATCAATAAATTAAACATTTGACACAGAATTTACGCACAATTTTGCTTGATGATAAACAGACTTGAACTAACAAAACTGTTTCTCCTGGAACTAGTTTTCTAGATAATTGTTTTTACTTTGAACGTCTCTTTCACTTTGAAAGCATTTCCGTCACTGACCCATCCATGTGAAACATCAATTCACGTCCTACCGCATGCTACAATCACTGGTGTAATTTACACATAAAATGAAGCGGAACGTGTCAATGCCGTGAACGTTTTGACGACTTTCTACTAAACACTCTTCAATTCAAAACATTCAATAAGAAATGTTGATGAGGATAATTGAGAGGTTAAAGGAAAAGTAGATGTTTTTCTTTGTGCTTGTGTTTGTTGGCCATAATCTTACTGTGGGATATGCAAAAGGCCCAAAAAGACTTGCATTACTTTCATCTCCGTTAATTCAGAATTAAACGGCAACTGTGTCTACTTAAAGCAAAAGAACGGCCAAGATATCTTGTCGTAAATGATGCGGAAAAACAGCTAAATCATCAGTTGGTTTGTGGTCCTAATATGGTGTGAATAGACTACTGTCACCATATGTGAGATGTTAGCCCAGTCAAAGAGCTTTTGGTGGTGTCAGCTGTTGTGGCCGTCCCTTTACTTTTGTCTCCTCGTGGGCTCCTTGAAATCAGATTCAAACACGCAGTACAGAAAGGTAAATATGAGCAGTTGGGTAAAGGGTCAATAAACAGTTGTTCCACTGTTGGTGTTATCACTTGTTTCTAACTGCTCGGAAGATTCAAAAATATATTCGTTTTTTAGGAAGAGAAGAGACAAAGGGAGGGAGAGGGGGGATTTGAGATCGGGCGGTGGGCTGATGTGCTTGAGTGGGCAGAAGAGGTACTGCAGAAGGGTTCTGGTGTCAGGGTTTTTGGACCGACATATGAATAGCCCTTTGACGCTAGCATATTTTGCTAAGTTGACTCCTCGATATTGTAATGAGCATAAAAATATGAAGAATGTATAAATACTGTTATATTTATTCCAGCATTATGAATGTGACATTTTCAGTTAAAACTTGAAATATAAATTAAAAGAAATATCTTGAATCATCTGTTTATATTTATCTTAACCTTACTAAAGTGTCTAGGCATCAGAAATCTAACGTCTATCGAACTTTTCTTGTTAAAAGAGGAAAAAATGTACGCGTAAATGTAAGCATGTTATCGAGAGACATACTGTCAATTTAAATGAACAAACCAGAAGCAATAATACCTAACAAATGGAGAAGGGGTGCCTCTTCTTATTACATGAAAAAGTTACTTGATTTTATAAATGCGCCTATTTGTGAGGTACACGGACCGTTATGGATGTGACAGTTCTGGAAAACTACAATAAAAAGTGCTTTAAATGTTTAGGAGAAATATTTAAACCCCAAATATTGAAATCTGACTTATCTGTACGGTAAAAACTTTTCATCTTAAGGTTGACATCCGCATGGAATTGCCCAGTAGTTTATTTATTATAATGGTTTATTATTATAAGCTGTTGCGAACAGGGTTAAGGTAAAAATATTTTAGGTACTTGCTTAATAACTAATTTGGTACAAATTGCAGCTGTAATGTATTATAATCATTTCGGCCACTTTAGGGTGCAGTCTAGGCAGGCAGCGTACTTGAGATTAGCACAGAGCCCATTTCTGTGAATCATTAGATGCTTTGTATGACATATTTCTCTAACACATGCAAACACAATGATGTTTATGAGCATCAAGAGCGCTTGAAGTAGGGTGATTCAGACATGATGAGAAAGAGGGGTGGAGGTCAAGGTCGGGGTCAACATCCCGAACTACTCACCAGACCGCTGTTGAAGACTGCAGCGGTTCATGAATGCCGCAGTGTGTGTCCAACCGATGGATTCTGAGATAAAGCGTGCGACTGGCACCTCCAGAGTGTCAGAGAGACTGAGAGCAGCCATTGTTGCATATTAGTTGTAGTCACTTCCTCCGCCAGTCTCAAGAGAAGGGAAACCCAGGGTGCACTCTACGCCTACGGGCCAGAATCATCAAAGAAATACTGTATGTGTCAGGAACTGTTTTAACCAAAGAAAGGGTTGGTTGGATGGAGCTGTGAAAATAAGGGGTCCGAGGATTACCCATCAGGGAAAGAATGCAAGCGTGTATGACCGAACATCTGTGTGTGTTTGCTAGTGAGACAGTGTTTTGGACAGAATTCAGTTTTAAAGTTGGCTGAATGTATATGTTCTTATATTAACAGTTATAATAATGACTTGCATCAATAATTTAATATTGAACCGATGATCAAGTTCGAATCTTTAGGCGTGACACTGTACCCTGCAGTGAGATGAGTTTTGCTCTCGTTGCTACGGCAGTGTTAAGTGACCGTGCTGTAATACAGCACAATGAGCCATTTAAACAGCACTGTCAGCCGCCTCAAACCGCCAGAGTTCAGAGTTCGCAATCATTAGTCTATTTACAGCCGCTCTGTGACGGGTATCAGGGAAACTCTGCGCACAAAGACCTGTCGCAGCGTTGGGGCGGATCTGCCCTGGAGTGATTGATACAGGGTCTTCCTTCTCCCTGTGGTTTTGTTTGCGCTTCTTGTTTTTCATGGGGCTTTTAAATGGCCCCTCTTCTCTCCATTGCACAGGGTATTATGTTCACCTCTCTCTCTGCCTGAACCACGTCACATTTTCCACCTGTGTGTTTATGACTCTGACCCTCTGCGAGCAAACAGCCGCTGCCGAACAACACGGATTCACTTTCTGCTGATTCACCTCTGCTTAAGTGCTTAATGTTCTGATAAACATTCAGACATTTATCTGGGCCTGGTGATGAAAGGATCTGTGCTTTAAACACTGAATTTGATTCTGTGGTTTTATGTCCTAGTATTGTTTAGTAATGTCGCATTGGACGAAATATACATTTGACTGATATTCATATTTTCTTATTGCACCAATAATGCAACGTTCCATTAACTGTCCTACAGACAATTATTTTTAGTTAGCATCACTAACATCACTATCAATATTTTGATATTACACCTTTTTCATTATTTGTTGTTTGGATATCATATCATATTTAGGCTTTTGGTATTTTAATATTTGACATTGACAGGTTAATTTAATAGTGCTGTGAAGATTTCAGCCCAATAGTTTTTTTGCTGTTGATGCAGCCATTGTTCTTTTTGTACGTATTCGCTATTTATTTCATAAACCTTTTTATTTTTTACTAGAGATGCATCTGATTTATCGGCCAATAATCGTTATCGGTCGATAAGAGATCTTTCACACTGTTGGCTATCGGCCATTAGTTTATAAACAGCCGATAATCAGAGCAAAGATCCATCAAAAGATGACAGGAAAATGCAAAGAATTTGCGTTCAGTGTATATAAAATGTTCAATTTGATGTTCAATATTAATAGTCAAAAAAGTTAAGAAATATGAATTAATTGAACCTTTAGAATTAAGTTGATGCGAGTTACTATATCCACCAAACGATCGGTATCAGGAGATATCACATTGAATAATCGGCTATCGGGATCGGTGGAGAAATGTAGTATTGTTACATCTCTTTTTTACCTGTGTTCTGCTTCCATGTATTTACCGTAAAGCTGCCTTGATTCAATGAAACATTGTAGAAATCAAGTTTGTTTAAAATAAATTGAATAGATGTCAATAATTTTCTGTGGACTTCATGTGCCATCCTCATGTGAGAACTTTTGGACTTCATGTGTGAACGTAACTGATCATCCCAGCTCCAGCCCAAGCAAACTCCACCAGTCCAGTTTTGCCGTTTATTAAAACACCTTTTTGCAACCAGAATACCACAATTAAAGTTCTGTGTTGAACAACTTTGTTATTGGTTCTGTGACCTCTGTG
Organism: Barbatula barbatula; assembly: GCF_947034865.1. Lineage (NCBI taxonomy): Eukaryota > Metazoa > Chordata > Actinopteri > Cypriniformes > Nemacheilidae > Barbatula > Barbatula barbatula. Next base: position 4,877,136 of record NC_136770.1, on the reverse strand, counting down.
AAGCCCGTCCCGCTCACAGAAAGAAAACAGGCTTTGGGCAGGCGCTGCAAATATGTGCCATGTTTATCTGCGGTGGCTTTTTGGAATGGAGTGGCGTTTGATGAAATCCCACCGGACTTGTTACTCCAGACTTCTCTGTCACCTTTATAAATGTCAGCTGCAGTTTTAACTTGTAACAGTCACGTCGCCCCAGGTGTATCCGTCAGGGTGATATTGTGTGCAGGTGAAGTGGACGTGCCATGATAATATGAAGAGTCTTGTGTTTGGGCATGCTGCTGGCTGTGTGCCAAATGAGTGCATTGCTTGTTTCACCCTCTTTATTCTGAATATCAAAGTGCGTGGCTTATTTACTCAGCTGAATGCGTTATTGAGCGCCTGTGATGTTTTTGTTCCATATGCGTCTTTTTTGTAGTTGTAATGACTTATTTACAGAGCAGGAGTCAGGGTGGGAGAGTTTGTAAAGGAGAGCAATTTCTGCTGTCTGTCAGCAGTCACGCAGGTTTCATTTGTTTCATCTATTATTCAGTGTGTGACTTCTTATATACAGTACATTCTGCTGACGTCTATTTTCTGCCTTTCAGCGTAAAATGGAGGGATTCTGGAAGTCTGTGGCACGTGTCGTTCCCAGAGAAGCCGAGGATATGCGCATCCTAAACCCGTATTTCGTCCAAGAGGCAGCTTTCAAATTCATTGGCCTTCCCCACAACAAGGGCCTCATGGGACGAGGGGTGAGAAGCAGCCAAACGCGAATATCACACCAACACTTTGATTCAGACAGAAACCAATTGAGGGAATCACTTGGGTCATAGCTTAGGAGTGTTTGACCTCTGCTGCTATGGAAACAGAAGTTAAAGGGGGTGTGGATTCCAGCTGTGATGCGTTTCCTGTGTTATCATCAGTGTGCTGGTAGAGTGTCTGGGGCAGAATTAGCCAGAGGAGTGACGCTCTTTGATGATAAAACTTTCACCATCATACTCGTCTGTCCATCCACACTAGATCAGACAGTGACTGCATGAGATAAACACATCTCTCTCTGTATGTCAGATAAAGTCAGTCACACTCTGTGTGTTATCTGTATTGAAGTGTTTGAGCAGGACTGGAGTCTGAACGAAAGAGTTCACCTTCATCTTTAATCACAGTTGGATCGTATGGTATCGATGCTAGAGTACAGTAGTAAATGTAAGCACACAAATCCTTTTTTGTTTTGCGTACAAATGATTTACTGATGATTTATTTTTAGAATATTCCTACGTTGGGGACCGTTGCGATCACTATGGCCCTTCATAACTGTGATGAGGTGGCGGTTGCTGGATTTGGGTACGACATGAAAACACCCAAAGCTCCTCTACACTATTATGAGAAGCTCATGATGTCAGCAATAAAAGAGGTAACCAGATCGTTTTTTAATCTTATTCCTCTCCCCAATGAAACACAATAATATATAATTTAATAAGAATTATTATGTTGACATATTGAGATTTTGCTTAAATCTACATACAAATATATTTATATATATTGCTATTTAAAAACTTTTCACAGGAAAATCATTAACAGTTAAATTTTATTTACAATATTTCAAATGCAATTTATGAGATTTGTTGTATTTTCAATGCAAGATAAAGTCAGTGAAAGGCATAAAATGTATCATAGCGATAACAAAGTTAAGAATTCATTAGTGTTTGGTTCAATGTATATATAAACTATAAAAACATCTTAGTTGATAATTGAATATACTTCATTTTTGACAAAACATCCTATGTTTCGGTCGTGTCAAACACATTTTTAGCAGTGTTGGTAATGTTTTAGTTGTGACCACTGTATTTAATATGCACATTGGAATCAGACTATCAGACACTGTATGTTAATACAAATAACTTACTTTGTTGTATACGCCGCAAGCATACACACATCTAACATTAAACTAATAGAGCTAATAGCTCAGATACTATATCACTTCTAAAACATACTAAAATACTAATGGACTAAAACAAACACTGTTTCGGTATTGACATGAAAATGCGGAACACATTTATTTACATAGTTTAATATATATATTTTTTTTTTTAAACAAATATTTTTTTGAACTTCACTTTTTTTAAAACATAGAAAATATATTTTAAAAACAACAATGTAAAAAATTCCCAAATTATTGAAATATCATTTACAAAGGTTGAAATTTAGGGGTTTGGCACGGCCATCTCCCAATTGAAAGTACTCATTAAAAATTATGATTTTATATATATTAAAGCTTATTGATATTTTTAATATTCTGTTCTAAAATGTATGTGATTTAACCTCATGTGCGGCTTTGAATGATGTTTTACGCAGAAGACGTGATTCTGTCGTTGTGCATGTTTGCTGCTTTATTGCTCTGAAAATCATAATTAAATTTGCACGAGCAGACGTCAGGACTGACAGCACTTTTGCACAGGTTTGTTTCTGACCTGATCTCTTTTTCTACTCTCTTTCTCACACAAAGTCATGGACACACAACATATCCAAAGAAAAGGAATTTCTTTGGAAGCTGGTAAAGGGCGGAGTCATTCTGGACCTAACAAATGGAATCTGACATCCTCACTCGGCAGAGATTTTTGAGCCAATCACGTGATAACGTTAGAAGAAAGCGACCTCGCTGTATATGCTTACGGTATCCATGGGAACCTCATCTCAGACTCTGTAGTGCTTTTTTTAAGACGCAGGAGAGAACGTGTCCGTCCTCACAGAGAGCAGCGACGAAACGTCCAGGGTGAACTTCTGACCTGCTGCTTTCCCCTGTTTTTTACTCAACAGCAGAGACATGAACTATGTTTGTATTTGTACTCAGTATTTATTAGACAGGATTTTAATCCGTCATTAAGAAGCTTTATTTTTGAAGCTACGTGAACTTCGATGCTTTAATACTTCTGTCTTCGATCTCAGGCTATGCACAACAGCACCGATCAAATGAATGTCCCCCATAACTTTCTGCTGCTCTTTCTGAACAAATCTGTGCCATTAACTGGATCAACAAAAACGTTTTCCTGCAACTTCGCACATGTATATCCCTGTCTGTGTGTTACCTGAGACCAGGTCTATAAAAGTATTATGATGACGATATGTACAGTCTTTAGTCTGAACTTTTTCTTATTTGAATCGTAGATTGATGCGTTTTAGCAAATAAATGTATTGATATGCTTTAATGGAGGAATGGGTGCCATGTAAAGTACGGCTGTCACAATACCAAAGTTAGTTAATATCATTAGCATCATTTCACGAGGTTAAAACTTGTGTAAGTTTTAAAATATTCATTCAGGTAAACACCATCTTCTCAAACAAACAGTCTGATGTTTATGTGTTGCGGAAGAAAACACTCTCTGGATGAGTCACCGCCGTGCGGAGGGGGTTTTCTGAATCCTCGTGCCGAAAGGTTAATGGGAAGTTTAAGGAATTTTTCAAGGGTTTGCTTCAAAGGTTTGAGTGATGCAGCTTTCCTGGAAATCCTTCCTTTTAGATTCCAAAACCAGCACCGCTGCTGTCTGTCTCTTGACAACCATCCAGAGGACCTCATTTATACAATCCACCATTTTTGTAAATGTCAGATTCATCTATGAACATATGAGTGTAATCATTTGTAAGAGATTTTGTAACATCTTCAGATGGATCAACATCTATTTAAAGGTTGTTTTAAGCTGTTTTGCTGGGTTCACACCAAACGCGAACAATAACATCCGCATGGAATCAACATTCCATTAATAAAATATAAAAATCCATCATAAATCAATTTTGTGAATATATCTTGGAAAACGTAAAATGCTAAAAAAAAATTATATAAATTATTCTATTCAAAAAAAAATTAAATGTCATTTCCACCACAGTGAGTAATCTGATGGGAATCATGTTCTTCTGTGATGTGTGTCAGACAATCTGCCATATGACCAAACAGGTCCAAATCAGCCCGTAGTGGAGGAAACACCCATATACATGAGGACGTGTTCACTTTGCCTGAATTATGTGGGAGTGAAGCCTCCTCTACTTCGTAAAAGCGGGTAAGCAATATAATGTTATAAATTCCATCCTGAAATGATTTGCTGTGCTAAGTATGAATCATGGACTGTTGTAAGATGTTGCTGTTGTCAGATGTATTTGTAATGAGTGATTCATAGCATAATATATGATGACATTTTTGTCTGAAGTTCAAAACAAGTTCCATCAATAGTGTTAGTGATACTCGCCCCCGAGTGTGTAAAAGCAAACAAATGTTGTGTTTACAATAATCCACTTAATCCACAATGAAAGTAAATGAACAAAGACATTCTGGGACGTTTTAAAGTAGGAAAATGGACACTCCTTTTTATAGTAAAGTGATGTATAAATGAGTCAAAAAATGTTTTCATAATGTGTATTATCCAATGATTAATAATCAATTCCCTGTTATGAATTATACTAACCAGCTGTTAAGTGTGAACTCTTTAATGTCAATCTTTGCATAAGCATTAAATTCGGTGTCCAGGGTCGCAGCTCTCAAACACAGCGCTGCTTGTTGGCCTCGCTATCAACCCCGTCTCTCTGTTTCCTCTGCGGTGCTGCACCGAACGCTAAAACATTTAATGAGCTCGGAGTGCAGTAAATAGCAAACAGATTTAGAAGGTAGTGTGAGATCACAGACAGTTGAGCTATGGACACAACAGGCAGGTGTCTCCTATTTAAAGATAATCCTTGACCTGGTCATACGCCACGCTTGAGTTAGAACCAGTGTGTGCAGTGAGAGGACAAGCGGCTTTTAGATCTCAACAAGTGAATAGACGAGTGGAATTTGCTCTGACAGGTGTTTTTCTCCATGTAGGTGGGCCTTCGTGACACAGTTGGGATGGAGGTCGTATCCTGCCAGTTTCACACTCGCTGAGTGTGTTGAGCGGAGTTTGGTTACATGAGGTTTTTTTACACGTAAAGTTTGACTAAAGACCAGTCCGTGGTGTGTTTTTGACCATCTAATGCCTGTGATGGATCACTTTTCATCGACCTCATTCCTTTCCCTTCCCACCTCTTTTTAAATCCAATAGAAAACACACAACAGCTTACACTCGTCAAAATAGTTTTGTACACGGTTTCGCTAAAAAGTTTCCATTAGAACCATGGCTTTCTTGTATTTTCATAGGCTGTGGAAACTTTTAGCACAGCAAAATAAGATGACAAAATGTGCCTAAATAAAAAGCAAGCAAGAAATGTAATAGAAAATACATAAATATGGAAAGGAAGAAAAGTTGAGATATTAAGAAATGGGTGGGGGGCATATGGGAAAATCAAATCAAATGAAGGATAAAATAAAATGAAAGTAAAAAATATTACATTAAAAATGATACCAAAATGTAATGTTAAAAAGATTTGCCTTTAAGTCATGTATTCCTTATTTCCTACTTTTACATTTATTTATATTTTAAATTTTGTTTGGTCAAAATTACTTTTTCCGTCACACTAAGGTTCTGTTTTTTTTATGGAACCACACAAAGAACATTTTAGAAACCTTTCTTTAATAGTACGGCTAGTCAAGTACAGCTAATGGACCATTTTCACAATTCAAATGCTGCCTACATGAGCTTTAAAACTAATACAGTTGTTATGTGGACTTCACATTATATATTTAAGGCGAGGCGATCTCTGTATATTTCCCGCTGGGACATTTGCGGGCAATCCGGACCAATATCCCGCACCGATGCCCCTGTTTCAAAACAAGTCTTTTTGTTTTTCACAGAACTAAGAAAGTTTAACAGAGATGGAGCAACCTAAGGGTTGAACTGTGGCTTCATCCTTCCATACATTCTGGTTCCTGGATGTTATACATCCAAACAGATTTTCATTGAATGCTCTCTATCCATCTACACCCTGCCACTCACTTCCAGACTAGAAAGGATCTGCTGTGGAAGATGTGAGAAGATAAAGGTAAAGTTTGAGGCCCTTCTGGGAGGCCAAGCGTTCCGATACATTCGACTGTTTACTTCGCTGTCAAGCATCCTGTCTATGTGTTGGTACATTCTCTGGCTGAACGGACTAAATATAAACTCCAGCTTTGTTTGCTATAATGTGTTAGTTTACATTCTGGTTTGAAGAGGCCAGCATGTACTACCCTCCATGCTTTGAATTTTTCACAAGTGCTTTACATTTGATTGGACGGTTTTGTATCTCGACGACATTTGTGTTTTCTTCAGAACCTGTATCAAAACTACATTGTGGTTAAACTACAACGACGAATATTGTCTAGAGCACAGAATCCTATTTTTAGAATTCAATTTTCGTGGCCAAAATAATTTATAATAATTTCATAAAAAACAATGTCAGCAGTCAAATTTTGTGTTCTTTTTGTGGCCAATAAATCACACTCAGAATACACAAAGTTTATTGTCAATAGCGGTACCCTGTGATACCCCGTATCAGTCCGTGCTATTGTTTATAATAAAAAGGAATGCGTTAGAAATATGATTAATGCTTGTAGTTTTTATTGACCTATGAAATTCCAAGGCCACCTGAAAATTCTTTACCAGCTTGACCATAAAGTTTGTTCACGAAGCCTCGAGGGTAGATGCAGACCGACCGTGACCACCCGCTCTGCTGTCAAGGTGGTACATTCAGGGCTCAAGAGGTCAGCGTCTGATGAACGCAGTCTTGTGTCCGGTTCTGCTTAGGTTGTTCCTCACAATAGTTAGAGTAGATCTCAGTGGGACATCAGGGTCTCACCAGGAGAGAAGGACTTAGGCTAAAGGTCATGCTTTGGGGTCACGATCATACTCGCTCCGTCGAGTCTTACAGGTAGCAGTACGGTGTTGAACACTTGAGTTCGCAAACGCCACTCGCGAGTGCCCATCTGCATCATAAAATAACAAATGGAACACCCGACAACCTCACCGACTTCAAGATTGATGATGTTGTTCATCAAATGCAATTTCACACTGGCTCAAGCGCAGCATATCTCATATGTTATTTGTTTCCCTCTGCCATTTATTAATGTTAATTAGTTTCTCATTGCCCTGATTGCATATCAAGTCACAGGGGTGTAAAATTCTGGCTCTGAATGTTGGCACACTTCGTCCGAGGCTAAACAAAATATACCAAATTCGAGCGCTTTCTCGTGGAAAAACAGCAAGCCCTTTGTTTTAATTAGTTTGACGTTATCCAGACGTGACGTTTTTTTCTTCAGGAGAGCTTTGTGTAGCCGGTACTCGAAGCATGCGGTCTGGCTTCCTGAGTGAACTTCATCACATCTGTAAGAACGCAGGTCAGCCTCGACTCAGATCACACTACAGGGACCGGGTTTCACTCACACTGTGAGATGTTACAAGCTAAGGGCTTTGTTTTCGCAGCTGAACGACGTATCCCTGAATATATATCACTCTGACAGAAGCTGACTGGAGTCTAAATGAGCACTGAAATAAAATCATATTCACCATTTGTCCATTTTTAAAGGTCACGATCTGTTACACGGCCAAAGACTGCATCCGAAACGATGTCTGAAAGCGTTTAAGAGCAATTTGAGTCGCTGTGTTATTCTTCAAAATAAATAAACAAAATTAGATCAGACAACAATTAAAGATATAACACTTCTTACTGGGGGTGTCTTTGTGTTTGGTGGGGTGCCAGGTAGGCTCTGCTTGTTTTTCTAAAGCTGTGTGTGTTTTGTGTGCATTACAAGAATGCCAACTGTTAGACGCTCTTTGTTGGCTCCATCTTAAGAAAATGTCTGTCCGTCTGTCTGTGTTCAGGCTCCTGGCCGTCTCCGGCTTCGAAACCGTTGCCAAAGTCGGAAGCCCAGGACAAATTAGTCGTAAGTGGTTCTTCAGTCTGACTGTCAGTCATTAATGATTTTCTTCCGTTCATTTTGCTTTGCATCTAAATGTCATTTGTTTTTTTAGAAATGTTTACTCCATCATCTATTTTAGGATCTTGCAGGGCTTTGAAGAAACAAACGCATGAATTCTGAAGATCGTTTACTCATCATCATACTCTGTATGACTTTCTTTCCTCTCCAGAACACAAAAGAAGATATTTTGAAAAGCGTTCGTAACCAAACAACATATTTTGAAAATGTGAACCAAGCTTTCTTGTCGAAAGTAATGTACTGTGTATTTTTATTACAGAGACTCTTGGCCCATTCTTGTTCTTTGGCACAGAGTGCGGTAGTTCTCCCCTTCTAGGTTGTGAACCTTTGGACAGGTGCTGAGATATTTTAGCCATTCTTTAAAACTCTTACGTGCATTTTCAATACACCAGGTCAAGCTTCGCCTTCATGTCTTAAAGTGGCAAAAAAATCCACACTTGAATCTGTTTCAGGTGGCTTAAAACAGAACGAATCTATTTTGATATTCCTCAATATTGTGGGAATTTTTGTAAGAACATCTTGCCAACCCTGAATGTGTTGTGTGTTTACCTGTCAGTTAATTCATTAGTCAGAATTCGAGCGCCGATATCTTCAATGCTGATTTCTCGCGGGGAAATGAAATATTGTTTCACGTATTCGCAGATAAGAAAGCTGTTTATTGTGCCAGAACATAAACCTTTCAGACACACGGTGTTGCCTCTTGACCCTTGGCATCAACACATTTCATTCGGTTAATTTTAATGTTCTCTCTTGCAGTCCTTAAACCGAGAACTGTTCAGAACTTGCGGTGTTTCATTCCCAGGGAACACACATACTGATAAAATGTATTCCTTTAATGAACTGTGGATGAAAGTGTCTGCCAAGTGCATAAATGCAGTGTTTATTTGTATACAAGAATGAACCAATTCATATTTGCTGAACGTAATGATTGTTTAAACATTGCAATCCGTGTCATTTTATAATTAAGGCTATTAACATGAATGATTTTGTTATAAATGTTGTTTCCCATTTCGATCAGGCCCTTTATAACCATTATATTTAATGAAGTGGTTTGTAAGGGCTTTTGTTGAACATGCCGCAGTCAACCAGGTGAGCGCGTTACCTGATCTCGCGCCTTTCACAAGCGAGCGCAACGCAGTTATCCGGAGACGCAACGCGTCCAAGCAACACCTATCAGTGAGGGAGCCAGCGCGTCGCGTCTAAATATTAGATGTAATTTTACGTCGGCCTCCATTGTCGTCCAATAAGACCGCTCCGTTTTATTCAACCATGCGCGACGCGCTGCTTGCGTAGTGGACCGCAATGTGAAGCGTCGCGTCGCTCTCAGTGTATCATGTGATATGGGCTGGAATTTGACGCCTCGGGGTTTGAAAACTCTCGTGTGTTTATGGGACTTGATGTCGGCGCACAGGCTCCCGTGTCTCTAGAGGAAACGCGTCTGATCTCGCGTTGAGACGCGTCTTTGTCAGTCCAGTCTCTGGTCTCTCCGGACGCGCGTTTAATGCGATGAACCGCGGATGTTCAGAATTATGAATTATCATTACAGGATAGAGAAGAAAGGAAACGTTTTAAGGAATACTTTTCCATTATCTGTGGATTATTTTCACTTGTCAGTTTCTTCCTAATTTATTCCACTCAAATCCATGACAGGAGAGGTCGACCAGGACAGAAAAGGTGAGCTTAATCTTTATTTCTCAAGTTATATATTGAATTTTGAATCGAATATGTAAGTCAGCAAAAGTTTGCGCATTCGAGCATTTTTGACAACAAAATGTATAAATTTATTTACATTTAGTCATTCAGCAGAAAGCGATTTACAAAGAGTTCAGGGAGCAATAAGCGATATACATTTATGTTCCTGGAAGCTATTAAAACAATATTATTGTTAGTACTTTGGTTTCTCAAAATGTTATTTTACTGCGTGTTTTTATTCTTAAATATGCCAGCACCGAGAATTATTGATTTGTTTCATGTTGTTTAATGGCTTTGATATCCAAATATATTTCAAATATAACAATAATTTTACAACAGTAGGAGTTGTACATCCAAACCCATCATGTTTCTGGTATTCATATTTCAATAACCTCACATGTGGAAATATGTCCTCAGAAGGCTTTTGATTTTGTATAAACATGTATAACATGATACCTGTAATGATGCTCTAATCCTAACATGGGATGATTATCAAGTTATATATATCGTATGTCTTATTTAATGTAAGATGTGTCTAATATAATTGATTATAAAACTGACGGTATCTTGAAAGAACTGTTTCCATCTGAAGAGAATGAAGTCTGGAAATAGGAATGTATGAGAGCAGCCTGGGACTGTTTTATCCAGTCTGGAGACTTGTTGTCATTTATCAGGTCTCATATCTCTTCTTGTTCTGCATTAACCGTAGTGCGTGAAGAACAATTTGCACTTTAAGTATACATGTACTGGTTTTAAGTGATGTTTACTCCTGTGTTAAGCACTTCTCATCCTATGAGCTCTGTTCTTCGAAGTATCTTTTATAATCATACATGTATGTATAGGTTCACAAACCCCATATCTGTAGCTTGCGTTTATGTAAGTTGGTAAGCAATATTATTATTATTATTTGTATGTATCGTGGCAGGTAATATTGCATTTCAACATCATGTTCCCAACACTTCCAGCCAGACTGCCCGCTACTCCCTGATGACTAACTTTAAACCTGGGATCGTTATTATCGATGGCATGGTTTAGTTTGATTATAATGGCATGGTTTAGTTGGACAAGCATGTGGAATGGTTTTCTCTCAAGTTATTTGTTATGTCGTGTTCAAACACTATAGATAGTAATGCTGAGTCACTGCTTTGTTCTTTATGTGAATTTATAGTCACATGATATGCTATACGGATACATTAAAGGTTTGATAGGGTTTCGTGTCTAATCGCAGACTGTTTGTGTTCTCACTGTAGTTAATGATTTGACAGTTTCATTGTGAAGAGGCTTTAATGTTGCGCGTGTCACTGCTGTTATGATAGATTGAGTGTTCTGGCAAATGCTGGATCACACCTCATTTAAAAGACTCTACTGTAAGGTGCCCAGCCTCTACAGTTATACTCAACTGAAAACTCTTTATCACTTTTAATCACGGTGCGTATGTTTTTGGAGTTTCCACCGGCTAGCTGTCTTCTTTAATATTTAAAGGTGGATCTCACCTGCCAGGTGGATTTCAGATGGTTGAGAATGCAGAAGGCAGCACCAGAATTATTTATCATAAAGTTAAGCAAAGAAAATTCTTAAGTTCACACTTTGCAATTTATTAATATTTTAATATTGTCAGGCCAACAATGCAATGTACATTTAAAAAAAAGTATAAACACTACAGTGTGCTTTATTACACTACATAAAGAGAACACGTGAAAAAACTGTAAATATGAGTAGCATCAATATGATTAAAATGTACAAATTTCTGTCATCATTTGCTGATCCATTTGTCATTTTAAACCTGTTTGACTTTCTTCTGCAGAACACGAAATAAGATATAAGCATTTTAAAGAATGTTGGTAACCGAACCCATTCACTTCTATTGGATATACACAAAACCAATGCAAGTCAATGGGTAGCAAAATATCCTCTTTAAAACATTTTTTGTGCGCGAACTATCTTTTAAATCCTGATGAAGCACAACAAGTGTTGGGTTCATGAGTCTGTGTGCAGTTCCGTGAGTATGGGGCAGTCACACGGGACACAGCAGCTCTGTGGTGTTGGTAAGAGTTATGAGCCGCAGTCACCGTGTGGCAGTCTAACCGCTGGATAATTTATTACACACTCCGCTAATGAACAGCCTAGTTCTGCGATAATGAGAAACACCTTCTCTGGGGTCAGAGTGGGGAAGAGGGACACTAGAGCTCACGCAAACACACAATTCCTGTTGCTAAAGTGAAATACTTCAGTCTTTAATAACGGGACGTTTGACTAGACACTGTCTTTGGCCAAAAAAACAAGACAAAGAGACACATCTGAGCTTTTACATTTTCCTCTGGACTGTAAAGGTGTTGAGCCCCATCCTGTTGTGTAAAAGTTTTATGCGGCATTGATAATTCATCAGCTGGACGGATAAACACACAAGAAACTGCAGTCAGAGACAAACAAACAGATCTGTTCTTTTGCAAGGCATTAAATAAGCAAAATAATAGAGGAATGGCTTCGGAGCTTTGAGGAATCATGTTGTTTTGCTTAGAGACTGTAAATGCATGTGGGTCAGGAGTTGCAAAGACAGAATTTTGGAATGTACAAGAATGGCATCAGAGTAAACAAATACAAATCTATTTCTCTCTGTCCTCACCTTTTTCTCTTTACGTCTTTTCTATTCCTAATAACCAACTGCACCCATCCTGGTTTTTCCATGCTGTGAGTGTGAGAGCGGATACGTCTTGCCCCCATTTTACCAACCGACAGCTCAGACCACACGGACGAAGACACATGCGCTTAAGCACACTGGATTTTATAAGCTGTTATTGATTCATCATATCAACGAGACAGGTCATTTATCCTAATGGACCAGACAGATGTGTGTATCTGTGTGTGCGGCAGAGAAATAAGATGAACGATGGATGGATGTGTGTGTGTGTGTGTGTGTGTTTGAGGGGGGTTCACAGCTGGACATCTGGTTCTGCACTGTCACGCTACACAGAAGTCTCTCGGTGCTGAATCCAAACAGACGCCTCTTCGTTTTGCAGACACAGAGAAAATGTTTAAAGACTGTCAAAATGCTCCTCCATAGCAGCTCATCATTCTTAGACCTGTTAGGAAATGTGTCCACCTCTGATCAGCTCTCCGTTTCACTCATTCACAACAGTAGGCCGATATTATGCACAAAATAGTAAATTTGTTTGGTTACGTAAATCCTGCGCAACACAAATATAAAAATAAGAACGATTGTAAGATCACAAACTGAAATCTACCATGATGCTTGAGCTTCTCACAGGGCGGACTTCCCTTTTCAGAGCTGCAGTGATTTTCTTCTTCACTGGCGGATATCGAGGTGATTTTTTTTTTTTGTGGATGGATGAACTTTGTTCACACACTAGCAGAGTATCAACAGGTGTATTTTATCTCATTGATTCTCAGTAACTCAAAAAGCAGAAAGTCAAACAGTGAGTCTTCACTTTGCACTTCATTTCTATTAAATGAGTCTACATTCTATTGGCATGTTTAGTGTTTTACTGTTTGTACTCGGGTGTAAAATTCAAGGTGAGTGCTTTATTTGCTGTGTGATTTCTACTACAGACACTTTCATTGAAAAAATCTGATGGTTTGCTGGAGTGATACACAGTGGTGTCTCTCTGTGTCTGTAATTTACGATCAGAAGCGATCATATCAGTTTCACACTTTCACGTACATTTTCTCTCTGGTCTGTCTTAATGATGCTGTCTTAGGCTTCTTATCGTTTGGTTTTCACGATTTATTTTTGAAATATTCTTGAGTCAAAAACTTCAATGGCTTATAACTTGTTTTGACAACGGTTCGCAGTCGTTTCTCAACTTTAAATGATCTGACGCTTATTTACTTCTTTTGATCTCCTGTAGGCGGGTTTGTGATTTGCTGCTTGTCAGTTTTTGGTCAACCTTGTACAAATCAAATTGTGCTTAAAAATCTTTAGGGTCTTAAACTTATACACGTCAAAAAAGTTAATGAAATATCAAAACAAATCCAAGAATTTTCCTCAGAATTAACTTAAGGCTTCTTTTCAGAGACATTTTGCAATGAAACTTTGTCTCAGATTTGTCCCAGTTATTTAAAGTGGATACACGAGTTCCCAAATGTTCTATTGTCTCATCATTTAAACTACACTTTTCATGTTGTTTTCCTAAAATATGGTTGTGTTGGCATTCCTTCAAAATACCTCTTATGCAATGCAATGACACTTTTACATGTTTAAAGAGTCAACAAACCTGAACCACTGTATATATAGAGTGGCTTTAACCTAATGGATAAACATAATGATTTGAAATATAAGTAGTTTGGAGCTGAATGTTATCAGTAACAAAGTGGAAATGTCACTTTATTTCCTAAAGTGACAGCGAGTATTATGTAGATAACTCTTACACTCAACATTATGTCTCTGTGGACTTGTTTAGATATTCTCCCGGCACCCAACGTGCTGGACCGTGGGAGATTATTTATAGAAAAGTTGTATTTATATTATTTATAGCATACAGTGCTGTAAGGTTGATATTTATGTCTGCAGATAAAACATTACACTGTGTTAGTTTTGTGGTTTTTATAGGGAAACAAGAAATCTTAGATTAGTCTGTGAATTTTGCAAGGCCCACAAAAATGCGTATTTCAACTTTTTGTTTTGATTTTGACAGAGTTGCTGAGTGTTCTGGGCAGTTGCTAAGATGTTGTGAATGGTTGCAAGGGTGTTTGATTGGCATTTGATTCATGTCCCTTTAATGTTTGTTTTGAGTGGTTGTCAGGGTGTTGCTATGCAGTTGCTGAGGTGTTTTTGGTGTGTTTTAGTTAGTTCTAATGTGATAGCAATTCAATTTAAATTGTAACAACATACTGGTATTGTCAATAACCGTGAAGTTAAAAACATTGTGTTGAAAGTCCAGTTCTTTGGTAAAAAAGCAAAAATGCGATGACATCTTTGTCCTGGTAGAGCTACTGTAGTGCTTTGAAAATGAGGGGTGGAGTGATTTGCATCCTTACTGCTATGTGCAGGGCTGGATTAAGAATACGTTTACATATCTCGGAAAAGTTTTTCCTTTGTGTTTTTGAAAAGTTTCACGTACACATGACAGCGCTATCAAAACGATCTGAATTCTTGCGCATGCAGACAGTCTGAACGTGTAATACGCATGCATGTGACGTCATCGTTTTGGGGAAAACGCCGCCTTCAGAGTTTACATGGAAATGATAATGGCGTAGTTTTCAAAAACTTGTACATTGACACCCGTTTTCAGAAGTTTGCGTATTCAGTCCACCAAAATGCCGTTTTCGTGTACACGAACAGGCAAAACGCACAAAAAGTTTTCAGTTGAAACCCGTCTTGTGTAAACGGCCTGTAAGAACACATTGGACCCTGGGACTCCAAGATCCCCCTTCATCTTATTGCCACACCACAGTGTCTTCTACAGTGTTTAATACATTTTATTGCTTTTATTATTATATTTAATTTTCTAATGTTCTACTATTTGAATTTCATATTAATTTATCATATTTAATTTTCTAATGATTTTATAAAATTTGTAATTTAATTTTACATTTAATACTAATATTTAATTTCTATTTTATACAAGCACAAGTTGGCATACTAAACTTTCCAGGGAATTAAAAATGAACGCAAACAAGACTGAAGAAAATATTACTTTGGGAAGGAGTGCTCTTTGTTAATGATCAGATGTGTTGTCTGATGTAAGAGCCGTCGCCATTATTTCACTGTGCACCGGACAGTCATTCTCATTTAAATGGGCAAAATATACATTCATAAAACCCTTGCTTTCTAACTTGTATATAAGAACGATTACTTACTGCTGCTAAACACCTTCAACATGTAAAGCACTTTGATCTGCGGCGGTGGTTGATGCTAAATGTGTTTTGCCGCTTCACTCGGGAATTTCCTTCGGGCACAGATGCTTTGTCCGAAAGTGAACTGAAGTAGTTAGTTAGTTTTGGAATTTAAGCTGTAAGAATAGCCTCAAGTTTTACCCTTGCAACTTTGCTTCTCCTTTTTGCGCACCACTATCACTTTTTCGAACACCAGCGAGCCAAGCAGAATATTTCATATTCTCGATATGCGAAAGAATAACGCAAAGAGGCATTCCCCAATGTGATGGCACAAATTGTAAAGTGATTTTCATTGGACGGTGAATCAAATCAGTTTCACTGAATTAAATCACATCCAGTAGTTTCTTGTTGTTTTATAATCAACTACCTATATGAATTGCCAATCAATGATGTTAGGACAAGCTCCCATTTCCTCCAGCCGAACAAGGCCCCCCTCCTTCCACAGGCCCTTGGGGCTTCAGCCCCACCTAGCCCTTATGTTAATCCGCCCCTGCTTCAGAGGTGTATAAAGAGCTTTCATAATGAAGCGTTATGCTTTTCTTACCTCAGAATGAGTTATTTCTATCTACATACACCACGGGCCCCCATACATGGAATTCACCATGTTGTTTCTACAGTAGCCCTAAACGGACAAACTGCTCTACACATCGCATTTTGTAAATAGGTTATCTCCTTTGGCAAAAATTTCACTCACTAGACCATTAATTCTATAAGTATCGAAATATGGAAAACTATTCAGCACCCGTTCAAATTTTAGTCTTAAGAGCGGTTACAAACTCTTTCTCTCTGCCTTACACTCGTATTTTGAGTGTGATTCATTGACCATATAACAGACAGTTATTCAGTTCTGGTCAGTTCTGGTCCTGGATTCTGATTGGTTGAGCCTCATTCTAAGCCGTTATAAAATACCCCAATTATAACTGCTTACCGCTCCGGGGATCTAGGCTCTCCGCTTTGCGTCTTCCTATATTATTCAGAGGTGTTTTTCAAGTGTAAATTTGTCATGTTTTCCAGTCAAATTATAATAGCAACCTTAAAACAAGATGAAATGATGCTTTAAAAATACATTTAAGACAGATGTTTTTCTTCTCTAGATGCCAAAGGCTGGAGAAATCCTGAGAGTTCCATGGCAACGCCTGCCCGATGTGACCTGAGAAACTGGGAGGTGAACATTCCTCTTATCATTTACAATGCCATCCCATAAACACTGTCTGACAAAACATCTCTATCCTGGTTTGGTTTTGGGTCGTCTGTCCTGCATTACCTAGTGTGTCAGACCCAAGTCGGTTTGGACTTTTTTAGGACTCGGTTTTAGGTCTGCTTCGTCTGTTCTTTTCAGCCAGACACTCATTCATTAAAGTCAAGCTGAACTATTTAGGCGCCCTGCAGCGGTGTTGGGTGTTAGTTAAGTAATTAAAGAGTTTGAAGTGTTCGCGGGTTGAGATCCTTTACAGCAGGGTGGAGGTCTGCTGAAGTGCAGGTTTGTGGGAGGGAGAGCCGATCGGACATCACGGATCAGTTTAGTTTCTCAAGAGCTCTTTCTAACACACACACACACACACACACACATAGGGTTTATATAACCCAAAATGCAAGGGGCAGGCCAAGACAGAGCACATATTAACCCTCACAGAGGCTAAGACATGCCACCCATCTGTCATTAAAATGATATATTGTTTTGACATGTGCTCTTTTATCTTTGAGTAATTTCGATTTCTTTTTTTTTGTTCTTGTAGGTGATGCTGTTGATATTTGTATGTCTTATGTGTCTGGCTGATGGACATTTTCTGCAGAAGGGGACAGAAGAGCTTCACCCTGGCATGCTGAGAGCCTCTTCAACACCTTCAGATCGTCCCAGACACCAACAGAATCCGGATCGGTGGCAGAGCGATGCACCCTGGGCCGGACTGCAGGGTCAGTACCTCATACATCAAATACTGTATAAAAGGACCGGGGTTAGTTTCCAACGTGACTTTTTGAAAACTTCTAACATTGATCCTTTTACAGCCTTTTTGTCCAGGAATACATAAGTATTTCAATTTAGACTTTGTAATGAAAAGCTCATAGTTGTTGGGAAGAATCCTTGTGACGACAATTGACAACTGTGTTTATCTTCAGTTATTGAGACACATCTAGCTTTGACGCTGTTATAAACCGTGTTATTAAATATGGAGACTTTTCTTCTGTACCCACAGTAAAACTAACACATCAACAACACTTGGTGATAAATGCGAGTAATTTGTAAATTATATGTTGTCATGAAGTGTGTAGCAAGGGCCGTGTAGCAAATCATCGACAGTAGATACATAAATCAAGAAGTCTGTTGAATTCAACGTCTGAGATCTTTAGAAGAAATTTGGTAATAATAACACCCAGAGAGAATTTGCATGGCTTAGATGCTGCTCTTACATAGATCGGGAGATTTGATGGAGTTGTCAGTAGTTTTAAAGGGCAACTTTGTCTCAGATGTTTCACTTAAAATTGGTTAAGAGAAATTAAAATAGATACAAATCAGATAATTGTTCAAATACATTAAGAGTGTGGAGCTGTAAATTGAATGTAGATTATATAGTTAGAATTATCTGGATTGATGTGAAATGCTTAAATTCATAATAAAATCATAATATAAAAAAATAGTTTGATGGCAGACTTGGCTCAGATCTGATCTAAAAAAAGTCCTTAAAATCTTAAACGTACATTTTTATGCAGATTTTTCATTACATTCTTCGACTTCAGGGTGAAATGTGACCCGCGCGTGTTTTTGTGGTAATCATCCTAAAGTCTTTATTCATGTAGAAACTCGTTGTCTGTTGAAATGTGAGATGATGCTATTATGATATTCCTGAGATTCTGTGCTGTTATCTCACAGTGACAGCTGTCATCTTGTTTCCCGTCTGTCAAGCTTCTCATGTTAATATAATCCTCAAAAAACGTAATTGAATGCGAACACATGTGGTCAACTTTCATAATGGAGGGCTCAATCCTAAAAGTTAATGTGAGCTCTGAGTCCCCTCCTGACTTATAAGATGTACTAGAGATTTAAAGTGGAGTTGGGATGGAGGACGCTGATTTCATCTATGAGTTTGATGGTTGATTGTTTTTCTTCTGTCAACATTGAATGCTGTCATCTTTAACTATTTTTTTTATTGAAAAGGAATTGGATGAGATTTGTAAGATTGATTAATGCTTCTAAGCAGGAGTAATTGTTTTAGAATAGTAATAGTTGGAGTCATGTTTGAAGTTTTGCAACAGCAGTCATATTTTACAGCGAGCAGGTGTCTTCGGTCTTCACCTCTCAATGTGTCAAATTATGATCTGTTTTATCTGTGTCAATAAATTATCTATTTTAATATACTGGGGTTGGACAAAATAATGTGAACATTAGGGAAATAGATGATATATCTTGATTTATAAGGTGTTGAACCACAGTTTGCCTTTATACAGCTTAGAACCTTCTCGCACTTGACTATTTTCCAGTGGAATGTTGTACTATTCATCCATCAGAACATCTTCGTTTGCTTCAGAGATGTTAGAGCGGAAAACCTGCTCTTCTCATAATTGTGGAAACTGGAACTCTTGAAACATCAAAGAGTCAGGCTGTTAAAGGACCGTTCTCCATTTTAGCGTCATCTAGTGGTGAGGTTGTGATGGCAACCAACTGCTCCCTTTCGAAGCATCACGTACGAAGGCTTTGAGACGATTAGGATGTTGTCACGGTTTTGTTTCTTTCCCATATGAGATAATGTATTTACGAAACACGTTCGTCTGTTTAGGGCTAATGTAGAAACAACATGGCGACATAGCAACAACATTCGATGCTGCAAGAGGATCCGCGGTGTATGAGGATAGAAAAAGTTATTCTAAAGTAATATAAACATAACGCTTCATTATGTAAGGTCTTTATGTACCTCTGAACACATATATAATATTGCATTTCTGTCAATAGAGCTTCCAAAAATTACACACAGGTCCTTTAAGGTCCCACGAGCTTCCAAGATTTCACCAATTATTTATACTAACCACTCCAGAGCAACAATGTTTTGGCAGGCAACCGAGATAATAGATAGTAACAAAAGCTAACGGCAACATTTGTTGTTTACAGTAGCCTAATTAATATTAACGCCTATAACTAATGGCGTTCTTAATATTTTATGTAACGTAACTAATAGTTCTATTAAATTTACTAAATTCGAATAGAGAGACTTCTAAACAATGCACCTTTTTTGTGAAAAAACTGTACACCACGGCCAAGATTGACTAAACAATAGAGCATATTTTATACCAATGTTTCAAACCCACTGCATTTCCTGTTTTCTATCCAGTTCATGCATGCCACAGAATAATCGCAGCATGCTTTTCCTTATCAATTTCATGTCCTACTTCAAATAATCTGAATCTTTTCCGTGCAGGTTTTGACATAGCAAATTGCTCCCTTGGAAGCTAATTATTGCAGTCGTCGCCTGAAGAAAATTGAAAATCGTGTTCTTAGTTTCACCACCAGACTTTAAACAAAACTCCATAAACATGATGTGGCATGTGTGGGGATGCTTTCACTACAGCTCGCTGCTGTTCTGTGAGTTGTACAGTAGTAGCAGTAGCTCTGTGAAGATCAGAAGGAATTTCACACTGTTTTCACTGTTACGCAATCAGCTGTTGAGGTGTAAAGCAGGACCGCTAGTGTTATCACCCTTTTAAATGCCAGTGTTGCATTACAGTGGGCGGATGTGCCTTATGTAGCCTGTGACTATTTTAATGCATCAGAGCAACGTGCCAGCTCTGGACTTCTGTAGAGATGAACATTAAAGGAGTAGGCACACAAAAAATCTTTTTCTCACTATCGTGTCAAATTATTATTGATGTCGACCCTGACACAATAAAAGATTTCCTAAAAAGACAGGCTAAATTGAATTATCGTTTTTGTTTCTCACTGAAGAAAAAACATTTCTTGGTCCTTTCTGCGGTTATTCTCAACGGTTTTGTGTCTCCTCAGAAGCATCTGTGGTAGAAGAGGGCGAGGAACCTCGAGTCCGGTGGCAACGATCCTCTACAAGCATCTCCGACGCGAGAAAATCCCGCAAGGAGCGCAAGGAACGTCGTAACCGGACGCGAGGCCGAAGCAGCCAGGACTGTCGTTTGGAGAGGAAGGAGATGCGTGTGCGTGATCTGGGACTTGGTTACGACTCGGACGAGATCGTCCTGTTTAAGTACTGTATAGGAACGTGCATGAGCGCCCGCAGGAACTATGACCTGGCCCTGAAGGTGCTGACGGATAATGGCAGCGTTCCGAGCCGCAAGGTGAGCACCCAACCCTGCTGCAGACCGACGCGCTTTGAGACCGTCTCGTTCATGGACGCCCAGACCAGCTGGCAGACCATCAAATGGCTTTCAGCAGCCAACTGCAGCTGTGTCGGATGAGACGGCAAAAATGATCCAAAGCTCCTGTATAGAGGGAGAAAATTCCTAGGAGATTTCTTGGAATTCTTCTGCAGAGAAACAGTCTTGCGCTCAAACCGAAGAGCGTTGACAGAAGATTGCAACCACACCAGGTTGATCTGATCTGATATCGTGGGCACAGGAAGCGTCAGAATAAGGGATATCCTGCGGGATAGACGTCACCTCGCTGCCGGTTGTTGGAGACAGTAGAGAAGTTGATTCCTCTGACCTTATATTTCCATGAGGGAGCTGATAAACGTACCAGGAGTCCTCAGACACCTGTTCCAGACTGCGGTTTTGTGAAAAGTAACTTGAAGGCCTACATTTCACATTGTCTGCCTCTCTGCATTGTGGGATTGAGGATTAGTAGATCAGTATGTTCTGAGGTTAACGTGAATATAATGAAGGTTCATTTGACCAAATCGGAAGGTGCTTTTGATTCACTAATCATTTTAACATGTGTGTTTTTCATTATACACACATACACTTTCTCATAAGCCAAATGCACAATATTCCTGTTAAAATTGCTGGTTAGGTGGTTAAGTGTTTTGGTTTTGGTCGAGCTGGTGCACCAACTTAGCTGTAAAGTTCACCTGCCAAAAAACACCAGTTGACCAGCATGATGTTTCTGGTGAATCTGCTTGACCAAAGACACAATCATTCAAAACAAAACATATGTTAAATATATAAACGTTTATAAAAATAAAGGTGCCTCTTGATGCCATAAGAACTATCCCAGACCAGGCTGAACGGTTCCATAAAGAACTTTTAACATCCGAAGATTGTTTCACAAGGTTCTTTGTTGTTAAAAAGCCTATAACACAAGATAGAAATAGTTCTCAACTTTGAGTGAATGGCTCCTTGCGGAACCAAAAATGTATATTTTATGGCATTGCTATGAAGAACCGTTTGTGGCATCTTTATTTTTAAGAGTAAACGTGAACTCCTTGCAGCTGGGCAAGACAGAAACTTGTTGGACTTAATGTTTTCAGTTTGTGACAAAGCCCCAAAACATAGCATTAAGTGTCTCTTTAAACACAGAAAATAAGACGAGTATTCAAATGTTTTTGCTACTGTGGTCTTTCAATGCAGGTTGACCAGCTTGTGTCTTCATATTTGTGCCCTTAGTGTAATATACAAACTAACACAAACACACACTCATCCACACATCCAGCTGGACCGTTTTCTTAAGCACATTCACCAGCATCTGTTCAGTTCAAGAAATACCTCTTTAACTTAGGGTCCACTCAAACTTTTTCACTAAACCCTTTCTCTCACTGCATGAGTGATTTTCTGTTTCTTTGTGCACTTTTTCAATTATGGATTAGATCTGAATCAGTGTAGAAAGCACATTTACAGTGACAATGCAATGACAAGTAATTCAAACATGATTGTTGGAGAAAGACAGATAGTCTGGTCAATGAGTTGTACAGTCTTGCGTCCCATTCACATTTCCCCTGAATATTCTGTGCGAATGCTCGTCGCGATAACTTTCTAAAAACAAAAACAATAGATTCTTATGAGGCCTTTCATATAGACACGCGGCAAAAAAACAAATGTTTTATATTCATCTAGTGCAAAAAATCTCACCCCATAAGCAAAGCGAAAAAACGGACCGTCCAATAAGAATGCAGATCACTTCAGATTTTCACACATTTTTTGTTTTTGGTGAGACTTGTTTTTGTTAAGACATACATAGCCAAACTATATCATTCATTATTGTGTACTGTTTGTCAAATTGAACACTGTTTGCTGTCCAAACTGTCTTAAACTTCTGTGATAACCGCTTAACCAAACTTTTTTATTACAACAACATCATGTCTTGTGATGTTTTTTGTTTTGATTGATTACACGTGAGGAAAACTATACCAAAGCATACGTGACCTCAGGTAGGGACAGTGGGCGGCGGTCTAGATGTGCCTGGATATTAAATGTGGTGTTCTAAAGCATGAATTTCCACTATAAATGTGGTATGTGTAGTTACGCCTCTATAATCTACAGTCTTGCAGTGGGAAGGACAGACTGCTCCATTACATTTCTTAGAGTTACGGTACTCTCTAATCATATGGTTTACCTTAACTTCACTCTTTAGACATGTGTAACTTTCTATGAGATGTGAGAAAGGGCCTGATAAAAACATCTCTCTGATGTATTTCACCCCAAGTTCCGCTTAAAGAAATTACAATTAATTATTACATTCATGAATTGCTTTGTTACTGTAAAGAAAATTGATCAAAATCACTAATGGAATGATGAGAATGACTTAAAAAGTGAAAGCAAATGTCTGCATTTCAATAATGAGAACTCGATGATGTGGTTTATTTCAATGGTGATAAAGATTTTGTACTTAAACATGACAAATTACAATTTGTTTTAAAAGTAACAGGGATTTTAATAAGATGAATTTTTGTGCATTTTTGATCCGATTTTAATTTGTTATCATAATTGTTATCTTTTGTGAGATTTGTTGTGTTTCAGACCTGTCTTTTGCTATATTTCCCCGAATGTCTGTTTTTGGCACTGACAAATTATAAGTATTGAGCTCTTTCACAACAGTTCAATATGTCAGAAAGATGCATAGCTTTTTATTGTCATGTCACGTTCTTTATAATAACCCCTCTTACTTTTACTTTAAAGTATGCTTTTTTATGATTAGGGAGGACGTTTTAGTCAGCTTTGAGTTTTGATCCTATCAGAGTCAAAGATTTTTTAAGTGGTTATAATTTTGTTTCCCTGCAGCCTTTAGAGATGGTTTGTACGTTGACATCCCTTAACTCTTTGGGTGCTGTGCATCCCCAACTTTATTTAAGGGCAATTACTGCTATTGTTTGATGTATGTATTTATTGTAGTTTTTGTATACATGTTATCATAGTTATATTTTTTATTATTTATAAAGTGTATATACATTTAAACATATTGCTCAGATTTTTATACAAATGATGCATTTAAAAAGAAATACAATTTTTCTTTGTGTGTAGTCACGTTTTATTTCGTAAGACTTTATTTTCCCATCACTGTCACCCACTGGCCAGCCTGGCAACCACACAAAGCATCGGAGCAATGCCCTAGCAACTGCCCAGAAACCCCTGGCAACACCTTAGCAATTGTTTAAACACATCAAAAGTTAGACAGCTGTATTGGTGTAACACACAACCCGGCACAGTTTTGTTCTTTAATCCAGAGATAAAGAACCTGTGATCACCCTCTCTTGAAAGGGACGATCAGATAAGGACACTCTGTGCCATGTTTATTTACATTTAATGTACAGTATATGAATACGATTATTACTATTTTTGAACTAATATTTTTTTGTAATGCACTGTTACTGCCCCCAAATATCAAAATGCGAATGTAGCGTATAGAAAATCATGATTTAAAAGGAAAGTTCACCCAAAAAAGAAACTCCCGTCACTGTTAACTCACCCTAAGGTTGTTCAAAGACTGTGTAATTATTTGTTCTGTTGAACACAAAAGAAGATATTTAGAAGAATATGGGAAACTTAACAGTTCTGGGGCACTATTGACAACCAAAGTCGTTTTTATATGGAAGTCAATGGTGGCCCGGAACTGTATATAATTTGTTATTCCCTGCGTTTCAAACAAACTTTTCACGCAAAATATAACCATGAAATAAAATATATAAACAAAACTCAATCACTTTTCTTCTCAGAGGTGACTGCCATCTGTACGCTGCTCTCCGTATACGTAACTATACTGCGCCATCTGCTGGACAGACTGCGTAATTAAGTTAATTATATCGACCACAATATGTTTTCACGGCACACAAATACTAACAAAAATATTTAGAAAACGAATACAGCTGTCACTAGTGAAAAGAGACATTTCTACATTTACTCGTCCTGGTTGAGAGTTAACAGCGCCATTTCTTGAAAAGCGTTACGCAAAGTATGAGCCTCTCCTCTCGCCGTAGAGCTGTGTGACCTGCGCGCGGGACTCTCAAATGACTGCGCTAATGTTTAATAACAAGGCTTCTTCGTGTCGTTAAAATGGGTCAAATCAAGATGTTTTCTTTAGTTTAAAACTACATATTTGACTGAAGAATTACGTTTAGGGTTCATATAAAGGTGGACGACGCCGAAATCTTTCATCGACGACAAATTAAATAAAGGAAGAATATAAGGTGGAGCATGGACATCCTGTTACATTTGTTTGTTGATTAAAAGTGGATGGTGGTCTGACACAACATGGTAGGTTACATTATCAAACTTGACATAAATGTATATGCGCTTTTGAAGACATAAATGTTTTTATTGTTTTATTATTCCAGAGGAGAAGTTTAGCACCCAGTCAGGTGGCTAAAAGGAAACAGGAGCCGGATTCAGAAGATGAGGACTGGGAGCCTGATGTTGTAAGATTCATAACCATGTTAATGCTGCACAATGACACATTTAAAGCCTGTTATGGACTGTCATGACCACGTGATGTAATTTGCTCTGTTAACTCCTACAGTCATCACAAAGAAAGAGAGACTGTCAAGAAAACTACATCTCTCCTTACAGAAAAGCCCTGACACAGTTGACCAACAGACCTGTGTGTGCTGATGGCAATGAACATGTGAGTGGATTAGAAACAATTCTAGTTTTTGCATAATTCGCATACACTTGTGATTTCCCCGACATTTTATCGGAAGGAAAACATTTTAATCATAAAGAATGAGAATGAGTGTGTGTCGACTTGTTTTGTATACGTATGCTGGCTGATGTATCTGTCATTTCTTGTACAGGAAGCTTTCATCCGCAAGATCTTATCGAAGCCGTTCAAGGTTCCAATCCAAAATTATACAGGTAGACACAGAAGGATTATCAATAATAATAGTTATAGTAATGTTTAAAATAAACTTTGTTAGGTACACCTGACTGTGTACCTAATGCCTTTGTTCTGATCAGGCCCATTGGGTCTGCGGGCTCTGGGACTGAGGCGTGCCGGTGTGAGGAAAGCCCTGCATGACCCATTTGAAGATGGAGCTCTGGTTCTGTATGAGCCACCTGTTCTCAGTGCTCATGAGCTCCTTAAAACAGACAAGTTTGTGTCATTCTTTACATTCTCATTCTTGTCTGCCCATATTAAGAGTCGCACGGTATTAGTCTGCAGCCACTTTATAATGACAAACTTGTGATCCATGACTTTTCCAGGGACACGGTGCCAGTGCATGTGGTTGTAGATCCAGTGCTCAGTAAAGTGCTTCGACCACATCAAAGAGAGGTATGATCTTGTGATGCTTATAGAAATCAGATGTATTGTGATCTTATCTTAAATGCACTAAAAGTGATTTTGATGCAAATGTGCATAATTCGTCATTGTAACTTCCTGCATTCTTACTGAGGCTGTGTATTTTTTTTCAAAGGGTGTGAAGTTTCTGTGGGACTGTGTGACTGGAAGACGTATTCCTGATTCATACGGGTGTATAATGGCAGATGAGATGGGGCTGGGCAAGACGCTGCAGTGCATCACTCTCATGTGGACATTACTGAGACAGAGCCCTGATTTCAAACCCGAGATCGACAAGGTCATCGTGGTGTCTCCATCCAGTCTGGTGCGCAACTGGTACAACGAAGTGGGCAAGTGGCTCGGAGGTCGCGTGCAGCCTGTCGCCATCGACGGCGGATCCAAAGAGGAAATAGACCGCAAACTTGGTATTAAAAGGACTCAAATAGTCAAAGACTTGTGCGTGTTTCTTATGAATGCTTTTGAGTAAAAGTTGTATAAAGCCTTTATTTAATTTGAAAATTTAGGGCATTTCTCAAATTTGATGTGAATATCTCTATAGGGTTTTTAAAAACAGGTTTATGCTTTACACATTTTTTCAGTAAACTTCATTTCCCAGCATGGCTTGAGGGTGCCGACTCCAATCCTGATCATATCCTACGAAACGTTCCGGCTGCATGCTGAGGTCCTGCACAGAGGCAAAGTTGGACTGGTCATTTGTGATGAGGTACCATATTAAAAAAGGCATAACATGTGTTCCCACGGTCACAGAAAACGTTTTTAACATAAAATGATATGAGAGGATATTTTGGGAGCTAAAAGGCTGGACAAATCATGGAAATGAATACAAAAGCTAAGATAATAAAATATCAATGGGTAAAATAGCTTTAGCATTAAAATTATTTTATATCCAATAATGATAAATGACTTGAATGCAATAGACTTTGTAGAATGCTTATAGTATTTATGCATACAGTATATCTTTTCTGTTTGTGCCGTATGACACTATCTGTGTTATTTATTTAGGGTCACAGGCTGAAGAACTCTGATAATCAGACGTATCAGGCTCTGAACTCTATGCATGCTAGGAGGAGAGTGTTGATATCCGGGACCCCCATACAGAACGATTTACTGGAGTATTTTAGCCTTGTGCACTTTGTCAATTCTGGGATCTTGGGTAAGAAAATTGCTGTTTGGCTCTGTGGAAAAATGTACTTTTGTTTGAAATATTTACTGGAAAGGTTCAATCTGTTGCGTTTCACAGGCACGGCTCAGGAGTTTAAGAAGCGCTTTGAGATTCCGATCCTGAAGGGTCGTGACGCGGACGCTAGTGATAAAGATAGAGCTGCCGGAGAGGAGAAACTCAAGGAACTCATAGGCATTGTTAACAGGTGAGTAAGCTGTTTGATTCATGACATGAAGTCTAGGCAACTTTGCAGTTATGGTCAGGTGGACTGTGGGTGATCACTGGGTGTTGCATATGTGGCTGATATGACTCTATACAAACGATCTTGATTGAAATGTGTTTTGTAGGTGTTTGATTCGAAGAACCTCAGATATTCTGTCCAAGTACCTGCCTGTGAAAATTGAAGAAGTTGTCTTTTGCCGGTAAGAGAGAGTCACACTTACTATGGTCTAAAGCAACAGTCTCATAAAAGTGTTCGGATAGTTTTTGTTTCGTTTCAATGAGACTTTGTGGACATTGCAAATATTAATGACAAATGTGTGTTTTTCAGTCTGACTCCTCTTCAGAAAGAGCTTTACAAGTTATTCTTGAAACAAGCCAAACCCATAGAAAGTCTGCAGACGGGCAAGATCAGCGTTTCTTCCCTTTCCTCCATCACATCACTTAAGAAGCTCTGTAATCGTAAGTGGTCATCTTTATCTTTGACATTTTTATTAGTGTATAGAGCTCAGATCACGTGACCCATTCTCTTTACACCACCATGCTGGCTAGGCAGGCAAGGACAGCCGGGAGCGAATGTGAAATGAATGGCACCAGCATGAGTTTTAAAGCAACGGAGTTCACTGCACACTTTATTTAAAAAAACATAGACATGTACATACCAAAACGTAATAGATTAAACATAACGGGTTTCTATAATGCCCCCGAGTTACTTTAAACGTGCATCAATAAAAGCAGTAAAGCAACTCAAATCTTGTTCGCGAGATTAATTTTCCTGTCAAGTTTAGCCCCAACTCTGATAAAACACACCTGAAGAAGTAAATCAAACTGTTCGAGAGCGAACGCGATTAGCTTCTTCAGGTGTGTTTTATCAGTCGGGCTGAACTCGACAGGAAAATGGTATCTTGCCAGCCAGATTTGAGTGTCACTGCAATAAAGGAACGGATCTGCACTATCCTGATATCTAACATTACCTGATCAACGTTCTCTCGTCCTAATCCGGAGACTCTTTAAAAAAAACAAAAAAAGCCTGTAGAGATACAAATGGATGCAGTCTAATTTTGTGATAAATATTAAACTCTGGAGTCTGCCGGCTAAAACCTGCTTTGTCTTCATTGGAAGGGTAAGTCAACTGTGTTGTTAGCTAATGTAATCGACTCAAGCTGTCCTTGTTTGTATAGCTAGCATAGCTAAGTCGCTGTGAGTAAATTTACAGTAGACATCATTCATGAAATCAAAATAAAATGATTTTTTTTTATTTCCCCTCCCCGTGCTGGCATTCTGGTGCACAGCAACTGTACACCATTTTGAAATAGTAAGGTCTAAACAGTCTGGTTTTAAATTATTGTTCGATCAATATCAATGCTACAGCCGCTCCAGTGCTCTCATGAAGGCCTGCCAAAATGGCGGAGTTTGGATAGTGTGACGTCAACATCAGGAGCTCTATAGACGACATTCATTTGTCTTTGTTGTGTATTTATCTTTATACATTTCAAGTGCTCTTATTTATTAATTGATAAATTGATATCAATTGATTCTCTTTCAGATCCAGCATTGATTTATGAGAAGTGTTTGGCAGGAGAGGAAGGTTTTGATGGAGCCATAGACCTTTTCCCCCAGAATTATTCAACTAAAGCCGTAGAGCCACAACTTTCTGGTATACTTGATATATTTTTCACATATATTTTTATTTATCTCACCATCATTTTATAAAAACTAGGCTGCTTTTGTAAATAAAATTTAATATGAAATCGAAAAGTGTCAGGAGGTCATGAAGTAGAGTGGATAAATCTGAAGAATAAACCCAGTATTTTATACAATAACCAATAAATAGGCCTAGATTATAATATACTGTAATAATAATACAACCTCATTACAGTGTTATTTTTGCCTCCCATACTTTAAGATTCTTTGGTATCACTAGATTTTATTTCTGAACTTGATATCTAAGGCCGATATTATATTATTATTTCAGGGAAGATGCTGGTACTGGACTATATTCTGGCAATGACCAGGAGTACAACAAGTGATAAAGTCGTTCTGGTCTCTAACTACACGCAGACTTTAGATTTGTTTGAGAAACTGTGTCGGGCCAGAAGGTGAGACATTTAGATCATATAAATCTAACATTGTTACTTATGGTATAACGGAACCCGGAGCTCAAATTCTGTACGAATTCACAACTTTTACCAAAGGTTAATAACCATTTTTCTTTGTAAATAGATACCTTTATGTTAGGCTGGATGGAACAATGTCCATCAAGAAGAGAGCCAAGATTGTGGAGAGATTCAACAGCCCCTCTGTGAGCGTTTTATTTGAGTTTCGGTTGTTTAATTGGGTTACATGAAGCTCTTACAAAGTTTAATGTCTTTCTCACAGAATCCAGAGTTTATATTCATGCTCAGCAGTAAGGCAGGAGGCTGTGGCCTTAATCTGATTGGTGCAAACCGTTTGGTGATGTTTGACCCTGACTGGAATCCAGCCAATGACGAGCAAGCGATGGCCAGGGTGTGGCGAGATGGCCAGAAAAAAACATGCTACATCTACAGACTGCTGTCGGTGAGTTCAAGAGCACGTGTTACGGATTTAAGTTATTTCTGTAGTATTTTTTGCATCTCGTAACCATTAAGTAATAATGGTCTTCTTATGTATTTAGACAGGGACCATAGAGGAGAAGATCTTGCAGAGGCAGGCTCATAAGAAAGCTCTGAGTAGCTGTGTTGTAGATGAGGAACAGGACGTGGAACGTCATTTCTCTCTCGGAGAGCTACGTGAACTCTTCTTGCTCAACGAGGACACCATCAGCGATACACATGAAAGGTAATGTCACTGCATGGGGTTGCGCAATAGATTCATAGTTCACAGATTGTTCGAACTTCAAGTGATCAGTGTTTCACATTTCAACATTAATTATTTAATGTTTTGTTCAGGTTACGCTGCAGGCGCTGTGTAAACGGTAGACAGGTACGTCCTCCACCTGAAGACTCGGACTGCACCTGCGATCTGTCCAACTGGCATCACTGTGCCGATAAGAGAGGCCTGAGGGACCCTGTGCTGCAGGCATCGTGGGATGCTGCCGTCTCGTTCGTCTTTCACCAGCGCTCACACGATGACCAGAGAGGAGTTGTCTGAGCGTCATAAGAGCGGCAGACCAGATTACACATACTGACTTTAGAATTTAAAGACATTGGGGTTAAGTGGTTGGTTTATTATTTATAAACATTATATAACAAATTCACTATTACTATCATTGCCATTAAAAGTGCACAACACACACACAGTGGTAATGCTGGATTTGTGTAAACGGACCAACGGTATTGCGAAATGTTACAGATCTGCTTATAGAAATCGTTTGTTCTGATGTAGGTGTCAAAGACTAGTTGCAGATACAGATAAAGACAATTCATTAACATTACAGTAATTCATTCATAAATACTGTACATGCAGCTGGTATTTAGTGCAAAATATACTCTTTGACAGGGTATCTGAATAGTATCGCATATTTTCTTACAATAGGCTATTTTTTCACATCAACCATTTGAATGTTATTGTAAATTGTTGCCAGTGAATCGTTTTCCAAACCTTGCAGCACAGACGCCTCACATCACACTGATGTGCTCTGCCATAGTGGATCTAGAGTCCCAGTCGTCAGTTAATATATTACAGTATGGGATGAGCTTTCTAACAGCTTGAACTTTGACTTCTGGGTCACGATCAAGCGGATTAAACCGCAGATCCAGCAGAGGTCGCTGAGTTGGTCTGTATGTTTCTATAAGCTGTGCGAATTGCAGGAGTTCAGCTGGAAGAATGAAGTTTGAGCTGTAGAAAAAACATGAACGGTTTTAGTTACACTACAAGTGCATCCTTCAAGTGTGTAGGAATGACCACAACTACTCCTGAAACTGATTATGTCCTGGTTTAGACGGTAACCCTCATCAACTGACAACCATCAAACCAACACTTTTATAAAATTATGATGTTCCAAGTTGTAATTCTGGATTCAGAAATGTGAGCGTTTTGACGAGACATGCATCATTATGTTATCAATTACCTGAGGTCCAAGTGTGTAATGTTGCTGGGGCAGCTTCCTGAAAACAGCTCAGCCATTTCTATGGCACCCGTGGCTGGTGAAAGAATATGTTAAGGTCACTTTAAAACCGTAATATTTAGCTGCTAATGCAGAATTCTGCACTCATGTTTGGTGGAATCTACAGAATCGATTTAAAGATTGTAAAATAAAGTGCATTAGCAACTTTATAAACCCTCTGAAAATATTTAGAACTCCAATGACAAGTGCTCTGATTCTGCAAGGACCTATGCGAGTAGATTCTCTGGAGGTCTGTTGCTATTGTGTGTCGTGTTGTCTCACCCAGACGGTTGTGTGCCAATGTCAGGGTCTGGAGAGATGAGATTCTTTTCAGCGCATTTACAAATGGCACAAGGAAGTCTTTCTTTACTGTACATTTATCCAGCAGTCTACAGTCTTTAAAGAACAATCCTGCGATGGAAAAACATCATCAATCATCTGTTTATAGCCTAAAACTCATTTCAGCAGCGATTACTCGACTTACCTTCTAACATCGACTTTTCCAGTAGATGAAGGATCTCCCGATGACAGCTGGCCAAGTTTATGTCCTCCAGATGTAATATTTTGAGGACTGGATTAGATACTGCAGTTAACAGAGACATCATCTTATTTTAACACAAAATATTAATCACATGAAAAACACACACAATAAAGCAAAGCAAACATTTGAAATGTTTTCTGCGAAATCCAAGTCACTTATTTCAATTTTGAGTTGAGCACTCCTGTTTTGGAACAAACAGAAGGCTAGAAAAGCTGTTTTAGGATTGATGGTATTTGTAAATATGAGTTTATTAATACATTACGATCAGTAAGTCTGTGGGAGCACCTGATAATGTTTGAAACAGTTGTTGTGCATGACGAAATCCTGTGATTTGAAGATGGCTGAGTTTTGGAGCGCATTTCAGAACAGTCAGAAAACTCTCTACTGTCGTCGGCACATCTGCAGATTTCACTACAAGTTTTTCAAGGCAGAGCTCTGTAAGCAAAAGAGAAATAAACTGTTTACAAAACATTAACTCTAATCCCCAAATTGATATTGAAAAAAAAACATCCCCTCAAACAAAAATCTAAACATTATTGCAAGTAAGTGGCTGATCAGCTTGAGAAAACCCATCACCTTTGTTTTGTGTGAAATGTTGCTGCTTCTTCCACGTGTTGTTCAGAGGCGGCCAGATGTCCAAAGAGAGGTTCTGTAGGGTTGGACATGCGCTCAGCACGCTGATCACGGATGTGTGACAGCACACGTGACTCATGCTGAGATCCCTGAGAGAGCAGCCGGGGTTATGAAACAACCGTCTGAGAGATTCTACCAACACAGACATCTCCTCCTCTGTAAGGAGCCCTGAATACATTTAAAGATGAGTCAATAAAAGACATAGTTCTCCCCAAAATAATAATTTTCTCACCCTCATATCTCACATGTATGACTCTTCTGCTGAACATAAAAATATATTTTGAAGAACACAAACATTTCTCAAAATATCTTTTGTGTTACACAGAAGAAATAGTCATATAGGTTTTGAACAACATGAGGGTGAACAAATGACAGAATTGAGTAAATTCCAACAAAATTGCTTCTCTGTATGGACGTCCACGTGTATATGTATTTTATACTTTTAGACCACAGTGTAAATAGCAAGACAAATATTAACCTTAATTATTAATAAAACTAATTTTTACACTAGTTGTGTACTTACAGTCGGTGTGCAGATGTAGCGCCTGAAGACGCGTCCATGAAGGCAGGACGTGTGACACTGTAGTAAGGATTTGACAACTGGATACTTCAAAATCAAGAGAGTTGATCTGTCCCTCAGGACAGGGGCCAGCGGTGCTACCCGACGACAAGAACGTACTGCACAAAAGCTCTGGATTGTCCTCCAGTTCCAAGGTTAAACTTCGGCGAGAGCGTTTTGCTGTGGGTTCCCTTTCAACTGCACTATACCCAACGTCCAAATCTGAATGTTGGGCCTCTGCTGGATCTCCAGTGTTGGACGTCCCTGCCAACGATACTGAAAACTGACCCCGAGGACCTCTGCACCTGGACGTGATCCAGCTCAGAAAAGATGGATGTGGACTTCTCCACAGAACCACCTCTCGAACAGACCCATGGTCCAAGAGCCGATGGAGAACAAACAACACGTTTTTCCGTCCGTGTTTGAGGAGAGAGTTAGCATCCAGTAATTTGAGGGATCTCACCCCTTTCTCCAGGGCGGTCAAGATGGTCCGCAGTTCTTCCGATGCGAGTCTGCAGATGTTTCTGCTGGAACCGTGGAGAGAGAGGACCTTGACGTGTCCTGCAGTCATGGAGAGAACGGATGTTTCGCTGAGGTTGGAAAGATACGATCGTCCCTGTCTGACGTGGGTGAACATGACCATGTGAAAGAGTCTTTCCAAACACCTCTGTTTCCAGTCCTGACCGGGCAGACCAGACTGAAAAACAGAACACAACAAATTGAACAAGGAGAGATTCTTTCTTAAGTGATCTTGTTGTGTACTTGCAGACTTTAAGGTAAATCAACCATTCTGGATAAATACTGTAGATATTCTTCCAACATGGTCCACAGAAGGAGTTGAATAGAGTATTCCACATTCAATTCAATTCTCCTATGATGGACTAATGTTATGTTACCTTTATTCTGCAGCGCCAGGTCTGATCCAAATCTCTCCATATTGTTGCCCACAGGGAAGATGTGGAGATACCTACAGTTGTAAATACCTTACAAGTTTATAAGGAAATATACTGGTAAAATAAAACCACAAGACAGACAAAACTTGTGAAAATACTGTCTTCTCTGTATGTTTCCTTACCTTTGGTAAGAGCAACAGGTTCAATTCGGTCTAGATAATAAATGTTAAGATGCGGCAGCAGCTCTTTCAGGAGCAAGACGGGCAAATCTAGAAAGTATATTATTACAAATGTCAAACTGTGTACCTTTATTTCGCTTATTTAAAGTACATATGTTCAATCATTATAATTCAAAACTCAAACATTAGCAGGAATTATCAAATATTTGCAATACGCAAAACCCACCCGATATCTTTCCCTCCAATTCATCCATGTTTTGGGCAACTCGGACGATGCACATTTGCACCAGCGAAGATGCAGCACCTGAAACTCCCATTTCGGAGACTTTGTTGAAATCTGTAGGGTTTTACATTTGTTTGAGCTTGTGTTGATACATTTGTTTCCGGTCTTGCGCGTTGGAAGAAAGTTGTTTGATGACGCGATACCCCAACGAGTCCGCCATATTGGAAAGGGCAAGAACGCCTTGTGAACGCTGACATGACTTTTTCTGGATTAAAGCACAATAACATTTACATTTCTCCATAGATTTCAGTGGTTTCCCATCTGTGTTACAAACATTTTCATTTACAAATTCATTTATTGCATGAATAGTTGGACATTATTAATTGTCTTACTTTGATTTAGCGGCGTTATGTTGACGTTCGCATGTCTATGGGCGTAACGCTACAGCAAGGCGTCTAGCTTAAAAGCGAGGACTGAGAAAAGACAAGTTAATTTAAAATTATGTTTAACGAAATCAAAAAAAATATTGGCCTAAACATTATTGGAAAAACGTTACTAAACAAAAAAATAGAAATGTTGCCACAAAAATAAACAAAAACATGTTATACAGCAACATAAAACAAACCAATACAATTAGAATAAAAGCTAATTAAAATATGAATGAAAAAACAACTATAATAACTCTGGCCCCTGTAGACATTTAATAAACAAACTAAATTATGACAATAATGTATCACACTTCAATGAAAAGTATGCCACAATTATTCAGACCACCTGATCAAAGAGAACAATCTCTGTTGTTAAGTAATTTTCTTACTTTTGTTTACTCTGACAGCAATTCTAACTGCTTTTCATTTGTTTTGAAAGACAAAAAACACATATATGCCATAACCACAGATATTGCCCAGAACAACACAGACTTGCCTACATTTGATTCATTATGAAATTATTGTTACTTTGAGACACAAGAACAAACCCAGGATGCGTATTACCTAATATTTTGCATTATTTCCCATACGCCTCATTGATTACAATGACTAGTAACAAAATAGTACAATATTACCGTTATTTGACACACAATAAATCCAAATTCTGTGTCAACGCCACTTCTTTATTGATCTCCACAACAGAGAAAACATTGTTCAGTTTAATACAAGAGATTAAAACAGCACATTTACTAACATTTTATTCACAATCTGGATGCACGGACAGCTTGAAGATCTGATGGTTACAGTGAACTGTTGAATTTTGTCTATAAATAAAAGCACTGTTTTATAAGCGAATATCCATCCATCCATGAAGCATTTCATTTATTTAATGGATTGAAAAACTTTGTGGGCCACCTGCAAAAACAAAATGACAAAAATAGTAGTACAACAATGGTCACATTTGCCTTTTACGAGTCAACCCCTCCACTCAATTTTCAAGTAACATTATCCTTTCTTCAAATTTTCATGCATCATATAAACCTCTTGAAAACCCATGACCCACATACGCAGTAGTACTCACACAGTGGTCACGAGCGTGCAGGAAATCAAACAGCTCCTCTGTGCAATCTTCCGTCGTCTCGGAGCGTGAGCCCACCCGTGTCTCACAGGCCTCCAGACGCTCACGAGCGTGAACACAATGTTCGGTCTCCTCGCACTTCTGCCTCACTGTCTCGAGTGGGTCCTGCGGGAAAACCATATTACATTTACATTTATTCATTTGGCAGACGCTTTTATCCAAAGCGACTTACAAGCAGTTTTATACAGTGTCACATTACTGCAGAGCAATCAGGGGTAAGATGCCTTGCTCAAGGGCCCTTCAGTCTTGACCTGCTGGCACTGAGATTAGAACCAGCAACCTTCTGATCACAAGCCCAACGCTCTAACCCCCAGGCCACAATAAAACACGTTAATACTATTTTGTGACTCTTGGAAAAACTGACCAAATATATTATTAACTCATTACAGGCTCATATACAACAATGACACTGAATGTATGAGCTTGTTGGAAGCTGGTGCTTCTTATAGTAGTGTGTGGACTATCCCCAATTCCATCTGCAAGCAAATAGCAATAACTCCACAATTGTGGACGTAGTATGTGACAAACTAAACGCTAATGATAATTAAAAGCCCACCACAATGCCTTACCTCTGTATCTTAAACTTAAACATCTGCATCATACATTTAAAAGTAGGGCTGGGCGATTTAGCAAAAAAATCTAATCTAGATTTTTTCTCAACATTTGACCGATTCACGATTTCGATTTCGATTTTTTTGTTTTTGCTTAACTAGTCAAGTTAAAACATAACTACAACAATAAAGTACTGAAATAACATTCTCTTTATTAGTAATTTAGAAAAAAAACATAAATAAGGAAAGTTTTTGTATTTTAAAACATTTCTTTATTGTGCCTAGTTGTTTTTTCAGTGTACTTTACAGTGGTCAAGAAGGTGTAGAAGTACAACTTTGCAAAATATATGATTGAATAATAAAAGCAACTATAGTTTAATTAAAAAAAGTGAGGCTCATGTATGGCTGAAGAGTACGACTACTCCACAGGTCAGTCGTCGTGGGAAAAAAAGATGCGCTATAAAGCTGTTCCGACACTTTTTCGCGTGTTTCAGTGTACATTCGGGGAATTGCGGCTTCTGTAAAATGTTTGCGGCTTGGTAACTTGTATCTTGGATCAACGGCGTGTAGCATATGAACCATGTCCTTTGCAATATGAAATGCCACAGCATTTGTTATTTCTTGCCATCGGTGTGACTTTCTATCATATGGAATGGCGTTGGAAAATGATGCCGCTAATGAAACCTGGCGTTGTGCATTTCGATGTGTATCTGTCGTCTTTGGATGGCTGACTGTGTTGTTTTCATCTCTTAATTTTGTGCATTCGAGCCATTCAGCCTAATGTCTCTGTCGCAAATGCTGAAACAAATTAGTTGTGCTGCCACTGCCGGTTGCAACTGACTTTCGACATATCTTGCATTTGACGAAAGTTTGTTTGACGTCTGCCCTCTCAAATCCAAACCATTTCCAAATCACTGAAGTAACATTACTACCTTTCTTTGATACAAGATCATCCTGATGCGAAGAGCCAGGCGTCTCCATGATGTTAGCCGTTAACTTCTACGTTACTGATTTCTTACTGAGTGAGCGGTTGAGACGCGTTCAAGCGCGCCATCAAGTGGTATTCAAAAGTATTTCCAACGTATCTAATTGGATGTGCATGATAAACTTTTTTTTTAAATCTCGATGTCTCGACTTATCAAACATTAAATCGTGTTAAAACGTAAACTCGAATTTATCGAAAAAATCGGAAAAATCGCCCAGCCCTATTTAAAAGACAATTAATTTTGAATAGGGTCACTACACCTGGGGTAAGGGGAGGATAAGTTCTGGTCAATTTGATAAATATTTTACCAATGTGCGTATGGAACCATCCTTTGTTATTTGAGAACATCACTTTACTTAAAAAATGTAATAAAATAAACCATACCACCATATCTTCTTCCTCCTCCTCCTCCTCCTCCTGA
Organism: Barbatula barbatula; assembly: GCF_947034865.1. Classification (NCBI taxonomy): domain Eukaryota; kingdom Metazoa; phylum Chordata; class Actinopteri; order Cypriniformes; family Nemacheilidae; genus Barbatula; species Barbatula barbatula. Next base: position 4,839,042 of record NC_136770.1, on the reverse strand, counting down.
ACAGAGCAAAGTACATACAGGATTAAATTAATGTTTAGGGTTATACATAATATATCTTAAGGATGGATGTCTCTTAACATAAAAGACAAAAACACATTCACATTTTCCGTGACATTTGAAACAACCACAGCATAAAATATGTACATTTGAAACAACCACATTATAAAATATGTACCTATATAATGCATAAACTGTGTGTATATATAATATATACGGGTCAAAGACGAAGCTACAGATCGGCAATCGACGTGAAGCGGCTACTTCCTAATCCTATATCATATTTAACGTTAAATCTATCAGCAAAACCCAATATGCCAATATACCTCTTCTGGCTCTCCGTTCGTGATCATTTTGTCTTCAAAAACCATGATTTTAGTGGAGTTTTCTAGAAATGACCCTCTGTGGACCGAGTTATGCGCCGATGGAGGACAGCGTGACACTTTCCGGAAGTTGGAATTGTTATAGATGTTCCTACAAAAAGAGACACTTCCACTCGCACCGACTTCCGGATAGTTTTTTCAGCCACCAGAGCTGAATTTAAAAGTCAAATGCGTCCATCGTCTAGTCCATGCCTGTTTTTTTAATTAAAGCAATACCTTAATATACAGAATATAGAAGATACAACTATCATTTCGCGAAACTAACACGGTTTTGCGGCGTCATCTTAAATGTATGTTTTGCTGCCCTCTGCTGACCGGGAGTGTGAAGGGCTTTCGAATAATGATATGAAATAAGGACATTTTACGGCAACCTTATTTTATAATTGCGCGGACGTAACTCAACAGTATACTTTATGGACAATATAACATGTAGGATACAATATTAAACATTAAAATGCGATAAAACATAGAGCTGTACATTAATTCAACCTGGCTGATTTTCTTGACTTCTCTTTCGAACGCAAACTTATTTTGTAACATTAATTGCATAAACCCTTTTTACATAAAACCATATAGAACGGCATAATGTGTATTTGTAACCTTAGTTTTTTTCTGTATGAGTAAAAGCTTGTCAAGCATAAAGCTGAAGTCAACTCAACTCTTCCCGTTTCAGTCAGGAAATGGTCTAAGAGTTGGAGCTCTAGGACAGTGGTTCTCAAACTTTTTTAAGTACTGGACTCCATCATATCTCAAACCATACTCATGGACCCCCTGCACACACCCCATACAATTTTCTTTCCCCAGTACAACTACCTAATTAGAAAAATGTTGTGTTTGTTAAATCAATATAATATGTTAACCTAATTTCAAATTACACGTGACCATTTAATGGTTTTCAGTTAATATTGCACAATAATCACAATAACGTCGCCAAAACATTCTCATTTTAGTAGCTCCAACAGTATAAACAGTTTATTCTTTTGGAATTAAGTTGTCAACAAAGATCTACACCAACCATTACTGATCATTTATTGTTATAAATAATCATTTTATAATATGTGTTGAAAATTATTAAAAACATGACAACAATAATAGATCTACCAATGTGTTATAGAGGCCAATCCTTGTTCAATAAAAATAAAGGTTTATACTTCAATCAGGAGTGGAATTTGGACTCTGGTGTGCCATGTGAGTGTGCTATAGCTGTTTGGAAATAACACATCCGTAAAAGACGGAGAACACATCTCCTTTAACATTTTACACCCGTTTATTTGTTTACGTTTTTTCACATTACTCATATTTAACTCTTCTGTTACCTAAAATCCAATAACATTTTGACCCCCACACAATTTGACCCCAGCAATTTAAACAGAAGGAGAAGTTGCTGTCAAATGCAGATTCCTAGATGGAGATCAGCCTTTACCATACCCGGGTAGGTTTAAGGGTTAGTTAGCTGATAACCTCAACTTTCGGTTCCAACAACGGAGATAACTTTCAGGCTATGTTAGTAACCATAGCAACTTACTCTCTGAAGATAACCTGCTCAAGTGGGCGTGGAAGAACAGATATAATATATTATATTATAATTTTATAACTTTTATAATAATTTAACCTTTCAAAATGAAATTATCTTTAAATAAAATAATGTAGAGTACAAGCTTGTCTTGTTAAACGTGTCTAAGGCCTTGTGTATTTATATTGAATAGTGTAAATTCTTTTAATTAGGTTTATTAAAACATCTCCCTATATTATTTTCCAACAGATAACGCACAGTATGTTAATAGTGAAGTATTTTAACTGCTGAACAATTTATTGAGCAATTGTATATCATTACTCTTCTCCAATATTTTCTTAATGAGATTGTGGCCTAATTGTTAGACAGCCAAATTCAAATGTTGCAAGTTCGAATCCCAGGCTGGCAGGTTTCCAAGGATTTATAAAGTCACCCCCAATGGGATCACCTATGGAATACTGTTTACATATTTCAATTCTTATTATAACTTTAAAAGCCATTTAAATAAGAAATACATAAAAACTTAGACTTAAGAGTTTTCATACTGACTGACCGATTTATATTTGTATTAATGATTTAGATAAAACATTTAAATGTACCTTTAATATTTTATAGTATGTAATAAAAATGATTCAACTTTTATTACATTTACATTTATTCATTTGGCAGACGCTTTTATCCAAAGCGACTTACAAGTAGTTTTTTACAGTGACACATTATTTATTATTTATATGATTTATGTCAATCTAGTGGAATGTATGTAGTTTTGTTGGTAAATATGAAGGCTTTTGGTACACATTTCATTTTACAAACGGCGCCCCATACTGCCAGTCTGGGACTCGAACCTTTCAGTTTTAAATCTGGCTCTCTAACCATTAGGCCACAACTATCCTTGACCCAAAGCATCTAATATTGCCCAATAAGCAGACAAAAGTAATGCTATGCAATTGCTCTGCAGTTAAAATATTCCACTATTAGCATCCTTTGACTGTTGGAAATTGTAAGGTGTGCATATTCATCCAGTGATATTTGTAGATTTTTTAATAAACCTAGTTCGAAGTATATACAGTATTCAATATAAATACACATACAATGTTATTTAACAATAACAGCTTGCATTAACTTATTTTAAGATTATATCGTTTTAAAAGGCTAAATAATAAAATTGACAATAAACTAAGTGTGAATGCGATGCTTGAGATTGGAAATGTAATCTTTTTTTAATTATTTATTTATTTATATATATGTATTTTTAGTTTCATTTTTTTGTATTAACAACAGAAATAATTCTTTACAAACATTCGTGTATACAATGAAATACAACATATATATATATATATATATATATATATATATATATATATATATATATATATATATATATATATATATATATATATATATATATAATAAAGATTTGCACATTAGGGGGCTATTGTTAATTTACATGAAAATATTAAAAGCATTTACAGATTTCCAATGTTTTAATTGCTTTTTGCTTCATAAAAAATCGGAGTGAATCAATATAAGGTTCAGTTTCTTGCTTGAATGAAGTAAAACAGGGTTTTTTACAGGAAAATGTACATTTGTGAACATAAGATTGATTGGAAATGTAATCTCAAATTACATTATATAATACACTTTACGTCATCCGTGCTTCCACGCCCACTTGACGCTCATTAAAAGCGCACACATGCGCAGACAACCCCTGAAGTTTAGTAACGTTTCCTTAAAATGAACTAACCCTGGTACATAACTCCGTTGCAGGTTATCTTCAGAGAGTGAGTTGCCGTGGTTACAGCTAACTAGCCTTAACCTTAACTAACCTTAAACTTACCCGGGTATGTCACATAACCATCTTTCTGGAATACACCCCAGATCCTCCTTCGTTCTGTTATTTTTATTGTTGTGGTTTATTACTGCTGTTGTCTACTTCCTCGTTTCAACCCTTCCAACGCGTCACACTGGCCGCAACCAATAAACTGTTCCTAACTGTCACGAACCAATGAAAATTGAAGCTGTCGGGGCGTTGCCGTCCTACGTCATTTTCACTCGGGTAGCGGTTGTTGTACATCGGTTGTACTCGTTATTATGATGATACATCACGGGCTTGAATGAGTGCACTCAATAATGTCCACTATGAATTAGGACACCACAACACATTTGTATCCCCACAAATATAGGGGGCTATTTCGGACATAGTTTGCGTTTCTTCTGTCGATCCCGGAGGATTGTGATATTAAACTCGGTTGCGACCAGGAACAGTTATGGGGATGTTTAATTTACAACAGATTTATCCAGATATAAACACAGACTGGAGATTAGCATTAACAGCCACACTTTGCGTCGGAGGTGCGATAATATTAATCAAGAAAAGCATCAACAATCGGAAAATTCAGAAGAAAATACTGAAGGCACTGCAAAGACGAGACAAGTCATTTCATGACGCTCAACAAGCTGTTCAGCAATTTAAAAAGACGGTATATTTTTATTCACAAAATCTTTCAAAGTGTTTGGACATATGCGATTAGTTTCCTATTTGTTCTGGTCGGTCTAGTTTACTTTTTCCTGTGAATGTGATCTCTGATTAAATCCTTATCTGGTTAAACCATGAATCATGTCTGATCACACTACATGTTGTTATTGTGAATAAAATATATGAATATGGATAACTTGTATTTATAATCAAAAGTAAGATTCCTATTGACAATTTTTAGGTATGTGTTTAGGTGAAATCATAATTGTTTTTAACTCTGAAAAACTTTCTTCCAAAATAAAAATCATATTTCTAAAATGCATTTTTGTAATTTCCCAGAACCCGGACTTTCAGGGCAGTTCCATAGTCTCTCTGTCTTTGCCTGATCTCACTGGAAAACTCAAGGATGGATCACTGGAGCCAGATGCCGTGCTTTACGCCTTTATGGAAAAGGTTGTTACTTCTTTACAATTGTGTCCAGGTTCATACATTTGCAACTAATGTTAAATCGACTCTCTTATCTAGCCTGATAACAGAGCAGCATTTGTTGAATGTGTTCGAGCTTTACTCGACCGAACAATGAAACCAAGTCAATAATTCACTTTTACAATACACTGTTACTGCTTACGGGTTATTGCAAAGTGAACACTTACATAGAAGCTGGGATTTAAAATATATTTCAAAAGTATATAACCTGGAAATACCTCGAGGATTGTAGGAAAACAAATAAAAATGTCTGTGTCTAGTGCTTGTTAACGTGGGACATGTATTTTTTTAATTCCAACTTTTCAGTCATATTGGTACACTGATAAAATAATTTGAATGAAAATAGTTTCATTCAAAAATTAAATTAAGACGTATTCAATAGCGGCTTACATTATTGGACCCCGCTTTTTTATACTGTTTATGTTTATTTAGTGATGTCATTATTTACTGCAAAATGTTTGTTGAACCTTTCTGATGCTGACTGAAACCAACATGTCACAAACCGGTGCTGATGTGTGTTGTCCTCCAAAGGCTCTGCAGGTGAACGACAAACTGAATTGCAACACCGAGATTCTGATGGGTGCCGTGGAGCAGCTTAAAAATATTGACACTCATAAGAATGGCCTTCTGTACGGCGTACCAATCAGCATCAAGGAAAATCTAGGCTATAAGGTAAATCCAAAATAACTGTGTACAGGTGTGATCGGTCTTCCTGTCTGCAGTGTGTGTAAGTTCCTGTTTGTGCATGCAGGGTCATGACTCTACGTGTGGAGTTCTCTGTAAGTTGGAACAGCCCGCTGTTATGGACAGTGTGGTTGTTGCTGTGCTGAAGAGACAGGGCGCCGTTCCTTTTGTCAAGACAAATGTGCCCCAGGGTCTTCTGAAGTGAGTAAACAACCACATCATTTTGTAGTATTCACGAGTGATGAAAAAGATGTCAAATACATTAATGTAGGTAGCAGTACATTAACAAATAGTAGAGAAGAACCACAGAAAAAGGCAGGATTTACTAAAACAGACATAATGGCTAACATACTGTGGTTAAAGTAACAGTATTAGTCCAAATAAATACTGTAAACAAAATATAAAGGTAAAAAGTGTCAGTAATTGTCCTTATAATAATGTTACAATAAAATAAATCAAAGCGGTTTTTTAATATCTTTTAATTTTCTCTAAGTAAAATATTTACTTAGAGTAAATACTAAAGTTTTCTACTTTAGTTTTGACTCAAATATAACCTGAATGCCACTGGTATTAAAAACAGTGAGAAACCTTTAAGTGTGGTTTGTTAAGACCTGTGTTCTTCACATATCAGATGTCTCAAGAAGTGCAAAGGTCATCCAAAAAGGTTTTATGTGAGTATTAATAGCAAATGATCCCGTTACAATGCAACAAGTGATATAAATGCTGACATTATGTAAGAGCAGCTGGATTTGAAACCGTAAGCATGATTTTAAGATAAAACTCCTCATCCTGTGCTGGCAAACGTAAAGTGTGATTTTACAACCGGTCATAAAATTGACATGAAACACCTGCGCTCCACAGTCATTAAACTTTTAATGACAGTTGATTTCTTCTCCAGTTTTACAGAATTTAATATTTCTTATTGCCTAATGTATTTAAGATTTCTTTCCAAAGTTGAGCTTCAGTTTGCAAGCCACACGCATCATCAGATTTTGTTAAAATTTTGGAGCTTGAGTAAAGATTCAACATGCAAAAACTTTTATAAAAAATATTTAACTCATATTGTTACAATGATAATCATTTGCATTTCCATTACTCTTTTACTAAAGTACATTCTTAATTCAGTTCTGAATGTTGTTCAGAACCCATGTTGACTGTATTTACCTGATACCAGCATGTCACACATTACTTATTCTCAGGTTACTCTTACAATTAACTTGAAACCGGCAATTCCAGTCCAGAAATGGTTAATGTTACTTAATTGTATGTCTCGTAAAAAGTACCCTTTTTACTGCATTTACATCACATTTACATTTAGTCATTAAGCAGACGCTTTTATCCAAAGCAACTTACAAAGAGTTCAGGGAGCAATAATACAATAGGTGCTAATGCCAAGTTACTAGTTTCAACAAAAGTTCGAACAATACCTGTTGAGAGAGAGACCTGTTTTTCTCATTTTGTTTGTCAAGTATTTGGATCCTCTCCCAGTTTTCCTGCCTGCTTACACATTACAATAATAATATTATATCTCAATTACAGTATATCAATATTATATCTCCCAAATTTCTAATTCAAATATTATTTCTATTTGCTTTTGTTTGAAGCAAACTGGAGAAACAGGTGAAAATACTTCATACTAAAGTTCATATTCACTTTCAAACAATGCAACAATAACATACACGTGTTTTTATGAGAAGCTAAGAAGTTTGTTTTTGTTTGACCTCGATTTTTTTTCCTGTGTCTTGCAATACTGTCAGTCTTTCACATTGCTGTTTGATGACTATGTCATTCCTGAGGTTTCATTTTGTTGAAATTCATAGACACTGCAAGGGCCACAATACATCTAGAAATGGTGATTAAATAAACATTTGGAATGGTCTCTTTTTTATATTTGGGCTATATTTGTTAAATGTTTGTTAACCATTTTTTTCTGGACAGCTGCTCTGATAAGATGCGAATTGTAAAATACACTATAAAATAAACTGTACCCTGCCCAAACCGCCTTTTTCAACCCACTTTAGCTATGACTGCAGTAACCCCATTTATGGACAAACTAAGAACCCCTGCAACCTTCAGAAGACCTGTGGAGGTTCATCCGGAGGAGAAGGGGCTCTGATTGGTGGAGGCGGGTCCATCCTGGGTCTGGGGACTGACATTGCAGGGAGCGTTCGGATCCCAGCAGCCTTTTGTGGGATTTGTGGGCTTAAGCCCACATCAAACAGGATAAGGTTCTTTTCTTAAATCTGTTATATATATATATATATATATATAAAACATTTTACAAATTTATGCTTTTATTTCCTGGCTGATTTCTTTCAAATCTATCTAGTTTGCGTGGAGCCAGTTCTTGTGCCAGAGGCCAGAAATCAGGTACTGGACTTTACCCAGTCATCATAAACTTAATTAATTTGCATCAATGTTTTATTGCATCACGGTTTTGTGTTAATGTGTAGTGTTGTCGTCGATCGGCCCCTTGGCGAGGGATGTTGAGAGCTTGGCACTCTTTATGCAGGCGCTGCTCTGTGATGACATGTTCACCTTGGACCCCACTGTCCCTCCAATACCATTCAACCGCAAGGTCCCGAACAACATCTAGTAAATCAGAAGCCAATCTTGTAGATCTGTGTAGGTAAACTGTAATGTGAATGCAATTTCTTTTCACTAATTAACCAGGTGTATGAGAGCTCAGAGCCCCTGAGGATTGGTTATTTTGAAACAGACGATTACTTTCAGCCGTCTCCAAGTATGGTCAGGGCCTTCAGAGAGACCAAGGACCTCCTTGAGAAAGCAGGGCACACGGTACACACAGCTAAACATGTTTAATTCTCTGATGCATTATTAAAGCTGCAGTCTATAACCAAAGACTAAAATAAAGATGGACGACGTGCCTACATATCCTTCCATGGAAGAAAATTGATGGCAGAATGTCCCAGAAAGGACTACTGACCGTGATTTATTTTTGCAGTTTAACAATAAAGTTTTCATAAATCATGACCACATGCACTCTTTCTATTTACAAAAATACCCCCCCCCCCACAAACACATATTAGGGCCATTACAATGACCTAACCTTTACTGTTCCTCTTATATTTAATATTCATTAACTGGCGGACATCCAAGGGGCAATACAAATAATTTATGTCTTTGTTTACTCCCCCTCGAAGTTCTTCCAAACCAGTATCCAATTCTTTGTTTCGTTGAACACAAAAATATATATTTTAAAGAATGTGGGAAACCAAACAGTTCTGGGGCACCATTGACTACCATAATCGTTTTTTATTCCTACTGGGGTTGTCAGTAGTGCCCCAGAACTGTTTGGTTACAAACATACTTCCAAATAGTTTTCTTTGTGGTCAACAGAACAAAGAAGTAAATACAGGATGGGAACTTGAGGGTGAGTCAATAAAGAAAGAAACTCATTTTTGGGTGAACCTTTAATTTGCCTTAGAGATTCACTATGGTCTGATGTTGTGATGTGTCCTCCACCCTTCAGCTGGTCCCGTTCAAACTTCCACGGGTCTTCAACACCGTGTATGATATGATTGTGAAAGGAATTCTAGCTGATGAAGGTGCGACCCTCCTCAAACACTTGTGAGTCTTTTATCAACACATTTACATCACACACATTGCATTTCACAATCCCAATATCTTTTGTGAATTGTTAGTCATGTCATCTGATGTGAAATGTGTTACGGGCGTGCGGGGTAATAAGGTGACAGAATACCTGTTACATACGGGTTAGGGATATCCAGACTTGTAATGATGAAGTTGAATGTAACCGACCAATCAGAATCAAGAATTCTAGAGATCTGTGTATTTTATAGACCGTTTCATTGGCGCGCGCCGGGACTGCAGTTAACTTAATAATACCATAATTTATATTTGATTTAATTTATGTTAATATTCATTCGTATTATTATATTATTGTATAATAATTATATTAAATAAACGATTTGTTAAATTTGGTTGTATATTTCTTTTATTAAATAAACAATTTGTTGAATGGGTCCTGTAATTGTGATACATTTAAATAAACCGTATGGTACATTGACATCTAGCGGTTGAGCTTGGTATCGCAGTCTAAATTCAAGATATTGGAGAGACAAGTTTAGCCAAGTAACGTTTATTTTTAAATTATTGTTTCGGTTTCTTTCGCTTGTTATCAGAAATAATCAGACACCCCAGGAACTCTATTGTTTGTGAATGTCCCCCGGATCTCTAGTTAAATGGACGCATGCGCAGTAACGTTTGTTTATGTTGTCACTTTAAAAGCGTCTATGCTGATTGAGTTTTTTTATGGAGATTCATGATGTGTTTGTAATTTCAGGGAAGGGGGGCATATTGACCCAACACTTGGACCTCAGATAGCACCATACAGGCTCCCAAAGTTTGTCAAGAAGTTTCTTTCCGTTATTCTAAAGCCTATTGTGAGTTTAAATCATTTCCAGCCTCTTTTTTTGCGTTTCGCTGTCTATTTGCAAAAACATTCTCTCTAATCTGTTTAATCTGTCATTTTGTTTGTATGTTACTCTGTCGCCAGTTTCCACGGATGTCTGCAGCCTTGAATTCACTCTGTGGAGTGAGGTGAGCTACATTACAAAACATTTATTGTTCCATGAATTCTTATTGCTTTAGACCAGTTGTTCTTTTCAGTTCAAGTACCACCTTTTTTAAAAGGAACACCACATGAGTTAAAACTTATTAATAGACTTGTTAATAATACAATCACTTTTGTATATCTACCAGCTGTTTTCAAACTAAAGAACATGTTTTTCAAGTTAGTCAGCAGTAATTGTTGACAAATACACGTTTCTGTTGCGCAATGTAAACATGGTTCTGTAAATGACTGACGGGGGATTTATTAACTTTGTGGGGATTAGCAGAGAGATTTGCCTACTTATTAAGCTTATTAACAATCTTTTTCTTCCTTTTCAAAGGTCAATATCAGAATTATGGGAACAACATGCAAAAGTTGAGGTAGTCTAGTTTCATGTTATTGTCTTGTTATGAGTTACTGTTATTAGAAACTTTTCCTCTGATGACGTAACTTTACTCAGCTGTTGCTAAATGTCCATTTGCTTTATAGACGTTTAATCGGACGCACGCACCTGGCCCGAAGTTAACTTATAGTCTGTGTTTGGTTATGATAAAACAATTTATTTTATGTTTAATTTATTGTATATTAATTGTATTAAACTACATAAGCGGTTGTTGCCATTCAAGCCGTCTGTAAGCTTAAGATCTAGTGTCACTTTTTAGCTTGAAGATTTAACTGTAATTAACTGTTCAACCGGTTTATCCACAAACCAGAAAGGTGTTGCTCAGAGACACCCATTGCAAATTTACACAATAAGCTCTGTTAGACCAGACATCCAGGCTTTGTGTACTGTATTACTGTGTAAAGCTTACCTCTGTGTGTGTTCTAAGTTAACAAGTGAGACCAACAGAAACATATTTCTTTAAAAAATATAAATAATTTGCAGGATTACATTCATGAGGTGGGAGCAGAATGGAGAAGACTAAATCTAGATGTTCTGCTGTACCCTATGCTTGGACCAGCCTACAATTTCTTCTTCTGTGGCAAACTCACCAGTTCAGTAAAGATTTTGTATCGTATCCGTGTTTCATCCACAAAGATCAGGTGTTTGGGAGCCTGAAACCACAATTATTTTAAACCAGGTCTCAGTGGGGATAAATAAAATAAAAAAGCCACCCTTGCATTGTCGTGTGAGCAGCCGATAGTATATTTTTTAAAAGATGATGTCATCATCCCAGCCCGCAAAGTTTATGCGCATGCTCCAAATCTTCTCAGTTTTTAGTGCATCTCTGTGGCAGAATTACAGCGCCACATACAGATTTGGCGTGTGTACTACATCATTTTGAATCGGCTGTGAAATGGAAAAAAAGATCAGAGGAAAGCTCTGTATTCGTGTGGATGTGGCCTTACACTACTGTTAGTTTACAACACAGATTGCTCCTAACCATTTGTGATTTTAGGTTAATGAGACAGTCTTATCTTATCTTGCTCAAACAGATTTACTCAGGCAGAGATAACCGATGAGCCATTTCTCAAAATATCTTCTCTTATGCAGAAAAAAGTCTTATATACACATTTTAAATGACAACAGGATGATAGAATTTGCTTATTCATTTAGCAGTGCTGTAATGCAAAGTTTCAAGTGTTTGATAGAGTTCAGCGTTTCACATTCTGTCCAGACCTGTGCAGTATTGGGTTCATGAAATCATTTTTTGTTGCTGTTTTATAGTTCAAAATCCCTCTGATGAACCTCTCTGTTTCTTTTCCTCTGGTGAAGGTGTTCTGAGTAACACCGGCCTTTTCAACCTGCTGAATTTCCCAGCGGGGGCTGTGACCGTCTCCACAGTGACAGAAGAGGACGAAGAGCAGCTTAAACAGTACAAGGGTTGCTTTGGTGATATGTGGGACAAACTCTTTGTAAAGGCAAGTTTTCCCAGAGATTGGTTTAGCATTGGTGTTGCATAAAAATTTATGTATGTTAATGAAGTGCATTGTTCTGTAATAATTCAACGTGCTGAAAGAGAAACGTGCTCATTGTTGTGTCTGGAGGTGTCCAACAGGAGGCAGCATATTCACAATTACAAAATGGGACCAGGAAGACTGACATATTTAGGGCCTATAAAGTTTAAAGCACTTGTGTATAGGTATCATCATATTATGTTTATTATGTCTGCTGTGTCCATATTACTCTTAATTATCTTGGGTTTTATTTGCAAATTATTTTGAATATCATGCTGAACTCATTATTTTTCCTTGAGATTTAGTCAAAACATCCATCTCACAGACATAAAATATGTAAATATTCGATGTGAAACGATGAACAGTTTAATTTAGTAGATAATATAGCTGTTAGTTTGAACATGTTTGGGATAAAATAGCTAGTTGTATTTAGCTTGGTTTGGTTTTCGGTGATCGGGAATATTATGGTCTAAATTGAAATAAATAGTCTATGAGATGTCCTCATTGTGTGTGTGTGTTTGTGTGTGTTTCAGGCAGTGGAAGGTGGTGTGGGTCTTCCTGTGGCAGTGCAGTGCGTGTCTTTGCCATGGCAGGATGAAGTGTGTCTACGTTTCATGAGAGAAGTAGAGCAGCTCACAGCCAATAACAAACACACCAGACGACATTAGAGACTGAAAAGCAGTTCATTGTCTGCCTCAGTGCTTCTAAAACTTTTTTGTGTAGAGTGCATCGCTTTGCGCCCCAATATACAATACTGGTTGGTGGTTATAAAATGGCACAAACCCCCCACCCACAAATCCTGCGGCCCTTCTGGATCCATCTTGGGCCCCCAGTTAATTCCTTAATAATAATGATGGATTTGGGATGATCTGATCCTTGTGATTTGGTGTTTGGTGTGACTGTTGAATGTGAAAATAAAATGAACATGCAATAGCTAACTACATGCAGTAACTACATTTACGTTTGAATAAATTACTTTATAGACTTTTTGATAACGGTGTATGCTTAAATGTCAGAAATTAGTTTTATAGACAAAAATATGCAAATATTAGTTTAAAAGATTACAAAAACTAAACTTTTATTTAATACAAACATGATGTTGATGTTTAATACGAATGGGTGATTTTGTGCTATATAATCAAGACAAGGCAGTCTATAGCAGCCCAGCACAGAAAGTGTTTTATACGTTTTAAAAAGCATCCCAGCGTGAGACCTCAAGACCTGCTTAATAAAATGACAAAAAAAGTAAAGTAAAGGACAAAATGATTATTCGTCTTATGTTTTTAGTCACGATATAATTCTCATCGTTACGTTTGTGTCACTGCATTGTTTGATGAGTTTACAATAATTATAAAACGTGAAAATATGAATAAGTGTGATTGTTTGCATACATCGATGTACACAACTGTTTACAATCTGAAATAAATTGAAACTGGAATTGAATATTTCACAGCTTAGTTTGAAAACCATTTTCCGCTTTTGAGTGTCGCTGTTCCTACGTTGTCATGTTTATTTTCTGCACCTGAAATAATGACTTCAGAAAGCTGTAGCTGGAGTTAATGACACATGACGCCATCACCAGCAGCCAAATGTAAATATTAGTTTGGGATTTATGTTTGTTCATTTACATTAGTCATCTAGGATGGAGGCCCATTAGGGACATTTTGATTTCGTCTCATTTCATTATTCTCATTCTTGTTCCATTGTTGAAATGATCCAGAACTCTAATCCTGAGTGTGGAAATGTAATCAAGAAATACATCACTTGTATTGAGGAGACAGTATGCCGTTAAAACTCTCGCATAGGGAAGGTGAAAAAAAAAATGCTCTCTTAAAGGACTCATTGTCCCAAAATTATTGTCAAAACGTTCCAAATATGATTTTTTTTTTGTGAAGGTGAACTCTGCTTTTAGGGCAACAGCACTATTAATACTGTTTTAAATGTTTGCCTTATGGATTTACATGTTGCTTATACTCAAATGGCCAATCACAGTTGGGAGGTGGGACAAATACTATACAGCACATCCTATATACAATGCTGAAGTTAATATTTTTGTTCTCTGAGTATCCAAGTCTGTACCAGATGATATTCGCATGGTACCACAATATTCATATTTGTTGATTAACAACTATCTGAAAAATCATCAACCAACACATTAACTTTGCAGATATTCTCTATCATAGCAACCAAAGCATATTCAGTAGCATTTCAGCCACTTAATAATGCTCTAGTGGGCACAAGACCTTATACCAAAGGACCTCAGTTCTATCTAGGGATCAGAATATGCCAGGAGGTCGGAATATGCGCAACCACCCATACCAACTTTGAGTTTTTCAAGGGCACGCGTCACACTTCAGTAAATATAAAAATGTTGTCTTCAGACATGCACGAAGCTTCTATGGAAAAGTCTGTCTGGGGAGGCTTGTACAGCTGTATTATGGAATAACGATGATTTTGAAGATTTCTGCGATTCAACAGTCCAGTGATTCAGGTTTTGGCGGCTTTCAACTTCTTACTCCACAATCGGGAAGCGTATGGCCCCTGGACAAGATTCTTCTTTCTCCTGAACCATTTCCACCCTTTATTCTTTTCTCTTTTGGCTGTAGACCCCCTACGTCACCACCCCACCACGCATCTGCAACGTTTGAGTTTTCTTTCTTCCCCGCTGCGGTGAGCTCGCCCCAAGGTCCTTATAGCCAAATTGGTTTACATTGGGTAGATAAATGCTGTGCAAATGCGCTTAAACACATACAGTAAAAATGCAGACAGCGCGTATCGGGATTACCCGCCAAGTCGAAGGCGGAAAAGAGAGCCGGTCTTTGCCGAGTCTGTCTCATCCACTTTCAGGAAGAGCAGAGGAGGATTTAGCATATCCTCGACTGTCAGTAAATCCTGGAATTATACAACTCCACCACATCAAAAGTCCAGAGGTATTGTGGAAGTATTGTTTCGCTGGGGCTGGCAGAGTGAGTTATCGGGTGGGTCAGATTGAAGGTTAAGACTGTGTTCTACTTTGCAGAGTTTTCGCGTGCGAATCGTGTCGAGTGGAATTATGGGAAATCGTGTTTAAACCCCTGACGAGTTTCTGCTGACTGGTTTCTTCTGTTGTCTTTGCTCGAAGAGAGAACCCCTAAAGTGAATGTTATGCAGAAGTTGTTACATTTGGACATTTTTATTTGTGTATATTGATTTAAAACTCAAATGAATAAACAAAGATAATTGAGCACATCCAGCAAGGTTAGAACAAATATCACACCATATCATTCAAACAGGTCTTTTTCACACTCCTTTATTGTTTCTCCAAAGGCCTTAGCCGTGCTGCAAAGGAGTGCTGTCAATGGAACCTGAGCCCATTGATGAACTGACAGCCACAGCCAGAATATGATCCTAATCCTCTTGCCGGCATTCTTTAACCACTGCCATATATTTAAGCATCTGTCAAGTTGGAAAATCCCTATAACAGTGTGCAATCCTGATAAACATCAAAGAGTTCCAGAGGACCTCAACAGTTTAACAACACACACACACAAACTGTGTTTTTACTCGTATCAACACAAACAAAGGCAGCAGCAATTTGAGGTCTTGTTTTAGTCATTTACATTAATTTTATTATATGAAAATATAATCATTCACATTTATATCATTAGAAGTTCCATGTATGGGGACCCACACTGTTAACAAATAGAAATAGCTCATTCTAATGTTATAAAAACATAACGCTTCATTATGTAAGGTCTTTATACACCTCTGAAGAAATGTTATATTGCATTTATCACATATTGCACCTTTAAAATTAGACACTGAAATGTATTAATATTGAAATGCATCGGCGTGTAGGCCTGAGAGTTATTTATCATCTTTATAGTTTGTGTTTGTTTTCTAAATGTTTGAACTGAATTTTCAGTAATATTTCAGTACATGTTTTAGTTAGTACAAACCACATTTATGCTTGTTACAAATAATCATGTAGTGTCCTATATACTTGAAAATGCTGGGATGTTTTAAACAAAATACTGACAAAACCAACCAAAAAGTCATGCATTTTTATCTGATTTACAAGTGCATTAAGTTCACACCTGCTTTAAAATCAGTGTGTATTTCCTGGGATCAAACTCACACTTTGTCTAATGATACAGTGCAATGTTCTACACACTAAGCTACTGGAACCTTTGTTCATGCCAATTCATAATAGGATCTGTTTAATTCTGTTAGCTCCTCCTAAATTCCAGATTAATATTTGACCAAAAAAACCCACATTTGAGTGGACGCATGGCTTTTGATGTCCCTATAAAAGTCCACAAGTACCTATTCATGATTATATGGTTATGCATTCTGTAATTTGGCAAATTAGCCAATTGTTTATTCGCTTCTGTCTGTTACCCTATTAAAACAGACCTGCAACCCATATTTTGGATCTTGACTCATCACCACCACAAAGACAACCAATTCTTTGTCATCACATCTTTTCATTCCTCACATTTCTGTCTGGAATGTTCAACCAAATCCATCTTTTTAAAAGCACTTAAATATAGGAATATAAAGGCTTGTTAATGCAAGACTGAATATGGTGTGTTTTCATTCCGTTCCTCTGTTCTTCCTAGATTTAATCCACTGGTATCCTGACCTGCAATAATCTATTTACAGCAGAATTCTGTCTCAGACCTGCCAAACCTCTGACAGGTGGGTGGTGACCATCTCACGGAGAGTGATGTGGATGATGGACCTGTTTTCTGCCGTTTTGTTAAAAGCACTTCACTGGATCAGTTATCAAGAGGCGTATTTTGAAAAACAAATTAAGCCAGAAACGGGAACATGTGCTGGAAACATTTCATTACGTGTTGCAAACTTGTCACGTTTTAATAGTGTTGCTTTTCAAAACGTAGAGATGCACCAATACAAAATTTCTCCATTGACACCTAGCAGATATTTCATTGGCTGATGCAGATAAAGTTTAAATCTATTTCTTAACTTTCTGATGAATTGTTATGAATTGATATATTAATATTGAACATAAAACTGTTTCTTAACATTTTCTACATACAGGGCAGAAATTCATTGCATTTTCTTGTGATTGACAGGACTTTCTTATGCTCTGACCAGCCGACCAGCCGATAGCCGATAGTGTGAAAATTTGCTTTTATACACCAATACCAATTATTAGCCGATATATTGGTGCATCTCTAAAATTTAACTTAAAAAAGTAACTATGTAATAAAATGCATGTGTGTTAAGAATTATAATAATATTAATAAATACTCAAGATTGAAACACAAAAATTTTGTTTATAACTGTTACACATTCAGTACACGATTTTTTCACTTTTATTTTAGCAGATAAATTATTCACATTTATTTAAACAATTCAGAGATTTCCAATAGATTCTAACAACAAAACTCATGGCAGGATTCAAAGAGAAGGGATCCAAGTATTTCTGAATCTGCTGTCTTTTGCATTCATGTGCTTCACTTTCCATTTAAACATCTCTTCAAATAGACAAACTGGATATTTAACCTTCTTAATGGGGCGGTGGACCTGAACGAGATTATTTACAGAGAGAAATGAACTGGAGACACTCATGTGCTCTTTTTTTGTTTCGAAGTGCAAAGCCAAGAGTGTTAAAAGGGTCCAATACCCCTGCCATGCAGACCAACATTATTCTCGAATGTTTTTTCTTATAACAACAATCACAACCCGACCCGTAGTCCAAACATCTCCAATCGTCCATGCTACAATATGATAATGCTCCAGTTCATCCAGGCCGATATGATGTAGTTCCCAAATACAAGACGTTCACATACACATTGTTTTTCTGCCACAGCGATGGCACAAATCTGTGCGTTTCCACAGGTCAGTTTGGTAGCGTGTCCAAGCCGAGTGAGGCGGCATGCTGCTTCGCCCTCAGACGCAGATTTTCAATGCTTGTAGTTTTGCTGTTTAGGGCTGGCAAACCCCCGGAGCCCTGCAACAGAGGACTGCTCCACATCTGCTGGGCTTGAGACAGAGACTGGTAGTAGGACTGACAGGGTAGCGATCCGAGTGGAGAGGTCATGTTCAGGTAGGGTAAGGTGGATGGCGTGGTCATGTCGAAGGCAGGATAGTGCATGAGATTGTTGGTGGCGGCCATGTGCTGGCGAAACTGTTCCTGCAGACGAAACAGGCTGAGAGGGGACGATGCGTAGGAATTGGACTGAGCCGTTCTGATGCCACTAGATGACGGCAGAGCTGGAGAACTGAGCGGCACATCTGGGGAGAGGAAGAATTGCATATATTTGTATGTTACATTTTAAAGATTTTTTTAAAAGGACACTGTAAAAAGCCTGAATTTTTCTTGAACATTTGTGGTCTTTGTCTGTAATTTGACGTTTTTGACTGTATTTTAAGTAGTCTGTAAAAAAATCCTGTAAAAAAAATATTTTCTGGCAGCTGGAGCGCCAGAAATATACTGTAAAAACACGTTTTTCTTGTAAAATTACATGATTTCCATGTTTTTATTGTAAATTTGCAGTCTTTTGTGTAATTTAACTGTTTTCGAACGTATTCCAAAAATATGTGAAAAATCTATCAAAAACGTACAATAAAATTACAGTTTTTGGAAATTGAACATGGAAAAATAACAGTAAAATTCTGTAAAATTACATTTTTACAGTGTACCCAACATTTTTTATTCATAACTAATTTATTCATCCTCATCTCAATTACAACCTTTTGAGTCTTGTGAAAGAATGGTAGTGTACCTGATTTGGGGCTAACTGGCTTGCAACTATTGGGTGAACTGTTGTCTATCATCATGGGGGGGCCCTCCTCTTTCGTTTCATTGTGGAAGGACAGAGATTCATCCTCTCTGTCAGTCAAGTCCTCAGTCCCAGACTCCGCCCCTGACTGTTCCGGTGAAGTGACATTCACCTCTTCACTCAGTTCACAAGGAGGTGGACATGTGGGGGCACTCCCATCTGATTGAGAAGGCGGGGCTTGAGACTCAGCAGTTGGGGCTTCTTCATTTCCTTCCTCTAGAGAGCCTTCCTCCCCAGCGTCTTTCAACCTTTGAAGCTGCTCTTTCTGCAGGCTACGTTGCTTCTTGCGGAACTTTGCACGTCTGTTTTTAAACCATACCTGTGAAAAGACACATTTGGGATACTTTCACAAGACAAACAATTTTGTAAAAAACTAGAGACGTTTTTATGGTTTGGGCAATCCAGTACCTCAGAGATGACATATTTATGTAGGCTAACCATGAAGTAAGCGCCGTGTTGGTTCTCTCGACCGAAAAGCATAGCATTTTTTCCGAAAGACATTTGGAAGATTGCAAAAAATAAGCTCTGTGATTAACAAAGGTTTATGATGTTTACACGTTTCGTCTATCAAGCTAATATTTTCAAATTAAGACAACATTTGTTGCTTTTGAAGTCGAAATGTACTCGATAGAAGTAAAAAAGCTAACATGATGCTATAAACCGACTAGACTTATTAAGGTTGCTCGATATTAACCTCACCACCACCAAGTCTCTGACAACTTTGGCGCGATGGAACCGGAAGTCCTAAAATGCTAACTCGCTTCCGGGGTTTGCAAAATACGTCATCTCTGAGGTAGGCCTACTGAATTTCTGTAGTCTAAACTACTAGTTGTGAACTCACCTGGACACGAGCTTCGGGTAAGTTGGTGCACATGGCCAGTCTTTCGCGCATAACCACATCGGGGTAGTGCGTTTTTTGGAAAGTCTTCTCCAGCGCTTCAAGCTGTTGCGCGGTGAAGGCAGTGCGGCTGCGACGCTGTTTTCTGTGCTGAGAGCCATAGCGTGCCTCCAGGATGATGTCTACAAATGTGCCCCCATTGAAGATGACAAAACATTATTTTATAATTATCCACTCATTAATTTTTGTCTTTTTTTATTTATACTAGTAAATGCGTAAAGCGAAAATTATAATACACGTTAGGCCACCCTTTTCCACTTTTTTAACTAACTGAAAAATATAATCAATAGGCTTAACTGTAATTTACTAGCATTATTTGGTTAGCTAAGACGTGAATTTGCAAAATAGTTTACAAAGGGTGGGATGGAAGCCTCACCTGCCAGCCTTTCCGCAAGGGTGAGCGCGTGCACCGAGGGCCGGTAGTCTGGTGCGTGCTGCGCATGTTGTGCGGCCTGTTGATGCAGGTTGTACATGGCGCTTAGAGAGTTCATGGCGTGCAGAGAGTAACCGTTCACCCCGTAGTGCTGCATGGCGTCCCACTGTTAAAGACATGCCCAAATAATTATTATTTACCCTCTCTTGCCATGTGGATTTTTTGTTCAGATGTTTTATATCAATATCCCCATCAATTGATGGTGGTCATATAACCCATAGATTCAATTCACTGGATGGAAAACAATCCCACCACCTGAATAAACTATACAGAGGTGTTGAAATAAATCACGCATATACATCATTTATTTGTATTAATACAGAATCATTTAATTTCGAAAGTGTTTTATGTAATATTTTATTTCTCAAAGGTTATCCTGACTTTTAGACGAAAACTTATCCAAACTACATTATATATGGATTGCTTAAACTCGATTGCACGAAAAATCTGTAATCGTAAACAACATAATACATGCTGTTACGAATTGTTTTGTATTATTGTGCCAGTACACAATTGATTGAAATTCATTAACAACTGCAAATTTGCACATTTCTTATTTGTGCCAATTAAATATAGATTTTAATCCTGCGCTTAATACCAAGCAACTATTTATCTTCTGTCCTTTAAAACGAACAACAATAATGTATTTTTTTAAATAATAAAACAACAATAATTTTAAGAAGCAGACTTTCGCATTTTCGAAAAAAGGTCTAAATAAAACATAGGCCTATAGGCTACATTTCAAATACACCATTTAGCAGCTGTTAGAGTGGTTCAGGTCATCCATCAAATTAAATGTACAGATTTGAATAATTCGCTGTAGGAAAGCATGCTAAAGATTCATTTCTTTTGCGCATGAACAAGATCTGGGCTCGAGGGCATATGCGTAATGTCCATCTGTCAAATGAAGAGAAACGACTCTATTATAAAGAAATTTCACGACAAACAACAATTTATCCATACTAATAATATTAATAAAACATGATTGATATCAGACTTATAGTCTAATAACAATTGTATGTATGTATTTATGTTTGTTTGTTTGTTATACAGCTGTTTTATAAGAAATTGCATCTTGACAAGGCCAAAGACACATGTTAGACTGCAGTTTGTTCCCCATTTAATCAGTGATAATTGGCTACAGTGGGATTAATCTCTTTATTAGTCATTACTATTATGTGAAGCAAGAATAATTTTAAGTAGCCTGTGGGTTTAGGATTTAGTCTTCACTAAAGACCCCGGTGACATTTGTGTCACTGACACTAGTCCCCACGAAAATTCCCCAATGTAATCATATTCCAGCCGCATGGGAATACTTTAATTCGACTGAACAAAAAGTGCTTTGCTAAACATTTACTTTGCCCTCCCAGCGTTAAGCTCAATCGGCGAACATTCGCTTCGGTCTTCCCGGTGGCGATTTTCTCCATGGCCCCGGGCTGGTGTTGGCGGAGATCTATGCATTCACGTATACATGCTGCTCCCAGTTGGGTTGCTTTTAATGTTGGTGCAAATAGCTTTCATTACCACTTCGACATGGGTAGTTTGTGTTCATGGCCCTATGAAATGAGAGACGCTTCCTAAGTTTCACTGCACTTGGTACGAAATAATAACTATTCTTAACAAGCCTTAATTTAGTCCAACCTTTTTGGTTAGGCATTATTTTTAGGTATTGGACAGAGAGACAGTTGCGGGTTGACACAGATAACAGCAACATGTCTGTGGTTAATTTCTTAAACTGTATCTTTTTATTTATCTTATAATTTACATGTATTTATAATAACGTATGAAGAGAAATGATTTTTTTAACAATTAGCTAATTTGTCTAAAATTACACTTTAAAAGGTTTAGAAAATCTATTTGATTTTAAGTCCAAAAAAGCAATTATTATATAACTTAATCAAACTGACATGACATTATATTACATTATAACATAATATCTATAATATGATATTTAGAGCCAATACAATTTGTGGACTACAATTTCACTTTATTAGTGTATATTAAATAATCTTTGTGAAAGTTAATTAAGTTATTAAACCGTTTCTGAATTGTGATATTAAACCCCTAATATTTTTTAACAGAACACATACATTTTAAAAAGCGTGAAAATAATGAATTACCTTGTTTTAAACGGTAAAAGAGCGGTCAAAACACTGCATAATTTGAGATTCATCATTTTCAGAGTCCTAAATGAAAAAATTTGCCTTAGACTAAGCCTTTAATCTAAATTAAAACCCAGAGACATAAATCTTATTGTAAAGCAACCACACTTGAATGTATTTTTGAGACATGATGACAATTACAACAGTTTATTCATTTATTATATATATATGTTTTTAAATAATAAAAACAACTTAATTAAAGTAAAATAAATCAAAGGCTGATATGAATCAGTGCAGTTACTCACCTCTGTAAGAAGTTTTCCCCCCAAACAGTTACAACAGAAGTGCAAGTAATAATTTCTTCAGCTGAAGATTTTCCAGTCAATGTTTTTGAATCCGGTTGATAAAAGTATCCGAGCCAGTTTAATGCTGCTGTGTTCTGAAGAATTGTTATAGTGCCCAAAGAATATCAGAGCCTCCCCCATGCAGGACAGCCAGGAGCTCCCGCCCATCGAGCCAATGAGGAAGACTTTCATATCACAACCGAATCTCAGAAGCTCATTCCACTGTCAGTCAGAACTTAATTTCACCAGTGCAGTTTTCACTGGTTCGTGCCAACCTTCGTAATGTTATGTGTCTAATGGAGAAAAAGTCTCGCGTTTTCAAAGAATGTTTGACGACATCATACAAGGAATAAAGAAAAATAAGTAAAAATAAAATATGCTCTCTTAGAATCGTATGCATTGTGTTTTGATTTGTAAAAATTAGACCTTAGGCTTACATTTCTGCATAGAAAATAAATATCGTATTTTATTTACTTCCTGGAGTATAAAATAAGTAAAGCAGTGGGGAGAAAAATATTTCAATGCATTATTTTCGTTACACCCCCGACGAGCTTTTTTAAAGAGGGACCAAAGCAAAGAAGGTGGAGAAAGAGATCTCTAATAGATGGAGGAATCTCTCCCGGCCTGGAGGATTTAGAGAGACACGACGCCATCTCAGCCTTTTAAAAAGTCTTAAAATGACAGATGGTAAGAGGATTAAAACAATAATGCCTTCTCTTCTTCTAGTTTTTTTTAAAGATTTCTTCTCCCAAAGAAAAACCGTCAAGGATGGATTTAAAAAGTGGACTTTTAATGTAAATCTTGCACAGGCTATTTCGCTGAAATGCTGGGGAAAATTGCGGTTCAATGTGATATATTTTCAGGCTTGAATTGTAAAACGGTCAAATTTTTAGCTCCTTTTGTGAAACTTCGTCAAGAATTTTAAAGTTCTCTTAACAGCTATTGGCAAATGCATAATTTTTTTTAATACATATTTTTTACTTACATTTATAAAAAGAATTGTATAACGAAGGCAATACAACCGGTATGTAATCTGTAAAACATTCAATGCTTCCGAACTATAAAAAGGCTCTATTCTTCGTTTGTGTGAAAATGAAAAAAATTATTACCTTTTGAACTGATGGAAATAAGAAGTTTAATAGGAGGTAAATCTGGTCAGTGTTTCCTGTGATGACAGTTCTTGAAGCAATTAAAGCGAGAAGGAATTCCTCTTATTGTCTGCAGAGTCTAATGCGATCACGTGTCCAGCAGGATTTTCATGTAGATTTTACCCTTTTACCCGCCAGAATTTGTTCATTACCAAGTTTTCGTCTGAAACTCATCAATTGTAATAATCGCTTTCAGCATCATGCACATGACGTCACTAAACGGTCCTTACTCTTTGTGCTAACTAAGCAGAGTTAAGGTATTAGTAAATCTGTTGTGGGAGGTTGCCAGGGTGTTACTAAGGTGTCAGATATGTTTAACGTTAAAGACAGAAGTATATTCAAATACTTTACAAAATAAAGTTGATGCTCATTTTCCATAGGCCTACCTTATTACATTTAGACATATTCCAACATGTACAAAAGATGGAGAATGACTTTTTGAAACGTGGCTGTTGCTAGAAAAATATTAAATCTATTTGGCTCTTGAACTATAGCTTTGATGGAGTACCACTGCTTCAGAATGCTTTACACCGACCACCATTTCCAACCGCTTTCACTTTTCTGGCCATTATTTACACACACATCTATATGCACGATTTTAGTTTCCATGGACATAGTTGTACTTCTATGTCATCAATCTCAGTATTTTACTCTGAACGGGCTCCATCACGTAAAGCTTCTTTAGATGATTTAACGTCTTTCCTCTTGGAGATGAGGCTCTTGCATGCCAAATCTTCAGAACAAAACGTTATCCTCCTTGCTTTAAAACTCAAGCAGCCAAAATGTGCAAGCTTACTCAATGAGGTGTAAAACCAATATAAAACCAATGAGCCAAATGAAATATGGTAAGTTTTACTTAGCCTACTTGAATTTCATGTTTACGATATGAGCGCATCCAATATTTTCTGGTCTGAATGAGATCAAGTCCTCCTCTGAGAGAACATCTTGCTAAATTATCTCTTACTGTATTATGAATCTAAACAACCTACTTTGCCATTCATAGAAGGTTAAACCACTCTTCTCTGGTCAAGGGTATTCCAGTATGTGCTGATGTTAATAATTTTGATGAATGGTTTTCAGTTGAATGTTGTCTGGGGACTTTTGTGTCAGGAATAACAAAACAATATGCCAGAAGCAATTCCTCGAAGCAATTCTTTTTCAACTGCTGCTGAATGTCTTCTTAGTCAATAATACTAAACAGGACACATATTTTTCTTCACAACATATACATATGCACAATGGGGAGTTACAATATGGTTGGTCAGCACTTGGGGCTTGAAGGCTTGTTTGCTTTTTTGGGATGGTTAACACACCGCATGGAGTTAATGCTGAGGCAAGGATTGCTTAGCAATTTCTTTCAGCTGAAAAAGGTCTGGTGAAGGCCTGTCGGAGAAAGACATGTTTTTTTATTTCATCATCTAATATAAAATGCAACACTGAGCATTAAATTGCATTCACTCATCCTACAGTCAACCTTAAATCATACTCTGTTTACACGTGTTTCTCGAATTAATGTTAATGATTAATAAAAAAATATTTTGTCTTAATATATATTTTTTGTTGCTAAAATACGAAAACCTGCTGCTCTCTCTAAAACAACTTTCCTGTCTCGATGATGTCAATGTTCAGCCTGAAATCATTCTTAATTTTTTGTGGCTAATTCCTATGAAGTCGATGTGAATAAAATAGTTACGAATGAAATCAGGCTGAAATAAATGTATGATTAGTAAAAAAAAACACAAAAACGAATCCCCACCCCTAACCGTTGCTGATGTGTGAAAGCAAATCTTATTAAATGTAAAAATTCATATTAATTTGCCACCTCATAAAATAGTTACGAATTGCAGTAAGATTGTGTTTATTTTCCAGTCAAGTCCGTCCTTCGTTTTATTTTACATTACAAAAGTAAAATGAGTTGTGAAAATGCTTCATGTTGACATTTTACTGGTACATGTACCTCAAAACTGTGGCAAACTTCCCATCCTGAGAACATTGACATATTGAAACTGGCAGTTTCTTCCCTCTAGCCTGTGGCCGGACACAACAACACCTTTTGTGTTGGTTTAATCCTGGGGCTCCACAGTCTTCTCAACTCTGGGGGATAAAAGCACCGTCAAACCAGTACTTTAAGGGCAAAATCTTCCCTAATCCCAGCTTTACCTAAACAAAGGGAGGAAAAAAAACAAGAGGTTGGAGGGAAATTGAGCAGAAACAGGGCAGGACCCGGAGCACAGATCCATACAAATCATTTTTCTGGAGAGGCTAAACATTTCTGACAGGTCCACAAATGACACAAAGTACCAAAAGAGTCAGAGAAGGTTCCAGACACCACATATTTGGGTAGTTAAATGACAAAGAAACTAAAGTTTCAAAGAATTCGAGTTTAAGGATGATCAAGAAATATGTTAATGTTCTCTTTTAGTAAGCATCTTAACATATTTTTGTATGTCTGTACAAGTCTAGTGTGTTACCCAGATGGCTTAAACACCTGTAGCTAAAAAAGATTTGACAAATTATTTCTATGCTTAATTATTGGTGGGTCATGATGACACTTTTAAAGAAAATACAACAAGACAGCATTAAATACATTTATGAGTTTGGTGCCATGTCGAAAACAACTGCTCCGTGATGTATCTGACACATTTGAGGACTAATATAAGGTCTAAGTTAAGGCTTTTGAGTTCTGCACCTGTTTCATTTCAGTAACAGATTTCTCTGACTGGTATAAATCTTAAATACGATTTCCTCCTAAATCTCACCCTTAGTGGCCACTTTATGAATGTTGCGATTAAGGCTTTCATTTTCTCCCTCACACTAAACATTCCACGAGAGACCCGTTGTGGTCCTGATTCTTTCTTTCAGAAGGATATTGAGGTAAAGGATGACTCTCTGGAGTCTAAACACAGCCATATATACGCCAAGGCCTCGAGCAAACAGCTTTTACTGACCTCTTTGTTTTCTGGAAGTATCTCAACAAGTCTGATAAGGTCTCACATACTCAACATCACTTATACTTTATAAAATACATATCGTCGCTGCCCTTCCAAAACCTTGTATATCCACGTGTTTTTTTTCAGGAAATGGAAACTTTTTAAATGATTAAATAATATGATAAACACTTCTTAATACTTTTTATTGGTAAGGATGACTAATAATAATGATATAAATCATGAAATATGGATATGCGGGCTGCTGAAGGACAGCAGCAATATACTCAATTTAACTTACATTAAATTGAGTATTTTCATGAGTTAAAACTTCACCTAACTGATGGACCTAACTTCACACTCCACACGGTTCAGAGAGAAGAAAATATTTCAATATGCAAAAATGATTTTAGAGGATCTTAAAGGAACATTTCACACAAAAACGTTTGAACACCTGGGATGCTCAGAGGGTTTGTTTCTGGAAACTAAAGAGTTAAGGCATCTACAGTATGAACACAGGAATTGCGTTAGATCCACACCTAAAAATTGTTCTGAGATTACCTGAATTAGGTGGCCTCGGCCCTCCTGAAAAACGAGTGGTTCACTTATGATGAAAAAGTAATCCGCTCATGTACAACGGTTTGCAAATGGCTGCCAAGTTGACCCATGGGTTAACACTATTGCAAAACTGAAGTGAAATGTCTGACTGAAAACAATTTTCAGCATGCAAAATCCCGGAACATGAACTGGTAACCACTGCAACCGCATGTGGAATATACTGTGTTCACTTAAAGGTGTTGCCATGTAAAAGCAAACCGAACCAAGAAGAAAATCCAATTTTGCAATTGTTTATTAGGGACAAAGCCACTATATTCTGAAGTCAAAGACAAAAAGATCAGAAGTAGTCCATATGTCCATTATTCCTGTATTGATTTTCAAAAAGAGCCCAATTTAAGCCCAAGGAATGATTTACTTGTTCAAACACAAAGATTCCCTGCTGGCTTTGATAAGATACTACAATACACTACGTGTGAGTGTGTGTGCGACTACCCACTGGAGTCCAGGCTGTCAAACATCCACCCGAGTGTGTCTAGCTATTTCATAGAATGCAAACAAGGAATGAACCTCCAGCTTACTTCTCACTTTGCTGAATGAGCTCTCGCTGAGTTCAACTAACCATGTAACGAGTGAGAGCAACCTGTTAGACGTGACCGCCACAGAACGCACACACACACAGACTCTTGCCTAAACACAGATAATCCCTGTTGCTCACTGTAGCAGCAGGGTGCTAGTGAACAGAACAGTGATGGATGTGTTTGTCCACTTATCTTCCCCTAATGATCCATTGATTCGCCACACAGTTCAGCTTTTGACCGATGCCGCGTTTGTGACATTGTTTTTGCTAATGAATGAAGCCCGGCTGAGGTCAGTGTAAATTGCTTCCACATGTGGTACTTTCAAGGCCTGTTATTTTTCATCTATCAAAACGTTTCAAAATCATTTTTGATGGAAGCAGCCGGTCAGACGAGCGCAGCGGGAATGTAGACCATTTCACGGAATACAGTATTCATTATTCACAAAAAAACCTAAGAACCTTTTTTGTTCAACTATAGCTGGACATGACTTTTGGGGATTATTATACATAAAGAAATAAAACAAAACCTTTCATTTGAAAGACAGAAAAATGGATGGGAAAAATACGGATCGGATGAAGTCAGATTGGAAATAATTTAATTGTGCTCAAATAAGCGTACAGAAAACCAATTTGTGTCTTGTGAAAATCAGAACAGAGATGAAGGAATAACTGTATGATGTACAGTGATTTCTTTGTACTTGTTTATGCAATGTCAAATTTCAGATTTACAACACATTATTAAAATTTTCCCCAAATTACACAAATCTTACTGTAATTTTTTGCATCGACAAATACAACTGCAATTTCTGCACAAAAACACAGAGAGGGGAAATTCTGCCAAAAACAACACACAGAAAAGGTACACCGAGAACAGTAAATGTGTACATTTCTAAAAAAAGAAAATTATCTGAAAAAGCCAGAGCATTTAAAATAGGCCCGGCAATAATCTGTTTCCACTGTGCTGCAAAATCCTGCTGGGATTTGCAGAAACATTCGCCCGTGACACAGATCTACATAATCATTTTAACTTTCTCCTTATTCCTTCCCATGATTCTCCTGCTGTCACTTTAAACTGATTTGGGTTCCTTAATCTGGCGGTATTTTTTACACTTTAAAAATCTCTAATATTATAAGGAGATCATTTCATTTATAATTGATTGAGTGCATTTCTTGGAGTGCCACTTCAAAGTTGCTGAATTGAAGATGTATTTAATAGCCAGAGCGTGCGGAAAAGAAAATGCAGAGAGGAGAGCGGGAGAGAGACAGAGAGACAGAGAGAAAGAGAGAGAGAGAGAGAGAGAGAGAGAGAGAGAGAGAGAGAGAGAGAGAGATGGAACAGGGTCCCCGGCCCATGCTGTAAGAAACAATCCTTTGCTTTCCCAAGAAAAGACTAAGATATCACAGAAAAATAAAACTAAGCAGACTGTGCGGATTTGGAATAATTATGATATAATCCAGATGATCCAACTGCACCAATTTGATCAGGTGATACCAAAAATCTTTAAGGAAATAAAAACTAAATCCAAAAAGCAACTTTGAAAATTGAATTAAAAGATAGAATAAAGGTTAAGGTCTCTCTCTCTCTCTCTCTCTCTCTCCATCCAGACCCGTTCAGACCCAAATTCAGCCCCGTCAGGTCACTCTGGGTCTTCATTAACCCAATGTAGAGAGGAAACCCTAGACCGAGACACATTTCCAGAATATAGGATTGTCATTGTGCTGATCATTTCTGAGGGAAATTAGTTTTGACAGTGAGTCGGATGCCCCCCGCCACCCCTGTCGCAGCAGGGCCGTGGCCAAATGGGATCATAATCTTCTTAGTGCCCATCCTTATTTAACACCTCCCTAAATTACATGAAAGGCTCCATCAGTTAAAAAAACACTATTATTCCACCAAAATAGAATTCTGGGGCCCTTTACTGTACAGTATGTGTGTATTTACCGTTAGTTTGGTGACAAGTGTGTCTAAGACTTCTCAGGAATTATGTATATGAGAACCCCTCTAAACCCCCCCCATCTCTTCTGATAAAAACACCAGGCAAAAGGGAAAACAAGTTCAAACTCCCATGAATAATGACATGCTAATTCTAAAAAAGCTATTATTAGCGCCTTCTTGATGAATTCGCACATTAAATGATGACAGACGATGAATTATTTGGTTTTCTGTTCTTATTGTGGAGTAATTCATTTATAGGACTGCTTAGCCTTGGTCCCATTAATAAAGCCATTCATGGCGATCTTTTCCCTTTTAGTTTAGTCTCAGCGGGGAGCACTGAAGCCAAGGAGAACTTGGTGGTGATAGTTCATTGAAACGGTACCAAACCTGAGACCTGCAAGAAGAGAAAAAGAAACAAAAATGACCACAGTTGGATTCATTAACTGTTATAATGAGGAAAACATACAGTATTTGGAATGGGCCTTTTTACTGTCTCTCGTGCATATAAAAATTTGTTATTTATTAAAAATACATCGAAAGGCTAATTTATATTAATTCGTACAATCTTAGTTAAAAAAAATTTCACGTTCTGCTTTTGTGCCAGTGACGTTGGCTAATTCCATACAAATGTTTAGTTTTTACGAAAGGGTTTCACGATACTGATAGGTCAGATGTCATTGTTTGTAGGTTATTTTTTGTCACATCCATAACCCACTAGTTTAGATTTTTTTTTAAATCATTCTTAGACTGATATTTTTCTAACGTCTGGACTCAACATGGGTTCAGTTAAATATTATTTAAAATATATAAAATATAATTTTTACAAATTATATATTAAAACAGATGGTTTAATATGTTGGTAATAAATACATACTCTAAATATTTTAATTTCAAATTTTTCCATAATGCTGGAATTGCCTGCATGGGTAGGTTTAGGGGTGGGGTTAAGTATTTTACAGAGTGGCTTTTAAAAAAATCGCGTTTGAACTGTTTACATTTTAATATGTACATACGGTTTCAAATGTTTATGAATTAGCCACCTTGTAAACTACTTAACTCTGGAAACACTGATCAGAGGCAGGTCATCTTTGTCTAATCCTTTGATGTTATTGAATATTGCTGATGCAAATAAAGTTATAGTCAGTGTTATTGGTTTGAACTTTGGTTTTCTTTTCCTGTCTCTCACTAACCCTACAAGAGCTGTCAGAGCTGCTGCAGGGTTTAAAATTCCTTATATACTTCTTGTCAGTCCTAAGCTAGTATGAGGACTGTATTATCAAGTCGCTACGAGAATGTCACACCCTCACTAAAAATACCGACCGTTTTCCTTCACTTTGACCTGCTTTGGCATCATCTACTGCAGAGACACATGTACACTTCAATGTTCACTCAGAAGACCTCTGCTCCAAAGCTTAGTGCCCAATGTTTAGACCAACCACAGCATGTTTTACAGACACCCTACATTAATAAAATTACTTGTAAAGGATAAGGGTCTTTTGTAAGGAGGGCAGAGCCGTACGCATGCTTGTTTTCAGCATACTGGCGTGAATCTCATGCAGAAGGTCACAATGGCACTCTAGGAGGTTGCGAGATAATAGTTCTGTCAGGTCTTTGCCCTCACAGGAATCTCTGGATCTGTAATCTCTCACACCTTCTCCCCATAAAACCGCCTGAAATTTTCACACCGGTCTGTCAGAGTTAATATTTGCACTGACCTCGGGTACAGACGAGAGACCCATGCACTTTCTCTGTATCTCTCAGCACTATCCACCTCAAAAAGCTCTCCGTTCATCAGTACCTTTTTTTGCTGTTCTATTTACAAATACGTATTTTTGGACACCAAAATGGCCTTTGAAGTATTTCTGCATTCCTGTTTCTTACTAAAATGTGTAGTACTGCATACTGTATGTTTAAGTAACAATGACAGAACACTCCGTTGTGTTTTAAATGTATCAAAAAGGGGAATCACTTTTAAATTTGTCCCATAACGGCAACCTCAAACAGCTTTCTTGTGCAGTAGAGAGTGCTTCCCCGAATGTCAGGCAGTTCCAGAGCTTTCTTATATTATTATATATTATTATTATTATTATTCATGCATTTAAAAAATGACTGTGGCAATAGAAAAATGACTGTGGCAATGTTTTTCAATCAAAAGAAAACCACCAACCACTGTTTGTCCAAATGGAAAAGCTTTAAGACAGTATTTGCCCAACAGACATATCTTAAAAATACAGAAGACCACCCAGAAGTTTTTTAAAGCTGAAATCCGTACCATTTTTGGTTAAAATGAACAAAAAATTGCCATTATCCAAAAACATTAAATAAAAAAAACCTTCTTTAAAAACTGTTAATTTACTTTCCCCAGTTCGCAATGGTAAGCTTATAGACCATGGGTCTCAAACGCAGTTCCTGGAGGGCCACAGCTCTGCACAGTTTAGCTCCAACCCTAATCAAACACACCTGATTCAGCTAATCAACATCTTCAGGATTACAAGAAACTTCCAAGCAGGTGTGGTTAAGAGCTGGTTGGAGCTAAACTGTGCAGAGCTGTGGCCATCCAGGAACCGAGATTGAGACCCATGTTATAGACTGTTACATCGGACACACGCACTTGTCCGAAGTTAACTTCCAGTCTGTGTTTGGTTATAATATAACAAATTGTATATTTAAATTCCATTAATATTCATTTACATTACAAATTTATTTTATATTCATTTTATTAAATGACTCAGCGGTTTTTGATTCTCTTGGTCTACCGGAAATAAAAATAGGACCACATCACGTTTGTTTATCTCACTTAATATAAAAGATGGGCCAATGCAAATGAAGCTTTCCTAACTCAAGCTGTCTGTACAAAAAATGCAAAAGCATGATAAATAGCCCATGCTGTAGGGGGCGCTGCATGGGACGGGGTGGGGGGATTTAGCCTGGCCTATTGAACGCTTAATTCCCCAGAGTATGATTGCCAGGGCGACGCTGTCTTGTGGGGACAGAGATACTCGGTGCAGAACTCCGCCCCCTTCTTTTTAGAGTCTGCGAGGAGCTTTGGGGTAGCGTTAAAAAAGAAGATTAGGTTTCCTCCTAAGAGTAAAGCTCCTTAAGGAGTATCGGAGTGCCTCTCAGTGTCCTGGTCACTAACAGTGAGAAGAATGGTTGGGGGGCTGCCAGACTTCATTTATATACACACTCTCAAACACACACACACACCAGCACGCCCAGTGCAAAGGCGACCAGGGTCATCTCGTACATTTACGTTTGAAAAGCTAGCCGTGATGTGATTATCGAGTCAGCCACACAGGCCTCTCCGTAGGACTGATATATAATGTGCTTGTGCTCTGCTGTGATGGAGGTTTTTATTTAATCCTAATTACTATGTGATTGAAGATGCCATATGAGCAACTGAATCAAAAGTTGTCGTGCTGAGATGTGCAAACAGCGTGAAACTGAAGAAAAGGTGCAGAGTGTCTGACTGTGTCTGTGACCTTCATAAGATCGCATGTTAATCTTAGATTATAGGTTACCGTGTTATAATTATAAACATTTTATATTGGCACTGCTCAACAGTCAGAAAATAAAAAATTAAATTAAGCTAAGCACGCATTCTGAAATGCAGGGATTCCAAGGTGAACTACAAAACACTTACATTTTCTTAAAGTGCTCCCTTTTCACATACTAATTTTGTACATAATCAAACATTTTTTATAGTACTTCGTAAAATAAACATAGGAAGATCTAAGCGCACTCAAGTTTGCTATTTTGAGAAACCATGAATAGAAGTACAATATATATATATATACTGTATATATTAGTATATTAAGTACAAAATTCATGTGTGACAATAAAGGACTTTTAGTACATTATGGAAGTGTACTCTTTTTTTCAGACAACTAAAACAGGCCACTGACTTATTTGTACATCTATCTCTTTGCAATGCAGATGATACTTTAAAACAAAATTAAAACAAGTAAATTACTTAAAAATGGCCTGAAAAATTCAAGCAAATTGTTGTATTTAATGTCACAGCCAAAGTGTTTACATTAAATGGTCCTAAAGAAAATTTCCCTGTTATGAACATTAATACTTTTATATAGGAATTCCAATCTTCATAATGCATTGACATAAGTATTTGTATTGAGATTGCTGTACGTCTTGTTAAATCATTAGCTGTTTGTCTGGTATCAACATTCCATCATTTTCTTTAAAACCAAGAGAGAAATGAAGCAGAAAAAAATCCTCAAACATTCCTTCAGCTGATTGAAAAATACTGATGATGGTGCTGAATGAAACTGTGGGGCAAAAGAAATCAAATCACTTATTCAGCTTTGTAGCAGGGGCTGGATAAGCTTTATCTGCCCCATTCAAAATCACGCCGGTTCTCAGGAGACTGGATAACTGCTCACATTTCAGGACTGTCGGGGCCTGCCAATGGACATAATGGCTTCTAATTCCACATTAATGCAGTCTAAATGAAGTGTCAAAGAAGATTGATTTGTGCAAGTCGCTGTCTGAGCAGATGCCCTCCGGGCAGCAATGCCTCAGGGTCCAGACCATCAACTGCCTGACCAGCATCACCGAGTGCAGACACACGCACATTATGAGGAAGGGGCAGTGGGAAAACACGGAGTTGTTAGTTTGTTAACAAGGGCACAGGTTTGGTTTGGACAGGAGGCTGTAGTTAATGAAATATTATTGGATAATATGCAATACACAGTGACTGATTTTGGAAAAACCTAGACAATAGATAAATATGGTAAAGATACTTTTTATAATTTTTATTTAAAAAAATATCTGTTGTCATGAATGTCTTTTTAAACGTATGGGCTAGAATAACCTACGCAATCTTATGAAGATACTGTATAAACTCCTCCATAATTTATGTAAAATAAATCTGATGGTGAAAATGTACAAACAAGGTACCAGTACAGGTCTACCTTTAGAAATGATCAGTTTAATCAAGTGTGTATATTACTTATTCTTTTCAAACTACACTTTCAGTATACTGTACTTTTCAGAAATAGACTTGATTTCCTACTGTTACACAAAGTAAAAGTATGTTTTATATATTTTTATTTACATATTTAATCTAAACTAATAATATACATACAAGTTGCATCAACTTAGTCTTAAGTACTGCATTCAAATAGTTCACGTACAATTAAAAACTAGTACTTTCTACAATTATACTTAAAATATATTGTTTATTGTTTATTAATTATAAGTAAGTATACTGAAATTGAACTATACTTAGTGTTTGTAAGATTATCAAGTATTGATTTTTAATGTTATGTACTTACAACATACCTTTTTGCTTAATTACAGCCTACTGAACTTGAAGTATACTTAGTTTTGTAAGAGGATCAAGTTTTTATTTTATATAAAGTATTTGCACATGTTAAAATCCTATGGTATCAGTTAAACATTGAAATCAAAGATCTAAAACAATTTACTCTTTACTACTATATTTTGACACTCATTTTGTATACCAACGCATCTTCTGGTGATATCATAACTACTGAACGGTATGATTCCCCTCACTAAAAAGCCTATTATTATCATCCATCTTATTATCTCACTTTGTTGTGCCATTCATTCTCTGCCTGCACATATTCACTACACATCTGAATTTACAGTTAAAATAAATGTCTTAATAAACAATTAAACATCTCTTACCCTACTGCATACTTATTTCTTTCATATTGCAAACTAACCTTATTAGGATCATAATATTATGATGGGTCAGTCTTCTCTTCGGCCTGTGGGCATGTTGGAAAAGTGGGTGGGGGCTGTGCATGTACCGCAGTATTGTGGCACTGGTTGCAGTTTGATTAAGCGTAAAGCAGGGATTTAGCAACACGCAGGTAGGTTAATGAAACTCCACAGGGCAGAAGCTTCTGGTTTACACCCTGCTGGAAAACTGCAGGTGACAGAATAAGGTTCATCTTTGGATAAATCCGTGGATCCTTCCAAGCCACCCCCACACCTTGGTCTACCTGCTGGCTGCTGGGACACACCCACCCCCTGCCTCCTATTCCAAACAACAGTGTGTGCCCTGTGTAAATTAAACCTCTCACTTCGGTCGGTGTAATATTTATGAACACAAGTCCAAAATTACTTATATATAGAATAAACAAGAATGACAACTTTTTCCCATTTTTTGAGTTCTGCTAATTTCGCATCGTGCAACTTTTTAACATGTTTATTATCCACAAAGGCATAAAATCACATAAACGCATCCCTCTCCTCAACAAACTCCATCATTCAAAAACAGAAAGTTATCTACGTTTTACTATGGATCAAGGTTATGAAAAAAGAAATCTGCAAATGCATAATTTTACGTCATTGCTGTCCCTCTGAAACCTAATTCAGGAAATGGAAAAATAGTGTACTTTTTAAATCATTATAAACTGTGTTGTCAAAATTGACAAGCACTTTTTTAATACTTTTAATGATTATACCAAATAAAAATTACGAAATATGGCGATAGAAGGTTTCAAAAGGACTAACATAAATGTTAGTAACAATTGTTTGTATGTTTGTAACAATCAAATATTAATATATAATATACAGTTTTATTTGAAATGATTCTCATAACAAAAGTAAAAAGTTACACTGAAAAAGGTTTTTATTGTAAAAATACAGGCTTATGATTGATTAGAGGTCATTATTTTTATATTATGTCACTTCATCCCCTACATGAAAACATTCAGCAGTTATGTCCACATACCGTAGTGCTACACAGGACATGTGAATTTTGAAGGTTAGTCTAAATGAACCTGCCGCTCATAAAGTTTCCTGTCTTTCTGGGGACTGACAGATGCGGAAATAGGATATACCAGTGGGAGAAGAATACAGTTTGGAGTCGTCCTACCTCCTTGAGTCTGGGGCAGGAAGAGGTTTGTCTAATCTTTACCAATAAACTTTTATCTTCAGTTTATCAATTCCCAGCAATCTGCGATTCTGAAATCCTTCTTGATTCTGCGGGTCTGCGAGGTTGCAGGGTGGGTTGTGGGTTGTTTGTGATGTCCCTTAGAAAAAGAGCTTATGGGTTCAGGAGAAGAAACGTGGGTAGCTAATGTGAAGATTTTAGGACTTTCCGTGAGGTTTGGCCTCTTCTAAACTCTGTTTGCAGGAGCTGTTTGTGAGGTCCTGCTCATACTAAACCCAGATTAATATTCCTTTATATCCAGCATCCCAGACACACACTTACACACTCAAGGTGGATTCTGTCCCCCCTCTGAACGCACCCTGTACACACGCACACATACACACTCCTCCGTTTTTGGCCAAAATCGTCTCCAGTCTCTAATCCATAGCTGCTCATCTTTTTCCTTATCTGTCCTCTGTAAGCACCTTCTCAAGGGTTATTTCCATATGGAAATGCTGGAGTTTGTTGTGTTTCATGCACTGACCTCATACACCATTTTTTGTTGATGAAAATGTCATCACATTTCCAATGTAATATCTGAAAGTGTCAATATTTTTCATTGGTATACACTACCTGTAAAATGACTATGACTTTTTTATGACTATTTTCCAAATTTTAGATAATCTCATTAAGTTTTTAGAATAAAAAAACATGAATTCAATCTGTGTAGTTTAAATTAATGTCAGAACAAGTCAAAAAGATTTTCACTGATAGTGTTTCAAGTACTATGGTGATATTTTTTCATAAATAAATTTTAAAAGCAATAAGATCAATAGTATCTCTATTAACATGGCCTCATAAAAAGTACATGTGTGATGATAAATTCTCATACCTATCACGTTGCATATAATACCATGTCACACTGCAATAAATCCTATTTCAACTCTGTCATTAATTCTTAATTCAAATCAGTTGTGTATCTTCCAAAAGAAATAGTAGATTTCTGCTTTTCGCCATTTTCTTAACATAAGACACGTCAATTATATATGCAACTGGTTCATATAAACCCAACTGGCATCTCCTGGAGCTCGCATCCCTTCTCACCACCCGCTCATCCTTAAAGCCTCTTCCAGTCCTGCTTTGTCTTCTCTTCTGCTTTCTAACCCTCGTCTCTCTTCTCCAGAGTCACCGGGTTAAAAAGAAAACTAAACAGAGAAACAATGAGAAAGAGGATGAGTTTTAGCGGTGCTCTAAACCAATTACCTAAGTGTCTTTTATCCACTAGATGCTTTTGTGTCTTGATCTGCTTTGAATCTCTCAAAATCCCTCAGTGAGATAACAAACAAATATATCAGGGCAGTGTGTTGGGGTGAAAGGCATGGGAAAATAAACAATGCTGGAACGTTGATGGGCCATTCTTTTGACTTGAAAACGTATAATTCTACTAAATCAGGTGTTTTCATTCCTCATAAACATGTTTGGAAAAATCTGTCTATATTCAAGGTTCTAACATGTCCTTCAAAATCTGGACAGCTGGGTCCAAGACGGGCTGGTATGGTCCATGTTACATACTTTTAGAGGGGTCATGGTGGCCATCATAAAACTTCAAATCGAGATCTGTGCGTACTGTTTGTACCAAAAAGTTATTTGTTTTTATATAAACCCTTTTTTGGTTCTAAAAGAAAAAAGAGGAATCTGTTAAGCACCGCACGGTTCATAGGGGTTAAACGGAGGTACATGATAGCTCTGTTGTGAATAACTTAAATTTTAAGTACAAAGGTTAAGAAGGAGGATTAGAGATTCTCATTTCCATTGCAAGAACCCTATCGGTAACATACAATGAAATGACCATCTTTGTGAAGAGACCCGACAGTTTTGTTTTTGTGAAGCCCGAAGCAAAACAGCAGAACAATCGAGGTGAGCCGATCTCCAAACACGTTTCATCCTGGAATATCATATGTCTGAAAACCAAGAAGCATGTAAAGGAAAATATTTTGAGGATAAGTAAAAACATAAAAGTTTTAGATAAAGATTGAAAAGTAAATGAATAAATTACCCTAAAAACGCAAATGATGTCATTATTTACCCTTAAATGGATGAGCCTGTTTGCTATTTCTCTGTGAAATAAATGAAAATAAAGATTTGAGAGTTGATAACCCACAAAAACACACAAACTAATTTGTCATTTAAATTAATTTATTCGTTCTTGACAGCCGCAGTCAGAATAAATGTCATTCTACGCAAAATAAAATCATTATGAAGATTTGTATAAAATGTCTCACTAAAAAAGTGTATACAATTGGAACGACATGAATAAATAATGACAGAATATTTATTTTCCATCTATAATTTTAATGTATCTCGATAGTTACGATATGCACTACCGTGTCTGAAAACACCGCCAATTTCTTCTTCCAATACCACTTCTCCAATAGTATCCCTCTCCCGGTGGATATGAGAGAAAATAGGTGTCATTAATAACAGCTTCACACTTGCACCTCATGTGTGGTTCATCAGCTCGGCCGTGCTCTCCCGGAACAAGCCGTCATTTCTACGATGTCACACAATTACCTCTTAAGTGCTCAAACAAATAGGGAGACCAGGCAAGTGACATCAAATCAACCCTGTCGCAGGTGATTGAGTCTAGTCATCAAGTCGGGGCGAGCAACGCTACCAGTCTGGAGAGAGAGCACAAGACAGAGGACCGCCAGGGTTTGCCATACGAGATTGTAATAGACTCCTATTAATACAGAAACACTTTTTTTTCGATAGAAACATTTTCTTGTGATAAAGATGGAAATATATCCCTCTAGTGCCTTTCCCTGTTTCTCAATCTTTGTGGGGCCTTGAAAGTATTTTTTGAGCGTATAGACAAGTTTGACAGTGACCACATTTAGCTGCATTTAACATGATAATTCTGCTTTAGTTCGAAATAGGGATAAATTAACATTTTCAATCAATCTATTTTTATTTGTCGTTGTTGAAGAAACCTGTTTTGAGACCTTGAGACATTAGGAGCTATTTCCCAGACAGAGATAGGTTAAACCAGGACTAGGCTTTAGTGAAATTAAGACTTTTAAGTCCTTTTTAAAAAATGTACCTACCAAAATATAATCTATATATAAATGTTTATCAAAAACATGTAAATGTGGAACAATACTAAATGTACATTTTCAACGCTTGCTGAAAAACACTACAAAAACACACATTGTAGACTGTAAGAGATATAACCATAAGCTAGTTTTTTTTCCCAACAACAATCAAAGAATTGCTAAACCAAATGACATCATTTAAACATTACTCATATACTGTGAAGAACAGTATTTTTCTAATATTTTAATACTCATGGACAACATTTTACATCTGACACAGCTCATGCACAAACACACAGGTACAAAAGTCATCAGTCCAACATCTATATGTTCCAGAAAAAAACTATTTCTAACAAAATCATATCAAATTCTAATCAGAAGCTATGGTCTTTACCATGTTAATTTGGACGGCACACCACCATCAACCTGGCAGGCGGACTTGAAGCGAGCGAGTATGCAAACGGGCCGAGAGCGCTGGAACATGGAGGTAGGAGGCCGTAGGACATTATCAGGACGTTAATATTGTGAGTGGCTGATGTAAATTGCAAGGCGACACCGTCAACAGACATGGCTGAGTGGCTGCAGCATGTCGGGGCCGTGACACTGACAAATGGAATATTTTCGGAGGGCTTAATCGCAGGAAATGGGTTCTATCTGAAGGTGACACGCAGCCCCTCCACCCCATCGCTCTAACAGCCGCAGAAAGAAAACTGATTGTCTGGCACGCTCATTCGATCTCACCTCTTTCAACCTCGCAGCCTCCTACTTTCCCCACAACACACACAATTGGTATTTGAAATGAAAGATATACTCATGGGATTCATTAAACAGAAATCGAGACACTCATTGTCATTTGGCAGATGCTCTTATGCAAAGCAAGTTGCAGTACGTAACTATACGGTTTCAGCGGCAACAACATAAACACACGTTACGTGGCCCAAACTTAACTTCCCTTAGACCTCCGCAAAGAATCAATGTAGTTTTAATTTAATAAAAAATACGAATAGAAATGAATAGTAATTTAAATTAAACAAAAGATGAATTGTTATATTGACCACAGCCAGACCGATAAAATTTACTTTTTGAATTGAACAATTGAAGGGATGTTTACAGACAAATTAGCTCTTCACTAATGTACCCAAAATATCGCCTTTGATGCATTTTTCCAAACTATGTTTAATATCTTACGTTATAGCTTGCAAGCGTTTCCTCCTTTAGTCTTCGGAGTGCTATAACCACATGTTAAAAATGACCTACTCAACTCCATTTTGACGTGTGTGATTAGAAAAGTTGTGATTTTATGAACTTATAGTTGGAAAGAGCTTTTGCGGTAATAATATCTGGTAGCCTTGAGCACTATATGTCTGTGGGGTAAACAGTGTGTCTGGGACAGGAATAAAACTCTCAGATTGAGTAACATGGCCTATGCTTTATTAGGCGACTTAGAACTGCCTTCTCACGCAGGAGCTACAGGTAGAGTGACGTCCCCCATAAGAGCTCTTCATCATCGCTGTTACCCGGCGAAGCAGACTCGTGTCAGGCATGAATCATTTGCGAGCGTGGCTGACCCGCTCTCTGCAGATCAATGATAATTACCAGCGTGACATGAGTACAATTATTACTGTACAGGATCACAGGCTGCAGGGGTTTGCTGGGAGCTTGAGTTATAGCTCTCTTAGGGCCCACACGGGCTGTGGTGGCTAAGTTAAGCCATTAAACACAGTTATTTGACAGCTTACAGCAGGATATCGGGCCTAACACTTGAAAGTCGAGAAAAGCAGGGCCTAATGCAAATTCGGCCTCTGTTCAATATCTGAACAGGTCATATCACAAGGAGTTCTCATTTGATCAGATTTGATAAGATAATTGTACACGAACACTGTAACACTGAGAATTTAATATTAATATTCTTCTGAAAAGTTAATGTCTAGTGAAAGTTCATGCTTTTGTCAAACTTCAAAAAGGAACACAGTGAAGGACCAATGGCGTTTAGCCAATAAAATGTTATTGATATCACGTCTGTGATGTTTGATCTTCTATAGAGTGCTTTAAAGACCATAACCGACCAAAGGCCAATAATATAATTATCCACAAATCGAAAAGTTAAAAAATATCTTTAAATATATAAGATATTAAAAAATGAAAACAGAAGTGCTTCTGGATCAGTATTTACATCTTGGAAAGTGGTCTATAATGTAAAGGGTGGGCCGCTTAGATTCTAGAGAGGCTAAAGTGCAGAATGATGTCATCAAATTGGTAGATCGTTTTATTGAGAGCCTGTAAGTTTTTAATGTTTATACAGTATCTTCCAAAGGAAATAGCCTATAGATAACTTCAATGCTACTTTATACTAAAAGTCACAAAATTCAGGACTTTAAAGGCACAGTAGCTAAAATGGGTGACAGAAAATTCAGTTTTAGCAACATAAAAAACCCCAAACAATTAAAAGAGGACTCCTTTTAGAGGACTTTTACCTCCTATAAACTAAATCATCTCATACACCCCACATCCATCCTCTTATCCCAGTATTTTCACGCTATGTTTGGCAGGTCACATCTTCCCCTTTGATTCCGGCTTTCCTGACAGCACGTGTCTGTGTGTGTGTGTGCGTTTTTAGGATCCAGTCGTACCTGCGTTCGTAATCTACGACAAGAAACTTCACAGAATCAATTAGTCCAACCCTCATCATGTGAGCGAATATGACTCCCTCTGACTTGAGCCACAAACACCTTCTATCAGGAGTCATTTTGCCTCCCTAACACCTGACTTCTCTTCCCTGAACGAGGATAGGTTTGACTCTAAGCTTCTACAAACCTGACAACCCAAAAGCGCTTTTCTCCATCCCTGCTCTCTGCATCTGCCTCACCGCATCCCGTCTCCCCTTTCAGCCTGTCACGAAAGAAAGCTGGATTTGTTTTCCTGCGCCATGGATAGCAGCAACCGTTTTATCCCCAATTAAATAAACAGTCTTTTAGAATCCACTACAGCAAAGACTCCTGTAAATAGTCGAGCTTGCGGGTGAAGCCAGTGGCTCAACATATTCTTTTGTCCTGTGGAAAATGAGCCTTTGTGCAGAATTCATTGCGGTCCCGTTGTTTTTAAATGCGGCCGCGACGCACAAAAGGAAACGTAAACCTGGCTCTCTCCTCCCGGCTAAAGTGGCTCCTTGGCTGGAACAAACACCTCATTCAGGGGTCAAATTTAATCCACCCCGCCTCGAGCTTTTGTATTCAGATTAGAGACTAAGGAGGATTTGCGGCAGCTTGAAGCCTCTTGTTAGAAGGCTGTGTTCCCCACTTAACTTGCAATTTACCTGTCACTTAAGCCCTGAGTGGAGATGGAGCTCACCTCTTCGGGAGAGGTTCAAGGGTTTCTTCTCTTTTCTCAACCAACTGTAAAGGAGACACAGAGATTAGAAGAATTAAATCCAATCGGCCGTAAATAAAGCAGCAAAATTAAACAGACTTGTGAGGCTGGTGAATAAAACTTTACACTCCAACAAAGGTTCTAGTCCAAAGGTTGTAGTTTTAGAAAGCTACATGACACTTTTTCGAATGCGCTTTTGTAATGATCAAGCACGGCAATGTGCTGTTATTTGTTTGTGAACAAACTGTGTGTTTGATAAGCACTGCGCTTTTGTGTTAAATGTAGCACCACTTGTCCAATTTGGACTAAATTGTCTTATATAAATTTAAGGCAGCAAGGAGGTGCTTTTGCTAAATCAATCCCCAGCATGGGGCTAAAGACCCCTCGGGGAGCTAAAGTGATATAGTGCTGATATAAGGGCAATTCTGGCCATATTACATAATATTCAAAAGTTTCTTTATGCAATTTTTCACAAAAACCTTAATGTCAAACCTTACAGGTATGCCTAAAATCATTCATAAACTGTCATTGTCATTACTTCCCTAACCTTAGATACCCCAATTTGTATCTGAAATAGAAATAGATTGTATTTACATATCAATTTTTATTAGTTCATCAGGCAACTGGATTGGAAATATTCAACAAAGCAAATATGCGTAACATGTGAATGTTGTAAGATTGTAATGTCTGCTGCCGCTATCATATATAACAGAAGATGAATAACCATCAATCAGAACCCATTTTCTTTTTTAATATATAGGAAGAAATTAGAATTTTTTAAATGCCTGCCACTGCAAAGCTTTCCTTCAAACCAAATCACTTCATGTGCTGTTTATAAATATGGATATTATCTAGGAGTTCAATATGTTTTTCCTGCCCTGGCTGGAACCCCCATCTCCGGACTCCCATGGCACCTCTGCGTTCCTTCCCATGAAATGATTTTGTAAAGTCGTGAGGCCTCGGGCCACAGTGAACCGGGTCTTTCTCAGAACTGGATAATTGACTCTTTTTCCTTGATAATTCATAGCTTGCATGTCAACTAACACGACAGCAATAGAGCCTTTGGCCCCTCTTACACCA
Organism: Barbatula barbatula; assembly: GCF_947034865.1. Lineage (NCBI taxonomy): Eukaryota > Metazoa > Chordata > Actinopteri > Cypriniformes > Nemacheilidae > Barbatula > Barbatula barbatula. The sequence goes on along the minus strand of NC_136770.1, from coordinate 4,794,890 downwards.
CCCCCCTTGAGGAGTGAGAGAGACGCTACAAGAGAACTAAACACGCTTTATGAATGAATTACAAGCACAACATTTCTCGATCAGCTCCTGTACCAGTTTCTTCCTTCACTATTACAAATTATATAAATGGCTTGTTGAGAGGAGATGATCAGATGACGACCAATCAGATGATGTCTTTTTTTGGTTTAATACTTTTATCAAAAACTGTCAGTTCCTCCCAAAGTCTTTATTATTGCCCTTTTAGGAATGAGATTATCATTATTATTAATGGAAATGACATAATTAGATATGACAATAAGCATGTCAGATACTATTGTTTCTTTACGCATTGAATTAAAGGCTCATCATAGAACCTCGTAATGGATTTAACTCTTTTTCTTTGTTGAAATTCAGTCTTGAAAAGGATTATAGCCGAAATGCAGCAGGAAATTTACATAATTGGTCCAAATTCCACAATGCTATTTTCTCTATGCAAATATGCATTGCAGAAACCTATAAATTAAACTAAACTCTAATAAATAGGTTGCTTCTTCATTTGTTAAAATATTTAAACAAAATAATAATAAATGATATTCATACAGTTTTTTCTAGAAACTGAAAGTTATAGGCTATAGCATGGCAAAAAGAACCATCATATGCGTCACTTTTCACTCTGAAATGAATGCTTGGTCAGAATGGACTGGATAATATATTACACAGAGCTTCAAACTGACTTCATTCAGAAACGTTATTACTTCATTATTTTTCTGTTGTACAGATATGTCTGCCTATGCTGGGAGCGGGTCTTTAGAGAGACGTGTTGACACTCAGTCGAGGCCAAGCAGAAAAAGTTTAGGAAATGCTTTTTCTTTCAAAGATGATTTCTTGCTTTGAGCGTTATGACTTCACTACAAAACAGAGTAAAAACAATCAGATTAATGCAACTGGCTTAACATTTCAAAGCTGCTAATAACAAAATGTACTGTATTTCATGTACACCTTCGCACAAAGAGACATACTATACTTTATTATGATTAGATTTCAATATTACATAAAAAAAGGTCTAATGCTATTATTATTGTATATGATATTGTATTTAATATTAAATTATTTATTGCATTTTATTACTTTGCAGTGTATTCTTTCATTTATCAGATTCTACAAACATAAAATAAAATGAATTATTTATTCATTCCATTCACTCAAAGTTAAAGTTCACGATTTTGATTTAGCTGAAACTGTTACATTTGTTTCCAACACAGTCAATAGCAGGCAGCACAGTTCAGTTTCACAGGCCCTCTCATGGCTGTATCTTAGAACTAAAAACATAAATACACAATGTTGTGCTGCCCTCTCATGGCACATAAGTATAACTGAAGTGACAAAAAGAGAAATGCTGTGCTATACCAACTGAGCTACAGGGGCAGTAGACAACAATGTAATAAACCAAAATCTGTTTTGTTATTATGTTATCATGTTTTTTGTTGTGTTTTATTGTGTTAGTCAGCTGTCTTCTTGAGTTATTATGGCTACATCAAAACAGACCAACTGCAGTTTGATTGATATGAATCGGAATGCACAATAAAAAACATGATTTAAAAAAACTCATTTTGGAACCAAACTCTTCACATATTGATTATGTATATATATATATATATACAGTGTATATAATGTTTATATGTAGTTTGAAGGTACAGAGTAACAAAACATTAGATTAAACTATGATTTTGCAATTCTCTTAGCTATTTTCACATACTGTATATGCAATACTTGTTTAATAATCTTTTTTTATGGATTTGGGGGAATTAAATACACTGTAAATGGCAAATGAATTGTAATTCTTCACTTGTGGAACCTAAGGCAGAACGTGGCCTATACTGTACACATGACACTGAGTGAATCTGTAGAAATCTCACAAATGCTTCATGGCAGGTTTATTAAAAGTACTTACTGGCCCTCTGGGCTACAGCTGCTGTCTTCTTATTAATATTGGTGCTTAAGCACATTTTCTGCACAGACACCAAAGATCTAAATTTAAAATTCAAATTTAGAACAGATCGCTGAAAACTGAGTTCATACGAAAAGTCATAGTCTACCCAGAAGAAGATATTTTGAAGAACGTTGTTAACTGGCCCCCATTCACTTGCATTGGTTTTGTGTCCATATATAATAGAAGTGAATGTGGGTTGCCAGTGCTGTTTGGTTGCCAACTTGCTTCCAAATATCTTCTTTTGTGCTCTGCAGAAGAAATAAAGTCATAAAGGTTTGAAATGAAAAAAGGTAAATTACGACTTTTTGGGTGAACTATCACTTTAACTCAGTCATAAATATTGGCTGAGACCTAAAAACTCAATGGTTCGTGATCAGATGACAGTGTTTCTGTGAAGCAGGATTGTAAAATTTGATACAATAATAAAATTTGAGTTTATTGAATAATCTTAGTTGCCTTTTAAAGCTCTGATTTACAGATTTTATTATACCAGGCAAAGACGTTGTCAAATGAGTATTTCACACCTTAGTGTAAAGGCGGCATTCTCCATAAGGCTTGAATCGCTCTGCAACCTCCTCAAAATCTATGTAAACAAAACAAAAAAAGGAAATAATAGTTTATTTTGAGAAAACAAATTTAGTTTATCCAAATATGTTGGAATTGGATCTTGTTTAGCCTATTTCTACTCCCTCATAGACCCGGTCACAGAAGTACTGCAGCTAGCAAAGGCGGAGTCTAAATCCTTGTTCCTGATATTGCTAGACTTATCTGCAGCGTTTGACACGGTAAATCACCAGATACTACTGTCAACCCTGTCATCTTTAGGAATCTCAGGCACTCTGAGTACTGTTTCAATTCCTACCTCTCTGGCAGATCCTTCAAGGTGTCATGGAGGGGCTCGCTGTCCACTGCCCACATGATCACTGGGGTCCCTCAGGGATCGGTTCTTGGACCGCTGCTTTTTTCCATCTACACAACATCCTTGGGACCCATCATAAAGGCACCAGTTTCTCCTATCACTGTTATGCTGACGACACCCAGATTTACATCTCATTTCACCCAGTTAATACCACTGTAGCTAGCTCGCAAGACATCTCTGCCTGGATGAAAGACCATCACCTCCAGCTGAACCCTGCTAAAACAGAACTACTCGTGTTTCCGGCACATCCCACGGTGCAACACAATCTCACCATCCAACTTGGCAATACCACAATCACTCCTTCCAAAATAGCCATGAACCTCTGAGTCATATTTGATGAACAGCTGTCCTTCAACGGTCACATTGCACAGACAACACGGTCATGCCAATATGCCTTATTTAACATTAGAAAGGTTAGACCCTACCTGACTGAGCATGCGGCACATGTTATGTTTAACCAAAATATCTAAAATCCTCTATAGAGGGTGAAGCCTTATTTTTACGCTCACGGAACCAAATTCAGTATTCTTTCAGATATTTTTGCACTTGAATATATTAAAGCTTATAACACTTGCTAATAATAAACTTTCATGACGATGTAGCACTTGGCTGATCGGTATAGTCACAGATTTGTCAACTGTCTTGAGCATTATTGGTGAGCCCTGTGTTTAGCGGGCACCTTACAGAGTTCATGCGGGCTACCAGGTGCCCACGGGCACCACGTTGGAGACCCCTGATCTAAACTATTTAAATTAAAGGGGTGATTCGCCGTAAATACGTGTTTTTCTTTGTCTTTGGTGTGTTATGCATGTATTAGACACGTAAAAATGCAAAAGATGTCTTTTTTTCTAGAAGCGAATGCTCACCCAGACCTGCCTGTAACGCATCGTGTAACCACACCCCGGCGAATCTACGTCAGTTCGTAACACGATATGACTATCGGTCTATTGGTCTTGTAAATCTCGTTGTACCGGCCGTCGCCGCTGCAGCCATGTCGCAGAGACGGTGTTTCGTTGTGAAAAGAAATCATTTTTGTTCTCCCTGCCAAAAGAAGAATACAACAAAAAACGAATGGTTACATTTTATTTTCAACACTGTTGAAAGTAAATCAGGTACAATCCAAATATTCTGGTTTGTGGAGAGCATTTCACGAATGATTGCTTCACGAATCTGGGAGAGATCAAGACCGGCTATGCACGGAAGCTTCAGGGGCAAGCTTGAAAAAGTGGGGGCAATCCCAACAGTTAAAACTCCAGATTCACAGACTGTAACTATATTTTCATTGTAAAAGACTTTGTTACGGACTAACGCGAGTTGAGTTTGAGGTTGTTGTTTCTTTGTGTGATTTGCAAATGCAGACATGCGCGCAACGTGGGTAAAAAAGACAACATAAGTCCTAATAATCAGTAATTATGTTCCAACTAGAGGCAACAAATGTCGTGTTTATAATGGGGTTTATTGTCTTTGTTGAGTCGCGACGAGACATGGCATAACGCTGGTTGATCAAGCAGGGCCGAAGCACTCGCGGTATTTATTATGTTACCATTCCCTGCTGTAATGCAAGCTTGTTTCTATCTCACACAAACTCTGTATTATGTATATGGTTGTTTGTTTATAAGAGGCATTACATTTCCGTGCAGTATTCGACCAATCACTACGCACTAGTGAACTGGCCAATCATAGCACACCTCGCTTTTCAGAGAGATAAGCTTTGTAAAATTTCAGTGCGTTTCAGAGAGGCGGTGCAAAGTAGAGACACAAACAATCCAGGTATGTGGAAAATACAGCGTTTTAAAACCTTAATTCGTGTTTTCACGTTGTATTACATCTAAAGCAAACAATAATATTAGTTTTAGCTGCGTCAAGTGACCCCTTTAAAGGCGGTGAACCATATAAAATCGAATTCATTATCATGTTTATTATACGCATGTATATATAAATTATTTTTATATAATAAAAAATAATTTATATATATCAAATATTACATTCAATATTGAGGAGGTGAACTCGAGTTGGTTGGGTTAAAGGGAGGGGCGGTGGAGCTCTGGATAATTTGTTAAAGTTTATTTCCCTCTGGATGGCAGCATCCACCAGATAAATTTCTCACATGTTAAATGTAGGACTCACATTACTCACGGACTCACATTTGCACACGTGTAAAAGTATGCACATTCATGGCATTTTTTTGTTGAATGAAGAGCACAGAATCAAAGAAGAGGGTGTAGAAGCGTGCCAGGAGAATTTGATCTCTTGTTCTGCTGTTGGATTTATGCTGTCCCATACAGTAAGTACGAGTTTAATCAAGTGCTTGTTTTATTTAGGGGTGTTAAATCACAGTTAATAGGTGAAAATGTAATGAGTCATTTTGTTTCTACATGAGATGTAGGCTACTGTAAAAGTTGCCAACAGATAATGGTCTTAAAAGTATTTGTAATCTAGGATAACCTAATTGATTAAGTTGATTCATTGATGTTAAATAATGTTTTTATAAGAATAATAAATCAGCTGGTAATACAATAATCACTCTTTATGTCATGATTTCCGAAAAATCACTAACCTACTTTAAAAAAGTTATTTTGGATATTGAGAATTCAGACTGAATGATTTGAAAGTAGCAATGCACATAATTCATATATAAATCATTATTCATTAATCTAGTGTGTGTTTATATGTCTAGTGATGGTGCAGTTGTGTGTGCCTTGGCTGGTTCTGCTGTTTGGGCTGCAGTTTGTTTTGTCGCAACTGGATGATCTCGATGAAGATGCAGAAAAAAAGGGGAACAGAAGAAGCAAAAATAAACCTATTATCTCTAATGTCATCCCTAAAAACAACGGTAAATAATCACAGTAGCCAGCTTGCTTACAACACATTTTTTCTATACCCTCTTTTCTAATATTTCGATCAGGTTGCTCAACCTCCTTTCAGCCCAAAAGCTTCTGGGTTTGATATAAATGTATCTCACTGTCCCGGGGCAAGTTTCCTTTCTGACAGTTTCTTCTCCTTCATTAAGGTGATTTACTGTAGGCTGGGCTCCCGTATATATGGATCTCTTAACTTGACATATGTGTTTGGCAGACACTTGGTATTTTCTTAAACGGCTATCAAAGGATGTGAACTGAATAGCAGTTACTGGATGTCCTTTCATATCTGAAGGTTTCACACTGAAGCTAGAAGGTCACAGTTTAGTCACAACATCCCAAAACTATCAGTTGTATTATTGTGGTATGGTTAGTGTTACTTTTGTATTCTTGCCGAAGTCTCACCCCAAAAAATGAAACATGTCATTACAAACCCATAGCCTTTTATGTAAAGACGTATTTTGTTTATACGATAACGTGTTAGTGATTTAATTTGTCAAGATCAAAAAACTAAAAGTCATACATTACTCCTTGTGCTCTGTATGACAAACAAGTCAAAGTTAAGACAAAGATTTAGTTATTATTCACAAAAGAAATCTTCAACGAAGGGACAACATTTTGTATTGCTTGGACCACATCAGGGTGAATAAATACTGACCATCTTAACTTCTTTGTCGTGGTCTCTCATTTCAGACGGGGATTGTAATTTGGAGCTGGCATTCTTAGTGGACAGCTCAGAGAGCGCCAAAGACAACCACGCTCTGGAGAAGCGCTTTGTTACCGATCTTGTGGACCAGATCCAGAACATTCGTCTTCATACCGAGCAGAGCCTGAACTTCAGAACTGCCCTCCTGCAGTACAGCAGTCACGTGATCACTGAGCAATCCTTTAAGGATTGGAAGGGTGTGCCCACCTTTCACGATCGCATTGCACCCATTCCATACATAGGGCACGGCACCTACACCACCTATGCCATCACCAACCTCACCCGTATCTACCTGGAGGAATCTGGCCCTGGCACAGTGAAGATAGCCATTCTGCTGTACGACGGCGTGTCTCATCCAAAAAATCCTAACATATTCTCTGCTTTGGCTGATGCTAAGAACCAGGGGATTAAATTCTTCACAGTAGGTTTCACACCTGCTGCCAATGTGGAACAGTTGCGTCAACTGGCCAGTTCTCCATCCGCCCGCTTCGTACACAACCTACAGGACAAGGCTGTTGTGGACAAGATAGTCAAAGAAATTGTGAGTCTTTGTCTTTTTCCAAAACACTATTAAGCTCTCTTTGACATAGCAATTGTTTCTCCTAGATAGCAATGAGATGAATGGAGTCGTATGCTTCTAAATGTATATCCTGAGAAGAGGAGCCAACTGGTATTTCACTTGTATAGTTTAACTTATATAAACTATATTCTCTTGAATAGTTTCTGACAAGACATCAATAATGTGTTTTTATTTTCTAAACAAGTTTATATAACCGAGTACTTAAATACCAAGTATCCTGAATACACATACTCATAACAATAGCTTGCACTATAAATCACATTGGATTCAAAGCATCTGCCAAACACTGCATTTTGTGGTAAACTAAAATCTAATACAAACCAAAAGCAATATTTATAAGATGAACTGCATGCAACGAGCTTTTCCTCTTGTTTTCTATGGCCCAAAATAAGTATTTTATGGCACACAGCTGTGGATAAATGTTTTAACCCAATGGGTATGTTTGCAAGCTGTGAAAACCTTTGATTTTTGGAAAACAACTTGTGTAAGTGAAGTGTATATGTGATGCTTCATTTGAAGTTAAACTCAGATTGTGCGCAAATGGAGGATAGATTTTTTGTGCTGCATGAGGACTGCACTCTTAAGTATCAGGTAACTATGGAAATGTCTTATCTTTTCATCTGTCCTGAGGTAATGGAAAAACCTAATGAACTTATGAATGAACTTGAGCAGAGGATGAGGTTAGGACATAATAACTATCGGTTAAAATGCTTACTGTAAGGTTGCATAAGTTCATGAAGTTAGCAGGTTCAGGTCTGGCTTATGTATTTTTCTTTTTTGAGGTTTCTCCAAACTTGGCCCATTATTTTCTGTCTTTCTACTTTACATCCTAAAGTGGTCAAGTCACAATGAAAAAATAAGTTCAAAACCAATGAAATACACAGGTGAAAATGTCCAGGGCTGCGTTTCCAAAAAAGCATTGTAAACCCACGTGGACCGTAGCTCCATAGAAGAAGTAAGTAGGTGATGCTATCCTGAAAAAAATTACATTTTATAAAATGTAAATGATAGAATTATTTTTTTTTATATTTTTACACAATCAAATAGTTATTTCAGTCGTTTCAACTTACTGTCCATTGGTGAGTTACTGTACGTAATCTTAATAATGTTGGTTTGTTTTCCAAAAGTAAGCTGTCATGGTTATGGACAGAACCCAAGCGCAAGCAGACATGTTTTAAATAACAAAACTTTAGTTAAACCAAAAAACCCTCGATGGGGAAAACAAGAACAAAACAAAGATACAAAGGAAAACTTCCCAGAAGGGCGACAAAACAAACAATGTACTTAGGATAACAAATAAACTATAATCACCAAACTCAAGGACGGGAACAGGGGTAATCCAAACAAGACAGGGTCAGCAGGACAGACTAAGGTGGGTAAATGTGAACAGATAAACAATGAACCGACAAGGGACCCTGGGAAAGTGGGACTAGATAAAGGGAAACATCGGAGAGAGAGAGCATGGCGTGACAAACCAAAACAATGCTCTTTCTCCACACAAAACACATGGAACTGACATGATCCTGCTACAAGACTCGAAAACCAAGACAAGGAGAGGCAGGATGTCTATGTCTGATGCTATTTTTCTTGTATTGCATTTGTTCCTGACAAGATGCTTGCCATATCTTTACACATCTGTTCCTAATATGGTTTTATTAGAAATTCCCTGACAGTTCTGTATAACTTCACACAACACTTTGAGCAATTGTTTCCTGCTGGAAGACAGTAGACAGAACCACTGACTCTCAGCAGGTCTGGAATGAGAGGCAGTTTGGTCAAGTGACCTTTCTGTGTCTCACATCACACAGCATCTGCATATGGTCAGGAAACTTGTATGACTGAATGCTGGCCAGCTCTGCTGTGCCTTGCTGGATGTTCCTTCTGATCTTTGATAATGGAAAGCAAATCGCGAACATTTTTTGGCTTAAGTGTTGTTTTCTGAATAAGCATCACTTATCGAGGGCTGTCAAAGGAGCGGACTGCTGACCTTTAGGAATTTCTGTAGGGTTCATCATTTTGTGGTATTTGAAAAGAAAAATTACGCACAGGAATTTTTCTATTACCTGTCTTTTCCAGGAACTTTTCGGGAACAGCTGTTGCTCATTGACTTTAGAGTGCTGAGCAACATGATTCATGCAGGAGTAAAATGCACGCTATAGCTCTGAAGAAACTGTTGATGCAGGTGCTTGATACAGAAACCCAATCAAGATATTTAATCACAGGCTAGGCATAAATCCCATGTACTGTAATCCACTCAGCTCATCAACTTTCTCTGTTTATCAAGTGGGTTATATAAATGTTACATTTCAATAGGCAATACACTTTCTATTGTGTGTTTATGTCAGATGTGTGTGGTTAACAGTCTTTTAGTGAAAATCCTTTGTTGTTGTAGTGAAATTCCTTTGTTGTTATGGTTCTCTGTGATCTGTTGTTTGAGTGTTAGGATGCATCTGTCTGTCATCAGTATGCTTCAAATGAATAATGATCAGGCATGTGTTTTGTTATAAATATATGTTGACTTTAAGACTTTCCATCAATTTAAGTGACAGCATCTTATGTCAAGAATCAAGGAAATGCTGGCATGAGTATGCACTAGTTTCTTTTGGATTTGGAAACATTTCACACATTGTACTCAAGTCTCCTGTAGAGACTCAGAAATGTCCCAAAATGTGCTTCCAATGAAGAAAATCTGAAATCAGAAGTTTGATTCCAACATGAACACATCAAATTTCTTGTTAAATTCTCTGTTACTTATAAAACAGTTACATATATACAGTATGTAACATTTAGGCTATATGTGCACCAGTCCAGAGATTTACTGAAATAAATAACATGTTATTAATGTTATTATAGTTTTGTTTTTAGTTTAGTTTTTTTTATTAATATTTTAACTTAACTTATATTTATATATATTTCGTTTTTATGGTCATTTTTGTTAACGCTTTAGCAATTATGCTTTATGCTTTTGTAATTGTATTATTTATTAGTTAATTTTCTATGTTGCTATATAAGGTTAATTAATTTTTATTGTAGTTTTTCGAAGTTTATTTCTTAGACAAAATTTACATTTTCATTAGTTGTATGATGTTGTATTTGATTTCAATGAACAGAAAATTTTTCAAAGTTTCAATTTAAGGAAACTAAAATAACCTTGCTGTGCACTATCATTGCATGCATCGGCTTCTCAGTTAACGGATTTTCAGTTCAGTTATTTGTACATATTATAATTCAGCCTTTTTCACTTTTTTCCCTCTTAGACCGAAGTGGTGAATGATGTGGTAAGTCTTTATTACACAAATTTCATATAGGCAAGATTATTTAGAAGAGACAATATTTGTCATCTAAGCTTGCGTGTGTTGGTATATGTTTCAACAGTGCCCACTTTCACCAAAATGCACTTGTGAGAAAGGAGAAAGGGGGACCAGTGGACCTGCTGTAAGTGCTCAATGTTTTAAAAAAAGCTTTTCCACAATTCATACTGACCACATCTGTCAAGATTAGAAAAATTTAACACAAAGAAAAGGCTCATTTGTATTCTGTTGTCACACTTTGTGCAAGGAACACCTAAATTTTAGTTGACTGAGCCCTGTTTGTATGTAAAAAAAAACTTACAATTTTGAATTATTTCAAGTATTCATTTAATAGAACTGCGTTTTAACATCAATGGGAATGGTATGATAATAGTCATATTAAAATAGTCATTTTGAAGTAAATGTGTGGTTTAAAATATTTTGACTCAATCAGTCTGTAAATACTTAAGATATGGGCTGTCGTCATTTTCTGCCAGCTGTTGAATTCGAGTTTACGAAGTCAAGGATTTTAACAAAACAGTTTGACACCACATGCAGGGTTATTTTCTATCTGTGATTAAATAAAATAACGGCTGCAGACTTAATGTAGTAGATAAAAAACTTTAGGACAGTATTTGTGCAAGTTTTGCACATACTGTATAAAAGTAATGCAGAAGTTAAAAAAATGTCTATGTCATAGTACTTTCAGCAAAACCTTTGATTTCTAAACAAAAACTGATTTCTAAACAGTGGTGGTCATAACACATTTATACTTTTATGAAAATATACAAATATTTCTGCATCCAGTAGACTGCCTCCCTCCAACAAATGTGTTTCTGGAGGAATATTTGAATCTTTAAGCTACATTATATAATGCTATCATAGTTTCTTTTTCCAATTTCTTTCATCCACAGGGTAAAAAGGGTCGATCTGGAGATGATGGAAGCCCAGGACCCAAAGGACAGAGGGTCACAGCTTTCTTTCGTTAATAAACTCTCATGTTTGTAAACTATTGGTGCATGTTATCTTCAAATATGATGTGCTTCCTGCAGGGAGAGAGTGGGTTCAGTGGTCCTCCCGGACGAGATGGTTCAGAGGTGAATCAGTCCTGAACATGATGCCCTGTTATATACTTTTTATTATCTATTTGTGTAATGTGTCTCTCACCGTGTGTTCTGTATCGGTCATCAGGGGAAACCTGGGGACAACGGAGAGAAGGTAATCAACCTTATTATACTCTTCTTCACCATGATACGTATCTCGTCTGTGTGTGATGTCTGTGGTTTTTGCTTTCTTAAGGGTGAGAGAGGAGAATGTGGAACACCCGGAATCAAAGGAGACAGGGTTAGTGAGATTTCATCTACTGTACACTTCATCAATAATCTGATGTATGACTGTCTGATAATATATGTTTCAATAAAGGGTCCTGATGGTCCCATTGGTATCAGAGGAAGTCGAGGACTGCAGGTTTGTCTTCATGATGATCAGAATGCATTAGTCTGTTTGTCATGAGTGTTTTACTTCTTTAACATTGTGTTAAGCTTTCTTGTGTCTTTGCAGGGTTTATCTGGACCCAGTGGGGACACCGGCCCGGAGGGCCCACCTGGCAAAAAAGTGAGTTTCATTTGGCAATACAGTAAAAGAGGACTTTTGCAACATGCAAATATAAGAGGGTAGTGGGACAGTGGGAAATATTCAGGACCTATTATCATAAACTTTGCTTCCAAGTCTGATAGAAATATTCCTGGTGTAAAAACATAAATGCCTTTATGCGGCGGCATGTTGAAACATTCATCATGACTTTATTTGTTACTTTAAATGTTTGGTTTCCAAAACTATAAATCATCTATAGTTCTTTGTCAGTGCAGATGCGTGCTTCTAAACACTAATTATTTTTCTGGAATGTTCTTTTTTTTGACTTAGTGTCGGCTGTCAAGTTTTAGCCGAGCAACAGATTAATGCCTGAACTTGCTGTAGCACATGTGTGTTTGAGAGTGTGACACGTGAAAGTGTTTAGCCTAATGGGTCTGAACACAGTAATTGCCATCTCTAATTCAGCATGTCTGACATGAGCGTTTAAAGACCCCTTGTGTGCATGTGCCTGGACAGACATTTGTGCCTAACGGCATGATATGGATTTCAGTCTTGAAATTATTCTTAAAAGATATATGGTTTAATTATTTTGGTATTTCACAGATGACTTTGCACGATACCCCTGGAGTAAAGCTTCTTGCTTGAAGCAATAGCTCACACAAAATAAATATATAATTTTATCATTTCTTCATTTCAAAAACATAAATGTTGCATCTAGTAGGCATACCGCACTAAATACATTACCCTCCACAAAATGGCAAAAAAAAAATTTTGGGTTAAAGCATCTTATAGATAGTTCATCTTGTCTGTGGAACACAAAAGAAGATATTTTGAGAAATGCCCAAGTGGTTTTGGGTACATACAGTGGAAGTCAAAGGGGGTTAGAGTTGTCTGGTTACCAACGTTCTTCAAAATATATTTTGTTTAGCAAAAGAAAGTAATGCATGTTTGAAATGACATGGAAGTGAAAAGATTATGAAAATTATTTTTGTCACGGTTCCCCCTCTGTATTCCCCTGGACCACATTACCCACGATCCTCCATGCTCCATCACCTGTTCTGTCTCCCATCACCGACTAGGCTTATTCGACTTGATGTGGCGGGGCAAGATCCGACAGGCGGATGACATCACAGTACGAAACAATAAAAGGTTTGCTTCCGAGTCGATCTCGCAATACTTTGTATGTCATCCGCAGATCTTGTGGCGCCGCAAGTCGAACAAGCCTATTGTATAGTCTCGTCGTTTTTACGTAGATGCCTTTGATTTGTAGTATTGCACTTGTGTTCAGCTCCTTGAAAATAAATAAATATTTTGATTATTGTATTTCTCTGTGTCTCCGGTTTTGGTTGGCCACACATGTGACATATCACTTTATTTTCATTGTGACATTTTTTTTAGTGACCATCAAACAACATAATTCTGAACTAGGTCCAGACCAAAAAAAAGCTGCCAAAATGACCACCAAACCATCAATGGGAATTCAGTCTCTTCAGCAGCATCTTCCCTCAATTTTGGACTCATATCGGGTTTCTGGTAGCTCAGTGGTCAGAGCATGGTGCTAGCAATCCGAAGGTCATGGGGATTGCTCATACTCAGAAAGAAAATGTAGAGATTAAAGCAATGCAAGCGGATAAAAGTGTCTGCCGAATGCGTGAAATGTAAATGGACCGTTTGTAATTCAAAATGTTTCTGATTGTTTAGGGTGAGCGAGGCTTTCCCGGACCACCAGGATTCCAGGGTGAGACTGGGATTGGCCTTCCTGGACCAAAGGTAGACTTGAATTGTCATGAAATCAGATGATCTGTGTATTCATATCTGTGTTTATGAACTCATGCATGTGTGATTTCTTGATCTGTAGGGTGATGTGGGTTTACAAGGCAGAATTGGTCCTCCCGGGCCTCCTGGGCTTGGGGGGCCGGGCCTACCGGTAAATATTTTGAATCAAGAAGGGCTGCATTATTTTTTCAAGTATTACTTGATATACATTAGTCAGCATTCAATGTTCTGTTTTTTATTTTATTTTAAAGGGACCGCAGGGACCTCAGGGTATTTCAGGGGAGAAAGGCCCGCCAGGAGAGGGGTTTCCAGGGCCAAAGGTACAAACTACAGTCAAACCAAAAACTATTCAGACACCTTCAACAATTTCTCACGTAATCACAGGTTTTTCGCTATAGTTTGGAAAATGGCAATAAAATATGACAAGATCTGCCACGGAACCAATTTATCTTGATAATGTCAGATAACTTTGATTGAAAGGTATTTTGCATTTTTTTACACAATTACCATGCAATGTTTTGTTCAGTCTGTGTTAAAAAAAAAGTTGCATTAGGATAAGTGTGTTTGTCAGTTTTACTGGTTCACTGTATGAAGGATTTTTGGGGTATAATATCACAAAGTTTACCTTGTTTTGCTATACTCCGTTACATAAAGTGTTCTGCACCCGATAGTAAAATAAATATAAAAAATGATATCTGGTGTCTTATATTATTTTTGGTTTGACTGTATAAGGAAACACTACTGTGGCTCTTCTTAAAAGTTTGACTCCCGCTCATGTTGATTTCTGTCTATTCTCTCGTGTTTGCTGTCAATACAGTGTTTTTGGTGTTTGACAGGGAGAGAGGGGCCTGGAGGGGCCAAAGGGACCCAGAGGGCCAGTAGGTCCAGGGATTAAAGGAGAAAAGGTAAAACATAAAGAACATTGTTAGACGACTAGCAGAGCACACATGCTGACTTGAGTTGTTCTCTTCAGTTTCTGATTTTTTAGTTGGTTTTGAGCTGTCTTGAGCTCCTAATGTCATTTTCCTATCCGGATGCTTTGCATGAATGTGTCCCAGCTTGCAGTATTGAGTACTCAGCCCGTGGCTATGAAAAAAGGCATACTTATTAACCAGAGTATCAGTGTTTTATTTCATATACTATCATTTCAATAATAACTAGACTCAACATGATCTGACAGATTTGTTTGTTCATATGAATGTTGTGCATTGAATATTTTCTTTAGGTTTCTGGGTATTGGCATGAGTAACACGTCACACTGTTACACACCCTAGTGTGTATGGTCTCATTAGAAATTTTACGAAAAATTATTTTCTTTATTACTTTTGTTGTCTGTCATCTCTAACAAAAAGTAGACAACCTTAAAACATTCTAAAAGGTAGATGTTAAGTCATGTTTTGAGAGAACGCTAATAAACTATTAAGATATTGACTATTTCTCACCCAAATAGCAATGACAAATGCATTTTATTCATAATTTTCTGTTAATTCCAATTGTGGAAAAACAGTAATATGTATGCGTGTCCAAGAATAAGACTGTTTTTGGTCTATTTTCTTTCAAGGGTGATGGTGGTCCTTCTGGGCCCCAAGGACAAATTGGGCTTCCGGGAACAGGCATCCAAGGAGAGAAGGTACTGTTAAACTTGAATTTACTGTACAGTATGTGCTAAGGATAAAATACCTTAACACCTTCTGTATTGTATATCGGCATCAAATATGATTGATAAATTGTTGGGTTTGCTTATACTGTAGTATTGTTTTTGCAGGGTGTGGAAGGACCACGTGGACCCCCTGGAAGCAGAGGGCCACAGGGTGAGGGCTACCCTGGACAAAAGGCAAGAATTCCCCATCATGCTTTAAACACTGTCACAATATCAGAAAATAATAGAAATAGACACTGTGTGATGACTTATAGACCCAAACTATGTGTATGTTTGCAAATTGCTGCTTAAGGGCGATCAAGGTTTACCAGGTGAGATTGGTACACCTGGAGAGAGAGGACTAGGAGAACAGGGTCCCAAAGTAAGTCTTCAATTCATTTCAAGCCGGCATAAAATCACTCACTGGCCTTAAATTTTTGGTTAAACTTAATTAAGTTAGCATGTTTTTCTTTGTAATTTTCTACCAAACCGTTGATAGAAAATACTGTATCAGCATCCAAAACACAAGTGGGCATCATCTATATTATCAAAAGCACAATCAGATTTCTTCCTAGATCATACATGACATGGTGACCAGAAATTATGTTATGATTATGATTATTTTCTGAATTTGTAGGGAGAACCTGGAGCTACTGGATTGTCAGGATTACCAGGTTTACCCGGAGAGGATGGAGCTCCAGGACAAAAGGTATCATGTCTTACCTCAATCAATAACTCGCATCTCAAACAATTTTATCCAAATGCGCACACATTTCTGTATGTATTTCAGGGAGAACCAGGGGGCGCTGGGTTGAGAGGTCCTGAAGGCGCGGCAGGACTGGGCATTCAGGGTGAAAAAGTATCTCCCTCACTTAACTTTTACATTTAGTCATGACCACATTAAATAAAAACTCTTTTATAGTTCATCCATAATAAAAATTATTTTGTCATTTATTCCCCCTCATGTCATTCCAAATCTGTATGACTTCATTTCATCAGGTTAATACAAAAGAAGATACCTTGAAGAATGTTGGGAACCGGTAACTAATTTCCATTGTATGGACACAAAACTCGAGATATTTCTCAAAATATCTTCCTTTGTGTTCCACAGAAAAAGAGTCATATATAGGTTTTGAACGACATGAAGGTAAATAAATGAAGACTATACTATATTTTCCCCTAATACCGTCCGCTTCTGTCTAGCCATAGCAATCATGGTTTTGCTCGACTGCTATATAGAAACGCTATTTTATAAACCTCTTTGTAAAAGAAAACTTCCTCTCATATTGCCATTTTATAAGCCGTTAACCATACAAACTAAGGTGAAGCCAAACTATGTAATGTCTGTTGTTCAGGGTGACCAGGGTCAGCGGGGAATCCGTGGGTTGGCAGGGCCAACGGGAATAGCTGGACCCTCTGGGTCAAAGGTGGGTCCATAGTTCTCGTTAGATTTTCTCAAAATCAGTTTGAAACAGAAAACCAGGAAGAAATTAGCGTATCTTCCTTCCTGTCTATATAATTTTCTTTCTAGGGTGAGCCTGGCACCCCTGGCAGACAGGGTTTACCTGGACTCCCGGGACGTGCAATAACAGGAACAAAGGTAAGAAACCTCAGTTATCTAACAATTTAATATATATATTTTATTTGACAGAATTTTTTTAAAGTGTCGAGTATCTACAAACGTACACTTTTGAACAACATGCATTATGTTATTGTCAGGGTGACGTAGGTCCACCAGGTCCGGCTGGACCTGTGGGAGAGACAGGATATGGTCTTCCTGGGCCAAAGGTCATCCATTGCTCTCCAATAAACTTGAGTATCAAAATTAAACTTTAATGTTAAAATGATCAATGTTTCTAATGTTTATGTAAGGGTGAGCGTGGTGACCCAGGTCCTTTTGGTTTGCCTGGTCAAAAAGGAGATGGCTATCCTGGTCCTGCAGTGAGTCCATTCTTTCATGCAAATATTTATGAAATTAATAAACCCTCATATTTCCTCTTAAGGTTATACTGTTAAATTCATGGTGTGTCTGCTCTGCATCGTTTGAAGTTAAAGTATTAAAGGTTGATCCCACAAGCCATTTCACCGTTGTGCCCCTGAGAAAGGCAGCTCACTTTGTTTCAGGGGAGTTTTCTTATTGTGGTCATGTTCTGCCTTTGTGTGTTGACACTCGCAGGGTCTTCCTGGTCTTCCTGGTCTTCAGGGGGAATCTGGTCAAGAGGGGATAGGTTTACCAGGACCAAAGGTACAAGCTTTCTCATGTACCACCTACAGCAGATCACATGTATCAGATAAAGATACAGGGTGTGAATGCAGATGTTTCTCCATGACTGTGTTCTCAGGGCGATGTTGGCTTTAGAGGTTTGCCAGGTCCACCAGGACCTCGAGGGGAAGGACTGCAGGGACCACCTGTGCGTCAGTCCGCAGTCACAAACACTCAAAGTCAGATTTTGTATGTGATGGCATGATACTAGTGTACCTCAGCGTAGACAAAACAAGTGAAGGTTTTGTTTCCACCTTTATTTGACCTTGCAGTGTTTTTTAAACCCCTGAACATTCCTTGAGAATTGTTCCATTCCTTAAATGTTAAAATGATTAAGTCATTATATTTACCACACACCTAGCATTTTACTGTATTGATAATCATATATCACATTCATATAATGCACAATTCACCACCATACACCCACCAGCTCCAAATCTCTTACATCTGTCTAACAAATCCTCATAATGTTACCCAGTAATCCCTAAACATCAATTCAGATGTCCAGCAGCTTTAATCTCAGCGTGCATGTACATCAGTCTGGATGTGTTTTCCAACCATTTTTTGTGGTTAATAATGTGTTTCTGAATGAATCAGGGCACAATGGGGAGGCCAGGACATCAAGGACCGACCGGACCACCAGGACAAGGCTTACAGGGTCCAAAGGTGAGACACTGACACACGTGTGGAATAAACTCTTACGTACTTTCTATTTGGGAATATCTAGTAGGAATTTTACTGAATAATCCCAGTTCGCAAAATATTCAGTTGGCAGGTGCAATACACTTTCAGTGAATTTCTTACTGTTTTCGGACCTAACAATGTTTACAGGGGGATCAGGGGTCACAGGGTGTGGTAGGGCCGAGGGGACTTTCCGGAGAAGGAATCCCAGGATCAAAGGTCTGTGATTTTGTAATTTATGCTTTGTTTTATGAAAATTTATACCCTGTTAATGACAGGCCCATCTCTGTTTCTCAGGGGGATCGTGGAGCTCAGGGTGAGAGAGGGCTGAAGGGGATCAAAGGTGACATGGGAGATCCTGGTGTTCCTGGACAATCAGTTAGTAAAATAAATATTACAGTCAGTTTTAAAAAAAAACTAATTTGATATCTGCTGTGAAACTGTTATGAACAGCCTATGAAGTGTCAGTCTATAACCCGCCTGAAACTACTAACACTATGCACATTATTCAAACTCACACAGTAACATGTGTCATTTATAATTTCATGGGAATATGAACAGAATAGTTGTCATCTCAGACACAGTTAACCTTGACGTTGTGCCGTATTTATATTTTTACCTGGCACATCCCATGTACGCGCAGGATTTTTTCTCTCTCTATGATAATTAAATTATTTAAACTATGTTCTCCTTCTCCATGTCACTCACAAAGAGATGAAATATTTTCATCTTTAGTTGGACTTTCCACTTCCAGAGAGCTTGGAGATATTTTAATGCTTGAATTTATTCACGTTTTTCAGGGCAGATCAGGAATGAAAGGGGAGCCGGGCCTGACGGTATGTTGTTTTATATTTCACGTCATATTAAACTGCTATATTAAAATTTGGACAGTACTTAAGTAAGTTTTATGAAGCTTATCATACATTTTCTTCACTCCATTTGTATTCTTTTTCAAAAATCATGTTTTTTATTCTACATTCCAATTAATATCGATATCAAACTGCACTTGGGTTGTTTTGAGTTGATTTAATAACTCAAACACATACATCTATCTAATACAATAAAAATTGTTGAACTTAAACTCTTAATTTTCTTTGCCTTTAATACTGATCAATTAAGAATCTAGTTATTTTATTACTTGTACTTTTTATTTTTTTCTGGAAAAATATTTGAATAATAAAAAATAAATTATTTTACTGTACTTAAGGATTAGAGGTAAATAAAATATTTATGAAATGTAAATTTCACAATCTGTGAAATCCAGGCTAAGAGTTCAAATGTAATTATTGAGATAATGAGCATCAAAGTTTAATTTCCACCATTAACTTCACTATCGATTCAAGCTTTGACATGGCCTAACTCTGACTAAATGAAAGATATTAAGGTTATATTTTCACAGAATGTTCTTTACATTATGTAGGATGATTTTATGTAGGAAACAGTAGGCCTAAATCACAAAATATTACTTCAGCTGTGTTTTTACAGACTGGTTCACATATGCTTTATATTTTAGTAAACAATTCTTTTATAGTACAGATACTTGAAAAATGTAATAATCGAGTACAGTAAAAGTCCATACACTGTTGTGTTTTCAGAGATCTGAGATCATCAAGATAATCCGGGAGATTTGTGGTATGATCCATGCATGCATTTCTTTCAAAATATAATGCTACTTGTAAATCTATTTCCATTCCATTACATTGTCATTCCCATAACATTTTGCAATGTATTATCTTTCAGGCTGTGGGGTCAGATGTAAAGAACGCCCTATGGAGCTTGTGTTTGTAATTGACAGCTCGGAGAGCGTTGGTCCTGAAAACTTTGAGATCATAAAGGACTTTGTGGCTGCGCTAGTCGACAGACTCACCGTGAGCCGAAACGCCACTCGGGTCGGTCTGGTTTTGTACAGCCTTGAGGTACAGCTCGTCTTTAACCTCGCTCGCTACAACACAAAACAGGATGTGAAACAGGCCATACGGAGAATTCTTTACATCGGCGAGGGAACGTACACGGGCACAGCCATCCGCAAAGCTACTCAGGAAGCATTCTACAGTGCGAGGACGGGGGTCAGGAAGGTCGCCATCGTCATCACAGATGGGCAAACGGATAAACGGGAACCCGTGAAGCTGGACATCGCTGTTAGGGAGGCCCACGCCACCAACATAGAGATGTACGCTTTGGGAATCGTTAACGCCAGCGATCCCACACAGAATGAGTTCCTCCAGGAGCTTAATCTGATTGCCTCGGACCCTGACAGTGAACACGTATATAACATCGATGACTTCAACACCTTGCCAGGTAATCCACTGTTCACACAAGCATCTACTTTCCATCTTTTTGCTAGTGCAGAATCCTTAGTCTTGTATTTTATTTTCATCATTCAGCCCTCGAGTCTAAACTTGTCAATCAGCTCTGTGAGGATGAAAATGGAGCGCTGATCAATCTCATCAACGGTTTCCAAAACGGATACAATATCGATGGCAACGGCAGGTACAATTACGAAACCAACACATATAAAGGCAACAGAGAGGGTACCGGCACACACTCTGGAATAAACCCTGTAACTCATGAAAGTGGGAGGGGTGACACTTTAGCCCCACCCACAGATATTTCAGACATTAACAAGGTTAGTGAACTAAAGCTAAATTTAAGCTGTTAAGCAGTGTTTTTGAATGCTGTTTTGAGTTTGTACATTTTCCTCAGGAGGTTCAGAATTTGCCTAAGAAACCAGACGTACAGTCTTCAGAGCAGAGCAGTGGTAGAGGAGATACCCCAACATTCACTGGGGCATCCACAAATGGCAAACATTCACCAGGAACCTCTGTGCAGTACATACCAGCCCCTCGACCACCTTTACCTAAGGGTACAAACCCACTATTATTCAAAACTGAGCTGAAAATGATTTTTAAATGTCTTTTAGTAACATTTCGGTAACACTTTACAAAAAGGTGCCATTTTGTTAACAGTAGTACATGCATTAGCCAACATAAGCTTTTCCTGAAGTAGCAAACAAGATGCAGAACCCATAAATAGCATCATAAATATCACAACAATATCCTGAACTTAGTATGTTAAAACACCAGTAGAAATGTGTGCTAAAGATATACTGTCCAGTCGGACAGAGACCTTATATTTCCAAAATTGCCACTTTTCAGCAGCCATATCCCCCTGTAGCCCAAGACTGGTTGCCCACTAGAGCTAAGCAAGGCTGAGCCTGGTCAGCCTGGAGGGGAGACCTGCTGAGAATCTAGGTTGCTGCTGGAAGGATTGTTAGCGAGACCAGCAGGGGTGATCACCCTGTGGTCTGAGTGGGTCCTAATGCCCCAAAATAGTGATGGGGACACTATACCGTTCTTTCGGATGAGACGTTAAACCCTGTGGTCATTAAAAATCCCCAGCATCCTGGACAAATTTGCCCATTTCCCTATATACATCATGGCATCCTAATCATCCCCATAAAATTGTCTCCTCTCCACCAATAACCTGGTCTGTTTTGTGGCGCAATATGGCTGCCGTCACATCATCCAGGTTGATGCTGCACATTGGTGGTGGTTGAGGAGACTCTCCCCTTCAATGTAAAGCTGTTTGAGTGCCCAGAAAAGCGCCATATAAATATATTGAATTAATTAACAAATTACAGGAAATAAAAAAACATAATTTTTTTTAAATTGTTGTCAAAGCTGACAAGCTCTTTTTAATACTTTTCATTGGTACAATATTTGCAAAACCCACAGACAAACATGAAGGGTGACCAATAGTAATGATTTATAAAAAATAAAAATCATGGAAAATTGACACGCAAGGTTTCAATCCGACAAAGACAATTTTTGTTGTCAAAAGTATTTTTTATAAGGCTATAATACATGTTAATATCATGATGTTCAGAAATTGTGCCACTGGACCCACGATGTGAGCTTCTCCTGGATCAGGGTCCCTGTCGAGACTATAACATCCGCTGGTACTACGATCGGCAGGCCAACGCCTGTGCGCAGTTCTGGTATGGTGGCTGCGATGGGAACCGCAATCGCTTTGACACAGAAGAAGAGTGCAAGAGGACGTGTGTGAGAGCAGGTAAACAACCCACCTGATGAATATTATCTCTGATCAAATTAAAACTGCATCCTGACATGTGGTCATACTTTTGGATTTTAGGAGGCTGAAGTCCAGGGCTCAGGATCTTTAGTCCATTTATGTCTGTTATTCTTCACCTGCCAATGCAACTGATGGCCCTGCACTGAAATACACAAAGTATATGTATGTATGTATGTAAATGAATGATGGAATCCAGCACACGTCACAAAACAAGACGAGGGCATCATATGTTTTTTCAATAATTATTAAAAACAAATTCTTTAATCTGTAAAGAATCAGCTCCGAGATCAGTCACCAAACAACCATACATTCTCTATATCTCTTTACCACTATTGATATCACAGGCATTGCTTGAGCCAAGTTATCTTGAGCCAAAGGCCAAAAACACCCAATACAGGTTGGCGGTCCATCACGGTACATTGGATAGAAAATGAGTTGCCGTTCACAACACATGAAAGAAAAGACAGAATGTAATTCCGAGTATGCAAACACATACACATATTCTACATATTTTTGAATGAATTATGCATCATTCTACGCTGTGAACAATCAATATTATACATTGTCAAAGTTACTTTGATTCAGAGTTAATTTGCATTTTATACTTATGTAATGAATAAAACGTGGTCTGGGATTTAGATTGTTAATGTGGTTTACATCAAGGGAAAATGTTCGTCATTTTGTACCTAGTTTGTACATTTTTAATAAATTTGTTTATGTGTATTAACATCTTGGCTTTTCCATGGTAAACTGATCGGAATTAAGCAGTGTTTTGTAAACAGTCAAGATGACTGATGTTTACCTATAAACATCTTTTTCTAATAGTCTGCAAAGATTAAGCAAAAAGATGAAATATTTTGTGTTCGACAGAAAGAGGTTTGCACTGATCTCTGTTTTTGGGGTTGGTTTTTGGTAGATTTCTTAAGGTAGCTTTGAGGATGCACTGACATCTCATGGGCTAAAGTGAAGGTGCAATTGCTCAAGGTGTTGAACTAACAGATGAGTTACAGGGTTTATCTAAGTGAAATATTGCATAACACAACTTTTAAGGGATAGTTTACCCAAAAATGAATTACTAAACCTCAAGTTGTTGCTAACCTGTATACATGTTTTGGTTCTGTGGAACACAAAGAAAGATATTTGGAAGAATATAAGAAACTGAGATTTCTTGTTTTTTCCAGGACACATATAATTTTTTTTAAATCAGTATACGTTCATTGAGAAAAGAAAAAATGAACCAAAATAAAGATTTCTGTAAATGGAAAAATAAAATACCAATTTACAAGTACTTGATTAATAAACTTTTTTCTTATCCCATTGGTACACACTTTATTTTATAAAAAACATTTTCAGAAAAAAAACATCATACCTCAAATCAAAAGTAAGAATCTTATTTTAAGAAATGTTTGGATACTTGGAAAGCAAGACAAAAATACTAAGAAAAATCTAATATATAATAATAAGAAACTTATTTCAACGTGACAGAACTTTCAAAGATGTTTTCTCTTATACAAGGTTGCTTTGTAAGTAAATTTATCTTGTTTTTTGTCAAGCACGTTTTAAGTTTTTTGTGGGAAATACTGGTGAAGAAAGTGTGACTTAAATTGAATGTACTCAGTGCTTGTGTTTAGCAGGGCTTCCAGCACATATAAGTAGGCTAACGCCTTCTTTTTTCAGTCATAGTTAGATTTAAACTGATTTAATCTGTTCTGAATGATAATGTTTCTGTGACTCTGAAGGCTCTGGGTTCTTTCGGCATCTGAAATGGTCTCTTCACCTGTTGTAGTTACAGCTGTCTCAAAACCATGCTGGTGCTTCATATGGTGAACTTACTCGGACACTCGAACAAAAAATACAAACATGGTTATTTCCTTTCCTGTTTTTTTATTTCTTTTTTAAAAAACCTCCTTGAATCTTTATGTCCCGTGACTGTCCCACTATGACAGTTGCCATCTGTGTTGGCCAACACACCCGGATCCCCCTCTTCACAACCAGTATTGAGGGATGACAGTGGCAGTGGGGGTGCAGAAGACTGGTAGGGTTATATTTAGAACGGCAGGATTAAATAACAGCCCCTTCAGTCTAGCAATCTTTCTACCCCTCTGTCCTTTTCCAGCCCGGACCGTGTGGCAAGCAGACCTGCCACCACCTTCTCCCCTTTTTTCTTTTCTTGTTTTCCAAGTCCCATCTCAACACCAGCATGGATCCCAAAGCCTTAAAGGAGGAACTTCGCCTGTTCCAGACTACCTTGCTTCAAGATGGACTGAAGGAACTTCTGAATGAAAACAAGTTTGTGGACTGCACTTTGAAAATCGGTGACCGCTCTTTTCCCTGTCACCGTCTGATCATGGCCGCCTGTAGCCCCTACTTCAGAGAGCTCTTCTTTTCCGATGACGGCAAGGAGAAGGACATCGGCAAGGAAGTGGTTGTAGACGATGTAGATCCCAGCATCATGGATATGATCATCCAGTATTTGTACTCTGCTGAGATCGACTTGACGGATGACAACGTTCAGGAGATATTTGCTGTTGCCAACCGTTTCCAAATACCCTCAGTGTTTACAGTATGTGTTAATTATCTCCAGAAGAAACTATCATTGGCCAACTGTCTCGCCGTCTTCCGGCTCGGCCTGGTCCTCAGCGTGCCCAGACTTGCTATAGCAGCACGTGATTACATCGCAGATCACTTTGAAACCGTGGCTGCCGAGGAGGAGTTCCTTCAACTGGCGACCCATGAACTCCTGGCCCTAATTGGTGGAGACACGCTCAATGTGGAAAAGGAGGAAGTCGTGTTTGAGTCGGTGATGAAGTGGGTGCGCAGCGACAAGGCGAAGCGTGCCAAGAGTCTCGGGGAGGTATTCGAATGTATCCGCTTCCGTCTGCTGACAGAGAAGTACTTCCGGGAGAAGGTCGAGACTGATGACATCATCAAGGCTGATCCAGAACTTGCAAAGAAGTTGCAGGTCATCAAAGATGCTTTTGCAGGAAAACTCCCAGAGGCGAATAAGAAGCAGAAGAAGGAAGGAGAGGTGAACGGAGAAGAAGGAGAGGAGGAGTTGTTGCCGGGTTACCTGAATGATAGTCTGCGATTGGGGATGTATGTAAGAGACCTGATCGTCATGATCAATGACACAGCTGCTGTGGCATATGACGTGGGTGAGAATGAATGTTTTCTGGCTGCTATGGCGGAACAGATCCCAAAGAACCATGTAAGTCACTGCACCAAGAAGAATAATCTCTATATTGTTGGAGGACTGTTTGTTGATGAAGAGAACAAGGAGTGTCCACTGCAGTGCTACTTCTTCCAGGTATGTCCTTGAAAATACTTTCGAAAACCATCTTTATCTTCAGTCAATAGTTGTCCCCACCAGCTTACCAACTGAATTACCTTACAAACCCATTCATGCCCCAACGTTCCGTTCGTTGGATAATTCTGACTTTTTTTTAAAGCAAATTTTTATCTTCTTTATTTAATTTGGTTTCTTGTTGTAGCTGGACTGTCTTGGTGCCGAATGGAGAGCCATGCCCCCCATGCCCAGTCCCAGATGCCTATTCAATCTGGGCGAATATGAAAACCTGTTGTTTGCCATCGCTGGCAAAGACCTGCAGACCAACGAGTCCCTGGACTCGGTCCTGTGTTACGACACTGAGTATGATGTCAATTTATCTGATCTTATTAAATAGTCAGTTCGTTTTGGTTTCTATTTCTGTCGAACTATTCTTAACTGTTCAGCTGTCTAGCAATGTGTTGGGTAGGTTATTTATAAGCAGGATATGGTTGAAGACTCGTGGCTAATATTTCATGTCATTGCAGTAAGATGAAATGGAGCGAGACCAAGAAACTTCCTCTGCGTATTCACGGCCACGCCGTTGTCTCACACAACAAACTGGTGTACTGCATTGGAGGAAAGACAGATGAGAAGTAAGTGTGTAGTCCTGGTAAACCACAATACAGTTTATAAATCAAACTTTTTGTTTACTTGAAAACATGAAAAGCAGAATGTTTTCTGTGATGGTTAGATTTTGGATTAGAGGGTAGAATATATAGTTTATACATTAAAAAAATCCTTACATCCATGCAAAGTCCCCTAAATACATGGAAACTCTGCATGTGTGTGAGTGGTCAGTGGTGTTAGAGAACATATGGTGTAGTTCGCAGCTGTCTGCTCTGTCAAAGATACGGTTGTGTTTTCAATAATGGTCTCCACAGGGTGGTACTTATCACATATGCTTTGTGTGTTACCAGGTTGCCAGATCTGTGTGACAAAACTAACCAAATGGCTAATGACCCCACTCCAAATACCAAACTTTTAAAATGTCTTTGTTACACCTAAAATACGTATTTCACAGGCCTTGTTTTGCATTAAACACAATTTATATTATACCTATAGACGGTTTTAGTGGAAACAACAAAAAACTAAGTTTGTGGACCGCAACTTCCGAAAAGGATCAACAACTGTTGGGTAGTAACCCACGGAATAAAAAACAACCTGTGGCAGCAGTTTAAAAGTCGCCCAGTTCCACACGAAAACCGCAGACTTGGCAACCATGTTATCTGAATAAAGATTCAGTGTTGCTTTCTTAAGCCACTTTTGCTATTTCATTTGCATTAATACACTGGTTAAAACCATGGGATAAAACATAGTCAAACAAGTTTCAAAATGAATGTAACAATGTTATCTTTCTTCCCTCTTTCTCAGCAAAGCTATCAATAAAATGTTTGTGTACAACCACAAGCAGTCAGAATGGAGGGAACTAGCGGCTATGAAGACACCCAGAGCGATGTTTGGAGCTGGAGTTCATAACGGAAAGATTATCGTAACTGGAGGAGTGAATGAGGAAGGTCTCATAGCTTTATCCGAAGCCTACGATTTTGGAACAAACAAGTATGTATCAAACATTGATGCCTTGAATGCAAATTGTGAAAAGCGCTATATAAATAAAATTGAATTGAATTGAAGATCCACCCATAAGGACAATACACTAGACAAAAAAAAACTGCATGTTGTACAAAGGCATATTTAGTTGTGTCTATCCTGTATTCATCCATGTGGTGTGCTCCTTAGTGTATAAGGGATAAAGTACGGTCATTTTAGCAAAACCAATAGGAATCAAGTTTTTTTTCAAGTCTTTAAGCTACCCGAATGCATGATAAGGCAGCAGGCCGAATTAATACAGGCTTCATTTATTTAGATATTCTTTACTGTTTTCTTGTGTTCAGGTGGGACACTTTTGCAGAATTCCCTCAGGAGCGTAGCTCTGTGAATCTAGTGAGCACGGGGGGGAGCCTGTATGCAGTTGGAGGATTCGCGATTGTGGAACTGGAGGACAAAAACATTGGGCCCTCTGAGATCACAGACATCTGGCAGTAAGTTCCACAGACGTTTACAAACAGGAATTTTGTTGGACGTCACTAATGATGTTAGTTATGGGTATTCAACAAAGTTGGCCTAATCTTGAATGCATTTGTGTCATACAACCAATATACAAAAATATTGTAATTTGGAAATACAAGAATCAGTAATAGTCTGACCCTTAAACTACATTACACAGTAAATTGACCCGTTTGTTTCCATTTGCCTTTCAATTTTAACAAGGTATGAAGAGGACAAGAAGGCATGGAGTGGTATGCTGAGAGAAATGCGCTACGCCTCTGGTTCCTCCTGCGTTGGCATGCGTTTAAATGCTGCCAGGATGCCCAAACTCTAAAGAAAACCACTCTTTCCCCAAGTGTGCCCCCTATGGCCATTTGACCTCAACACACAGCTGTCTGTTTCAGTTTAGTCTAAAATAAGTCCATGCTCTAACCACTGAGCCACAGGAAAGCATATTTTCACTTTTATTATTATAAAACCATGGTTATTTTCCATTTAGGGTGGGTGAGAAAAAGGCAAAGAATGGGTTCCTCTAGTTAATTTTCGTTGACATTAATTGCAACACAGATGCTATTAAACCTGTCTATGTGAACATAAGTAATTTCTCCATTTAACTCCAATTAGACAAGGTGTAAACAAGGTCAGGTACATTTCTGCATTTTTAATATATCGTAGTAGAAATTCTAGTTCTCTGCTCAGATAACACTGTTATGTATGTGCTATTTTTTGTAAAATAAACATTTTTAAACGGTACATACTAACCTGTGGCTTACTTGTGTTTTTGTTTGAGCGAAGATCACCCAATATTGCAAAACGGAAAGATGTGTACTATAAAAGCATGTTACAGAAGGAATAGAGAATTACATTTTCAGTTACTTGCAAAGTGTGTGACCAGTGATTATCACACCCCGGCACAATAGGTGGCGGTATGCACCTATATAAGTTGGTTGCGAACCGCCGTCAAAAGAAAAGAAGAAGACGTTCAGGCGGGTTTTCGTTTTACCCACAATCCACCGCTACTTGTCACGACGCCATCTTTGCAGCCCCGCGAGCTGAGTACACGAGAAGGCGTTTTGATGTTGATTTTCTTTGACCTCTCTTCACTTACGTTTGATTAACGCAAAACAAACATGTAAGTGTTATTTTGTCTCACACGTATAACCCGGTGAGCTTTGAATGTGCGTCGAATAAGCGGAAAATACGTTATGTCGCAATTAAAGGGCGCTCTCTTGACTACATATAGCACGTTAGCATGCTAATCATTCAGTCATTGTGCAGATAAATAATCTAACGTTACGGTTGCTGTTATTATGAGCAAGTACCACTAAAGTATTCATTTTCTACATTATATTTTGTAAGCGTATGTAATTTAAATTTAATCACGTTGAGGTTGGCGCTAAGTATGCAGCTGTAGATTTAGAAGTGTGGGTGCTTCGCGCGCGTGTACGCATTTACGCTAAGTGCAGACGAACCCTTACGTCTGTCTTTACATGCATAACTTGGCCTTTAAAAAGTTTGAAGGTTACATGCTTATTTGCAGCAAGATACTAAAAAAATGAAGTCTCACGACCTACTTTATTGACTTTTGTGGATGATGTAAATTATGATTGAAGCCAGGCCTTGCGTGCTTCGAATCCGTTGTATTCCGCTGAAAGTGAAAGTACCTGTACATTACACGATTCATTTAAGCAGCCAATGACTGCTGATAAGCCTTTGTGAATATTGTTTTCGTGTGTTATTTTTCAAATACTTTAAGTTTTATGATGCTCTTTTATAATCCTAGAGCTGTACTCATGTGTCACGTGTTTTGTATTTGCAGTGTAATGGGGGTGAAGACGCAGCGTCCTCGCTGCTTCTTCGACATTGGCATCAGTAATGTGCCGTGTAAGACTTTATATATACATGTTTCTTATATAAAATGGAACAGAACGTGCCATTTAATTCCTATTTTGACTCTTGCATTTTTTTCTGCAGCTGGGAGAGTTGTCATCGAGCTTTTTTCAGATGCGTGTCCCAAGACATGTGAGAACTTCCGCAGCTTGTGCACAGGTAAAATAAAGTTTTAATTCTGCATGCCAGCCTGGGGTTACAGACATGCTCTATAATGTAACGTGTTGATTTAAAATTGGTGGATGTAAAGTAATCTTTTTTTTTACAATAAAATGATCTCTGTCTCCAGGTGAGAAGGGAATCGGCAAGACCACCCAGAAACCCTTGCACTACAAAGGATGTCTGTTCCACAGGATAGTAAAGGACTTTATGATTCAAGGAGGAGATTTCAGTGAAGGTATGACAGTCGGTGTCTTCATTCCCTTACACTATTGAACTGGCTGTGTGTGTGTGATGACGTTTGATGATGTGTTTGCTCTAACAGGTAATGGCAGAGGTGGTGAATCCATATATGGAGGTTTCTTTGAAGGTGAGTTCAAAGAACATTTCTTCCTCTCTTTTTTCTTATGGTCCTTGAAAATTTAACGGAATTATGAATTTGATTGAATTGCAATCCTTGAAGTTATTAAATTCTCCAGTTTGGGAGTAAAATGCTTGGTTTGAGTAAATTCCCATTTTCAAATCTTTTCATTCTTTAGATGAAAGTTTTGCAATGAAACACACCAAGGAGTTCATGCTCTCAATGGCAAACAGAGGGAAAGACACCAATGGCTCACAGTTTTTTATGTGAGTCCGGCACACTGGTTTCTTAAGCGCCTCTTTAACATCCGGACGTGATGATGATCAGCAGTGCACTCTTTTCTTGCAGCTATGATGTAGAATAGATGTACATGTCCTTGTCATTGGTTTGGCCAAATCGATTTGTGGTGTGCATTAATCACTGTTTTTGTGTTTGTTAGATTTGTATTGACATTCTACCTCACTGTTTTGTGTCCCTGACCATAGAACTACAAAACCAACTCCTCACTTGGATGGGTGAGTGCAGTAGAATGTAGATGTTAGTTTAATAAATTACTAGGCTCATTTTTTGTGTTTGTCCCTGATAGTTAAATTTGTGTTTGTTTTCCTTTGCACCAGAATTCATGTGGTGTTTGGTCAGGTGATCTCCGGCCAGGAGGTAATCCGAATGATCGAGGGTGAGAAGACTGATGCCAACAGCCGACCCTACGCCGAGGTCAAAGTGCTCAATTGTGGAGAACTAATTCCAAAATCTAAAGGTAATATGTAATTTTTAGTGTCATGTGAATGCTTCATAAATAGTCACTCTATTTGCAAATTTCTTTTTTGTTGATAAACATGGAAATACCAATTCTTACAATTAAATTATTTTTTTGTGCTGTGCTCTTTTTGGCCCAGTTTAAAACTGGTATGGAAGATGTGTTTTGGTCGATTAGGTCACAAGAGGACAAAGAAAGTCATACAATTATGTTCAAAATAATAGTCTAACATCACGATCAGTCACGTAGAAATTAGTTTTTGGTATAAATTATATTTCTATATGGACAATATTTGATTAGTAAGTGTAGTAGAGTAATAGAAAAAAACATATAAAGTGCAAAAAATGATAGGCTGTTCAGCTAAAATGATATCAAATGCTTTAAAATAGCAACAAAAACCAGAAAGAAAACTGAAAACTACCATTCGAATGAATCGAAGAATAGCCAAAATGGCAAAGACTCAGCCAATTATCAGCTCCGGGGATCATAGAAAGTCTGATGTTACCTTTGAGTACTGTAACAATTAGAATATCCCTTTA
The DNA here is from genome assembly GCF_947034865.1 of Barbatula barbatula. Taxonomy (NCBI): domain Eukaryota; kingdom Metazoa; phylum Chordata; class Actinopteri; order Cypriniformes; family Nemacheilidae; genus Barbatula; species Barbatula barbatula. The sequence continues at coordinate 4,763,444 of NC_136770.1, read as the reverse complement.
TTTCAACAAGACAATGACCCAAAAAACACCATTAAGCGAGCAGCATCTTCGTTCCAGACCAACAAGATAAACATTATGAAGTGGCCAGTCCATAATCCAATAGATAACTTCTGGGGTGACATCAAAAACAAAGGCAAAACAAGAAATGCAGAGGAATTGAGGTCTGTGGTAGGTCAATCGTCCTGTGCTGGAATACCTGTTCACAGTTGCCAAACGTTGGTGAACTCCATGCAACACAGTTGTGAAGCATTTCTCAGAAACTCTGGCTATACAACTAAATATTAGTTAATTGATTCACAAGACTGCCAAATCTTCAAGCATTTTTTAATTTATACGGTAAAAAATGCAGACACTGCTATTTTTTGAACAGCCCAACATTCCTTATTCTTCACTTTCCGTTGAGTAATAATAAGTTTGATACTTTTTCTTCATGGTTTGATTATGAATAGAATGTGCAGTGTTCCCAATGCAGTTGTGTATTGAAATAAGTTAAGGATTTTGAGCTTTACTCACTTTTTTTTATTCTTTAGAACACAACTGTACCTGCTAACACCTGATGTTTTAATCTGTATGTTGTGTCCACTTTTGACCAATTCTGTCCTTATTTAAATGAGGGGAGGGTTTATTGGCAGATAAATACAAGGGATTTTCAGATATTTCGATCGAATAAACTAAATTAGGGCATGTAATGCACATATGAATATGAAAAAACATGCACATAGTAGGGTTTTTTATTTATGACAGTCCCGAGACACTTTGAACACTGTGTTTCTCAAAAGCAGAAATGGTGAGAAAACATTGTGTTGATACGCTTTTTATCTTTAATCCAAATTTTTAGGAAAGTAGGTTGTTTCTTGTGGCTGTTCAATTGCGTTCCCCCTCAAAAATGTTTCGACTACCTCTGGAAGTGGTCAGAAATAGACATGCTCAAGACATTTCACACCAGCTTACACCTGTATTTATCGTTGTCCACTTGTGATCCGATCGACCAAGATGCATCTTAAAACCAGGTGCAAACAGCCTTTTATATGGATTTACTGCACTCTATAAGAATCAAGATGTATTTCTTTGTGCATGCTCCAATAGCAAAGTTATAACAAGTTAATAGCTTATGATATAAAACCAGTCAGTAGTTAAACATTTTTGCAAGCATACAAATGGAATCGTGCCATAAACTTTTATCTTCCAGCAAAGAAGGATAAAAAGCGTCAGTCTTCCAGCGAGAGTGAAGATGATTCCACAGAAAGCTCATCAGACTCCAATGACTCAGAGAAGGAGGAAAAGAAAAAGCGGAAGAAAAATAAGAAGGAACACAAGAAAAAGAAAGAACAGAAGCACAAGAAGAAAGAGAAAAAAGGGTACCTGTCAAATTCCTTCTGCGCATTTAGCATATATTAATCTAAAATGAAATGCTTTAAAGGTGGAGGACTTTGGACATGCTATAAGCATTTCAATAGTAAAAGCTGAATTTGTCTATACCATGGTATGGTACAGGGTTGTGCCGGAACATATGTAAATGCTTTAAATGTGTTTCTGTGCAGGTCTGATGAGGAAGAGGCCGATGCTGAACCTGTGTCTACCATTCGCCCAGAGGAGGTCCCACCGGTTCCTGAAAACCGCTTTCTGATGAGGCGTAGCCCCCAGAAAGCCAAAGATGATGAGCAGGAAAAAGAATCACGCAAGGAGGACTCTGGAAGAGAGAGGCAAAGAGAGAGAGACCGGTAGGTGGCAATTGATTTATCAGCACACTTGAATTAAATGTTATATATGCGAGTTATCTCCAGCTCTTAACTTAGGTAAACTATGTTCCAGACCTACGGCGAACACGCGCACCAACCGCACAAGACTGGTGATGACCAGGTCAGGGCGTAGAATTAAGGGACGAGGACCCAGGGTGAGACATAACCCAATATTGTTTGGTTGAAATGAAGTACAGGTTTTTATACATATTTCTCTTAACATTCTAATCAATCTCTTCTGTAGCGTTATCGGACACCGTCACGGTCTCGTTCCCGCTCATGGGATCGGTTTCGGCGCAGTGAGACCCCTCCACACTGGAGACAGGAAATGCAACGGACACAAAAAGCTAAAGCAAACACTGTCTCTACCCAGGAGCGATGGATTAAAGGGGACAAGTATGGCCAATTTTAAAGTCCATGCAAATATTGTATCCACGATTTATACAATATTGAATTTATAAAAAAAGCTGATTTACCCACCTCAGTATTGTTTCAGCGTCATACTTTAGTTTTAGAAACTAAATTCGAATTGTTTGCCTTTTCAGAGGAGACATGTCCGAGGAAAAGAAGGAAGCCACTGAGCCATCCAGTGAGAAAAAAACAGCTGCAAAGGAAGAAGCAAAAAAGAATTCTGAAAGAGAGAAGGAAGGAAAGCGCAATAAATCACGCAGTGCTTCAAGAGGAAAGGATAGGAAACGGGACAGACATCGCTCCAAGAGCAGGGACCGTGACTCACGGAAAAAGTCAGATGCAGATAAGAAAGCTCGCAGTCGAAGCAAAAGTAAAGACAAGAGAGAAAAGGATGACAAGGCGAGCAAAGCTGATGACAAGGCGAGCAAAGCTGATGACAAGGCGAGCAAAGCTGATGACAAGGCGAGCAAAGCTGATGACAAACAAGGGCGTTCCAGCAGCAGAGACAGGAAAGAGAAGGACACAAAAGAACGAGAGAAGGAGGGTGAACGAGAAGACCGAAGCAAGGAAAGAACCAAGCAACCTCCTGAAGGAAGTGTAAAGGAGAAAACGAAAGAGGTTGAGAAGAAGAAAAATGGCGAGCAGCATCGCGACAGATCGAGAAGCAAAGAAAAGGCTCGCAATTTGTCTCGGAGGTCTAGGTCAAGGGGGCGAGGTCAGCGCGGGCAGTCTCGTGACAGAGGTCGTGACAGGCGTCACAGCAGCAGTCGGGATGGGAGGTCGTCGCGTAGGTCACGAAGCAGAGACCGAGATAGGGCTCGGGATCGAGGAAGAGAAGCCGAAGACCGAAACCAGAGGAAGAGCACTGGCGAGTCGAAGATTACAGAGAACAGAAGCAGAGACAGGAGCTCCAAAGAACGTTCCTCTCAGAAACAACGGAGCAGAGACCGAGACGAACGACAAAGCAGTAACAGGAAGAGAAAAGAGAAGAGCCACAGTGGAAGCAGCGATTCTGAGAGTGATGAAGACAAACAGAAGAGACGAAAACGGAGCGAGAGCCCAAAATCGAAAGAGCGAGTGAAGGACAAATCTAAAAGCCCGAGAAAAGATGTGAAGAAAAAGGACTCTGACTCTAGTCCCAGCGACAGCGATTAAGAGTGCATGTGTTCTGGTCTCCAGTGTGAACATTCGTTGTACAACAATCGATAAAAAAGAGACTGCTGACATATTTGAGTGACCATGTAAACTGGAGATGCTTTCGATATTTTTCTTGACTTGACAGTCAGCGAAATCCTCATTTCACATTTGTCCTGCTTTTATCTGTCAACTACATTCTTTTATTTTTCCCCATTATCCAATTTAAATGATTACTGAAGATAATGGTTTTATTTCTCTTAAGTTTCTGTCTTTGCTGTTTTTTTTTTTTTAAGGGGGTTCGTTGGGCATATGTTTGCATACCTTGGAATTTTGTTAGGGTTTTATGTTTGTAAAGAGAACATGAAAATGTAGGTTCTGTTTAATTTGAGAAATAAAATTGATACTGAACCTGACTTATGTCCTTTACTAGCATTAGTGAAGTAACATATTTTGTAAATATACACCGTACAAATCAAAATTTCACTTTCTAAATTCAAGTCTTAAGGGCTTGAAAAATGAATTCTGAATGCATATTAATTTCTTTATAAATCGTAGATTAACTCAATAAATTATATTAAGTAGGAAAATGTGCATGCCCTCCCGAAGTTCTTGGAATGCAGTTCAAACAATCTATGTGAAAGATCGCTGGTTTTCTAGAAGCTTAATTACTAATTTATTCACTGCATAGTTCGTTGTCATTTTAAGGCTTTTAAAGCCATTTAAAAAATGTGTTTGTATGGTAAACGTAAGGAATGGTGGATACTAGTCAGATTTTGACTGGTAGTGTATACTTATAAAGCAAGCATGAAAGTAAATACTTTTAAATATAAACATGTATAAATACATGACAAAATAACTGAATAAATAGTCTGAATTAAAAACTGAATTGTGAGTTGAACTAAGATAACATCTTTCTTGCTCAATTTGAATGAACGACCGATTGCGGAAAACGAATACTTATTTGAGTGGCCAATCAGAGAGTCGAAATCGCTTTAGGATTATGACTGACGTGAGCCAGAGCCTATCGGAGACACGACTTCACTTCTGGAGGTGTGACTAATCGTGCTTCGTGTAGTCAGCGAGGGTCTGTTGCGGAATCGGTAATATATAATCGAATTATTCAATCGGGCTGTCGTCTTGAGGTCAGTACATATTTGTATGTTTCCTTATATCTAGTATGTCAAATTCTGTACAATGTAACGCTATTTTGAATGGCGTTCGTTTGCCGGGTTTGTGACATTCCATTCCGTAAGTCATACCGTGCATCTCATCGGATTTATCCAATGTTTTATTTGACAGGATGAAGACCTTGATCGCGTTCGATTTTGATCACACGATAGTGGATGACAACAGCGACACATGGGTGATCCGATCAACTCCCGACCAGTGTTTACCCGACCGGCTGAAACAGTCGTATCAAAAAGGCCGCTGGACCGAATATATGGGTCGAGTCTTGACCTACATCGGAGACCAGTCGGTCCACCCGGACCATATGCGCGCGGTCATGGAGAGCATCCCGTTCACGGAGGGCATGATAGAGCTGTTGACCTTCATATCCGATAATAAGAAAGATTTAGACTGTATCATAGTCTCTGATTCAAACACTCTCTTCATAGACTGGATTTTGCATGCATCGGGGATGCAGTCCGCTGTAGACGATATCTTCACCAACCCCGCAAGCATTGACGCAAGGGGCTATATGAGCGTGCGGTGCTTTCACGCCCACGACTGCCAGCAGTGTCCTGTAAACCTGTGCAAGAGGAAAGTGCTCAACGATTTCAAAGAAAGTCAAGCTAAAGACGGTGTGTATTATGAGAGGATTTGCTATATAGGAGACGGAGGGAACGACTTCTGTCCCATTAATGATTTAAAAGATGGGGACATTGCAATGCCTAGGAAAGGATATACACTAGAAAAGCTGTTGCGGAAGGCCAGTTCAGAGGGTTCAGCAACACCAGGAGCTAAAATTATTCCCTGGTCCAATGGCAATGAAATCCTACAAGAATTAAGAGCTTTGATTTAGTAATACAGTATTGTAGGCCAAACAGTCACAAACTTCAGGTTGACTCAACCATGTATTAAAAAGCACCTCCATGCAGCAGATAAAATGGCTTGAATGGCATGCCTTGGACGCTTAAGAGTATGTAACATTTTACCTATTGATTTACTTTTAAGTTTACACCAGTAAGTTGTCTCAGGGATTTGAATTAACTTTGATTTTGAGTGATGTTAAAAAACAAATATGTCATTTAATATGTAACCCATTCAGGTTTGTCAGAGAGCATTGAAACTAACATAATAACGTGAATGTTTCTGCATGTTGTCTGTCAAAATAGGCAGGTGGATGACCACCTCTTAATAAACACTTAATTTGTTGTAATGTAACCTGCCTGTAATGGAATCTTGTCTTGTGCGGTTTGCATGCAGAACACAAAACACAGGACAGGCCAATTTAACTAACTTGACAAATAAAAAAAAGGGATAGCCTATTGTAACTTAAGTGTGATACTGACACATCTGTTGTGAATAAGATGACTTGCAGTGTATGAACGACAAAGATATATAAGATATTATTCATTCGCCTACGTAACATGCATGGACAGAAACGAGATGCAAGAGAGATCCAAAATGTATATGCTTTTACCGCATGGACACCACTGTTCTGTCTTTCTGTATGTATCATAACCATATAAATCAAACACTTGAGTGGAACACCTAAAACAAAATAAAAACTTTAAAATAAGGCTTTCGTGTCCTTCATTTACAGACTTTAACTGGACTCTATCTGTCGGTGAGAAGTTAAACATGAAGCACAAAGAGCTATAGTAATTTGCTGGCGCATGTGCACAAACTTACCAAACCGATGATTTAAGAACTACACCTCCCACAACTCTCTGCGTCGGGTCTCGAAGGGACGTCATAGCAACGCGCGGCCGTCCCCGCACACGTTGATTCTCGCAACGGGAAAGGTGCGATCGGTTTGGACTGTGGAGAGATCAGACTCATTTAATTCCGACCATACTGATCAGAGAACAGCAGAAGTAAGTGTGGCATTTGTGTGTGCTACCAGTTATTGTGGGTTTGAAGTTTTACGATGGTTTACGTTTAAACATGACGGAAAAGCAAAGATGACACTGCAAATCGCGTTTAATGTTTTTTTAGTGTACTGCAACATGTGGCGCGAATGGCGTATTTACGTTACCTTAGAAAGACATGAAATCTCTACAGTGGAAACATATGCACTTTTACGAGGTTGTGTTTAGTGTTCTTCAACGCTGATATGACTGCAACAGCAACTATTACGTTTAAATAAATCAGCGTACGTTAGCTCTGGGGCACACGCACGTGGTGGGATCATTACGTTGATTTGAAAAATAAGGAGCGACACAGAATGATTTTCCTTTCCAAATGGGCAAAACCTTATTACATCTTCTGTAATACGACTGTAAAGGCATATTTAGAAGATCAGAAGTTCGTGTACTTATAATTCTGACGGTAGTAGTTGGGCATGTTGTCACACCTGATGGGTTGTCATAGCGGGATCCTGACCTGTCAGTTTTAATTTGCTGACTTTAACTTTAATTGGCAACATGTAGCATATAATACGCAATAAAAATGACTCCTTGACGAAAATAAACCAATCCTCATTAAACAATCAGGTCTAGTTTGGTTTAGTAATAGGTGTTTCAAACCAACATGTCAAAAGTTTATTGAAATGGACCAGCCCCTGACTTTCTTATATACGAAGTGTCATAATAAGTGTTGCATGCTTGAATATTGAACCTACTTTACTTTGTCATTTGTGATTTTAAGAATGGCAGGCGCTCCGCAAATGTCTCCTCTGGAGAAGAAGGTGGCAGACCAGATTGAGGTGAGGACATAAATGTGATCCATCGTTTCCCCTTCAGTGCCTAAATTCACAATAATGACATAAATGATGTGTCTGTGTTGTCAGTACTATTTTGGTGACCACAATCTACCTCGAGACAAGTTTCTAAAGGAGCAGCTGCAGGTAGATGATGGCTGGGTCACACTGGAGACCATGCTCAAATTTAATAGGTAATTTCAAGAGAAATAAAGTAGTTCAATATTAAGTGTTGATAGAATCTTACATTTTGGGTTAACCTCAATTTATTGTATTTTTCTTTAAAAAAACTGGCACCTTTTTTTCTTGCATGCCAGATTACTTACTGCTGTTGCTTTTGTGTGACGTTCCATCTTTACAGACTAAAAAGTCTCACCTCAGACGTTTCCATCATTGTTGAGGCGCTACTGAAGTCTCAAACGGGTCTCCTGGAGATCAGTGAGGACAAAACCAAAATAAGGCGAAATCCTAAAAAACCTCTTCCAGAAGACAATGAGGAATACAGAGACACTCTCAAGCACAAATCAATCTACATGGTGAGTGAATCGGAACGAGGAGAAAGAAAAAACTATAAAGTTGTACCAACTTTTTATTTGGTTTGGTTACATCTTAGATTGTGCTTTACGGTAATGTTGTTTTATTTTCTCTTTTTTGGTTTAATATTATTGTTTTTGTTGACTGTAGCAAATCATGTTTTTACCCAACAGAAAGGTTTTCCTCTCGACACTACGCTGGATGAGGTAAAAGAGTGGCTGTCTGATAAAGGAACAGTTGAGAACATCTACATGAGAAAAGGACCACTGAAGACTTTCAAAGTAAGATATTTTTCTATGTGTCTGCAAGAGGTCTAAGGGCCTGTGTCCACCAAGGTGTTTCTGCCTTTAGTGTTAGGATTACAGAAATATTTTGTGAATACACTGCACTGTTGGTTTCTGATGGTACACACCTACTGCAAAATATTTTTATAGTCCATGCCCACTGTATTATATTCTCACTATTGTATTCTGTATTTATTCTAACTGTATATCCTGCACTTGCTAACTGCACTTCTGGTTAGACCTAAACTACATTTCGTTACACTGTACTTGGATATGTGTAATGACAATAAAGTTGAATCTAATCTAATCTACAAAACGAGGAATTGTATTGTTTTTTAATATCACAGCAATATTATGCTAAATAACAGAACAAAAAAATTTAAGTGGTATTTCTAATGAACAAAAAGGCTTAATGTGAATATTCAATAATGAAAGTTATGTTCGAAAGGGAGATACTGTTCACCTTGACATTAATTTTTTGACTATAGAATACCCAATATTTGTTATATGTCACTATGTAACTTTTGCTTAAAATTTCATTGTCTCCAGGGCTCAATATTTGCGTGTCTTGAATCTGAAGATGCTGCCAAGGCTTTTGTTGAACGTGCTGATGTGAAAGAGTACAAAGGAAATGAGATGATTGTTATGATGAAGTAGGTACTTTACGTGCTATTTAATTTAAAATAACCACTTTTATTTAGTTCAGAACATTGAAATTTCCTACTGGGGGGATGTAATTTTTCATTTGATACTTGCTAATAAATGTCTTTGAACATTTACTCTTGGTTTTTCCAATGATTCTATTTTGAGTTATTACATTTACATTTATGCATTAGGCAGACGCTTTTATCCAAAGCGACTTGCATTATAGTATACATTTGTATCCGAGTATATGGGATCAAACCCATGACCTTGGCGTTGCTAGAACCATCCTCTAACCACATAGATTCAGGGAAATTTTGTTTTTGTTAAGGAAAATGTGTTCAAGGACTGTTCACTCTGTAACTGAATGGTTGTGAGTAAACCAGTGTAAGAGATGTTAACCTTGTACCTCTTGTACATCGTAGAGAGGACTACTTTTCTAAAAAGATAGCTGAAAGAAAACACAACCGTGCAGAAGCAAAGGCCAAAGCCAGAAGGTGAGATGTTTGCTAGAATATTTGTATTCCACTCAAAAAAGACAAAAATTGTATAAAACAGAATTCCCACATTTCTCGAAAGTACTTGAATTTCAGACATGCAGATTCAAGGACTGGAAAGTTATTGAAAACAAAATAGGCAGTTAAAAGTGCTTGAAAACATCTTAAATAAATTTGGTTAGTAGAATGTTGCTATTTCTAAAAGGTTCATATATGAGCTGCCTAAAGCTGCATTCAGATTATAAACGACTTTGGCGCTGCATATCGGAAAATTGCTAACAGCAAGGACCAGTCTCTCCTCCATCTTTACGTCACTACAAGAGCGGGAGAGGGATCACGTCAGCTCTACCATCTTCCTTTTGGCTGTCGCTACCAAAAGTCGCTATTCATTTGCATGAAGTTGAAGATTTCTCAACTTTGTCGCGTCGTTGGACATGCCGCATCCAGTCGCCAACGGTTGCGACTGCTGGCGTCCATTGAAATGAATGGGATCATGCCTGTTCATCGCTTGTAATGTGAACAAGGCTTAAAACGGCGTTAGTAATCTGGGGGAAAAAACTTGGAGTCACGTGTGCGCTGATGCGCAGACCTGCAAGAACCTTTGGAGAAGCAGGTCCAATGCCAGGAAAGTGCAAATTCATTAATTGTTGGCTAAGTTTTGATCTATATAAGAACTGGTTACTGAAAACACTAACAGACAACATTTAGCAAGATGTGCAATTTGCAAGAAAAACTTAAAATTGGAGTCGACACTGAAGAGCCACACAAATTGCGGGGGACCTCAAAAGGCAATGAAGAGTCGAGCAAACGGTAAATATTTTTGGACAATACAGTTCAATATATGTTGTATTTTACTATAGCTACAATTTTTAATATATACATTTTGGGATATTATATCAGTTATCTTATGTCAGTAAATGTTCGTTAGGAGTATGTCTGGATTCCATAATGAAATTCCAATTTTTTAATATATACAGTGTGTGCTCATGGCTTAGCGAAAATAACACGCCCCCTTACTACTAGAATATATGTTTTGAGATTTTTAAATATTACATTGCTAGCTGTGTTCAAGTGTTGTCCGTTTCATTACTTACCCTTGATTTCCAACTGGGTGGGGGTAGGACATTTGACCCTTGTGTCCGAAAGGAACATTATTATTAATAAGAAAAAGATTGAACGACGTATAAATAAAGCATAACATGTACAGGCAAGCAGAAGAGCCCAACATATGAATGTAATGAAGCTTTGAGTCCATATTCTGCATGCCAGTGTGTAATGGGTAGCCTACTGATTTTGTTCTTATAATATAACTGTCTTCAATCCACACAAAGTGTTTTCTTAACCGTGTGTATCAGCTTGTCACAATATTTATTTTTAGTATCTCAAACTTTCCCAAGAGGCGTTTTGCACTCAACAGTGGGTGTATAGTGCCCTCGGGCGGCCTATATTACACTGGATGAAAACGTCACTTGCAGTTTTTTGCCATTTACCTTTTTATCTATCTCAAAATGTATTCATAATATTATGTCTATATTTTAATGTTTTTAATCAAGTAATGATTCATTAAAAAGGAAAACTAAAACTAGTGTGAAATAATTGTTAAAACTAGCGATAAGCAAGCTGCAAACTGTGTTTTAGAATAGCTTTGGTTCTTAAGTTGGTACCAGCATCTATTCAATATAGAACTGTTCAGTGTAGGATTCAAAAGCAGCACTAATATGTTGTCTTTTCACAGCTATAAACATTCAACAGTTTATGCCTGTGCAACAACCTACCACAACAGCCTCAACACTTCTGACACAGAGACAGTCGAAAATGACCAGTGTCAAGAAGGAGGCAACCACGAAGGCAGAAATATTGTGGTCACTTAAAGTGACACGGTCTCATTATTCGTACCATTCCAGTCAACAAACACGTGAGTTTTATTTCTTAAAGGGATAGTGCTCCCAAACTGAAAATGTGGCCTTCAAGGCAGGCACTGAGGCACTGCCAAAGAAACAAATATCCATGAATGGACCAAAAGTTAATTGGACCTTTTACAAGAAGGCCGAACAGTCCCTTGGAGATGAATTGAACCTCTTGAAATATCTTGCCAGACTTGGCCACATATGTGAGTGCTATTGGAGCGAAAAGAACACCAAATCCTAACAGTCATTCTGCAATGAAGAATCCTCTGCTCGAAGCACAGATCAATTTACCTTTATCTCTTGAGTAAGACTGTCACCCCTTCTGACAAAGTACCTGACAGATAAACCAATGGTCCCTTTTCTAGCTGCAGATTGCACTGCTCAAATGTCGACCTAGGGTATGTCACCAACAGAATCCTAAAAGAAAAGAGTGTAAAGGAAAAGGTTGGCACCCTTATGGATTTCAGGCGGTCCTGCAAAGGTGGTCTAGTCGCTATGGTTGAGAAATTTTAACAGAAGTCTCCCCTGAAATACATCTTGGTGAAAAATATGGGCTTCTTGGAACCTGTGAAGATGGCAGATGAAAAAGAAACAGACCAATTGAAGGACATGCTAAGGGGAACCTTGGCTATCTGGTAGATCAAGGAAGGTTCAATGAGCAGGACTGGGGATGATGCTACTCTGCAGTATGCACAATTCATTGATGTTGTGGAGAAAAAACTGCAATCTGCATTTGCTGACTTCAACCCACTTTGCAATCGAGTAGACACTCCTGCATAGCTATATGAACAAAGAAAAGGAATTCCAGAAACTTGTGTGCCGTCAACTCCTGATGCTTTCTCATGGGCAAGGGACAGTAGAGAAGTGGTTCTCTGTCAACCGAAAGATTGAACCTTTTAGAGGCTAAATACAGAGCTCAGAGAATGATTGTCTTTCATCTTCGGGTTGTAGGAGGAATTCAAAATGTGGCAGTTGACAAGGAACTACTTCTATCTGTATCGTGTGCAAGACAGAGATGCACAGCCAGTTTGGAGAAGAAAAAGAAAGAAGTAACACAAGCAAAGACTCAATTTCTTTAAACAGTGCTTTTCTTTTTTTGAGGAGCTTCATTCAAAGAAAGAAAAGCTGGCAGAGTGACAATGCTTGTTGAATCAGTTGACAAATATGCTTTGAAGGCTGAAAGTACAGGTCAAGTCACTCTAATAGCAAAATTCACTGCTTGGTGAAAAGCATTTACAGTTTAAAAGAAAATATAAAGTCCTATTTTTCTTACTTTAATTGTTGTTTTTTGAAGATTTGAACATGTACAAGGTTTAAAATGTCTCTCTTTTGCGTATGTGCACATTAACAGGATTTACTGTAATATTACTACATTCGACCACTTTATACAAATTAAAAATTTACAAATTCTTTCCAATTCAAATCTTTTACAAGAATTACAGCAAAAACTGTTTTTAATCAATATTTAAGATATTGTATTTGAATATTACCAGTTTGAACTAATGAAATTTCTTTGACGACGAAACGGTCTAATTTATGAAACCTTCACATTCAGAACACCATATTTTCTCTGAATCTTTGAATGTAAATGTTAAGTGTAAGTGAAATGAACATCAGGTTCAAGGACTTTTAAAGCACAATTTATTTTATTTCATGCACCCATAGAAACCCGTTATGAAATATCTCTTACAGTACTGTATAAATAACTGATAAATATGTACTTTTCAGTGACAAGGAGGACAAGCAAAAGCAAGCTGAGGAGGAAGAGATGGTAAGTTGTCATGCAAAAACAACATTATTTGAAATCAGACAGGTGTGATGGTGTCCTTTAAATATAATTCTTGTATATACCCAGAAATCCCTCAATGACCAGAAAGGCTGTCTGCTGAAGTTTTCTGGAGAATTGGGTCAAACATCAAGGGAAGATTTCCACAAGGTCTTTGCTGACCATGCCCAGATTAAATGGATTGATTTTATCCGAGGAGCTAAAGAGGTAAGAGCTCAGACATGCTCAATGGATCTAAGTTTGTAGAACACCATTTTCATCTTTTGAGACTATTTTCCTTGAATGATTTTTATTGTTCTGTTTTCCCTCAGGGGACCATCCTATTCCACTCAAATGCCCTGGAGGCATTGCAGAAAGCACGTGAGGCTCAAGGAGGCGAGGATCTCAAGGTTAAAGACCAAGTTGTTCATTGGGAAGTGCTTGAGGGAGACACCGAAATGGAGACATTAAAGAAGATTATCGAAGATCAGCAGGAGTCCATGAACAAACGCAAAGGAGGCAGAGGTACCAGAACCGAATCCAAATCAAGAAATGATAGAGCCTTTACTTAAAATTTTTTTATGTAAATTGCTCGCACATCATACTACAATCTTTGATTTCAGGAGGTCAAAGGGGTCGTGGGAGTGGGAGAGGGAGAGGGAGAGGAGGCCGCAGAGACAGGGGAGGACGAGATCAGGCCAAGTTCCAGGGAAAGAAGACCAAGTTTGACAGTGATGAGGAGGCAGATGAAGGTAAGGGGGAAATACATTTTTTTGGTCATCAGTTTTAAATACAAGTCCTATGAAAATACAAAACTGTTCAATTCTATTTTTATACTCTAGAATTTCTGTGATTTTAAAACTTTATTGACATAAACATGGAAATTGTTTTTTACCCTGAATAGAAGCCAGTTCAAAGAAGAGGCCGCTCGAGTCTAATGGTCAAGACAATGGCGAGCCGGCCTCCAAACAAGCAAAAAGCGAGACCAGTTCTTAATGGCGAAGACTCGATGGCTTTACCGTTGTACTGTAGATTTGCCCTTACATCAAGTCCTGAAGGTTCTCAGACTATCTCCAGCATCAAAACATAACCGCTGCGAAAGTGCTACACGCGTAAATATCTGAAAGACCCATGTTAAAGCTTCATTAAGTATACACATGCAGATTTTTTTATTTTCTTGTGTATTAGGTTTTAGTTATTTGCTCTCACGTATAACGTATACGGTTGTCAAACCTATATGATCTCTGCTGTCTTTACACTTACACGGTTTTCAAGGTCTGGATTTCAAGTCTATTCTGTTTAGTCTGGAAGTGAGCAGATTGTAGGTTTTGTTTGGTCACATTTGCTTAATGCAGTACTGTGTCATTGTTTAATGCCATGAGACCTGCATGAGATCATATTAGGGTTTTGACAACGTCTTTTGTCATTCTTTTAAATCGTGCTGAAAAATGCAGCTTTTTTCATTAATAAATACCTGTATTTGTGATTTGCTTTGTAGTTGAGCTACTAAACAATTCCGTAAACATGAGATTGAAAGTTTTGGTAAACTTGATCCTCTTTGTGTTGCTTTCAAATCTGTTTCAAATGGTTAGATGCGTGTAGATCTATGCTTTCTTTATGGCGTAATCATTTGAAATGGCAGTTGACATTTTTTTTTATTGACTTTTTGTTCATAAAGAACCCTTCAACAAGCACTCAATGTTTTTTACTGTCTCGTGTGTGCAGATGAATAAATATTACATTAAGAATTTCAATAAAGGTTGTGAAATTAAAAAAGTAGAAGTTCAATTTATGGCGAAAAATGTATACACTTGATCTGATTGGGCACTATCTGTAAAGACTGCACTTAAACCTATTCCCAACCACAGCCATAATTTCACTGGTATTGACACCGATCATATGCTTCCCCCATAATATTCAACAAAAGGCCAAAAAACATTTGAATGGATGTTCATACCACGTCTATGCCTCTTTTTTAAACCGTGTTTAAAAACCTACCATTTGTGAATGAGTTATTTGCTAACAAAGGTAATTGATACAGAAATATTTTGACCACCTTCTTCATAGAAGGTTTCCATACTTTTTATCTATAAAGGACAATTCAACCACCTTTTCCTCCTCTAGCCATAATTGCCATTTTCCCAGGAGGCATTAGAATAAATGCGAGTATAGAATATAATCCATAGAAACTCCAGATGGGTAAATATCAATTTAAATCTTAAAATTAATTTCTATAATTTTGGGATGAACCATTTACGACAGAAAACCCAAGGGCTAGTTGCGAAAGACACGTCAAAAATATGCGCTCATTACTAAACAGCGTGGAGGCTGGCCCAGACTATTATGGCTAGAAGGTATACAACTACGGCCGGAAGTGATGCAAAATTGCGCAATTAAATTACAATAAATGACATTAGCTAACGCTTACACCTACCCTAGACACAACCTTATAATAATAAAAAGATTAATCAACTGTTTTTAACGTGACAAAAAGTATGCGGTATTGAAGTGCGCATGCCCAATGGAGGTAGCTGTATCCCTTCTAGCCATAACGGCCTAGAGTTTAGTTGCGCGTGTAATGGGTGGTTGCCATAGCCACAACACGACGGTTTCATAAACAAATGTTGGAAAGACAGAAAATGGCCGCACAACATGAAAAGGTTTGATATGTGTTTTATTTAAGCACACAACTTCATACAGCTATGACAAACACGCGCGTGGTTCCGAGTGAGAATTCCCAGGAAACTTGACTGTTATCAACGGAACATGATGTTTTTAACACATTGTTGCTTATCTTATTTATTGAAGCTTAGACTTTTTCAATATGTGAACTCAGGTTCAATTTTCTTTGGCGCTCTATGGCTCCCGGCGAAAGCGCACGGTTGAGGGAGGCGCTTCTCTGCTAAGCGGAGATGCTGCGGGGTATCGAACACAGTAAATGAGTGGCTACATCAATTTCAACACGCGGTATGATGCTAGCTGTGTATACCGATTTGATTCTCAATGTTTTTACTCTGCATATAGGAACCATACTAGACATGCAGTGGGAAGTAAGGACCAGGGCGATAAAGAGGAGATTTGGGGTCTACCAGACTCTATTGGTAAGATCGGATGTCACCACAGACTAAGAATTGTGGAGAAACAAATGTAAGGAAATCGTGTTCAGTGCCCTCCGCTATTATTGGCACCCTTGTTAAATATGAGCAAAGAAGGATGTAAAAATCAATCTGCATTGTTTCTCCTTTTGATCTTTTATTTAAAAAATCTACAATATTCCAACATTTCTTCAAAGTAAAACAATTTGAAATGGGGGGAATATCACATTACAAGTTTTCTCTTCTCTCTAATAAACCATAGTCACAATTATTATCAAAACTTTCTGCTACCAACATTTGCATGAAAAACAGCTCTGAGTCTTTTCCTTGATGTCTGATCAGATTTGAGAATATATGGCAAGAGTCCATTCCTTCATACAGAATCTCTCAAGATCCTTCAAATGTCGGTGCTCTCTTATCATTAGTCCATCCCACTCATTTTCTAGTGTTCAGATAAGGGAACTGATGGCTGTGGCAGGAACTTGATTTTACGTTCAGTGACACATTTGTCAAGATCCGGATTCAAGATCTTCGACATCTCCAGTCTATTAAAACTTCTTGATCATTGCCCTGATGTTGGAAATGAGAATATTGTTTTCATTATTTCCTTAAAGCCATTTTGTATTTTGTGTAGCTCATCAGAACTATATTCTTTGGTTTTATTCATTGTGATGAGTTATTGAGGGGGTTTGGGCTTTGTGTTACTAATACTTATTATCCTGTGCAACAAGAAGTCATGACTGGACATCTTCATGTTTCTAGTCACATTGGTGTGCTAAGAAAATGTAAATAGCAATGTGAATATACTGTACTTGGGAGATATTTTACACATAAGAATTTGTAAGGGTGCCAATAATTGTGACCATGGTGTTTTAGAGAACCAAGATGCTAGTAGTGGAGGGCACTGTAGCTTGAATGTGTAGGCTGAACACCATTTTTGGCCATTTACTAATATTTGATTGCAAAGCTAACAATGACCTCTAAATGTTTTTAGCCATTAAGAAGTTTCTTACACCTGCTTTAGGGTAGTTTCTGGCACACTTTCAATAATAAACTTAAAGTTTAAAGATGACTTATATAGTACTTATTTGTGTGAAACTCATTTGTTTTTATTAGATACTAGCACTTATATATTAAATACCACTAGTACTTATAAAACATGAAAAAACGCATATGAAAATTTCGGACTGCGTGTGCAAAGACCTTAAGAACGACACCACTTGAAACAGTCACTCCAGTTGTGTTAGGCGTAAAGTCTGTAGTGCTTTGGCACCAGAGACCATAGGTCTAAGCCACCTGTCGCTGAAAAAGTTATTTTACCTTTTTTCTATCACATTACAGATCATAAAGGCATTTGTTTTAAAAAATATATTTAAGACTTAAAATTCATTTTTATTCATAGAGTTTAGGTTTAGGGTAAGTTTATGGGTAGGTGTAGGGCTTTAATATCTCAATAAGTTGCCATCATTTTAATAATTTTTATTAATATAATGATTTACACTCTGTTATTATTCCATAATGTTTAATGCACAACAATTCTGAGGTGCAAATAGTAACGCTATATGCCACTATTTATACTATCTAACTACTATTTTTTCTTTATCCAAAGAAAATACAGCTATTTTTGGTTAGTGGTTTTGGTTATCATCGCTAAGAAATCCTGCTATTTTCACTTAGTGTAAACAGAACTAACTGTAACTTAAGCGTATTGTAAATAGCATCTATTGCTATTAACACTTAGTGCAAATAGCTGCTGCCATCATTTTAAGAGTTTCCTGTTTTGTCCATAATAGCAGTGAAGAAAAACTCGGACATTATTCACCACCTCACTGAGAAAAGGCGAAAAGACCACAATGAAGCTGTTTCCTTGTTGCAGAAGGATCTCTCCAGCATTTCTATGGTACACACACTTCTTAGATGCTTTATAGTGGCCAATATATTAATAGATAATAATAATTGCATCTGTATAAATATCCATCATTATCACTTTCTCAAAAGTGTCTATATAGTAACTTATCGATATTGTAACTTGCACTCTTTCTGCATTTAGGATTTCGAAGCATTGTTTAGGCAGACGGCAAAGGATATCTTGCACAAATGGTCAATAGATAAAGACAGCATTGAAAATGTCTCTGATTTAACAGCACATAGCTATCAGGTAAGGCTCAGCCCTTACAAATACTCACAATATTGCAGTACTTTATATCATAACTCAAGTGTGATTAACCTGTTTAATTGATAAGGATACGAGCGATATGTGCAATGAAGCGTGCCACACATCCTTCTTGATGAAAAAGTGGATTAAAGAGCTAGATGAGATTTATGCCAGATTTGAATCTGAGAGAAAAATCAGGGTATGTATTATTCAAGATTAAAGCATAGAATCACATGGTTTATTAGCACAATAGTAATTTATTTATATTTTATAACTTTTTTTGTCTAGATTTCAGCAGTACTGAGAAAGTACACCACAAAACTGGAAAAAATCAGTTACTTGATGCCAAACGATGTCCACAGACTAATGGATAATGAAGCCATGGTAGTGGACTATATTTTACATCTAGGTATTTAATTTCACATTCAGTAATTCATCAGCATGTTTTCCTTTTGTGACACATTCTCCCCAGATGATAAACCAAGCTCTGTTGGCAAATCGATGTGCTTTGGCCAAACTGTCTATGAATTGGATGGAGAAACATTTGCAGACGGAAGTTTTTCAGAGGATGAGATGGGAAGACAAACTTCAATACTTGCAAAAAAATCAAACATCTTAAAGCAATCAAGCAGTTAAAGCAAGTTAGAAAAGATGACTGGCAAAAATGATGCTGATTGGATTTACATACGAGGAAACGTGGTTCCTCCGAGAATGGTATTGGGGTTTTTCTGTCATCAATGAGAAAATAGGTTAGCAAATGCTGTTCTCTTTTAAACACCCCACAAGATACAGTTAGGGCTGTCAATTGAGTAAAATTTTTAACAGACTAATGATACTAATAAATACATTACAAATAATCGGTCAAATCTGTATCTTTTAAGTAAAATAAAAAAAATAAAAAATATCTTTGTGAGCATCATGATGCTGCACAACAGATCAGTCAAAGCGTGTTTGTTTTATGTTATCCAACAATTAGTTGACCTTTAATGATTAGCCAGCCGTCAAACCTCAAAAGATAATAAAACATGTCGAAATTATCATATACATCGATGCATGTCTGTCAGTTACATTTACTATAAAATAGTAGGTTTTTTGAGTGAATACTCTCCCTAGTGTTTAATACTCAACGTTATATCATTTTATTCTGCTGGCCACTTTGCATATGTTTAATTCGCTCCTTGTTTTAAAACAGATTTGTGGTTTTTAAGATTTCCTTTTACCAATTTAAACAAAACACAGGAGAAAAAGGTAACTAAACGTATCTTTATAAAACTCTTTATAATAAGCGTCTTTACTTTTAAATTAAAGTACAACCCTCCTTTTTTAATCTTTTCGTTTTTCATTTGAAAAAGAAGAATGTGGAATGAACGGAGGACACACATGGGTTGTTAATAGTCATTGTTTTGACTTTCGTAATGCAGTGTTGAAAAAAGGATAATTCAAGAACTTTTAAAAGTAGGTTTTAGCTGAGGCATGACCAGCAGAGGGCGTAATGACTCCATTTTGGACACAAACCTCATGATTTTCACTGCAGCTTATTTCTAAAATCTGATCTGCAAAATCATTATTAATATTGAAAGTAGAGGTGGTTGTGTTAGTTTCTTATGCTTTATTGTCATTGACTTGTGTCTCTTGTGTCTCAGTGTTGTCAACGTGTGGAGCCAAACCATATTTCAAGTAAATTGGTGTTGATCCTTGGCTTACTGCATCAGCGCACTGCAATTTCAATTGACATTGTTTTTGATGCCCAGTTATCTCGTTTAGCCTTTTTCCATAAGCTGTCAGAGCCATAAAGCGATGGATATTGTTTCTAGCTGTTTTTTTCTTACCCCCGTGTAACCTATTTGAATGGATTTTCATTTTTCTTTAATATGAAAGTTAATGCAGACTAAGGCTGTTACTAACATTTTTCACTTTTCGTGTTGAATGAAAGAGAAAAATTATAGAGGTTTAGAACAACATGAGTGCAAATAGGATATTAGATATAGGATATTATTCTAAATTCGGTGTGTATTTAAAATGTACTATTTTATTGTATGTATTTGTAGTACACAAACTTGCACACACACATACATGTGTGCAGGGGAGTGTCGTCTTGTCACAGATGTTTTACATTCATCGACACACATCCCTGATGTCATTCACATCAAAGTCAAACCAATGCGTTGCCAGGGTCACCAAACCCATGCTATTCAATGCACGTAAAAAACACATTACGTGACATCTGTGAATATGAATGAGTTTACGATCTACGCAAATAGCATCTTGCCTGGTAACGTGACGTGAATACAACACAACCGATTGTCAACAAATTGCTTGTTGGTTTTTGTCACCCAGTACACATTCCAATACGTTCAATGAAATTTCACTGCACTTGTTGAAGTGCATCAGATATCTGCTGCAAGCCATTAAGTGGCTGGATATCATGTATTGTGTGTCAGGGTCTCAGGGGTCTGGGTTTTGTAATTAAACCACTACATGTAAGCAGCCCTGCTTTACACCGATGGAAACTGTCACGTCAGTATGTCCCAGTTTGCTGGTCGCTGATGGACACCTTTTGTCACTTGCCCTTGAGAAGTGCACGTGTAGAAGTAGCGACGGGCATCTACCTCACACGGTCAATACTGGAGCAATCAGTTCAGGGTTTAGGGAGAAAACCTGTGGGTGGCGAGATGAGCTTGATAACATGGATTTAATTCCAGCCCAAGTGCATTATGGGATAGCAGTCAGTAGTATTTTTAATTGATGAAGTGTTGTGGAGGTTAGAATAACTGAACATTGTTCATCTGTATGTGTTTACGGTATGTCCTCTAGCGAAGGTCATTTGGAAGATAGGGAATTGTTGAGCACTGGATGTATATATTTTGACTGAGATATACTTTGACATGGGCAACGAATCAAATTAGTGCTATACCTTTTCCCTGAGGTTGTCTTGACGCTACAATGACAAGATGATTAATTTCTATTTTAGGCCTGTCCAGAAACATATTGAAACCCCAAATGACTTGAGAGGCAAACGTTCTGCCTTCCGCACCTTTTTCTTATAAAAAGGCTAGTATGCATTTGGTAGCTGCTTATCTGAAGCAAAGTGCATTCAATCTGCACTGCAAAAAATATTTTTTGAATTTCAAAATCTAAAAATTATCTATTTCAGTCTAAAAATGAAGATCAACATCTAAAACTTCTCAAATCATGATAGATTTTGTAGAAGCAAAAGGATCTTGAAAAGTCATCAAAATAAAGCGATAAAGTGTAAAAATGTCATGTGTTAAACACAGCAAAAATATTTGCCAATGGAGTAAGGAAAAATAAAACTTGAATTAAGGTTTAACTTTTTATTTTGTACTAACTCAAGTTTACTTTAGCTGATATTGTGATTACTTTTTTCACATTTTATAAGATTGGGACCCTTGACATCGAACACACGACCTTGGAGCAATTCTGGAATCGGAATCGAAAGGTTAGGAATCGGATAATTGATATAAAATTCCTCTTATCAATTCCTGTGAGCACATTTTCAGAAATGTGCACGTGTAACTTGTGATTTAATGATATCGCAATAAAAACCCTTATGGAAATGAACCCTGTTTTTATTATTGATCGAATCGAAATTGAATCAGTAACGATCGAATCTGAATCTATAAGCAGAATCATAATTGATAATATTCCAACATTACTAAAATAGTCTTTTTGTTTCGGATTGTTATTGACTGTATTACAACCCACATCACTGTGTATCTGCATGCGTATGAATTCGTATCTGGTTGCTTGTCCTCTGTTCCGCTATCAATTAAGTAGATGATTAATTTTAACAAATTATGCAAACATTGTTTTCTCACCTGTCACACCGGATGGATTGGTCGATTGATGGATCGTAAAATTCAGGTAAATAAACTGAATGCCAGTCTTTAATGAATTTGTTTTGTGTACTATGAGGACATAAAGCAGGATGTGTGGTCTCATTCTAGTCTTTCTCATACACGCTTGTCTCCAGTCTAACAGAGATAAACAGTCTCAAGGTCAGCTGAAGATCTCTCTGCGCCGCCTTTCTTCTGCTGTCAGTTAATGTAGCTATAGTGATATTAATGCTATGGTCATATGTGCATATGATTACTGTGCTTTTGCTTTGATAAATGGCACCGGGGTCACTATCAGCCTTCCAGACAATATTAATGACCACACCAACAGTAAGCAGAGGAAAGTCAATGAACAGAAATATTGCTGTTATCTGCGCAGCCATAATCATAAAGACAATAGAGAGAGATGTTTCACGGGAAAGGCATTCATCATCTGGAAATAGAGCATCTGGGTGGCGAGACTCACCAGACGCTGCAGTTGTGCTGGTGGTGGTCTTAGACTGTGTGTGTTTGTCCGTGACTAACTTTTGAGAAGAATTTTATGGGAGGGCAAGGAATGGTTTCAAAAAGAACATTTAATTATAAATTAATGTTTAATCTATCCTCCATTTTTATTATTATATGTAAAATTTGAATCAAACTTTGACCTGGCAGATTATCACATGCATTGTAGGAACAAGAATACCATTGAAGCCTAGGGGTTGGGTTGTTGACTTATGCAAGTAAGCAACCATCCAGATCCCCCTAGCAACCATACAGAATTGGGCTAAAAACCTCCTTAGAACATTATAACAAAATACATAGCAATGCCCCGGTGGCCACCCAGAACACCCTAGCAACAACACATAAATTGCCTTAGAAAATTATAGCAAATACACTGTGATGTTTTGGTAACCACCTGGAACGTATGTCAACACTAGCCTCATAACAAATTTTGGACGGGCAAATACTACTAAGCAAAACTAGTAACCAAATCATTAAGTTTGCCCTTATTTATCTGTCTATATCCTTGCATGCCACTCTTTCTCTGTCTCTCCCTCATGCCCCGTCTCCCTTTAAAGACAAATGTCCATATAATACTAAGGGCTGTTCAGTGGTTACCCAATTTTTCAGTGGGCCAACTTGCAGAGTGACACAAAGGAAGAGTCGCATGCTTAGCCCGTTTGGATCCTCCACCTCAGAAGGACTGTTTCTATGACAACCCTCCTCTGGCCTGTGGAAGTGGGAGATGAGGGGAGGAGAATACTCTGTCTGGACTGGTGGACCATGAAGGAACTGTCAATATGGTTCTGCCCCATCACCACCCAGAAAAAGAGGTGGGAGACTGTGACAGAAAAAGACAAATCCGGCGAGAGGTAGTGCGAAGGAGAGATAGTTGTCATAATGTTGTACGTCGAGGGGTTGCCCATGTTTTCTTCGAGTAATGTGGCACAGTCCTAGGGCGTGTTTAAAGTCAACATGAAATCACAATTGTGTGCTAGATGTCTTTTTTTTACAACTACTGTGTTATAGGGATAGCTCACTTGAAAATGGAAATTCTTTCCTCATTTCCTCAACCTCGTAATTCAAGAACACAAAAGAACATATTTTGAAGAATGTTGGTGACCACACAACATTGGCCCCATTGACTTCCATTGTATGGAACCACTGAGACATTTCTCATAATGTAAGCGTCACATACAGGTTTTGAATGACATGAGATCTATTTCTATTAAAATATTTAAGTTTTTGACAACTGGTAAAATGGTCTGTTTTTATAGCAATGAACTCTTGCACATATGTGTATATTCACATTTGGACATCATATTCTGAAAGAGTTGGACATCTTTTTTTTATCAACTTATAATAACCAATTCCAGCTTCAAGCCCAAGGCTTTTTACAGTCTATTTTATCTTACATGCAGCTGTCAAATGCATAAAACCTCAAATTTCTTTAATTTGGAAATACATCAAATTACGGAACTTAAAGTTTGTAATCAGCGTTTCATGAAAACTGTGTATTTCCGGCAAAGCCGTGTGTATATAATCACTGATACATGCACAAATGTATTGTATTCACGCATGTATGCAAAGATTAACCTGTCTGGACAAGACAAAGTAACACTGCAGTTCTGAGCCTCATTCAGTGTAACAAAATGGCTGACTTTTGACAGGCCATTTCTCTTTCAGACATCATGGACATCTTTTTCCATTCCTGCGGTTGCCATGGTAATGAAGAAATGAGTTTTCCCGCTGAGCGGAAAAAGAGATAATTTCTTTCTTTGTGTTGTTTGTGAGAGCAAGAATCGTGGAACGTATTTTTTGACTCTGCACATCTAAGGACGGGTGCACTGTACGCTGTAAGATTTGGGCCACTGTTTTCTGAGACATTTTTGGGCTTGCAATTCATTTTCTTGCAATTCGTAGTCTTTATTTTGCACTGCAATCTGTGTGACTCCTTTTATGATAGACATATGAAAGTGGTGTTGTTTGATTTGGGGCTTGTGGTGTCCATATGTCTATCATTCCATTTACCATAGAAGACTATTGATATCACAGTGTTATGGCTTTAACCAGCTTAAAGGAACGGTTCACCCTCAAATGAATTCATTCTTCAGTTGTTCCAAATC
Organism: Barbatula barbatula; assembly: GCF_947034865.1. Lineage (NCBI taxonomy): Eukaryota > Metazoa > Chordata > Actinopteri > Cypriniformes > Nemacheilidae > Barbatula > Barbatula barbatula. Next base: position 4,738,947 of record NC_136770.1, on the reverse strand, counting down.
TGTGTAAATTTCTGTGAGAAAGATATTTGGAAAGATGCATGTAACCAAACAGTTATTGGACACCATTGACTACCAGTTCTGGGGCACTTCTGAGCATTGTCATTTTCCCTATATGGTAGTCAATAGGGGCCAAGACCGGTTTCCTTACAAGCAGTATTCCAAATATTTCTCTGAGTTTATCAGAAGAAATTTATACAGATTTGGAACAACTTGATGGTAAGTAAATGATGACAGAATTTTTTTTTTGGGTGAAGTGTCCTTTTAAATATAAAACAGAATACTAATGTTAAAATTCTCTGATTAATATATACTCCACATTTCTGAAAAGTGACATTTTAGGTCATATCTGCCTGCTGGGGATCCAGGAAACTTTCAAAGTAATAGGTGAAGGCTTCAATTATTTGCACAATTCTATCGGGTCACATAGTCAACCGTTATAGAATATTAAAAAGCCCTTGACCTAAAATGTAAATGAAGTTTTTGCCTCAGTTTGTGCACACACTCAGGGATCGGTGGTCACCTCTCAGCAGCTCTAATGTGCTATGATAGCTGTCCACAGCGATTATCTGCTCCTCACACTAACATCCTCTCTAGCTATTTACAATGAGCTTCATGCTAGCATGCACAATTAGTGTTGGCATGGCAACCATGAATGGACACAGCCCTGATTTTGCAGTTTGCACTCATGATTGATAATTGCTATTCATAGTTACAGAGGAAAACAACATTTAAATATTGCATTTTAAACGCTTTTGGCTTGTAAGTTCAAACATCAAATATATTCCATGTATAGCCTATGCATCCAATTTTATTTCTTTCACTTTGGTATATAGAATGTTGTCATTTTACCAGTTATTAATAAATGACACACTTTTTAATGAAACCCTATCTGCACACCTCCTTCAAGAAGCGATTTCATATGCATGAAATGCAAATTAAATGTAAATACAAGCTGTGTTGTTGGTGTGATAAAAGTATGGGCCATCAACATAAATATGTACGTTTGGCAGTGAGTCAGTGGAATGCTTCTCCTTTGAACCAATTGAAGCGTGGCATAATGTTGCGTAAGTTTCAGCCAATAAGATGCGAGGAAGTCTTTGAGGCTTGTGATGTCATAGACACATCCTTCCGCGTGAGAAATGCCCTGAGCAAGTGACGCACACAAATAAAAAGTGTGGCACTTCTACCCAACCAATCACAATCTGTCCTTTCTTCGTATCTTTTAGACGTCACACAGATTCTTGTCACACTTCACATTCCTGTCATTTTCAATCCTTTCAGTTGCTCCAAGGAAACAAATGAAGGTATCAACATGATGAAGGGTTTCTTGAAAGTATTTAGTACGAGTGCTTTACGAGATAAAGTGTTCTACATTTTATCTCTTAAAGTTTCTGTAATTCCTGAATTTATTATTCAAGGTATTTGAGAAGTGAACTGAATCAGAATGTGGTAAGACGCTCATTCAACAGAGCCAGCCAAACAAACTACTCAAATTTTCTCATGCTTATATGATTTTGATTTAAATGATGTAGCATTTATTTTAAAGAAACATTTTACCAAACATTTTAAAACAAGACTTTACGCTTTCTGTAATGAATTGCATATACGATTTTTACTTATTTAGCATTCGTCTGAGGAGTATGTCTTTGGGGTTTCAGAAGAAAGATTTACTTTTCAAACTGTTCTAAGATTCTCTTAGGTTACTAAATATTCATTTAAAAATCTAAGATTTCCATGAACTCAACACATTTTTCCAAATAGATGATCTAAAATGTACTGACCACATCAGGAGCAGTTGTGCTCTTACTGTTTGTCTGCAAAAGTCACATTTATGTCTATTATTATTCCGTAATTTTATAGGAATTTGATACAAAGTTGATAACACAATAGATCATTCTGTGACGTCTCTTCTCTGAGCAATAAAATCTCTTCAATGTTAACACACCATTACCAGTGACCTCTGAACTTTACCCTCCTTCATCGTCTCTTATCCCTGCCTGTGTCTGTGTGTGTGTGTGCTACTCTTATCAGCTCTGCACAGACGCCAGTCTTGTGCCACTCACATTATGCTGTAAAATTGCCTTTTTCTCTCAGCAGGATAGCGCAGGATTATCTTCTCTCTCGCTCAGCAGAATTAGCCTCTGGAATAACAGGCGACCCATTTTCCGTTTATTTTTGGAAACTGTGAAAACACGCTCTAGGCCTACTATACAGAATGAAAGGCCTAAGCTCTCTGGTTTGACGTGAAGAGTGACCAAAGAAGATAGCAAATTTGCTTATTTGTGCAAGGTTAGGTTTTATGCTTGAAACAAAGAATAAAAAATGAACCCACCAAGTGGCAGGTCCTTGATAAAATTGATGCAATGTTATGGAATTGTAAAAGAATTGAAATCTAAGAATATATGTATAATCAGCACCATGATCAATTTAACAAATAAAAATCCATCATATAGGACAAAAATATATTTATAAGGGAAACGATTGTTGATAATGGGGATAAATGCAGAATTTCACATGTGGAATAACTGCTTGAAATTGATACACTTGGTGGATTTGTTTTATACAATAAGTGTAAAAAGTTATATTGAATATCTTCATGGCCTGTAAATTTGCTTTTACGATTCACACCAGGCTTGGTAAAAAGGTCAAAAAACACGAAAACATGACCTCCTTTTGTCACACAATCGTATCTCTTGATTTAAAGTTGAGCATGATTTTACGAGTGAGACAGCAAGTGGTTTGAAGTGCTTATGTAATTTTCTCCTGTCTCCTATAAATAAGCGGGGATTGTCATGATTCATTGAAAGCCCTGTCTTTATCAGCAGAGCTGTCACTTTAGCTTTAAATGTCCCTGTTCCTCCTGTGTGTGTGTGTGTGTGTGTGTGTGTCTCTTTAGCTCTTCATCCAGAGCTGATTCTTCCTATACGAAAACTACGCAAGTTGCATAGGGCCTCTGCACAACCGGGGCCCCGTGAGTACCCAATCAAAAACACAATTGTAAACAAGACGCTATTAGAGGAATTTAGAGGAATCATTTGGAAATTTCCTTTTTAATATTTAATTTTGTTTAATTACTGTGACATACTCGGATACCAGGTAATGATATGCACGAGAGGTCATGATATGCGTCGATGACCAAGCTTTAAACGGAGCTATCTGTCTTGGGTGGGAAAAAAAGGAGAAAACGCAAACAAGAACAAGGCATGTGTTTTTTATTTTAGTTTTTAAAAACTATCAATTAAAAGTCTTATTTTAGTTTATGCAAAAATTCTGTTTTTGTTTTTAACAAATTCAGTATTTGTCCACTAGCATAAAGTTTGCTTGATGTTAATTTAGGGACTGTCTCCAAAGTTACATACACATTAATGCACGTTTCTAAGGATTTGAAGCGAGTGACTTACAGCACAAAACCAGCTGTGTTCAATTGGGTGTCAGCTATAATGCACGCCTTTTGATTTTTATATTTTATATTTATTACAATAAACTGTCAAATCATATGTAAATATTGCTATGTATTTTGAAACTATCCACTATATAGGTTCATACAAAAGATATACGCTCAATAGCATTTACAGGCTCAACTTCTAAACCCAAAAAGCAACTCTACATGTGAGTCTCAGCTATAATGCACACCACTGCAATCCACTGCATTTGGTCTGCCCATTATAATTTTGGTTTGTGTCATCACATTAAGAGAATTATTGATGTGTTTTTCTTATGCTTGTCTTTATTGAGTTAACTTTATTTATTATGCTTTGTTTTCGTTAATACATTTTTGCTTTAAGTCTTTTTTCGTTTAAGTGTGTTATATTATTTATAATTTTATATTTATTATAATACACAGTTCTTTATTTCAAATTTGAACTTTTATGACAAGGGCCCCACAGATGGCCCCCAAAAATCTAGAATCAGCACTGTCTTCATCTATTGCTTTCATTTTGGTTAACGTATACATCCATTCATTTTTGAGAGAAGTGCTGGAGCCCTTCAGCACATCTCCCGCAGAAGACAAGGAAACACTCTGGACATAAACACAAATAGAGAGTAACATGTTCTGACAGGTTAAAACGTGACATTGAGAACAAAGAAACCTTTTATGGCACATTAAAGTAAACACGATGGCATCTTGGGGGCAGCGAGGGCAATTTTCAGGCATGTTTCAACAGGATGAAGGCGTCATTGATGATGACATTAAATCGTGTCATAGGGCTTTCTGGTTAGGAAAGCCTGTTATAAAACACACTCCCCCGCATTCACACACACAAAACTTCAATTACACAACATGTACCAGGCAATGTCAACAATAATGTCTATAGGTGGCAGTAGAGTTAAGCTTTTTTATGGCACAGAAAATGCTAGGCAGCAGGTGTGAGCGAGTAGCCTACACGTATTGGGGTCTATGGTCTTCAGAAATATATCTCTTACCTCGAGATCTCTAAAACTTATTTAAATATTCTTATATTTGTATGGTCTGCACAGTTTTTCAGCATTAAAACACAGATTATTAAAGCTAGACAAAAAATTAGATATTGTATGACATTTATGGTTAGGCTTCCAGTATTCAACTTGGTTTATTCTTGACCTTTATATTTTTATTTAAATAGCCTTTGATTACTGTAAGTATGAGCAATATTGAAAGTTTCATTCAGCAGAAAGACTCTGCATGGACAGTACATTCTTGTATAACTAACTTCGGGTAATTGTAGCAGATTAACAGATGGGTTGTGAATTGGGTTCCGGTCCTGGAATCAAAATCTAATCTGGTTTTCTTAAAAACAAATTAAACTCAACTACATTTGCTGACAGGATGTTTATTCTGGAAAATATTAGGTTTTTTTAGGGTTTTGGCTGGTGAGAGGACTATTTACACAGATGTCACAAAAACAAGAAAAGAAAGGATGCAGGCGGTCTTCTGAGCAGGTTACCCTGCTCTTGCCGTTCTCCTCCAAAAAAGAGAAAACTGCCCTGCCTGGTTGCCATAGAAACAAGTAATTGCTGCACCTGGCAAATTGCAGGGCTCTTTAAAGCGGTTAATTCAGCGTGTTTTCTCGTCTCTTCCCGTCCTACAGACCTGACATGTGACTTTATGTTCAAATGCAGGAATAGGACAAAAATATCTCTTGAAACCCTCTCAGAAGATGACGTGTAATGATAATGTAAAAATGAAAAGGTCAAGTTGTTTTAAGCAGCGCGTGTGTGTCTGCATGACTGTGTTTTTTGCATCTGGCTGTGGGTGACATTTTCTGATACAGAATTATTTTAAAGAACATTAAAGAAAGTCTACATATAGACACAAAAGGATATGCTGGATGCTTCTGTTGACTTAAAAAGAACAGAACATACTGGTTTGTATTGATAATAACTATAATATATTTTTTAAATAGCATAGAAGGGAATTAAGTAGAATGTGGTGATGTGAACATTTTAGAATAGAATAGAATAGAATAGAATAGAATAGAATAGAATAGAATAGAATAGAATAGAATAGAATAGAATAGAATAGAATAGAATAGAATGTGGTAATGGTTATTTTGTGTTTAGGCATATTTTACATCACATAAAGACTAGACTAGACTAGACTAGACTAGACTAGAATAGAATAGAATAGAATAGAATAGAATAGAATAGAATAGAATAGAATAGAATAGAATAGAATAGAATGTGGTAATGTTTATTTTGTGTTTAGGCATATTTTACATCACATAAAGACTAGAGTAGACTAGACTAGACTAGACTAGACTAGAATAGAATAGAATAGAATAGAATAGAATAGAATAGAATAGAATGTGGTAATGGGTATTTTGTGTTTAGGCATATTTTACATCACATAAAGACTAGAGTAGACTAGAGTAGAATAGAATAGAATAGAATAGACTAGACTAGACTACACTACACTAGAATAGAATAGAATAGAATAGAATAGAATGTGGTAATGGGTATTTTTTTGTTAAAGGCATGTTTTACATTACATTAAGACTAGACTAGACTATACTTGATCAGACTAAACTAGAATAGAATAGAATGTGGTGATGGATATTTTGTGTAGTTAAGGCATATTTTACATTACATAAATACTAGAACAGAACAGAACAGAACAGAATAGAACAGAATAGTTTTTGTGGATGTTGGGTCAGGGTTCTTGAAATACTTGTTTCTTGAAAGACCTCTGTTTCAAATCAGAGATTGTTTTGTCCTTAAAATAGAGACAAGATTGAGGGGTTCTCTTCTCGAGAGCCAGGAGAGAGAATAATGCTTTGTTTAAACAAGATAAGAATCACACACACAGTTTTAAATGAATGAGATAAGTCAGCAAGAAATGAATTACTCAAAGGAAGTGAAAGATTTGGGATGGTGTGCTGCCCATTGATTTTCTGAATTCATAGAGGAGAAGAGTGACGCTCAGAGTGCGTTTTTCTCTCTCTCTCTCTCTCTCTCTCTCTCTCTCTCTCTCTCTCTCTGTCTCTCTCTCGCTTTTTTTTCTCTTTCTGCTTTGTAATATCTCTCTTCTTCACCCTGGTGTTTCGTTCCTCCAGTGGTAATGAGGGGTTATCTTATTCACACTGTTGCGTAAAAGCTGTCAAAGTCAGGGAAAGTCAGTTTTAAGCAATTCTGTATTGGGTTCTACACAATCTCCATGTATTCAGGGTTTGCAAAAGCATCATAGCTTTCCATTAAATCGGACAGTGTTCTAAACAAACTTGCTGTAACTAACCTTATCTTCAACAGCAGCGTGTAAAGGCAACCATTAGAGCCCCGTCCCGGCTGAATTTATGCGCGGGTTTTCTGCACCGGTATCCATCATCATTAGGTTGCCATGGCATTTACTATGAGGGATGAAAAGGGAGCAGCGCATTAGTTTATCAGAACTCTATTAAAAGAACATTACGCCCTAAGAGTTAAAAGAGAGTGCGTGGAACACAAATGGACCAATAACCACTATGACTCAACGCATTTCTATCAGAGACACTTGAGTGCGCTTTCATCTGGGGCCTTCCCTTATGCCTACCACTATCTGAAATAATCTGTACATTCATACATTCATAGTGCCAGAGTCTTTTGAGCATTTCTGCATACAACAACAAAAAGTAGGAAATAAGAAATAAGGATAACATAGGACAAAAATAAGTTATATATATATATAGTGATAAAAATAGTACAGTGTATTTATATAAATATATATGTGTATGTGTGTGTGTGTGTGTGTGTGTATACAGTATATAAACATATATAATAAAAGTAGTTATAAAATACATTAGTAAACTGAGAAATGATAACTAAAAGGTTCTGCTTTAATTTACATTGTTACATTTACTGGTATTTAATTTTTTACATGTATTTATTTTTTATTGTTTAAATTGAATATTTTTGTCATATATTTAGAAGAATCTCATATGCAAAGTTAAGTTGTGTAGGAAAAGGATGAGTTCTGAAAGAAAAGGTTATGTGGTTTTGTGAAATAACAAGGCTAAAGGGAGTGGTAATGATGTATTCTCTCTTTGTCAGAATGATATATGATATATCATTTCATATTATATCTCTGTTACGCTGAGAGATTTTGTCTCTCACGTGATATCTGTATGGTATATGAAAATGTAGTGAAGAAAGCTTCTGTATGCATGTGCTTTTGGGATTTTGATATTAAATCATTCTTGTCCAGATAAAGGATGTTCTCTTCATGCGAGGAAAAACACAAAGATGACAAATAATCTCCCTTCGGTCAACCTGAGGAATGATGGAATAGTCCAATCACACCTGGGGCTCAGAGATTGAGAAGATTTGTTGAAAAGGAATACAACTGTCTGTTTGTGGAGCAGGTTTTGCAATTTTGTACTCAGGCGAAGAGATGGACAAGGCAAATTTATACTGGGATGTTGTGGGTTGTTGCAAGGAAGTTGCTTTGCAGATCTGAGCTGTTCTGAGTGAAATTCGGTGCATTGCTTTACGGTTTCTCGTTGCTTGATGGTTGATTATCACAACAAAATAGCCCACACACAAATCTCCATGATAAATCCAATGTCCCTGCTTTAATGTAAGATTATTTTAGCCTTTTTTATTGTCAGTTAAGCAAAAGTCAATGGGGTCCAAACTACTTTATGTTCTTTTAAATAACCATTTGCGCAGATTATAAAATAACTTAAAAGGTCCATTTGAGACCTACAAATGGTTGTTCTGTGTCATCACTGTGAAAAACTCGTTTACATACTGTATCAAGAGTTTTTTTCCAAAATTAGAACGTTTATAAACATTTTCAAAAATCCTGTTATGTTTTTATCGTATTTAATTATGTTAGTTTGCAGATTTTTTATTATGGCTTAAAGAAAAACAAACCAACAGCAGTTTGATTGATATTAATTGGAATGCACAATGAAAAACATGACAATTATTGCAAATCAACTTAACATAACCCAAAACATCCATGTATGAAATGTATGTTTGTGAATTGCAACCAACAGCTCACTCTACGCCTCCCTTTCCAAGCACTGCGGAGGCTGACACAGGACTAAGATGTCGTCACGTTTTCGCTTCTCTGCCAAAGGTGATAACGTATTTTCAAAACACGTTCTGTAGAGCAGTTTGTCCTTTTCAGGCAACTGTAGAAACAACATGATGAATTCCATGCAAGGAGACCTGTGGTAATACAAACATAACGCTTCATTATGTAAGCTCTTTATACACCTCTGAAGACATAGTTATGTATATTATATTGCATTTCTGTCAATAGATCCCGCCATAAATTACAGACAGGACTATCAATAAAATCACTATCGTCCATGTCCGTTTCTCAACTACCAATATATAGATGTTGTATGTATAATAGTTTTAATAGTATTGAGTAGCAAAGAGACAATTCGCAGCCTTTAATCACCTTTCTAGTGCCGATCAATGGGATAGAAATCTGTGTTAAATGTAACAGCTCTGAGCTCTCTAACCTTCCCCTTTCCTGAAGAACTGATCAATTCTATAGCAATGGCTATATGTTTCTCTCTGGTTATACTTTCAGATTGAGCTTTAAAACTCTTGAACTGTGTGGAGTCAGCAGTATGAAGCTTTCATATGTAAAAACGTGACACTCAGAGACACATTGTGTGTCAAGCTGTCTGCGAGTGAGGATGGAGAAAATGCACAGCTATAGAGGAGGACAGCGGCGGGTGGTGTCCTGGGGTCACTAAAAAGTAATTTCGGGGACTAAAAAGTGTACACGGGCAGATAGATGGCCTTAACGTCAAGCAACACAATCAAATGGCCATTTGTAAATATTTTAAGTGATGGCTATTCGCATGAATTTGTATGATGTCATGCATCATTTTTACAAATTATACCCACCTCATAAAAAGGTAAGATTTCCCGTGAGATCATGCTTCTAAAAGCTACAAAACTGCAGTCCTGTTCTTAAGCTGCTGCACAAATCAAAAAGTGAATGGCATCAATGAGCCCCTAGCTGAGTGCCGACACGTTCTGATTCAGAGCACAAGAGTCGCATATTTGAGAGGCGGAAGCCACGGGCTGATGGGGGTAAAATAGTTTTGTTTCCATGACAACAAAATTGCAGTTGCAGGGGCGTCAGAGCGAGGGGTGTTTCAGTGCGAGGTTGGAGGGGGACAGATAGTGATTGCTGTAATCATGCTGGGAAAATAATAAGCTAATGAGAAGTGACTGAATACCATTTCTCTCTTCCCCAGGGCTGTATATCTTTAACCTTCTCTCGCTTTCACAGCTGGCATCTTCATGCACTTTGGGATTCTCTCTCACATGCTGATTAAAGCCGCTCTGTGCCAAAATGTGCGTGTCCGCGTCTGCATGTGATAAACTCCCACTGTGGTGACTCAGACGCTACGTTCAGAATGAAATACTGATGCATACGACACAGTATATATAATATATGCTGTTTAAAAGATGTGATAAGTGATATGTGCATTGGTTTTGAACAGTATGCTACATTTTGTTCATATTCATCCGATGGAGCCCAGTTTTCATCTTGGAAATAAGCATTTATATTTTGCGGTTAGGTCAAGTGCATTGTGGGATAGCGTGCAGCGTGTTCTGGTTATAATTGCGTTCTCACTCTCGCCCCTCCTCTGATTTCCTCAATGTGACTGTTTGCATAATAAGTAAAGTGTTGATTGTCTAAAGGGCTTCACTTGGCTCAGGGGAAGCTTTAATTTTAGGCCGCACAGGAAAATCGAACCCCCGCCATTGATTGCAATTCGCAACCTCACCGCTGCTAAATTTCATACACTGGATCTTTAAAACGTCTGAAATTGTTTCTGGTTTGGGGCTTTTTTTAAAAGGACAATTGAAAGCTTTACCAATAACCTTATATTTGTTTTTCCAAGAATTATAAAACTTCCTTCTCTTCATTTGGTATTCCTCTCTACACATAATCAGAAGCAGAGGTTAGCTCAAGGTTAATAAGTGGGCGTCTCAGTCTCTGTGCACACACACTCTCCGTCCTTTATGCCTTTCTGTCTCTCTCTCTCTCTCTCTCTCTCTCTCTCTCTCTCTCTCTCTCTCTCTCTCTCTCTCTCTCTCTCTCTCGCTCTCTTCATACATGCACTCACACAAGCTCTTCGGCCAAACACTTCACACATGATTCCACCCTCACATGCATGTTCTACTCCGACTTTTTGCCTTTTGGCTACATGATGCATCACACACACGTGCATTTACTTTAACACTGCAACAAAGAACTTGCACATGTGACTCGGGGGAAGGAAATGTCTTACGCTAACCGATATCCATTTATATGATAATAGACAGCCCGCGGAAAGGCAATTAAAGGGACAGCAGCCTGGTTGTTTTGTCTCGCGGAGAATAATAGAAAAGAGGGAATGCTTCTGTTTAACAGCACTGTGGTCAGAGATAAGACACACATAAACACACACTCATTAGGGACTGCTCAAGGAAGAGCTCGTCCAATGATGTTTTCTAGTCGTGTGACGACATATGGGATCTTCTCTGGTGTGAGTTATGTAAGGGTTATCTAGGGACTCAGCTGTGATTGACAGCTCTCTTTCAGTACTCATGGTCTAAGCGTTTTTACAAAGCGTCTTTAAGTCACCACAAGGTGGCGTGTTGCTCACACGCTGAACGCAGGCTACATCAGGGTCTAGCTTATAAAAGAGAAATGATGCCAGGGTTGTGACATGGGTGCAGTTGGCAACCAAACAACAAGCAGACTGGCAGTTGAACAGTGTTAAATTAGCACCATGGTATGAAAAACAGCGTAATTGATACAATGCAATAACATTTAAGTAAACGTACTGTGGTTAAATTCACAGTCTGTTATTTCATTCAGTCTATTACATTTCTTAAAAAAATACCCATTTGGCAACCTTTATGCTTAATACCGTTTGTCTTATAATTATACTGAATGAAATAATAGACTTAAATTAAAATTAATAAAATGAGATTTTAGATTTAAGACATTTAACACAGTATGCCTATTTAGTTGAAAAAAGGTTAAAACTGTGTTATATTTCAGTATATTATTCAATTCAGTATAGTAATAACCCTTATGAAACGAAAATTTATTGTAAATTACATTGAAAAATATTGAACAATATGTTATATTTGTTATATATTGGGACCAAGTGCATACATGTATATGAAAATTGTCAATTCTTTATTATTCAATATATTGTAATATATTAACAATGTATAATTTAATGTATTTTAAATACATATTAAATTATTTTATATATTGACATACAGTAATATATAGAAAAATATATGTTCTTAGCATAAGTAAAGACATTATGCTTCTAAAAATATAGTTATTTTTTAGGGTTGTATGGCTTTCAAAAGCTCCTTGTGTGGTACAAAAGGTTATTAAAATTGTGCTTTTATGGATTATCAACAAGAACAAAAGTAAGTCTTTATGACTTCAATGTTTTTTGGGGGGACCAAAAATGGTTTTATGACCTTTATTTTTAATATTGTACATATAACGGCAAGCCCGTAGGCAGGGGGGGTTCGGGTGGTTCGAACGAACCCCCCTCAGCTGCCAAAGGTCCAGAATTTAAGTCGTTTTGTTTCATGTGATTATTGTCATCATTGTTTTAATCAATGCTTGTGACAAATTTCTGGGTTGCTGTTTCAAATTAATATGATTATTGTCACTGGACGTGTGTGTGCGTGCTCCCAGACAGAGAGAGTTTTTCGCAATACACTTTTCAAAGCAACGGTGAAGAAGCATCGCCTCTGAATGATGGGGGGAGGGGTTATATATATACCTTTTTTTATTAAAAGGATTTATCCACTCAATAGTCTACAATATAATAGCCATAAAAACGTAGCGTACTTATAATAATAAAACATAGCAAAGAGGCATTGACAGAGAGTCAAGACACCGACAGTGCACTTGAGTATTGCACTTCTTTTGTACCTATTTTGTTTTGTGTTAACACTTCTACTTTTTGTCTTACTTCTTTGCACTAATACTTAATCCTTTATTGTTATCTTTAATGTTTCTCCCTATTTTCTTTCTGCTTCTCTTAAATATGTGTTTTAAAATCCTTTCTGTTATCACAACACGTAAATCATCTGCCGCATGCCGAATGCGACGCAATGGTAATAATCTTCACCATGTATCACTGCTAGCAACTGCCCCTTCTACTTTCCCAATAGGATTGTGGAACTGCCAATCTGCTGTGAACAAAGCTGATTTCATTACAGCTTTTGTTAAACATTCTGGTCTTTCCATCGTAGCACCAGAGGACTGTGCCACTCCCGCTGCCCTCTCCCATAACCATACTTTCTCCCACAGCCCTCGCATCACAGGAAGAGGTGGAGGCACCGGTCTACTCATCCCCAAAGACTGGAAATTCAATCAGCTAACACCAATGTGTGACAACAGCTCCTTCGAGTTTCATACTGTCACTATCACCCACCCTGTTAAAAGTCATTTGGTAGTTATATATCGTCCCCCAGGTCAGCTTGGACATTTCTTGGAGGAGCTGGATGTGCTTCTTTCATCCTTCCCTGAGGATGGTACTCCCCTGGTGGTACTAGGTGACTTCAACATCCACATTGGAAAACCACAGGCTGCTGACTTCGTCAACCTGACCGCATCATTTCTCCTCGAGCAGGTTTCCACATCAGCAACCCACAAGTCTGGAAACCATCTAGATCTGATCTTCACAAGGTACTGCTCCACTCATCACTCTCAGGTCACCCCGCTGCACACGTCTGATCACTTCTTCGTCACCCTCGACCTCACTGCTCCGGATATCGCAGATGTCTTACCGATGGTCACCTTCCGGCGCAACCTGCAGTCTCTCCCTCCCTCCTGTTTTTCCTCTGTGTCTTCTCTGCACTCCCCCCCTCTGATGAGCTCTTTCTTTTGAATACAGACAATGCCACAGACACTCTGTGTGATCTCTTCCGTCAACACTTCGCTGATTGATTTTTCCTAATTCTCTTCCCTTTCCTTCTTAAAAAAATAAAATAAAAACCTACTAACCTCACTTTTCTTAGCTTTGTATACTGTGCTAGGCTTTAATGGACTAGTTTTGATGCACTTATGTATTTTGTTGCCTATGTTGTTATAATTGCTTCCAATGTTTCCTCATCTGTAAGTCGCTTTGGATAAAAGTGTCTGCTAAATGACTAAATGTAAATGTAAGAAATGACGATGAGAAGAATTATAATTAATATTTCAGTAAAGTTCATTAAATCTATTATGTTGTTAGTGTGGTATTTAAACTTATGAACTGTGTATGTGTAACGGAGGCCAGCTAGTGAAGAGCTGTGCAGTGTGTAAACCTCACTCCCTGACCAACAGAGACGCTCTAGCGACAGCTACTTTAGACTGCGGTCTTTAGCCTCCTCGTTAGAGCACCCGTCTCCCATTTGGAACGAGGTCGGTTCGAAGCCTGCGAGGAAGCAAGTTGACAAAAATGCAATAAAAAGTTTAGGTGCATCAAAAAGCGCTCGTTAAGATATCATCAGACAAGCTAATCCAGCACAAATTAGTGCATAAAAGGTCACCAAAATGAAGTAATTGAACCTCATTATTAAATACAAAAGGAGGGAAAAAATCTGCAAAAGGTCCACTTTTTGAAAAAAAGAACCTCCCCTTTCAACAGGCTTGCTACGGACCTGAACGGGGATAAGAAAATGGACTGCACACTAGAAATAAACATACTAATATCATGTTCAATGAAGCAGAAACTAATATGTTTATAGCAAATGATGAAATCTCAATGAAACTGACCTCTTGGTTATAAATGCACATGATGCGTTCAGCATGACATTAGAGGTATAAATGTTTGGCAAGCGCTAAGGAAAACCATCTCCATGCGTTCATATAACAGATGGTGCCTGATGGTAATTTTCACAAGCAATTAACTCCATTCATGAAGTTTCCACGTCTCCACATTACCAGACTGTTGGTGTATGTGTTTTATTGTGTTGCCCATAATTGGAAAACAAGAGGTCATTAAACATAGATTATGTTAGTTGGTCTTGGATATTATTATTTTTTTGACTTTCTAACTCTCTCATGGACTTGGAGTTGTTTGAGATGGGTGTGACATGTTGCTCTGCTTTCATGGTTCTCTGTCTTTTCGTCCGTGATGGATAACGAAAGACAAGCAATTGTAAAAAAAATATACTTGTATGTGCTTGGGGTGAGACTGCATCATAGAAGTGGAATATGTTTTTGTGTACAGAAGGGACAACAGACAGCATCTCATTTCAGGCCGTTCCAAATGATAGACAGCTTTGTAATATGTGCTGCCTTTCACCTCTGGCCAAAACTCAACATTGCATGTGTCCTTTCCAGAAAAGCCATGGGAATTGCGATGAGCTCAGTAAAATAGTGAATCCAAAATGTGAGACAAAGCGAGATGAATGTTGTTCATGATTTCTTAGAAGGCTGGAGACTAGGTTTTGGAACAGAGCCAGTCTGAGTGAATGTGTGTGGATCTGTGTTTGGGAGCGAGTGCAACCAACTGTGAAATGATTCTGTTAGTGTCATTTCTATCACACACACACTTCCAGGATCCACGCGGCAGCCGCACGCTGCGTCTGAGAAGGCTTGATGGCTCCCTGCGGCCTCGCACATCATAAGACAGTTGTTTGTATATTCTGGCACTTTTGGAAGGCGATCAGAAACTCTGCCATGGGCAATGACAAGGATTTCATTGTGTCGTCAGACTGGAGTGAATTGCTTAAACATATCCCGGCTTGCAAACAGATTAAGGAAATGTGATTGTTACTGGTATTTTCTAAGGCATTGTTACTGTTGCTCATGGTTATAAACAAACCTCTGACCTTAAAGGGACAGTTCACCCAAAAATGAAAATTCTGTCTTCATTTACTCACCCTCAGGTTCTTCCAAATCTGTATAAATGTCTTTGTTCTGATCAACACAGAGAAATATATTTGGTAGAATGCTTGTAACAAACAGTTCTTGGCCACTGTTGACTACCATAGTAGGACAATTACAATGGTAGTCTATGGTGACCCAGAACTATTTGCTTTCTTACATTCTTCAAAATATCTAATTTGTGTTCAAATGAGAAGCAATTTTTCTACTACGGTAGTCAATGTTGACCAAGAACTGATTACAAGCATTCTTCCAAATATCTTTCTCTGCGTCAATGACAGTTAAAGAGCAATAAGGTTAATTACTTTATACAGAGACACTTATGTATAATAATTGTGTGTAGGGGGAATAATTATAACAGATGATACTTTCATAACCCGCATATAAGCGCATGCCCACACACAGAAGAGGTAAAGCTATGAAACTGAGCAGATCAGAAATAAATAGAGAGTTTGTTTCGTTTGAGGTTTCAGGCTTATGACTGTGACCGACGGGGATTGATTTTGACCCAAATCACATTGTCCTCAACACCAAGGGAGTGCAATGATTCTCCATCTGAAGAATCCCAGTGTTATAAATTAGAGAATGAACTTTAACAAGGTCCTAGTCATTTCATGGTTACGTGTGCACCACTTCTCAGCTCAGAATGTTTTTAGAACCTGTAGAAATAAGAATAATATGAATAAAATGCATAATAATTAAGTTTTGGGTCACAAAAGAATCATGAAATACCACTACTAATTTGAAACTCTACTAACATAAGAAGTGAATAAAATTTTGATACACATACAAAAACTTGTAATGAATGTTATATCGTAAGATACCAATTGAACTTTCTATTCCTTATAAATGTACATTTAGAGGATTTTAAGGATTCCGTCTACCGTGCTCCGGAAATTTTGTGATAAGCACTTGGATGTACTACCAATACTGTAATTGTTTAAGCTGTCACTCACCCGTCTGCAAAGCATGAAGAGAGATTTATTTATTATTCTCCATAACAAAATGTGTGTGTGTAACCTCATGGTCTTGACAGTTATTTTACCTTTTTACGCATTCAGATTCCTCTCTGATAATGCGACGACATCTGGGCCAGATCACATCTGATGCTCCTATACAAATTAAATAGTTTGTACCAATCTCATAAATGTCCTTTGCAGATTCAAATAACGTTGCATGCACAAACGTATGTCTTTGCCATCATTGACATGAAACGGCATATAGTATTTTCTTTAGTATTCAAAGAAGGAAAGAAAGCTCCCTAGAGGTGTAAGAGAGGGGTGCCATATATATGGCGATACTTCATATCACAATACAAAAATGTAATCTGTATTGTAGAGCTATGGGAATTTATGTGACAATTGGTTGAGCTGCCACCACGTTCTATAATATGTTAATTTAACTTCATTTAATTGTATTTTGTGCTTTATGGTTTAGCTTTCTTAATTCCTTTTTTAATTTGATGTTAAGATTCACTTTAATTAAACATTGAATATTGTCAAGCTAGGCTATAACAAATTCTATGTAGGCTACAACTAAGAAATGTTCATTTGATTAATGTTATTAAATATTGTGAAACTATCGTTTTGTGAACCCATCGTGTATTAAACTGTGAGCTGAGTCAAGCATAAAACAGAATGCAGTGCCGATCCTAGACGTCTGGGGGCCCTATGCAAACCCTTGTGTGGGGCCCTCGTCATATAGTTAAAGTTAGATAAACATTATTGTAAACTATAAGAAATAAAAATAATACATCAATTAACACACTTAAATTAATTAAAACTGAAAGACAAAAAACATGCATCTGACAGGACAAATATGATGTAAAAAAATTTATTCACATTTTGATTTACATGTACATTTTTCTTTACCTAAAGTATCACGTGGCTCTGGAACCATCTAGCTGTCAAAAAAACCTTAACACGCAAATGCGGTGTGTTTTTTACTAACCGAATGCGTGATTAACTTATTAAATAAAGCATGATAAATGCAGTTTACTCAGGAAAGCTAAGTGTACAAAAACACATCAATAATTATCTAAATGTGATGACACAAATATTACATATTATCAAGGGCAAAGGAAATGTATTGGTTTGCGGTGATGTGCATTAAAGCTGAGACTCATGAACACTGTAAATCATTCCCTATAAATTATATTGAGCTTTAAACAATGGTTTATTTTTGTATGAACCCATACAGTAGTGAAATAACAATATTTTCATATGATATGATCAAACATCTAAAAGTGTATATTAATGTATATGTAACGTCGGTGACGGTCCCTAAATTCACTACTATAGAACGTCCGATTTCAAACCAACTGTATGCCAGAAGACAAATACTGAATTTGTAAATCTGTACTTCCATTTGGCAAAACTAAATAAGTCTTTTAAATAGGGCTAGAGTGCATATTGTTCTTTTTCTTCGTTTTACTATAAAAGGTTATAACAAAAGCGTCTTGTTTACATAGTGTTTTTTATTCTGTACTCAAGGGGCTCCTTGGTTCTGCAGGGGCCCTACCAACTTGTGTTTACATATAGGAAGGATCGGCTACATAAGCAGCTGAATGTGTGAAGACTGCTAGCCTACCATCCAGTATCATGTAGTTTCCCAATAGCTATGTACAACCTGATGTTTGAGCTCTGAATATCCTGGTTGTGTTATTAGAACTACAGCATGTCGAAAGACACACGGTTGATATTGCATTATGTCTAATGAAACCATCAGACAGGTGAAGTGCAAGCACACACCACATCTTCTGTGATTGACTCATTTATTTGCGCTAGTCGCTCAATTGTCTGCGGCCTGCACCTGTCAGGGCGCTCCTGATGAATTAAACACCAGGCCCACGTCCTGTCCATAATGTACACGTTATTATCAATATGCCAAGCGGCTCTCCGTGAGTGCTGTTCTTTCTGGTGCTCATCACTGTTCTCAGATTGCCTGTAAACCACCGTCCGTCTCTCACTGTAGTAAATGGCATCTCAAGGCCAATAAATCACAGTAATAAAGCCACTGTTATCAAGATTTAAATCACGTGCAACACCAAGAGGAAACAAAATCAATGAAAACTCGTTATTTTGGGGAAATTTGTATCTCAACGACAAACCTTGAGTATTTTTAGATTCATCTTCAAGGGTTATACTGGTTAAGAGGAAGTGTTTTATTGTTACTGGTTATGAAGCGCATGAGCGTTGGGCTTAGGTTTCACAATCTGAATATGTTTTGCATTGCACATGCTGGATCCTCAAGATTTTACGAGATGATTTCATATCACATACACTGCTTTTCAAAAGTTTATTACATTTTAAAACTGTGAAGAATAATCTGTTTAAATTGTTGCAAATCTAAGTAAAAAATTAAGTAAATCTGAGTAACTAAAATATTTCTATTAGAATTCACCAAAAAGATTAACTGTATACTAAAAATATAATGTGTTAATTAAATACTTAAATACTTTTTCATTAAATAAACTTATTTCATTAAATACACATTTTGTAGAAAATATGCAACTGTTGGATTTTTTTAATAATTTTTTTAATGTGTCATACTGAAAAATCTTTAAAACAATTATTAAGTTATAAGAAGTTTATAAGTTTAAATAGTTTTACATACATATTAAATCATACATTATTACTCAATCAAATATCACAGACTGTGCATCATTTGAAAGATGAATCACTAGACATTTAGGTTCTGATATTGTTTTTGCAATCAATAAAATGCTCAAAAATAGGGGCGCATAAGAGGTTAAACTGTCCAATAACAAATGGGGGTATTAACAGTAAATAAATATTTGTGTTATATTTTAGCTTTTCTCAGTGTGGTCACCATTTATGCATAATTTGCTTTTCCTACTTTAATCAAAGTCTTTTCTATAAAATAAAACCTTAGTTTCATAATAAATAAAATTATGTTTGCACGATTAAGTTGTGAAGTTTCATTTGTGCACTTAAATGTGTTTTTAGCCATTGTGTTGTGTTATTGAGTACAGATTTCTCGTATTATTATCAGTAGGTGGCAGTGCGTTTCCAATGAGAACAGAATGTGTCAAATAACATTGTGTTTTTCCACTTCGTTTTCACTGGGAGAAAAGAATATGAAAAGCCTCAGAGGATGCGGTTTATTGACATTTCTCTGTTTCAGAAACTAATGAACTGTTGAGAACAAGATAAAAATGTGGATTAAAAATTGGAATATTGATCCCATTGTTCTGTCATTATCGCAGAGTGAACATTGAGTCTCCTTCAGAGAGAATGGCCTCTATCCAAAATGTATTCAGTGCATTTCAGCAGATATAAGCATTGATAATATTTCATTTACATCAGTCATTTCAATGTTACAGGGACAAAATGCCCAAAACAGACAGAATTGGCAGGCCGCAGTTAACTGCAGCAGCGGGTGATGTGATGCAGCAGAAGCATTGTAAGCGGCTACAGGGCAGAAAATAAGCAGTTCTCCCAAGAGACAGGGGATGAATAGAGAATATGATTCCCTGAGAGCCAGCTGAAAACTTGTCAACCTTAACCCTAGAGTCTCCCGAGAGAGTCAGGGTTAATGGATGATGAAGAGTCATCTCATGCTGAATTAGAGAGAGCTGGAGTGTGTGCGTGCGAGCGAGCATGCAGGCGTGTGTGTAAGGGAGAGAAAGATAGACAGAGAGAGAGAGAGAGAGAGAGAGAGAGAGAGATGGAACGTGAGAAAATTGAAAAAATCAAAAATGTTTTAGTTAAATTCTTATCCTGGATTGGATGGATTGTATTTTTTAATTAAAGAATACTAGAAACTATACGGCTGTTTTTGAATAATTAATTAATAATAAAAATATTTTTAATAGGCTAATAGTACAACCTGTCTTCATATTTTTAAACTGAATTAAATTTTGATCTCATTTTAAAGCAATACTTGTAGCTTTCCTCTGGCTCAGTGGTTAGAGCATGGTGCTAACAATACCATGGTCATGGGTTCGATCCCAGAGATGGAAATGTACAACATCATACAATGCAATGTAAGTTGCTTTGGATAAAAGTGTCAGCAAATGCACAAATGTAAATGCATCCATATTATAAACTTAATCACAGACTGAATTGTACAGTTACAAGTATGGTGTTTTGGATCTTGAAAATGCTTTAATACTTTTAATCTTTAAAGTGATATCATCCTGGATTTTTTTGGCTCGCAATCATCCATCGTACTTAAAATCCAGGTATCTGAGAAGTTTTAGGCTCTTGGACTGGTCAGGATGGATTGACTATCTCAAGAGACTGAGCATCTGTAGAGACCAACTTAAAACCACATGAAAGGCGATGCAGTTTTTGTCACGTTTGGGAAATCGTCTTAGCATCGCAGAGACAGGTCGACAGGATCTAATTCTGAGTGCTCATCGTCAAACGCTGCCAGATTTGCATACAGGTAATCCTCTGCACAGAGACCGGCACTTTTCTCAGGATTTCCCTCACCTGTCTGTAAAATAGGAGTGATGTTGAGCAGTTCTGGAGCCATAAGCTTTAAGGAGCTGCATCACAAGCCCTTTATCAGCCTATGAATTCTGTATCGAATGAATGAAATGTTCTTCAAGATGTTTTGACAGTTAAAAAGGGACACAGTTTAACTGTCTACCTGCTGCGCACGACTGTTCAGAATAATAATAAATAACAATAAGAGTTGGGTTCACATATATTTGTCATCTTTCTATTACATTCACTTGATATTTCAAATATGTACAAACACAGCAACTAAAGTTGTGTTTCTGTGGATTTTGTTTCCGTAGATTATTTGGTAGATCTTTGCATTAGCAAGGCAAAAGGCAAATGTCATGAGGTTTGATACCAGAAAACAAACATATTAAAGTGATACATATGCCCTCTTCGGATGAAAGCATCTGCCAAATGCATGAATGTAAATTCTATGCTGCTTCTATGAAAATACTGTAAAGATTATAGCAACATAGGACTAAGAAACTCAGATCAGGCTTGAGTGGGCAGCTATGACAAACTGATCTCACAGGAATTCGTAACTATTTTACGAGGTGGCTAATTTGTATGAATTTGCACGAATCGTACAAAAGCGTACGATTTGTAGAAAAAGCCCCACCCCTAACCCTGCCCCTACAGTCACTGGCGCGAAAGTAATTTGCACTAAAATGTAAACATTTTTACGAATTATTTAAAATTAACCATCTCGTAAATAGTTAAGAATTTCCTGTGAGATTGTGTTGGATATGAACAATATGAAGTCTGAGTCTCTGATGGTATATTTTGTAACACGTAAATAAATCACATTTCACATCAGTTAAAGGGGCTGTTTGTAATTTTTTCGGAGGATCTATTGACAGAAATGCAATGTAATATATATATAACTATGTCTTCAGAGGTGTATAAAGAGTTTACACAATGAAGCGGTATGTTTTTATAACCTTAGAATGAGCTATTTCTATCTACATACACCAGGTCCCCTTACATGGAATTCATCATGTTGTGTCTACAGTAGCCTTAAATGGACAAAATGCTTTGCAGAGAGCGTTTTTTAAATACTCTATCTAAGCAAAAACGTGGCAACGTCTTTGTCTGTGTCAGCCACCAGTAGTTCTTCGAGAGGGAGGGGAGGAGTTGTCAATTCGCAAATTCACCACTAGATGCTACTAAAATCTCCACATTACTCGTGTGAGAATGTGGTGGGGTTGTCTGTCAATTAAACATCTTTCCTTGAGTATTTCAAAAGCTATCAACTCTTTCTTAGCTTGATTTAGAGGAGTAGTTCACTTTAAAATGAGCCCCCATTGACTTTCCACATGCCGCGAAGCACATGGAAAGTCAATGGGGGCTCATTTTAAAGTGAACTACTCATTTAATATTAGTGATGCTGCATTTAAAATGAATTACTGAAGTCAAAAAGATTAAACAACAATAGAAAAAAAGGAGGAAATTGTGACCAATTACCAACTAATTGGTCCTCTGTCTTCCTCTG
The DNA here is from genome assembly GCF_947034865.1 of Barbatula barbatula. Lineage (NCBI taxonomy): Eukaryota > Metazoa > Chordata > Actinopteri > Cypriniformes > Nemacheilidae > Barbatula > Barbatula barbatula. The sequence goes on along the minus strand of NC_136770.1, from coordinate 4,716,650 downwards.
TCTTCATCACCTTTTGCTTTCTCTTGGCATGGTAAAATAGGTCAGAGTCAAACCCTTGGGTGGCTTCTATTAACAGGCATTTTCCCTCCAGACTCCTCCTCTGACCCTGATAACATGCTTTTTAACTGTCACGCCTGGTAAATTCCAACATTGCAATAAAGAACTAGTTTTCATGAAAAGATTTCGGGTTGTTATACAGGTCTGTAACCTTCCAATAATTCAAGGCTTCTGTCCAACTTGTACTAAACATTATGAAATTAATCATCCAGACTTCAAATAACGCACTCAAGTGTTCACTCTCAAGTGAGCTGCTTTTTGTTTTCGTTGGAATAAGTGTTTTCCCAAGTGGAAAGAACGAGATCATGTGGCTTATCATTGAAAGTGAATAAACCATTAAAAACCAGAGCAAATATATCATAACCGCACTTGTCAGTGTGCAACATTCTGAAGCAGAGCAACCATACCACACGCACAGGTTAAAAAACTCATAGTTCATGAAACCGCTGAACAACTGTGCACCAGAACTTACTTTTAAACACAAGACACTGTTCAAAGGCTCGCCGAGGAACGCAAAAGAGAACTATCACATTACTGGGGGAAACCTTTCAATTAAAGAGACCCAAGTTGGAGGGCCTTCATGTAGACCTGCGAGAACAATGACTGCTTTTTGTCCGCGAGAGACTTCAAAGCTTTTTGCAGTGAAGGAACAGAGTTCGGCTTTGTTGTGGATCAGAGCGGAAAGGCGCAGATGTTTTTCTCCTTCTAGGCACCCTTGTAAGCACTTCATGAGCCCCCTGCCTCCCAAACAGCAACTGTCCTTCACTTTTACTGACACAATGAACGAATCACCAAGTTTGCATGCTGTTCTTTAAATGTCATTTAAAAATAGAAAACTTAAAGTGTATTATTTCATTATTGCATTCCAAATACCAAAGGTTTGATGTAAAAAGATGTATCAACTTTTTATGCTTCTTATCTAACTACTCATGTCACTTACTCCCAAAAGGAATAATTCATAATTGCACCTCCTTCATCTCTCCCTCAAAATAATCAATTCCTTTATTATCCAAAGCTGCAAACACTCAAAGGATTTGAGCTCCTCCGTTAATCTTTGATGATTGGGCAGCGGTAATCTTCAAAGCAAGAACGCTTTATTCTGACTGGCTGGAGTTCTGATCAAACTCAATGAAATGATTCATGCGCGTTCACTTTTCTCCACGGTTTTGGCTGCGCACCTGTTCGCAAACACGGTTTTGGGAACAAGAACTTAAAATCAGGAAATATTTATTGGATTTGCATGGCGGCGGTTGCCATAATGCAAAATGATCGACTCCAAGCGTTCATTCAGGTGCGTAAAACTTAAACATCTCCGAGATAACTGTGTTCAAATAGTCAGTTGTCAAATCTTAAATTAAAAACTCGACAGTCTTGACGTTCTTTCTGTGTCCTGCAATCTAGGACCGGACCCCAAACTCCACGCCGGAAAGTTCCCACCTGACGCTGCTGGAAAACACCTGCAATCGCATCGGCCATTACTGTATTTCCAGACCCGCGCGTCACCTCCAGCACGTCCCGCGTGAAGGTTCTCCACCTACACTCTTTCATACATGGAGCAGCGATTCTTCCACACGGGAAACGTTTGCTTCTAATTGCGGTATGAGACTTTCACAGCACAACCTTACATCTTTTAATCCACATTTGCCAGTGACCCTTACGGAGGAGCGCTTTGACTTCTCGCCCGTGAAGATGTTGCCCTGTCCGGTGCAATCACTCCCATCGGCGTGCGGTTATGCCAATCTTCCCACGTCACTTTCAAACTACCTACCCACGCACACTGGACTTTTTCACCAACAGGGACAGATGGCAAGTGAGGATATCCACTGGTGGAGTTTACAAGACACCAGCCCTATCAGTCATTCATCAACAGTCACCTCGCATCACTTTCCAATCCACCGCGGGTGGGTCCTGGGTCACCCTGAAATTGGACAATACCAGTCTCAAATCGGCACTCTCGTGCATTCCAATTCATCCCTCATTGGGGCGCGCAGATGCCGGAGATGCAGGTGTCCCAACTGCCAAAAGACCCCCGGGGAACCGGGGAGGAGAAAGCAACACGTTTGCCACATGCCGGGCTGCGGCAAGGTGTACGGCAAAACGTCACACCTAAAAGCGCATCTGCGGTGGCACGCAGGTGAGCGGCCGTTCGTCTGCAGCTGGATGCTGTGTGGTAAAAGCTTCACGCGCTCTGACGAGCTCCAGAGACACATGCGCACGCACACCGGAGAAAAGCGCTTCACCTGTCCGGACTGCACGAAGCGTTTCATGCGCAGTGACCATCTGACCAAACACCTGAAGACACACTTGATAAAGAAGAACAGACCACCATTTCCCATGCTGGATCACGTGACGCGTAATGCTGGGAGGAATATTTCATCAAAACTCTAGAAAGATTTTTCTCAATTCCTTTTTAGACGCACTTGTGAAAGTAGGCCTATATACTGTGTAATAAAAATAAGTTGTTATTTTTCCGTTAAAAGTCATGGGAAAATTAACTTACGCGCGCCAGGCATTTAACATTAGTTGATTTTTATAACATTATTGTTGAAAAAACTTTATAACTGCACGATTTTGACCAAAGAACTAAAATGATTTGTTATGATAGGCCATTACATTTGGGGTAAAGCAAAATTATGTTTTATTCGCCAGTGTCATTAAAAACTTGTCATAAAGAAGTTTCTGAAAGTTACGTGTGAAAGATTGATAAAATGACTGTAGTACGAAGGGTATTTTTTTTCTAAAACGGCATTTTTAATGACAAATTGTTCCGACAGGGGTAGGTAAGGTCTTTAGGGTGGTAATTTTAGTGGATTTACGCAATACGTTGGTTCCGGATAAAGCTTGTTGCACTCGAAATATTTGAAGGTGAGAACCTAGTTGCTATGGAAACAGTACACATGTTCGCACACCGCAGTCAGAAAGTCGAAAAAACGTCAAAATAGCGTAACTTGCGCCTTACAATTTAGTGACCGCATATATAGCTTATTGTCAGTCAAGTTCTCCAATACTGCTCGTTGATTTTACATTTTTATCTTGAAAAAATGAAGAGGTAAGAATGCACGAATGACTTTTGTAAATGTTTTAGTTTTGTTTAAGTTATTTTTACAAATATCATTATATTTAAACATTTACTGTAATGCAACTTTTACAGTAGGTCCATATAGCTACTGTGGTGTCGCTATGGACTGTGTCTGTGATAAGGATTGAAGCTTAAAACACTCGTGTCTCAGTCTATTATATAAGACTGACGAGACTGACGTTTTGGTGTCTATTTATTACTTATTTATTTAGAGTGGTGTTCGACTCAAGACTATGACTGTATATTTATTAGGCTACTTTCAAATATTTTCTTATTTATGGTAAGATTACAGTGTATTGGAAAGCTATCAGATGTTTCGTCAAAGGTCACTGAAAAGGTAAGTCCCAAATAGAGGAAAATGTAAGATTGAAATCAACTTTAAAGGGGAAATATTTTACCAACTTTGATCAGTATTTTTGTTAGTTTGTCTTTATGTACATCTATTTAAATTGTCCTGCCATTGTTATTGTTATGAAGGAAACTGGACTCATAAAGCCGGTGTGTGCCACCCCAGCAGGTAAAATTTCCATGTGTATTAGCTTTCAGGAATTTATATAACTATAGCAACAGTTTTCGAAGATTTAAACAACCACAATGTGCTGTGGATTTGTTCCTGAAATTATATAACTGTCTTTGTTCTGTAGATCCTTTGCCAAAAGAATCTGTGGAATGGAAACCAAAGTAAGTTAAACAGTGTGTCACCGGGTCACCAGCCCTTTTTCGTGTGTACTGTTTGGATAGTTTAGTTATTCGAGAAGGACTGGACCTTGAATTTAATGAGACCAATCATTGGGTATATTTTATAATGTACTTCAACCATTATTTAAAATGCCTTGGGTTTTATTTTGGGTAGGCAACAGAAACCAAAACCCAGTGGAAAGACAGAGGTACAGGATCCTACTACAAACTCTGACACAACAAATCCCACGTTTGGAGTTCAAAGTACTAAGAGGTGAATGCAACATATATTGTATGATGATAAATGACACAATTTAGAATGCAGCCAACTGGTTTTGAGTACAGAATACATTTGAAATGTTAACGTTTGCTCGCACGGTTAAACTGGTTAAATAGTTCAATAAAATTGACATTTTTATGGTGTTAATTACAGACGCAAAGCAATCATTCATGTACATTTGGTTTGATTTGTGTAGGCAAAATAAACCAAAACCCAGAAAAACAGAGACACAAGATCCTTCTACCAATGCTGGCACAGCAAAACACATGCTGACAACACAAAATACTGCGAGGTAAAGAGAATGAGGGGATGTTTACCTGCAGTTTCTCTATAACAGACTGGAATGGACTCAATCGAAGCATTAACAAATAAAATGTATCATTTGACCCCTCATGTTGTCAAAAGGGGACTTAGGCTGTCAAGCTTCAAACTTACGTCCAACTATAAAGTTGAATATTTTAAACTCAGTATCTTCCTTTAATCTGTGTTTATTAAAAAATGCTTTATATCAGATTAATGACCGCTGGCCATTTTGTTGATGTCAACAACAATTTTCATTGGTTCATAAACGTATCTTATTTTGGTCTGTTCCCAATACAATCCATATTATATGGCAAATAATTTGATAAGATTTCTTTTTCATGTTATTATTGAACAATCATTTCGAAAGTATAATTATATTCGTTTTTATATAATATAGTATATGAGTGGCGTCGTCTCCTGCAGTCAGCATGGCTCTTTAGGTCATTTGTGGGGGTGTGGTTTATGAAGCGTACATGCATAAAGCAGGTTGCTGATAGCATTCACTCGCTTCGGTGAGCTCTAATAGTTTACCTTTTATCGTCCATTTTTTCACCAGCGGAGGGCATATTGCCCCTAAAGCTCGGTCCTTCAAAAATGTAACCACGCATGGACATAAAGTGCCTAAACAGGTTGTGCGTGTTATGACAGGTACTGAATCCATTTTATTTCTTATCCTATAGTCTATTTTATGTTTTTAATCAATTGGTCTTGCAATTCCTTTTATGTTTTGAGATGCCCGGGGTGCCCTGTACATATACAGAATAGTCTGGAGGTCTAAGACTCCATTGGAAATAAAAAAAATCATTTAATAAGCATTATAAGAATGTATGACGTAAACTTAAAATGTATAAGAACATTGCGACATTTCTAGTGTAGTAGTGGCAGTGGACTATGTACATTGTTTGTGCTTAAACATGGGCTACTATATAACCCTCCTGGTTCATATAAGGATGATTCATAGTTTTGTTCTCTGGTCAAACAATGCAAGGCCTCATGTTTTGTTTTCTGCTTAATCCATCAAATGTAAAACTCTAAACTCTGTTACTGCTGATTTTGGTGACATCCTATTTCATCTGTCCAAATTTCAGAACAACAAGAGACATCTGAAGTGCAGTTAGGCTTTAGACATGAGCCACAGACCCTGTCTAAAAGTGAGCCTTATCCTCCTGTGGAACTGCGTGACGAAGAAGAAAGTGAAGAAAATGAGACAGCCGAGGGTCATGTGCCGCTAGAATTATTTGCAGAGGTGAGATGTCAAGTGCACAAGAAGTGTACATGGTTGCTAATACAAAAGACGGAGCATCTTTGGGTCCTTGTTGCCAAACCTTTGCTGTGTTTTTATCCGTGTTTGTGCTTTAAGTTCCTGGAGGCTGTTATGACAAAGAACTTCCAACTTGCGAAGAAACTTTGTCAGATGAGTAAGTTGTCAAAGGGGGGTTTAACATACTAGTTTGTTTTTTCTTACTTTATGACACTGACATGCTTCCATACATCTGTTTTATGTTTTATTTGTGCAGTCCTAATATATGAACCCCAGAACTCGGAGGCAAAGAGCTTCTTGCCACTCATTGAAGAAAAACTACTGATAGGTAAGATTATTATTGATCTGTCATTCTGTTCTACTCCTCATGAAAAAATTTAAGCATATTACATCTTTCCAATTTAGTATTTAAATTAACTTTAAAAGGATTGTAAGTTAAGTCCTACAGACATGATTGAAAATGAGGATGAAACACAATAAATTGGATTCATTAGTGTCAATGTTCCAAGCGAGTGACTTTGATATTATGTGACACATTGTCCTCAAAGTAAATTACTTGAAATTTGTTCATTTATGCTGCATCACCATCATCATCATCATCATCTGAAGAAACAGAGGAAAGTTCAGACAATGATAATGATGAATCTGACACAACCGATGAGGAGGAGGAGGAAGAGGATAGCAGTGATGATGAAGACGTAGACGATAATGAATCTTCGGACACAGATGAAGAGTCCACTGACAGCACAGATGAAACATCATCATCATCATAAAGGGAGGAAGACATTAAACAATGTCAAGTGTCAGTGTTGTGCTGTTGTTTTTGATATTATACATGCATGTCCATATTTTGCATAATTCATTTGGATCATGTGGAGAAAAGATAGAAATCTTCTCAATTTTGACTGGAGCTCTGACCGTCTCACTCTTGTCGTAGACTGCGGCCAGTGCTCCAGACATGTAGCACCAGGTGACCCAAGTTTGAGTCCTGGCTCTTGGTCCTTTCCCAATCCTGATACTGTCCTTGTCCTTTAATAATTTGTCGGGAATTCACTCTTTAGATTCTGTAGATTCTGTGTAAACGTTTATGGTTATTCATTAAACACAAAACAGAATAGCGCCATCTGGAGGGAAAGCTTCGTCTGGCTCGAGTTGCAAAAGAACATTTGACTGAAATAAAAATATATTTAAACTATATTGTATTTATATGTCTTTCAATGTTAGCAAACCTTTTATATTTATTTCCTTTTTTATACACATCAGGGGTTGTAACAATTAGGTTATTAAATTCTTTAAAAAATGGTGTGAGCATGGAAGACAGACTAAAAAGATTTTGAAAACCTGAGAACGATGTAAAACGAAGAGGAAATATTTATGAATATTTAAAGTGCTGGACCGACAGATTTTCTTTGCGTCCATTGAAGTGCACAGAAATCGTTTTGAGGATTATCAGGTGTTGCCAGTTCGAGCTTTACTGCTGTTAGTGCAGAAAGGTATAGCTGCCAAATGACCTGAAATTCTGAAATTCAGCTTAACACTTAGAATATTATAGCCTACATTTTTCATCTCCCATTGTATAATGTACATCATGTCAGGACTGAGCAAGCAGAGTCCGTGTTCTGAGCATTTTGCATTAAAGGATTGCTCCGTTTGTGTATTTATCCTTCAGTTAAGTGGTTTCACGGAGATGGATAGACCAGCTCAAGTGATTTTCCAGGGCGCTGCCCGAAAATTCTTCAAGTTCAAGTTGCTCTCTGTTGCCACCTCGTGGATGTCATGGGTGTTAGTTTTAAATGTCGTAAAGGTTATTCCATATGAAAATATGTTGCGCATATTCGTTATATTATGTGATGCACTTTGATGAAATGCCTACAATTGTTGCTCGTTTATTATATAGATACTTTCAGAAACAATAGCCATAAAGGGTGATTCATTCCTGCGATCTCCCCCTCTCTCCCCCACTCTCTCTCTCTCTTTCTCTCTCTCTTCGTTTTTCTCACTCCCACGATGTTTTTGACGTATGTATGTATGTATGTATATATATTAGTCGGTGAATTAAACTTCATGTGTCTAATGGCAAGTGCGTCATCAACAGTGAGTCTGACCCTGAAGAAACACTGGAGGATATTATTCGCGTGGGAATCGCACTAGAATACAGAAGAAGTGAATTTTGGAGATTGTGCTCTCGGTGTTAGGATTAAAACCTGAATCGGTGTTGGATGGATTTTTATTTTATTTTCTACTCTTCTGATGTTCTGATGTCAAGTGTCTCGGGGCCAAATCACGTAGTGTGAAACAATTCTGCGTGTGTCGTGCTTTTCTGGATTTTACTGAGACCAGGAACACCTGTGACTTCGTAAGTAAGCTCTCTTTGCTCATTCGCAAACCGTTTATGTTTATTTTGTACAACCTTTTCAAAATAACACTGTTTCAAAGATAATTTCCAACAGCATTTATTTTGAATATATAATGGAAACAAAACGCATTTAAAGGACCTATTTTCGGCATCTACTTGGAAGGGTCGGATAAATTAATGATTTTTACCTGGTCCAAAAACATGAGGTAATTTAACACATGAGCAGTGCAATGATTTGTTTTCCATATTTCACTTACTCAGACAGTGATTGATGTGCGTTATTTCAAGATATTTAAAGATCATCTTAATAAAGAAATCAATAGTCGTTTGCTCAGTCTTTTCTTTTCTTTTTGACAAGAATCACTCAAATGGGTTGAGCTTCTGACCTTCTGTGAAGACATTTGAAAAAGAAACATTAATTATCATAAAGTCAATAATCGTAAATTCATAAAGATTATTTCTGTCCCGGTGTCGTCGCCTTTGCTATATTTTCTATAGGTGAAACGAACAGGTTCTTAATTTCGTCCTTTTGAATGGCCAGATTTAAAGACCTCGTTACAGAGCCAATTAAGTCTGACTTCACGGTCTGATGCGCGCTGGGGGCCGGGTTGCGTCTGGAGAGTATAGAACCGGACCGTCATCCAAAATACCACATTAGCCAAGAGGTCGGATAATTTTTTATAGCAATGCCTAGAAAAACCATAGTGGTCTTTTTTCTTAAAGCCTTTAGCTATTTTCGTGCCATTTAATGTGCTGTAATGTGCGCCGTTTTATCAGAGAGCGCATTTCTAAACATGACAGGACACACGGAGCACATGGCGCCAGACAAATTGTCCTTGTGACGGCGAGTGAATTACTGCCATTTCACAAAGGATATCACAGATTCGGATGCGTGAAATTACGCTTGGATAAAGGCTTCTTATTTTTATAAGCATGATATAAAAACCAAGACACTGTCCTTTTTGTTACATCCAATTCTGCTTTGTCACATTGCATTGTTTTGTCCTAATTCCAAATATTTTTCATGCAGCGACATTATTTCTTCCGTCTGAACACTGAATTTACTATCAGAGAAAAGCTGTCTCCGGACTGATGGCGTCTTCCGCACCTACGTCCTCGGATGGTGATATGGACCCAAACACGGCTAATTTACGACAACCTGCCACAAGTAGGTCTTTCCCGGATAAAGCGTTTTTCACTTGGCTTATTTACTCCGTGGGGTGGCGATGTTCATCACTGCCTAAGAAAAAAAAACACACAGCACCGTGTGAAATGTCTATTAGCTGACAAATCATCCACAAACAACTTGACAGACCAACGTGGATGCTCAGTTTGTGGGGAATCCACCATGTACCGTAACAAACGAATAGATGGATAGATGGATAGATGGATAGATGGATAGATAGATAGATAGATAGATAGATAGATAGATAGATAGATAGATAGATAGATAGATAGATAGATAGATAGATAGATAGATAGATAGATAGATAGATAGATAGATAGATAGATAGATAGCCTATTATTATGTTAATGTAACTTTAAATTATGTCGTTTTTTGTTCACACAAGTTTAGCTTACAATTTTGAACAATATAGCTAGAAACTAGATTTTCAAATAAGAATATGTTTGTCTATAAGAAGAGCTATTATTCTGTCTATTAAATATGGCCCCAACCGTATAACAATGGTCGTCCATTTTGCAACGTTTTACTGGAGCTTAAATAACCCCAATCACGCGCAATCATCTGCTCTCAACACACAGACCTCAAAAGCGTAATTACACAAATTACCCGCCATCACGGTCCAATTCCCAGTTTTCCTTAGTAAATATGTTAAAAATGCTGGCCAGAGTCAAAATTTGAATATGCTTAAAACATACAGGTCTGCTCTGGTTTATTTGATTTAATGCATGGTTGAAATACGCAGCCTAATATTGTAAAATCATTCAACAATTTAACGCTCGCAGATAATAAAACCACCCTTATGGATATTGCTTTTGGGGGCAAAGACATAGGCCAAAATATACAATATAAATGTTGATGTTTTGTTTCGATTTTGTGTGTCTGTGTGTGCGCGCGTTTGGCCATTATCTCCATGCCAAGCCCTATCTCACGCTCACTGACATGAGGGGGCTCTCGCTGTCATTGCTTCGTTCTGACAGCGGGCGCCCGGGGCAGAGAGCGTTAGATCGGCCCCCAGACAACCACCCACCCCAGTGGACGACACAAATACACTCCAAACAATTAATAATATTATTGATTGCGATTCTTTTGTTATTCTCTCAACCTGTCTCTGGTGCACACATTCTTAAAATAAAGATCTATTCAATTGCTCTCCTGCATGTCTGCACTATAAATACGCACCGTGTGTGTTTGCAAAACAGCTAAATTATAACATAAATAGCATCATTAATGACACGAACGCATTGTTGAATGTTTTGAAATAAAAATGGATACTGTGAGAATTGTTTCATTTTTGTTTTAATATTTATGGCTGCATCTGTCTGATCAATATACAGGAGATCATTCATGAATTTCCAGTTTTACATTCTCAATGACGGCTGGCGAGTCAAACACAGGCGTTTCACTCAATTAATTTCTGCCCGCGCCCGAGACCTCATTTCATGCCCGCTTATTTTAAACCGCCTCTTTGCCGGATGTGTGCCACCATCTATTTGCTGCCTGTCTCTCTCATAGTCTCTATTGACTGCTTGATAAAAATTACCCCCATTTGAACAACCCGAAATACAGACAAGACAAGAAATACGCACACCCGGTAAAGAGCAAATTCTGCAAATTGCGCATATCCATTGTCCTTTGCGTCAGTCCATTTCGCGCTTTCTCAGGCACATCTTCGCCCACATATAGCTTAAACCAAAGTAAATAATCGTATGTTGAGCTTTCCCAAACATCTCGTTTTAGCCGGTGACGCGTGGTACGGGGTTGCACACGGATGCACGAGGAAACTGGGCATGAAGATATGTGGTAAGTTCTGGACATGTTCTCTTCATATAATGTATGCAAACATCATTTCGGTCCCAAAAGCGGGCAGGGGGTCACTTGGGGTGCCAAGACGCATTGCACCTTCACGTGTGCTGTTGTTGCTCTTTTGACCCATACATTTATTCCTACAGTAGATACAAACAAATAGAGAGGAAGAGACTGTCATTGCGCGTTTCCGTCACATTAAAGGTCATTCAGTTACTTACCCCGCAGGCCTCTATGTGAACAGGGTCTTAGTCTTTGTTTCCAATTCTATCACATAAGAGCAGAAATCTTAAAGCCAGGTGCCCGAAAGAAAAACTTTGTGTGGTAGGGAGAGTAACATTGGCTATTCCATAAGAGAAAAGAAAAATAAGCTATAGTGAATCAGCGTCTGAAAGGATACATTCTCTGCACGGTCAGTTAGTAACGTTTTCCTAACTGGATTTGTTGTACAGTGAAATACTATATATCAGCAGAAAAGGGGGCTGCCTGTCTTGCTCTCTTGTCTATTAGTTTCCTTGTGGGTGGTTCTCCGTCTTTCTCAACTTGTCTTTTTACGCAACGCCGGTTTTTATAGTCTGCTAAAAGATGTGAGGTGGATTGGGTGTTTAAATATCATGACGACGTCTGGGAGGGTGTGGCTTATAGAAGGGGCTTTTTTCAGTTTCATAACATGTTATACCAGGTCACAAGGACAAATTACCCTGGTTTAACTCTTAGCTTGTTAAAAACGATGCGCTTGTTTTTGCAAAATCACTTTACGTTACGTTTAAGGCAAATTAATAATGGACTAACAGACCTGACAGAACAACACACTTGGAATGAAAAAGATACGTTGTTAAAATTGTTGAAGTGTATCCGCCTCTCAGTTGTCTGGATTTTAGATGGATTGCCTCGTTTAAAAAAGATAAAAGTATCTGGGAATCTCTACGCGTAAAATGATCTTGAATAACAGGTGGATAGGCAATAGAAGATAAATTACAATAAAGATAACGTTCCCTCACTTGAAAAGCAAGCAAGTAGGCCTACCTTTATTCTGAATCCTGTATTCGCTTTAATATGAATAATACCAATATTAATAATAATAAATATGACTATTATTTAATATTATATGTGTAGGTTTGCTTACTGAGGAAGAATACGCTTTTTTTTAATTGAGCGTATTACCAAAACGAAATAAATGCGTAAATCTAGTAATCTAGAAATCATGGACAGCTTGTGTAAAATCATATGGGTTACTGTATTCAATATTAAAGCGCACGATAGGATATACCAAACAATATTAATTTTATTAACATCCTTATACACTATTTTGTAAATCGTATTTATGAGTAAGAAACTCATTCGGTGTTCTGTGATCAAAGTGGTCTACTGATAGAAAACAGAAAAATCTATTTTGATAGTCACAATAAAATCGTACAGGCCATTGATGTTCAGCCCATCGCTTAAGATTTACGGCATCGAATAGTCATTAGCTCTTATCAGAACCGACACTGAATGTGAGAGATGGGCTGCTGGCAGAGAGAGGGGGTATTAAAATCTTCTCAGTGCGTCTGTTTTTTGTGATAATATTGTGTGATAGTCTTGCTCAGAAGGGGAGATAACCACCATGCAAATATGAACAGGGTCCAAATGAGCAAAAAGACGGATGCTCCACGTTATACACCGAGAAATGTTTTTGGTAATCCTTTTTGTCATCTGCGCAATTATCAGACCCATATTTTACAACAAATCTCCTTAAATAAAATGTATCAAAATAATTAATTTACAAAGAATTATAAATAAAAGACATATGATTTATTGTAGATTTAAAGTGTCATGCGATTTATTCAGTCCGTGCCGTGTGTATTAGAATGACGTTTTGCGCATCTTGTCAAGCTTTGTCCTTTTAATGCTTTTTTCCGTAACGTCTCTTCCAGTAATGTTGTTTCTAAACGTCTTTGTCAATGTTCATGTACGGCGCTCCAGTAAAACACCCTCAATAGATCGCAGCATCACTGTATTGAATGTGCCCGTCGGCAGCTAATGACATGGAGCCATTTAAGCACTCAAGCGGAATCTGTGAGGGAGGGGACGGGTGGACCTCATCTCAACCATGTTTCAACGGTGTTTTGTGAACCAAAAAAACGCTACACATCCTCTGATGTCATGACTACAGTGAACCTTAACCAATCCATAAATAGCCCTGTGCCACTAAATACTCTGGAATCAACCTAAGTATCAGAGTCCATACTGCTTAGTTAGTTGATCGAAGATAGGCCATCTAAGTATTCAGCATCACGGTTGAGGATGTTTTGCGATTCTTCCCCGTGTTGTAATGATGCAGGCTTCCTGCAGAAGAACAACAGTTTGGATGAGAAAAATCGTTTGGTGGGCACCTTCAAGGAGAGCTCCAAGAACCAGCTGTCTTGTGATAACAGTGAGCAATTCAGACGCACAGAGACTGACTTCTCCAACCTGTTCGCTCGGGGTGAGATTACCATTTTGTTGTTGATGTTTTCCACAAAAAGTCTATATTAAGGTTTATAATGAAGAACTCTGAATTTTTTTATTAAAAATATTTGTAATAAATTGTCAAAAAGTAGCTTTTCATGTTGATTAGTAGAAAAATGTTGTGTCATACTTTATTCAAAACCTTTAAACATTCAAGAAAATGATTGTGTACATTTTTATATGTAATATATCAAACCATTTAATGTAATTGCTTGTATTTGAGTATACCAGTTTATAACATTTTTCAATCGAAAGATTCCGCAAGACATCTAAACAATTGTGTTTTAATGTTTAAAAATTGTAAGAAAGGGCTACCACTGCTCACTAAATCTGTGATGAAACATAAAGAAAAATATGTGTAATTACAGATTTACTGCCTGCTAAAAATGGAGAGGAACCCACAATCCAGTTTCTCCTGGAGGTGGTGGAAATTCTCACAAATTATGTGCGCAAGACCTTTGACCGATCCACAAAAGTGCTGGATTTCCATCATCCTCACCAGCTTCTGGAGGGAATGGAGGGCTTTAATCTGGAGCTATCTGATCAACCAGAATCTCTGGAGCAGATCCTGGTGGACTGCAGAGACACGCTCAAATATGGAGTGAGAACAGGTACCTTTACAAATGGAGTATACCCAACAAAAGACTTTAATGTTAAAAATATATAGGACAAAAAAATGATCAAATTTCTAATTTTAGAAAAAGCTAAATAGTGCTATTGGAACCATTGACTCAAACTGTTAGATTTGATTGTTTCTAATTGTCAAATTTACCTAACAAATAAACGTTAAACTCTCAGTATTAATCCACATATTAATGTTTTTTTCTTTGAAAATGGCCAGTTTGAGATATTAGGCAAACTGGTATTATTGTCAGCAAAAGCTGAAATACTACTGTCAAAAAGCTGAAATTATTAAATAAAACTTTAATAGCTAGACAATTTAACTGCATCATGTCCTTGTGAAATCCTCTCTCAGGTCATCCTAGGTTTTTTAATCAACTTTCCTCTGGTCTGGATATAATTGGTCTTGCTGGAGAGTGGCTTACATCAACAGCCAACACTAACATGTGAGTAATACGATTCTACCCTCCTCTCGGTGGTCTCTGTGGGGCCACTGAAAAATAATGTATGTATGAAAGTATTTCCGTTGCTCTGAGGTTATGTAAAGTGTTTGTTTGAATGCTATTGCCAGAGGCCCTGTCTTTGTCAACCTTGTATCGAGTGATATGATGGGATTCTGTAACCACACTGGCCCTCCAGGCGTGTGTGATTGCATATTGATTAGCCGATAGAGTTAGACATTTCTCTGTTGATATAAAAAGCAATTGGGAATGTGCTGTACCATTGGACATCTCTGTCCGATGACTCACTGATGCGGCTCTCAGTAAAAAGGTGGTTTGCAAAGAAATGACAGTTAAGAGCACTGAGATACATCACGTTTAAATTGATACCATGTTAACAGTGTTTTACACATTATATATTACACATATATAAAAACTGGGGTTAGTTGTCATACATAGGTTGCCGTTAACGTGATAGTTTACCCAAAAGTATACTTATGTCATCATTAACTCACCTTCTTGTCATTTCAAATCTGTATGATGTTTTTTCCTGAAGAACACAAACAAAGATATTTTGAAGAATGTGCCCGTTGACATGCAGTGGTTTAATGGAAGTAAATGGGTTCATTCTTCAAATAATCTTCTTTTGTGTTCTGCAGAAGAAAGAATGTCAAACAGTTTTAAAATGACAAGAGGGTGAGTAAATGATGACAGAATTGTCAACTTCAAACACATTATAATGAAATAGTAAAAATTAAGAAGGCGATATACAAGAGATCTAATCATTTCTTTAACACACAGAAACTATGCATTGTGTAAAATTCCAAACTACAAACGCATGTGACAACATGCCCCAATCTTTCTTTTATTATAAAAGCCTTTCTTCTGATCTGTTGGTTAAAGTTAAGCTCAATTTTGTGGTTGACACTTGCTTTAATATATCTCAGTCTGAATTAAATGTTTACCCAAGATTTTAGGATATTAGAATTATAGAGTTCGCAATTTAGTTTCTAAACAAAACATACAAAACAGCTAGAGAAAATGTATTTCATTTGCCTCAAAAACAGATAGTTTCTGACAAGCCGGTCTCCTCCTCTTACAGTATAGATCCAGCTAATGGGATTTTTCATAAACCTCACAATGCTGCTTTAAATTGTGTTATGACTGAGCCAGTGTTGCACCGAGGAGTCTTACAACACTAAAGCACAAAATGGAATTGTACCAAATCTATTTAACAGCCCATTGATTGTGTCTGACTGTGGGCTGGTAGCAAGTCTGTGCCAGCTGGGACCAGCCAGTCGGAGAGTCTGTCCCCGTGGGCCGTACAGTCTGGCCATCGCGTTTTACCCCAGAGGCCATTTTGATCTCCAAGGACTGAGCACTTCATTACAGCCGTCTTTCTTAATATACACAGAGAGACTCTTATAATAGAAGTCACTTAGGATGAAAAAAGCCTTGTTAAATAGCCATAACTATGAACAATGGCTTTTGGCAATAGGGAATTACTTAGATTAATATCCTCTTAAAATAATTCTCGCCACATACAGAGAAAGATAGTGAGAAACATAACAGAGCATAAAATAATGTTCCAGTAGAATATTTAAACACTACACTTTATATTCTATAATATGACATACATGGTAATATTAACCTTTCCACATCTCTTTGAAATTTGAAATACATTACATATGAATTTGTACAATATATTTGTAGATTTTAGAACTGTTTTCAATTTGATTTAATTCCAATGATGTTAGGCTGAGCAGTGGGACGTTATTGCTAGCTTTTTTCTAGTCATTATGTTTTTCATGGCATCATACAGATTTGCCACCTCGTAAAATGAATTCCAGCGAGATAAGGTTGAAATTTCAAAACAGTGCCGTTCTTTCATAGCCTCCATTTGACTGTTTTCTAAAACACTTTCTTTTGGCTTCACGTGTGTCCTTACCAGAACGCATTGCATCAAGTGCAGGAAAAAATTTAATCAGGATGGTGAAGAAATATTCATTTGGACAAAAAACTTAACTAAAGAGGTAGTTCACCCAAAAATGTACTCGCCCTCTGTTCATTTCAAATCTATATGACTTCTGCAGAACACAAAAGAAGATATTTTAAAGAATGTTGGTAAATGAACAGCAGCGGCACCCATTCAGCTCTACTGTATGGACACAAAACCAAAGTCAATGGGTGCTGTCGCTGTTCGGTTACAAACATTCCTTATAGTATCTTCATTTGTGTTCTGTGGAAGTAAAAGATCATCTTAACAAAACGCACATTTATTTTTTGTCCTTTGTGACTGATTAGAAAACCGAGGTTCAGTTTCAGTTGTGTTTCATGATGTGACCTTAGAAATCGGGGTAGCAAGTCACCTCACTAGTGTGGCATTTGCTTCAGATGCTAGCGCTGTGTGATTTTTTGAACACAGTTTACATCCAGATCGACCACCAGTGCTACTGACATTTAAAATGTCAGGAGGTGATAGATGGTGTGAAGCCCCAGCTTTGATTTTTTTTATATTAAACTTGAGTTTAGACCTTTCCTCATATCCAGTTCCTGTAAAGAATGAGATTTAAAATCACTATATTTATATCTAGAATTGATGGAGCCACAATGGTGACTTCCAGCACTAACAACGCTGTAAGAATGAAACTGTAGGGTACCTCATTCATTAATTCAAACAAGAATATGTCTCGATTCACCATTTTAGATGGATTGTTTGTTGCAGTGAATTTTGTGATTCTTTGGGTTTCTCTGTGAAGCTGTCCAAAGAAGAAGAATTGGTTCAAAAGAAGGTATATTAGAAGAGAGGATAAATAAGCGGCCTATTGAAACAGCATGACAGGAGCATGTCTAAAAACGTTTTCAGGCAACATAGCCAAGTTTGATTAGCATTCCACTCTCTAGCAAAAGCATTATAGCCCTTCAGAATCTCACGCCATGTTTTTCCATCACCCACACGCCCTGTCATCTCCCTGCTGCAGGGATAAAGCTGTTCCATCCACCTCCCGCCGCTCGCTGCCCTCATTCTGACGGATTTCACCTGCTAGGCTGGAGAACGTTTCATTTCTTCACTGCTGAGAGCACCGCTTTTGGCTGTTCAACCTCACGCTCTATAGGATGGGCTTTGTGGCAAGATTGAGGGGAGTGTCGTAGTATCTGTGATTCAGTGAATCAACGAGCTGCGAACGCTGCTTATTCTGTCATTATTCACCGTGACTAATTCAGGCCCATTATTTCCCATCAGCGGTGACACACACTGACCGATATCTAATGGACTGATGCGCATACGCGCTGAATTACCCTTAAAATAGCTCCACATAAAAAGTAGATTTTCAACTTTATCAAGAAAATGTGAGGGTCGCAAGTCTGTGCAAAAATCTGCTACGTTGTGGTTGGTTGCCAGGGTGTTGATATTACGTTGTTTGGATATTCTGAGTGGTTGCTAGGGTGTTAGTTGGTTCCTACAACATTTACGGGGTGTGTCGATCATATTTATGTACATGTATGGGTATGTCAGACCCTGTCATCCAAAATGATGAGGTTCACACAGAACGTTTTTACATTCAGCTGCGCTACTTCTCCATGGGTTTTCTATGTAAAAATGCACTACACGGACCTGTTTGACATTACGCGTATTTTGCAGCATCTCAAGCATGAACGTCATGTCAAGCTGAAGACTATCAACTTTTACGCGCAACCCAGCTCATCAGCTGTAGACCAGTCGGAAGACCCCGAAGAAGGGGTAGCAAGTTGGCATCCCAATTTCACAGAAGCACGTCTGGAGAATTGCGCTTTATAAAACCATGACGGGTTCCAAATGCAGACACGTTTTTTTGTATATTTGTAGATAATAGTGCTAAGACTAATGCTTATCATACATACATCATTTTCGAATTCATAACGTGGATATATAAAGAATCCCAACAAGTAGACCTCTGTCCCAGAACACATTATTCAGGCTGATTTTCAATTTCCTGTTATTTTCTTCTCTCTGTTGGAAAAAGGGATCAAACATGCAATTAATCAAATTCAACATAGGAACAGCTAAAATCACGGGTTTGCCATGTTATTGATGATTCTCGGTTATTTCACAGTCTTAAATCTTTGTTCTTCTTTTGTGACGGAGCTGAACAATGAGTCTGCCCGAGGCTGTTCTCTGTCCTAGTTGTGTTTCATCACTTACTCAATCACTTCGGTCCATCCTTTCTCTGAACGAGATGGGTTTGTGTTGAAGCGCGCTCTTATCTCGTCTGCGCAGCTGTTCTCTCATTTGTGTGCTGTCTGTCTCCCATCAGGCTCAACTCGTCCATTTGGACGGACAGATAGTTATCAGAGCATCGACTCCCTTCATTAAAATAACCAGAGATGAGCTCCTATCTGCCCCATCGCAGGCGTCTTTTAATTTGTGAAATTCAAAACGGCCGAGAGGGACAGTATGTATCTCTCCCGTCATCACGTACTGTCATTTTTTTGAAGTATTGCCATCGTTCTGATTTCAAGTAGTTGATAGGTAAGATTAAAAAAATGTGCCATGAATATGTCAAAAGGTATTTTGTGCAAAGAATTGTATTATTGTATTATTTATACATTATGGGAATATGAGAAAATATTGAAATGCATTTGCTTATTAGAATAAATAATGTTTTCAAATAGAATCACTATCAAAACTGGAAGTGACCAAAACCTAAGTAAGAGTAAATCAATCTGATAGCATACATTGAAGAAATTAAAATGTATCATAACGTGCTCAATGGTCATGGAATGCTAAACATGGGACCTGGACTTGTTCTTGGCAGATTTTGTGACACTGACCCATCATCTCAGGCACTGAAATGATCATTAAAACATGGTTATGAAATATTGTTTTGGGTTGTTCAATAGTCCCTGATGACATAATAACATCAACACAGATTTAAGCACTTTAAACATTTGAGACCGACTGAATATGGTCTTGCTATGTCTTCCTCTTGCAGGTTCACGTATGAGATCGCACCTGTGTTTGTCCTGATGGAGCAGTTGACCCTCAAGAAGATGATAGAGATCATCGGATGGCCAATTGGTGACGGTGATGGACTTTTCTCACCAGGTAAACCGATCTATAATCTACAACCAGATACAGGAAACGAGACACTCACAAATTTACTGAAAACTGAATTGTGTGTTTCATAGACGAAAACATACATTTAAGTGATTTATATATTGAATATCATTAATAAGATATTGATAAAATATGAAGTATTTCTTTAACATTGTATTTTGCTGGGAAAAGCTGCTGTCTGTGGTGCTGAAAACTAACACAATGTCATTTTCTCAACCGTCTGCAGGGGGCGCCATATCGAACATGTACAGCGTGATGGTTGCCAGGTATAAGTATTTTCCAGAAGTGAAAACAAAGGGGATGTCTGTTGCACCAAGACTGGTGCTTTTCACATCTGAACATGTAAGTATTGAACCAGTACAGCTGTGCTTCTCATGTACAAAAGAACAAAAAAAAGTATGTGTCTCCCTCTACAGGTCATACTTTTTCTTAGTAAGATCAGCTGTTAATATTATAAATTTTATTTCCATTAACAATATATTTTCCATAAAAGCTTATCTGTGAATTGATTGAGCAACGCTCTTGCTTTTCTGTAGAGTCATTATTCTATCAAAAAGGCGGGAGCTGTTTTGGGCTTTGGCAAAGAAAACGTCATCCTTCTGAAGACAGATCAAAGGTATTATCACAATACTGCTTCTATTACTTACATATAAGCTGTAATTAAGGAGGTAAAGCGGTTGACTAAACATTGCTTTATAGCTTATATGTTCAATCTTTTAAGTCCTTCCCTCTTATTGGATGTTTTTTTCAGGGGGCGTGTCATACCAGCAGACTTAGAGGCCAAAATCATTGATGCCAAACAGAAGGTTAGTATGCACACTAACCATACCCACATTAGGCTGCAATACCCTATATGCGTAATATAGTCAGTACTCAAGAATGAGTGTGTAAAGTGTGTATCTTCAGTGAATGTGCCAAACTTTGTCTCATTTAAATTGTGTATTTTAAGGGTCACGTGCCACTGTTTGTGAATGCGACAGCTGGTACCACAGTCTACGGGGCGTTTGATCCCATCAACGACATCGCTGACATCTGTGAGAAATACAACCTGTGGCTACATGTGGATGTAAGTTTAATTTGACTCTTGTCTCTCGTCGCATCGTGATTTATGAGTACCTAGTTTCGTGCTTTCAAAATAATTGAAAAAGTACTTTGACGTATAATTCATGAACCATAAAAGAAATAAATCCGGCAATCAATTTAACGTGTGTTTGCATGACTCCAGGGTGCCTGGGGTGGATCACTGTTGATGTCTAGAAAACACCGTCACAAGTTAAGCGGCATTGAGAGGTATGTAAAATAACACTGAAAACATAAAAAGACAGGACTTATCCTTAACTTTGCACTGCTTAACCTTGTTTTAATATTGAAACAAATATAAAAGTAATTTGATGTCTTTGTATAATTATCATTGGTTAAGGCAAATAAATGCACCTGTATTTGTATGTCACTTTGGATAAATGTAAACAGTTTACTAAACAAATAACAGTAACATTTCTCTGTTTTAGGGCAAATTCAGTCACATGGAACCCTCATAAGATGATGGGTGTACCATTGCAATGTTCAGCCATTCTGGTCAGAGAGAAGGTAAGAAAACACCCACGTTAAGTGTGTGGTTCTGTTAGTCAAGAATGACGTTTTACGTGAGATCAAACAACGTATCACAAAACTCTGCCGCTGGTTACAGGGCATTCTGCAGGGCTGCAACTCTATGTGCGCTGGATACCTCTTCCAGCCAGACAAACAGTACGACGTCAACTATGACACAGGAGACAAGGCCATCCAGTGCGGCAGACATGTGGACATCTTCAAATTCTGGCTCATGTGGAAGGCCAAGGTGGGATATGTGGTTTGGTATTTCTGACTAAACTAAGGTATTTTGGTTACCATTACACATTTCCATTCTACACAAATAATTCTCATTTCTGGTCAATTGGCACTATGCAGGGCACAATCGGGTTCGAGCAGCACATTGACAGATGTCTGGAGGTCTCTGAATATCTTTACAACAAAATCAAGAACCGGGAGGGATATGAAATGGTCTTTGAGGGCCAGGTTTGTAACTGAAACATATTCACAGACTGAGAACTCATTTCTCATGTTATAGTGTTTGTAACATACTGGTTTTGTTCTCTTTGCCTTTCTTTTTCTTTAGCCCCAGCATACAAACGTCTGCTTCTGGTATAGTCCACCGAGCATACGGGGTATGCCAGAGGGAGATGAACGGAGAGAGAAGCTACACAAGGTATTGAATCTCATCTCAGACGAATCTGCTCAAAACAGAGGTCTTTTTGTTAGGGGGGGGACTCTGTAAAATATGCAAGTTTGTCTTTCACCATTATATTAATGCTAGCAGTCACAGGTCTGAACAAATTGGAATTACTTTTTTCTCCTCATCTTATCCTTAAGGATTATGCTTAAACGTCTGAAATTATTTTTTTAAGATAAATCGTGTGAATGGAGCTAATTTGAGTGATGTTTATTATTAACAAACCATAATCTTTAAATATGCTAAGTTTATTTTTAATACTATTAGTTAAACATACATATGGAGCCTAATCACGAAAAAGTGTGGAAACTGTGTGGTAATTTTAACAATAAAATTTGAACACTAAATCCACCACAAACCACCCCCCAAATAGCTTCTCAGACATCTCAACCACAATTACACTTCCTCCCCTATAGGTGGCGCCAAAGATCAAAGCATTGATGATGGAATGTGGAACAACCATGGTAGGATACCAACCACAGGGTGAGAAAGTCAACTTTTTCCGAATGGTCGTCTCCAACCATGCAGCTACCAAATCTGACATAGATTTCCTCATCGATGAGATTGAAAGGCTGGGTAACGACCTGTGAGAGCGCCGCTCTGCTGGGTGGAGGCCGCAATACACGCACCATGTACAGCCCAGGCGTGGTGCATCTAAACATCCACTCACAGGGACAGAGTTTGCGCCCTGCACGTTTAATGTTTCAACATTGTGTTGTGATCCAATACGTTCCGTCCTCTCTATATTATTCGATTTCTAACTAGAAGAAGCCTCTATCTATAGATACGCAGTCATCTTACAGCGTAGTTGAACTCCATTGGGATCGTACTCTGATTTGTCTAACAGTCGGTGCTTCTGTTTGTACATACAATTTAAAGACAAGTAAGACGCAACACCCTTTTATCAAAGCTCAAACCCCGTTTTGTGTAGTAGTGGGGTATGTGTGTAAACTGGTGACTGTAATACAATCCGTATTTGAGTGTTGTGTTCCTATTAACGTACCTTGTATTAGGTCATGTAAAGCGTTTACTCTGCACCTTTGTGAGGTGAAACATAACTATTCAATTTTCAGTTCTACTGATATAAGTATATAAACAAAGAAATGTATTTATTTATATTGTGACCTGAGCAGTGTATTTTTTCCATTTGTAGCGTTTCTTCACATGTATTTTAAGAAAAAATATATAATCAAATAAGTTTAGAGTAACGTTTATGGTCCAGTGGTGTACTTGTGAGCCAAAGACAAAACTAGTGCCATATGTTTTACAATACGCTCAATACTCTTTGAAATAAGCAAGCATATAAATATATTAATCTATCCACATTTATATATAATATAATTATAACGTAAATGTTTGTTGTTCAGGCCTTTGACTCTGTGCAATTAGTGTGTCAATGTTATAATGTTATTGTGTGTATCTTCGACTGAATGTTACAAGCAATCCTATCAATGATATGTTAGTTACAGTACTGGATATTTACTAGCGATTATTAATATTCTACTCAGGCGCCTATAGCGATTATTCAACTGTAAATAGAGTTAAAAAAGAAAGAGTGAAAGAAAATGCATAAAGCAAAAAGCACAAACTTAGAAGGAAGGCTGGATGTCCTCAGGATGCTGAAAGACTGTGTTGATATAAACATTTACTAAAGGTTTATTGATATTTCACTACTGTATTTAGATTCAGCTGTTGTGAGTCTTTTGAATATGTGAAAGATGAATGTTTATTCGATCTTGTCTTTGTTTCAAGTGTTTTTGATGACTACTACCTGCGCAATATTTTTTCCTCTACTGTTGTGAATTGTTGATACAGTGAACAATATTGAATGCAAGGAGGCTGGTCTGGGCTCCTCAATAAGGCTGGCACTTTAAAATGCAATCACAATATATGTAAATGATAACTTACACCTGTACAGAAAACTATAATATCTATTAAAGTATGAATAGTAAAGAATGTTCTGTTAGTCGTCCTTTTAAGGTGTAAATTATATACACTGGAATATATTATTGATCTTATTATATATGTTATTTTCATGCTCAAAATAAATAATAATGTCATTCCGTATTTGTTTGTATGTTGCTTTATTCCACTGAAATATAAATATGATTGAAATATTAAAATGAAATCATACGATAATGAAATGAAAATTCTGTCATTGTTTACACGCCTGTATGACTTTCTTTCTTTTGCAAAACACAAAATTGGATATTTTGAAAAATGTAGGTTACAGAAAACCGCTGGTCCCCAAGACTTGCATTGGTTTCGTGTCCATACAATAGAAGTCAATGGGGACCATTTCAGAAAATCACACAAATGTCAACAGGGTGAGTCAATGATGACAGAATTTTCCTTTTGAATGTGAACTTATCCTCTAATGTCTTTTTCTGTTCAACAATTGACCTGCCACAGAGAGGCAGCACCGTCACATTGATAAGAACATCGACCTATTCCACGTTGCTTTTTCGGACCATTACATTTTCTAACTCTAGGGGGCGCCTACCGCCTGAGAAAAAGCCGATGCGTTAGGGAATTTCTAAAAATAAAAAAGTAGAATCGTTTAATTATTTTAATTCTGCTGATTTATACTTCACATTTAATTGAAAATGCATGCCCAGCTACCTTATAAAAATTGAAAATTGGTCCATCCTGCTCAAGGCATGGAAAAGTATATACCACATGTCTAGCTGCAGCTTTAATAGTCATAATAACAATATTCTGAATTATGGCGCTTTAAAAAAATTATAATGCGTAGTTTAAAATGACAGTTATTATTGTGGTACTGTGCTTGACTAATTATAAATAACTACCGGGTCATTAAACCAAGCCCCCGCGTGTTTATGCCATTCAACCCACAAAGCACATCGTTCCCATCCTTTACATACCATTTTATGAATTTATGAAATGATAACAGAATAATACATCCGTGTGTAGCGCTGTTTGATCAACTCTAGTGCTGCTCACCTGTGCGCCACATAAGCACCAACACTCTTCCTGCACTGCCACGTCACTCACACACACAGCCGTTGCGCATCCCAGGGACACTCGCTCGCGCTCTCTGTCCCAGAAAACCGGCTGGTAAAGACTAAAGAGTAACGTTAAAATAATATAGACGACATTCTTTCCGGTGGCACAGACACGAAGCGGGGATTATGGGGGGTTCGCAGAGCGTGGAAATTCCCGGAGGAGGCTCGGAGGGTTATCATGTTCTGAGAGTGAGTGTAGTCTGCCGGTCTGCGTTTTTCAACCATACGGTGGCTCGCGAGTGTCTGGCGTTGGAGAGTTCAAATCGAGGCCGGGGATGGTAGCGCGGCCTGCTAGCGGCTAGTGCTGAAGCTCTGCTTTGAAATGCTACGTTTTTTTTATGCGTAGACGTTAATTAACAGATAACGTGTAACATGACAAGTTATATTTTTATTTCTTTCGCGTGTACAATTATAATTTTGTCTTTGTTATAGCGGATGTGCGTCTGGGGTAATGTTATATTATTAAAGCTTCGCATCAATGGCTATACTGTAACGTTACAGATGTTCATTTTTAATGAATCGTTGTAACTTTGAGTATCAACAGCGTGCCGTATTTCAAATGTATTATGAGAAAAAAAACAATGTGCCTTTTTTAATATTGCTCACGTAGATGCGCGACAGCTTGTTTGAAATGTTCACAACTCTTGTATCATTTACAAAGGTTTAGTTTTAATTTAAACACGATTCGTGATGCCATAGTCAAGAGGATTTAGAAACTTGCTGTTTATTTGTTGTTAGATTTGAATGTCATTTGACTGAACTCTATCTTATGCAGGTGCAGGAGAATTCTCCTGGACACAGAGCAGGTCTAGAGCCCTTCTTTGACTTCATTGTGTCCATTAACAACACCAGACTGGTAAGTTCATCCTGTGTGTGTTGCAAGAACAGTCCTTATCTCATAAATAACAAAGCACAGTATCCCATATACATGTGGTTTTGTTTCATCAACTGAACACTGATGTAAAAAATAAATCATTGTAGATCCATATAGGTCTGGAAATGTTGCCCCCCAAAAAGCATATGCATATATCATAAAAGTAATCCAGATTTCTTCATATCTGTCCTCTGAAGCATTTTTATTTTACCTGTGATTTGCACTCTATGTTTATGCAACAAATATGTCTACTCTATCCTGTATGGTTTCATTCCGCTTTCAATCATGTAAAACATTCCCACTTATAAATATCACGTAATAATATCTACTTTAAAACAAACAGTATAACTCTGCCAGTCATACTAGTTCATGCACTTGCATATTTCACTATGTTGTGCTTTGTGTTTCTTATTAAGAACAAAGATAATGACACATTGAAAGACATACTAAAGGCTAGTGTTGAAAAACCGGTGAAGATGCTGGTGTACAGCAGCAAGACCCTTGAGCTACGGGAGGCAACCGTTATCCCTAGCAACATGTGGGGGGGGCAGGGCCTACTGGGGGTCAGCATCCGTTTTTGCAGCTTCGAGGGAGCTAATGAGAACGTCTGGCATGTTTTGGTGAGTAACTTTTACAGCACACACTATAGGGTGGGGTGCCGGTGAATGAAAATAGTAATACTTAAGAATAACCCTAACATCCAGTCTCAGATGCTAGACATTGAGCACGTTTTCAGGGCGCGTTCTTGCTAAACAGGTCGATCTAGATATGAAAGATGGATGGCAAGAACCTGCTCTAATTTCTTGACTTATGATTGGTCTGTGTAACAGGAAGTGGAGCCAAATTCTCCAGCAGCATTAGCGGGTTTAAGACCACACACTGACTACATCATTGGAGCAGATACTGTTATGAATGAGGTAATTCGCACATTCTGAAATGTTTTCCTTGTTTCTCATTATTGCTTTATAGAGCTAAATTGTTTGATTTACTATTTGTGTGTATATTTTGTTCTCTCTGCAGTCCGAAGATTTATTCTCATTAATCGAAACTCATGAGAGCAAAGGACTGAAGCTCTACGTCTACAACACAGACACTGATAACTGCAGAGAAGTGGTCATCACTCCCAATACTGCCTGGGGTGGAGAGGGCAGGTGTGTGTCAAAATTTCGGTCTGGTTTGTTTTTACATTGTTTCGCACTAATGTTTGCACAATTATTCATCTATGTTCAGTCTCGGCTGCGGCATTGGCTACGGTTACCTGCACAGAATCCCGACTCGGCCCTTTGAAGAAGGCAAGAAAATTTGCTTCCCTGGACACACCCATAGTGAGCCTGTCAGCCCCCTGAAGGATGGTTTCACAGAGGTCAG
Organism: Barbatula barbatula; assembly: GCF_947034865.1. Lineage (NCBI taxonomy): Eukaryota > Metazoa > Chordata > Actinopteri > Cypriniformes > Nemacheilidae > Barbatula > Barbatula barbatula. The sequence continues at coordinate 4,689,461 of NC_136770.1, read as the reverse complement.
TACATATGCGTGTGTACAAAGTAGTGACTTATTTTATTCTAAATGTAACTTTTGTTGATCTTTCCATTCAGGTTCAGCTGTCTGCAGTAACTCCGCCCCCCGTGGTACAACCCAAGCACACGGGGCTTGATGACAGTTTATCTGGTCTATCACTCAGCTCAGCCCCGCCTCAAATTCCCAGCGAGTTCCACACAGGTGTGACAACCCCCCCACCAATTATATATTATGCTATTTATATTTTTGTACATTAACACATTGACATTTTGGCATTGACATTTGTTTTGGGTTAGGTGTTCCTACAGTCCCCCTGCTGCCCACTCAGATGACCCCAGGATTGAGTTCCCTTTCCTCTGTTAACCCCTCCACCACCCTACCAGGTACAGAGCATACACTTTTCTCCATCTCAGTTTTTCAAGGATTGTATAAACAAATGGTAAATTAAGTAAAAAGCAAGTTGCTTTTGAGAGACAGAGGTCATAACAAATGTTTATCATATTTAATAACAAGCAGGTTTCTGCCACCATTTCACATCCATTTTTCCACACCATGCAAGTCAAAGCTGTATTGTAGCAAACATTCTTCAGAATTTCTTCCCTTGTTTTAAGACCCAGACACTTCTCAGATGAAACCACACAAAGATGAGGCATAATGACTAAACAGTCCATTTAGATATGTATGTGTGCATGTATATTTTTAATGGATTGATTTCTTAATTCACACAAACATACAAAAGAATAAAGAGAAAATTACAACAAGGAAGAATTCTTATGATGAGAAATATAAAATAAACGCATGTCCTCATTCTTAACTTCAGGCGTGTTTTGTTTTTGTTTAGTTTGCATGTAAATATAAATAAACAGATGCGTAATCTAATTCTTAGAATGTCGACATTCTCAGCCAATGAGCTTGAAGCTGTGTCGTCACTCAGTCGTTTCCCATCATGCTTTTGAATAGCGCAGTCGGAGGAGAGCAACTGCGCTCGACTGCTCAATCCGACACAGCCGCCTCGCCGTCACGAGAGTTTTTGGCACACGTCAGCATGAGGTCAGAGCAAGGCGGACGTAACTCGGACACTTTTCTAACCGGCATGCAGCTCGCGCTGATCACCGGTGATCGGTTCTGCGCAGATTTTGCTCATCTCAAACAAGCCTAATATTTCAATATTTAAAGATGTCGTGTTACATAAGTGTAAAGCTACCAGGGGTGTTGAGCTTATTGTTTAAAGATCAAGTAGATTAATAATATTTGTGTTTCCAGGTTTGCTGCCCTTACCGTCTGGCCTTCCTCCCCTGCCAAATCTCCCCAATCTCCCAAATTTCAATATACCATTACCTGACCTTAGTGGTGTATCATTAACTGGATTCAGTGGGTTACCACCAACTACAGCAGGTACACACACGTGGACACATGACCAGCAGTCTCGGACAGCAATGCTTTTAACCCCCAGCATTAACTCCACTTTTAAGAATATTCTAATGAAGAACTGTTCACTCAGAAAATATTTTATATATTTTTTTTCTTTTTCTGTAGGTTTACCACCTTTCCCTCCTCTGAACCTGCCTGGCATGTCTCCTCTGCCCATGCCCACCGTTCTGCCCTCAATGTTGCCAAGCATGCCAGGGGTCACGCTGCCATCCACCCTGGCCCCTTCTGACCTCATTCCACCCACATCCATAGTGACAGAGCAGACTCCTGCACTAATACTGGATACCACGCCCAACCCTGCAATCAAAGACACGCCTTCAGCGATGTCTGTTGCCATGGAAACCATCCTACAGCAGACGACGGTTGCACAGGCGGCCGTAGAGTCCTCGTAACGATCGTGCCGCGGCCAGGGGCGTCCCTCTGTATCTCTAATGTATTTATTCAGTACAAAAATATTCCAGTGCGCAAACACACGCAGTTCTGCTGAGAGGCGCTAGAGGGTACTGAGCGATGGACAGATATTAAATATTATAAAATAAATATGATGGCAGGTGTGACTAGGAAACAGAGCGCATGCATGTCCAAGTGTGGTGTCTCTTCAGACGCTGTGCTTTCTTATGCTCTTTCTTTCTGTATATCTTGTAATCAACTTTCAAATGTTAGTATAGCATTCCTCGTAAATACCAATTGCCATGTGATTTTACTGTCTTCTTTCTTTGCACATTTATTTCACATGCTCGGTTTTTCACGAACACGCTCTCCGCGTGGTCAGATCAGGCCAATTTTGCTCACATACGTTAAAATATATCCACTGTCAAGGTGGATTGAAACAGATGTGCTGCAGGGTTGAACGTGCTTGTGCAGTTTGAAGATTGTGAAGGAATTTCTCATTCAAACACTCAAGCAATAAACTACCCAGTTTTACACTCAAGTGTTTCTTTGAGTCACTTTGAATGTTTGTTGATGTGGATTTATTTTTGCTTTTAACGTGGAGTAGGAGGGTTGACTGATGTGCATTTGAAATTGTGTATTGAAATACTAGAGCACTGGAGGGTATTTTACAGTATTCAACAAAACCTATAGCATATAACATCTATTTATGCTTTACAAGCTTTTAAAAATATTCGAGAGTTAAAATTCTGGAGGATTTAAAATTTAGGCATTTAACCCTTTTTCCATATGGAATCCCAATTCTGACAAAATAAGAAATGTAAAAGTACAAAAATAAGTTATTTATTTACATTATTTAAAATGTACATGGCATTATTATCCAATAATAATAATAATCACAAATATAGCATAACTAATATTGTGTTTCATAACTATTTGTTATTTTAAAAGTTCCTGTTAATATATTTCTATATACCAAGTATGACAGTTAATGTCATTTCATAAACAGCATTCCACATCAGGGAGTTTTAAATTGATTTTTTTATTTAAAACAAAAATGTAGGAAATATTTTCCAGTTGCATGTAGCTATTAAACATTAAATTAGTATAACATGAGTTTTAAAACCCAATCTAATAACATGGCTGTGAAAGTCATGGAGTTTGACCATTTGTGGAAAATCACAAAATATTAGATTTTACAGATGCAATGGGAAAGATTGTCATAATAAACGCACCAAAGAAAACATTGGAAAATATTTTCAAAATGTTTATTTCTCTTTTGGCTACATTCTCTACAATCGCAGCAGCACTTTAGAGACAAATCACCATAATGTTGAGCTGGGATTTATTTGGACAGAAAACAATGAAAGCTGAGATTCTTCCCCTGAAAACCGAGTCTGGAAGCTTTGACAGTAAGATCACAGTCCGTTCAGAACGGCTGACCTGACTTAAGTTCCGGGATCAGCGAGGGTTGCTAAGCAACGTGACAGCACATGGTCTGAGCATAAAGGGGTTAAATTATTATGGGCGGGATCCGGCCCACCTTCCGTCTGTTCCATGAATCACAGCTTACGTCAGACACACACACACACACACACACAACTTAGACAAATTTTCCTATGCTGTGATTTCCTGTGAAATCAAATTCTTATTTGGTCTGATTTTTAATCTGAATGAAACCACAAGAAAAAGGAGGCTTGCTGTCTTACAGCAACATCAGACCACAGTGATGTTGATTCAGACAACGGCTACGGTTTAAAGAGATAGTTTACCCAGAAATGAAAATTACCCCTCATGTCATTCCAAACCGATGCGTCCTTTCAGTGGACCCCATTGACTTCCATTGTATGGACACAAAACCACAGAGACATTTCTCAAAATATATGTTTTTGTGTTCCACAGAAGAAAGAGTCATATACAGGTTGACGTTAAACAAATGGCAAAATTTTCATTTTTGGGGTGAACTTTCCCTTTAATGAGAGAAATACAAATTAAAAGCCCTCTCAGGCTGGATTTATCAAAATGATTTGTTTCTTTAATATTTTCAATACAATTAGGCAGATTTCCCACAAAGTTCTCATTATTGTTGTGCAAAATAGTATTCAGATTTTTGTAAAACAGTAATGGAACATTTGGCAGGAAAATGTTCATAACTCTGAGAAATAAACCTTAGAAGTCCTAAAAACAGGCCTAATTTAATGTCCTCAAAATATAATTAATATTTCAGTGTAAATCTGACATTCCCACATTTGTAAGTCTTAAACCCATTTAGGCATACACACTGACTTCATTCTTGTTACTGTGAACCAAAATAGACAGAATTCCTGTAACAAACCCTTTGTTCTGTGACCAACGCACACATGGATAATGTTGTAAAACATTCATTCACACACACACATATTCTCTTACAGACACTGTTGTGTCACATTACAACTCATTCGTCTATTTTCAATCACACTACAATTAATCGTCTCTAAATTTCACACTTACACAAAACAAAGCACCCCAACAGTGGCGTGGCTTGGGGAGGATATCAACAAGGAACTAAAATGTTAAAGTCAATCCCCTCTAGAGGAACACTCCCAAATCTACCTCACTTCACAAACCGCCCTGGGTAAAAAAAATCCTTTCCCAAATGGTTCTATCTCTGACTGACATTTGGATCCACACAGGAAATGACATCGGCCATTCCTGCCCCAATAACAACGGCAGTCACTGTGGCCGGTGTGGGCGTGTCACGTAAGCTGACACTTAGTCCCTCCCCCTTCCTGTCCACGCGAAGGTGGCAAAGGGAGGGAAATCGCATTCGGAACCATCAATCGTAATCGATCAGCCAACGAGATCAATAGGAGATGATTCCTGAAGAAACAGCAGGACTGGCGGGTGTGGTCTGCAGGTTTCCTGACGAATTGGATCGCCGCATGTGCGGCAGAAGGTACGAGTCGCTGCCCAGTTGGTGAACGTCAAAGCGATCTTCCTTCCTGTAAGCCAAACAGCGGCGGATAAACGCCTGCAGAGGACAAAGACGGAACAATATGTCAAACCACAAATATTTCCACATAAACAGTTTCACACACAACTTTCATCATGACACAAACCAACCTTAGCTTCGTTGCTAGACACGGGTTTGGCAGGAAACTGCACCTCAGTGGCTTTGAGGATGGTGTTCTCCTGTAGTATGTCTTGCTGGGATTGATTATGACCGAAAGGCTACGAAACATCAGATCAGATTTAACAGGACATCATTTTCAAATGTGTCTGTCATGAGCAGCGATGGTTTAAAGCGCCTCACCTTGCGTCCATACAGGCACTGGAAGAAGATGACCCCCACAGACCACACGTCTACTTTATTTGAGATCTTTGGAGGTTCTTTACCAACTACAAAGCACTCTGGTGGCAAATACCTGAAATATTTCAATAAAAATCTTTATTAAGTAAGATGAATTCTATTAAAACTGGCAAAGGTAATGTTTTATGTTGACATATACAATGTTATAAAGTTTTAGGCATTTAAGTAAATGCCTTTATCAAATGACACAATGTAACATTTTTTTTAACAAAAAGTTGTTGCGCTTTCCTTTTGACCATTTCTTTATGAAGTTTAACATGTTGAATACGAAAATTGTTGTTTCTATCGACAGTGAAATACATTTTATATATATATATATATATATATATATATATATATACAAAATTAAAATATATATTTTCACACATTTATACATTTCTGAATTATTACTCATACACATAAATGACAAAGTACTGGTAAAACTGAGCTCAATACAACAGTTTAACATAACAGATACTAAAAATAAGTTCTCCAAAACTTCAGAAGTGTATATTTCATAGTTTTGTCTTTTATGACTAATACTGTCCACACGAACCAAGTTCCAGACGTAGTCACCCATCATCGCTTCATTCCACCTTCCCTGTGCTACAGAAATGTCTAGAATTTTCTGACAGTGACAATTGAAACATTATTTTTTAAATATGTGATTTTTTTTACAGTTTTTGTTTATTTGCAATATACAGATATATCATAATGAATGATATAAGCTCAACGTTTACTTGATCTTAATATACACTAAAACATTGATGCTACATGAAAATAACTAGCAGCAAAGAATTGTACAAGAACTACAAAAAGGTCGGGCAACCAACAATTTGTTACACTGTGTTATCTATTGAAATAATATTTGTTTTCTAAATCCTTCAAAACGACACGCTTCACGCTATTTTGGAAAGATTAAAAGCGTTTGACATTTAAAATGAAAATTTAGATTAAAGGTCCACTGGTGTGGTTGCAGTGTGGATAGTCTTATATATACACAGGTAGTTACCCTTATCGTTCTTGTTTGTGGTGTGAATGTGCCTAAATTGTATTAACTATCAAAAATGGTTTTGTCAAAAAATATATTTCTTGATTTCAGCTGGAAAAACTGACCAGTACGTTCCGGCTCCCTGCGAAGTCAGATCCATTCCATCCACTCCGTAACTATCGTCATCCATGATTTTAGACAGACCGAAGTCTGTGATCTTTATCTCGCCACATGCCGTTCCATCCACCAACAGGATGTTTCCTGAGTAACACAAACAGAATACATCTTGCTAAGCCTCGTACAAATACTCAAGAGAAACATTTGACGTCACACGCCCAAACTCGGTTACAACTTAACTAGAACTCAAAAGCAACGTTGTCGTTTACATTCCAAATAAAGGTTATGCCTGTAGATTAGAGTAAGTGTGCCTCGGCGCTCACCTGGTTTCAGGTCATAGTGAATGATGGGAGGTTTGATCTCATTAAGGTATCGGAGAGCGTTGACGATCTGCATGACGATGGACCGAGCCTCCTTCTCAGACATGAGCTTGTGCTGCTTCAGATAGAAATCCAGATCGTTCCCCTCACAGAACTCCAGTACAGTGCAGAATCTACAACGTCAAACAACGTTTGTACACACCTGTGAAAACGTGACGAATCAGAACGGAGCGGGTCGACTTGGAAACTTACGTGTCAGTGTCCAGGGAAAAGTAATCGTAGAGTTTGACTATTCTGGGATGGTCGAGCTGTTTGTGGATTCTGTATTCTCTACAGGCATGCCTGCAAGACAAGAGTGAGTATAAATGGATGACTAACAGGATGGATGGATGGATGGATTATAGATGAATAAGCAAAAATGGCAAGAGGGGCAGAGAGAGTGAGTGACCACGTTTACATGGACAACAATAATCCAATATTGACACAATAAAGTAAATAAATAAATACTCTGTTTAAGAATGTACCATGTAAACAGAGCTTTTTGATTACCTTAATCCGTTTAAAGTCATAATCAAACACAAATCGAATTAGGACGTGTGCAGTATTCCTATTTTAGTCGTATTATGGAAGTGCATTATAGACATGTACACATCTTAATCGCATTATTACCGGCGTGTAGGACACTTGGCGACAGGATATCCACGGCAATGGTCAACGGTTTGACAGAGTACGGCTTCAAAGCTTGGGCAACAAGGACAATGTTATCGATTCTTAAAGAAATTGATATTATGAAGTGCCTTGATGCCCATAAGAGCCGGAATGGCGTTCTGGAGGAAACATTGGATAGACGTAAAATGACCATATAAGGACGTATAATCGTGCATGAAAGGTATATTCTTAAAGCAACTCATGTAAACACCTTAATAATAATAGTCTTATATAATAATATAAGGCAAATAATTACATTACTGATGTCCGTGTAAACGTAGTCAGTGTTTAAAGAGAGGGAGACAATGAGTGAGTGAGAGAGGGAATGAAAGAAAGGTGAGTGACTGACATACTTGTGATAGTTTTCTTTCTTCTCTTCTCTCCAGTTCTTGTTGAGCTGGTGGATTTTCACAGCGGCGTATCGCTGCTCGAACAGGTCAAACGCCTAAACACACAAACGTAAACATGAATTACATTCTGGCATTTCGCAGATCCTTTTATCCAAAGTGACTTGAAGCTCAAAAGTACTCAAGGTGCATTGAAGATGTTTATTAGACTTCGAAACCTGAAGGGATGCTATTTGGTGTCGCCTTAACATGCATCATCAGATAAATGTAACTGTGTGAATTCATAATGTTATAATATAATTCATAAAATACAATAACAACTACCTTATAAACTTCACTGAAACCTCCTCTGCCCAGCAGGTGTAAAAGAAGATATCTTTCATTAAGAGTTGGATGGTCTTTGAACCTACAAACACATGTCAACACATCAGACATAGTCACAACTCATGGGACGTGCCTATATTATCAGACTCGTTAATTTGGTGCGTGGTCATGTCAATTACAAGAAGGGGGTGGGACTTACTGAGAACTGTCCTCATTGTTGATTCGTTTAAGTTCTCTAATGTGAAGATTCCTCACGCGCTCTAACCGCTCCAGCTCTGCCTGGATCTCCGCCTCCTCCTGAACACACACATGCAAGACATCAGCGCAAATCAATATACTCATATGCCACACAAATAATGCAGAACATTTCAGATCCCAATGAAAGCGTCATTAAAACATTTCACGGCTACATGTACGTGAGTGTGTGTGAATCTAAAGGGACTGACCTTTTTTAAATGACCTAATCTCAGTTTGAAAATTTCCTCCTGCTCATGATATTCTGCCACAGTCAACCTGCACAATCCATACAGAAGAATTACATACAACAGAACAGTCTCTGGTTCGTCTGAACAAGGAACCTCAAGACACATTTAAAATTGTTAAAATTATTTAGCTTGACCTGCTGAACGCAGTGTTCAGGGTGAAAAACTGTACGAGGGAAGGCAACACCTAGACACGTCTATCACCTCGGATATTAACGTTACACTCATTACAATTAATAAATAGGTGAAGTGACAAGTAATTCAAATAAGCAATAGAATAAGTTAAATATTATCTCTATTATATCACCTTCTGGAATACTTGATTCTGAATGGTTGATTTGTATGTAGTTTAATTACGTAATTTAGTTAAAATTTTAATTTCATATTAATTCACTCACCCGCATGTTAAGGCCCAACTTTCAGTTTCATCGCAGCTTCAAAAGGCTCTACACGACAGCAGCCTATGAATGAGGGTGTTGTCTAGCAAAACTATTGGTCCTTTTCCAAGACAACGAAAGAATTATATACTGTTTAAACATAAATATATGACTTGCACCGCCTTGGGGTGTCTCCATGTAGCGGTCCACGACTTCACATACTACTTAATCACGATGGAAAGTCACGCGCGACGCAAGCGAAGTTCCGACCCAGTGTTTACGAGTGTGGAGAAAGAAGACCATTCAAAAGTTATTGGATGTCGAATTACACGTCATACGTCTTTGTGAAAGATTTCTGTTTAAAAGGGTCAGTTTGTGAGCATATGAGGGCTGTAACATCACGCGTGACCTTTCCAACGTGATTACCTAATACGTGAAGTCGTGGAATGGCTGCTCTACGAAGATGTGCAAGCCATAAATTTATGTTTAAAATTTTTATAATTTGGCCCTTAACCAACAAACCCCCCGTTTAAAGTGCTTTATATGGAGAAGAACGCTGGAAAGCTTTCCTCAAAACCCTCAATACGTTGTCGACAGAAGAAATAAACACGTATGACATGCGGATGAGTGAATCATGATATTTTCATTTTAAAGTGAACCACTCCTTTAATGTGGGACACGATGTACAGTCAGCGGGGTCATAATCAGAAAACAAATCCGTTCAGGGTGATACAAGACTTCTCTGATCTGTGTCAGGGTCCTGATCACACATTGTCTGTGTCTATTTCTGATAATGACGTAACCTGTAACTGCACAAAATGATCACCGTCCACACAAGACCCAGCTAACCTCAGACAATTATAAGTCTGAGATTGTCTTGAAATTGATCATTTAACTCTTCTTTTTTACTTATTTGGGACTTTGATGGCTGTTGGACATTACAGAGATTTCTCGCAAAAAATCGTACTATGCTCATTTAACAGCAAGCTAAAGCATAGAATGCCAACATCATGCCAAAATGACCTCCAATGTGTGTAACATTACGCGTTTGTGTGTTTACATGCAAGTGCAAGTTTCTCACAGCGTGGGCAGGGTGGGTTTGAGGAAGGGGTCGTTGTCCGCCCCATTGACAGCTTTGGTCTTTCTCTGTTTGGACTCATTGGGCATTGGGCTTTGTGTGGACGGCGTGCTGGGTGGTTTACGCTTGGCCAGAAGTTTCCTCTGTCTTTCGATCTCTTCCCTCTGCTGGTTAATCCACTCCTGTTGCCTGTTCAAATTCACACACATTGATGATACACCATATGGAAAAATAATGTAGTATACTTTAGTATTTACAAAAGTAAACTGTAGTCGGATGTCAAACATAATGTTCTTAAACACGCATCACCACAAAACAAGGCATTACGTGTTTTAAAGCAGTAATTTATTGACAATTATTTTTTTACAAAAAAGCCCTTAAAAACGCATTACGGTAAACATTTGAAACACTCAATCCCATTAAATTTTTAGCAAAAAAAGCGAAGCAATGATTAGGGCTGTCACAATTATTAAATAAATGTCTCATCAATTATCTGACATCGTCGTAATTATTTCAGATAACCACAATTATTGTGAATCCTTAGAAAACAAGGGGGATATTTCATAATCGTGACAGCATTAGCCGTAAAGCCTAAGCTAGCTTTATTAATCATAATGGATAAAGTAGATTTAATAAAAATGTATACATGTACAAAACAATTTAAGTGGGAAACTATCAGTAGGTCTCTAGGTAATGAGACTGAAAAAACTTGCTGAAAGATAATATTAGGCTTTTAACTAGAAAAATATAACATACTTTTGTTAAAACCTGTTAGTCATTTGAAAGGTACTGGCCGATGCGTTTCTTTAAAATCAAACTTAATGTCAATGTGTGTGTGCATGCATGTAAAGACCCCTTTGAAAATGTTACGGAAGATATCAATCAATTATTTTTTTCCACTATTTCTTCATTTTTATTGCATGAAGATTATGTCAAGAATTTTTTAAGTCATTTAAGAACATCTAGTAGAGCATCCAATTGCTTATTTTAGAATATTTAAAGTTTGCTTTTTGATTAAAATCACAACGTATAATGCACAAATCGGGATGTGTTACGATAATGAGATGTAAAAAAATACATAAATGATTCATTCCTATGCTTTGTGCAAAGTAAAGAAAACAATTACGTTTATTATGATCACTTTGTTGTGTTACTGAATTTATGTTATTTTATTAAAATCTTTACTGACATGATATTAAGTTGCCTGTACTTAGCAGTATTGATAAATGAAACGTTGTGGTACTACGTCATGTAGGATAACTTATTTAAAACAATAAAACAGATCTAGACATGAAAAAATCAAACATGGCATCCATGAACTGTGTAGTTTTTGTACCACAGGCACCAAAACAGAAAGCAAAAATAAAGCCTTTGTAACAACGTACTTGACCAGATTCTGAAAAGCGTATCCGTCCGTCCACTGTTCAGAATAAGATGCTCCGTGCCGGACTGTCGTAAAGTGTCCCAAACGCAAGCGGTCCTGCATGCTCTTCTTACGGCACGACTGCTTCTCTTGTGTGCTCTAAGACAACGAGAACAGACCCCAGTCACATGACATCCTCCAGCCAATGAGAAGAAAGCCTCCGAGGGCGCACCGAACACGTCTTACCTTCTCGATGAGCAGCTTTTTACTCATTGTAGTGCATTTGTTCAGACGCTCCTTGAAACGTTCCAACAGCTTCTGCTGCTCATCTATCTGTCTACGGAGGTCGCAGTTCGCCTGCGGAGAGACAACGCAAACCACTTCACGACTCCTGCACAATTCACATACTGAAGGATAACAGTTCTTTTGTACTCACCCTGAGCAGATCATCTATCCTTCCCTCTTTCTTCTCAAGGTCGAGATTCTTATTGCTCTCAAGTGCAGCCAGTTTCAACAGCGTCAGATCCGTCTGGGACTAGAGCGGCAAGAGAAGACCAAATAAAGGGAGAAAGAGAGGAAATTGATGAGGGACAATTCATGTGATGTAACACAATCATCTTAACAATTTGAATTTTTAGTCATCCATGCAGGGCTCACTTAAGTGTCAATGTTTACCAGCATCTGAATGTCCATCGCATTTCACAGTGTCATGCATGTGTTTGAAACCGAGCGTTACCTGCACACTTTTGCTGCTCAGGTGTTTTGGATTCATAGTGTGGTCTGTGAAACACAGGCTGGTGGGTGAAGAGCTGTTCTGTCGCACCTGCTGAGGGATAAACACCATCATAAGGAAATCAATAGCAAGAATGGTTTTGACGTTATTAATACCCTCCCCATATCAAACACGAGCACTTACCATCGCCCCGGGTGCAGAATGAGAGTTCTGCGGTGAACGCAGGACCGGAGGGAGACCCCTGACGGGACTAGATCCGTTTCCTCCCTGGAACTACAGGAAGAGATATGATTTTCTCTTGAATGTGTGTTTCTTTTTCAGAACAGGACATACTAACAGGAAGTGATGTCATTACAACATCACCAATTGGCCTTCCAATTTAGAAGCTTCCATAAAACGCGCATGAAAAGACGGCAGTGAATCACAGCTTTCTGACATTTACAATAAAGGTGACTAAAGGCTAACTCATCCGTTTTAAATTTGACTCACATCAAAATAATCGCTGATCTTGGGCCCTCGGCCGGAAGACTTGCCTGAAAAAAAACAAGGTCATTGTGTAAACTCAACATTAAATACTGTAGTTAAAGGGCAGCACAAACTCCAATGTCTGTCCATCAACTATTTACAAATATTGCCTTCGAAGGAGTCTGACAAGGAAGTACTTCGATGCACAGGAAGTCAGCGTTACCTTGACTGCTCTCTGATTGGTTATCAACCTTCCTCTTTCGTCCTCTGGATGACTCGGAGTGCTTCTTCTCTGGAGTCTTGGGATAAAAGGATACTTTTATTGTGTAATTTTGGCTTGAGTACGCTTTTGCATTTCTACGGAAATCAGTGGCAGTTTATTTTAATAAATAAAAACAAACTCTCCATATAAGATTCACAGTAAAAAGCACATTGGCATCAGTGTGAGTGAATAAAGACCTGTCTTTGAAAAGACACATTCACACGGCAAACTTACCGAATATGCAGGAGATCCTCCTTTCTTCATATCTGAGTTCTGGAAAAAGAACATCAGATTTGAAACACATCAGCATCTGAAATGGACACACACGACGTATCTTGTCATGTCATGTCATATTCACCTCTGACTCCTTGTCACTGGACGACCCCAGGCTGCCAAAACTGTGACTGGAACATTCATTATTGTTCAAGCCCTACAAAGAAAAATCAGATCTGCATCAAACAGGGTCACCTATACAAGCAGATAAGGCTGGGCGTCATATAGCCAAAGTTTACAATATTTTTTCTATAGTTCGGCTAATGATCCTTGACATTTGAACACGATTTCAGATAGCAAAAAACGGACTCACTACAGTATCACTTAGCTCTCATGTACATACAAAGCAAGAACATAAACATGCATGTCTGTGTGCGTGCATTACTTTAGCTCCACCGCTCGCGCTCCCTGTGCTGCCTCCAGTGTTCCCACTAACAGCCCCGATGAAACGCGCTTCCAAGAGCTCCTGCCGCCTCGGATCCAGAGAATGCAGTTCATCCATACCTGCAACACGCACAAACACACACGTCAATCTCAACACGCTTCACACACAGGTTCAGCAGGGGTGTGGTCCTGATGATGTCATCACCCAGGAATCTTTATGTTTTTACATTTTATGCCACCGCAAAGAGCTAAAGAGTTTTTCACATTGACAAATGTGTTTCAAATGATACCTCACAGAAGATGGGTGGCTGCCATATTGAGATCACACATTGACATCACATTTTTACTAAAGTGACACAACAGGTTTAGAACAGTGTTCCTGAAATTTTACATAACCGTAAAGTAAGACCATTAAATAAAGTAAGCATATTAACATTCTGCTATTTCTGATCAGGTTATGTATGTTTGTTTACAATTAAATGTCATCCTTCAGGTCTGACTAACTACAGGCTTTAAACATTTTAAATATTTCCATCTGGTCTTAAAAAAACGTCAAACTTTTTACACTCCATCCCGAAGTACATCAGGATGAGGTCAGAAAACAGGAAGTACTAATAGACATTTCCTTTTCATCATCAGCTGATACTGCTGACAGTTTAACTATTTTTAGTCTTTAAAAGCCCAGGTTGACGAAATGTCCACCATTTTATAGAAAGAAAATAAATACAAATTAAAAAAAACACATTTAACTGAAGTGTACACTCAGTATTACAGATTACATTTGGTCCAAAATGCTACAATCTTAGCAAACCAATTCATGTCACAATACACATGAATGACAAGTGAAGTATCACTCCCTTCCCATGTAACTTCTATAATTTGATGCCAGCGTAGACGTTCATGTTCCAAAGGGCCCATAGACAAACTTCACATCCCGTACAGACGCAACAGCATGAATCATCGTTTCCAAACCCCTCTAAAACCGTCGTCTGGCCTTCGAAGCCCATCACAGTAACAGTGACTAGACAAAACACTCCAGGTTCACTTCTGCTCCCTTACTGTAAACAACGGCACATTTTATGCATCCGGCACCACGGCCATCATGAGGCTTGTGCCAGAAAGAACCCAGAGCCAAATGGATCCCAAGATTGTGGACTGAAAGAGAATCACGAAGGTCAACAGGGCAGAAAGAGCACAGCTGCGCAGACAAAGGACAAACATTATAAATGAAAATATCAGGAATTAATAAACGAAATACACAAAATCATTAAGGATGCACCGATAATATTTTATTAGTCCGATTCCAATACAGATTTTAACAAACAACTATTGGCCGATTCTGTACCATGCTTGCTAGTTTTTCTGCATTCAATTAATTTGACTGAACATGAATTGGATCCATTTAACATTTTAAGAGAGGCACAATTGTAGATGTGCCTAGATGTAGATGTAAGTTAAGATAAAAATACAATAAGACAACATGGCAATCTTCGAATGGGATTTTTGCTTTCCAATATTTATTTTTTAACTCAAATCTGACTTCAAATGTATCATTTCTTTTATACATTTAAATAAAGTCTGTGCTGTTGCTATTTACACTAATTATTTTGCTCAGAGAAATAAAATAGGATATTCAGACATCCAACTCATTGCCTCCATGCAGTTTATTAAAAAACTAGGGACGAAGGGATGAAATCCTTTAGATTTTTTCCTAACTTCAGTAACATCTATTTTTCTGGATTCTGTGTTTTCTTTTTTTTGTGGTGTGCAACTATGTTAATATGAACCATTATCTTATGTTTTTTCTTATATTTTTAGTAGCAGTTTTGTTATGTGGTTACCTGGACTTTTATTTTGATCACGGACTTTAAATATGACGGCTTTCCGCAAAGATGGACAGCAGCTTCTCTGATAAGTGAACTCTTTGAGAGCAGCTCTGTTTTCGTGTACTTTCTGTTTGCTACTTTCCATCTGTGTTGTCCGCTTCACAGAAATCAAAGGGCCCTAATAAACCATCGGTATCTGCCTTTTTCTTGCTATTGCCGATGGTGTTAAATGAATCCAATATCAGCCGATTAATATCGGTGGCCGATACATCGGTGTATCCCTAAAAATCATCTGGTAAATAATGTTAGATTTCTTCCAAAACCCTATTATTTCACTTCATAAGACCTTAATATATTGTCAGACGCAGAAGAAATCATTTTGTGCCTGCATTTGCTTTCTTGACTCTCCACGTGACAGACTTTTTATGAATCACCGTTCACCAAGGTTTCCACTACAGTGTTTCCCACAGGATTTTGAGAGATTGTGGCGGCGATGACGTCACGCTGATTAGCATATTTTTGACGTCATCACGTGCGTTTAGTCTAGTGAAATCTGTTTCGCTTCTACTCTCTGATGCTATTTTCACATATCTGCTCCGTTTATAAAATAGTGACTGAACACGACCCAATGACACCTCATGTTTAATCCAACCATCTGTTACTCCCGATTGCTGCTAAAATCCTGAATTATAAACACGACATTGTCTGACAAAATCACCATAGGCTACATTTATATTGAAGAGCGGATATATGAGGTGATTTTGCCTATATTACTTGTTTATCTAATGCAGCCCTGCTGTTGCTCTTATCATCAATGTGTGTTATGGCCGCTGTTTTATTTTAAATGCTAGTTTTATTGTAGATCGCGTTTAGCGGAGACAATTCGGCGCAAATTCAGAAACATGGGAGAATACACTGTTGCTGTAACACAGAGTTACAACTACAGAACACATGACGCGTACACCACACCATAGGGAGGCTACAGCTCGTGACTAACGTAAGCCTTGTTAGGTCCTTTACGTGCTTATTTGACGGGATTATGTGCAGATGACAGTGTTATCATACTAACCTTTCCCGAGAGTCACGGTCTGACGTCTTTGCTGTCAATAGCAAATGTGACTTTTGACGTTTATGTGGGAAACACGCCACCTTTTAATTCAATTCACTGACATGTGTGAGAGTGGCGCTTAGCATTGAGGCACTGCAGGCAACATGAAAAAAGGTGCCAACTCTACGATGGAGTAAGCCGTTTTAACTAGTAAAATAAAAACTTTATGGGAAATCATGACAAATCTATTTGTGGTGGCACATGTTGATATCGTGGCGGACCACCACAAATAAGTCAATGTGTGGGAAACACTCCGCTTCATGCGTTATGTAATGTTCTACTGAAGAAAAGTGTCACCTTGAATATCCCGAGTAAATAAACAGCAAGTGTTCATTTTGGGGCGAACTGTCCCTTTAAAGACGCCCGGCACAATTTTCCGGACCACGATCAGACATTTCTTAGGGGTTTAACATATTCAAAAACGACAGCAAAACAGGAACAAAACACAAGTGTCTAGAGACATGTTTTTGTAAAGTTGAATTGTTTGACAAACTTTCTCAAAATACGCTCAATATTCAACAACTTTAATCAATAATTTCGAACTATGACAGCTATTGCCTTTAAAGGGGATGTGTAACAGTGTTTCATGTATTCCGACTGCTTTACATTGTTAAACGTGCCGTCTTCTCATGCTAGACATGGTCAACTTGACAAAAAACGAGTTGGACATATGACGTAATACTTCTGTGCTCAATACACTCCCCCATTATTCGCATAGGTTTCTGAATTGTTTTTGTAAACAATCTGTTTTGTAACAACTATACTTAGTCCCTTATTCTCCTGCTCGCGTGCAGGAGGTCGTATGTTTTCGGGAATAATCTACAGCTCTATCTGTCTTTTATAAATGTGAACAAACTTAAGACTCTACGTATATTTGAAGGGTGCGATGCTATTCTATAAGTACTCAAGACTAACATGAGGTACACAGAAACTTCCTGACTTACGGCCACTTTAACGTGTTGAAAAGAGTGTATTGGTAAACGTATAATGGTTATATTTATTCCAATATCCAATTTAAAGTAACATAATTGTGTGGTGTAGAGGCTGCATAACGATTACCACTAATCGTTTGCAGAATAAAAGTTTTTGTTTACATAATATATGTTGGTGTCCGGTGTATAATAATGATGTATATACTGTATACATACACACACACATCCACATATCATTTTAAGATGAAATATGTATATATAATATGAATTAGGGCTGGGACGATATATTGCGATTCACCCTCATAATACCTATCTAGGGCGATTTTTATGATAACAATTTTCAGGAATGCAAATGGCAATATTTAATCCAAGGTAATTTGTTTCTATGTGGTATTACAGAAACACGTAAATATGAGAAGTGGCGTGACATAACTCATATTTCACCTTAGGTCTGCAGCGTTCTCCCATTCTTCTCCACGCGAGGGTTGTTGTCAGGTCAAGTATACCCGAGTGTGCATAAGCAGCATAAACGGAGTGTTATTTTATCCGGTCAAAAGAAAGATAAGGCACATTTTTCTTCACGGTGATTTGAGGTGCCCTTAATAACACTATACCGTACAGTGCATTTTCACTAGCGTGGTGTATTACCTACCACAGGTACCTACTTATTAGTACAAATTAACAAGCACATGATATGACAGTGCACATACACATGTTAATGTAAATAACTCGTGTCACACTTCATAAATGTCATGGGAAATAACTGATTCCTAAGAGAACATATCCCAAACATCAATTCAGCCAAACAGAAAAAGGGTGCTTATAGTGTCTATTGCATTGAAATCAAGTGTTTATCAAATGGTCAACTGCTTACATATAGCTGTCTAGACTCGAGATGTCACAAATCTCCATGTCATTAAATGATGCCACCCTGGGACAAAATGGCACGTCCGACTGCAAAAACACAATTTTAACTTCAACTAGGTTATAAACTTCAACTCTCGAAGCTCTTTGCATGAACAGCACCTGCTTATAATGCATGCACAGGTGGGAACACCGGGTACAATGTCCTTAAACCTAGTAATCCACCTACCTAGGTAGCATTCTGGAGTGTTGAATGTGTTACTAACAAACACTGTCAACAACAAAAACACCAAATGATGTTTATCAGCCGTTCCTCAATTCAGCGTCCTGCCTACCCAGACACAGCATTTTGAGTCACTGCTCATCATCTCACAGGTCCTTTTGTCTCCAAACCAAGTGAACTGCCTTCCTACACATAGACTGCATAGTGGGCATCACCAAAGTGCGCAAACTCGGTCTGGTCTAGGTAGACACCTCACTAGAATTTGAAACACAGCCAACGACCGAGTCCCACTATTAGGTGACCACGGGCATCCTCAAGTGAAAATTTCCATGCAATCGTTTAAAAAAGTAACAGATGTATTTTCCAACTCCCTTTAAAAACAGCATCTCACCTCTAGGTCTCGATGCATGTTAATAAAAACACATCAGCCAGACGGGAGATCAGCGGCCTCCGACACGACTGCTTCGATTAAAGCCCAGATTTACATCAAATAACACCTCAATCTGACCCAATCTGCAATTATTCCACACGTATACACCTCAAATTCGTAGGTTCGCCGGGTTTACCTTCTTTCTGTCTCGACGGAGCGCAGATATCGAGCGGAGAAAGCGAGCCCGGGGTCGGAGATCCAGTCGCGAACTGAGAGCAAGATGGCGCTCCGTCCAAACTTCCAGTGCTGTTGCTGTTACTTTGGACACTCATGAAGATACTTTCCACCGCGAAGCGACATACGAGCACATCACACACAAAAGATTGATATATAACGAGATCTGCGTGCGTTTAATGCATTATGCACGTCGATGCAACAGCTCATATTTTGAGCTCCGCACTGCGCACCGAGGAATCTTCGCTGTAGATGTGTGTCTGCATGCATGTAACCTTTGCAACTGGCGTCACGCATCGGCTGTGCACACGGTCACACACACACACACACACACACACACACACACACTTCACTATCGCGAGGTTCATGCACCAATGCCATGGATGCCATGAGACGACAAAGACAAGAAAGCGGACACACATGCACGCACACATACCAGCTTAAAACTTTACGCCATGTTTGATGCTTCGACCGCAAGAGCTGAAAGTGTGACTCGTTGTTTAATGAAATAAAAGCCACATGAATCATAGCAATGCATTCGGATGCAACAAACATTCGTCCTCAACGTGTCTCGAGGAAAACGTCTTCCGTAAAGCGCAGTTTATTATGCGAATTATGTTGTATTTGGGAGTAATAGAAGTGGGAAAAAACGTTTGGCATCACAGTGTGGATATCACATATAGGCCTGTTGTTGGTTATGGTAGATGGATACAAATGTAACTTCCACTGTTTACACAATACACATTATAACATATGTGCATTTACAAATGAAATATGCTTTTGCAAACTAATTTAGTAAATATTGTATATTATTGTGTGTGTGTATATATATATATATATATATATATATATATATATATATATGAATACATGATATAGCTAATAAGGTTAATGTTATGTTTGGTATACTTTGTTTTTTGATTGGTAAATCACAGTATTTTGTAAATACCAAACATATTTTTCTAGGCGTAGCTAATATTTGATTGATGACTGTCTCAGGCAACAGATCCTTCATATTCATATAAATACTATAGTTCTAGTTTTACATTGAAGTCTCTTTCTGAGATCAATATTCAATACATTTATGTTGTAAAGTCACAAAATGACGCGCAGGGACATGTTTAAACCGCAGAGAGTTTTATTTCACAATAGTGACCCTTGACGGAACATTTTTCATGGCATTATTAACTCTAAATATTCGCTGTAATTTCTCAATATCTTTTGTGCGTGTACTTATTTGTCTTGTAGTGAAAGAAGTTAAAACCATCTTGTGAGATCAACTTAAAATGGACATGTATCATAAATGGGCCTGATCGTGTTTTGATTTTTATGTCAACAGTTTAAGGGGTAGCGCACGGTTAACATCATTGTCTTGTTACACAAAACCCTCGAGTCCACAAGAGTCGTGTGTTAGATGTGTGTCTGTTAATGGCTCCACCACATATGTCTTTATCTGGAGCACACAGACATCTTCATCTACAATGCGCTGAGTCAGAGATCGAGCCTTGAGCTGAGCTTTACCCTCTGTACGGCTCCAGACACATATTTCACAACAACATCACACCAGTCTTATCCTTCTTCATCACATAGGAATGCATCCCCCCACGAATTTCACATGGGATCACACGAACATTTTTCAAAACCATATTTTACTATACACTTTCCTATCTCTGTTTGAAAAATATTTTACTATTTATGAAAAGATTAAAATTATTAATTTTGTATGCTGTACAAAATATAAAATCTTTCAGTCGATAGGCATAGGCCTATGTGCTTTTGAGAGCATGTGGGATGGCATAAGGATGAGTAAAATTTGATAGAATAAATGAAGAGTTGAAATAACTGTTTTAAAACTTGTTTAAAAATCATGTTTTTTATTATGTTAACATGTTTTTATTGTGTTAGTTATAAAGCTATATTTTTTTGTTATGAAGGCTCAAATCAAAACAAAAGATTTTTTAAGTTTTCAACCAAACTCTTCAAATATAGGATTTTCATTTTTCGAGTAAACTTTTCCTATAAAAGGTCCAATGAGTAATTTTGAGGATCTATTGAAAGAAATATAATACGATATGTGTTACTATGTCTTCAGAGGTGTATAAAGACCTGACATAATGAAGCGTTATGTTTTTATAACCTTTGAATGATTTATTTCTATCTATATAAGCCGCGGGTACCCTTACATGAAATTCGCCATTTTGTTTCTACAGTAGCCCAAAATGGACAAACTGCATTTCCTAAATATGTTAAACGCGACGACTTCTTAGTTCTGTGTAAGCTACCATAGATCTTCGAAAGGGGGGGTTGGAGTGAGCCGTTGCTTGCAATTCGCAACTTCACCACTGGATGCCGCAAAATTTCATACACTGGACCTTAAAATAAAACTTATATTGATTTCTATTATATCTCTGAGCTAAGTATATTCTACACCAGCAAGTAAATTGCGTGACGCTTTTCTCTAAAATAACATACAGTTGATAGAAGTAATCTAAAAACCAGGGGTCATTTTCTTCCTTCAATCACCTGAGCTACAAATGTCATGTGATCACTCTGAAAACTCGCTTTTTTGATTCCCGATGCTTTCAAGTTATTTGTTTTATTATTTTGTCTAACCCACGACCTTTGCACTGCTAACGCAACGCGTGAAGATTACTTAATGAAAATACAGACTGAGAAGAACACACACAGTAAACCCCTGGCCCGGTCAGTACAGGCGAAACTAGTTTCAAAGGCAGGTGGTAATGCTCACTGGTTAACATTGAGAATGTTTTACACTGACATAAAATAAGAATATAATTCGTCTAAATATGCATTTAAGAGTTTCCATGTTGTACCTTTGTGCTAGCACACAATAAAGATATCCAAATACGGTTTGTGATTCAATGCAGATGTGGTTACAGGTGACTGTAGTGCTACTGCTGTTGAAAATATATCTTGGCAGACATCATAGGATGTGACTGATGTGGGTGGAGTAATAAAAATAGGACAATAAGTACTTTAACACCTGCACATATATACTGTTGAACATGCATGCTCATGCACCTGCTCGCCCTTAACCTGTTTTTTTAGTCACATGCATGTTGCCATGGAAACTACAACAGCCCTTTACAGCCATTGTTATACAGCAAAAGACAAAGGAGTTGTGGATGATGAGGTCTACTTTGCTTATCTATACCACAAACACGGATATGATTTCACCATGAAACAAATGCTAATCAGACATGCACACACAATCAGGTCGCCGTATCTCCCTTAATACATCACGTTCGCAGTTCTTGATAAATTAAACGTGTTATTGCATTGATAAAAAGGGTGGTGTTTGATAAACTGACGAGACGACAGATTTACTTGTAGCTTGAGCATTCCATAGACTTGATTTGCCTTCATATTTGTTTTGTGCTATAATCTAAAACATTTGTATGTTGTTACTGTACAATTATTGAGTAGGCCCTACACCAAACAAACATATTAAATAGATTATTTGCTCTTAAACTTTTACGTTTTAGTATTACTTAGTTATCTTAAAATGAGTTTCTGCATCAGAGTTTTTTTGTTCACCTGTTCGCTTGTATTATGAAGTGCAATAACTAGGTGAATTAAAAACATAATATTTTTAATTTCAGTACAAACGTGCACAAAACTTCGTTTTTACAGACATTTTAGAGCTCGTGGAGATAGTATCACCTGACAGAAGCATGAACTAGGAGGCGTGTCTTTATCTCCTGCATACTCCTTTTACAACCTGTACCCATCTACACACAGTTTCATCAGAGACATCCCATAATCCATTCAGCACATAAAGGACACCAGTAATATATTAAGCAATATATTTAATGTATTACACTAAAACATATTGTTCTTAATCATCCATTAAATCTTATATGTTGTTGCGACTTTTTGCCATTATGTTTAGTAAACTTTTTAAGATTTCATTGTATTTTATATTTATTATATCATCCAGTGATTTGGTTGATATAGATATTTTCTATCAATTAGTCAGTCAAGAATGTTTGAAAAAACGAAGATAAAATACTTGTAACACAATTTTTGTTGCATTTAAAGCAGAAAAACGTTTATGAAAAAAAAGATGAAATCAAGATCAAAAAGCTGAAACGAGCGGCCTCTAGCGGCCATTATACAAAACGCCACGTCCAGCGTGTCCAGTGAGTTTGGATGGAAACTTCCCGGCATCCGTAGCCGCTTCCCAGATTCAGCGCTGCTGTCATAACAAGAGAAAGAGGATAATAAGTTATCAGTGCCTGAAGAATAATCCTCTCCATCGACTTCAAGCCGACAACATTTAATTTCAAGTAAGCGAAATCATTGTGCATCATTCAACAATACGGATGCTCTTAGAATAAAGTTAGACGTGCATCGTTATTATATTTGACATGGTGATGAATTTCACATCGACTCCCATGAAATAAATCAAGGAGAGGCCGTTGAGCTCGAGCTGTCGTTTTACATCACATAACTTAATATATGTCCTAAACCTCGTGTAAAACGGATCGTAAAGCTCATTCCGTAAGACAGCGCGACGTATAAGGCTTTGTGTGATTTTCCAATGATTTTAATAATAGAAAAACGTCCATTCGACTAGACTGCTGTTTTTTTATGCGATCGTTTAAAACAATTACATGTGGTTTTGAAGCACACTAACACTTTTGAATGTTAGTTTTTGATCGTCCACCGGGTTTTCGTTATGTAGCCATATTGACTGACCATCCGGGACTCTTATAGGAGTGTCCCCTGTGTGGCGCGTGTGCGTGCGCGTTCCAAACCTTAATGAAATGTCCGAGTAAAAATAAATAAGATTAAACCAAGAAAACATACAAATAAAGATGATCGGTACAGTGAATGAAGTTCAATTAACGTGACTTTTATTTTATACAGTTTTATACAATTGAATAATAACTGAGTGGAATTCACGCTGTGCTGTTTACAACATAAATGTTTAATGTGAGTGAAAAAGCAATGACTTTTGAAAAATAGTGCGTATTGATTTTAATGTTCATAATGACCTCATGCATTAACCTAAATGTAAATTTATTCCCTGAATCACCACGAGAGGGCGCATGTACCACACAGCACAACGTGGAACAATTAATTAGAAATTTTGCATAATCAAAACTAATAATAATTATAGTTATAATAAAGGTTTATGTTTGTTTACGACACATGTAATTAAATGTGGTGTTATTAAATTGTATTATGTTACTAATAAGGTAAATTGATTATGTGAGCGATGAAGCGTCCCATGACTTTGCCACGATTTTAAAATGTGTGTCTCTGAACATCAGAATGTCAGACAAAAGTGAGCTCAAAGCAGAGTTAGAGAGAAAGAAACAGCGTCTTGCACAGTCAGGGAGAGCAGAGAGAGGGAAAGAGAAGAGGAAGAGAGAGGAACGAAAAGAAAGAGGTAAGTCAGGGTCAGATCTGTTATTTAATATCTGTGTGTGTTGCACTGAGCAGCTCTCTCTCTCTCTCTCTCTCTCTCTCTCTCTCTCTCTCTCTCTCTCTCTCTCTCTCTCTCTCTCTCTCTCTCTCTCTCTCTCTCTCTCTCTCTCTCTCTCTCTCTCTCTCTCTCTCTCTCTCTCTCTCTCTCTCTCTCACTCTCTCTCTCCTCTCTCTCCTCTCTCTCTCATGTCTGTAGCTGGATGGACAGAAGGAGGGAGCATCACCTCCGCAGGATGACTCTGATCTGGAGAGGAAGAGGAGAGAGGCGGAGGCTCTTCTGCAGAGCATGGGCATTGTGGATGCCTCTATGGGTACGAAACAGTAAATCATGAAAAATTTAAAATCATGAAATGCTGAAATGCTTCGTAGTAATTTTAGGTTATTTCGCTCATAAAAAATACTTAAAGGGGTCATGTTATCCATTTTTCCTTCTTATATTTTTGACATGAAGCAGTGAATCAGCATGAATCAGTATTTAAAACTTCCAAAAGAAGCAGTTTTTGAAACTAATACACAAAAATGTATTGGTCTCTTTGCATATTCTTCTGACGGATGTATTAAACAAACAAATCTAAATTATGGATTATTTTAGTCTGACATTTTAGCACAGAAAATCAGTTTTTGCTAACTGTGAATGGGGTATATGAGCCAAAAACTGCCTGTTTTCTGTATGTAAGGGTCAGAGAGCAGATTGAAAACAGTAATAATACCAATAAATTATAATGTACGTTAACGCATTTGGCAGACGCTTTATCCAAAGGTTCATTGCATTACACTATACATTGAATCTGAGTATGTGCAATACCCTGGATCAAACCCATGACCTTGGCGTTGCTAGTGCAATGCTCTAAGGAATAAAATCAGAGCAAGTAGAAAGTACTGATATGACACGGCCCCTTTAAAGTTATTATTTTATTTCTATGTTAAAGAATTACGTATTAAACAGTAAACAAGAACAACAAATAGCTTTAAAACTGTTGCATTTGAACTACAACAAATAGGTCTCATTTGTTTGCTTGTTATCGCTTATTAATATAACACAATCCATTTCCTACAATTACATTGCCCCTTTAAATTCATAAATCGGTTTTGTTTCTGTTTGTTCATGAGCACGTTAATGTCTTAATAACGCATGTTGAGCCTGCATGAATATTAACAAATGCCCCCTTTTGTCTTCTGTTTTTTTTTTTGTGCTCAATCCCACTTCATCCCAAATGACTTTATCTTTCTTTCCTTATTTTCATTTGCTTGAATGTCTGTTTTGTTGCTCCAACTGGACTCCCCCGATCTCACCCCTCTTGCTTACGAATGTGAATTCGTGCGCATGCATGTGTGCGCAGTGCAACCTCTGCGCGAGATAACAGAGGACACGTGTCTGTTTCACTATTTAGTCCCCCCTCCCATGTCTCCCTCTGCCAAATCAGTGGGCACCCCCAGCGAAACGGGCAGCCAGGACTCTGGAGATGGCGGCACCGGTCCGAGGTGAGACAAACACACGGAACACACTGATGTAGATCAAGAGGGTTGAGTTGACCAACATTTTATACCGTGGTACCAAAACACACTGTCAAACCCTTTATGAGCATCTTGGCCAGCTCAACCACCTGGGCGAGTTAGGGCGGTGGCTATCTGGTTTTCTGACCGATGACAGACCGGTAAATGCATTTAAACAGTCAGCATATGGATAAATACTTTAAAACATGATGGCAAGATGAATACATGATACAGAAAACATAAAATAGTACTTGAGTTTAATTTCAAATGCCTATATTGCATTTTGTTGCGTGTGCAGCCACTTTAAGTGTGTGTGTGCATGCTTATGTATACACGTGGAATAGCAGCTCTAATAAGTCCTCTCTCGTGGAGCTGTCTGCATGAGTGTCTACCTCTCTCTGTGTGTTTAGCAAATGCAAACGTGTGTGTGTGTGTGTCTCTAACAGGACTCTTCATTGGGATTCTGACCCTTCTACTCTGCTGCTACATTCAGACTCTCAGCTCGGGTACAACTGTCTCTCTCATTAACCATCTTACGTTTTCTCTCATTACCCATAATTCCCTCACTAAGCCTTGTGTTACATTCCCTTTCACTCCTGCGTCTTTTGGTTGCACAGTAAAAGGTGGTGTAAGAATATGAACTATTCCTGAAGCTCAATTGCTTGAGCGTTGTGTGAAGACGATTTAACCAGATGCACACACCTGGCCCGAAGTTTACTTCCAGTTTGTTTGTTGATCGGTCTGGCTAGTGGCTAATAATATAACTATTTATATTTTATTTGCTTTTTTATTAATATTCATCTATATTAATATTTTATTGTATAGTAGTTTCATTTTATTTCTAATTTGACTGTATGTTCATTTTATTAAATAAACAATTGGTTGAATGGTCGTATAACTTTGTCACATTTAAGTTTAGCCAAGTAATGGTTCTTCTACTGGTCACCCAAAATAATACTGGCTAGACATACTTTTAACTTGTCAGCTAATGTAATTGACTTTTTATTTCTTTTGATTGTTATCACGAATAGTCTACAGGGACTCTTTTGCAGATGTATACAGAAAGTTAAGTTTCTGCACCGTAACGTTTATGTTGTTGCTTTTGATTTCCTCTATTCCAAGGGAAAACCTATTGTCTACCTTGGAATTTTAAAGTTCTGAGCAGTTTTGAGATATTAAGATTCAGTATCAAGTCCCAAAATGTACACAAATATAAAGAAAAAGAAAAACATCACGTAATGTAAATAAGTTGTCGCAGAATATGTGAATAACTTTATTTGAACAAAAATGTCAGATAGAACCTTATAAGTCCACTGGGGAAACGTTTACATTGAATGGTATCTGCATGAATGTATCATTTATGTGAATATAGACCCTCAAGGGGTGAAATGTTTGAAAAGATTTCATTTTTGGGCACCTGGTTTAGTTTTTTTTTTGTTATGTACATATTTACAATAATGCGGATGAATATGAATTCTTCATTTTCTTGTGAGGTTTTTAATTTTTTGTTATAATGAGAAAAAAAGAAAATATTAACTTAATTCGATTAGCATTTTTGTTGTATTTCAGGTGATCATCTGTGTTAGTGACTGTGTTTGTATTTCCTTCAGACGTGGCCCGCTAAAGCTTGGCATGTCAAAGGTCACACAGGTGGACTTCCCTCCCAAAGAGATGGTGTCGTACTCGAAAGAGACCCAGACCCCAACACAGACGCAGCACAAAGAGGGTAAAACACACACACAAACAAATAAACAAACATCGCTTTACTTTAATGCGTCATATTTTAAAGGAACAGTTCACCCAAAAATGAAAAAATCCACGATTGACTAAATAGTCAATGGTGGCCAAGAACGGTGGGGTTATACGCATTCTTCCAAATATCTTTCTCTGTGTTCATCAGAATAAAAAAAGATTTGAAGATTTAGAACACATTTGGGTGAACTGTCCCTTTTAAGTGTGTAATTGATAGAAGGATCATTATTTATTTCTTTATTTAAAAAAAACAATATCTTATTTTGGCCACAATAATCGTGTACTAAAAATGTGATATGGTGACAGCTCACCTAAAGCTTTTTCAACTTTTTGGTCATCTGCAGACGAGGAGGAAGAGGAAGATCTGGCTGTGACACAGCCTGTTCTCGAGCCACAAGACGAGAAAGACACTCAGAACGAGGGGCAAGACGCACCCCCCCATGAGCTGACGGAGGAGGAGAAACAGCAGATTCTTCACTCTGATGAGTTCATGAACTTCTTCGATCACAGCTCTCGTTTCGTGGAGCGAGCACTTTCTGAGCACGTGGACATCTTTTTCGATTACAGCGGTCGAGACCTTCAGGATAAAGAGGGGTGAGGAGGAAGTGTGTGTGTGGGGGGGTATTCGATGTTTGTGATAGTGGTGTCATTCGCTGTTGTATTTTAGGGAGGCACAGGCAGGGTCCAAACTCTCCCTGAACAGACAGTTCGCGGACGAACGCTGGTCTAAACACAGAGTCATCACATGCCTCGACTGGTCACCACAGGTAACACATTGACGTTTTAGCGCCAACAACAAAAACGCTATGTGGCCCAAACTTCACTTCTCCGCAAAGAATCAATAACCGTTTTGATTTAATACAATTAATATACAAAAAAATATGAATATAAATGAAATACAAAATAAAACAAATTGCTATATTATAACCGGTCAACACGGTCCAACAAACCATCTGTCAGTGCAAATACCAATTATTATAATTTAATATATTTTTTAGTTTCTAGCAATATCCATTACATTCATACCTTCCACTCTCTCCACCTCATCAGTATCCGGAGCTGCTTTTGGCATCGTACAGCAGTAATGAGGAAGCTCCTCACGAGCCCGACGGCGTGGCTCTCGTATGGAACATGAAATATAAAAAGACCACACCAGAATATGTCTTCCACTGTCAGGTGAGATTCACATGTCATCAGCGATGTTATCTGCGGTGCCCTGACTCATGCAATCTGCTTTTCTCTGCGTTCAGTCTGCAGTGATGTCAGCGGCATTTGCACAGTTCCATCCCAATCTGGTGGTGGGAGGAACATACTCGGGACAGATCGTCCTGTGGGACAACCGCAGTAACAAACGCACCCCCGTGCAGAGGACCCCACTGTCAGCCTCCGCTCACACGGTACACATAGACAAACATCTTCAGCATCATTTTCTTCCGGTGGCTCATTTAAATGCACTCTCTCTCTCTCTCTCTCTCTCTCTCGCTCTCTTTCATCAGCATCCAGTGTATTGTGTGAGTGTGGTGGGCACTCAGAACGCTCACAATCTCATCAGCATCTCCACTGATGGGAAGATGTGCTCGTGGAGCCTGGACATGCTGTCCACACCACAGGTAAATACTTCTTGTCATGTTGCTTGAAAGTGAATACGAACTTGTTTTCTTTGCAGTATTTGAGGTCTGATTTTGAAATGGTCTCCGTGTGTTTTTGTATCTTTAGGACAGTCTGGAGCTTGTCTTTAAACAGTCCAAATCAGTGGCCGTGACCTCCATGTCATTTCCTCTGGGCGACGTCAATAATTTTGTAGTGGGGAGTGAAGACGGCTCAGTTTATACAGCCTGTAGACACGGCAGGTGTGTGTGTGTGTGTGTGTGCATGCATGTTAAACGTTTGGTCTTCTCGCCTTCTACCCAAATGTCTGACACTTGTGTTGCTGCACATGTGTGATGTAGTAAAGCAGGCATCAGTGAAATGTTTGAAGGTCATCATGGACCAATCACAGGGCTCGACTGTCACACTGCAGCAGGACCGGTCGACTTTTCTCACCTGTTTGTCACTTCCTCCTTTGACTGGACCGTCAAACTCTGGAGTACCAAGGTGCGGTGTGCTACTTTAATGGACAGCTTAAAATTCTGCGCGGTCGGTAAATGTGACTCGTATCTCTTTTTATAGAACAATAAGCCTTTGTACTCCTTCGAGGATAATTCTGACTATGTGTACGATGTCATGTGGTCACCCACACACCCGGCTCTGTTCGCTTGTGTCGACGGAGTGGGACACTTGGACCTGTGGAACCTTAACAATGAAACTGAGGTACAAAAAACACACAGAAACTTGGTAGAAGACAGCGAATCTTCAATGACCCTGTGTTCCATCAGGTTCCCACCGCGAGCGTGACAGTTGAGGGAAACCCGGCTCTGAACCGCGTGCGCTGGACTCACTCGGGCCGAGAGGTGGCTGTAGGGGATTCAGATGGGCAGGTGCACATTTATGATGTAGGAGAGGTAAGGTTGCGACAATGAAACCGCTCTCAGAAAATTCATTGTATTTTTATTACAGTTAAGGGGAAATTTCAAAGTAAAAGTCACACCAACAGAATTGAGACATAATGCAAATTACATTACAAATAAAATAAAATGGCTGAAACGGCTGTATTATACTATATAATTTGAACATATTTTTGCTTATAATTTTTTTAAATGTTTTATTCAGCAAATTTCAGTGCCACGGCAGGACGAGTGGACTCGGTTTGTGCGCACGCTTACTGAAATAAATGAGAATCGAGAGGATGTGGAGGAGCTGGCGGCTTAACAACTGGCCGCATGACCCTTGCCGACCAATGAAGTTTCCTCTGCAGTTTGCATATCTTCACCCTTTCTTAAGTTATGTCATTGGATGACAATCTAGATATTTCTTCCATTTTATCTATTTAATGCTAAAACACTTTATATGAGAAGGCAAAACTTGCTTTTCATGTTGCCACTAACAACATTTTTCTGCACAAGATTATAATAATAGGAGAGATTTATGATGTTTTTATCTATATACATTAGAGGCTGATTTTGAGTAAAGCAGAGGAATCATAGCCGCTCACCAAGACTAACATATAAATATGCAAAACATTACAATTTGTCTTTTTAACTCTAAGATAATTTAACATGGACTTTAAGCTACGGTTACAGGAAAATGTTTTTGGTGGAAAATTTTAAACTAATGGTAATTTTAAATTGACTGGATTTATTTATATCTTTTTAACAATGCCTTTAGCTTTGAGCTCTACGGCTAGTAAAGACTGAACATGTATGTTTTTAATATCTCTTCTCTTGAACACGTAACGGGTGTCTCACTTCAGGATGCCTTATAACACGTGTATCCACAATCTTCCAGCACACTGATGTAAAGATCATTATATTCTCTCTTGGTTAGATATCTGTAGTTCACTTTGTTTTGTATTTAAAGGTGGAAAGGAATAACGTGGTGTACCCCTTTAACATTTTAAAATCTAGACCTAAATATATTCATTTGGGCACATTACCTTGCTAGGATATTTTTAACAGTTGAGAAGCTGAAATTGGCTTATCCAAACCCACATACTGTATTTTCATGTCTGTATGTATCGAACGTTCACCTTTGTCTTTTCATTTCATCATTGAAATGGGGTTGAAATTTAGAAATTAAGCTCAAATGTAAATGTTTACATTTATTTATTCCTTAATGTGGATTTATCTAATTCTTCGGTTTTCTTGACATTTTGTAGGTAACGATTTTGTGGTGATTGACAAAATCTCAGTTGCTAAAAGACATACGTTTATATAAAATTTTATAAAACATGAAATGTCAAAAGACGCTGTTTGACGGCTAAACTTGAAGTAGATTTTAACCAGTCCAGAAAGTCAAGTCTGCCTTAATTTACAAACAGATTCTGCACCAAAGCCATTCTGTATTTCCCCTTTTGTTGTTTTTAATTGAAGGAAGGCTTATGTTTTTGATGACCGATGTGCGGTTTTTTTTTCTGGAAAAATCCATGGTGATAAAATTGAGATTTATGTGACCTGGCAACAAGTCAAACAAATAATTGCAATTATTAACTTATAGTGTAAGATTAAT
Organism: Barbatula barbatula; assembly: GCF_947034865.1. Classification (NCBI taxonomy): domain Eukaryota; kingdom Metazoa; phylum Chordata; class Actinopteri; order Cypriniformes; family Nemacheilidae; genus Barbatula; species Barbatula barbatula. The sequence goes on along the minus strand of NC_136770.1, from coordinate 4,657,730 downwards.
GCACACATCGTAAGCACTCATTCACAACAAACTTTGTAAAATGTACGTTCTTCTTCAGATTTGTAAATTTTAAAGTTAATGTAATTGTCTAGATATTTAAAAACAAAATATTTTAGTATTTAAAATGTACATTTTCATGGCATTGATGTATAATACTTTAACTTCGATCATATCACAGGGGATTATTGTAATGGTGATTGAAGTTTTCACTTTAAAATGACCTTAAATATCCAGTAAATATCACAAAAAACTGGAGGCATCATGTAATTGGTCCGAACGTTTGCAAAACCCCTATTTCTATTTCTGACCAATACAAGAATGTGGAAACTCGCCCTCACGTCATTTCATTCCTGCACTATTCCACCCATTCACTTTTTTAAAACTTGCTTCAATAAACTCAATAAAACCTACGCAAATGTAAAATTGAAATGCGTCGATTTATTTCCATAAAATACAAGAATGAAATGCATTTAAATATTTTCTACATTTCAAACCAAACGATGATTTCTTTGATCAACAGATCAAGTTTTGAAACCTTTGTACATCGGAGTGATGCAGAGAAATGTGTCTCTCCTCCATATCTCTGTGCATGAGATGTACACGTATATACAGTACATGTGCAAGCTACGCAAAGCCAAAGAAACAAACAAAGAATGCTACAGCTACATGCTTCGGTCACATCAATACATCAGCTATAATTTTAATAAAACCGTTTGTGTGTGTGTTTTAGGGATGGGAAACATAAAAGCATGAATGTGTGTTCCGGTTTCCTCTCAGGAGTGCGTTTCTTTCGTCACAACCACACAGTCGCAGGTTCAGTTTCAGACAGTAGCTGAACGAGATATCTGGAGCCCTTGTTAGATATTTCTCTTTATCTGTGGCTTTAGGTCTTGATCCGTGTGGCAAAGTTAATGGCTACCCTGTGTTTTGTGAACACACTACGACCTTGAACCAGTGGACTTCATTAAATAAGAGGCACTGATGACGATTAAACCGACAAAGGAGTATTGAAATTCCGCGTCCCCCACCTAAAATCTGAAAGAAACTAATATAAAAAAAGAGTGGAAAATGATGAGGCTAGGCTGTGGGAGGGAGGCATGCAGCCATTGGAGGACGAGGCCAGGAGTGGGCGGGGCATGTTTTTAAGAAGATGCTGCTTGATCCTTGGGTGATTGGGGCTGAATGGTCACAACCCCAGAGGATTTGAACTTGGGCAGGTGCAGTCCGAACTTGTTCTCCACCCCAGCGAAAGTAGCAGCTGCCAGACGATATCCACCGATGTGCTCAGGACTGATAGGAGGAAGTTCGGAAATGCGTGATTTCGGAGTTGGTCCAGAGCCAGTTGGGCGACTGAAGAGGAAGAGGAAAAAAGAGAGATTTTAGATTATCCAAACAAACTAACTTTACAAAACTCCATAAAGGTGTGGAAACGATTTTAGCCCGTTTGCTAACTTTGCAAGACTGTCTCTAAAACACACAATATCCACTGTCACTGTGTTCATCCAATCAGATTTAAAAGCAAATTTGAGAATCAAATCTTTTTTTGTGTCTGCCTCAAATCTGGTGACCTCATAATTACTGCTTTCATGTAGTAAAGCCACGCATAACACTTACTGTCCTCCAAAGTCAACGTAGAGCCATCGCTGTAGGAGCTCATAGGTCACCAGGGTCACACCAAACTGAGGAGAAGACCTGAACACACGAGCTGGAGAGAAGACCACAGAAAGACTGTGAGTGAATGTGAAGCTGACAATAATAAAGTCAGACGGTGTATTCACGTGTGTACCTCCAGCTCCTTTCCATAATGCCCGGAAGCCTTCCTCTTTTAAGATCTTTCTAAAGCAGTCAATCACTCCAGAATAAGACGTCTGACCAGCACGTGCAGCCACCTGCAGTCGTGTTTTGATGACATCGGCAGGCGTGACGAGTGATGCGGCTGGGACACCTGCAGATTAAAGAAAATACAGATTTCTGATAAATCTTTAAAAATGCAGATATAAGAAAAGAGAACTAAGCATCATTAAGCTCATAATGACCTGCAATGGCTCCAGCAGTCAAGAGCTGCAAAGGTCCCAGATGTCCATCTTCATCAGCTAGCCCTGCTTTTGTATGAGCATATACAGGGAAATAGATGGCAGAGAAGGGAATATCACGCAGGAAACAAGCCTTGGCACCCTTTGAAAGACAAATATAATTCATATTTACAGTTCACGCTAAAGCCACATGTACTCTTAATTCAATATTTGACTGAATGCTACTATAACAAGACAAACATCACATCCACTGATGTCATCTTTCTCTACCTTGTAGAGGCCAAAGAAGCCAAGTTCTCGGACCACATTGAGCGCGCTCACTCTTGGCCCTGTGGTGATCTCACCAGCAACCTGAAGACGAATCTTAACGATTTCCAGAGGGTTGGTGAAAATGACCTGCGAGCCACCGGCCTGGACAGAACGATACCGAAGATTTTACTAATGAAGCACAACAAAACCACAACATTTGAGTGAAATTCAAGCCTCTCATCCTAAGCCGCTCCGCTGAGGGCTTTAACACTTACACATGCACCGGCAAGTATCTCAGCAGCCAATGGTATCGTGTCATCTTTCGTGGTGAACTTGTCTCTCATAAAGTCATTGACCTGCCAACAAAACACACTTCAGACAGATCAGCCAATCACATTCATTTGTATTCCTGCAGTGTGACGTCCACACTCACAGTGAGCTTGATGGCTTTCTCCGGAGCCACTCCGATAAGCTGAGGTAAGAGTCCTGGAAAACAAACAGGTCAAATGAGATTCAGATGTGAAATGAAATGTGTGACCAGTCTTTGTTCGCGTTGCATGTTACCTCTGTAAAAGCCAAAGAACCCCTCGTAGCGCAGGACCTTCTTGGCGCAGTCAAAGCTGTTCTTGTACATCAGCTCTCCCACGAAGGAGCCGGTGGAGCGCTGGTTCTGCATACGGGTTTTGACCAAGTCTATGGGGTACACAGCTGTGGCACCCGTAGCTATAACACACAAACACACACAGGTTAAAATGTGTAGAAACAACCACTAAATAAACGGAGAAATGAGAAGCAGCAGGAGTCAAATTGAACCTCCGGCGATGGAGCCCAGTGAAAACCTGTATGCTGACTCCGCTGCCTGCAGCCACACGGGTCGAGGTCCGTCCCCATGTGAATTCTGCGAAACCAAAGGACGCCAGTTATTACATGTCAATGTTTTTAGTTTATAAATATTACAGTGATCTGACTAATGTGATCCGAAAAACATTTTCTGAAGAACATTATTATTAATAATATATTATTATATTAACTTTTTAACCTAAGGTTTGTTATTTTAAAAACACCTGACCCTTAGCTAGAGTAATTCACTTTTACAGTAGCGCACAAGATTCTGATGACATTTGTTATATGACCATAATAAACCTTTCAATTGCCCATAAAATACTCTTATCTAACAGCTCAGACAGATAAACTCACCTGTCTCTGCACTTCAGCCAGGTTATATGGCAGAGATCCTTCCTCCAATGGTGCTATCCTCTCAATATCAGACAAGTTTAACCGTCTGCAACCGATAATACACACAAACAGCTCAAATTTTATTCTGTTTGTGATTATGTACCGATGTAAATATAAAAAGAAAGAAAATTACCCAGTTTGGGAGTGCAGTCCTGACAGTTGGAAGAGGATGTCGATTTCCATAGGAGTGATCTGACCAAACTTATTAGCAGCGTTAACAAATTCCTCTACAGGTAGCAAAAGGAAAAAAAGTTGCTGCATTATTACAATATTATTTTTACTAAACATTTTACAGATGCACATAGATTTTTGTGGCAAGCATGCACCTTTAGTAACCAGCATATCCTTCCGAGTGCCAGCAAGAGTGCTATAGATTTTCCGGATCAGTTCCATGTTGTTTAGGAGAGAGTTGAAGGCATTGAAGAAGGAGAAGCTTACCATGTGAGAGGTGCCGCCCCCTGCCGCCTAGTAGGATGCAGCACACACATTAACACACTTACATTCGCAAAATTTTTTTGGAAACAAAAAGAACAGGAGATGGACACTTACAGAGACGAGGTTTTCCTCCACGAAGGGAGTGAGCATGTGGTGTCTGATGGTGGACATGATATCGCTGAAGTCTAGGGCTGAAATGACGCCGCTCTTGTCCTTGTCTTTCTGTGCGAAGGCCTGCCGAGCATGTTCCAACTGCAACTCCTGCAATGACATGCAGAAACAAAGAATCGGGTTTGGTTTGTGTTTAGTGATGCACCGGACAGAAATGCACCCAAAAAAATCCAACATGGGCTTGATGGTTGGACATTTTTAAAATGACGATATGGCCTACAAAATATTTTGCAATAACACAGTGAATTCTCAACTTAAAATCCCAATCGATTTCGTTGTGTGTGTAGATATGCATTACCTGTAAGAACTGGGTGAACTCCAGGTAGCTGAGCCGTTTTTTTTTGTCATTTCCAAAATGCAAACGGATGAACTCACATTCCCAGTTGAAGGGGATGTGATGGTGCACGGTTGTTTGACCGAAGATGTCACGCACATTCTCTGTAAAAACACACAAATTAACACATCAGCTTAATCCATGTATAGGTTGAAAAAAACAAAATTAAAATTTTACAAAAAATAAAGTGAGCTCAGTTCCAGCATGAAGCTTTAAATCAAACAACTACATCTGATATCAATCTTAGCTATATAGATCATGTGTATGAAGGTGTACAACTGGTCCCAATTGCTAGATGTGTAGTACAAGTGCAGAAAGGACATGTGCCATACAGTCTCCTCTCCCGAGCAGCAAGAAACACACACACACAGACGTCTCTCTCACCAAAGGACACATCTCCTGTGCCAGTCTTGTCAAACAGCTGAAAAGCCACAATGAAGAGGGCATCTGGCACACAAAGCACTGATTCAAAAGCCAGAAACTCTTGGAAAGAGATTAGCCTGAACACAGAGAAAAAAGGTTTTAATGTACATCTCGCTCTCACACGTCAAAAGAGAAGGAACACTGTGATTTATCACACCCGCACTCAGCCTCAGTTGTAGTACAGAATATACACAAATAATTATGAAAGTATCCAAACTTGTGTTAATATATTCTATATGGGATGTGTTAGGACACTTTTTCACCTACACCTACAGTGTTGAAATAAGCCTACAATTACACAAAGAATCACAGCCTGTCTCACCCATCTTTCGTGGTGTCCGCGACTCCGGCGAGCAGATGAACGGTTTTAGGGTTGTAGTGGAGCTGCGTGTGGAGACCCAAATAGCGCTGCACAAAATCAGTGGGTGTCATGTACCGCTCTCCATCCTTGTCCTGTACACTGGCATACTGAGAGAGAACAGAGGCATAATTATGAAGCATGTGCTGTTATCGTTCTCATTGGCAAGACACTTCCAGCACGAATGTCTGCAGTTTCTTCAGACACATATGTGCACCTCAGGGTGTCAGAATACTATATTCCGATTGTTATAGGTGGAACGACACATTCTAGCTGTTATGTCAAAGTAAAATTTGAATATGTACACCTCTGAATCTGTGTTTGTCCAATATAATGTATTGTGTCCATTGTGTCTATTTGTTTTACAATGATAATTAACACATCATGTCAAGGTTGGGCCAAGTTTACTATTTAAGGATCGGGTCCCTTTTAAATCAGGAGTATGAATATGGATGGTATTAGCCACACCCCACATCATGTTGAAATAGCTTTTTAACTTGAATAGGGCTTAATTAATGCGATTAATGCATCCAGAACAAAAGTTTACATCAGAGTTATTATAGTTATGATTTGAGTTGTATTTGGTTTCATTCATATTAGCTTTGATTTGTCATGTAAATTTTTGTAACATTGCATTTTTGTAGGTTTTAGCAATATGGTACATGCTTTTGTCATTTTATCATTTGTTTGTTTATTTTTTATCTTGCTATATAATATTAATTAATTTATATTTTAGTTTTTGTTTATTATTATCATTTTAGTGCTTTAAACTTATTTCAGTTTATTTTAGAGGCAACATTTCAAAATTTCCTTTAGTTTTTAGGTCAATATTAGATTTAATTTCAATGAAAAGAAACGTCTCCAAAATTGTAATTTTAGTAAACAAAATAACCGTGGTAAACAATATATATGTCTGTGTACTGTAAATATATTTATTATGCATTAATACACACACACATCACATACACTGTGATACACATACACTGCGCATAAAAAAAATATATATATATAAAATCAGAAAATGCGTATATATAATTTTAATGACGTATATTGCTTTGGAATTATTTGCACATATATTTATATATAAGTACGTGTACCTGTTTATAAATTCCAACGTAAATATGCAAAAAGTACACAGACATATATTATGTAAACAAACTTTTATTCTGGATCATGAAACACCCCTACACTGTAATGAAAGTAGTGACTTACAATTTAGCAAAACAAATGATGACATTCTAGAAAATCTATTTTTCTTCCTATAAAGTTTCATTTCTCTAAACATTTTATTTGACATTTTTCAACTCGAATTCAATACATATTCAAGACCTGTATTGGTATTTAAATCGCATTGCCACTCCCACTGCCACTCCCACAGTGGGTAAGCTGTGGCCTAGTGTTTAGAGACTCGGACCCGTAACCAGAAGGTCACCGGTTTGATTCTCAGGGCCAGGCAGGTAGCGACTGACGTGCCCTTGACCTAACCCCCGTTCGCTGCAGTGAGAGCTGCCCACTGCTCCGGGTGTGTGTGTTCACGACTTGCAGTGCTTGTGTTCCCTACTCACTGGATGTGTTAATGCAGAGGTCACATTTCAGTTATGAGTCACCGTAATTGACAAAAAGGTCACTTTCACTTTACATCTAAACAACAGTCATTTTAAACTATTCATACAAAAGCAAAATAAGGAGAGCCGTGAAAGATTATCTTTATAAATGACAACATAATACAATAAAGGTGAACCTTGCTTGACCATAACACTTTGTATAAGTGTGTGCGGAATAGTAAATTAATAAACATACTTAAAATGTTTATTGGTGCTCATAAAGGGCTGCAAGACTTAACGTGTCTATCATAAAAAACCTGTATCCAAGATTCTATAGATACCGACAAAATCAACCGCTCACATACTAAAACCATCTCTTTGTCTCTTCACGACAATAACATTCAAAGTGAACAGCAGCTTTTAAACCACAATGACGCTAACGTCACACGGTCGTGAGGGCAACAAACAAGCAGCAATTCCACCATGGCAAACACTTACAAGTTTCCCTTCCAGCAAATCAGGTAAGACCACGCCAAATCATTGATATTCATGAGCCAAACTAGTTAACAATACCCCATCCACAAACCCTTATTTACACCAATGTCCCCTGATGAAGAAAAACTACGAAACATCCATTACTGTTGTGTGACGATAACCTCAACACCATGCTCTAAAAAGCAAGTCTTCTCTTGACACAGCCAAGCGAGCAACCTAAAGCAGTGAAATTCAGCTCCTTCCCCGTCGTTCATTTGAGAAACAAGAACATAAGAGCAGCAAATGACAAGTCTAAACAGAGACGCCCTCTGACCTTATGTAACATACTTCGCTCGTGCATCTATTGCCCTGACATTCATGTTTTCTTGCTTCCAAACACCCATCTTAAATGCTTTGGTCCTATTAATAGTCGCATCGCACACAAGTCACTGTGTTACCGGACACCAAAGCAGCCCGGGACGCCAGAAGAAACACCGGTTTTGAGCTGACCGGCACACAAGGTCTCAACTGTGAAAGCGGTCACAATCCACATGACTAAAACACACAGAGGAGTTTATGGACTTGATTATTTCCTTCTTACACCTTTTAAAAGGACACACACAACAAACTTGTTCAGCCATCTAAGCACAACTTCATTAGGTTTCGTAGCGAAGGCAGATCTAATCTACCATGATGTTTATGTTTAGGCATTTTACAGGGCACTTGATGTTTTCTAGACAATGAAGAATGACTTGGAAACCGAGGATTGAATGACAGCAAACCACGTCTTTGCTTCTAAAGTTACACCATAGTTTTCGCCAGCAAGTTTAAAGCTTGATACACAACAGGTAAAACCCTTCCAGATATTAAACTCAAACGAGGCTTGCAAATCGCATATTTGTGCTGTTCTTACCTTTTGAAAGATGACCTTCATCTCAATGGGGTCGGCCCTTCTGGTTGACTGCACCTGTGAAAGCCCAACAACAGAGGTGGATTATGAACAGAAACAGCTATGCTGCACAATGAGGTTTATCAACTCGATCACGTTGGTCTCTATGCATTTTAAAGCAAGAATTATGACCAAACGTCCATGCATATTCAATATACTTCGCCTTGCCACAACAAAACATGAATAACGGAATTACAGTGTAACGAGCGTCGGGCAAACAATTAAACTAAACAAGCCGGTAACTCAACACACACACGAAAGCGCAGACGCTTCTTAAGGTCAGTCCCTAAAGCATAAAACGAGCCCACACAGCATGTCCCTCACACGCACGACTACACTTTCTACACAAAAACACATCTCTAAACACACAAGAGGACGAATTGAAGTTCAAACGGGCTCATTGCGCGCAAACCGGACGCTTTTATGGATTTACGATGCGCACAGACTGATTTCAGTCAGAGCCTCAGCGCGCGCCCAGTGATGCTCCGGCTTCGTTCCGTTAAAGCACACAACCCTCATCTTACACGTCAGAATAATAACTGCACGCTAAACACGACCTGTAATAACAAGCCAACGGTAGGAAAACAAATAACAGCACAAATATTGAGTCAAACGGTGCAACGCTGCTGGAGTCACCTTGGCCGCCATGCTGCTCTCTGACGTCACGTGTGGTGTTGATGGGGCGCGCAGGCGCGTGGCCGAGGAGAGCGAGCGAAGAGCAAGGAGGTGCGCGCGCACCCCTCTGATGTGACAGGTTGGCAAAAATAGGATTGGTCTTTATAATAAAAATATTTGAAAACTATATCATGACAACAACGGAGTTCCTCACCTAAATACATGATGTCCGTCTATGTACTAACCGAAACACGTTCTATACAACTGATTACGAGTGCAGAAACTGGAAAAACTAATTCTGGTATGAAAATAAATGAAGTGTTCATTGGCAAAAACAGGTAACTCACCTTTTCCCTGATTTAAGTAATATTAAAATGAAGTTGGGTTGTTTTGATTAAGTAATAATAGCTATAAACACGCACAGCTGTTTACATTACATGGTTACAACACACATGGTTTACATTAGCACGTATTGTATTATTGCGCCTGTGTCTTATAGCTCACTGAACTCTCTGTAAATCGCTTTGGATAAAATTGTCTGCTAAATGTAAATTGTACGGAGATCTATGTTTCGTTGGTAGCCTACATAGCAGATGATGTATTTATTCTATGGAAAACATACAGACGTGGATACATTTCTTGGTACAATTGAATTAGCATGTCTCCTAAAAAGTGATGAAATTGCAGTTGTGTCATGTCTGCATGCCTTTGTCATAGATTGAAGCGAAGATCGTTGCTTTTTCTACAAATGTATTTGAAAAAAAATCTGGATAGATATGTTGGTGCCTTTATAAAATAAAGTGTTATATAATAGAGAATATAGTTTCCTTTATTGTTATTAGTATCTCAATTGAAGAGCAGAGGAACATTTTTAAAGAGCTGAAAAAAGCTGAACTCGAGTACATCAAGGTACAATGGAAGTTGATCTGATTTTAAATGCACAATGATGCTTTTGAAGAAAACTTCACACATACTGTTATGTTTGTGGTGATTATCTCTTAAGTTTGTGCAACAAAATATGTTGACGGCCTCCATAACAACTGTTATTTTTTGTGTATTATAATTTAATTCGTTTTATTATTTAAAACATGCTGTTCAAATGAAATTTTGAATAAATAAATAACCCCAAAAGCTTGTAAGAAAAAAAGTTTTCATGGAAGGGTACCAACAAATTCTACATCGGTTTGTCATTAAACTATTACCATTTCACAGTGAAGTACTTCAGACAACAGTATCTGATACAGAACTAAATGTCTGTTTCTTTAAAAAAGTATTTTTATTGTACGTGTTCTTACAAATAAAAAGGCATCATCATAACAGAATCATAGCACTTAGCCCCATATTTTTTCATGAACCACTGCACATAACGTTTGAATATCAAATAAAGGAATAAAGAAAGAAAACCTGTTACACCATAAACAAATCATTTTTTTTCTACTGCCTTTACAGCCAAACTGTTATTTACAGAGAATATACAAAAAAGTCAAGTCCAAAGAGTGTCAACACACATCTTATCTTTAAGTTCACTGCACTGAAGCAGTCAGTGTCCCTTGAGTCCTGTGCTTTAGCGTCCTCTACTGGACACGGTGTTTATAGAACCAGCAGAGACCTTTTGTAAAGTTCCAGCCTAGTGAGATGGAGAGAACATAAAGGAGTCCAAGCAAAGCGAAGGGGTAGAGAAGCACAACTGTGTTCTTTAAAAAGGGGAGTGCTAAAAGAAAGCAAAAGAGAAAGGAAAACACAATGTCATTATCATCATAAACTAGTTACTTGGCGACAGTATGTATATAAATCATATTTGATGCACACAGAATATTACGATCATCGATCACATTACTTACCACTGTAGCCCAGAAATGTGATGTATATATAATAACCAATAGCAATAAGCCACAAGGTGTTCCCCACGAAATAGCCCAGGAACCAGTCTGCACTTATTACCACCACATCTGTTAAGAAAGAGAGAAATGTTTTCATATTTCAGAATGCATGTTTATAACTACATCTTTAACCAGAACTCGACTCACGGTTGATGAAGAACAGCTGTAAAAAGTGCAGAATGACCAGAAGAGGGTAAAAAGCGTTAAGATGAACGTCAAAGGCGTAGCCCCACTCAACATCATAATCTTTGTTGGGATGTTTCATCAGGTATCTATTTGTAATAAACCTGGAAGGGTAAGAACGTTTGGTTAGATTTTAATAACAAAGTTTTATTTAAATAAATGAGATCTACATATCTGACATCTTACCACATTAGAGTTGAAATGAGCAGTCCGACGGCAATGCAGTCGATGAACACTACCCAAAGTAACAGCTTCAATGTCTCCACAAATCCCATATCTAGGACCAGTCCAAAGCCCACTGTCGACACTGCCAAATAAAAAATGACACCAGTCACTCACAAGCAGCAGGCTACACTCATGCACCCTTTGGTTAGACAATGTCAGTTCCAGAACTCCCCATACAGTATGTTTCTTCCACTCACCACACAACCAGATGCTGAGCAGCACTAGGAAAGCTGGGTCATCCCGGGCCCACTGGTCCTTAGTCTGTTTACGGTAATGAAAGTTACGGTACACTTTCTGGGGAGAGGTGAACAGGTATAACATCTGCCATACGGCAAACTCAAAATCCATCAGTTTGAAATGTAGGAGTCTCCGCAGGTATTTGTAGCGCTTGGCACCAGCAGTGTGCCGCGCCGCATCATTCAAGTTTAAGCTGCCATTGCGATGGATCTGCCCGGAGCTTGTCGGTAACATACTGTGTTGAGAGCATAGAATATTTTTATTTTAATGGTCATTTTCAAACCATATTCACAGTTCAAACAGAAACCAAATATAAATGATACCAAACAAACCTTCCAAGTCCATTTTGTTATGCACTTACAACTGCGTGTCATATGGTGTGACATAGCAAAAATGTAGGAACAAATTACAATAAAGATAAATCTTTCTCATAAAAATGTATAACATAAAAAAATATATTATTAAATGTTTGCCGTCACACCATGGGACACATGATAAAGTTTATTTTGAAACTACTCACATAAACATCCTTTCAAATGTACAAATATAAAACGAGGAATATTTTAGTTTCGATCTTTTCTGACAAAATATAAGATATAACCACATTCATTTATTTGTACAAAAGGTCACAATGTTATTGGGATCTTTCTTTAAATTGTTCAACTAACATCACAAATGACAAAATTTGACAAAATATTTTGAAATTTGTCTAAATTTACTTATATGAAGTTGTCTTTCTACCCAAACTGTTATGCATTTGGACACCAATGTGTATGTTAATTGTTGATATCGCTGTAATGACAGTATAAACAGAATTAATCACCCTAAAAAGGGATTCAAAAGTATATAATATTAGACTGGGGTGTTATCTGTAGGGGTAAACCCAAAAACATGATCATTAACCTTTCTTATATTTTATTTTCTTGTAAATTGTCATTACAGTAAATCCTAAGGACCATCTTCTCATCATACTTCTCCCTTTAGAATTTAGACTTATTTTAATTTTGAAGAACCACACATGTACTGTACAGGCAGCCCATCAGTTCTTGTCTTTAACATGAATATGAATGTGATCTACAATGTAAACACAGAGGGCTGATCCTATAAGAACTCAGATACACAGGCCCCGACTGACAACAATCCTTATGCCACACCACCACGAATACACCTCTTAAGTAAAGCGTTTAAAAGCGTTATTAAAAACTTTTAGTTAGCACTCATGTAACTGTAAATAGTCATGAGAATATATAACGTGAACAGATATCGTGAGAGACAACCACCATTAAAGTGTGTGTTGTTACAAACTAATGCCTCGGTGCTGGATATCAAGCGGTTAAATAATCTAATAATGATATTACACCTGTGTTTATATAAATAAAACACTCACCTGCTCTTCCAGCAGTATCAGTACATTCACGAAATCAATGTGTGTTTATTCAGTGTGTTAAAAAACAACGCATCAACGGTGACATGTCAGCTTCCTGTCTCAACTGAACACGTAGCTGCATATCCGGCACGGCGACGTCACATCCGACGACAAAGAGTTTGGGGGAATGTAGTTTATAATTTATGTTGCGAAATTCCAGTTTAAATTGAAACAAAAAACGTGTTTTCATAAATAATTTACCCTAAGTATTGTATTTTCATAATAAGTAATACGGGAACTTTAAATATGTTGCCGTTTCTAGTTTTGTTGTTGTTGCTTTAAATAGTATTGTGGACGGTTGCATTGCTGTTTGTCTTATTTACAAGCTGACATATTTGTTGTGAACATATGTCATTAAAAATGTAAATCTTATTTTAGAAAGTTCAGGTAAAACATAAGCTAGCATTAATATTCAAAAACAGCAGATGGCGCTAGTATATGTAGCTCATATGTGAAGTTGTATTGCTGTAAAGAAAATGAAGTTTATTTCCAATAAGAGAAAAAAAATTAAAATCATGTTTTTTATTATGTTATCATGTTTTTTAGTAAGTCGTATTTTTTGCAAAAAACGACTTACTGTGCAATTCCTAACAATTTAGGAATAAATTACTATTTATTAATATACTATTAATAATATACTATTTATAAGTTTACTATTCTGTAAAGACTGATACCTGCAAAGAGTAAAGCCAAACCCAAAACTTTTAGAGCAGTGTGCCTACTTTTGCAAATATCTAGATTTATTTTAAATCTGTTACACTTCAAACTTGTGAGTTTTTACCTACAATTTCCTTCCAGGTCAGTGGAGCGGAGTTTACCTGAGATTACAGGTACTTGGGTGCTTCTCTGCCATTTGAACAAGTTACACTTTTATACTTTAAAAGCATCGTTTGAAGTTTGGCTCATATATTTTTAACTACTACATATTCCGTCATCTTTCTCATGACCACAGACTCGATAAATCAATCCACACGTTACCACTTCATCCGTGCCGTGGTATACAGACCTTTTTTCAGCTCTTTACTGATATTGAAGTCAACACATATTAAACAGTGGTTTGATCACACAAATCCATTTGGAATGCGTGCCTTTCAGAGGATTAGGGGTCTAAATGAGTAAGAGGTATTAACCTGTTTCTCACTTAAATCTCACATTAACAGCAATCTTGCTGTGGAACATTAAAAGAAACACTAACCAGGTTCACATTACACAGAATTTTTGACCTGGATCTTATTTGAAAATAATCTGACAAATGTGCTTTGTGATTGTTCCCCCAAAATAAAATTGTCATAATTTACTTGCCCTCATTTCAAACCTGTAGAACAGAAAAGTATATTTTGAAGAATGTTGTAAACTGATGATCAAATTGTGAAGCACTAGGGTTGTCTAAGAAAAGACAAACATGCTTAATCCCATATACATTTTATTCCACTTTTTCCTTGTAAAGAAAAGCCAGCATTTTTTTCCACACTTCACAAAGCTAGGACCAAGGCACACAGCGAATGAGTTATCTCTTCTGAATGAAACACTGTACGAATGGTTTGCATGAAGGCGAAATGAGAAGGGATGATGATAGGTTGAATTGGGTCTGATGTTGGTGACCAGAGAGACTCAGGATGTGTAATTTCGGTTATGTGCAGGTTGAGCAAGTAGGACCTCCCGTTCAATCTGGAAGGGAAGAGAGAGGGGATGTTAAGGGTGGTTCACAAGAACATAAACAGGTAAGTTTTGGGAAGTGAGGTGATTGGATGAGGTAGTTGGTGTAGATGTGGGCCAGCTTCAGAACTCCCTTAAGGGGAAAGGAATACACCCAAAAATGAAAATTGTATCATTTACCCACCCCCAGGTTGTTCCAAACCTGTATGCGTCTCCTGTTCTGTTAAACACAAAGGAAGACATTTGCAAGAATGTCAGTAACCAAACAGATCTCAGATCCCATTTACTGCCTTAGTAGGGGAAAAAAAATACTACTAGTCAATGGGGGATGAGATCTGTTTGGTTATAGACATTCTTCCGAATATCTTCATGTTTAGCAGAACAAGGAAATGTATACAAGTTTGGTACACTTACTGCAAATGGTTCGTTCACCGCTTGCTTGGGAAAAGCTAAAAATGTTGTGGAATTATCTGAAACTGGACAGAAGGGGAAAGAAACTACACTGTAAAAATATAACGAATACATAAATGGCAACATTTTAATTTAAACAATCATTTAAACAGTTTTTCTTTGATTTCATAAACCGACAAACAGTTGCCTTTTGAAAGGGAGTCTGAGATTAATAAAGATGACTCTCGTAGAATATTCTTGTTTTTTACTTTTACTTCTTCCAAAGTTTAATACAGGTTTCAATTTTAGGTTTGATTAAAACTAGCGAAAGAAAGATTAAACTATACAAAAACATTTTGTACCAAGTAAAACATCTAACATGGTTAAAACTTACGGATTTGAAGTTGCCACGCTGCCAAATAATCACAGATGGATATCATTCGATCTCCCTGCACAGTGTCTTGAATCAGTTCATTTTGGCAAGAAGTGGCTGGACGAAAATAAGAGATTGTTTTTTGCTCTTGGAATCACTCAAGGTGGCAGGGTTGGCAGAAGATGGGGGCAGTGAGGAGGATCTGGAACAGTATGGACTGGGAGAGCTGGTCCCCAAAATGAAGCTGCATTAATCAGATGTACTTCTTTGGAGTCTTTGAGGCAATCACAGCCCTCAGATCAGACCTCCTCTTAGACTGCTGGGCTTGCATGTGCGGCCCAACTTTGCTTGTTTTGTGCGGGGGAGCACGAGCCGCCACACTAGCCTTCTGCTGCTGTACATGTGCAGATGTACCAGCCCGAGAAAAACTACCCGACGACCTGGATGCCTGGCTCCAGCTGGGGAGGGCCGACTTGAATGACTCGGATAGTTTTTCAGCCTCCAGGTGTTTGTCCATAACAGCGTTGATAGAATCACCAAACAGCCCCTGGGGCGCAATGGGGGCGTTCAAAAGAAAGAGTTTATCATTTGCTCTGATGCTAGTCAGGTTGAGCCACAGAAGCCTCTCGGTCACCACCAAAGCAGCCATGGAACGACCGATGGCACGGGCCGCCTGCTTAGTGGTGCGGAGGGCAAGATCCATGGCCCGGCGGAGCTCCTGAACAGCTTCTCGATCTAATGCCCCGCCTTGGTCCAGGTCTTTAAGCAGGTCAGCCTGATATGCCAGCAATATAGCCATGGTATGCAGAGATTCACCAGCCTGACCTGCTGCTGTGTACGCCCTGCCAACCAGACTAGATGTATTCCTACACATTCTGGAAGGCAAGGTGGGTTTCCTCCCTAGAGATGCTGTGAAAGGGAGTCCCGCAAGCGTCTCTTCCACCTTGGGCATCGCCCCATATCCATGCTCTTGTAACCCAACAATCGATGAATATATAGACGTTGATGGCTTGAACACACAAGCAGAATATGGATTCTTCCACGTCTTCGACAGCTCAGCGTGAAGATCAGGGAAAAACGGGAGATTTCGGCAGGGAGGCTGCACTTGGCTTGTTGTGTAAAAGCGATCGTCGAGTTTGGATTGAACTACCTGATCCTGCTCATCTGGCCAATCCAAGCGAAGATTCGCAACAGCACGGGTCATCACCTCAACCAGATCCTCATATGCAATGGAAGGAGGCACCTGGCCTGCCTCAGCACCCACCTGGGTGCCTGCGGTCAAATTGTCACATGATGGAGACAGCACAAGCTTGTCATCGAGATTGGAAGAAACCCCTTCCAAATCTGATGCAAGCTCCTCTGAACCAGTGGAAAGGGAGAGAGATAAGGAAACGGTCGTCTCACGACCCTCCTCCACCGATTGAGATCCCAACGATCGAAGTTGACGCACTGACTCAACAGACGCGGGACCTGTGACCCAGGCCGCTGATGCGGGTCTCCCATAATCATAAAAACAAGCGAGGCGGGAACGGACCGTCTTGATCGGGAGGTGGTCACAATGAGGGCAGTCAGTTTCCTCAAAAGCTGACTGCGCATGCTCCAAACCCAAACAAAACACACACAAATTGTGCGTGTCGCTACCCGCGATGTATCGAGGGCAAGGCGCCATGCACCTTCTAAATTCTTGCTTGCTCATATTTTCACAAACTGAGCAACCATTTGCTTCTTAGATTTTCCTTTTATTTGTCTAGCTAACTTGCACAGCTAACTTGCACACAGACAAACATCAAAGTGAATGCAGGAGCCCTTTTAAGGTCTCTGTGGCGCGCATTGCTACGTCACATGACCTTGAACGTGCCTATAAATAAGCGTGAATACCAGCGCGAATCAACTAAGGTAACAGTGTTAAATCGCTTCTGGAGGGTTTTATGGTTTTATTATTATTATTTTTTTAGAAAGAACAACGTGGGTTTATTAGGGAACAAGATTATATATCTGTAGTTTGTACACGAGGGAGTCCTGAAGTAAGCAAAACAGTGCGGTTCAGATGACGTTTTACTCTACCCGTATTGAAGGTAATCGAGTCTGGTCAGCTTTGGTTCGCTCTTCAATGCCCCCTTGATAGTTTACTTGTATTATGCGTTTTAAATAAAAACACACTTGTCTTACTAAAGGCGAATCGTACATGCTATTTATTACGTTTATAAGGGAGCACCTGACACGATCTCAACAAACGCATTTGACATTTCTATGAAGTGGGCTCGCGCCATCAAAAGCAATCGTCCTGTCGTTTATGGCTTTTGTTCTAGACTATTTTTAACAAAACATGTCTGGATACTTTTGGGAGCTGTTAAACGTTTTACTGCATCAAGCCTTTATATATTTAATGTACTTTTAAAAAAATATTTTTTTACTAAAATTGTATCAATTTCATGCACACAACAAAGGTGATAAGAAACCGCTGTAGGAGAGACCTGGTGTGGTTGTAACACTTTTTGCTTCAGCATCTATATCTGTTTTCAAGCTGGAGGGTTGAAACGCTTATACAAAGTACCCACGTCTGTTTGCTACAAAATAAACATATTGAAACTCGTAAAGTTATGTCAAAATAATGGAGTGTCTTTGTTACAATCTTACCCAATCTACTGGGGTAGGTTGTAACAGTTAGTCAAAAGAAGGAAATTACAGGCCACACCATGCAGTATGCTTCACAAACATGTTTATTAATACGATCCAAAAGAAGAACCCATAATCTTTCTGTCTAACTCACTGGTTTGTGCCTATTTGTTTAAATTGGTCCGCTAGAAAAAAGTTTAATTTAAACATTAATTTTAATGAACACTCAGCTCAACTAATGTCTTTATTTAATGACAACAACTAGTTTATAATTGATAAGAACATGTAGAATTTCTCAATCAGAGTCGCAGTGGTGACAAATGAGTGTTGTTAATCCTGGCGTGCAGGCTTTGTGGGCCCAGACACTGCATAGAGCACATTTTACCCACAATTCCTTTGGCTTTGAGTTGGAAAAGGGCACCATTCAAAAACAACACTGAAGTTTTCATCATCTGAGCTCTCTGAATCCTCAACCATTTTCTTGGTAGGCTAACTCCTTGCCTTTATTGTTTCCTAAGATGTTCTTTCTTACATTGTAACACTTTTTAAAGATTCGTTACAACCCACCCACCCCGTCAGCCATAGTTTAGCTAGCTGTATTAGCATAATGGTTTGAAATTAGCAAGTAAAAAATAGTACAATTTAATGTAATATAAATTAAGCTACTTTGTCAGCAATAGTTTAAGTACAAAACAAAATATAGTTTTATAAAGAAATCCTTTTTGATCTATAACATTGGTGTATTGGTATTTCCAGCCTTGATAACTATCTGGATCTGGGAGGAGGTGGGTACACACTGAAATGATGACGTGACTCTCCACAATCATATCCCTGTGTGCTGGAACCGGTGGTGTTACAACTCTCCCCATGTTACAACCATCCCCTATTAATGCAATTTTGTTGAAATTAGTTACATTCGGAAAGGCTATTAGGTATAAAAGTGCTTTTACTGTTGCTGATGCTCGAGTATGTTTCCGCTCTCTGGCAGACACATTATTTTGATTTAAAATAAAGTTTTTGTGAGTCATTGTTAGACAACAAATATAGAGCTTTTACAATATTTTACAAATATAGAGACATCAAACAAGATGTCTCTGAGATCAACCTACTCATAACCGTACTGCACTAGTTCTTACAAATATTTGATTGTTGATGGTTCCCAGAAACTCTTGCAAAAGCACTATGCTACAAATGAACAAGGTATTGCAATGCTTGTTTTCCTAATTCTACAGAACTATTTGAGTTTGGAATATGGTGAAAACAATATGGTGTCACTTAAATGTCACAAAAACTGACTTCTTTTAGAATGACCATGTTGCAACCAGAAAAGATCGGCTTGAATATTTTGCACAATATCCATTTACACAAGTTTGCCAAAATAAATGACAACGTTTTTATAAATATGGGCTACTTCATCGCAATATGAAGCGATATGTCATAAAAGAGCAATAGTACAATAGGTGCTAATACAGTTACTAGTTTCAACAAAAGCTAGACCAGTACTGTTGAGAGAAGAGAGAGGTTTTTATTTCATTTTTCTGTCAAGTATTCACAGAAGAGGTGGGTTTTTAAGTAGTTTTTTGAAGGTTGTGAGAGATGCGGTTGACGCGTTAGGAAGGATTTGTTTTCATCCCCCATTTACTGCGATAATAGGGAGAACAAATACTTTACGGCATTACATTGGGGATGAGATCTGTTTGGTTACCGACATTCTTCCAAAAGCAGAACAAAAAATAATCTATACAGATTTGAAACAACCTGAGAGGGAGGGAGTAAATTATGACAAAATCGTCATATGAGAACCTATCCTTTTAACGCATTTGGTGAACGTCAACACACTTTAGTAACATTTCTCGAGCATAACCACCCCTTAAAGTTCAGACAAATTAACGAATATGCTCGGCGGACAAAGAGCCAATCTTTCGTACTCATGTAAAATGTATAACTGTAAATGGAGCAGAGGCCAGACAAGGAGAGAAGGAGTATTAACGTCTGAATGACCTCTGGAACTCTCTCTGCCCCACTTCTGCAAACTGTCAGCCCCAATACCATCAAATCCTGTCCAAACTCAACAAAATGGCTTGATCAAATTCGGTCCCGCAGATGAATCAAAATCCAATTACAATCACATCTGAGAGCAGCAATTCAAGAAATAATGAAGGTGAGAGCAAGACAAATGACATCATTTCTCTATAGTCTCACTGAGTGTGCGCGTGCTTAAAACAGTGAGATCATGATATTCTCGAGTCATTATTTTTTTCTTCTCTTCTCTTTAAACAGTGAACTTGACACACCCAGACATTCACACGCACTCTTACATACTCCATCACTTATACTTCACTTATTCCAATGTGCAGTCATTTGGACATCTCTCACTGGCTCTCACAGTCATGCTCTGATTAAAGAGCTCATCACAGGGACTAAAAAAAGAACATTAGTGCTGCAGACGGCCATCCTATAATAGTCATCCATCATAATTCCTCTGCCAATGCACAATCACATTTTTTCTGAATGTGGGTGTATGTGTGGTACTAAAAGATATAAAGTAAAACAAGTACAGAATTTATTCTGTTTCAGCATTGTTGATTCTTTAGTTTTCGGAGGCGAAGACATTTGGTAAAGGCGTCTGATAAAGGGAATGTGTTTATCTGGGCTCTACTGTGACTCCCTGTTTACATTGATTTAGAAACATACACATCCATAAGCACATGTTCACATACACATCCTGAGTTGTATGCGAGATCCCAAAACCAACAGGGATCATCAAACAGGCGTCAAAACTGAATTGTGATGAAATGTAAATATTGTAAGGAAAAAGCTGTGGCTGTCAATCTATTTTCGATTGACTCACGCTCATGAAGAACTGTTTTTCGATGAAGGCTCAGAGGATGCATTCATTTTCCTGCCATCATGGGTTCGCCAGCCATTTTAGCAAACTTCATCGTGCAAGGATTTGGTGCAGAAATTAAAGTTTGACTTCATTATACACATGACGGGCCTCTGTTGTGATTGACACCTCAATCTGCAATGTCCACCAGTACTTACCAACATTTACTCTCATCAAAATTCTCATTTCAAGCTGACATATATTCTTATTGTGATGGACGATTTCTGGTTTTCAAATTTCCTCCGGCTCCGATATATCAGCATAGTAAATAGATTGTGTGTTTTGTATCAGGCCTAAAGACTAACACTTACTTCCATCAAAAATATTGAGTTGCTATAGACATAAATCTCCGCTCACCAAACACTGCCAACAGCTAGGTAACAAACTACATGGCACTTACTTTTTAAATAATGGGATTTTAATAATGCACAGATATAAAGTAAGATTAATTTAGAGATTGTTTCTCTAAATAATTTTATTTGTACCCTCTCACAAAGCGAAAGTAAATATTATGTTAGATTGCTTTTTATGTAATGTCCATAAGAATGTGTCATTTTTTTATAAATATGTGAGGAAAATTTATGTTTTTTAATTTTTTTGTGAAATCGTATCCTGTCTTTGTACATAAAATTTAATGTTATTCTTAATTAAAACCATTTCGGAAAGTAAAGAAGCAACGTCGGCAAATTCAGAATAGTCCTCTTTATAGGCAAGTTAGGAACTAACCTAATTAATATTCACGAGCCCAGCAGAAGCAGTGATAGGCTAGCTAGAAAGTAACGGCATGTCCTTATTAATATTCATGAGCTCAGCAAAGTCTCTGCGTGCTGGTGCGAGGCGGTGTTGTCGGCGAAGAGAAAGAGCTTCTGCTAACATCTGAGACACGGAATTACGAGACTATCGCATTGAATGAAGAGGTAGGATCGCATTCGCTTATTTTTGCATGCACAGCCTTGTTTAAACCTCTGTGCTTGTTGTGCATGACTTGCGGAGAAAGTTGTTCAAGTATGTTCAGTCAGGTGTGTTTAAAACATTGAGTGGAAAGAAGGGAAACTTAGACATGAGAGACATTCGTGTAGAAACGAGGCATTTCAATCCGGTCAGCAGCACCGATGGGTCGTGATGACGCAAGATTTTAGGGAGTTATGCACAGATCCTTCAAGGTAATGATGAGGAATAATTCATTAGCATGTAACTAATGCAGCCTCTCGTGAATGTGGTTTTTATGCATGCTAATATCTTTGCTTTTTTATCAAGTCGTGTACGTTTAATGTCTCTTTAATAATGTCTGTCTGTTTATTTAATTGAAAATGAATAACAAAGAATGATTGTAAACGTAACTCCTGTGGCATACAAACAGTACTGTACGCGACCACATGGGGGCGATATCGAGTCTCCTTTTATTATAACTCCGGATCTGACTATATCATTATCACCCGTCTAGGTTTACAAACATATTATTTATTATACATAGTTTATCCTTGATTAACATTAGACACATTTTAAATGGAATATAAAAAGAAAGCGAATTTAATCTTTAACATGCAACTCTCATTAATAACATCAATCCCTGCCTGCGGTGCCTGGCCTTACCAACAATACCTTTGTATTCATTTTGTTTGTAGTTTAGGTCTGATTTGTTTTAATGCTTAGTGTAGTAATAGTGAGTGGAAGTGAATGCTTTATTTCTCATGGGTTGCAGGAGACTTTATTTAGTTGACCATTGACTTAAATTAGACAATTGTTGAAATACAGTAAGAATGTAGATTGTGACATTACAAGAAACAAAATCTTTAAAGAAATAAAAGCGTTTCATATGCAAATCATTAGCCGAAGGTCTAATAAAATAATAAATAAAATACATCTGGGCTGGCCAGCACTGGTTGTGATCTGGGTTAAGTGCAGAGCTTGAGCTTTTTGGAACGTCACTGTTTTCATCTCTCCGATGGTCACCAGCGCCATTTGGTTATCAAACATTTAAAGCTCCATGTTCCATGAATTATTCCTGATGCAAGAACAAAACAAGTTAATGATTCATGTTGTGTTGAACGAACAGAACTGACCCAAAAGTCGGTCAGACCCGATAAACTCTGTTGACATTGTTGACTGTTTCGTTTATCGCAGAAAATGATAACAACTATGCCCTTGTTTGCAAAAACAAACACATGCATTGATATAGAAGTCTATTGTGGCTATGTATGCAATATTACCCCATAGACATCCATTTTAAACCAGGGTAACACATCAGTATAGGGGGCAATTCTCACTATTAATATTGGCTATTTATTAGTACTTATAAAGCACACATTCTGCATCCCTCATACTACCCGATACCGAAACCTTATAACTACCTTACTAACTATTAATAAGCAACAAATTAAAAGTTATTTGGGGAAAAAGTCATAGTTAATGGTCTGTTAATAGCGTGAATTGCCCCCTATACTGAAGTGTGACCAAAAACAGATTTGAAAAGTTTCCAAATGACCCTTAAACCCTGTTCTGTCAATCTCTCTCTCTCTCTCTCTCTCTCTCTCTCTCTCTCTCTCTCTCTCTCTCTCTCTCTCTCTCTCTCTCTATTAGGGATGCAGCGAAATTTAAATTCTTGGCGGAAGCCAAAAAAAAAACCGAAACACTTAATTCGGCCAAAGGCCGAATTTCGGACAGCGAAAATGGCTTTTCGCATTTCTTCTATTTATTTAGCAATTTTTTTCACTATTGCATAAGCTGAACTGTCAAAATGTGCTTTTTATATTTTGTCTTGCTTTTCAATATAATACAATATAACTTAAAAAAATTTAGCCCTCTCCCTTTATTGAATAGCCTATTAGGCCTATAACTGACTACTGAAAGAATGTACTGTACCAAAAAAACACTTTGATAATCATTCAACATTATAAGCGGAAATTATGAATAAACGTTAACTGATTGATTATTAAAGGCTACACTGCAAAATGATTTAAAGAAAGAAAACATCCATGCAAGCAATTCTGACTGACTTCTGATTCACAAGCGCTGGATTCGATTCTGATTCACAAGCGCTCAATTCGATTCTGATTCACAAGCACTGGATTCAATTCTGATTCACAAGCGCTCGATTCGATTCTGATTCACAAGCACTCAATTCGATTCTGATTCACAAGCGCTCGATTCGATTCTGATTCACAAGCGCTGGATTCTGATTCACAAGCGCTCGATTCGATTCTGATTCACAAGCGCTGGATTCTGATTCACAAACGCTCGATTCAATTCTGATTCACAAGCGCTGGATTCTGATTCACAAGCGCTCGATTCGATTCTGATTCACAAGCGCTGGATTCTGATTCACAAGCGCTCAATTCGATTCTGATTCACAAGCGCTCGATTCGATTCTGATTCACAAGCGCTCGATTCGATTCTGATTCACTAGCGCTCGATTCGATTCTGATTCACAAGCGCTGGATTCTGATTCACAAGCGCTCGATTCAATTCTGATTCACAAGCGCTCGATTCGATTCTGATTCACAAGCACTCGATTCGATTCTGATTCACAAGCGCTCGATTCTGATTCACAAGCGCTCGATTCTGATTCACAAGCGCTCGATTCTGATTCACAAGCGCTCGATTCTGATTCACAAGCGCTCGATTCTGGTTCTGATTCACAAGCACTTGATTCGATTCTGATTCACAAGCGCTCGATTCTGATTCACAAGCGCTCGATTCGATTCTGATTCACAAGCACTCGATTCGATAAGAGTCAATGAATATTGATTTAATACAGATCCCATAGATATTTAAAAGAAAGATCAGTAAATGTCACAATACAATGGTGAATTCAAAAAATGAAATGAAGACCCACAAACCGTTTAAAAATAAACCGTAAACACACTTGGGTATATTGAAACAGTGAAGGTTGTGAAGGTTGTGTTAAATTCGACACCCGCATCCGCTATGTTAATGAAGCAATCAATGAATATGCTCCCTGTTGTAACATCCACCCATTGTAAAAAGAAAAGTGACATCTAGTGGATAGTTGTAGCAATAACATTCACGGTTATGAATGTTCAATGCATGCGGAAATATGAATGAAAAAATATAGATTCACAGCTTTTGAGAATCGCTATTGAATCGACCTCATTTAAAAAAACGATTAATAGATTTTAGATTTTTTCGCCCTGCCCTATAACCATTCAGGTCTCGTCTCGTCTCCAAACTCCGCCCACAAAAGTTGACTGTTCTCTCAGAACAGAGGTCGGCAAACTTTGTGACCGAAATCATTTTTGGCAAAATTTGTTTGGACCTGCAAAATATATGTAACCTTAAAATTACTATAACCCAGGTTATGCATGTAAGGTAGTAGTTACCCAGTTGCACCACTAGGTGACAATATAGTGCAATGTTTATTATATTTATATGATGTTAGCAAATAATTTATTTTTGTCTCTGGCACTAAGTTGTAGAGTTTCTAGTAACGTCGCAGTGTTGCACGCGTTTCTTTAGTTAGACTTCAGCTTTTTTCTGTGAACTGTTGTTTTGGCTTTCGTTTTTGCGTCGTTTTATGAACAGCTACATGAGACCGCCTACTCTCTGCATACGGATATCATGCATAAACATTATAGAAGCGCGCTAGCCAAAAAGAATTTAAACTATGCCAGCCAAAGACCTAAAAGAATTGTTTAAAGACGAAAAAAAAACAAGCTGAATGTTTTCTCACCATTCCATTTTTAACACACGCATAAAGTGTTCGGTGCTGCCTTGGCCCTCTGTGCACGTGCAACCCAAACTAAAAGGGGATCTATACTTGAGCATGAAAAACAAACCAGTAAAACATGGAATGCTCTAACTGCTTCTTTTAATGAATCACAGCAACTATAATTGTATAATGGATTATTTATTATTAATTGTCCTAATAAGGGGACTAGCTAACATCATCTTCACCAGCATATACTCGTATAACCACCCCATGAACTCAGTGTTTACCTTGGGCTCCTTTTACCGTAATCTTGACCATCGGCTTATAGTCTAACCGAAAACAAATCACACGGCATGGTTCTCCACTTTCATCTACATCACTGGTGGTCAAGAAGTGGAAGACGTGTAGTAGACAGACAACATGATGGATGAACTGGAAGAAAACCCACACCTGTAATGGTGAGTGGGTTTTCCATATCAGTTGCCTGAGGTTGAGGGGGTGAATGGATGGATCGGGCAGAGGTGCCACGTTTGGGGTTTATGGGGCGGTTTGTGTAAGCCACAGGAACTGAAGGGGAAAGCTGACAACACTGCCAGGCTTGTGCGAAATGGGTCAAGCTCAATGTTTTAAATATTAAAGAAAATATTGCTGTTCCCGAAGCTTGGGCCGAACAGTGACTTGCTCTGTCAGGCACAAGAGATTCATTGAGGCGTTTCGTTGAGGTGGGGTGTGTTGTGCTTTAAGGGGGGTCTAACCCCTCGAGAATCTGTGCACCCTGAGGCTGGGTTAGGAAAACAAGCAGGTCTTTTGTAAGTGAAGGGTGTTTTCTTAAGGCGAGAAGACATGTAAACCCTCGTCCTTGCTTTCTATCTGTCTGAATCTGGTAAGCGGAAAACCTCAGTTTATGGAAACGTCAATAAACATTCAATTTGGGGGTACCTGTTGCTGTTTGCTCCTTTATTTATCTACATTTCTGAACTTCTGAGGTTTCTGGTTTACAAAGACGTTTTTCCCATTAAACGTTATGTTTGAGAGTTTTGTTAGCATTTGTTACTGAAAGATTTACTATATGATATAGCTCCATGTGACGTGTTGCGCATAAAATGTCTGCGTTTGTGTCGATGAGTTTTGTTTTTTAATTTTAAATGTGTTTAAGATAGTTTAAATGCCATTTGTTGTGCGAAGCGTAATTGGCACATTTCGATTTGTTACAAATGTCATCAATTGTCACCTGAATTGCTGCAAACTTGCAACGCAGCGATAGAGATTTACACCTTTAATAAAGTAATTCTCACATTTGCAAGTTACTTGACAGTGTGATGTGTCATGATACTTTTGCCAATGAAGAATCTGTTTTCCATAGAACATAGAGAATTTAAAAGAATCTTTGTTAACTGAAAGAAGGACAGATAAACATCATATGTATTTTGCTCTATATATTCAATAACCTGTATTCGAATTCCATAAAATAGATTGTCAGGTTGTATTCAGTTATGACACATGATGTCATCAAACCTCAGCATGCACTTTAAAAAAACATACTTTTACGACATTTTACTGTTTTATTTACAGATGTTTATTTATTTTAGAAATACGGTCAGACCATCAAATTACAGAAAAAGACAGCAAATTTACTAGAAAAACATACTTTTACAGGGAAAGGTTTTTTATGCTATATTTCTGGCGCCCTAAATGCCGAATGTGAAACAGGACTTTTTATCTGTATATTTTTTATATAGTATCGTCAGAAAAATGACAAGAAAAACAGACAAAACCATGTAATTTACAGGGAATCTTTTTGATTTTATATAATATTTCTGGCGCCCCAGTTTTTCTTTACTTGATTATTTTTCAGTGTTTTCAAAAAATCTTTTGAGTTACCAACCAGCCAGTAAAACTGCAACCTTAGAAAAATAAATAATATTACTGTCAAATGTGTCAGATAATAAAATTACTCTATGTTTTATTGAGGGATAAGTATGAAGGACACCATAACATCATTTTGAATATGTATCGGGAAAGGAAAAAGGGTATCGGAACATCTCAATTCTTTACACATGAAAAGTTTCTTAAGTGCAAAGGAACAGTAAGTATAGTGTGAGGCAATGACCTTATGAAAGTCTGTTTTTACAAGGATGGGGAAACAGAGCAGAATTCATTATGTTTAAATAGCCACTCCTAAAAGTTGTCCATTTGATTCCTGGTCAGAGACCGATCAGAAAGTTTAGATTTACTGAGATTCCCAATTATCAATTTGTTTTGATTGGGAAGACTCAACCCCATGTGAGTTACTGAGTCACATGCGGGTCTCATGTGAGTTACTGAGACCCGCAGCTATCATTACGTCCTTGATAAAGACACTTGACCCCTGCTCGCCCCAGAGGGACTGACTCTAGTGTACTTGGATGAAATAGATCTCCCAAACTTTTGTTGTTTTTACTCCGCCGCGTTGTGCTCCTCACCGCACGTTCACCTTTCCTGTCCACATTCATCTCAATCCTTGCGTGTTGCTCAAATTGTTTTAACATGCATCTCTCTGGTGGAGCTTCCCACTGTTGTGTCTGTGTGTGGAGCGTTGGAGAAAAAGATGAATGGTGCTCTCGCTGATAGCTTTAAAGGTTACGAAAATGTCAGAACAGCAGAGCTATTAGTCTCCTGTGCAATGACGGGCCCTTGAGGGGCCCATTGACTTGAGATGGGGGGTATGATCTATGTGTGCTGGTAATTGCTGTCTTGTTTGTAGCGTGCGACGGGTTAGATCGAGCCCTGTTGCTCTTTTCTCCCATCGGCCATCTGGTTTTGCGACTGACATTTAATTTGGTCACTTTGTTGCTCCAAGTCATGCTGGGATATCATGGCGAAGCATATTAGCTGGTATTAATTGGGGTACTGTTTTGTGTGTTTTTTGTAAAGCGTGTTTGGCAGCCTAAAAACGAAGCCTTTCACGTTGGATTGTGTGTAGATCATTGTTCTGTACTTCATCTATTCTGTCAAATGTATTTTTGGAACAGTTTCAGCTGTATTTGTTTTTAATGGCACGTGTCTACACTGGACGCGACCGGCACGAGACGTCACATCTAGTGTGGACAAAATATAAATGTATAATGGGTTCTAACGCATTCTATAGTCCACGTCCGGTGTAGGCATGGTGTAAAACATTCTTGTTCAATCGCCTTTTAGTGTGAAAAATAGTCTTGGTGGACTAAAGTTGCTTTGAACTGAAGAAAATATGTCTCTTCATGTCGCACTACATATTCTCATTGTCTGTTCTGTATGGACCGTGACACTTGACGCATATTTATCTCAAGGAAGCAAACTGCCGCAATTCCGAATGCCGACACTTTATATTATCAGCAGTTCAGTTGTATATAATTACTCATGTTTCATATATTCTGCATAATGAATAAGCCCCTATATATGTTTTGATGGCAAAGTTATGTGTCATGGAAATGCCCAAATCATTCATCCTATGTTAAGTGTTGTTTCAGATGTCTGTAAAGTCAATAACATACAGAACGTCCTGAAAACTAACCGGGGCTTTAGTCTCTCTCTCGTGCCCTCTGTTTTCCACTCTCTCAGATGTTTGACAGACAGGGGAATCTTCATGCTATTTTCTTTCCGTTGTTCTTTCTTTTATTTTCCTCGCTCGGTTGTGTGTTTTCTGCACGAACATCTCAGAACGTCTCGGGGGACTTTTTCTCTCCGGCAGAGAGCTTAAACCCGACTAAGGCTCACCCGAGGGTTCAAAAAGTCTTGAAATTGCTCCATCATTCAGTCTCACCTCCTGTTTTTGTTTTGGCTCCTTCCTAGAGGAAAATATGATTGTTTTTTTATTGCTCTGGAGACTTGAAGATGTTTTAATCGTGTATAGATGTTTCATCTCAAAGGGGAAATAAAAATGAGTCAATCATGAGCTTGACTAAAGAGAGAATTTAGATTGTTGGGTAAAGGATTCCTGTAACGTAGAGTAAAAGTTCATATAAAAATTGCTTTTATTATTATTATTGGATGAGACTTGTTTGAGTTCACATTGAAATCTCTGTATTCAAGGGATATTCTTATAAGTATGTGACATGGGAATTGAAAATATATGGTGGTCTGGTAACATTATGCTTTAGCACTTGAGCTGCGTAAACAGTCATCATGACATCAGGAGCTTGACAAAATGACTTACCGTAAGGGGCACAGAATAACCAAAAATAACAGCTCAGAATATGAAGCAAAAGACCTCTGTGCTCCTGTCCTTAAAATACTGAACCACTTCATGCCCAGACACTGAGGGGTTTTATTTAATAGGAAAAAACATCATTTTATTTTTAAAACATTTTGTGTTTGGTTTAGCCTTCCCAAGAAAATCCCTACATTTTCTCTTTTCATCTTGCATTCTTGATTTGCCCTGAGAGAAAAACAAGGTAAACGTCCACCATGTGTTTCTAAGAATGATTTTGAAGTGTTGAAAATCTGTGCTGAATTGAGGTTATGAATTACATCATGTATGTCACAATGAGATCATGTTGGCAGAATCTGCTGTCTTTTTCTTCTTGACTTGTTGTACTGGCACGTGTTCAGATCCATTCAGATGTTCGTAGTTAACCCTCCGAGAGAGAACACGCCTGTGAAAACTAATTAACACCAGATACAGAGACCTAACACGTCATTTCATGGTGTAACACTGATAGTGTAAGCAAGCTTTCCTTGTTGTCTCACTGGTTAGTGTGGTTCTCAGGTTAGTTTAAAGTAGGTTATGGTTCATGCTGGTTCGTGTGGTTCTGGTTCAAGGTGGTTTAGTGCTGATTTGGCTAGGTAAGTAGAGTAACTGGTTGGCCAAGATGGTGTTTAAGGATAATACGTGGAATACACTACACAAATTCTTGTTTTTTTAAACGAGATTGTAAAAAACACAAGACATGTCTGGTTACAGAGAAAAACAGAGCATCATGTACTTAAAGGCTGAGAAGCATACACCGCCAGACTGTTAAATCACTTACAATAACAACAAACTCACGCAGTGTCACGTGCCCCATGGTCACATACGAACTGTAGTTTCAAGAGTGACAACCACATTCTAATTCTGTCTTAAAAGACGAATCGCTTTCCGAAAATGCAGTGATTGTGACAGGTTCAACGTTATTTTACAATGTTAGGGGTGTGACAAGATCTCGTGGCACGAGCATAATATCCTCACGCAATTGGCATGATTTTGCGACCATTTTAGTCGCATATGGTCCCTATATTTTACTTGTGCCACCACAAAATATACAGTATCTGGGAGCATTTGTGTGAGTGCCAATTTTGTTGTGGAACGACCTGTTTTCATTGCTGTACAGAACACACCAATAACTGTACAAAGTATGTGCGTGCTGTGAGCTACAGTGACCGGCCCGGCCATTCATAAAGACAACGTGATTTACCCTCCCGCAGCGCTACTTTCCCACCGTGCTAGAAGGACAGTTTCAACATTCGCGCGCATCTTTCACATCCGCAGCGCCTCGCGCATTAAGCACTGGTGTTTGCGGTGGTTCGCACTGCCAGCAGCACCCCTATTTATTTTAAATACATTCACAGGCAAACCTCTTCAAAAACGGATCATCTGTCTCATATGTGCAATGATCGCGAGTTGATTTTATAATGCCTAAATTTTTTCATTTTGTGTTTTTAAGGTGAATAAGAAAATAATATTTCCCTATATATTATATCATTGAGGATTTCTTTAAAATAGTCAAAAAATCTCGTCTTGTGTGTGTCTTGTCTCGTCTCATGGGATAAGCGTCTTGTCACACCCCTATACAATGTACAGTATTATTATACAAGGTGCAACGTTATGCTGTCTTATGTTTACTGTCCACTAAGTAGTTTTTTTTGTAATTTTCTACAATGGTAGTCAATGGTGGCCAAGAACTGTTTGGTTGCAAGCATTCCTCCAATATCTTTCTCTTTGTTCAACAAAGAACAAAGAATTTTATACAGATGTGGAACGTCTCGAGGGTGAGGAATTTATGACAGAATTTGTATTTTTGGGTGAACCGTGCCTTTAAGGGCAACACAACAAAAAGGATTTCATTGTTATTTCTGGGACAACATATTTTGTGGTACTTACTTTTAACACAACTTGTGTTGTCCCTTTATTTATTCAACACAACATCAACACAAACGAACTTGAGTGTTTCAAAAGCACAAAAAAGCAACAAAAAAATGATTCAACACATCCTTTTTGACAGTGGACTGCCTTATAATGTTGTGTGTGTACTTGATATGTGTTCTAAAATTGGCTCAAAATACAAAACATGTTTTTATATTCTCAATCATAGTCTGATGCCACAAAATTTGAGTCTGCGATTTTCTGTAAAATCTGTCAACTCCACCTGCCAAAATATACAGACCGATGCGAACTTTTTGCAACAATTGTCGACTCGTTCAGACTGCAAAATCGGGGCTAAAGTCTGAGCCAAACTGTTGAATTGGGTTGCTAAAATGTATTGACGCAAAACCTTTTGAAGATTATCACAGTGAAATAGAAAATTAAAACAACTTGGCTTTTAAACTCCGAATTGAACTGAGAAATAATGTAAAGATATAGCACTGTTGAACCACGGTAAAGAAAATGTGTGCGCTGGGAATTTATACTACAAGAAAAGAGAGGATCTTTGCAAAATGGAATGCGGCACAATAATCGTTTACCTCGATTATTTTGTTTTGGTAATCGATGAAGGTCAAAATTTACGATTCCGATTAATTTTCGATTAATTGCACAGCCCTAGACAACAATGTTATGGACAAATGCGGAAGTAGTGTCTAGCGTCTAGCAAGCCACTAGCTTGTTTCGAGCAGTCACTTTTTTATGGACCACAATTATACACAACATTTATAAAACTTTATTACTTTACCTCGTCCGCTAACATGATTTCTTGTTCTCATCTGATTGATGGGCATCAGCGGTGGAGTTGAAGATAACCGGTGCCATCATTCCATGCTCCTTCACAGCCATTGTTGTTGTTTTGATTGTGCGCCCTCTAGCGGTAGTTTTTACAAACTGTAGCTTTAATCGTGATTCATCGTTGAACAGCCCTCGCTCACACGTTTAAAATGTGTAACTGCGGCAAACTTAGATTAGACAGTAATCTATCATCCGTTGGTGCGAATGCTAATATGCATATCGTTCTTTGTGTGAACAGGCCTCATTACAGTCAGTTCCTGCATGAGATATCATTCTTTCTATCATTCATTTCATACAATGAATGAATGAATGAATACTTTCAGTTCACTGCATTAAGGGACTGGAAGCCCCGATAAATGGATGAATAGCTGGATAAATGAATGAACGAGTGAATAGATTGATCTCAAGAGATGCAAGTACAAAAGTTGAACTTCGGATCGACCTCCTGATGTGTATTGTGTTTTTTGTCAGCCTGGTGCGTATGTGTGTGAGAGAGAAGGGGGGGACTCAACATACTGGATAATGACGAAGTTGTTCGAGTAGATGTTTCGTGATCTCTTTTCACCTGTTTAACTGTGAAATGTCAGATTTGAATTGATTGAAAAGAAAATTGCTGCTGAATTATGGGATGGTTTTGGGGAGGGGTGGCGTTGCCATAGTAACAAGACTATTCAAAGTGGTATCCTTAAGTAATGAGTAGGCAAAGGTCTCGTGTGGAATATACAGCGGACTCCAAAAGTATTCACGCATTTAAAGACACTTAAAACTCTCTGAATGTCATTGCGTTAGATTGTTAAATAGCAGTACAAATGGCGTTTATTGTACAGAAAAGAGGCACAAGCACTTTTAATGTCATAGAAAGAGGTTTGTTAAGAATAAATGATAAATGATTGAGGCTGTAATATGCCATTCAGTGAGTTGTTCTGGGTCATGAAGTTATTTTATTCCTCGAATAATTCAAACTTTTTTTTGTATTATTCAATATACCCTATATTATTACGTTTATTTTGATGAGGTCATACGTTTTATTGGTTTTACAATAAATTGAAGAAATTTATACATTCATTTGACTTCCAATAAATGCTGGTACCAATCATTTAAGAGAAAATATATATATTGAGCTTTCAAAATGCTAATTTTTTTGGCAATTTCACAGAGCCAAATACTAACACCCAACCAATATACTTTCATGTAAAGGCATAAAGTATCTTTTTTATGTTTAATGTTAGTATTTTCATAGTTAAAGGGAAATTAAAGGGTTAGTTACTTTCTTCTGCCGAACACTAACCAAACAACATGGCCCCCATTGACTGCCATTGTATAGGCACAAAACCACTTTCTTTAAAATATCCTCTTCTGTGTTCCACAGACAAAAAAGTCATACAGGTTTAGATCGACATGAGAGTGAATAAATGATGTCAGATTTTTTATTTTGGGGTGAACTATCCCTTTAATTCGATGAACTGCACCTGTATTTATTCTGCTAGGACACCTGTTTGAAAGTTAAATAAATTCAGCGGGAGTTGTCGTTAAGTGGCACTTGGTGTAATATTTTTATCGAACCAAATGGCATCCATACATTTTTATGAGAAACTTAACCACCCAAATACTCTGTGTGTCCGCTGTATGCATCTAAAGTGCTCCTGCCGCATTTTGAGAACAGTCAGTAGAATTTTAACCCCCGCATCCCCTGCGTCTGATACCACACACACACGGCCATCATGCCCCCAGCAGCCTCCCTGCATTGAGAAAGTTAACAGTTTGTTTTTCACAGGACTGAATGCTTCACTGCACACATCACCGAAGCCCCTCCACCCCCTCTTCACGCTGGACCAGCCCGTCCGTGAGAGGCTCACTAAAATTATTTCTCTCTCCGTCTGTAAGGATTCAGTAAAACACATCCGAAGTCTGTGGGATGCCGTCTCTCGGAATGAATTCTCGGTGACACCTCGGATCTGGTGAGTACGCTACGTCTAAACAAAACTATCCACTTTCTAAACCTTTTCATCCTGTTGCACTCTGATTTTCATCCTTTCAAGCTGGAAGCAGATTTTTTCCATGTCTTTGTATTCTCCTGCATGGCTTGAAATTTCTTCATCTCCCCTCCACTCTTGAATATGACGGTCACTCTCCCTCCTGCTCGGTCTCCGCGTGTCTTTGTTGAGGTATTCTGATAAACAGTTTGGCCGTCATCTCCAGACCTCCCCCATTGTGTGTCCAATTCTCTTTGTTCTCTCAGCCTATGGTGCTGCTGTGTGTGTGTGTGTGACTGACCACCTTAAGTGTGTCTGTCTGGCTCTGAATAGAAGCAGCTCCTATGCAGGAATTTAGCAATATTGTTCTTAGTGTCACATGTTTTGTTTCCTTTTTATTAGTCTGTCTGTCTGTTTGTCTGTCTGTCAATCATTCTGGCTCCCTGTTCTTTGTCTACGTCTCACTTGAAATATTTTTGGATTCAATCCAATGAAATTCTAAACTGGGTAGAATGAAATGAATCGGTGGTAATGTTATTTTACATTTATGTCATTTTTTGTGTTTTATTCTTGAGTTCATCTCCTTTTATATTAATCATTGTCGTTTTATTTTGTGTTTATTATAAGAAGCAAGTTTCTAATGTTTGTTTCAAATCAGTTCAGAGTATTTCCTTTGAGTTTAAATGAAATGAATCTGTTTTTAATGTCTTGACAGTATTTAGCAAAATGGAGAAGCAACATTTTGTGTTAAAACATAAAAGTCAGAATTTTAAAGAAAATTCATTTAATTACATTTTTTGTTAATATTATTTGCTTCGATCGATCAGATATATTTGTTTCAGCGGCAAGAACATAAACAAACGTTATGTGGCCCAAACGTAACTTCCGGTAGACTTCCACAAATAATCAATAACTGGTAAGTCATTTTAATTAGTTTAATTTGAAACAATGAATTTACAATAAAATATGATTATATCATAAATATAACATTAATTGTCATATTAACCAAATACAGACCGGAAGTTAATGAAACCGTCTTTACAAACAGACATGCACATACAAAGTTGCATATAAACACCCTGAATGGAATTTAGTAAAGAAATAAAGGTAATGTGCCTTTATTCTTTATAAGATCCTAGAAGTATAAGAACGCATGATTTATTTCCATACAAACATTTATTGCTATACGAAAACCCATCTAACTATCATAATCACAATTCAAGATTCTCAAATCTTCCCTCTTAGTGTGCATTGTCCCTTATTCAAAGGCAGTCGATTCTTGAACAAATAGGCTATGCAAAGATTATACAGCTGTGTCCTGGGATTGTAGTCGACAGCCTTCAATGTTCATTTAAACCCTCCCTTGTTTCACCTGCTTCATTAAAACACAGATTCACAAAAGTGATCACACCCTGTTTGAACAGATGCTTCCGTTTGAAACCTGACTTTCTCAACAGCACACAGGAACTAAAAGATAGACAGAGAAAATGACAAGATCGAGAAGAATGAGCAGAACGTGAAAAGAGTGAGGATGCACTTTGTGAAAGGCTCGTCTTGTTGCCGCACTGTTTAAGATTCCGTCCGGTGCGCAAGTCCACGGTCCAGGGCTGAGCGAGAGCGCTCGGCTTTGGCGGACGACCACGTGCTCGCACGGAACGGTTGTGGTGCTCAACGGACTTCATTCACGTGCTAAAGAGCCTCTGCTTTGGCAGATAGTTGGCCAGTGGCACAGAGCGGTCTTTCACACAGAGACAGTGTTCAGAAAAACATCAGAGAAAGAAACACTTTCAGAAAAACAACAACTATCTGTGGAAGCAGTTAAATTGGCATGGTAATTCTGAGCTCAGGGCTCTGTGGATGGTCGGGGTGGCGTGAGGGGCGGCCGGCTGGCTTTTGGTCGCAGAGGTCGCTGGTCCATCTTGGTGCACGAAGCTCCTGCTCAGTGAATGGGACTACAGTTCATTGGCTCTGTTGTGGGGATAAAGGTTTGGTTGTGTGACCCCTTTAGAGGGATCAGGGGATTGAGAGTAGCCCGGCCAGAACTAGGATTTTTTCAATGGGGACAGTCAAGAGGCAATGTCAAACTAAACTCTGTCAGACTGCTGCTTTTATATTATATCTTCGTCGATAAGTCTACCTGTTCAAAGTCTTTAAAGCAGATGCACAATTCAAGACTAAAAATTTGTCATTGTGTAAACATTTCCTGTCTGACACTTGCTTACCTTTTAGTCACCTATTTATACTCCGTAGGACTCTTTCCATTTCAAAAAACCTTTGTGCAGAATCGATGTTGATGTTTAAGGGTCTTCATGGAACTTTACAGCCGACAAAGAACCTTTTAGGAACATTTATTATTGAGAGTGCAGCTACGATCTTGAAATAGTGGTCTCACAAACTGCACATAGCCACACAAGACCTGATTTATGTCAATAACATGGAGGAATTTTAGGTTTGCAAAGAAGCCAAACTTTATAGTATTAAGATGGGATCATTCTGTAACATCTGGACTAAACTGAAGCCTCCAGCTGTCTGGATTTACCTGAGTTCACCTTGGAACGTTTCTAATCCCAGCTGCATATTTTTACTTTCCCTGTGTTTGTTTTTGACTTACTATAAAAAGAAAAATCAAAGATGAGATCTCTGTAAATTCGTAATTATTTCTACATCAAAGAGATTTAATTGAGAGCAAATGGAAACGTTTGCTAAAAATCTCATAGACCCAGAAATCTCACTAATTTCTCGAGTTTCAGAAGAGATCTCATGTTAAAAACTAAGCTCAGATTTGCCAAGTCCGCAATCAAACGTCATATTATTGTAAATGTTAACATGAAATAAAGATTATTTTACCAAAGCAATCTACATTCATTTTACACTTCCATACTTTCACATTATTGCACTTTAATAATTGTCACATTTGCTTCTGTTTGTTTCTCTGAAGCAATTATACGAGAAACATCCTAGACTACGTTAATACTTGAATTAAACACAATTAAGAAGTCTGTAAATTCTCTTGAGCTCTGAAAGATTAATAACATTTTCCTCTGAGATTCTCTCTCTCTCTCTCTCTCTCTCTCTCTCTCTCTCTCTCTCTTCTCTAACAGAGTCTGTATAACTCCCTGTATCAGTGTCCTGATTTTACAGCGGTTGTAAAACAGTGAGAGAATGTTTATCTGTGACCACGTACCACAGATTAACATTGGGTCTTGTGTTTATAGCAGACTGTTTGGATTAGTTGCCTCCACTAAAGTGCTCAAGAAAAGCCTTTGAGATCAAGAAGAGAATTTGGGTGGAATTTGGCTCTACGCCCTTCATAATTTCCCTCTGTATTCCATTTACACGCAAAACAGATTGAATTGTTTTCGCATTGCATGACCTAAGCATGGAACGGGATTGTTCCGGGTAGCGTGGTCTTTTGTAGATTATCATCTTAACTCAACCCGCTGTTTGTCGCATTGACAGTAAAACATTTACAATGAAAGTCTATTGGGCAAGACGAATGCAGAAATGCAGTGGTGACAGAGGTATGAAAAATATCATTGAAATACCCTTGTCAATTACTTATAAACAGATCTTTAAAAATCATTGTCTTGAACTGTTTAGTGACGGCTCACTGTGACCCCGTACTGAGATAAGAAATCAGAGTTGTTTGTGTGCGTGTTTGTAACAGAACTGTCAACCATCTTTGACCTCACTTATTTACTTCTTTTCCAAATCTCATCTATTAACCCAGAAGGAATCACCCCAGACGGGCCCACCTTGTCTGGCATGACCCTGGACTCCCCTCCGGTGCATTTGTCATTGCCATCATTGGCTTTCACACTCATCGCTCGCTCACTCACATCGGTTCTGATGAGTCTAAGAAGATGGGCATGAATAGGTTGAATGTGGGGTTCTGAGGTTATTGGGGGGATTTGGGGGATTAGAGGGTCTTTTGCTATTGAGCTGCATTAGACACGGTTGACGTTGAATTGTCCTCTGCACTGCGGCGCAGCCAGAGCCAAAAAAAGCAATGGTGTGCCAAAAAGATCTAAATTCCACAGCATTTGCAATTAAGTTTGTGTTTTGCCATATAATTCCATTATGCAAGGATCTGAGTAAATGTTGGTAAAAGTGCATCGTTCTGGTGCCCATGGGCCTGTTCAAAAGCATCTCTCTACAGACTGAGCGATGTTTGAGTAAAACCAAGACAGATTCGCCGGTGGTTGGACGTCAGGAAGTGTATGTTTAAGTGTGATTAAGCATGTGTTTTTACATGTGTGCATGTACGTGTTTACTGGAGGGCTAACAGGGAAGTTTGTGTTAACATGAAACAGTACGAGTTTATATAACATCTGAGATGAGTGTCACACACCTTATGGATCATATCAGATGTTTGTACGGTCCGGTCAGAACGCCACAGGGACTATTGATTCTCATAATAAGCTGCAGGTAGTTCGAGAAATCTCTGTCCTAACTTATAATTAAATAAAGTTTTATTGGCCTGTCGTTTCATGGCCACATAAGCTTTAGCACTTGTCCTCGTCTGATGGTTACCGCAAAATCAATGTCATGTTTTAGAAACGCATCGATTGGATTAATTCGGCCGCTGGTCTTGGAGGAGTTCCAGTCGTCTCCGCTATCATTTACACTGATGAAAGAACTGAAGGTTAATTACGTTAGAAACAACAGCAATAAATTCCCGTTCACACTAACAGCGATCCATTAATGATATCTAGTGTTCACAACGATGGATGAAAATGTTTTGTTCTTCTAAAAAATGATCAGATCTGAAACTGTTTTATTGCTAAACTCACACATTTAGAAATTGAATTTAAAACATCTCTTTTCAGGACCCTCTCATCTCCTCAAAGGAGTGCCTGATGCGGTAACCATGACAACATCACCGCCAGAGACCAAACGACTGTCCCTCGCAGGGCTTATCATATACCTTGTCTTGCTGCATCTCATCGCATCGCAGACTCCATCATTCTCAGTGACCTCTGACCTCGAGCCTGTGGCCTCTCTGCCTGAAGAGTGTCGGAGAAAAATGCACCCGGTTACCTCTTACACAAGTGGGTGTAAAATGTCTCGTTCTTCGCCGCACTTTCTATCGCTCGCATTCACAGTCACAGGTTTAAATGGCTGTCTGAGCTTTTAATATCTCATCTCCCGATTGGGGTCAAGCTAGTCAAAACTGCTTGATTGTCATGCATAGTCAGATCTTTTACGACAAACAAAACCAACAAACCTTAACTGTTCTGAGCCTGAGACTAGTCAGCTAGCAGCCTTAACGTTTTTTCCCGACCTGTGTGTTTTCAGCAGGTTTAGGCACCTGGTGCTCAGATGTAAAGGTTTAACACAGCTGTGTCTGTGTGTAATATCAGCACAGCAGCGTGAGATCGAATGTGCTACTGAGGTCTCTACTCGAAACAAGCTGTGTTTTGCCACTGCGACCTGAACAGCTTTGCTAGTCTATGTTGTGGACATGATGGTGTTTACGGTCATTTGTTAATGTTAATAATTCCACCTTAACGCAAGCATTGAACAACAGACACAGCTGTAGGCATACAGAGAGAATGATGACTCCTGTGTTTTGCCTACAGGGTGGTAAGACGTGTGTCAGGGATTTTAGGCGATACACACCCATGTACATGTTCTTCTTATACAGTAATTGAACTTGGGTGGTTACAAGTCAATATTTCTGTTAATATTCTCCTATAGCTTTAAAGTCTGTGTAAAGTGACATTAAAATATGTGTTCTGAGTTTGTCAGATAACAGAAATATGGGTTGTAAGCCAATAAGTAAATAAAATAAGTTATCAAAATCTAGGAAAAGTCTTGTTTTAGAAGTTTATAAATGATGGACAAATAATAATGTGGACAAACGACTACAAATCAAATCATAAAGTTACTACATCACAGTAATCTGATTCACACTTCACAACCAAGCTGGTGAATTAACAGTGTACACAGATAAGAAATGGCTGCAATTCATTCTTAGTGTGTTTTCCTCATTGGTTTACATCTGTCTAAATAAAAGAAAACTGATAAATAAGCAACATGTTGCCTCGCCGCTAAATGTACTAACTAAATTCTCTGTGTTGTAGATCTGAGCCCGTGGATGTTCTCCTTCTCCCTGCCTGGAGTGAACGATTACTCGCCCCTCACGCTTGACCTCACCAGAAACCAGCTGATAGTGGGAGCCAGGTAACATGCACGCACGCACACACACACACACACACACACACACACACACACACACACACACACACACACACACACACACACACACACACACACACACACTCTTGTGCCTGCCAAACCTTAAACATGTTTTGCTGTGTAGAAACCATCTCTTCAGGCTGAGTCTGAACAATGTCTCCCTCCTGCAGGTACGAATTCTCTCTGTGTGTTCTTCTTCACATCTGTCCATCCAATCATCCTGACACCTCTAGAAAAGTATATTTAGGTCTTCCTGTACCAGGCACACAGTCTTCTTTAGTTATTATTTCACATTTAAAGGTGCTGACATTGTCACATACACTCACAGATCTGTTATTGTGCACATGCAGCTTTGAGCTCCCACGGTGTGTGTGTTCTGATTCTCTCTTTAAACTCTCCTTAAAGGAGCAATATTTTTTGGAGGATTTATTGACAGAAATGCTATATAATATACATACCGGTAACTTTTTCTTCAGAGGTGTTTAAAAACAGAAGCGTTACGTTTTTATTACCTTACAATGAGCTGTTACTATCTACATACACCGTGGGTGCCCTAATATGGAATTCTACAGTCGCCCTAAATGGACAATGTTAATACGTTAATAAGCAAAAGTTCTGTGTCAGCCACCACAGTGCTTCGAAAGGGAGGGGTGGAGTGAGCCATTGGTTGCAATTCGCAACCTCACCACTAAATGCTGCTAAATGTCACAAACTTGACCTTTAAAGCTGATTATACCAGTATAATTCACTGAAGTAAAGAAAAGGACAAATATGGTAATATTCCGGCAGCTGGGACTCCAGAAAAAAACATAAAATAAAATTGACATGTAATAAAATTTGAATTTTTGTGCTATTTACATTTGCAGTCTAATTCTGTCCCTTTTTAGTACATATCAAAAATATGTACAAATGCGGTAAAATGCAGATTACAGTTTTGCATGATGAAAGTTTTGATGGATATTGATTTTGACACACGATTTAGGGAGAAAATGACACAAATGACCTGAAAACATGCATAAATATATTTTACATGCCAAGTGTATAGAGATTTATACTCTTGTGTCGTGATACAGATGTTTTGGGACTGGTTGTCATTAGGCAGCAATCTTTTGTAAAATAGACCATGTATTTCTTTACTTTGAAGATTGATTTGAGACCACCTCTATATGGTTGGGATTGTTAGATACTTCTCTGTTTGCGTGACAGACCCGTTCGAAGGCTTTAAGATGTTGTGTGATATTTAAGAGTGACTTCACTGGAGTTTGTGAAAGACCCCGCTGGTAAACTGTCCAAACGTTCATGGCAAACATGAGAGGAGGTTAAAGCCCTGGAGACAGATCTCACAAGAATCTGTCAGAATGCATTGATATAGGGTGACCTCGTGACCCTGTGTGACCCACAGTCACCCTTTTGAGCGCACATGCACGTCTTTTACACTGTATCTCTGTTCGGTAAAAGTTCCTTTGGATTTGATACTGTGTGATATCAGATACTTTGTGCTTTAGTAAATCTCACTTGGTAATATGAGAGAGATCTATCTATTTATCAATAAGTCAAATCAAATGATTTATCATATCTGCCCTGAAATCTTTTAGGTTAAAGGATGGGTCTGGTTCAGAGAAAGAAGAACAGACGGGTGATCTTAGCAGACGCAGAGAGGGATAGAGAGGGCAGATAAGAGTGTTTAAGTTGAGGTGATATGGCCGTGCCTGGTAGTGAAGACAGGAGTGAGAAGATCTCGAGTGTGTTAGAGGAAAAACACAACCCCTCTCTCAGCATCCAGAGGTTAGCAACTCTGACCCCTGACTCTTCTATTTAGGGTGAAATTCGCTCTTCGAATGAAGCGTCTCTCACGTGTTGTTTAGCGAGTGACAGCAGAGACACGGCTAGATTGATTATTGCTTTCTGAATCCTCTCTCTCTCTCTCTCTCTCTCTCTCTCTCTCTTTGCAGAAAAGTAAACTGAGCAGATGTTAGTTTGTCAGAAAGTGTTTATTCGGCATCTTTTGTAGTTTGGTTTGATATTTGACCTCTTATCTGACCTCTTATCATGTACCTGCTAACTCACATGGGACTCATTACCGTAACGTGTCTGGACATTTCACTATCGAGGTTTTTATCTCATTACTACAATAATAACAGTCAATTTCTATAGCACGTTTAAATTGGCTTTAAAATACCAAAATTACAAGACACCCATATATTTTCAAACACAGATGGCGATATAGAGGCTTTTATTAAAGCTAAAGTGTCGTTTTGGTGTTACAAATAATACTACCATGATGTATGAATACATTTAAATATTTACACAATTGAAATAGTATATATGTAGTTTAAACATTAACAGAATTAGAAAAATACAGTATATAGTTTAACCATTTAAACACAAACATAAGAACAAATTTGGTATAGTTTAAATATGTACACAATTTAAATATCTCATTGTTTAAATATGTACACAATTTCAATATTATATAGTTTAAAGATTTACATATTTCAATATTATATCGTTTAAACATTTAAACAATTTGAATATTAAATAGTTTAACTATTTACAAAATTGTAATATCTAATTGTTTAA
This sequence comes from Barbatula barbatula, assembly GCF_947034865.1. Taxonomy (NCBI): domain Eukaryota; kingdom Metazoa; phylum Chordata; class Actinopteri; order Cypriniformes; family Nemacheilidae; genus Barbatula; species Barbatula barbatula. Next base: position 4,614,679 of record NC_136770.1, on the reverse strand, counting down.
ATATGCACACAATTTAAAGATAATATAGTTTAAAGATTTACATATTTCAATATTATATAGTTTAAACATTTAAACAATTTGAATATTATATAGTTTAACCATTTACAAAATTGTAATATCTTATAAATATACACAATTTCAATATTATATAGTTTAAGTATGTGAACAATTTATATATTGTATAGTGCCAATGTGATGACAAGGGGGGAAAGAATCTTTTTGGATTCTCAAAATAGGCTGTATTTTCTTTAAGCAAAATCAAATGTCTTATTTCTTTTGTCTGTTTCGGGGTAATATGTGAGCCGGATGTGTTGTTTTGTGAGCTGTGTATTGAGAAGCATCTGGCTCTAATTGTTCAAAGCTTCCTCCAGCACTAATGTGGGAAGAGTTTTATCTATGACCTCTCCATTCTTCATCTGTTTAGCGTCCATTGGGATGGTCACAATTGTTCAACTGATGCCCTCAATAAGGGTCACAGTCAATACAAAATCTCTGTCTCTCAATAGTGTGAGAGAGCGAGAGTCTGTGCTAGATCATTATTACGAGGCGATGACAACACAGATAAACATGACAAAGCAGCATGTCAGAAGGAACAGAACAAAACAATGTTTGTTGATGCCATACAATAGTGTTTCAGGTTCGTACATTTGATTTGATTTAGTTTTATTTAACATTTATAAATATCTTTTAAAACTGAAAATGATATAACCATTATATACACATGCACAATCCTGATTCCTTATCTCCACCCGGTGCTTTCCTGTAACCTATCATAAACTAGGCATAAAAAGACCCTAAATTGTATTTAAAAGAAGTTAGTTTGAATTATTGCTCAGGTCTGAGTTTCTCAAAAGTCTCTTTGTGACAATTTACATCTTCCTGCCTAAAAATAATAGTTAAATGCTGCCATTGATTCCTGTTTATCATGCTGTTGATGTTTCAGACTTGCCGCAGTTTGACTCCCAACCAAAGATTTAAATAAGACGACTTGACATTCTGTGTGTTCAGATTTGCATGTGTAATTTAGGATCTTTTACTGTGATATTAATGATGCGTTCACTGCAGGCCACTGAGTGGGGTGTTGATGAGACCACCAGGAGATCCTGCCAGAGCAAAGGAAAGACTGAGGTGAGAGGTGGGACGCGAGAGCTTTTTGTTTTTAAAGCTGCATGCATGAATGTGTGGATCTCAACAGGTGCGTTCTTGAAGTAAATACCCTATTCAATTCATCACAATGAAATTGGTTGTTGAGAGCATGTTAGGAAAAAGAGTGTCTATGAAATACTAAAGATTTCTTTTTTTCTTGCTGTCCTCTCAGGATGAGTGTCAGAATTACGTCCGTGTCCTCCTGCTGAACGGCGGCCGTTTGTTCACCTGCGGTACAAACGCTTTTATGCCCGTCTGTACGACTCGCTCCGTCACTGACGTCTCAAGCGTTTTGGATTCTGTCAGCGGAGTGGCTCGTTGTCCGTATGACCCACGGCACAACTCTACAGCTATGATCACTGAGAGCGGAGAGGTGTACGCGGCCACAGTGACCGATTTCTCCAGCCGGGATCCCATTATTTACCGCAGTCTGGGGAATATGCCTCCGCTGCGGACCGCCCAATACAACTCCAAATGGCTCAATGGTACAAAACTTGTCCGGTGTATGGATTTAACATTAAAATAAAAATAAGAAATGTAAAATATGAGATTATATTTTGCAAACCCTTATTTTGGATGAGATGCTTTTAGAATAATGAAGGACATTTGCCTTCTTCATTTCCATTGTTTAAATTGATTGATTTACATTACTGTAAAAACAAAACAATCATCTAGTTTTTAATTTGCGATGGATGCATACATTGGTTTTTTGTAACGTAATATAGTGAAAATGTTTTGTGAAAGATAGATAAAACATTACATTTACAGTATCGAAAACTCAAGTAAGAATTACTGTTGAGAATACAAATAAATTGGAGTGAAAAAAACACATAATGCGGTACGATTTTGATTAAACAGTAAATTACAGAAATGGAAAATGACCTCAGAGAATAATGGAAATTATATCTGGCCATGTTGGGGTAATGAGATTTGCTGGGAAATGTGTTTAATTATCATGAACATGTCACAATTCCCAAAATACGCTTATTTTCACTTCACGCGAGATGATATTATGGAATGCTACCCAGACATATTTTTATAAAATTCGCTAATCTATGACCTTGTCCTTATTCTCAACTCTAAATGTTCAAAGTGTAAAAGATATTCGAAAGTAAAGCTGCAAATGATATAAATCTGACCCGTTGCACTGCAGACATGAATCGATTTTTATCGGGTTATCATTTTAACACACTTTCTCTTTCTGCAGAGCCTCATTTTGTCTCGGCGTACGACGTGGGCCGCTTCACCTACTTCTTCCTGAGAGAGAACGCAGTAGAACAGGATTGTGGGAAGACCGTTTTCTCTCGCGTGGCCCGTGTGTGTCAGAATGATGTCGGAGGCCGTTTCCTACTTGAGGACACCTGGACCACCTTCATGAAGGCCCGACTGAACTGTTCTCGCTCTGGAGACGTTCCCTTCTACTACCACGAGCTTCAGAGTACGTTCTACCTGCCCGAACAGGACCTCATCTATGGAGTCTTTACCACCAACATGTAAGTAATGTATGCATTTCCTCTTTAATATTTGGGAGAAGTTTTAAGTTCACTTCTCAGCACCCCGTTCTGTCATTTCTCCTCACAGAAACAGCATCGCTGCGTCAGCTGTGTGCGCGTTTAACCTCAGCTCCATCACGCTGGCCTTTAACGGACCCTTCCGTTATCAGGAGAACCCACGGACCAGCTGGCTTTCTACTCCTAACCCCATCCCAAACTTTCAGGTGATGAAATTCGATTTGGACTGCTGCAGCTTTTCTTAAAAGACCCATATTTTCCACTTTTGTAACATTTACTTCCCTAGAGTTCATGTGTAAAATAACTTGCGATTTTTGCTTCAGTCCCTTTGAAATGAAAGTTCACCCAAAAATATAAATTCTTTCATCATTCACCCACCCTCACGTCTTTCCAAACCTGTATGAATTAAGAAGACATTTTCATAACCAAACAACGTTGGCCCCCATTGACTGCCATTGTACGGGCACGAAACCTCTGAAACATCTCAAAATATCTTCTTTTTGAATGACATGAGGTGTCTATGTTTCTTATCGTCTATTATCGTATGTTGACGTGCTTATGACATCATAAAATCTCTGGCTTTAACCTCATCTCTGTTCTTCTCCCTGTCAGTGCGGGACAGTGAACGATTCAGGTCCGGGTGGTAATCTGACAGAACGTAGTCTTCAGGATGCTCAGCGGCTCTTCCTCATGAGCGAGGTGGTGCAACCCATTTCCACGGATCCTCTGGTGATGCAAGACAACATCCGTTTCTCCAGATTGACTGTTGACATTGTACAAGGGAGGGACACGCTATATCACGTCATGTATATCGGCACAGGTTAGATGCATTGTGTTACAATACATGATGATTGGTCATTGGTAGCTAAACTGTATCATCATCCTTGGCAATCTACTACATAGCTGAGGAACTAACTCTCTTATATTGTTTGATTTCACTCAAATCAATATTTAATGTACTGAATTTTTTTATTTCTTTGGTCAGTTGCCATTTAATAAGCAGAAAAATGTAGAGTCAGCTGGTCATTTTGGCAAATTATACCCCTTCGGGGATTCAAGCCCTGATCACCTTGTTGGGATTGATTTAAAGATAAAGACCGGCTGATTGTGCATTATCTTGCAATTTGTTGGCTCATGCAGGAGGCATGCAGCACTGCGGTTCTAATCATAACCGTTTATGCTCCACCAATCAGAACAAGGCACCATCATCAAAGCCCTCTCCACGACCAATAAGAGTCTACGCGGATGTTACTTGGAAGAGATGAAAATCCTCCCGGAAGGCGTGCGGGAGCCAATCCTGAACCTGCAGATCCTGCAGAGCGACAGGTCTCTGTTCGTAGGGCTTCACAGCAGGGTGCTGAAAATTCCTCTGGAGAGATGCTCCAACTACAAAAGCCAAGAGTGAGTCACGTTATTAAAGGGTTGCATAAGCACTCTTTTCTGATTGACTCATTGTCCGGAAAAGTTGAAGAGCGGGTCAATGATTATGTGGATGACAGGCTGTACAGTGTCAGCATGTGTCCCACGCAGCCAAGCAAAAACCGAAGCTTGCAATGTTATAGATTTCACACATAATATTGAGTTCAGGGGTCTGAGGCTGATTCTCATACGGTTTGGCTTGTATTCGATCACTTGAAATAAGCCTTTGTGATCTTGTGCTTTGTGAAAACAGTTTGTTTTCGTATTTCACATTGGATCTGATATATATGGTACATTTTAATCTCACATGACCCAACTTTGGAAAGAGCTTGAAATGATGGCTGTAAATGTGTGATTGTCACGAAATCTCGGTTTCAAGATGGTAAAACATGGTTTTCTTAAAAACACTCGTGAAAATGTTTACATGTAGCATTTTGTTAAATGCAGTTAACTACCTGTAACAGTAATGTGAATGAAAAAAGAGAATATTATGTTATATGTTGTTTGTTGTGTTGTCGTGGATGTTATTTTTGGGGGGGGATACCACAGATGGAGAGTTACAATAGCTATACGAACGAGTTAACGTTAGGAATAATTGCTTCTTCAGAACCATGAAACTCTTTGTCAGCAGACGTCTGAGGTCAGTGCATAACCTTGGACGTGTGCAAACCGTTAATGTTACACTTTTATCCGCGCACAAGGATTTTTCAAGCTCTTAAACCATTAGGTTGCCATAACTGATTAGCTGTCATTGCGGCGGATCCCATCCACACGTGTCCTCTAAAAGGAACAAAATGCTTTTAAATTATGGCAGACTTGTTGGCACACTTTTGACATGCCCTTCTCAGACGCTTCTGCCCTTGGATTCAGACAGAACGTAAAGCCGGGAGAGATAAATTGAATGACAGTTCTTATGAGAGATTATTATACCCGCTCATAAATCCTCTGCCATTTGCCGAGAGGCAGGCGAATGATGAACTGTGTCATTTTAAAAAATCGCAGCATCTTATTCACTGTCGTTGATATAAATAGAACACATAAATTGTCTGAGATATATAACGCACGCTTCACTTTTACCAGGAATCTGCTGTATTTGCATTACAAATGAAGTTTGTACTGTAATGGAATCACTTACAAGACATATCTCTTGACTCTAAAAGGCTCAATTAAGTATCTAAATAAAACTATAAATAAAAAATTCATAATTTATTCCCTCTCCTATTGCTCAAAATCTATACATGACCCTTTTGTGACACACAAGATGAAATTGAGAAATGCGTCTGTGGTTTCACGTCAGTGCTCATACCGGGTTGGAATGGCATGGGGGTTAATAAATTGTATATGATATATGATGAGATCATTTTTCTATTCTTTTAAGAAGCTTTTCTGGTCGGGAAACCCCAAACTAATCCAAACTTTTGATTCAATTATATGATACGTATTTATTTGTACAAAGCAATTGCATATGAGAATCAGAGTGTTTAGTTTCAGATAGCATTCTGCTTCGGAAGGTAGTAAACAGACAGCTTCTAAGACTTTGGAACGCAGCTATTCTGCATCAGAAGATGTTTTTCATGAGATCTGTCAGGTTTAATAGCAGGTGTTATTATGCATGTGAGTGTGATGTTGACAGAAGACTGACAGTAATTGCTTTATAAGGTCTGTATATGAGAAACGCAAGCCCTTCTGATTCTACACACAGGCATGTAAAGTGGATGCGTTTGACTCTAATGTAAGAGGTTTGTGAAAGCCGGCTCTGTGTTTAGCATAGCAATGTGATGGAATGAACCGCATTTAATTACACATTCTCTCCCACATACACATACACACAGGTGGCAAAAGGTCAAATCATTCAAATGCATTAAGGGGAAAATGTTTTACATTTTTTTTGGAGTTGATTTATGAGCCGGCGTTGGGTTGAGCAAAAGCCAGTCAAGCATTTGATTTCATTATAATCAGAAATATCGCACTAACTGAAAGTCTTATTTAATTTCAGTGTTCATTTATTGTGTCTGATTATACTGTACGTGTGTAATCATAAAATTCACTCTCATGACCTTATTAATACATTTAATGTATGCAGATTGGACTCTGTGTCTGTGGAATTGCTTTTGTGTGTGTGTGGGTCAGTTTTTGCCTGCACTGTGTGTACGGCCCTCACAAAAAACTCATCGATAATTATATCAAATAATGTTTCTGTCAGGGTTTACCCATTGTTCCCTTTTTGGCCCATTGAGTTCTTATTTGCCCTTCACCTGTTTCATTTATGTCATCAGTTTCACCTGTGTCCTGTTTATGCAGCTTGTATTTAAGCTCTCTGTTTCCTTTGTTTTGTGCTTGGTGTTTGAAGTGTGTGTGACCCATCCTTGCCCTATTTGTGTTGGTTATTCTGGTGAGTCAACTTCGATGGATGAACGAGTTGAACATGTTGAACTTTCCTTGTTGATGGACGCCGACTGAGTCTTTTCTTTGGTACTTTTTTGAAACTTTCTGGTAAGTTGGGTAAAGAGGCAGACTCTCACACCAGAGACCCGAGTTCAAGCCTGGGTCCTGACAGTTTCATTAAAAGAAATGAAAAGGTTTCTGAGAAGTTTGCAGAATAGAGGATAAAGACCAGCCTGCGTAACAAGACAATTATGTTAAAGTCATAGTGAAAACACAATAGAGGATATTTTGAAGAATGTTGTTCACTGGGCCACATTCTCTTGCGTTGGTTTTGTGTCCATACAATAGAAGTGGATTGGGGCCAGTGCTGTTCGGTTACCAACTATCTTTAAAATGGAATTAAATTATTGTTTATTTATGAAATATATTTTTTTTTCAGCTTATGGAATACATTAAAGTGATCAAAGGAATATGATGTCATCATTTACTCAAACCTGTACGACTTTCTCTCTTCCGTAGAACACAAAAGGAAAAATATTGTTATCCGGCACCTATTCCATTGCCTTGGTTTTGTGTTCAGACGATAGAAGTGAATGGGTGCCGGCGCTGTTCAGTGACCAACATTCTTCAAAATATCTTCTTTTGTGTTCTGTGGAAGAAAGTTATTCAGGTTTGAAATAACAAAGTGTTTTTTGGGTAAACTATCCATTTAAGTGCATTACTTTACTTACAGTACGTGTGTTGATGTATGACCCTGTGTTCTGTGCTTGTAGAGATTGTCTGGGTGCCAGAGATCCTTACTGCGGATGGGACAGAAAACAGAAACGATGTTCGACCATCGAGAACAGTTCCAACATGAGTCAATGGAGCCAGAACATTACAAAGTGCCCGGTGAGTGATAGAATGTTGAATTACTTTCAGCCAACATCTCATTCTTATCTAACACTTGACAGCATTGAGCAGAATGGAGACTTTGAGTTTTGAAGTAAAAAACAGCATTTCTCAACAAACTTCTCTTAATTTCTAAACTTTTTTATTCGATTCCTCCAAGCATCAAATTATCTGAGCAATGCTGTCTTTTGCATTCATTCTGTTCTGTTTTTGAGTCAAAGTAGCAGCGAAAATCTAATCTCTGATGAACAAGCGTGAAATGGATCTTGGCGTCTGATCCGTCTGAATTGAAGTCTCCATCTGACAGTGTCAATAACACACTGATGTTCTACCTAATGGATGCTCAGTGTCACTCCTGTTCTCCAGTGACACTTCATTACATCCATAAATACACATCACTAATTTCCTATTAACTCTGAGTTGATATTCCCAAAGGGACAATAAAAAATACTTGGATGAGGATGTGTTTTTTTACAGTGCCCATAATATAAAATGTAATCTAAAAACGTGTACGTGCCTTTGATTTTGAAGGAACGGAACCTCACGCAAGATGGTGGGTTTGGCCATTGGTCATCCTGGCAGCCTTGTAACCATGACGACGGAGGGGAGAGCACCAGTACTTGTCAGTGTCGCACTCGGTCCTGTGATAATCCACCACCGCAGTGCGGAGGCCAAAAGTGTGTCGGGGCAAACATAGAGGTGGCCAACTGTTCCAGGTACCTTTGCTTTAATATACATGCATCTATATTTTGAGAAATGTGGTTTTGTGTCCTTACAATTTAAGTGAATGGGGGGGCAATGTTGTTTGGTTACCAACATTTTTTAACATTCTTTTGTGTTCTGGAGAAGAAAGTCATACAGGTTAGGAATGACAAAAAAAGCTTCATCCCTATTGCAAAGTTCCCTAATGCCCCAAACAAACCCCACCCAAGTTTTGAAGTTTCGTACGTGCAGATCATGGGATGTAGTGCATAAGTCATATGGACTTTGATTCTTTGTTCCATTTTGACTTTGGTGAGACAAGAAAGAAATGCACACAGGTTCTGAACAACACAAGGGTGAATAAATGAGGAGATTTTTTTCGGATGCAGTGATGTCCTTTTGGGTATTATATATGGATTAAATAGATGTCAGATTAAATTCTTCAATCACAAACAATCAAATTGTCAATGAAAAAAAAAACATCATGTATTAATTTGCAATGAGATCTTCTCACATATTCTTGCTGGAGAGAGATGCTGAGACCTCGAGTCAATCGGTCTTTGTGTGTGTCGCGTGTAATCTTGACTCTATTTGTTATCCGCTGATGCAGCGCTTCTCCTGTTACAGCTTTTTTGCATGTGCTATTATGTTATGGCCACTTTACGACACTGAATGATTGTTCCAATTATTTCTTTACCCCCAGATCTTGTGTTAACACACATCACCGGCTACGGTGTTAAAACCTTACAGGATAAATGTTTCATGTAAACAGATGATAACAGCCGGGACGGCTGCAAATCTAGAAGAAATAACACTCAGATGTAGTCGATCAAGTTAAGATGAAAGAAGTTGATAGAAATGTTGGAACACAGCAGTTTGTTACTGAGATCGTGTGAGAATGTAGTGGATCAGTAGGTTCAGTTTTGGGATGATAAGAAAGCTCAATAGTTCAGAACAGAGTTAGAGATGGGGGTCAGTTTGACACGAGATTGTTTTTCTCTTTAAATATAGCGAACTTGGCAATAACAGCATTTCGCAACTGTTTGTGTTGCACAAATGTTGAAATGGTTAAAAAAATCGCTTCAAGACTTAAAACTAAAGTTTGTTAATAATACTGAAGAAGAGCAATCCTGCAAAATCATTACTGGTCCCAAAATCCAAATGTCCGAAAATGACCAGATGATGGACCATTCTTGAAGGTGAATAGTTATGTTCAATAGGGTCGGCCGGAATGAAGGTTTATACCGCTTTGACAAAATAAAATATAAACCGCAACATATTTTTGTATTTGCATGCTGTGATATATATAAGTGGGCGTGGCTAATTTGCATGCAGCACTCCTACGTGAGAAGGGATATAATGATGTTTATATAACGTTATAATTAATGGTATAGTTCACCCAAAAACCTTTTTTTTCATTATTATAGCATTCCAAACCTGTATGACTTTCTTTTTTCTGCAGAATGCAAAAGATATTATTTTGAAGAATGTTGGCAACCGAATAACATCGGCCTCCGTTGACTTCCATTGTATGAACCAAAATATTTTTTTAAATGTTTCTCACAGAGTCATGTACAGATTTTGAACAACATGAGGTTTAATACTGTAAATGACGACAATATTAATATTGATTTGAGTGAACTGTCCTTGTTGTATGAAGTCGAGAGTACATTACTAAACTTAAGTTGCAGTCGTGCCTGAGAAAAAAAAACAATAACGATATTTGACTATGCAACATCTGTGAGTAATTCTGCTTCTATCTATCCAGAAATGGAGGTTGGACTCCTTGGTCCTCCTGGGCCGAATGCAGCACCAGCTGCGGCATCGGCTTTGAGGTTCGGCAGCGGTCCTGTAACAATCCAGCACCCCGACACGGAGGGCGAGTGTGTGTGGGCCCGGCCCGAGAGGAAAGGTGAGATTGAGAAACCCTTTATCTGTACGCTGGTATTTGTTTGAGGCAACGGTATATGATTCTGTTCCTTATGTGTTTGTGATTCAGATTGTGTAATGAGAAAAACCTGTGTCCCGTTCCTATGTCCTGGGTCTCGTGGAGCGCCTGGTCAAAATGTAGTGTCGCCTGCGGAGGTGGAATCCAATCCAGGGTTCGCACCTGTGAGAACGGAAACACCTGTCCTGGATGCCCGCTGGTAGGATCTTAAAATGGTCATAAAACATCCAAGCAAAATCTAATATTTACAAAAAATAGCATATGGGAATTGAACAAGACATTTTTTAAGTGATGTGTGTAAAAAGTCAATAATAAAAGACCCAAAACTGTAAACACGAGCTGTAAAACCTTGCGCACTTCACTTTCTGGTGTCAACCCAGAATTGGCCACCACACGCTTCCCATGTTTCTCTATGCGCATCTTTTCAGGAGTACAAGGCGTGTAATTTGGACGCGTGTGCCGAGGTCAGGCGGAACACTCCCTGGACTCCCTGGTACCCTGTTAATGTGACCCAGACGGGTGCGAGACAGGAGCAGAGGGTCAGGTACACCTGCAGGGCTCCGCTCGCCGACCCTCACGACCTCCAGCTCGGCAAACGCAAGACAGAGACGCGCGCTTGCCCCCCATCTGACGGAGCTACCGTATGCGAGACTGAAGGTAATGCGGTCTTAATACATCAAACCTCAATCGTTACACCATTTTAGAATGTACTTTTAGACACCCGCACAAAGTAGCTGCGTCTTGGAAGGCTGCATGCGTCCTCCGGACATCACATTGATCGGCGTCGGCCGCATAGGACCTCGAGGTTTATTCAGGTTTTTTTCAGAAAAGCAACTGTTACATTGGGAAAGTGACACAATGCTTCTTAAGAGAAATGAATATAAATGTTATAATGTTTTTTTTAATTGAAATCGCGGTCGCCCGCGCAAATTGGACGAGGCGTTTGTAGTTGACGTGCATGCCGTTGACGTTCAGGCTCATGCGGTGTACACGGGACAGTGCGGAGCGGAATTTTCAGAAAGGCTCCACGAGAAATACTTACGCTCCACTTCACTCACATGCTCTGAATAGGATACATGCAAGCATTTGTTTTACAAACTATATATAAAATCGCAGCCATACAAATCATAGTTTAATGACCAATGGACAATAGACTTTATTGACATGACCACGAAACCAACAAAAAGATTTACGTGTGATGTGTGATTTTTAACGTTCCTTTCTGTCTGTAGGTCTGGTTGAGGACTTGCTGAGAATGGCTCGACCCGTCACACGAGTGCAAGGAGCCACGTGGTCGCCGTGGGAAACGTGGTCCGTGTGTTCTAAAGAGTGTTCCAAAGGTTTCCGCACACGCAAGCGTTCATGTGCCACGCCAGAGGGGCGGAGCACTCCGTTTGCCTGCAGCGGAACGCCCGTCGAATATCAGGACTGCAACATTCAGCCCTGTCAAGGTCTGACTTCTAAACATACATCATGACAGCATGTGTGACGTCATCAACATCCATTTTGAAAGGCAGGTTATAGGGGAATCCTTTTATAGCTGGTCTTGTTTTTTAGTGAAGGGGGTTTGGTCATGCTGGTCCTCCTGGTCTCAGTGTTCCACTTCCTGTGGTGGCGGTCACTATCAGCGCACCCGGACCTGCTCTGACCCCGCCCCTGCTCATTCGGGTGATATCTGCATCGGTCTGCACACAGAGGAAGCTTTGTGCAACACACAGGAGTGTGAAGGTCAGGATACCTTTATGTTCACATCCAACCCAGCGATGATGTCATGTTTAAAAAATCTATTTTTCCTGTATAACTGCTTTTGTGTTGAAACAAGGATTCATACAATTATTCTTTATCACACAGTATCTGATATCGTGTAACCTTATAAGCTTGCATTCTTCGTTTCTCACACATGTGTGATAGGTGGTTGGGGGGCGTGGTCAGAGTGGGCGGAGTGTAATGAGGAAGGGCAACAACTTCGTAGTCGCGCGTGTGAAATAAGCCCCGCCGCTTGTCAAGGAAACAGCACAGAACAAAGCGAGTGTCTGCCCAATGAGAGCCCAGGTTAGCTCCCCATCCTTCCCTCTCACACTACAGTTCCAGTAAATACTGTAGTATTTTACACGTGTACATGTTTTTTTTCTATTTTAGTGTTTTCAGGAAAGAAAAGGAACCCAAACTGTGGAGGTACATCTAATATATAAACCTATAAATCTATAAAAGCATCAGTTGGCGCTTTGCAGACATACATTTTGTTGTAAAATGAGCCGTCATACCAAAAAACATAGAAAAACGTGGATCGTCATTGCAGATAATATATACAGATCACCTAAAGTGATCTTTGCGATGTGTGATGTCTGTCTCTGTTTTTTACCTGCAGGTTTCTCTATCTTCCACATGGTGTTGACGGGCGTCTGCTGTTTTTTGGGAGCGGTTTTGCTCTCTGTTCTGGTGTACGTGTACAGCCAGAAGCTACGCAAACCTCCTCAGGAATCAGCAGTAATCCATCCCAGCACCCCCAACCATCTGCACTTTAAAGACAACAGCTGTGCACCCAGGAACGACTTCTACTCGCCAATGGAGTTTAAGGTATCCCATCATGCCTTAGCGCCAAGGTGTCTCTCTGTATTGCTTCACAGAAGCGGTTGTAAGCGGTTGGGTCAATTGGTACTGATAGGGTCACCGACAACAACAAAAAAGCTAAATACACATAATACTACTACTGATTTATTGCTTTGAGACCAATGTTATTAGTGTTCTACTTTTGATTTTAGTTGTATTTGTTCACTTATAAAGAGAATAAACATGCTTTATGCTAGTACAGTTGCTTTTGGGTAATGAATTATTAGCTGCATATCAAAATTTTCATTGGAAATGTTTACTTTTACTATAAATTTTCATATTTAAGGCCCTTTCACGCCCTGGACAATAACTATAACCATCAAGATAACGTTTTACATCTCTGGGGAAATCCGGTTTATCTATCAGTCTTCGTTTTTCCGGTACACTCTCGTTCCTCATCCCACTGAGACGGGGGATGATACAAATCACACAGTGACCTTTGAAATGCCCGTTTCTGACACTCCTGTGTGTTTTCTTTGTTCCCCGCAGACCCTGAATAAGAACAACCTCCTTCCACCAGAAGAAAGCTGCAATTTCTTCCCTTCGCCCATGCCGCAGACGAACGTCTACGCCACCACGTATTACCCCACCCCTCTGGGCAAATACGACTTCCCATCGCTGGATTCTCCCTGTAGTTACATGCACAGCTGATGGACGCACTCGCAAACATCTCGTCTTTAATGCGTATGTGTGTGACCGTGGTTACACGCCTGTATCTGTGCGTGCAGATGCATTTGAAAACGCACGGATGTACAGGAAAGCCGAGCGTGCGAATTGGGTTAACGCAAAGTGACGTTCAGACCCGAAAAACAATTGACGAAAACCGATAGAGGAACACGTTTCAGATGGAAAGGTTTTAATGCTCAATGATAACAGATTGACGTTCACAGAGCATGTATGCTTCCAAAACACTGAGCTGGAGGGTGGTACTTTGAGAATGCAAAGACATGCTACATGTATGAGCTAGAATCTTCAGATACTTTGGTTTAAGAAAGCAAGCATAACAGCAGAACTTGTTTGATTTTTTTCAAATATAAAGAATTTCGGACAGCTGTGAACCTAAACATCCATTTCTCTTGTTTTTCTGGAAACGTCCCAGCACTGGTCAGGAGAAAGCTGAATGAAACAAACATAACTGAGCAGGGTGCTACTGCATGTAAAGTATAGAGGAGTAAAACATGGATTTATGAAAGCGAATGTCTCCATTCACCTCACGCCATTGTGACAATGGCTTTTAAACAGCACACTTTTTATATATACTGTATATAACAAAAAAACGTTTCACATGAAAATAAATATCACAGTTTTATGGGAATGTCCATACTACTTAAATTGTTATCAAATGGCAGTTCAATTTCAAGTTGTTGCACAGATGCATGAATGAGATCCGAGCTTCACAAGAAGGGAACAGTTTCGATGAATAGTCTGTTCCTCACATGCGCTTTCATATTATTTTATGAATATATTATTCTAACGTACAGTACAGGAGACACATGGATTATTCTAACTGTACTTTATGGTGTTTTTTGTACTTGGCTGAAAGTGATACCCGATTACAGGAGTAAAATCATTTTTAGCATGTTTAATTAAAGTGATGAGAACTGGAGATTGATGCTATGAAATTTATTAGGATCATTGTTTTATGTATATTTGTAGTTAGTGTTATATATTTATGAGCAAATCATAATTTTTTTTATTGGAAGCAGATGTTTTGATGTCCTGCTATTGACCCACAACATAAGACAAAATGCATTTCTCTTGTGTTTATGAAGACTTCACACCCTCCACTATTTGACAGTTATATGTTGCCCTTCGGCTTCTATGTGAATAGGTATCGTGTGTATACATTTTATAAGAAATATTCTTTTCTATGAGATTAAATTTCTCTTAATGTTTATGATGGCATTATATTTTGAGGGTACGTGAGCAGGTGGTCTGAATGCAGTGGATGATGTTTGTACTGCTCACTGATGAATGTTGCATGGATCCTGCATTCTTATTATTATTATTATTATTATGCAGATGGTTTCTATGCAATTAAAAAGAAAGCGTGCATCACACGATCACTGCCTTTTTACACTGTGGAACTTTGCTATGCTTTTGTATGTTGTACATTGTAAAAATAAATATCCAATGTAAAATTTCATGCAATTTTCAGTGAAATCTGTCTGACAGTCAACCTGTCTCTTTGACTGTCTGATCTATTGGACAAGTTTGCCTGCCTGTCTGTCTTCTCGATATCTGCTTGTCTGTCTGTCTCTTATGTCTGTATGTCCTCCATTCTTCAGTCTCTCTCTCTTTCTCTCTCTACGTATATGTCTGTCTGCTCTATCTATGTCTTTCTCTGCCATTGTGTCTGTCTGTCTATCTTTCTTTCATCTCTGTGTCGGTCTGTCTTTAACTGTCTGATCTGTTGGTCGAGTCTGCCTGTCTGTCTTGTGTATATATGTCTGACTTCTGTCTGTATGTCTTCTAAATATCTATTTCACTGTCAGTCTGTCCAAGTTTCAGTCTCTCTGACTTTGTGTCTTTCATCTCTGTCCATGTCTTTGTCTGTCTGTCTTGTATATCTTTCTCTGTCTGTCTGATCTCTGTTGTTGAGTCTGTCTATGTTCCTGTCTGTCTTTCATCTCTGTGTTGGTCAGTCTATGTCTTTGTCTGTCTGCTCTGTTGGTTGGTCTGTGTGTCTGTCTAATATATGCCTGTCTGTTTGTCTTCTGTCATTTATATGGCTGTCTGCTTTATTTCCATCTGTATGTCTGTCTGTCTTCTAGGTCTCTCTAATTTTCTTTCAATTTGTCTACATATATGTCTTTCTCTGTCTATGTCGTTCCGAGGGTTGAGTCTGCTGTCTTCTATCTGTCTATCTCTTAAATATCTATTTGTATGTCTTCTATATGTCTGTCTGTCTGTCTATGTATCTACCTATAGTCTGTGTGCTGGCCACAGCTGCATACAGCCAGCGACATCTCAATACACTATCAAATTCTTATAGTGTATTTACTATGAAGGATCCTCCAGACAGTGAAAAATAAAGGCTGATTGTCTCAAGTGTGGCATCAGCTCTTTCTCTCCTTTGGCAAAACATGCAGATGAGAATGAGTCGAGTGCGGCCAGCATCAGTGTGATGAATGATGTTTGTGCTTCTAACAGTCCACCAGTTATATGGCTTTTTAATGACCTGTTTGCTGTTTAGAGGTTTTTCCCACAATTGGGAGGAAACAAGTCATTTCCCAGCAGCTGGTGAGAGTTATAAGAGCAAAAGGGCTTTTAAACGGAGACCTGTTATGGCCTCCAAACACACTTCCCTAATGAAACCTGTTCTGAAACAAATGACAACTCTTGAACACCTGCCCCTCCCAAATTTTCTTCAAATGCTTGATGAATCCAAATATGTATTTTTGTGTGTAATTCTCATTACTTGTTTTGTATAGTATTATATATTAAGGAATAAAATAAACGCAATGCGGTATTTTTCTATAATGTCTGCGTATTTAGGTTTAGGATTTTACTACAGTAATTCGCTTTCGTGCATTATAGTTACGGAGTAAAATTGTCAATAAAAATGTGGTGCAGAAAATCCAGACAACCTTGAGTTACACTATCATTTGTAATGTTTAATAACCGCATTTAAAATGACATTGGATGAGGCTTTCAGACTTAAAATAAATGAATACATTATTATATTTTATTTGAAAAGGAGTGTGATTTAGTTGCAAGGAATTTATCATAAAGCATTAGAATGTAATGACTTCACAATCACAAAGATCTGGAGGAAATATACAGTAGATCCTTAAATTGCTTATTAAAAGATCACGGAGAAGCATGCATATCTAATCCTGTTACCCCTGGGGTATAAACAGCCGTTACCAAACACTTTCATTGTGTTTTAACTACGCAGTCTTAGTTATTTAAAAAGATAGATCACAAAACATTACAAATCTATATCATGGCCATAGCATTCTGCCTTTTGCTTCATCCATGTAAGAAATACAACTGAAAAACATCATATGAATAATGATTTTTGGGTGAACTTTTTTAATGACATGTCTTGAATTACTTGATGTATTCATGAACATGACTCAAATCATCTTGTACATTCCAGAGTCTCGACATAAATGGCATACCAGCCTGTAATTCCTGTAAAACTGTGTTGGGTTTTTGAAGCCTTGATGTGCATTTTACATTATGCTGAAATAAACTGTCACGGGTCACAGATGTGTTGATGATAGAACACAGATGAGATTTGGAGATCAAAGCCGTTGGTCTAAAACATGTGAAGTGGACAGCACTAAACAGAGCTCTCAAGAACATCAGGTGGATTCCAAGAAACGGCAAAATGTGTGCCAAAATATTGAACTGTGAGGTTTAAATAAACATAGAAACAACAATTACATCGAATAAACGCTGGCATGAGTAAAAGAAGTTGAACGGAGGCCAAGGAAAGGAATGATGTCGACATTGGTTAGATGTGATCACAACTTTCCAAACATATGCAATAAGTTAAACATAACCGTTCTGCTTTGAGAATGAATTATATTTCTGAAGAAACAAGAACTTCGGCCTCCCGTCATTAGCACAGACTAGATATAAAGAATCCATTAACATGACTAAATGTAATTTCTGTCTGATCGTTTATTCATTTACTGATGGACATTTTGGTGATGTCGTTTGTGAGATTTATACACGATGCTTAGTTTATTCTATAAAACAGTTTGGCATTCATTTCCATTTAGAGCACTTTATTAATCTCCTAAATGAAAAGATGAACATGGTTTGGATTTTATTACAATCTCAATCAAAGCTGCTCCTTGCAATTCATCACCATGATGCACACAAAGACAGGAAGGTCATTACATTTTATACTGCGCGGTTTTAGCTTTTAATCTTGAAAAGTGCAGCATCAGTGCGGTTTATATCAAAACCAACAATCAGCGTGAAAATAAGTCCAAAAGCGGTGCCATGCTGGAGAATTCAGATAATTTGATAGAAAGCTAATTGGAAATAAACACAATTCACACTTTATTGTAATGTATAAAGCTTAAAAGGTCCAGTTTGTGAACTTTAGCTGCATCTAGTGGTGAGGTTACGAACTGCAACCAATGGCTCACTCCACCCCTCCCTTTTAAAGCACTATGGCAGCTGACACACAGGACTAAGATGTTGCCACATTTTGGCTTCTTCGCCAAAGGAGATATAACGCATTTACGAAATGCCCTCTGTAGATCAGTTTGTCCGTTTAGGGCTACTGTAGAAACAACATGGTGAATTCCATGCCAAGGGGAAATATGTAGATAGGAATTGCTCATTCTAACACAATAAAAGCATAACGCTTCAGTATAAGCTCTTAATACACGTCTGAAGACAGTTATTATGTATATGATATTTCATTTCTGCAGATCCTCCAAAAAATTGGATGTTCAAGTTTGAGAGATTTGAATTTGCCAAACAGTCATGAAAACTGCGATTAATGGGTTACATGTGTAGTAGTCAATAGATGGATAAATTATGGTTTAGGTGGACAAGAAGAAAGAAATAAGCACTAAGAACATCCTCTAAATGAAAATTACACTTTATATTCTGCAAAAATGTAAATACGTAGGCCTATAGTACGTATTAATATTGTTAAGCGCAACACTGCAAACTGTGAAAAGCGCAATAGAAACACTTTTGCATTCAACTGAGAATAAAACTAATCACAGTAAGCTGTATTAAATTGTAGTATTCTGCATTACTTTGTCAGTGTAGACTACAGTATCCTGTAACATAAACTACAGTGAATTTATACTTAATCTTGAAAAATACTTTAGTAGGCTTGACCTAAAATGTTACTTATTCATATTTACTACGGTAAACTATAGTTTCTAGAAACGTTACTACACTAGACCAAATACTAATTCTTGTATATACTCAAGTATAGGCTACTGCAGTATTTTTACGTAGGACGCAGTCATGACAGGGCATCCCATCCGAGTACGCGTACAACACTGCCCCCTGCTGTCCATGTAAATACATTAACCATAGGCCTACTTCAGAATGGGAATAAGCTTTTTGGGGTGCACACACACACACAAATAATTTGATCTGGTTACAGGAGCTCTCAAAGGCACAGTTTACACGAGAAAGAATATAAAATTAATATGAGGCCAAGAGGATACAAATAAGTGCAGTTTAGTGATGTGCAAGTGTGCCTAGTAAGTAGCCTACATTATATTACTATTGTGTTCCGTACATTTTTATAACCATAAAAAATATAATCATATGTATTAAGATGAAGTGTAAGAGTTAAGATATTGCACTGATATATATTGCACTATAGGAGGTTATGGTGGATAGCTGTACGCAGGGATGGCCGGCGAGAAGAAGCTGTTCATCTAGATGATATAAGATGTTTTTTAATCAGCTTTTAGAAATCATCCACAGAATCAGACGTTTTGGCCTATTATGCTATTTGCGATGGAAAATCATATAAAATGAACGAGGGCCATAGAAACAGAATCTGTAAAGAATTGAATGTGAAATGAATGTGTTAAAAAGTTATAAATAATAAAATATTAAAAATGTGTTAATGCATGTATTAGTTTGTTTTGTTTTGACTCCTCTTGTAATGTAAATGGAAAAGGAATTCAAACGCGGAGCTGATTTTCTCCCCAAACCTGCTCAGTGAGTGTCTCGCCCAGTCCCGGTTAAACCGGAGAGACAGACACCACTTCAGCACTTAACACCCGGGTGTGTGAGGAACAGACAAGAGTGGATTACAGTCAACTTTATATAACTGACCCAAGGGCATCAAAATCCAACTTTACTCAGAGAAGCATGAGCGGTCGTCTGTGGACCGAGGAGCAGTTTAACTGCCCCGTCTGTCTAGATGTACCCACCGACCCCACGACCATCCCGTGCGGTCACAGTTACTGCCTGCCCTGCATCGCGGATTACTGGGACAACGAGGGGAGGAAAAACGGGCCCTACAGCTGCCCGGAATGTCGGCAGACCTTCAACCCCCGACCCACTGTCTGCCGGAACACGATGCTGGCAGAAGCCGTGGGGCAGCTCCGCCGGGGTGCCCTCAGCACCTCCGGGCGCGAGTCCATCAAAAGCGCCCGACGGGCGGCGTCCTCTGCGTCCGAACGGGCGCGCTCGCAAAACGCGAAACTGCCTGCGTACGCCGCCCCGTGCGACCGCTGCGCGGAGCCCCGAGCCGCCGTCAAGACCTGTCTGGTGTGCATGGCGTCGTTCTGCGAGGCGCACCTGAAGCCCCACGACACGCATCCTAAGCTGAAGAGCCACGAACTGATCGCGCCCACCGGAGACCTCAGCCAGAAGATCTGTCCCGAGCACAAGTACCTGCAGGAGTTCTTCTGTCGCTCCTGTCAGATGTTCGTGTGCTGGCTGTGCACCAGCAACCAGCACAAGGGTCACGAGAGCGCGTCCACGCAGGCGGAGCGCAACGAGCGGCAGGTGAGAGACCGCGTGCGCGCACTTGGAGATGCTTTGGTTTTGATGTAGTTATCAATTGTGATCGGTGTGAAGAACAACAATATTTCAACTATTTATAATATTTTATTTACAATGAAAACTTAAAAGTAGGTGTGAGAACTCCGACACCTTCATTTATGACGTCACTGCCCCGCAGGCTATGATGCGAGCGCTTCTCCGTCACGGCACCACGGAAAACCATCGCGTCGTAGCCTGCGAGGCAGTGACGTCATCCAGAGTCGATGTTCATTCACTGTCGCTGTCTGAAAAGGTCAAATTCAACTCCAGCACGCATGACGTGTTGTGCTTATGTGTCACCCCGGTTCGGCGTTGATGAAGTCCGGTCACATTCCTGTCCGATCCAAACCCTTCGCCTTGTGTTTTGTGTGTGTTTTCTGACGAATTAGAAAGAGATGGGCGCAGTCCTGTCTGAGAACCAACAGAGACTCCAGGACAGAGAACGAGAGCTCAAAGATATGAAGAACGTTTTAGACACGCTCACGGTAAATATCCTTCACGGTCTTTCGACCAACCGGAGATGTATTTTAGGAACATCCAGTCCCTGCAGTGCATTCACATATGAAGCATGCACGTCAAACTGGTTTTAAGATAAGTATAGACCTGAATACTCAATGGCTGGTCTTTATCTGCGTGTAGCGCTCCTCAGACGTGGTGAAAGAGGAGGCGGATGCGGTCTTGTGTGAGCTCCGGGAGTCAGTGCAGAGGATGCTGGAGCTGCTCCTGGACGTGATGCTCTCTTCTGGACAGGAGAAGCTCGATGAGGCCCGGGACGTGGTCGGCAAACTGGAGGCTGAAGTCAAACAGCTGAAGAAGAAAGATGCAGAGTTGAAAGATATTATCAACTGTCAGGACAATATTTTCTTCCTGAAGGTCAGAAAACCAGTGTGCTCCGGAACAGTGACAAAATGTAACCTTTTAGAAGACAAAAATTACAGTCAGTCACATGACTCTTGTTACATTTCAGGTTCTTTGTAATTATATGTTTTGTTAACAGTCGAATAAGTATTTTCTCAGTTCTCATGAATTCTCTCTATACAGACGTACCAGTCTCTGTGTGCCCCTCTGGAAGTGGGGGAGCTGGGGGCCGTAACTGCGAATCCAGAAGTCACGTTTGATCCTGTGAGAAACGTCGTTGTGCAACTCAGAGAGAAAGTGGTGGAGATGTGTGACCAAGACCTAGACAAGATCAACAGGACAGGTAACACACACATGCACCCACGCGCACACACACACACACACACATACACACATAGCTGTCAGGTATCGGCAAGTTGAATGTCCATCTGTATCTCTCCTCAGTTTACAACACCACAGCTTTCACAGTGGCTGACAAACAAAAGACGGGAGGAATTATGAAACGTGAGTGAATTTACAGACAAAAAGTATTTTCAGAATGTAAATAAAACGTACACTAACCCTCTTCTCTCAACAGTAGTGGTCTAGCTTTTGTTGAAACTAGTAACTTTGTATTAGCACCTACAATTGCTCATTTATGACATATCGCTTATTGCTCTCTGAACTCTTTGTAAATCGCTGTTGGATAAAAGCGTCTGCTAAATGACTAAATGTAAATGTAAAATGTATTAGAATTATTTAGTCATTGTGAAGTTTGTCAATTTCAAAAGGCCATGAAAAGGATTGACGACATGTGATCAGAATCAATTTCGTGCAAATGTCACATTAAATCTTTTCCGTCTGCACTTTTTTATCATAGTGTTCTCTGGAAAGGGGTCAAAAGCTACTCGTGCTCAAGGTATGCAAACAATTATTAAAAGTAGGGGATTGTAGGATTGTAAAAGTTTCCACGATTGTCATGTGAATGTGTTTCAGGACCCTCGCCGTTGCCGTCAATAAGCACACGAGGATCAGGTACGGGTACATCGCAGATCCTCACCATCCTCATTGCCTCTCAATGTCAAACAGTGTGATAATGATTTATATTCTTCAGGTGTAACCACACGCACACAAGCCGTAAGAAACAATGAACCACGAGGTGAGATTTTTCACTCACAATATGATCCAAATATATTATGTCATTTTTATGATTTATGTATGAGTTCTTTCTTTTACATGTTGAACATAAAAGTTAACCGAGCAGTCGCAAGCTCTCCAAGACCAGAACGGTCCGTGGGAGAGGATGGAGATGATCGTAGGACACACACTCCTCACACACACACATTTATTCTTTATAATCCTAAAATGATGTGTAGTGATGTAGTTTGTTTGTTTGTTTTGTTCTCCAGCTGACAGAAGTCGAACTTCTACGAGACCAAGAGAGACACAAAGAAGAAATGAACAAGTACATAATGATGGTGAGAATGAGAGAGAGAGAATTATTAAATTATTTTGTTATATTCTGATTAGATTCATATTTTTGATTAAACTTACTTCTTGAATTTTTAGATGTAAAGCCTTATGCTTAAAATTATTTTTGTCAAAAGATATTTTACATTTATTTAGTATTCCACATATTTTTTTCTAATGGGGTTTTCTCACTTTTTTGCAGCAGCAGACACATGGAGTTTAAGTTCAGTGAGATCAAGAGGTCGACAGAGACCAGAACAAAAAGATCAGGGTAAGATTTACCGGCTGAATATCATCAAAACACATCCAGGTCACTTCACTCTAAAATCTGAAGGAAAAAAAATCAAAAAGATTTTAAAGTCCCCCTGTGGTCGATAACTGTATCCAATAAAAACTAGTCGTTGACCATCGAAATTACACTTTTAAATGTTTTTATCCTGTAAAAATATTTTTTCTGCTTTAAATTAGCTTAAATGCTTCATTAAGTAAATGCTTTCTGTAGCAATGTTCGTAAGAAGGGAAGGAAGGAGGCGGGAACCGGCGAACATTCAATAATAAAACTTTAATTAAATAAACAATAACGTAACTGACCGACAGCCACCTCACGGTAGACTGCCGGCCATAAAACATACACACACACACACTAAACATATGTCCGGGCCCGGTCCTCTCTCGTCAACAGTCCTGCCGAACATCCTTTTAAGCTCCCAATCTCCTCCGTGATAAGATGCGGGACCGGTGCGCGCACAGCTGCTTCCACTTATCACTCACGCCACCGGCCCCGCGTCACGGCTCTCGTCCCGCCTTCCTCACCACACTTTCATACATGAACATGCAAATTAGCCACGCCTCCACTCAATCACGTCGGCAGTTCCAGACACAGCTAAAACTGAAAGTGAAACTGAGAGCTGACACAGCAGTGCAGTGATCATTTTTAGACCGAATCTATCTGCCATCTTTGCACATTTATGCCTCAACTGGTGATCCACGGGGTCAAATAAGTTGATGTGATTGGTTACAGGTTTTTGACATCATTGACCAGAGCAGTTTCAAATCGCATGTTTTAAACTTTCTTTGGTAATCTGCAGTTTTATGGAGAAAATACTCTGCAATGGTTTAAAATTATACATTTCCACATGGTTTGTCTTAAAGCATATTAAAACACCCCATAAACAACATAAAACATTTGATTTCACCACGCAGGTTCTCGATGGATTTCTTCCCTTAAAACTTTTAAAGCCGTGTTACCCGATTGTGTGACTGCATTCACATTGATTCCTTTTTTACAATAACATCACCACATGATTCTATTCTATACAGAAAGAGAAAATCGGGTATCTCAAAGACGTCAAAGTACACAAAGTAAAGTCAACCGCGATGAAGAACAAGGTGAAACACATACTCATGTTTACCTGCATATGTTTAATAATGTTTTGTTTCACATTTTCAATGTGACAATGATTTTCTCTTCCCGTGTGTCCTCAGCAGGACAGTCGGGAGAAGAGAAGGAACAAGGTGAGAAACCTCTTGAGGAAATGCTTCTACTTTGCTTTCTCCTCTAATTTGATGAGATATATGCGTAACAAACTGTATTATGGGCATAGCAACTTGAGTGTAAATACACCTAAATGTAATGATATTTAATATGTTACCTCATCATGACCAAAACCTGCTGATTCATGAGAAAGAACATCTTGTGTGCATCAATGAACACAAAAAATCTCACCTTTTGTACAAAGAAATGGAAGAAATAATGTAGGCTTAATATTTCAAAATAAACAAAATCCACAATTTGAAACCCCACAGCAAACACACAAACACTGGCTTACAATCAGATACACGAAATAACACGTACAATGAGCAAAGCTGTTGTTTATTTTTTCCAGTCCCAGCGGACCGCTGGAGTTTAAGTTCACTCAGACCGAGACAAAGAAGAGACGATAGAGAACAAGGTGACGACTGTTCCATATCTGATCATTTATATCTTGAAACAGTCAAGTGATGTCTGTGTATGTTTTTCTTCTGACAGCCAACGGAGAGATGCAGAACTCACAACACAAAACAAACACAACAGACAGACAACAACCCGCTAGACAATGTAAGTGACACATCATATTTTGACAACGAACGAGAGATGATTTCATCTATAAATGTCTTTATCCTGTTCTTATCAGCTGACAGATGGAGTCTGAGCTCTCTGCTACCTAAAAACAGGAAGAAGCGACAGGACACGGGTATAAAAACACTTGATATACTGGTTATTCTGGTTTGTTTGTTTTATTTTCTTATCATTCTATCTCATGTCATGCACTGTAAGGTGTTGTCAGAAAATGTCTGTACAGCGTGTTTACAACTTTAAAGTTTTAACCTGTACAACGAAACAGCGACTAAGTATTATGCGCTACGGCAAAATTCTATTTACTATTCTGAATCGTATGTTTTATTAACCAAAATATAGAAAGCGAGCAGTGTATTGACATTTACTTTCTGTTGATATGACTTGATAAGACATTACAAAGTTGAAACACACATTTTTTCCCAGTGTGTGTGTAAAATAATGGTATAAACACGAACTAAACAACATAGCACGTCGCCTGAAACATCCTTTTTTACATCATTTGCAACAAATATGAGAAGAAACATAATTATTTGAAATCAAATGAAATTTTTAAAATGTAAAGAATTAGACAGGGAGTTATAGGATTTTAATTTGACCTTATAAAATAAAAACCTATATGGTATTTATATTTCCAAAAACTATATTTATTTCATATTTTATTTAAATATTCATATTGTATATTATTGTACAGTAAAATAATGTCCTCTTCTTAAATCTATTACAGTTTTTCAACTGTATATGTTAAGCTTATATAAAGTGAAAAACTCTTTTTACGATGTATTAAAGTTAAAATTACGAACATTTTTATAGTGGGTAGCTTTAAACTTTAAATAAATTGCAAAAAGTAGCACAGAATTTTGGCGTTATGATAAAATAGCATTTTTACTTCATATGTAATATTTTCCAATAGTAAAAGAGGCCACACCCAGTATACAGGAGGAGACATCAATTCCTCGGAGACTCTCCTCTGCGAGCGCCTGTAAGTTGTTCACCAGCACAGATAACACAGAGTAACAAATAGTTGCTTCGCCCGATCGTTTTTATAGTTCTCGTTCAGTTCTGTGGTGCTAATTATTGCATTAATATTTATTTTCATGTAGCGTCAATGTTTTAGTGTAAATTCAGCTCAAGTTCATTTTGAGTTTTGTCATTAGTTACGATATATCAGTATATTGCAATTAAACTAAAAATGTACACATTTTCACATATTTTAAAAATTGAAGTGAAATCGATGGTGAAAAAATGAGTTTGATTTTCGAGTTCAGCATGTTGAACTTCATAAAAACAATAAAAATTTAAAGGAAAAACAACTTTTGTTACATTGTGTCCTTCACATATTCCCTGTCTGCGGATATATTATCTACAGTATATAAACCTACCTCTCTCTCTGTTGTTCGTGTAGGGGGAGTGCCAACAGAAGGTAAAGTCTTTAGCAGAAAATACAGTATGTAATGTATGACTATAATCTTACCTGTCTCACTCTCGGTCTTTCCCCTTTCTAAGTGAATCCCGGTCTCTTCTTGGACTCGGCTACTGAGGAACCGATGATGAATCCGGCTTTTCCAGCATGTCAGCATCTCCTACATTATCTTTCACATCACACACTTAATTCCATCATGTACGTAGCAAATCAATCTTAAAATTATTGTTGAACTTTTTTGCAGTGAGAGAAATTAACATTGACAGAATTCAGGCTGCGGTGCCCAGAACCAGAGATGAGTTCCTACAATGTGAGTTTTTTCCCCATACACTCAAAAGTGCCGTTGTTAGCTTATTCTACCATTTCACGCTATCTTTCCTTTTCTCCATCAGACGCGTGGGATTTGACCCTGGATCCAACCACGGCCCATCGGCGTCTAGCCCTCTCCGAAGGAGACACCGTAGCTACCCTAAAGCCGACATCTCTGGGCTACCCTGACCTCCCTCAGCGCTTTGACGGCTGGACTCAGGTGCTCTCTCTCCAGCCTCTCTCTTTTGAACGCTGCTACTGGGAGGTGGAGTGGAGGGGGCGTGGCTCTGCTCTGGGCGTGGCCAGCAGCGGCATGGCTTGTAAAGGGGCGGATGCTGGGGCGGGCTTGGGTTATAACAACCATTCATGGAGCTTGGAACTGTCAGACATGTGTTGTGCAGCCATGCATGCCAATGAGAAAATAGAGGTGCCTGTGATCTATTCCCCCCGCGTGGGGGTGTTTCTGGACCGAACAGCAGGAACTCTGGG
Organism: Barbatula barbatula; assembly: GCF_947034865.1. NCBI lineage: Eukaryota > Metazoa > Chordata > Actinopteri > Cypriniformes > Nemacheilidae > Barbatula > Barbatula barbatula. The sequence goes on along the minus strand of NC_136770.1, from coordinate 4,587,929 downwards.
TTTCTACGGCGTGGATGACAGTCTGGTTCCAATACACACGTTTCATGGCACGTTTCCACCCCAGCTGTTTGCTGCGTTCGGGGTGGGCTGCGGAGTGGGGGTGGGGTTGGATTTCGCAATGGGACAGTTTAGCGCAACATCAGACAGCATTAAAATCTGCCCATTGTGAACAATAGCACAAAAATATAGAAAAGCTACTTTATTTGGGAAACAATGGTACACTTTACAATAAGGTTCCATTTGAAAAGTTTGGGTTCAAAGTGAGGATCTAAAATCTTTTTTATTGTGCATTACAATTCATATAAATCAAACGGCAGTTGGTTTGTTTTGATTTTAGCCATAATAACAATAAATAACATGATAACATAATAAAACAACAATTTCTTTTTACGTTTTTACATTTGTAACTACTTTAGTCAACATGAATTAACAATACTTCTACAGCATTACATCATCTTTCAACATTAACTAAAATGTGTAATATATGTAGGTCGATACTGTCCTTCTAAAACCTCGTATGTCCAAATGATCTGTTTTTCAGGAAATGGAAAAACACTGCAGTTTTTAAACGATTACATTAACAAAGTTGACAAGCCCTTTTTAATACTTGGTTATTAGTTAGATATTTGCAAAACCAGTGACAAACAGAGAGGATGACAAATTATAATGATTTATGGCAAAACATTTAAATCATGAAATATGGAGATACAAGGTTTCAGAAGAACAGCAGTGATATTTCAAATAACTTTTTTTGTCAGTTAAATAACCTCAAGAAACTTATAAAATGCTGTAAAAATATATCAAATGTATGTTGTTCATTGTTAGCCAAGGTTGGGATGGAAGCTAATTGCTTTAAGTGTTACCAATTATTTTTAAATAAAATATATTTAGATCCACCGAGATGTTTTGGATTGTTGAAAAGTAAATAGTCACGAACATATTGCACAAACAAATTGAACGTTTTAATTTTGTTCGTGCAATATAAGGGCGGGATTAATATAAACCAGGACATTTAAGTCATTCAAGCCTCATAAAAAACATCACTTGTGTGCATTTAGAGACAAAACAATGTCACTGATATATTTTAAGATATATCAGTGCAAGTTCTTTTTATTTTAGACACCTCTAACATTTATTCAGTCTTGATCCCTGTCTGGAAAGTATTTTAGTTTCTTTTGACCGAGATGAATTACAAATTGAATTCAAGGTTAAAATGCATTTTAATGTTGTGGTGAATAACTTATAACTAGGAATAAACACTATGATTTAATTTGATGAGAAAAAATGTTGTTATCTGTCAATATAATACTAAATACTACAAAACCTGACTAAAATAAAAGGTTGATTTTAAAATTCTCTGTAAATTGATCAACATCAAGAAACAAATGCTAGGGACACATGATATTTTGGTTTGTTTTATTATAAAAAAAACATCAACAACATAATTATGCTAATACAGGGTACTGACAGCAGGAAAATAAGGTTAGATGACTTCAGACTATATCTATCTAACTGTCATAAGCACAAAAGAGATCACTTTGTGTTTGACGTCACTCTTTGTGACCTCATCAGGCATTAACCTTTGACCCGATTGGCAGCAGAGAGCTTGATGGACTCGATACCAGGAAGTAGATAAGGACACTTCAATACTTTAAAATGTAATCATGCATGAAGTAGTACCATACAATTCAGCTCGCAAATGAAATTTCATCATGGACATAACGTATAATGTACTGTACAGAAGACAAAGCTGTTGAAGCAGATAGTGTTCTTATGTAAAAGACACACTGTTTAATGTAAAACTGTGATGATGGTTTAGTTTGAATAATGTTTAGTTTGGTATGCCGTTCACAAGCATCTCAGCTCACAAACATCTCTTCCATGACAGAACTTCTAAACTTTAATACAAAACGAAAAAAGGTCAGTTTACCACACGAACGAACAAACACAACATTATAGCTTATAAAATTACAATTCAGGTTCAAAGAAAGACAAATTATTTGGTTTATACCCATACACGAGGTCTTTGAATCCCTTCTTAAACGGCACCAAAAACTCATAGCACATTTATTAAAACTCTACATCCTACATCAAATAGTTTAGCTATTAATACCTCTTAAGTTATGACCTTACTCTAGGTTGTAGGTTTGTTACGTAAAGCCTATTTACTAATAAATACAAAGAGTTAAAAATCAAAAGTGCTTAAAATGAAAAATATATAGAGGGAAAATGAGCGGAAATTGTGTCATCGAGGGGTCCGATGTGCCAAAACAGCAATATTGACTTGTTGGTAAATCTAGTTTCTGTAATCAATGAAAATGTGATTTTTAATCTTACAAAAATTAAGAGCTATACAAACAAATATATACCCGACAAAAGTGTATTTCCTGTGAGTTGAGCTCGCAAGAAATATAAACTCACACAAGTAATAAAATTTCCCTTTAGAATTGTGCCGTGAAATAGTCTTAAACCAAAACAAACGTGTCAAATCTGTCGCCGTCGCTTTGAACGGTCTAATCCAAAACGAAATCAAGTGTCAATCCCTTAAACACAATACATCCCTGAATATTTTATTACATTTAGAAACAACGATGTTCTAATAGGAGGACCGAACAAAACACATACAACTTCTAAATCCTGAGTGATCCCGTTCTTCTGTGACCCATTTTTCAAAAACTGCGTGGAATAATGCCACATGATTTAGACAGGTGAGGAAGAGCTAATGCTGGGAGTCCAGATGTTTTTGACCCTACGACCTACACTTAATGTATAGTACTGTTGCAGAGCATCCTATGACACAAGCAGACAGATGTTCAGATGTTCGGGACACGCTCCTAAACTACAACCTCAGAATGAAAACGAACCCCTCAGGTGAGGCAGTGGAGATGTGACCTCCTGTTTCTTAATCTTGCTTTTCTCTTCATCTGTGACTTTTTTCATCACCTCGATCCTGTTAACATACCTCGCCATCTCAAGAGTGACCCAAAGTGACCACGCTTTTAAAACAAACTTACAGAAACCTTCATATTCCCTGTCCGTTACAGCATTTACCTTTAGACTTTCGTCCTTCCTTTCTGCTGGCCATCCAGACTACATTCAACAACCTTCTTCACATGCATTTGTCTTGAATACTACTCACATCTTAAAATCTCCACTGCCCCAGCTAACACAGAAAATAAGTGCAATGGTGTGTTAAAGAGAAATATAAAGAGTGGTAATGATGGTAGAGAAAAGAATGGCGGGAAATGTTGGAGGGGAAAAGAAATTAAAAGTATTCCTACTTGAGTGCTATAAGGCCTTAAATCTTCATATTTAAGCAAAACGATGCTTTATTACTTTATTATTGTGCTTTTAAAATATCACCGTTTTCATCTTCAAGTCTTATTGGAGGGGGAATAGACGGGTTATTAAAATCAACAAAGATATAAAGTCAAGGTCATCCCCTCCCTCATCCTTATGAATTAGGAAGGTTGGGCGGGGCCTGAGAAAGGGAGGCGTGTCTACGTGCGGTTCGTCGAGACTCATTCGGGTTTCCCCAGGGTGGAGTGGGAAGGGCCAGGGAAGTAGGGTGTGGGGGTGGTACGGGAAAGGTGGGACTGGAGAGCGACGCGCTACGCCGACTGACCATGGCAGGCAGGCTTTGATTCCGCCGAAGACCATCCAATAAACTCCCCCCTGTTGCTATGAAAGTGGCAGATTCTTGCGGCTGGTCGGCGTCGGACCCCTTGAGCACTTTCTTATCCAATCCCAGTTTACGCAGCTGCTCCACGAGCTTGACGCTATTCCGCTCGGGCTTGTTTGGCTGCTCCTGAGGGAACCTATGATCCGGGCTCAGGAGGTCCGGTCTGGGGGAGCGACCGAGTTTTAGTCCGTAAACGTCTTGTAGGAAGAGCTCGGCGGGGCGGGAGGCCAGGAAGTTGTCCGAAGAGGTGGCGCGTGAGTCGAAGGGCACGGGAGAGGGGCACGGAGAGTGGGAGGGGGAGTTGGGTGGGGTACTGGGAAGACGACGCAGGGAAAGGGGCTTTTTTGGCTCCGTTACAGTCGGCCCTTGAGCAGAGATGCCTTTTTCCAGAACTAGTTTGGCGAGGCCACCGGGGGCCGCTGCGGGACGGCGAATGGGGAAAGAGTCACCCAGACTCAACCTGCAGGGTGTGACTGGAGTACTAGGACCGGTCCGAAGAGAACTGGGAGTGTAAGCGCCGATTGAAGCACTACAGACAGAGCTAACGAACAAAAGAGAAACACATTTGAATTCATGTCTGCAATAGAAAACATTATAGAATAATTGTAGAACTGAAAATTAGGTCTTATCAGGAGAACGTTCCATAAAAAATGTTATGTAGTAGTCAAACAATGTAGTAAACCACATTTCTTAAGATGTTTTGTAAGCAATAGTTCCTCTTAAACAAGTTCAAAACACCACAATGACACTATCTTACCTGGGTGTCACCTGTGTGCTGTCACTAGGATGCATGATCCGACAGGTAGTAAAAGTGTATGTGGAAAACGTTGAGCTTTGATATTTTCCAGGATTTACACCTAAGAAAAAAAAACATGATACAACATGTGATAAAACAGATCTTTAAAATCAAATCTTTTTTATGTCACAGATCCCTTGATGCATTCAAAGGAGGATTACAGACCCATTGGTACATTTAGCATTTTAAAGGAATAGTTCACCCAAAAATCTCATCATTTACTCACCCTCTTGTCATTTCAAACCTTTATGACTTTCTTTCTTCCCTCGAACAAAAAAGATGATATTTTGAAGACTAAACCAATGAGAGTAAATGGCTGCCACTTATCAACAAATATCTTCTTTTGTGTTCTGCAGAAGAAAGAACGTCATACAGGTTTGAAGTAATGAGACGGTGACAATGATGATGGAATTTTCATTTTTAGGTGAACTATCACATATCTGTCTATATCAAATAATATTTGTAGGACTCCCTGCAACACATGCCATTCGACAACTTGTAAAGTAAAGTAATTTACCTGTAGAGGGCGCTTTACACCCAAGATTTAGGGGGGGCAACGCTGTTTCAGAGATTCCAGAGGCACCCGCAGGTGCAGAACTGGCTGTCTGGTTGATTGCTGTTGCTATGGAAACCACAGCTGCTATAGGCACAGGGGAATTCCTTAGGGATGCAGGAAGGGGCGGGACATTCGTTGGCGTTTGGGCACGACTTCTCTCTCTCTTTTCTTCGGGAGTGGACGACGACTGCACGTGAAACGTAATCCCCCCGTCATCCTCATCTTCCTCGTTGGTCTTTGTGCTTCGTGCGGTTTCTTCCTTACTTGTACGCTCCCATGATGGCTTTTCTTGGTTTTCATCTTCTTCGAGATCAGTGAGTTGATAGACTTTGTCTTGAGGAAGAGAACGGAAACCTTTGGTGACGACGCCCGGATGGGGGTCTAGAATAGTGGCCAGGTGGGGTTTAGCCAGCTGCTGCCAGTGATGAAGGGTCAGAGAACCTAAAGGAGAAGAAAATAGTAGCAGGTGAGCAATATTTCCTAAAAACTAATTTTTCCGTGTGCATCCTTCACATCTCACCTTCCATCGGTTTCACAATCTGCAGTTTCTCAGGCAGAAAGGTTTTGAAACAGCTGGAGGAGATGGAGAAGTCTGATAGGTTGGTGAAAGAGGAAAACCCGCTTCCCATTGGTGAACTACAGCCGCTCCCGCCTCCTTCCAACTCGGCAGCCGCCAGCTCCTGCAGCTTCCGGTCTCTCTCGGCCTGGAAAAACTGCCGCTCGCACAGGAAGTTCTGCCTGCGCAGAGACAACCGATGTATAGCCGACGTTAAGTTGTTTCCTCCGGGAGAGCCGGGCTGACCCAGGCGAGAACGCTCTCTGCAAAACAGATGATTATTATAAACGACAATAAAAACATTTATACAGAAATAAACATAGTCACATCCCTTCTACAAACACTCACTTGGTGGCATCCAGATCCCTCTGGATCTCTTCCTCTGTGTGTGACTGATGGGGCAGCGCTGTCATGACAACACCGCCATGGGCGGAGCCAGGGATGGGAGGCATGGCGGCTTTCATCGTGGACTGATTCACCGCCCTCACAGTCTGGAACACACGCTTGTGGGCCGACCTTCAATCAGAAAGCAAGGTCAAAGGTCATTTGAGGTGAAGGACTGAATCAGGTGTGTAAAGATGTAAGAATGTGCCTCACCTCTTATCCTCAAAGGCGATCGCTTCCTCTACACTCACTTCTCTCCTCATTGATCCTTCAATCTCAGCCGCCAAAGAATCCTGAACGACAAAACGACGGTTATAACCGGATTCTAGTGTACAGTTATTGTCACGACGGTGTGTGAAGTGTCTCACCATAGGGTACAGTCCATACGGCAGGTGTCTGCGCAGGCCTGCAGATGGCGCGTTCTTACTGCGCAGTTCCTTAATCTCCTCCTGAGACTCGTGTAACATTCCAATGCATTCTGCGTTCCTGTCCACCATCTCCTTCAGCTGACACACACACACAAAGGTTTATATTGTGCAGGCTGTCGGAAGGGTCATTAAACCGCTGTATAGAGTATGTACGGCTTTTCAGAGTCACAGTGACTAAGCTGACTGTTTTAAACATGTTAACACCAGATTTCAGAAAACCAGAGGCTTTAATCCCACAGAATTATGATTTGTAAATCTGAGTTTGTGAGTTAGTGCACACTTGTGTGTGTGTGAGGTTCACCTCAGCAGTGAGCTGGCGTTGTGCTTCCTTTGAGGCCTGAAGATGAACTCTCAACTCTTCTTTCTCTAAGGCCAACTGAAGAACATAGTGTTATCACATGATTATACAATTCAGCAAACAGACACAAACACACAAGTACACTTCAACACACACAATAGTACACATCAACAAATACGCGTGCGCACACACACAATAATACACCTCAACATGCACACACGCACTCAGACGCACGCAGTGATATAATAAATGTATACATCGATACACAAACACAACATAAATACACACACTTACTGTATGCTATAACAAACCCATGCACACATGCGCACATGCACGCTACAAAACAACAAACAATATTGCAAATCAACACACATGCACGAACACACACACACATGATATTACAAATCAGCGCACACCAATGGACATGATAGTACATATCAACACACGGGCACACACACACACACACACACACACACACACACACACACACACACACACACACAATAGTATACATAATCATGCACGCACGCACACACACACACACACAATAGTATACATTATCATGCACGCACACATGATGACAAATCAGCACACAAATATCCACACGATAGTACACATCAACATGTGTGCGCACGCACTTAAAGTATGACATAATAATTGATACACACAGACACACAATAAATCGATACACATAAACAACACACACACACACGGACATTAATATAATAAATCGACACAAACACAACATGATATATCAACGCAAACACGAACACACACAATAGTACACATCGACCTGCACATCAGCACACACACATACCAGCCGACATTATAAATCGATACACAGACACAAAATAAACAAAAAACACACACATATATATATAATGTGTGGTAACAATCTTGAAAAATCTTCAATTGTTTAATGATTTTAAAACGTTTTGAAAGAATCACAACAGAAGATTCTGCACTAAAGCAGCATTTGCAGCATTGCGCTTTTTGTGTAGAAGGTCACATACTAACTGAAGCACACAAGATCTTCTCAAATCGTGCTGTGCTTTATCTCCCCATCCCCTGTAATCTAATACCCAGCTTATCACCGTCTTAAAAGTGCTGAGATCATGTGAAAGTGGTGCATGTCTTTTACTCTCTCTGACCTCTTTGATTCGGTGCTGGAGCTCAACGATCTGTGAGAGTAACTGTGCAATCTCCTCCTGATGTCTCATTAACGCCTCGTTCTTCATAGAGAGGTCCTCTGTCAGCGTCACCATCTGACTGTTCGATTCACCTGAAGTCAAGCATCAAATAAGTGCTCCTAAAATGAACCGATGATTTAAACAGTAAGCAGCACACAACAATGATGCTTTACAAAACAGCATTGGGTGCATCAGTCAAGGCAATCCCAGAATGCACTGCATCAAGCTGTGTCTCACGTCTAGATACTCACGTAGTTCTTTCACGCAGTCGTTCACCAGCTGCTGTTCCTTGTCCTCATACGTCATGGTTTCTTTCTTCAAATAACAGGCCTGCAGGACATCGGAGCTCACCATCAGACACATCTTTAAAGAAACACTCTTGATCTAACAGGTTAAAAACATTACACGCCTCTGATCTCAAAGAGAGGTTCTCCTCCTCCAACTCCTGTAGTTTGGCCTGCAGCGCCTCCAGCTGGTTGAGGGCGAGAGCTGCACCTGCCGGGGTAGAGTGACGGAGCGGCGTGGAGCAGCTGGAGTCGGTCTCGCTCTCCTCGCTGGCGCTCGCCACCATACGCAAGAGTTCATCCTTCTTGCCCAACTCGTGCTGAAGCTGATGAACCTGACAGAGTAAGATGTCAAAACAAAAAGTCACTTGCTCTGCCTCTGCAACGACTTTCTTTTCGGCTGACATCATCATAAGGTCTTGGAAATCGGTCACCGTATAAAGATAAATCGTGTTGTACCTGATCAACAGCCTGTGCGAGCTGTTCCTCCAGAGACTCGTTTCGTTCCTGCAGCACATGATTCCTCTGGAGGAGAGACTGACCAATCCGAGCGGCCAATTCCAGATCCCGGTCCCTCTAAAATGACATCACGCCATTACACAACCAATCAGAAACAACCTAAACAAAGCACTTCTTCACATCTAACAGTTCGTTTCACCCACTTCAGCCAGTAGATGTGTGACCACGTCAATGTCATTGTACGTCTTGGTCATCTGCTCCACCCGGTCAGAGCTGAGAACTACAGGGTGAACAAGATGAAACTGAAGTGAAATTGAAACATTCACACATATACTGTACAGACATTTATCCTACAGGCATTCAGGTAACACGTGTTTTCTTAGGCTAGACCGAAACAGAAAGTGATAAAACACCCAATTACATGCGTATGCATGCACGATACTACACATACCACCTGACACAAAAGGTGCATTCATAAAAACATGTCTATTTAGAATCACATGCATTTACTACAGACATGACTTATTCTAAGACTCCTTGAGGCTGTCTACAGGGTTCAGTCTTTAAAGGAGTCATATTCTACTCTATCATACATTTGAATTCATCCATATATTTCTATACATAATTTAAAGCTTTGGGTTGTGACATCACCTAAAAAGAGCATGACATGTTTACTATGATATGACCCCTTTAACCTTTGTTCTCTACAAAAGGCATCTATGTATGCTGAGGTGAGGTGAGGTCTGGTACTAATAGATGCTGACGCCAGCATATACACAGAAAATAAAAGTGTGAAGGTGAGACGGATAAAGGCAGCTTCAGAGAGAAAGACAGCAGGTTACCTTTAGAGAGACTGTCAGAAGCATTATGAGCATATGAGGAGGAACCCACAGCTAGAAATGCTGCAGAATATAGAGAGAGAGCGATAGAGAGAGAGATAGATATAGGATATAAAGCACATGACAGTAGTCATTGTTCCCTTCCCATTAGCACTCCTGAATTAAGACAAATTCTTCTCATTAGTATAAAAACACAACCACCACTATAATAAACTACATCCTTATTTATTTATTTATTTAATAATATTGAATTTTTGCATAACAAGCCAGTATTTTTATCTCCCATCACACAAACCTGTTAACATGACAGATTTAAAGTGCATCATCCTTTAGCCTTTTATAAGTCTGGACCACCTTAAATGTTATTGACATGTTTTTATATTTGGGAAGGAACATCATCAAAAACCTGTAGTGTACCGACAGACATGCTCTTCTGCTCACATTTCATCAGAATCTCCCTTAAGGCACAAACCACAGGAACACAAAGTCGACCTCGAATCATCATGACACAGCAGTCGCAAAGACTTTGATCTGCTTTGTCTGCATTCAAGAATTATCTAAGCAAACATGAAGTCCAGCAGACATCAGCACTAAGAGACATTACTTAACACAGACACGTGAAGACCTTTGATCGCTAGTAAAACATCACATCAGTCAGTATGGTCAGTTCACCTAGCAAATAATTTGATGTCATTTATGACCATCAAACGTACAAAACATTTTTGACATTGTAATAAAGGCGATGTTTAACGGAACAGCCAAATGGATTACGATAACTCTTCTGAAAACAACCCTTGGTTATAGCGCTCAGTCTTTTGGTTTTAGTAACAGTAAATCCACAAATGTACAATGATCTCAACACACTAACCACAGTTTAACCAATTACATGGTGTAGTAAAACTATGGTAATAGAAATGGAAATCAATGATATGGTTAATACACTTTTACTATAATAAACCGTGGTTACTTTTCCTGAGAGAAACAGGAAGACTAACCATCGACAATTACATTTGATATTGATTTTATTGAAAAATGTATTATTGAATATTTGCAAATGTATTATTTACTGCATTCAAAATGTGAGGTTTGGCCGATTCCTCTTTATAAAAACACTATAGTAAATACATTTTCCTATAATAACACTATTTGAAAGAGCTCAAATATTCTTGCAGAGATGTAGATTGAGCTATATAGCATACTGTATTTTATATATTTTATAGAAACTAGAGGTGAACAAAGTATTTTTACTCATTTTAAATCTTTAATAAATCATATTTTAAAAATGTAGTTCTAATGAAAGATTTAAGTTTAAATAAAATTGTATTGTTTTTAAAAGGAATAGTTTAATAGTTTAAAATGAAAAATCTGTCATCATTTACTCACTCTGTTGTCATTTTAAACCTCTGTGATTTTCTTTCTTCTGCAAAACACAAAATAAGATATTTAAAAAAATGTTTGCTATTAACCAAAAACCGTTGGTCTACATTGACTTCTATTGTGTGGATTGACACACAAAACCAATGCAAGTCGAAGGGACCAATGGGGTTTTCTGTCACAATTTTTTTTTCTAAATATCTTCCAGCAGATTCGAAAGAAAGACAATCACACTAGTTAAGTTAAGAAAATCAGGACAGAATTTTCATTCTGAAGACAAACTATTTATGTTAAAGTGGATTAAAAGTTAAATAATTATGCATATTACGCAAAAGCTTAACCTTAAAGGGATAGTTCGTCCAAAAATGAAAAATCTGACATAATTTACTCACAATTTAAAACAATTTCTTCGTTCCTATGAACACAGAGAAAAATATTTGAAAGAATTTTAGCAATTTTCAGTTCTGGGAAATCAACCACTACCATAGTACCAAATATATTGTTTTTTTTGTTCTGTTGAACACATAATGAGATATTTTGAAGAATTAAGAGTCCTTTGGCACCTTTGACTAGCATTTAATTCTTCCTACTATGGCAGTCAACGATGTCCCGGAACAGAAAAAGACCAACGTTCTTCCAAATATCTTTCTTTGTGTTTGACACAAAAGTTCTTAATACAGGTATGAAATGACATGAGCGTACGTAAATGATGACATCATTTTCATTTTTGGATGAACTATCCCTTTAATTAGCTACCGACTGCCTCCCTGGTTATTTTTACTCTCTGGATCATCACCCAGCTGTAAGAAACTAGGGCAGAAAGTCTCGGCACGTCCCTGACTGTGCTCCCCTCTCTTTACAGTGACCCAAAGCCACCCCACCTCTCTTTAGACATTAGCCGACCATCATCATCCAGTTCACACGGACCCCTGCTAACTACTTCCTGTTAGCCCCCGATTCGTCTCTGCCATTCCTGGATCAAACCAGGAGGCTGCTATTTATTTCCACCCCATTATCTGATTTATAATACAGATCGATGCAGAAATATGAACTGTAATGTTCTGAGACAAAGCATTTTTGTGGCTCTACAAGACAGCGGATAATGAATGTTTTACCCGAGACAATTAGTCTCGCAAGTTATCGATTTAACTGGACAAAGCACTTCCTCCCATCTAACAGCGTGTTTATTTTTGTTCACGTCTTGAGTTTTGCTGCAATGAACTGTATAGCAATTTAAAAAACAAAATGCACCAACACTGTGTGTTGTTAATACAGAATTCAGTAGGAAACAGCTCATGTCGGATCAGATACCTCGCATATCGACAGGCTCCTGATGACATCAGCACCACATGAGCGCTCACAGACGACATCAGCGCAAGTAGTGCAAGATGCAGAGAAACAGGAGCCTACACTTCCTGTGCACAATGCAAGTATATGCCCCAAACTAGTCGAAGAAAATGTCCAAGCAACAATGCCAGCAGAATGCCCCAAATATACATTCAACAGCACAAAAAACACACACTGAGAAATCTCTGCCGTGAGTTCACCCTGAATGTCCTGTCTCTCTTATAGATGACCTTGCAATGTCAGAAGTCCTGCACGCCCACAAACGCTTCAAAACAACACACACACACAAACTTATCCTCGCTGCATGTAGCAATCCCAGCTCACCTTCTGCAGCAAACTGATCATAGAGATCTTCATTCAGTATGTTTAAAACCGGCATGTCTGCTCTCTTCTTCACTTTACTCTCTATGTATACATCTGCTTCCACCCCCTGCCTTCCCGACTCACACGGAATTCCTGTGCCCTTGCCAGGGCCGGGCACACACACACACTCACTCACCCTCAAGCATATAAGCCTAAGTGTTAGGGAATAACTTACTAAAATTAACAGGTTGATTAACAATCTTAACAGGGTGAGAGTGAGCCGTTGGTTGCAATTTTGCCACTAAATTTCACAAAGTTGACCTTTGCAGTTGATTCAGATTGATGCTTTTCTAATTCTATAAATGAATGACATAGCAATACTCTATTGAAGAGATTAGATTATTATAAATCATTTTTAATATACTGCATCTCAACATTGAACAGATCTTTGTTCTTGACACCGTGTTATCTAAACAGAAATAGCAACTAAGCAGTCACGCACACGTGTTTGGCTACATACACACACACTGGGTGACTTACTCATGTAGCGGAAAGTTTCCTCGGCCAGCATGGGAGAGATTGCGCTGGGTTCTTCAGGAGAACAGGCGGGTGAGATGACCCAGTCCTGACCCTCATACAGATATAAGGAGTCCCTGCCGCAGCCGCTGACATCTGCGTCACACAGCTTACTGCCCTCGTCTGCAGGAGTCGCAAAAAGAAAGAAATTAAGACAATGCACATTTTGTGTTATAAAAGGTTTCTGTAGTAAACTCTATGTTTTAAGTTTTACTTTCTCAGACTCTCAAACACACCTGTCCCAGCAGCTGTTTCCTTCTTCTCCACGCTCATTGGCTTCACCTCAAACATTCTGATTGGTCAGCTGGGCGAATGAGGGCGGGGCTTCGCTCTCATGCCCAAACCGCACAAACAGAAGATTTTCGCCTTACATCATGTTTTGCATCAAAACACAGCTGAGGTGTACAGACTCCAGACTTCATCTGAAAGAAACCCACAACAACAGTATGATATTGACAAATTGTCCCTTTGCATGTTGACTGAAGGACACACAATTCTGCAAAACAAGTCATCTGTATAAAATGTCTTCTTTATGACAACCTCTCTCTCTGTAATATGAAAAGCTTGGCAGGATTTGTCCCTCCAGCTGTTGGGCAGATTAACAGTTCATTGCACACGGCTCTCAACATTAATAGAAACACACTTGGTATTTTAATTTTAATAGAAATCGGAAACTATGAATGCACCATAACGTTTACAGAGCACGATAACATTGGCCGACTTCAAAACATATCAAAGCGTAGTTGAGAAATGGTTAATCTATCGATATTGTTGTAAATGTGTGGTTAATATGGTTTTGATACAAATAAAACCAAAATACTACGCTCACTAATAGATAACACAAAGTTATCATTTTCGTAAGGTTTCCTTCCTTCCACGTGTATTGAGGGGGAGAGATCAAAACAAACAAACTCTCCTCCAATTGTTCCTCACCGTAAACAAAAGTGAAAGTTCGAAATCAGCACTTGTTTTGTGTGAGGTTACCTTTTATAACCTCAAGGCACGTTATTTTCTGCCCTATTTCTTTTCATAAACGTTCAACTAAACTTTATCATAAAATGTAGCACATTCACGTTATTTATTTGCAAAAATTGTGTGGCTGGCTATATTATTGTTACTATAAATTTTTTTTTAAATGTTACTGGCTCATGTCACATAATTCACAATCATCTATTTTAAACCCTTCCCCTTCCTGTCTTTAAGGAAGTTTTTTTGTAGGAAGTAAATACTGTGATGACAATTTCTGTACTCTTACCGACAATGCACTGGACCACGATAGGAAACATGTCACCAATATATGAACTACAAATAATGGAAGCTTTAATGATCAGACTGATTTTCATATAACAAACTTCCTCTGTGTCTTGTCCTCACCGGATGAGAATGTCTACGTGGATACGTCAACATTATTCAAATGTAAAGTCATATTTGTCAGGGTGCGGTTCTGCTGTTCAAATGCTTTACTGCCTCTTTAATGGCATACGTTCAAATTTCTTAATGAACACAAACATCCAAGAATGACATATAATCTGTTCTCCAGGTCAGAATGGATATGTCCTTGTCGGTCAATGCTGAATTAAATAGAATTTCTTTCAATATATTTAATTGTGATTTCAAGGGGATTTAAAGGAAAAAGACCCTTCAATAACAGAATCTTGTCTTGATGATTCTTATAGGAAGATTCATTCTGGACACAAAATCACATGATCCCATGTGCGAACCACAAATGATCCTCAATGTTAAGACATGATCAGTTAAAACCCCTGTAATCGAATAGGCAACAGTAACATATGATCGAGACCAAAACAGCGATGAAACCATCCCATCATATTCATAACGCCAGCAGGTATCATTATGGCAGATTATACAGTTCGGAAAATTAATCACGTTCAATTGCACGATCACAAAATGAACTTTAACACTCACAAAACCATGCACTGAGATGCACGCATATGTGTTTTGATCTGCATATTGAGTCGGATGGATTTCTAATGGACAACAGCCACCCAACATCGAGAAACACACCCGTGATTCTCACCCACCGCGACCGTCAGATTCACCCACTCACACCTAACGTTATACGCATCAACATCAGCCTGGATAAAGATGAAATTCACCCCGTCTCTTACCTCCTGGTGACTTTAAAGGCGTTTTTCTGAGCGCTACTGGCGCATGTGGCCGCTGTCACCTCGTACGTTGAGACAATAGAGAAGCGCGCGGAGGGAGGGGTGGGGGCTGGCTAAGTTTTGGGCAGATCGTTACATTACGAAGCGTTTCTTTCGAGATAAAAGTCCCACCAAAGCGATATCACAGTTTTGCCTAAAATGTAAAATAACGATAATAAATATTAAATCGTCTAGTAAATTATAAATAGCATATATTTATGTATGCGTTTTATTATATGAAATATAAATATTTGTTGGTACTATTATTCACTATAATTAATTTTGAATGGAAATTGTTAATGTTGTAAAGGTTTGTACGAATATATTTATACACACACACACACACACACACACACACACACACACACACACACACACACACACACATATATATATATATATATATATATATATATATATATATATATATATGAAGAGTTTGGATCCATAACTCCGCTTTAAAGAAAATCAAAAATCATGTTTTTTATTATGTCATCATGTTTTTATTGTATTTTATTGTGCTAGTTAGCTGTATTTTGAGAATAAATAGAGTATAAAGAAACCAAACCGATGTAAATTTGAGTGCATTTTCTTGAATGAATTACTTATTTAGGAAACTGTGTCAATTATCAGTTATAAAACAACAGAGCTGTGAAATAATAAATGAAGATGACTTTTATTATGCACAAATGATACAGAAGTTTAAAGTAATCTGGAGGGGCATCTCTATCTATTGTAAAGACTTTATTAAGTGGGATAGGGTTTCCTTAAATCACTTTAAAATATTGTACGGGACAACAATAAAAATGTTAACGTTTTAATGTTTACATAAGGACTTTTAACACATAAAAGCTCGTTGGTTGCCAAAAGACTCTTATTGTGTAAATTGCTCAGCTACGTCTAGCATGACGTGAGCTCAGCTGTGACCGTGAACAAAAGCTTTGGCAAGTCAAGTTAGAAATGTGATTTAAGGAGAGTTGCAGTGCGTGATTTTTTTCACGCATCAAAACTCTGACGTATCCTTTGTCACTGTAACTGGTGCTCACTGTGAAATCCGTTTGGGGAAATCGTTTCTCCAGATAAACCTTCATCCTCATCCATAACAATGGTAAGTTATTGCTATATCTTGTTTACATCGCACCTAACAGATTTTAACGTATAGAAAACGCTATAAAACAGTCCAATTATTTAGCACGTGCAAATAATGTCAATTCTGCAGTTGTGAGTTGACGTTAGATCATGCTTTCTATTGGCAGTCATGAAATGCAAAAATGCATCGTTAATGGCAAATGCATATGAAGCAGTGTAAATTAAATATCCAACTCCTGCTCATATTATATTATTAAAATAAAGCATTGCTACTTTTAACAGATATTCTCGTTTGTACATGCCGCCACGGTCAAGGACTAGGAAGGGCGCGTGCGGTCAGACGACGCAACGATTACAGTTACTTAATTTACAATATTAGTGTAAAGACCTGTTTGTCTATTTGCCTCATGCATTATGCCTACATGCGCATTTATATATTTATTTTGAAATCAATGTGGCTGTGGGCTTCTTTTGAACAAGGACGTTATTTGTTAATAGTTTATATTTCTCTCATTAATAAGCTTCCTTGCAATCATGACCTCATTCAAATCTGACTAATGTATTCATTACATAAAAACACAACATGAGCAATGCCTTCCAATGGAACCGTGATGTCCAGTCTTATTTGCCTCGGCAGAAGCGACAGTCCATCAACCAAGATAAAGTCTGTGATGATGTCTGAGAGGAGATCAGACCTCAAGACTTATAAGGGGTGCCAGACATTGACTCTGGCTGCTCTGTTCATGGACACAGGTTGTGATACATGCATGGGGTTTAAAGACCGGAATAAATATACTGAGGATTTTCAGACACAATGCATTTAAAATCGACATTGACAAACCGATGAAAAAAATCTTTGTAAGCTTATTAGATGATAGCGACATGTGCGCTTGAGATAGTCTGATTGTTTTTTTCAATGCTTGGTGTGTAGGACGCTAAAGGAAAATGGCATACAGGGATGAGATGAAGTCTGTATCATTTACCCAGTGGAATCCGAGCAAAACCAGGTAAGCAAAATACAGATTCTGCTTCTTGAGCAAAATTGATTACGATATTTGTGTTCTTGGACATGTGCTTGACATTGTTATTCCCTGTATTTAGATGTGCGACTCTACAGTCGGATAAATGCACTCCAGTGAAGCATTAATTAAGCCAAAAGGACCTCATGTCATTTCTGGTAAGTTGTATCTGTTTTGTACAGCTTTTTGGTCTTTGTGCAAACCCAAGGAGCCTAGTATCCTACTAGTATTTTAGAAATCTTGTATTTGAAGATCCAGATTGCATTTCATGTTTAGTATGATATTTATATGTTTTTGAGGGTTTGTCATTTCATGGGATGAAGGTGTTCTCTTAGCAATATTCATGGCCTGATTGTTCTTTAGTCTCTAGATATCTTCACATTTAATAATAAATGCCCTCATTAATATTCTCCAGTCACTCACCACACAATCCCCCTCCTCGCCTCCCCTGTCCTACTGAATGTGTTAATATCTCACAGTCTTGATTGAAGGAATGTTTGGGTTTAGTATCTTGGTTATGTTTAGTATCTGTAACATACTGCATATACTTTCAATTTTATATTTTTTCAATGTTTTCATCAACTTCATGTCAAACTGGAATTTATCGTTGTTCTGGGGCTAGACTGTATAGTAAGAAATCATTTTTGTGGTAATCAAATAATTTTCTGCTGCATGTTATTATAATAAATAATATTACATCACAGCCACAATTTCCTGATGGATAAAATCAAGACATACTCTATATTTTTTTAATAAATATCCAGTTTTGGAATATTGCTTTTATTATTATTACTATAACATATTAGTATTAGTATTAAAAGGGACTGAAAAGGCCCTTTCATGTCAAATTAAGCCCTGAACGGTCCTTTAAATAAGACCTTATTTAAAGATATTAACAAACCATTGTACCTGAGCATCTTCATCATCTCCTCCATCCCACCCCATGCACTGTCATGCATAATCATATTATGCATATTAGTCATACCTCATCTGCATATTAACATGTGGGTGGGGTGTGTCTCATATCTCCTCCCCTTTTCTCCTCCCCTCAGGACTGTGCCTGTATCTCTAGTCACTCACAAGTCCAGTCCATCAGCATAGAGGAGCAGTATGAAGACATCAGCCACCAGGTCTCGGTCAGTATAGTCTCATAGCAGATTGCAGATTTAGTGAGGCTAAGAGTTTAAGGCTAAATTCTGAAATTAAGAATTGGGTCCCAATTTTAGTTTGAATCATGTATGCCTATAATCTATATAAAACAAGCACACATTTCCATATGTTGAAATTTTTTATTTAATTTTTTATAATATTAGAATTTATTATAATGAAAAATTAGGACTGTCAACCGATTAATCGCATCCAGAATAAAGGTTTGTATTGACAAAATATACTGTATGTCTGTGTTCTGTAATAATTTTGTATTTATAAACACATACATGCATATGTTTTTAAGAAAAATATAAAGATTAATAAACATTTATATAAAATTTAAATGGTTGGTAAAAATAATTAAATACAAATAAACATTTCCTAAATATGTATACGTGTTTTTGTGTGTGTTTATGTTAAAAAAATCAAAATTATTATGCGCAGTACACAGACAGTACATAAAACAAATATTTTTTACTAGATGTGGTTAATTGTGATTAATCGTTTGAAAGCCCTATTTAAAATGTAGATTTTCTTAGCATATAGTATAGTATACATAAAATAATATTTAAAATATTAATGAATACTACTAATAAAGTTGTTTGTATGTATGATAACATGCTTCTGTATAATTCATTAAGATTAGCAAAATGAATGATTAAAACTACTATTAAACATTTCAATTTAATTCCACTTCCTCACATTCAAATTGTACTGCTTCCTGTTTGCGATTCGGGAATTTAATCAAAGTTCAAATGATACATTTTAATCTAACAAAAATGGCTGACAAAAATCACGTGACCACTTTCCCCACTCCCATTGGACATTGCCACATCATGTTGCATCAAACTCATCTTGGTTTCCCATGTCGCCCAAGATCACCAACTCTTTCAGTCACTGTGTCGTTGCAAATTATTGTCATTGTGCGGCCCTTTAGGATAAATTCGCTCAGATACGTCAGTGGCTGTCTTACTTTGTTTTATGAGGGACACAACGTTCCTCTAGATGCTTCACAAGTTCTGTTGTGTGTAGCTTTGTTGAGTTGTTGTGATTTCAAACTCTGAGTGGATCCATTGTGTTGGTCATCACAACAGTTTTCTGTTTCGTCCATCTGGAAGAAAGGTCATTTGTTGTCCTTTGGTCAAAAGATACATTTGTGGGCTTACTGTAGAAATTCTCATGCGGCGTAGAGAGACTGTGTTTGTCCTGCATACCTGAGCTGTCCTTGTAGTCCAAAAATGTTTTATTAGTGTTTCTGTCATTTTTATAATGTAGTTTAATGTAAAATGTTTACCCTTTTTCTGTCACTTAGATAATTTTTTGTCAATGTCCTTTGAAGACTTGTATTTGTATTCAGTCTTTGGATGTCTGCTTTTAAATGTCCCGTGTGTCAGCTTTCTGTGTGTGATGTGTCTTTGTTCAGACGTGGACGTGAGTGTTTATGTGTTTGTGTGACAGAACAGTGATGTCTCTGCGTGTTCTCTGTTGACGGCTGACGATGACGTCACAGGTCTTTCCACTGACCCCGCCCACTATCAGCTGCTGTCACATCTGGGTAGGGAGCAACAGACTTTATGCAGTGTTTTGTGTTAACCGTTCCCTACAATGAGTCTCAAACATCCCTGTTTACTATGTTCCTGTATGGTTTATTCTGTGTGTGACATTATATGTGTGTGTGTGTGTGTGTACAGGGCGGGGCTTCAATAACCTCAGTCAGGTGAGCGTGGTGCGTCACACTCCATCCGGTCGGCTGGTGGTGGTGAAAAACACAAATCTGGATGAGTGTACGGAAGATGAGCTCTTGCAGTTGATGGTGTGTACATTCACAACCGAATAGCGAATTGCGGATAGTGTTTTTTTTTACTAATATGTAAAGTATTGTTTTCCATGAATCACTCGGTGTGTTCGTGTTTTATTTGCAGAACGAGGTTTTGTTGTCCAGGCTGTTTCGTCACCCAAATCTTCTAACGTCCAGACTGGTGTTCAGCTCATGCTGTGAGCTGTGGGTTCTGTCTCCGCTCATGAGTTACGGTTCGTGTCCTGTGTCATCGCTGTCTTTGACCTTTTGTAGATCACAGCTACTTGATCCAACGTCCCTCCTGCTTTCAATCAGGTTCTGCAGACTCTCTTCTCAGGGCGTATTTTCCAGATGGAATGAGTGAGTCTCTGATTGCGTATTTAATGTATGGGGTGTTGAAAGGCCTGGAGTACCTGCACCACATGGGATATGTGCACAGGTGAGAATCTGAACGCAGATTCTTGTTTTTATCTTTTCTTCTCTTCTTGTCTCATCTCATTATGAGACGCTTGGT
Organism: Barbatula barbatula; assembly: GCF_947034865.1. Taxonomy (NCBI): domain Eukaryota; kingdom Metazoa; phylum Chordata; class Actinopteri; order Cypriniformes; family Nemacheilidae; genus Barbatula; species Barbatula barbatula. The sequence goes on along the minus strand of NC_136770.1, from coordinate 4,567,123 downwards.
TCCTTTTCTCATTTTCCTTTATTTAGCTCATCTTTTAACTTCTGGGCTTTTATTTGTTTTCATTTAATCATGTATTGATTTCTCATCTGATCCTTTATTCTCATCCCTTCCTAACCTTTCATTTCTCTTCCTGCCTCGTCTTATCTCTTCAGTTCAGGAATGGAAGTCCATTCATATTTATTTGTATAATGCATTTCACGGTACTGCAAAGAAACAGTAAAGCAGCTTTGAAAGACAGTATCAGATTTTTACTACACGATAATTCATGATCACAATATTATCGCAATATATTTTCATTTTCAACATACGTTTTAATAAATAAATATCGAATTCATATTTAATTTAGTTTCTTCTTTTTTTGGCCTGTGAATCACGCTCGTAATACAAGGGAGAGTTTGTAACCTCTTAAAGTAAAATGTTAAGCAAGTGCTGAATAATGACAATATCTGTAGTATTAACACAATATTGAAAACCATAGTTTTTAATATCACGTTTATTGGCAAACCAGTATATTGTGGCACCGATATTTTCCATATCTCATAACCAGAATAGTTTTGTGATGTCAAATTTGGGGGTTGGTGTATTGATTCGAAGCTGACGGGGGTCCTTGCAGGGGTCTGATTCATCTCATGCCGTCTCTTCTGCAGGGGTGTGAAGGCAAGTCACGTGTTGTTGTCGGCAGAGGGTCGTGTGTGCTTGTCAGGACTTCAGAGTGTGTACAGTCTAATGAAGGATGGCAAGAAGATGAGGATGGTGTATGATATGCCTCAGCACAGTCCGTCTCTTCTGCCATGGTTGAGTCCTGAGCTACTGCGACAGGTGAGCACATAACACAGATCCTCAAGAACTCTCAAAATAGACCCAGGCTATGTACAAATTATGCAAGATTATGGTGGATTGTTGTTTTCTCTCCTCGTAAAGGATCTTCATGGCTATGGTGTGAAATCGGACATCTACAGTCTGGGAATCTTGGCTTGTGAGTTGGTCACTGGCCGCGTGCCTTTTCAAGACATGCCGCAGACTCTGGTACCACAATTTTTTCAAAGCCTACACCATCTGCTGTGTTATTGTAAGGGTTTAATGTACTGGAAGGCACTCAACTCACTTTTTCCACAGATGCTGCTCCAGAAGTTAAGGGGGTCTCATTCTTGTCTCCTTGACGTCTCGCCTTACCCACTCGGAGACCTCGGGGCGCTCAAAGTGTCCCGTTCTGGCGTAGATTCGGGTATCGGCGAGAGCGTCGCAACCGGAAGTCTGACTCGTACGGCAACCGCAGAGAGACCCCAGAGCCCCGCCCCCAAAAACCACTCGACCACTCTGCACAACCTGGTCGAACTCTGCCTGCAACAACAGCCTGACAGCAGGTAGTGATACCGAGAGACTGTCCACATTGAATAAAATGAGTTCATGGTCCTTAGTGAATTCCGTGTGTGTGTGTTTTAGGCCCTCAGCAAGCGCTCTCCGCACCCACCCCTTCTTCAGACAGGTAGAACCTTATGTTACTTTTCAACGAATTTACCAATGAATGACATTTTCTCACATTCCGTTTAAAGACAGTTCAACCAAAAATAAAATTTCGGTAATCATTTATTCATCCTTATGCTGTTCAAAACCTGTTTTTGACTCTTTCTTCTGTGGAACACAAAAGAAGATATTTTGAAAAATGTCACTGGTTTTGTGTCCATACAAAGGAAGTCAATGGGGACCAATATTGTTTGGTTAACAACGCCCTTCAAAATATCTTCTTTTGTGTTCTGCAGAAGAAAGGAAGTCATACAGGTTTAGAATGTCATGAGGGGGAGTGAATCAGTTAGTTTTGGATGACCTATCCTTTAAATAGTTTTTTTATTGTGTTCTTTTGATCAGACCCACTGAATGAGCATTGTCAACTTTTGGAAAAACTCATGCTGATTTTTCTTAAGTATGTCTTATGTATTTCGGTGTGTCGTCTAGGTAAAGAAACACACAAGAGACTCCTTCCTCAGTTTGATGTATCCAGCCGTGCCAATGTCCTGCCCTCCAGACACACCTCCATCTGAAACCCCAACAAAGACCTGTAACAGCCCCTCACCCAATGAGCCAGAAGATGAGATGTGGGACTTTTCCTAACCCCCCCTTTAATTCTCACTCCATCCCTAAATATAGCCTTCGAATACAATTACATTTTCTCTTCTAAGACATGGTCACTTTAAATATCGCACAGGTCATCTTAAAGGGATAGTTCATTTAAAAATGTAATATTCAGTCATCATTTATTCATCATTTAGCCTCTGGTTCATAACCATTAAATGACTTTTTCTCATGTGATACAGTGGAAGCCGACATTCTTCAAAATATCTTATATTCTGTTCTATAGGATAAAGTAAGTCAAACAGGTTTGAAATTACATGAGGGTCAGTAAAACATGAAACAATTAATATTTTTTGGGTGAAATATCCCTTTAATTGTTGGCGGAGCTGCTTAGATATCTACAATGATGATTTGCTACGATTCTTATCTGCAAAATTGCAATGTGCAGATGTAAATGTGACCATGCCTTTCATTTAACTGTTTATCCATCATTTAATGTGTTAAAAATGCCTCTACATTTAGTATTTCTAGAATCTGATAGGTATGTCTAATATAAGACTGTAGATCAGTGGTTCTCAGACTTTTTTGATATAAGGCCCCCTTTGTGGGACCCCCCAAATAAAGGGAAGCTTGAAAATTTGATCGAACCAAAAACATATTCACTTTACAATTCTGTAACATTAATTTACTCTTAATTTCTATATTTCATAAAAAAGCACAAAATGTATTCTGGAGCCATCTTGTGACCCCCTGTTTGAGAACCACTGCTGTAGATCAATTATCACCACAAACCTATTTACTGTGATGTATTTACTCTCTTTTAGCTGTGCCAATCTCAACCACTCGGAAAGTTTTGGTTTGTTATACTCTGGGATTTATTTTGCTAATGATGGTTTAGATTCCTCCATCATTGGAATCTGTGTAGAGAATCACTATGCAATATACTTGATCTTCCATTTTCAGTATAACAAGTGCACCTGACATATATCTAATATATAATTGTTTGCATTTTTTTATATACAGAATTACTTCATAAAGATGACAAACAATGTTTAGACATTGTTTGTGACAAACAAAGATGACAAACAAATGCTGATTTAAACATACATGGCATACTACGCCATTGTTCATAACACAATGTAACAAATATTTTCAAAAGTTGTTTTTTGCATAAATTGTTTCTGTTTATAACGTTTAACATGCAGAATACAAAACTCACATATTTTTTCAACATCAACGGTACTCACAAAAACAACAAAAATATTTTCACACATTTTTACATAACGTGTTACATTCAACGGTTTAACATAACGGTTACTAAAAATGAGTCTTTCAAAAATTTAGAAGTGTACATTGGATCGTTTTTGTCTTTTATTCTGTCCTCACGAACCAAGCTCCAGATGTAGTCACCCGTCATCGCTTCATTCCCACTTCCCTTTGCTAAAGACATTTTTAGAATTGTCTGACAGTGACAATTGGAAAATAATTTTTTAAAATTGTTACAGTTTTGTTTATTTGCAATATACCGATGGAAATATTGATATAAGCTCAAAATTAACTTGAGCTTATTATACACTAAAACATTGATGCTACATGAAAATAAATATTATTGCAATAATTAGCACCACAGAATTGTACAAGAACTATAAAACGTTTGCAGGAAAAACAGTTTTTACACTGTGTAATTGCACAATACATACATTTTACATTCAATTTTTTAAGAAATAGCATGCGTCATATACTCCATACTACTAAAAGCAGCACACTTGTATTCCATTCCAGGTATATCCTTACATTAGAGGTATGATCTGACCTTTCTGTTTGATGTTCACAAGTCCACAAGCAGTCTATCGGGTCATGACATCAAATCACTAGATGTGAGTGAAGGCATCAAACTGAGCCATGAGTTTGCATGTGTGTCCTGTAGTGTTTGTGAAGGACGTTCCCTTGTGCCAGTGAATTTTTAAAGAGAGCCTATGTACAGTATTACTGTGTGTGACTGTGAGTATCTCTGTGAAGACACTGCACACGTTTTAATCCTGTGAAGAAAAGCAAACCATCAGTGCTGCACTGTTCGACCCACCCATTAATACTGCCTCAAAAATAAACTGTATGCTCTGAATGGGATTTAAATGAATCCCGGTTGAACTGGTGAACTGAGCAGCTTTAACTGTGACTGATATTCTATTTGCTGAAGACATTTTATGTTTTTTTATGTTACTTGTATGATACATTTAGATTTATGATAAATATATTCTTACCTTGTTTCTTTACTCTTTGGTGACGTGTCATTTCTTTATATTCTACAGACTGTGGCATTTCATAAGTCACAAAAAGTTACATGAAAAAGTTACATCTAAGAGATGAACTGAGAATAGGGCAAATTATGTTAATTTTACGAAGATAAAATAAAAAATGAATGAATAAATGTATACATTAAAAATATTTTCATTTTACTTACTATTCTTATTAATTGATGATTGATTCCTATGATATACAATAATTGATTTTTAAAGATTATATTTATGTACTTCACATAAGCTAATTCATATTTGAATGTATTTTTTATTAAATTTAATTCATTTAAGCTTTTAGAATGCTATTTTTGGTTTATTGATGAAATAACATAAAAATCTTGATCAGTTGCTTTCTCATTTTAGTGTCGCTAAAGTTGAATGTGTAATATTTTGTGGAAAAATTCAATCTGTGAAATGTTTATGGTGTTACAAAAAAGACCAAATATTAACAGCAAACGTTTTAAACTGTACAAATCTTTTTATTTTAAGGGTACTTTCCTGTGTTTTCGTTCTTTGGCCAGTAGAGGGCTGTCATTAATAACATATATTTATTGAGAAAAATAAGAAATATCTTGAAATGTTTTATTTGAACAAAACGTTTATTTGTGTGCAGAATTCTAATAATAACCAAATGACTTTGACCAATGAAAACATTGAAAATTCTTACAAGTTGCAAACTGCGATGGTTTATTCTAACAGTATATATATATATATGTATATATATATATATATATATATACATATATATGGTCAAATGTTGTTGTGTTTTATCTTTTGACTCCGTATGTTCCTAGTGTGCACGTTTTGATGAAAATACGATCTCTTGACAACTGCTGAATTATAAATGAATATTCATTGTGCCAAGGCTTCACCACAACATCATTGGTCATTTCGACAGTTTCGACCACGCCCACTCGCACGGGCTCCACATAGGCAACGGAAAGGAGAGCGTGTTGTCGTAAAACATATAGGAAGCGAAAAAACAACACACATACTGCAGCCCGTATATACGCGCACACACACGCACACACACAGTAAAGCGATCTGGTCCTGAGCTGTCGTATTATAGTCCGATGATAATCGTCATATGAATCCGGGCTGTCAGGCTTTTCTGGTTAGAAAATGAATTGAAAGCCAGTTTGGCTTGTTGACATTTGCGCTTTCACCTCATGCAACATTCCTGGATCAAGCTTCGGGTCAGGACCGAGTTTCGACGAGCTGCTTTTGTTCAGTCAGGTGAGTTAAGAAACGAATGCATTAAAATGATTTATTTTTATTCTTGAATATGCTGTTGCCTTGTATTGTTATTTTGTATTGACTTTAAAGCATAAATGTTCATCTGTAAGGCTTTCGCAAATGAAAATGTGGATCTATACTTTATTTACAGAAGCTACAGCATAGCTGTTATAGCTTACAACACCATTCCCACCACATGATGAAACTGTTCAAAATGAATACATTCACAGAAATAATGTAATGTGAAAATGTCAAGTGCTCGAGTTTGTCATGAAGTTCATGTAACTTGAGATTCTGATGTCAGGTGTGATCAAGTTGGCTTTGTAAACGTGTGGAATCGGTCTGGGATGATGTTTGTTTTAGGAATATGGGTTTTCCTTTTCAAGTCATGCACGTTGCCTTTACTGTCATGTCACACTATCCAAAATCAGGACTGTTTTCACCTCTCTGATGTGTCTGTCCACAGGGTTTAGAGGAATATTTTCAAGATCAAAAAGCTGCTGGTGGAAAACTGCAAGAAACAGGAAGATCACATGGGATTTGGATCATTCACAAGATGGATGTTATTTCACTGGGAATGACTCGACATGGGATTTAACACACTCGGGCTGGATCTGTCATCCACGGATGAATGTGGCATTTGGACAAACTCCTGGCCGGATGTTGACACCATGAGCCATCTGGAATATTAACTGTATCGTTTACTGGAGTATTGCTGCCTACATGCTCACGGCTTGCAGTGCGGAATGGCATCGACCGAGAGGCTGTATGAGGTTTGGATGCTGTACTGTAATAAGGTAAACACGGCATGCAGACTTGTGTGATGGATGGATGTGGTCGGCCTGCATTATGTCTTGCATATCAATGATAAAATAAACTAGCATCTAGAATATATTCTGTGTATTCTGTATATTCTACAATTTTGATATTGTAGTGCACGTGGCTGGTTGGGTCTCCTGGTACACTGTGTTCTGTGTTAGATGCTATAGATTCATTGAGTTTAAGTGGTTGTGAATGTCGTGTCACATGGTTAAGTTTAACTGAAGAAAATCAACCCAAGATAGCTTGACATAATTCAGCACTTACAAAAGGATAGTCATGGCACTGGGATACATTGAAGGTAAAATGGATGGTAAGAGTATGGTACTTTAATGTATACTAAATGTGAATATTAAATACTACATTTTACTATAGAGGAAACGGTTGGATTGTCATTTTACTTTTTACTATGAACAGTAGAATTCTCTCTTTTTATTCAGAGTGGCATAAAACTTCCACTTTTTCTTGACACATCTCTTATTCCACGCCCCATTGAACGATACATCTGGGATAAGTTGTCACAATGAGAACCTCCATTAAACTTGGACTTTTGTGTTCAATCCTTATACTGTACTTACTGAAATACCCTCTTATTGTGACTACCTAACCTTTGGATAACTATCCACATTTTTCACTCTTTTAATGGACATCAATCATAGCGTCAACATTATTTTGTGTCGCCTGCCTGTTGCCATATTGTAAAGTAGCGGTTATTGAGCTAACAGTGATGATTTAGTATTTAGTTCAGGTCACTAAACAAAATAATATTCTCGATAATTATTAGCCTTCAGAAATGTCATAAAACTTTATTGGTTGCCTGTGTTTAAACACTGTAGCAAGTGTAAAGTGTACTTCTAGAGCCCCTTCTAGAGACTCGTCGAAAGTCTCCTAAAAGGTTTCTACTGTAAGAAGTTTTATGAATATAAATACCATTCTCGACTCCGTCCTCATGGCCACGAAAGGGACACGGCACTTAAAATGCTTTGTTCATCAGGTCATTTGAATAAAACATCCGATGAACGGTATGTATATCCAAATGCATAACCTTAAATGCACAAGATTAAGAACTGGAAATTTGAATGAATAATTTGTGCTTCTGTTTGGTGGATAATGCAGAAGGTTACAGCTCGGAGGACACCGTCTTAAAGAGAAAGTTCATCCAAAAATGAAAATTCAGCAATCATTTACTTACATTTCAAATCTGTGTGACTTTCTTTTATCCACAGAACACAAAAGAAGATATTCTGATGATAGTTTGTAACCGAACAGCGCCGGCACCCATTCACTTCTATTGATTGGACACAGAACCAATGCAAGTGTGCATCGGTTAACAACATTCTTCAGAATATCTTCTTTTGTGTTCTGTAGAAGAAAGAAAGCCATACAGTTTTAAATGACAAGATTGTGAGTAAATTGTTTTTTAAACTGGTTTGTTGAAACCACGAGCTAGTCCGTGACATCATTTCCGTCATAGGGCGACACTCATAATCTGGCTTGGTTTAGCTTCAGCTAAAGGCCGAGCTGCAGGAATGACCTTTGCTTCTGTTTATAGTGTCTGCTTTCATACATTAACCAGCCTGTGATCTTGGTGATTCAGCCTGAGGTGATATTTCCTTTTACCACGCTAATGTGTACTGTTTTTAATTGGTGACCTATTGACTTTAAAACGAAAAATAAAGTTTAGCCTGCCTTTCCTTTTCTCTTACTAAACAGATGAAATGTCTATCTGCAGGTTTATAAAATGTAGAGATCAATGCCGCAAAGGGAGGTCAAAAATCTAAACCAATCCTGTGGAATATAAATATTTGGGATGTTATTCTTTGGTCTCCACTGAGAGCCCTCGTGTATGATTCTGACTGTATTCCTGTTGAACTTCCTGTGTAATGAAATGCTTATATATATTTGACCTCTGTTCACCTCCATTTCTAGCTCATCAGTATATTTTGTATGTTTTTGTTTGGTTCAGTAGGAACTGGGGACCTTTGCTTTGTCCGGTCCAGAATCGGGCTTGAGGTTTGTTGCCAACAGAAGATCACGGGTTATGTGTTGGCAACATGTCAGTCAAGGGTTTGAGACTGTTTGCAGACTTGTATCGCATATTTTTGCCTGAAAACAGAAGCCCTGTATGCTGTGAGTTTAGTGTTATGAATAGCTTGCCTGTGTTGCCATTATAAAGGCCCTTTTAACAGGTTATTCAATTAAAGTCTGGAGAGAAAATGTGTGAGCTTGCATGTCAAAAGTCACCACCACAAAATTTGGGAGGCATGGATGATTACCTAGGCGGTCCCTGGGGGTTGCTAGGTGTTTCTTGTGGTTACAGTGCATTGACATGCTGTTGCTAAGGAGTTGCTAGGGTGGTCTGAGTGAATGCTGGGTGGTTTCTTACAAGGCTTGCTACATAAAGCTGATCCCATGTATCTAATCCCATTATCTCACCCTGTGTCTATGATGTTTTAATTCACAATTTGACTTTAATAACCTTGATTATGCTACTATCTGCCTGCTAAAACCCCAATGTATTGTCACCTTAAGAGATGGTTCACCCAAAAATAAAAATCCTGTCAACATTTACTCATCCTCTGGTCATTTCAAACCGGTTTTGCTTTCTTTCTTCTGCAGAAAACAAAAGAAGATAATTTGAAGAATGTTGTTTGCCGAACAACGGCGGCACCCATTGACTTGCATTGTTTTTGTGTCAATACAATAGAAGTGAATGGGGAACTTAATTTTAAAATATCTTCTTTTGTGTTTTGCAGAAGAAAGTCATACAGGTTTGAAATAACAAGAGGATCAATAAATGATGACAGAATTTTCATTCATTTCGTTCACTTAAAAAAAATGTTCCTCAACTCAAAAACCTGCATTATCCAAGGCATCGCAAACACTGCTGAACAGTTCAAACCTTTAAAATTTCACGTTGAGAAAGAAAGGGGAAATAAATCAATTTTTAACCAAATATCTGAAGTTAAATTACCATAAAACTTTTGCTGGTGGTGGCAGAACCTCATTGCCAGTTTACTGTATCGCCTGTAAATGTTAAAATCATCTGATGTCTGTATAAAAACAATGACTATTTAAATGTGGCTAGAATCTCAATGATCCATGGTGGCAGTTTCTCTAAAAATGTCTTTTAAATATGGAAAATCCGACCATCTTTTCTGCCAAAAGACATGAATGCCAGATGGGCACATGCTTTGCTGGCAGATGCGTGAATAAAGGAGAGCTGTTGGGGAAATGCGAAAACAATTATAGGATGGACAGACCGAACGAGGCGTTAACAATGTTTTCCTTTTATATGATCTGTTTGCGTGAGCTGTTAAACAAAAGCTCGGCTGCGTGTTTCCTGGTTACATTCGTGGCCCCGTAAACACACAAACGCCTCATCTGTAAAGATGATTGACTCGCTGTACACACATTCATCTGCTGTGACACCACAACTGTTGTTTTGTGAATGGGAAGAAGCTGCTTGTGTGGTGACCTTTGACCCAGTTTAGACCTATACTTATCCGGGCTCGTACTTAAGTGGAAGCTTTTAAGGGCTCTGCACTATTTATACACGCGTGTAGTACTCATTATATAGACAGCACAGGGAAAGTCATTTTTCTTTGGTTTGTTTCTTTCAGATAGAAATACTGTAAGGAATGCTTCATGATCAGTTGCATTCAGATGTAATCCTTGAATGAACGAAAGCGTTTAGTTGGATGTAGTAACGCTCTAGGATTTCATGATAATTGTATCATACGGAAAAAAGCATGAGCGCAAGCAAAGATGAGGACAGAAGGATATTAAAATACAGTGTGAGAACTTTAGAGACCCAAGATAGTGGCTCATGGGGTGTAAATACGGAGAGACCGAAAAATGTGTTCGCGCGAGAGATTTAAAAGTGTAGTCACTAGGCAGACTTGCGATATCGTACACATACTCCATCTCATCACCATGGCAACATCTGACCCGCATGGGAGCTTGACTTCATGGTGTGAGGGATTATTATAATGTTTGACATCGGAACCACAAACATGTTATAAACCTATTAAACACACGGCAGGACGTGCGAAAGCTGGCTGTCGCCCGGTGTAAACCACGAATGAAGTATGTAGAGCTATCATTAAGCTAGATTTTTTTCCTCCACATTTTAAATGTTTTCTATGGGTGCTTCCCATACATAGCTCGCAAATCTCAAGTTGTATTTCATCCTGATGGGTCGTGTCAAAGTGATCTATTCACTAGGTGGGTTTAACACGACACGAGTCAGTCAAGGCAGGTCACTGTATGATCGTGGAATGCTCATCCAATAATGATGGAGAGAAAAATGGATTCCCCTGGGCTAAGAACGTGCAGTACGGCATGATGCCAAATTCTACTGGAGGTCATTGTTCGTCTCTTTAGAAATCAGCCCTGATGGTTTCATTGTGTGCTTTGAGGCATGAGTTGATAAAAGGTTGACTGGTTTAAATCACCTCACACCCTCACAGCTGGTGAGGGCATCAGGGCGAGGCTGTGCCCGTTCTGAGCTCTAAATAAACAGGGTGTGCCCTCTCCGGCCAGATCCAGACCTCAGCAGACATCTGTGTCTTGCCGTATCAATGGGGCTTTTCATTTGCACCCAAACACAAAGACACAAGTAATGTTTTATGTGCTATTTTGTGATTGGTGGAAGGTCGAAAACGAAAGCGTTGGTTCGAAGGCGTTGTGTGGTTCTCATGTTCCGATAGTCAGTTTATCATGAGTTGTTTTTGGATGTGGACACGCTAACTGTGCGCCTATGATCTCATCGAGAGGAATTTTTTAAGCACTATTTCCTGCTTGAGTTCTTTTATTTGTGGCGTGCCAGTAACACAGCTTAAACATTGACCACACAAATGGCCGCTTTCAGTCAGGTTGCTCTCTAGCCACGTCGCATGTCACATGCAACAAGCATTCTGTCTTCATAAACACACGCATGCAGAACACACACTCAGACGCCGACTCAACCGACTTGTATGTTTAATTCAGGAATCTCGAGCATAATAATCCTGGTGAAAGGGTTTGCTTGTTAGCATTTCTTTCTCGGTCAAGATCACCTCTTTCTGGTATGCTGGAATGTCTCGCAGTTCCTGTCGGTATGCGGACCTGCCTGTTTGTCAGGTGTCATGAAACTGTTATTATCTGACACAGTCAAACACTCGGCTCAAACATTTCAACACACATTAGATAAGTGAATCATGCCTTTCAATTGATGACATTTACATTTAGTCATTTAGATGACATCACTGTGAATCATTTTTTCCATGGTTAATGTTTTCCGCTTTCTTTTTCTCTTTTGTCTAAAACCTGTAGAAGGATCCAGACTATCTGAAGCTCTGGCTGGAGGTCTTCATCGCATCCTATGAGAGATGTCTGGATGTGGACTTCGAGAAACCGGCCACCAGGTAAAGCCAAAAACTCTCGATGTACAGGTGTACATGTCTGAAAGCGAATGGTCACATGACTTCAAGGCCCTCCATACTGTCCACAACAATATTTGAAGGCTCACAATTTTTTACCCAATGAAATATTCCAAAGTTTGGCAGAGCCAGAAAGATGTATATTTGTTAGTTAAAATGAACTTGACTTTAGTTGTTTTATCTTATTTAAATGCTTGTTTTGTCTTCTATTAAATCATTTTAAGTCCTCTTGAGGACCCCTTGGAAGTTTGTTGAGGCCCCTTTTTGAGAAACTGCTACAGCAAACGCATTATTCTTATGACAACCCTTCGTCTTATACAAGGTCCCTCCATTCAGACAGAAGTAACGGTCTGCCATGCCAAGCATCGTTCCCTGTGTCAAAATTGTGCTGAACAAATTAAAAACCATCTAATGCAGTTAATTATTAATCCTCTTCAAATGTGATAACCAGAAACTAAATAAATGGTGCTAAAAACTGGTCCAGAAGTACTTCCTATTTCACAAAAAAATTGGATATAATGTGTGTAATGAAACAGGAAGTGCTTGTTGACCGGCGTTGAACCAGCATTGTTTACGTCATCAAAAGAGGTCTACACTACATATTTTTCAAAACGACATATTAAATCTAACACATGGCAAATACTTGCTGTGTACTTAAATCAAGATTGAGACAAACACAGGCCAGATATATCTGGTTTTTATATCAACAAATTTTGTGCTTGTGTGTCTTTGAGATGAGCTATAGTTAATGTCCTGCTGCAAACGTCACGTTCTGATGCAAGACGAGGGCAATGCAGAGAGAGAATCTGAACGCGTGTGCGCGCTGAAGGATTTATGTGGCTGTGATGTAGTGCGCTGCCTGAGAAAATGACTTTCTGTCTCCCAGCTGTGGTCATGTGATCATGAAGTGCTTAGTCTGTCAGATGATATTACGTAATGCAGTGTGAGCAGAGAGGCGGTCAGGAACGGAGAGAGGGAGAGAGAGATCCGTCTTTGCTCTTTCTCTTCACAGCGTGCCGTTCACACACAAAACACATTCATTCCAGTGCCAGAAGCCAGAAGGGTCCTCACATCCCATAAGACCAACACATTTCTGTCTCTCGCTTTTTGGTGCTGAGAAAAACACACTGTACTGCTCAACCTACTACTGTTCATTCTAGAATTGCCTTTTAACTCCGAGAAATAGTTTCCCCTGTGATCTGTGGAAGAAGGATAGATTTTCATTTACAATTTGATGAACACTAGAACCTATATCCTACCGAAACCACGTGATAGATTTGTGACTGAACATCTGCTCCTCCACTTCTGGATTTTTTATCTCATGTGCCACTTTCAATTATGACACATGTGAGAGCAAAACGTGTTTGTCTCTTGCTATTTTTGTCACAGGAGTTCTGTCATGTCTGGCGAACTGTAATGTCAACCGCCTTATAGTTTTAATTCGAAGCTAGGATGCATGCATCAATTGTGAACATTTAGTTTTATTATTTGAGCATGAAGATGCCTCACAGAGTACCTAGAAACTACTTTTTTCAATTAAAGGAGTATTTAGTGTGTAAACCAATTTATTTATTTGTGGAATACATTATTTTAATGTTATAAACAGATATGTGTTATATATATATATATATATATATATAGGTGTGTTTTATGTGACTGTGTGTGTCATGCGCACTGCAGGTTGGAGGACACGCCCCCTGTCTTGTCACTGCTCCCTGACAACATCCTGCAGGTCTTGCGTCTGCAGCTGCTGCAGTGTGTGCAGAAAGCATCCGAGGGTCTGGAGGCCGAGCAGCAGACACTGGCTCTACTGCTGCTCAAGTTCCTCATCGTCATCTGCAGGTCAGATATCACTTGTCCCCAATATTTTGAATTCAGATACCAAGCTCAACCGCTAGATGCCCCATACGGTTTCTTTAAATGCGTCTAAACTACAGGACCCATTCAACAAATTGTTCATTTAATAAAATTAACATGCAACAAAATTCAACAAATCATTTATTTAATACAAATTATTATACAATAAAATAATAATATAAATTAATATTTACTTAAATTAAATATAAATATATAACGGCTTGTCTAGCTTTAAAAAACCGACACAGGAAGTTGTTCTGGACCGGCGTTGGACCAGCTTTGTTTACATCTTTCAAAGTGGTCAATTCATTACCAGAAATGCATTACCAGGTTCATGTTCTTTTTTTCTGGAAACACTGATGGTTGATTTGCTTAGATAAATTGACTTTAATCCGACCTGAGGGCAAATGAGAATTACTTTCACAGTCAACCATTGGGTCTAGAATGAGATTGTGTGTGATCGTTTCATCAGTTTCTCACATGCACACAGTGTTACGTAAATACCTATGTAATGTTTGGTCACGTTACACAAGTAAAGCAAAGCTAAACGGTTCAGTTCTAGGGCCTTATCGTACATCGGGCGCAAGGAGCCCAGCAAGTGTTTTTGCTAGTTTCAGCCCGACGCAGATCAAATTTTCCTGTCCTGTGCCGCGTTGTTTAAATAGCAAATGCATTTACGCTCATTTGTGCTCCCATCGGCGTGTTGCTCTAGAAAAGAGGTGTGCTCAGGTGCATTGTTGGCGCATTGCTATTTTGAGAAAAAGAAAATAGACTGCACCATAGACGCAATATTGTTTTAGTTATTTAAAGAGCGGGTTAGGAATATGCGCCTATAGGCGGTTGCACAGCGCTCGTACATTCTGCTTATTACACACAGATGGACGCGCAGAAGCACACAATAATGACAAATATTTATAGAAATGAATTACAATGTAAAAGATTATTATTGTGGACATAAAGATACAAATCTGTCTATTCCTTTAATGGTCTGCTTGCGCGCTTTAACCTCTCACACAAGGAGGCGCGTTTCCTTTCTGGAGAAGTGTCTGATTTTCCGAATTCCGCCGTGTAAATAGCGAAATCCTCCATGACGCGAGCGCAACTGGCTCTTAAAGGGAAAGGAAGATGACACTGATTGGTTTATTGCACGTAACGCCCAAAAATCTGGATAACCAGTTTAGACCATGTGCCCAGGCGCGCCGGCCGTTTTCCCGCCGTTAAATTAGCAAATGTGGATTCGGACGTGCCCTGAGTTCTCTTTAAACCATGCGCTTAGATCGTGAACTTACCCCTACCGTCATGCTACTGAAAACAATAGTGCCACTGTTAGTAAAGGGATAGTTCTCCCAAAAATAGTTCACCCCCACTTTGTCATTTTAAACCTGTATGGCTTTATTTCATCTGCAGAACGCAAAGACGACATTTTGAAGAATGTCAGAAACAGAAAAAACGTTGGTCCCCAATGACTAGCATTGGTTTTGTGTCCACACAATAGAATCAATGGGCACCAACTGTTTTTGGTTAGCAACATTCCTAAAAACAGTTTCTTTTGTGTTTTGCAGAAGAAAGTCACACAGGTTTAAAATGTCAAAAGGGTGAGTAAATAATGACAGAAATTTTAGGTGAACTATTTCTTTCGTTCTCTTGTACACTAGTGAGTTCAGGCGAGCAGTGTACAGGATACAGTTTGGTTTGTGGTACAGGTCACGGCTGGGGCAATATGTCATCTATCAAGTGTTTTACTTTAGTGTCGCCAGTTATGGAAATGTGAAGTCGATTTTTCTCTCAGGAACAGGAGAAACCAGACACTGAATCACTGCTCAATGTTTCATGAGTTCTGTGCGCAGCTGCTGTTGAGGGTTTTAGAGAGGTTTCCCCTTTCAAGAGATCCTTTAGGAGTTCTCTGAGTGTTACTGTCGCTCATCAGACAGCTGCCGCTGCCCCCCCAAACACACACTCAAATGTTTTGGTATCTTTGTGTGGACTTGCCGTATTAAAGATATTATTCAATTTTATTAATAAATGTTTTTCCTTTTAAAGAGGTTCTGGATTTATTTAGAAAGCGTGGCTAACTTTTGCGTCCTTTTGTGTAATAATAAATAATATTGAAGTGATAGTTCACCCAAAAATGAAAATCATTCATGTCATTTCATACGTGTATAAACGTCTTTGTTCTGATGAACACAGAGAAATATATTTGAAGGAATGTTAGCAATTTTCCATTCCGTGACATCTTCGACTGCCATAATAGGAAAAATGTAATGGTAGTCAAAAGTGCCCCAGAACTGTTTGCGTTCCTACTGTAAATTCTTTAAAATATTTCACTTTGTGTTCAACAGAACAAGAAATATACAAATCTGTTTTCCTACTATGATAGTGGATGATGGAAGAATTGTATATATTGTAAGAATATATTTCTTTGTATATAGGTTAGGTTAATGTATATAGGTTTGAAACAACCTGAGGGTGAGTAACGATGACAGAATTTTCATTTTTGAGTTAATTATCCCTTTAATAATATTTATTTATAAGAGCAATAATATTATATTTCACTTCGGCATGTATTTGCAGTAAAATACGGACATGATTTATGTACACATACACACGCAGTGTAGCATCAGTGTGTGAGTTATCATCGTATTGGTGGCACTGGATCTCTGACAGCTAGAATGCTGTCAGACGGCAGTCAGTCCGGTCTTGCCAAAACACACACACACTAGACTGACAGCTGTGTAATGTGTCTGGCAGGAACCTGTCAAACGTGGAGGAAATCGGTGCCTGTTCCTACATCAACCACATCATCACCATGACAACGCTCTACATCCAACAGGTCTGCTATTTCTTTCCTTTCCTTTTTCCCTTTCTTTCATTCTTTCCATGGCGCTGAGTTTCATGTGAAAGCATATTGTGCCTTACTGACATGCTGAATAACAGGATTTGTATTGCCAGTATTTGTATCTCAACTGAATGTAGTAAATCCATGCCAAATCAATTATATGAACATCTCCTTCTGTCTTTAGCTGAAGAGTAAGACTAAAGAGAAAGAGCTGGTTGACCAAACACAAGCCGAGGAGTTTGTCCGCCACGCTTTGGCCTTCTGCGAGAGTCTGTACGATCCCTATCACAACTGGAGGCATCGCATTCACGGGTGAGAAATGCCACCAATGCAAATCTCACAGTTGAGCCTCTGATACACTGCCAGCATTTTCTCTTTTATAGCACGTGATGCTCTTACATGGACTTTCAACCTTTTGTTTATTTGCATTTGCATTCGGCAAGATTTTTCTGTCAGTGACAAAAAGTGCATGGCATGTTTATATCACACGCATGTGACGCATTAAATACCAGTCGTTCTTGAGGGTCCATGAGGGTAAAACACACAGTGCTGCAGAATGGCCTGCAAAACACATAATCCACAGATTAAACTGGTTTACATGGCTTGTTGTTTGAAAATATTTTTCATTATTAAAACAAAATTAATGATAATTTTTTTTAAAGCTGCGATTCATAATTTATTTATCTAGTTAAAATAAATTATTGATTATTTATATTTTAAATGGATTATTTATAATTTGAGCTGTCGGGTACGATTGTGCTTAAAATGTCAGTTTGGTGAAATTGAACTTTATCCTTAATTAAAATTAGTACAAAAAGAAACCTGAAATTTGTTATTTTAGTCAGAGATGCAAAAGGAAAAAATGAATTTCTTTAAAAGTTTTATTAAACAATTTTTTCATCAGAATGAAATCAATTATTTTATCTGATGACATCACCAATACTATGTCTGGGTGGGGAAAATATTACTCAACTGTATTAAAACCAAACATTATTTTTTTTATGAACCAATCAAATCCCAGGGAGTTGAGTCAAGTCATGTCTTACAGTATTTTTAGGAACGCTGTTTCATGCTGTCTATATGAAAAAGTCACAGGCTACTTAAAGGATGTGCCGGTGGATTTGTGTTTCATGTCATGTTACATAATCAAAATCAAAACACGCATATAGTTTGCAGTTATTCAGTAATCTGACCTGTATGAACTCATATTCTGTAAACATACAGTGAAACACACAGCTGTGTTTGACCTGTAAACATGTTGACTGGTTCTACAAGTTCTGAAAAGAGAGTTTCTATCTAATTCATGTGTTTTAATGCGCGTGTTTGTGCTTGAGAGGTTATTTGAGGGCAGTTAATGTTACTTCTGTTACTGTTTTAAATAGGGCTAAGGGCAGAAATGCCACCAAACCTGAAAAAATGCCACCAAACCCATATTCGGCACATCAGATTCCAAAACTACTGACAGGTGATAAATTGGCATCGATCCTTCCTTATCAATTCGAGCCCGAATCTGATCCGGAAAATTAAGATCAAGCCGATACAACTTTGCCAGCCAATCAGAATCGAGTATTTAAATAGACCATGCTATAATGTTAAATAAAGACCATGATATTAAAATAGCTTTTTGCATTAGTCATTTGACTGTACTTAACGCTGATAACTGCTGTTTTTACAGCTGATTCATGACTGTGTGATGTGGCGTTTACATGATGTGTTAAGTAATGGATCTCTTTGTTTGATCTTACAGACAACAGCTCAGCACTGTAGAAAGAAGCAGACAGAAATTCAAAGCAGCACTGCTTACAGTAGAGTTTGTGCCCTTCTTTTATCGTAAGTCTCCGTCTTTCTATCTCTCTCTGAACACGGTTTCATTCTGTGGGCTGTGTTCTGTGTTTGTTTACGGATTAGATCTTCTGATAATGGTTCTATTATTTGACCTTCAGCGATTGCACATAACAGTAGCCGTCATGTTCATGTTGTTTATGTGATCATGTTTTCGTAAGAGCCAGGGGCATGATCTGTCTCTCTCACACTGCCTGCATCTGTAAATGAATGATCTAAATACTTCACTTTATGTTGCCTGTAGCCATTCTTCTGATGAAAGTGTGTAAGTGAGATCAGATGAAGAGTAACGTTGGTGGTTTTATACAATAATATTTAAAGTGTTCGGCCTCTTGTTGCTGTTTCTCCACTGCTTGTGAACAGGTTCCTCTAGTGTTTGATTTCTTGTGTGTGTGTTTCAGAGTGTTTCCAGGAGAGCGAGCACCTGAAGGACAGTCTTAAATGTTGTCTTTTGCACCTGTTTGGATCCATCGTCGCAGGTGGACAGGTGAGCTCAGATCCACCGATGGAATCTATATATCAAATGAACAGTTTGCTTAAAGTTTTATTAGGTTTAATAAAATAAGACGACTGTTAAATTAATGGATTAATTTTTATAAACCAATCATAAATCCAGTAAGCAAACACATGAAAGCAGGAAAACCAATCACAATTGAGTATGTTATTAAATACAATGATGTCATGGCCTGTGGGTGAACTTTGTTACACTACCAACAGGAGATTTATAATCTTGTTTTCTTAGCGTAACGCTCTGTTGGCAATCTCGCCGGCCACGATGGAGGTGCTGATGGGAGTTTTGGGTGATGGTGAGTGTCTGACTGGTGATGGAGAGGACTGGGACAGCGAGGCTCCGGATAGGAAAGCACTGCTGACGCTGGGCTGTTTGAGAGAGGTGGTGCACAGTCTCCTGGCCAGCAGCTCTGATCAGAGACAAGTGGAGATCAGCTCCGTTCTGGAGAGTTACTTTAAACTGCTCAACTCCGACCCTGCTGCCACAGCGCAGGTCAAAGGTCGACCATCTACGCCCCGCTCCCGAAACTGGGAGAGCCGCTTTGTGGCGTTACAGGTGAACATGCTTGGTGAGTGTCTCATGTTTCTACAGAATGACTTTTTGGCCATGGAATGGCTGGTGTCAGTGTATCCACATGAAGTTTTGAACCTTCTATTTAGACAGGAGTCAAAGGACAGATTTGTATCGTAAAGCAACCAATCACAATTCGTATTTTATGTGACACGTAGGGATGTATAATTTGGATAAATGTGTGTAAAAACTAAACCGAATAAACATTTGTGCCTGGGGTCTCGTATAGAATTTATTCCCTACATGAAAATGTTTTAATGTGATCATATACAGTACATTCTTTATAATCTCAATCTGAGATCTCTGTGCCCTTAAAAGATTTCATTGTTATTAAATGATAGTGTTTTCTACTGCAAGCATTTCAAAAACTGCAGCTTTGCACTGAATTTTTTTTTCTCTGTTTTTATAGAAACCATCCAGGACATGTTCGAGTGCACGGACCGCCCGGTTTTGCAGGCGATCTTCCTGAACAGTAACTGCTTTGAGCATCTGACCCGACTCCTGCAGAACAGCAAGGTGAGATCTAGTTACAGCCAGTAACATTCCTGATGCTCCTGCGCTCTCTGAAAGACAGCCTCTTTTGTTAACAGCCTTTTAACAGTTTTTTCCATAATGTTAAAAAATAAAATCTTTGAACCAGATTTACCAGCTCTGAGATGAACCGGAATCAATAAACTTTGATTCCGATCAAATGTATGTTTTTGAAAGGCAAAGAAGAAAGAAATATGCAAAGAGAATTGGTAAACTTTTTTGCATTAATCAAATTTACCCCAAAATTTTATAAATACACATATAATAGACCCTTTTCACACTTCGCGAAGTGGAAAATCTAAAAGAGTTAACTTCCAGCTAACCATTGTAACAATACATCTTATGGCCTTACTTTTGGGCTTTTGCAGAAAACACGTTCTGTTTTAACAGTTGGTGAATTCATTTGTACAAGGCAATCAACATCTCCAAACATAAAGGACAATCGTCAAATCTTTGAGTGACTACGAAAACAGATTCATCTTTTTTTAAAGTCCCCATGAACCTTAATGTTTTCAATCCGTATTTTGATGCATTTCTGAGTAAAATGGACTTTCGAATGAGACAAATTGTGGTCGTGGCTTCCTTTTTTCGCTGCAATTTCAATGGATG
The DNA here is from genome assembly GCF_947034865.1 of Barbatula barbatula. Taxonomy (NCBI): domain Eukaryota; kingdom Metazoa; phylum Chordata; class Actinopteri; order Cypriniformes; family Nemacheilidae; genus Barbatula; species Barbatula barbatula. The sequence continues at coordinate 4,546,522 of NC_136770.1, read as the reverse complement.
TATAAAAAACAGCTGTTGCATTTTGAAATGGAGTTAACAGATGCTCCGCCCATGCAGTTTAACATACCGCCTCATCAAGTTCTAACAAATATAATCCGAAATAATTTTTTTCCAGATCATTTTAAATGAAAACGCATGCACCTCAGCGGCGGCCATAGTCGCATTTGTATTAGTAGTAGTATGACAATTTTCACTTCGCAAACACAGAAGTGTGAAAAGGGTTATTTTAGGGACAATAAATGCGCAAGTTTGTTATTTTAAATACAGACACGCTGCAGGCTTGCCAGATAGGGAGCGATGTGATCACGATGTGCGTGCGGTGCAATGCTCCTGCTTTTCTAGTCGGCTTGTGTTTTCCGCGCGGTTTTAGACATGAAATTGGAATCGCCCCTTACTCATCTTCGTGCCATCCCAGATGTATCACTTCCCGTGTCATGTTATCTTCTTACATGGGACTCAAAATATTCAAATCTCATTGGTACATAATATTTTGTAATAAGATGTACAAGATCCAATGAGTTTTGAAATCACTGGATGCATCGCCATATTTGAAATAAGTGCTCGCACATTTTTGTTTGGGTTTATTTTCAAGCTCAAAATATTACTGACTGAAGAAAGGAAGTCATAAACATGAAGTAGATAATGAGAACATTTTCATTTTTGGGTGAACTCTCCTTTAACAACCTCTGAGCTCATTGAAGGTTTATACAATATGTTTTAGGTAGATTTTGAGAAGCATTTTCACTTCTAGAATCCAACTGTTATGATCATTGTCTTATACAGGAAGCTCATGACCTAAAGCCCTCTGCCACAATGTGGTGATGAACCTGAACATCCGTGTGTGAGTGTGTGTTTAGGAGTGTTGTAGATCCTGTCTGAATGAAGGAACCCATTATTTCGTTGTTTAACTAAAAGAGAAAATGATACATGGGAAAACATTTTGTGTCTTTATGCACACAGGAGCATTTGTCTTGCCAATGTTTCTTTTGTCTATATTTACAGTCCTGTGTTTGGTTTATTTGCCTTTACGAACAGCATACTGTTTGCCTCAGATTGTGTGCTATTGCTCAAGTATCTTTCTCTTTGTCCGTTTATTTATCACTTTACAGCATGTACACCGTATCTAAACTGCTACCATTGCCTCTGTCAATGCATGTGTCTGTCCTTTAGCGACGACACTTAGGTCATGACCTTTGACCTCTTACCTTCTAACCTTTAACCCTTTGCACTTTCCTCTCACCTGACCGTCTGTGCTCGTTGTGGTCTGTCCGGCAGCTGGTTAATGCTAGGTGCACAGCTGCAGACAAGGACCAGAAAGATTTAACCAACAGGTTACTGACAGGAGAGAGTGAGATTCAGGTACCGCCCACCTGTTGCCTGTCGCTTCCACAAGCCACGCCCCCGTAACCCACATGACCACTCCAGTACAAGTTCACGAGTAAGGTTATTGTGATTTAAATAAAAAATGCAAAGATTTTAGAAATAATAGATGTTAAAAAAATTGATAACAGTTTTAAGTTGTTGGGGTTGTAGCGATATTACTTTAATGTTGATTTTAAATAAAATTTACTGTGAAATACCTGACAATACCTAACACTTGGTATTGATATAAATCATTTATTTGTTAAAACTTTTTAACATTTATTTATTTATTTGAAAAATTGTTCATTTGAGAAAATATTTTAAAATGTTTTAACTAAACATTAAGAATTGCAGCTCTGAACCTAGAAAAAATTAAGCTCAGTCCTGCATTAAACAGATGAATGTGAGATCTTGTAATGTAGTGGTCTTGTGTTTATGATGTCCATCATTTCATTATATTAATTTTGCTTGTTCCCTTCCTTTCCCTCTTCACTCGACCTCTGGTGTTATGGTAAAGGTCTTGGAATGCTGTGACATCAGCCGCTTTGTGTTGTTGTGGGGATTATCGGTTTATAGTTGTGTGCTTTACGCTGTAGAAGCATTTTTCTGATTTCATGTATTTGGTCATTTTGTGGTGCTCCGTGTTTGTCCCTCTCCTGCCGGGCTTTGTCTTGTTCTTTAGTGTAAAAAACTTAAACAATGAAGATAGCTTAAATATGATCATGTGATTTCGCTATCAGCCTATCAGGAGTCTGGCATGACGGAGATGGTATTTTGGGCTATGGAGAAGACACGTTCTCTGTATTTATGTGTGTTTGGTGTGGTGGAGGCGGGTTTATAGTGGTTTCTTTATTATTTTCTGTTCCTGAAACTGGTGATCTAAACATTTAAAGGAACAGTTCACACAAATATGGAATTGAGTCATGTTTTTCTAGAAATTCAAAAGGAAAGAGAACATTCATAAGCAAACATATCTTTCCATATAGCACAGTAATGTCATTTTTATTTATTCATTTAGAGTTTCTGCATTTTATTTTAATACGTTTGACAGTCCCAATCAAACATCCAGAGGGTGAGGAAAAGATCACAGAATTACCTTTTTGAAGTGAACTATTCCTTTAACATGGATCATTATTTTATAAGCCTTTTAAAATAGTTGATGTGAAATTCCTAGTCACAACCACAGCCCAGCCAAAACAAACTATTTTGTACTGATAGTCTACAAACAGAACATTACCTGATTCTATTCCTGTCTGTTCATGTAAGCATGAGTCTGTTTGATAAAGAAATCTCCTTTTCATGGTCTTTCATTCATAATTTGCATGGCAAAGTGAACAGACAAACAGCAGGACTAGAACAGGCCACACGCTGCCATCGGATGCATCAGTGAATGTTTTTCCTCCAATCAGGTGTTTCAAGGGAGGCTAGACTCTCTCGCTGTGGCGACCATCAAAACTCTCACCACGGTGATGCTCAAGTCTCCTGCTGCAAAGGTGCGTTAGTATCAAAGAATCCCTATAGTTGCTCTCTCCAAGTTAATATACCAAAGAAGTTCTTTAGAATAAGAATAAAAATTAAGTAAGAACATGTAGTTCATTTGTATTACTCAGTACATAAATAAATATTTTTTATTATTGAATAATTGTGAATTTGATATCATTATATATTATTTTATTAAGATATAGTTTTATATTATTGCTTTAAACCAAAGCTATAACATTTTTCTTTTCCTGTTTTCTATATAGTCTTATATAAATCATGTATAATAATATAAAATATATGATTGTATCATTCTATAATTATCATATTATTGCTTTGAACCAAAATTGCACGGATGTGTAAATATTGGCTGATAATGATAACTGATGATCCTTTAAGGAAGGCAATTACAGATATATATTGGCTGATATAGTTTAGTAATATAACATTTCCTACGACTGAAACAATAGCCAAATAGTTGTCATTTATAAGATAATCATTAAAATACCTTTTTATTCATGCAGGAAGTGTTTAAGGAGAGGATTGGCTACACGCACCTGTTCGAGGTGCTGGTGTCACTGGGCCAACCGTCTATACACCTGCTGAAGGAACTCATGAATATGGTGAGATAAATACTTGTTTTTTGAGTCGCATGGGTTGTTTCATAAATGTGTACACTGCCTCATTTGCAGCTGTTTTTATGGGCTGCTATAGAGGATGGTAAGTAGTCCGCTGTTCTGGAACAGTCCAAGCCAGTCGGCAAACACTCAAGGGAAAGTACACTCTGCGTCTGAAACCAGAGTCGCAGGCATAATTAAATACCAAATGTTACTTGCTGTAGTGTAAACCTGTACATTATAATTGCTACACTTAAACACCATAACAGGACGCAGACATTGGCTAACACAACATTTAAAAGTCACATTGTCACATAGTTGACTGTTCCAAGATGGCGGACACATCACATGTGTGGAGTCGAATGTTGCGACTTTCTGTACATTTCTACCAGCTGTGTCTGAATGCCAGACGTCTCGCTTTCTGTCCTCTCATCGTGGTCTTCTTGCAGGCAGTTGAAGGGGAACATTCCTCCGTAGGTCTTCTGGGCATCAGCAACGTGGACCCTCTTTTGCTGCTCATCCAGTGGCTTCCAGAGCTGGACTCTGCCGAGCTACAGATATTCGCAGCCGACTGGGTCCGCCGCATCTGCGGTCTGAACCGGCGGACGCGAGCCACCTGCGTTAATTCCTTCATGACCCTCAGAGTTCTGATGGCTCTGGAGAGGCACGATCGGGTACACAGGGTCTGTGCCGAGAGCCTGGTTGGTCTGCTGGGCTCGCTAGGCAGTCAATCGCTGAGCCTCACTGAACTCCAGCACCTGCTGAGGCTACTGCGTCAGGACGAACCGGGCCGCGCTCACCCATACGTGGGTCCCGTACTGAGGGCCCTCCTCGGCATGGTGCGCAAACAGGGCCTAGAGAGCGCCATGCAGTATTTTGACCTGTCTCCGCCTATGGCTGGCATTGCCGTGCCCGTGCTGCGTTGGATGGGCTCCGCCTTCAGCTTCTTTGCTTGGCTCTCATTGGACCAAGATCAGCTGGGCCCGCCCAGTAAAGGAGAGAAGAGGAAACAGTTGTATAGGTATGTAACAATGGGGGTAGTAGAGTAGTAACTGGTAGGGTTTAATTCTTCTCAAACTGGCAAAATACATTAACGGAAATCATTTTTGTAACATTTGTATATGCGTTTAGCTTTTTCACTCCAGGCGGAACCGGTTTCGAGGCCTTTATCAGTTCGGCTGGAGTGCTTGTAGTTGCCGTGTGCACCAAGAAAGAATATGTCACCGTCATGCTGCCTGACTACTGCTTCTGTGATTCGCTGTGGGTAAGTCACATGACCAAGAAATTGCCACAGCATGAATTAATCGAGATTTGTTTGTCATTCTGGGAAAATGAATCTAATGATGTTTGTATTCAACCCTCAGCACAGTATTGGTGTAGTTCACGTACCTGGGAAGAGGCCATTTGGCCAAAGTTTGGTTTATATTTATGTGGATGGACAGCAGAAGTTATCAGCACCTCTAAAATACCCAACTATGACAGAGGTAAGAGGCACAACTGTTTCTAGATATCTTTGTTCATTGAGTTTACCTCACACAAAACCTCTCTCCCTCTGTATCTCAGGCCTTCACGTCGTGCTGCATCGGTTCCGCTGGTCACCGCACCACAACCCCTCCCCCCTCTCAAATCCCAGATCCTCCGTTCTCAGGAGGAAACATCTCCGGCCGCTCATCATTGGGCGGTATCCTCCCGGGTTGGGGCGGATTTTTAGGGACCAAGCCTGAATCGGTCACCAAACTCATTTCCGCAGGTACTCAGGACAGCGAGTGGGGCAGCCCCACATCACTGCAGGGGCAGTTGGGAAATGTCATGGTGTTCCATGAGCCCCTTCAAGCCAGTCATGTCAAAGCTCTATGTAGCGCAGGACCAAACTGTATCTCTCCCCTTAAGAGCCAAGAGGCAGAGGTCGGAGACATGGCAAGCAAACTTTTGCTACATTATTCTCCAAAGGTAAGTTGGATGTATTAATAATGGCTGGGTAGTGAGGCGTAAATATGGGCAATGTCCTTAAAATTACATTTCATGCAGTGTGTAATGTTGCTTTGTGTGAAATAAGCAGAGAAATACATTCAAATATGCTTTGAGTTCAGCAGAAGAAAGGAAGTAATATGGGGATGAGTAAAATATGATAGAATAAAACTAAATAGACTGCGACCAAATGCCAGTGCGACAAGTTTTTCGTAATGGTCGCACCGGTGTGCCTGCTTATAATACATTTAATACGCAGAAATGTTATATTGCGCAAGCGTCGAATTCAGTCACTTATTTTCGTCTCCCCTCCTTCAACCATTCTTTCAACACATTTGAATGAAGTTGTAGTGATTATTGTTTATTACCTCATCCCTTGACTCTGGTACTACCAAAGTAAGGGTTGGAGCCACCAACTGAATAACTTGGTAGTGCCACCTCTCTCAAATATTAGTCTAGAGCCCTATCTTACGTCAGACAAAATTGTACCCAATTCAAGACTTATTTCTATAGTGAATTAGGACAATGAGTACCCATTGATGCTATTGCAATATATAAATATATACACATATTTTTCCCAGCCCTAATGTAATCTTTTTGATGCTTTATTAACATGTACATCACTCATCGTCCTCTGATTCATACAGGCTTGTAAGAAACCAATATGCCTGGACCTGTCCCCTAATATGCTGCATGGACGCCTGACGGGAAATAAAGTGGTTAACTGGGAAATCAAAGTATGTTTCCTTTCTCAGAGCCATCGGTGTCCGTCTTGTCTTGTATAAATTATATTAGTTGTAATGTTTTAATATAGCTCTGAACAACTTTGACTTGAATTAAAACGTCACATGATCTGTTTCAGGACATGATAAACTGTGTCGGAGGTCTCCCTGTGTTACTGCCTGTATTAGAACAGTTGACACTTTTGACCCCTGAGTTACATCACGTCGACCCCCCGGGGTCGGAGTTCATCAGCCCTGAGTCTGCAACGCCCGCTGATGGAGACTGGGTCATACTGCCCTCAAACAGGGCGTCGGGTAAGACGTCATTATGATTCCTCATTCTACTTTTATAGAGCTCTCAGGTCTTCAGTGATAACGTCTTGATAACGTTGTATTCTTCGTATGGACATGTATTATTCAGAAGCGAGACTGGAGAAGAACCTGGTGGCAACATTCTTGCTGGTGATCAAACATTTCTTGCAGAGGCACCCCATAAACCAGGAAAACCTTCTGCACTCGCATGCTGTGGCCACGTTAGGAGCTCTTCTTCAGAAGGTACCCACAATTCCAATCCGGTGTCCTTTGGAACACTCCATGTTCTCATGAGCTCTGTGTTTGATTGTTTAACCCACATCTGTTATTTAACACACATATGTCTGTGTATGTGCGTGCGTGCGTGTAGTTGCCTGCGTTCCTGGTGGACGTGAGCGTGCTGGTGGCTGTTCAGCTGCTGATCGAGCAGGTGACGTGTGAGAAGAACTCGCAGCTTCTGCATCAGTTGCACACACACCTGCTCTTCAACTTCAACATCTGGAATCAGGGAGATTTCCCGCTTCGCATTGGTGTGTGTGTGTGTGTCTGTGTGTTTTTTGCGTTCGTTTTTTGTGGCAGATTTGTGACGAGTGTTTTGTTTGTTTCACGGTGAAGGTCACATCCAATACATGTCCACCGTCATCAAAGACAACAGGAAGCACTTCAGGAAGAAATGTGGAGTTCAGTTCCTGCTAGATACCATCCGACTTTACTACGGGTAGGACTGCATTTCCCACAATCCTTCACTCCTCCTTTATGACGCATGTGTTATGTTATTCTCATTCTTTTTCCCTCCGTCTATTATTTTCTTCTTTCTCAATCTCTTCTAGTTTTGGAAGTAAAGATGGAGATTTGAGCGAAGACGACGTAAAGACAATCAGAGCATCTCTCTGTGGCCTTCTCAAGTATTACATCAGCAAGGGCACCACGCAGGAGGAGATCCAGAGCATTCTGGGATACATTGCTGCCACTGGAGATGAGGAACAGGTGAGCTGATATTTGCAAAATCCCAGTTTGTATGTTCTCAGTCTGATCAGTGGCTGTAGGGGAGTTTAGGATTGTGATTGGCTGTCGGATTTGTCTGTTCCTGATGGCGACAAGTCTTACTCTTCTGCCGTATGTGTGCATCCCAGAAAGAAGCACTTTGCATTATTGCTATTGATCTGCCCTTTCTAATCAAATGTCCTGTCAGAATAAACCCTCCTTTGTCTTTTTCGATCTTGCTTATGGCTAAACCTCAAAGTGGATTAACAACCCCGCCAATTAATTCGATACGCAGCGTTTGGAATCCACATCTCATCCTGTTTCTCCTGCTTTTACTACTTGTTTTCTAGCTCTAAGCATTTGACTGATTACACAAACTAAAATGTTTTATAAATCATTGGTCAACCTTCATGCCGTTTGTTGGATTTGGAGATATGAGTTTTTTAGTCAGACAGCGCCAATATCTTAAAGTGATACATTATCTATGTTTTGTTTTTGTTCATTTCTATCCTCTGTGTTTTATTGTTGTCCTGTACGTCCCCATGACTGTGCTGTTATTCTCTGTGTAGCTGTGTGGGATATTGGAGGTGCTGTTGACTTTACTGCAGACCAGTGCGTCACGTGTCCAACTCTTCCTGCTGCTGTTTGAACCGGGAGCGGCCGACTCCTGCTACGCCCTGATGCTAAACAACAAACACTCAGACCGCCTCCGAGAGCTCATCTTCAAGGTCCTTGTTATATATAAATATACCTAAATAAAAAATCTGATAAACCTATGTAAGTGCATAGTATATTGCTAAGAAACAAATATTGTTTGAAAAGCGTGTGGAAGATAATCAGGGCACTTATCTAATGTGTACATTTTGGTGGATCTTTTGACGGATGTGTTCAGAAGCATTATGTTTTTATTACCTAAGAATGAGCTATATACATACATGGAATTCGCCATTTTGTTTCTTCAGTAGCCCTAAACGGACAAACTGCTCTACAGAGCGCATTTCGTAAATACATTATCTCCTTTGTCAAAGAAGAAAAATTGTGACGAATTCTTAGTCCTGTGTCAGCCACCATAGTGCTTCAGAAGGGAGGGGCAAGCTGTGAAAAATTTCATACAATGGACCTTTTAAAAAATGTCTCAAAAAGTTTTTTGTCTGTTTGCAGTTGTTTGAACGGATGCTAAAGTGTGATCGTGTGTATGAGAAGAATAAACACAGGTTACGCTTGAGGGATGTGGGATATTCTGGGCTCGGTCTTCTGTTCTCGGACGTGCAACTCACACCCACCCTGATCAAGTGCCTCCTTCACCAAGTGCTCAAGACCGGTGAGTCTGATCAACTCTTTAATCCTCCAGTCACCTAACTCAGCACATACTTTATTAATAGCTCCATACTGACAACAGTGCTTGTGATCTTAGCCGATATTCCCCATAAATGTGGCAAATGTTTGTAATGAAGCATTTTCTGTTTGACTTTTAGATACTGTGGTGAACTATAAAGACCTGCTGGCTCTGGTTCAGCTGACCCACAAAGCTGGGCCCAGCGTTCGCCTGATCGTGTGCAGGAGGGTGAGAGTTTGCCTCTTATTTACCTTTAAAGGGACAATTCTGTCTTCATTTAAATAATCTTTCTGTATTAAAAAAGGTTATGTTGAGTGTACTGCACGCGTAATGCTCGTGCAAGCTACTGTCAAACACCCTTTGGCTATTTTTTCATGTAGGTAAATTACTTACCATTGTACAGTTAAATACGGAAAACACGGAATGCAGAAAAACAAAAAGTGAAAAAGAATTATGGAATTGGAAAAGCCAATACTGTTGCTGTGTTCAGGTGGCACAAGATGTTGTTTACAAGTTGTACTCACAAGTTCTACAAGCACGTGATGCTTTACAATATGCAATCTCGTAACGACAACTTTCTACTCGACTCATACACGCACATGACTCTCATCCTGCTCTCCATGGTAATGTTTTGTCTCTTCCTGCAGCTGTATGCATTGTTGCAGTCTCAACAGGATGCCGCGCTGCAGATCTCCAAGCAGATGTGTTGGCAAGACACCCTCATGCGTTTGTTTGTCCGGAGCCCGGGGAGCGACGGAGGTTCGGTTTCAGGCCGTGGCGATGCCGCCAGTCTGGGGAGTTTCGATCTGAGCCGCAGCAGCGGAGGAAACCGTCTCGAACCCCCGATGGAGCGCAGGCCGCTGTGTGACGGCATCGGGAGACTGAACGCAGAGCGAGACAACATCAGTGTCGGAGACAGTAGATCCATAGACAGTCTGGATAATGGAGAGGTGATGTCCCTCTCAGACACCCCGGGGGATGCGCCAACACCTAAAGCTTGGATTGGGAAGGCGGGGATTCTGAGTTTGGATCTTTCTCAGATGCATCTGTTCGATCGCGGGGAAAGCGGCAGTCAGACACCTGGAAGCATGCCCAGCACTCCATCACCCATAGAGAACGCCAAAACTTTCCATGTTACCTCCTCTTTGAATGATGACAGCTTCCTGTTTAGTGATAACGTGTCGCTTGGAGAGTCTTTTAGCAGTGTGGAGGTGAGGCTTGAGATTTGTTTTTGAGTCAGTAGATGTACTGTACTTTCGTGTCTAATTTCGCATCTCTTTGCTTTCAGCGCACAGAGGAGGAACTGGGTTCTTTGTTGCTGGAGATTGTGTTGTGTGTCATGTTAAGGGGCGTGGAGGGCTCGGACGACACTGCATGGCTGGAAAGGGGGCAAGTGTTCTCTTCCCTCACCAAACTGGGCACCACCAATGAGATGCTTCTGCCCGTCGATCACATCAAACTCAGGTGAGAGAAGACTTTTGTATCTCAAATGTCAAAATATGTCGTTTTATATCTCACCATGTTCATTTCACCCATTTGTTACTCCAGCCTCATGGAGAGGATGTTAGAATGGGCCGTGACGGACAACCATGATGCGACAGCCGCCACGTTACCCCAACACACGGAGAACGCCGTGCGTCTTCTACACATTGTACAGGACTTCCTGCAGGCTGAAGGTCTGGTGAACCCTGCGCTGTGGACGGAGAAGGTTCTGGAGGGGACGGTTACTCTGATGGATGGGCTGATGGTGTGGTACACCTCGGGGACGCAGTGGCTCCAGCTGTCTCAAGTTGGACTACGACTGCTGCTCGGTTTTATGGCCCAGGATGATCCACAGGTGAGAAGCACATAAAGTTGGATTTTTTATATTTGCATATTCCAAATGCTTCGGTACTGAAAAATACACATCCCTCCATCAGATATAGTGTGTTAATATCGCTTCTTTATTCGGTCAGGTGTGCGCCATGGCGACGGCTAAGCTGAACGGGATCTTACAAACAAAGGCTGTGGACTCTCAGGACGAGGCCTGTTATCTGCTCGGTCGAGTGGAGGGGATACTCAGACGAGCCGTGAGTGAGGAAAGGACGGAGGAGACGTACTCCTACTTAGTGCCTCTCCTGCGAACTCTCCTGAGCAAAGTCAACAAGCTGCTGTACATGGAGCTGCACCTCCCCGCTCTGCCCGACACCAACGGAAGCCCGTCTTTCTTCGAGGACTTTCAGCTCTACTGTAATTCTCCAGAGTGGAGGGTCTACCTGGATAAATACGTAAGGACCTTTAGATCATGAATGAGGCTTACAGTAGGCCTCAGTGTACTGCCTAGTTAGAGGTTTTAAATTACTATATTTACTTAAAGTCTTCATATGGCTTAATATTTTTGCTTGATTGAACTCTACGCAACATTTTTTTATTGATTTGTTTATTCACTTTTTTATTTTATCTCAGCTGTATAGTGAAATGATCAAGCTAGACAAGAATTTGTCAAATAAATTGATAAAAATAACAATAATAATTAACACTGCAGGTCAGTTGAATGAATTGAAGCTTGATGTAGGTTTGTGTTGCCCACCAGAGTTGAAAATAATCTTCAAATGAATCAGATCTTATGGCCGCATGATTCTGACACCATACCACAACAAGTTTTACCCCATATTTACCCTGCTGTGTTTAAAGCAGGGCTTCTCAACCTTTTTGACTCCAAGGCCCCTCATTGTATTTAAAAAGACCCCTCCCACTCAAGATTTTTTACCCAATCACATATTTTAGAGCTTGTCATTAACTGGACTTTATTAATTTAAAAGTTTTTAGTATATGTATTTCAATGCTCATATTGTCTAATTTAAAAATATTACTCCTCTTGAGGCCCCCTTGTGTGCCACAGCCCCCCTGTTGAAAACCACTGCTTTAAAGGAATAGTACACCCAAAAATTTTAATTCTGATCATTTGCCCTCATGCCATCCCAGGTGTATATACCTTCCTTTCTTCGGGTAATTACAAACGGTACGAAACATCGCATATATTAAATGTAGTACGTTTCAGTTTCGCTTAATATGCTAGAAATATGAATCCTTCGCTCTTACAAATGTATGGTTATGCTTAAAAAGACATTAACCCACTGGATTCATTTAACATTACCTTTATGATTGGATGTATGTTCTTTTTGGAGCTTTAGCATGTTGGAAACAATCCCACACAGCAAAATCGCCTGTGTTAAAAAAGGTCAAATGAACTCTCACAGTGTATATATAATCCACGTGAGAGTTCATTTGACCTTTTTAAAACTGGCGATTTTACAGTGCAGCTAACATGGGACATTTTCAGAACCTTGCTTACCATTCTCTTTAAGTTCTCTCAAAACTCAACACTTTCTTGGAGAAATATTATGTCATTGCTAGACACTTAACAAACATTAGTATGAAATCTGTATTCGGGAATGTTAGAATAAAGTTGTTAGAACATATTTTTGTTAGCTGGCTGAATGTACTTAGTGCTGGATATTTTTAATAAAAACTTTGTGTTCGGCCAAAGAAAGGTGAGATGGCATGAGAGTGGTTGAACTTTTCTATTAATAGTAGAGGATAAACCCCATTTTTTTACCTATTAGCTGTTTAACTGATTTGTAGCTGAAGTCCTCCTGTAGCTGTAGTGTTTTTAATCGTTGGTTTATTTTACGCTTGTCAGATCATCCCCTACATGAAGCAGTATGAGATCGAGATGTTCAGTCAGGGTCATGAGAACATGGCTCTGTACTGGAAGGATTGCTACGAGGCCTTCATGCTCAATCTGCACCGCAGAGATCGAGAGAGAGGAGAGAGCAAGATACGCTTTCAGGTACACATTTGAGTGTCAAAATTGAATTGAATTCAGTATTCTTACCTACATCAGTCACACATAATTGTGTTTTCTCTCGACCTCAGGAGCAGTTTGTGGAGCCGTTCAGCCGCCGCAGCCGACAGGAGAACCTGAGGTACAACAGCATGCTGAAACAAATCCACACACAAAACAGCGCCATCCTCAGACAGTGGAGAGCAGCGCGCAGAGGGCTCTTCTGTGAAAGAGGGCCGTGGGTGGACAAGTGAGTGTTGTTGGGTTATAATTCTTTAATTCGTCTGTGTGGAGAATCTGGCCGGCCAGCAACTCGCAATGATAAATGTAGTATTTTATGTTTCAAATGTAGTATTTTATGGTCCATTGTGTCATTGGGTGTGCCAAGATTTGTACCTTAACCACACAGAGCATTGTTTGACAGGGATGGTTTCCAGATCTAAGATCTTTAAAACAACTTTTTGTGTATCGACAGGCAGCAGAAAGATGTACACTGGAAGCTTTCCAGCGCCGAGAACTACTCTCGAATGCGGCTGAAACTGGTGAGGAACTACACCTTTGACCTTCACAAGGAAGCCAGCGCCTTGAGAGACAACCTCGGTGAGACAGGCAAATCGACAAGACGTTTCCTGAATGCTGTTTTTGTGTTGTGCTGAAAATGAAAAATAACTGACGCTGTGTTTGCCGCCTCAGGTGTGCAGCATCAGCAGTTGAACGCTGAGTCGCTTTTGTTAGAAGCGGTCAAACAGGTGAAGGTCAGTGACCTTGAAGATGACGTCCTGGAGCTCCTGGAGGAAGACCCTGCATCAGCCAATCAGTGAGTCTCAGGGAAGATGAACATGAGTAGCCAATCATCGCTTCACAATTCAGACACTTGATATATCACAAAATTGACACCATTTTAGTTATACCTACAGTTTATTCTCTTCTTGTGATTTGTTTTCAGGACTGATTCAGAGGAAGCCAGTCAGAAGGAGAAGTTAGTGATCTCTGAGGACTGTCAGCTGGTCACGGTGGTGGACGTGTATCCAGGCCGCCTGGAGCTCACCACCCAACACATTTACTTCTATGACAGCAGCCCAGAGAAAGAGGAAGGTGAGTAGAACGAAAAAGAATACCATATTGGGATATTTGACATGTTTTTTAACCGATTTTGGATACATTGTTGGTTTATTTTCTCAGGCGTGGGTCAGGATTTTAAATGGCCTCTGTCTCAGATCAGAGAGATCCACCTGCGCAGGTACAACCTCCGGCGATCCGCTCTGGAGATCTTCCTCATCGATCAGACCAACTACTTCCTCAACTTCACAAAGGAGGTGGGCAATCCGTCAAACATCCAAAACCACGTTCTTTGTGTATTTGTCATCTTTGAAACCTTTAGCAAATAGTTCAGTGCACGGTTTAACCTGCTTTCTCGTCTCTTGTTCTTTTCTGGTGAATGGTTGTCTGTGGATTTGGTCGACAGGTGCGTAATAAAGTCTACAGTCGAATGCTTCTGCTGCGATCTCTCTCTCTAGACGCAACACGCTCGCCTCAGGAACTGCTCAAAGCCTCTGGACTCACTCAGGTCACTACACTTAACTAATTTAACATGTATACATTTAAATTATACATTTAGCGTAAAGAGAAACGTCTGAGGTTGTCGTTTTGATGGTTTGTTCCCTCTCTTTCATCAGAAATGGGTGAACAGGGAGATCTCCAATTTTGACTACCTGATGCAACTGAACACCATTGCAGGAAGAACATACAATGATCTCGCTCAGTATCCTGTGGTGAGGGGCATTTCCACACATGTTTGAGTTCGTGTTTGAGTTCAAAATGATCTTATGTGGTTTGATCTGGTGTTTGCATCGTAGTTTCCCTGGATCCTGTCTGATTATACATCCGAAGAACTGGATCTGACAGACCCGCGGGTGTTCAGAGATCTGTCCAAACCTGTGGCGGTGCTGAATGAGAGGAACGCCAAAGCGGTCCGAGAGAAGTGTGTTTGTTTCTTTTGTTTATATCTCTCTCTTTCTCGGTTTACTTGGTCACACTGTTTAACGTTTTTTACTGTACTGCTCTCAACAAAAAGGCTTTAACAAATCGTAGACATCAAACGTTTTGTATATAACATGTTGCGCTATAGACTGTTTAAACAACAACAATAAAAACAAACATTATGTGGCCCAAACTTAATTTACGGTTGACCTGCACAAAGAATCAAGAACTGTCGAGTAGTTTTAATGTTATTTAACACAATTGATGTACAATCAAATATAAATTATTATCAATATGGATTAAATAAATTGTTATATTATAACCAAACACAGACAGGAAGTTTAATTCAGGTCAGCCTCTTGCACCGATGAAATAGTCTATTGAAAGTTTGTCGAAATTTGTTGTCTTTCTCCATCAGAGTTATTATAGTTTTTTTAATATGATTGTATTTTAATGTTTTGAATTAGCTTTTTGTGTTATATTGTTCATTTGAATACAATTTTATTTGTATATCTTTTTATTAAGGGAGTCAATTAAACAATCCAAATGTCATAGTTTACACACCAGGATTTTGGATACACATTTTAATTAAATTTTTAGAAAGTTTGTTATTTTGTAATTATGTTGTATATTTTTATAGTGCTTTTATAGTTATATTCTGCATGTTTCCATGTTATTTTAGACTTCTGTTGTAAATTTGCAGTCTGTTTCTGTAATTCAACGTATTTAAAAAATATGTGAAAAATTGTTCTTTTTTTACAGTATAGTTTTAGTTTAACTGTAACGATCTTGATTGGCATCTATTAAAACATTTTCAATCCCAAGCAATCCCTAAACGTCGCACCATTGGATGAAGTTGATGTGTTTGTGTGTGTGTGGTTGGTTGTAACTAACGTTCGACTGGCCCTCTGATCTGTAGGTACGATAATTTTGAAGACCCCACGGGCACCATCGACCGTTTTCACTACGGCACCCACTACTCAAACGCTGCTGGAGTCATGCATTACCTCATCAGGGTCGAACCCTTCACCTCCCTGCACATACAGCTCCAGAGCGGCAGGTAAATTACCTCTCTCTCCTCTTCCCTTGTCGTGTACTTTTGTGTGCTGTGTTTTCCTGGAGTCTGATAAGGTTGGTCTGACTGTGCAGGTTCGACTGCGCGGACCGACAGTTTCATTCGATTCCTGCCACCTGGCAGACGCTCATGGACAACCCCAATGACGTCAAAGAGCTCATCCCAGAATTCTTTTACTTCCCAGAGTTCTTGGAGAACCAGAATGGTAAGCCGATGGACAAACGCATTATAAAAAGTCAAAGAATATTTTTACCTTTTTTGACTTTCACCTTAATATTGTAAAGATTATCTGTCACTCTCTGCGTTGTAGGTTTTGACTTGGGTCGTCTGCAGATCTCTAAGGAGCGGGTGAATGATGTCATCCTGCCTAAATGGGCCAAATCGCCGGAGGATTTCATCTACAAGCACCGCAAAGCCCTGGTGAGTCGGTTTCTAATGACCCATCACGGTCCTTCCCTACTAACCTCAATACAGAACCTGCTGAGGTGAGAGAGAGGAACAGATACCAAGTGAACAGATACACTTTCATCTCAATTCTCTGGCCACTTCTGGCCTATTAAAAAACTGACGGAGTAAAAAAATAGTCCCGTGAAAGGGTATGAAAGTAGAGCAACAAAATATGTGGCGAAAGAAGCTCAATGATAAGAATTTGGCATTTGCAGAGCAACGGTTGTGGGCTTGATTCCCACGTACTGAAACATTTTAAGTTGGGTATCACTTATTTATGTCAATGATGTTTTTCTCTGTGCAGGAATCGGAGTATGTATCTGCTCACCTGCATGAGTGGATTGATCTGATCTTCGGTTATAAACAGAGGGGTCCCGCTGCAGTCGAGGCCCTTAATGTCTTTTACTACTGTACATATGAAGGTATGACGTCCTACATACAGTACTGCCATATTATAATCTACCGCACCGTAGTGATGTTCAACTGTTGTTAAAAGGATTGTTCACCAAAAAAAGTTAACTTTTGTCATCATTTACTCAACCACAGTTGTTCCAAATCAGTATTAATTCCTCTGTTAAGATTTGGAGCAATTTGAGGATGAGTAAATGATCATTCTTGCACTTTAAAAACCGACAGTGTGCTATTTATGTTTTTTGTGTGTAGCCAGAGATGAAGTGTTTCTTAATGTTTCAGGAGCTGTTGATTTAGACGCTATCACAGACGAAAAGGAGAGGAAAGCTGTGGAAGGCATGATCAGTAACTTTGGACAGACACCTTGCCAGTTACTGAAGGTACTGACAGGATTATTCCAGTCTATGGAATCTATTATGCCCATGTTGCATTATTTGTGAGTTTTATATGCCAAAGGCGTCCATGTAACTTTTAGCTACTTGTTAGCAACCGCCGTTTTAAACCGTTAAAAAATCCCAAGTGGGTTATAACTGGTGTGTTTTATGTCATAGATTAAAACGTGAAAATATTCAGAGCCTTTGTAAATCACAGACCTTACTTCAGGCGATTTAATCATTCAAAAAACCCTTAGACTTTGGGGCGATGGAAGTCCTAAAATGCTAACTCGCTTCTGGGGTTTGGGTACAAACATATCATTCAATACATGACTTCAAAATGCTGGAACATTTTCTGCTTGACAGCGTGATGTTTGTGTGTGTGTTTAGGAGCCACATCCTGCACGTCTTTCTCTGGAGGATCTGGAGAAGAGGAGGTCTCGTCTGGACTCCTGTCCTCTCAACATCTTTGAGCATCTCATTGAACTCAAATCATTCTTTGTTGAGGTGCGTGTCCTCTAACTGTCAGTCAACAGATGTTGGTTTAACTAACTGGTTGTCTCTCACGTACGTACAGTAAAATACTGAGGTTTAAGGTGTCTGACGAGTTCCTAATCATCTTGTTTTAGGGCATCAGTGATAATGTTCCTCTGGTTAAAGCCGTGGTCCCCAAGAACCAATCACATTCCTTTATCTCGCAGGGAAGTCCGGACACTCTGGTAGGTCTAAAATCAGTTAGCATATGTATCAACATCATGTGAAGTTTGCTTCATTTTTCATATCCTAAATGTGTTTTTGGTTACAAGGTCACATTGAGCCAGAATTGTTTGATGGGATTGCATGGTTGGCTGCCTTACGACAAAACCATATCCAACTATTTCACCTTCATCAGAGACCCCACAGTCGCCAGTCCGAAGTGAGTTTGTCTGACGTGATGTAACACTTATGTTGTTTGTGCAAGGTTGTGGGTTGTGTGAAGGAATGGACTGTAAGTCTCTTTGGATAAAAGCATCTGCCAAATGCATAAATGCAAATGTAAAGGAATACATACTAGATCAAATATGATAAAGTTCTTTCTCTCACTCAGGACTCAGAGGTTCGTAGCGGGTCCGTTCTCTCCAGGGGTTGAGGTCTCCGCTCAGCTGTTTGTTGTATCTCACGATGGAAAGCTGCTCTTTAGCGGAGGCCACTGGGACAACAGCTTGAGAGTGACATCACTCGTGAAGGGCAAAACAGTGGGGCAGCACATCCGTCACATGGGTAAGGGGATCTCGGCGTCAGTTTTTTTTTATCACATGTCACAGTTTGTTCTAAATTAAATATGCGTTTGGTCTCACCTGGCAGACATTGTGACGTGTTTGGCCACTGATCACTTTGGGATTCACCTGATCTCTGGCTCGAGAGACACCACCTGCATGGTGTGGCAGGTGCTTCAACAGGTACATTTTCAAATGAAACGTTTTGTTTCCTGCTGTATTGTTTTGGGAATCTAACGATGTTGTATGTGTAGGGTGGTGCTCCGGTGGGTCTGTCCTCTAAGCCCGTGCAGGTGTTGTACGGACACATCGACGAAGTTGTCAGTGTGTCTATCAGTACAGAGCTGGATATGGCTGTTTCTGGATCAAGGGTAAGACATTTATGTGACCACTTCTCTGCTACGGAACATTTATAACCAAATTAAAATGTTAAACAAATTCCATTTAATTATTAAAATATTATTTTATTATTTATGTAATTGGGAAAAAAATGAATGAAAACGGAGGTACTTCTGGACCAGTGTTAACATCTTGCGAACTGGTACTATTAATAAAATATCACAAATTGTGTGTAAAAGGACGGAACAGTGATCATTCACTCTGTGAGGAGGGGTCAGTACATGCGCTCCCTGCAGCCGCCGTGCGAAAGCTCTCTGCCCATGTCCATCATGCACCTGGCTGTCTCCTGGGAGGGGCATCTAGTGGTGCACACCTGCATTGAAGGCAAAGCCACATTAAAGGTATGAACACACAAGTCTTTTATACACACAAACACACACACTTTTGTACTGTAGCATGTAAACAAGACCACTCTGTGTTTTCAGGACAAGAATGCTCTGCACTTGTACTCTGTTAATGGAAAACACCTGTGCAGTGCTTCCCTGAAGGAGCAGGCGACAGAGCTGTGTGTTTCAGGAGAATATGTTGTGATCGGAAGTGAACAAGGTTTTCTGTCTGTCAGAGATCTCTACAGGTACGGCTCAGAGATCTCTACCTGCCCGTTAAACTCAAATGTAAAGCCATGGGTATAGCAGAGTATTGCAAAAAGACGCATACTTTCTGATTTAGGAAGTGACATCACATGTCATTCAAGACCACATGTATCTGAGGTCCTTGCTACCATACTTCAATATTCGGATGGTGTGTTATCATTACATTCTTTCCTAACATCATTGCTCCCTCTCTCCTGGTTGCCTTGACAGCCTGACTCTTTGCGTGTCGCCGATGGCGATGCGAGTGCCCATCCGGTGTGTGTCTGTGACCAAGGAACAGTCCCACGTGCTGGTGGGACTTGATGACGGCAAGCTGATCGTGGTGGGTGTCGGCAAGCCGGCGGAGGTAAAAAACTCCTTCAGGAACTACATCACTCAGAGGATGGAGGGCTCGCCCCTCATGAACACGCTGCGGGTTCGATCGCCCGCGCGCCTGCTGTATCTCAGAGACCAGAACACTTTCAGCCCTGACATCGTTTAAGAGAGACGCACACATATACATCGTTTAAGAGAGACGCACACATATACACGTTTAAGAGAGACGCACACATATACACGTTTAAGAGAGACGCACACATATACACGTTTAAGAGAGACGCACACATATACACGTTTAAGAGAGACGCACACATATACACATTTAAGAGAGACGCACACATATACACATTTAAGAGAGACGCACACATATACACGTTTAAGAGAGACGCACACATATACACGTTTAAGAGAGACGCACACATATACACGTTTAAGAGAGACGCACACATATACACATTTAAGAGAGACGCACACATATACACGTTTAAGAGAGACGCACACATATACACGTTTAAGAGAGACGCACACATATACGCATTGTCGAGCTCTGAAGTGTTAAGTACACATACTGTATAAACACATAGGTTTACCTACTTACCTACTGTACATAAAGAGTAACAGTACAGCTTCTAAAAAGGATGTATTTTTTTAATACCAACAATCTTTAAAACCATTATTTATGAATCACTTTTAATTTGAAGAAGTCTTTAACCCAAATGTAACAGAAGAAACAATCAAAGTCACTTTGAACATAAGACACACAAACACATAACAATAGGAATACAGTAGCAATACATTAAAACTGTAGCTAACTTGAACTTAAGCATTTGTTGTATAAACAGTTTTGTGTAAAGTGTTGTTTGCCAAGTTGTTGGTTGGATTTTTTTCTAATAGCATTCGGAGTCGTAAACTATTTGCACACATACTAATATAAAGCTAATAGTAGTGAGTATTAATAACTAGCGTAGCATTCGTTTTAAAACTGTGAAATTGTTAAGGGTTTTGGTTTATAAAGAGTTTTTTTTTGTGTGATGGAATGCATTCAAAAACAAGAGTCTCTTAACTTACACAGGCGCAATATCTCATTCCCATAATGACCAGAGCAAATTAGCGCAGGGTTTAAGATATGCTTTTTTGGGGCGTTAAATAAAGCCACAAATACCGGTTGTGCTAACCTTAGTAAATCACGTTGCGTGATTCATTTAAATAATCTCCTCGCATAACGTTTGTGTCCAAAAGAGGAAACTCCTACAAATGCATGTGCAATAATTCTCAGCTCTTATTTTCAGTGCGTGTCTTTAGTAAATACCGACAGTAGGTTTTTAACACCAAAAGAGGCGTTGCACTGCCGCAAGCTGTTCGTAAATCTGGCCCTAAGATTGCAATGTAAGAAGTAAAACGTACTCGAAGTATGTGAACACGGACGTGCAAAATTGATTTATGTGATTTTTGTGGTACTTAAGAGATACACCGATACGAAATTTTTCCTCCGATACGATTATTTAAAGTGACATCTGCCAAAACGATTCTAAATGAATATTTCTTATCTATATGTTTGGCCGATCAATGGAACAAGCCTACTGTATTTGTCCGAATGGTTCTTGTTAGGTTTTTTAGTTCCGTGTGGACTCTTTACACTGTATATGTACTGTATAAATGGTTTGTATACATAGTTCATGCACTTCCATGAAATCAGTTAACACACTCTAGGAACAGTTCACCCCAAAAACTCCTCGTTTACTAGCCCCCAATTTGTTCCAAATCTGTATACATTTCTGGGAACACTTTTCAATATGGTGCTTTTAGTTAACATTAGTAAATGCATTAGCTAACACCTGAACAATTTCGTTTTTCAGCATTTATTAATCCTTGATAATGTTAGATCATGTCAATACAGTGTTAGTTCATGGTGCATTAACCAATGTTAACAGTGACAACATTTGATTTTAATAATGTATTATTAAATGTTGAAATGAACTTGAATTAATATTAATAAATGCTGTAGAAGTATTGTTCGTTGTTACTCATGTAAGCTTTTAAACAAATAGCACCTTATTGAAGTGTTTCCAAATGTCTTTATGATGAACACATAGAAAGATATTTGGAAGAATGTCTGTAACCAAACAGTTCTTGACCACCATTGACGACCGCAGAAGTTGACAGAATATAAATGGAATATTTTGGGTGAACTGTCCCTTTAAAAATCTACCGTTTGATTTTTGCACTAACCTCAACGAATCAACCAGACTTCACGTGCACTCATAAATCATTTTTATTTCCCCGTTCTTCACTTCCCCTTCTATCCTATATCCTCCTCTTCTCCTTCATTCCTCAGATGCGTTCTGGTCAGATCACGAGGAAACTCTGGGGCTCCAGTAAACGTCTCACAAAGATCTCGTCTGGAGAAACAGAGTATCACACCCAAGAGCAGCCCTGACCCCACCCCCAATTCACAGCCCATCTGCCTGATTGGCCCACTGTGTTGTCAATCACCACAGTCTCATTGTTTCAGTTTGAAGGATGACTCTTGCTGAAACAATACGAAGGACTTTTTAATAACACCGATAGTATGCATATCTGTGTGTGTGGCCGTTTGTCCTTTTGTATGTTGTGTGTTAGACCTGTGGTTAGACTGGTGCAGGCACCATCTCAACTATATGTGTCCTAATTCTGTGACGTGTCCCTCATGTTGACCCCAGACCCCTCCTACCATGCCCCGCCCATTTGATGTTCATCGTGTCGATCACACAGTCATCTTAATCATCACGGTTGTCAATATAATTCTTTTAGATTTTTTCCATTTCTAACGCTCACGTCTTCGTACATGTTTGATGTTTTATGTATTGTTTATTCATTTGGCTTCAGTTGCCATGATTTACGATCTCCACGACTGATCTCATTTAACCTTTTGGTGGTTTTGTAATATACAGTCATTATTTATTTGCACACAGGCATAAGACGGACAATATTTTACAAGAGGATAATTTTAAGCATAAAACCCAGTCCAATGGATGAACACTAACAAGACTTTATTTTATAACAAACTGACGTCTAGTAAGCTCTTGTGTAGCCGTTGAATGTGTCGTCACGAATTACTTGAATTGTGGTGTAGTTATTTCAATGAAGAATGAGAGATGCATTTTAATGTTATGGATGTACGTGAAGCTGCAGTTTTATTAACGGTTCCATGAACAGATTATTTTTCAGCATTCTTTTTGTTTTGATAAACACTACGACTAGAGATGGCAGAATTTTTTGAAGGGCTTTGTGAAAAATGACCTGAAGCAATATAGTTTGTCTAAGGTTTCTGAGGCATTCCACTGTAAATCGCCAGCTGATACCCTGCAGTCTTCCTAGTGTCCAAACAGAGCACTACAAAGGGAGGGACGGTACTCTGAAATGGACGCCGTTTCCTCTCCGTTTTATATTTCTAAGCCATGCAGTCTTTGTTTACTGTGCAGGTAAACGTCCAAGCCTTCAAGAGAATTCTGTTCAAGACTGAATTCTTGCTCCTTCATATGCTGTTTTTTTCACTGTTGGCGAGTACATGTTTGTGCGTGTGCATGGTATGTTTGTCTGCATGTTGTGACCCTTTTAAAAATTACAACGGGGACCCTAGTTTCCACAAAAATAACTACTCTATAACCATAATGCCTATTTTCCATTTGCATTTTGGTATTTCTGTAGTGACTATGCTATGTTGACAAAAACTATGTTTACTGTGGTTACTTTTTGTAACAAAATGTCGTTCGTGTACAGAAAAACAGCTAAGATCAGAAATGCAATCGATTCATGAGATACTAACACCAAATGTAGATCTTAATCAGGATATTTTTTCAGATTGTGTTCTTCCATATAGCTGCTTTTCCTTTGCAATGTCGCTGACCTCCTAAAGATAAGATCCGAAGTGGGATGAGGTATATTTGCTTCATATCCTGGTGGTCCCACTGGTTGCTATGGAATGATACCAAAATCAGTGCTTTGGTTTCTTTTATTAAGTCCATCTTTTATACATGAAATCCCTCTAGATGGCTGTTTTATATTTGAATGTGTGTTTTATTTCTCCGATTACACGAATGGAGTGCCTTTTTATTCTCTGTCGTCATGGGGTGTAGACTCCACGTTTCAAATTTCAGCATGACCTTACGTGTGACCCCTTGTGGACAGCCACGGTTTCCGGACAGACTTTAGCAGTGACACTTTTGTCACATCAGACCTGTGACTTACCAAGCTGCATCCATTTTAGCTGTCACTAATGTGTGTGTGTATATCTGTGCTTATTTATGAATCCAGAATGAAATGTACAGCATAAGTCTTTTTTCCGTGTCCATGAATTGTATTTTTTTTTTGCACTTTCCGGGTACGATGAATTGTAAGAAATTGTTTGAAATGTTCCCTTGATCTGTACAGAGAAACTGCTTTGTATAAGTGAAGATTTAACAATAAAGCCCTGTTTAAAAGTCAGATTGACCAGTATTTGTGTGTATTCTTTTAAGTAAAGGTTAATTTCTCTTAAACTAGACTTTAACTCCATTCCCGATGATTTGGCTTTGCAGTTTATTGTAAAGTATTGTCAATTTGCATTTATGGATTTGAAACTTTACATTTAATCCGTATTTGTGTACCCATTCCAACCCACTTAGACTTTATTGCTCAACACAACAGAGCTGAGATGTGTGTTTTTAACCAATGTCTCATGTAAGTGACCTCCACTATTTCTTTTTTTGGCTTATCCTCAAAGCCTTCTATTCCCCCCCTCCTCCCTAATGTTGGGCCTAGGATATTTCTATTCATGAGTTTTACACTCCGTCCCAAAATAAGAAAAGATAACCCCTGTTGTGTGGTGGGTGTTCTGGGGGAATATGGCTGCCTTCGCATCATCCAGGGGGATGCTGCACATTGGTGGTGGTTGAGGAGATCCCCCCTTTAATGTAAAGCGCTCCGAGTGCCCAGCAAAGCGCTATATAAATGTAACAAACTATTTATAACTATATAATACATTTAACAAAGCTATATAAATAAACTTGAATTGAATGTTAATAATTCAGCACATGTTATGGGAGCCATTTTGAGTATTATGGCTCCTACACTCCTTTGGTAACGTTGCTGTATTATGTAATGTTTCATTGCCGTCATGACACGTTTATGACGTAATAAAGAGCGTTTGGTCTGGCTCTATATAAGACGCTGATCTCAGTCATCATCGTTAGTCTGTTGTTTGATGAGCGCAGGCGAGTTTTGAGCTTCTTCGAGAGCAAAACCTTCGAGTCGATTCTTTTCAACGTGTTTTGGCGTGTTTTTCTGCTGGTTTGCTGTTCTTGCGTGAAGGTAGTGAGACCGAAGAGTTACCGAAAGTTAACTTTATTCGTTGACTCCTCCGGATTGCTTTATCGATTAAAACAGTCACCAGAGTCGCCAAAGTCTGCGACTTGTGTTGGATCGACATGAATTCCCAAGTGTTCTTCAAGTCTGCCGAAGTTGTCGATGACTTACTCGGTTATCAGCCTTTAACCTCTTGGGCCGATTTCGTGGAGGAAGCCGAAGCTTCGGCGCCCATTCACCACCTGGTCGGACCACCCTGGGCTCTCGTGGATCCTGACCGTGAAGGCCAAAGATCCAGAGCCCTCGCGAGTCTAGTACCAGCGACAGGAGGAGTGAAGTGTGAGTCGTTATATGTTGACAAACACCATCAAAAAAAAAATCCTTACTCATGGGTCTTTAGGAAAGAGGACCCCTTTTTTTGGATGTATTGTTCATGCATCCAAACAGTTGATAAGAATGACAGGTTTTTGGAAACGGTTTTATACAGAGAATCGAATGTGCCGTTATTCGGATCACGGATAAACTAAAACAGTGTGTCAGTTTTACGTAACACATTAGCAGCCTCTATACTAATAAGTTTGTCTTGTTTGCTTGTTTCATTCTCGGGACATCTGAGCCTGAAAGAGCCAGCTCGGGTTTTACTGGACGTTCAGCATCGTGCCACTTAGTCATAACCACACATGAAGCCAGTGTCAACGGGAAGGTAATGGGAGTCTGTAAAGAGTCACGGCTGGAAAAGAGATTCCAGAAGTGCTGGTATTCCTTTGTGTAGAATTATAATTCATAGCACTTTAACATGTTGATTTAAATAACACATTCACTTCTTATAATAACAAAGATCTCTAGCATTGTGTTTTGAATGTCTGAGCTTGATCCACAAACAATGAACAAGAGATGTGTGTTCAGTGCCGCGCAGAATGGACTGGTATGACATCAAAGTTCTTTGTCATACGCCGAGCGACATATCGGCCTGTGCAGCACTGCTTCAAGTCGAACACACACGCCTCCCTTTAGTAATGGTTTGTAGATCTGGTTTGTGTGTGTGAAGCATCGGGTTCTCACAAATACACCAAGGTATTTTGAGGACATAACATTGTTTAAAGTAAGTAACTTCAACTAATGTCACACTTTCCATGTCAAATTCAGTGTGCAAAGTTTGAGTTTAATAACAAAGCACCTTTGCTTCACTTTTGGTGATTCAGATGTATGCTTTACATGTTTTGATCATTTGTGAACCTCATTAACTATGTGTTGTGTACGTTGTGCCCTAACGCCACCATTCATGCACAAAATTCTTTCCAAGAGCATAAAATTCCTCATAAGATCTAACCACTTTGACCTTTACTTTATACAGATTGTCTAAAATGTTTCACTCTGATGACATACTTTGTTGCATATTGTAAAGTATGACAAAACAAGATTCATCTTAAATTTGAATCGTTTCTTTATTGTGTTGATTGAATTTTGATTTTTATGTTGAATTAGAAATAAAATTGTAGCCTTCATGTGCGCTGAGCTTTCTCTTGATCCATATGCTTTCCAGATGACAACAGTTGTCTATACTTCTCTAGAGGCCCTTAAAGGGATAGTAATGAAAAATCTGTCATCATTTACTCACCCTCGGGTTGTTTCACATCTGTAAACATTTCTTTGTTCTGATAAACGCAAAGGACGATATTTGGAAGAATGTCAGTAACCAAACAGATCTCATCCCCCATTGACTCCCGGAGTGTTTATTTTCCCTACTATGGCGGTAAAATGTTGATGTGATCTGTTTGGTTACTGACCTTTTTTTCAGATGTCTTCCTCGTGTTCATCCCAACGATTCAATGTATACGGGTTTGGAACAACCTGAGGGTGAGTAAATGAAAGAATTTTCATTTTTGGGGTGAACTATTCCTTTAAGGTGGCATTACGAATGTTAACAATGTTTTATCTCAAAGAACCGATTTGCCGGAGATCAAGTTTTGGTAAAAAGGGCATAAATAAGGTACAATATCTGAAGAACCAGGACTAAAAATGTTCTCCTTAACTGAGATTACCATCAAGAATTTCAGTTTTGCAGGTGAACGTCATTGCTGACTGACCACATGACCGCAAAGTTTGCAGAAAAATAAAAAAGATTGCATATGTTAATAACTTTCTTTCTTTCTTTTGTCGTAAACAAAGTATTATTTATAAAAAACTGCGTTTTAACTCTTTACGCACCATCGATGACATTTCACATCATTGTCACGATGCTTCGTTTTTTCCTATTAACATTACATATGATGTGAGCACAGCAAAAATGCAGTATTTAT
Source organism: Barbatula barbatula (assembly GCF_947034865.1). Taxonomy (NCBI): domain Eukaryota; kingdom Metazoa; phylum Chordata; class Actinopteri; order Cypriniformes; family Nemacheilidae; genus Barbatula; species Barbatula barbatula. Next base: position 4,519,441 of record NC_136770.1, on the reverse strand, counting down.
GGATCCAAAGACATCAAACACATATAAACACGAAGAAAATGTACTTTAAGGCATGGCATGGGTGTCTTTTCGTTACCATAAATAGATTAGGCCACATTATATGTAACATGTAGTTTGTATAATGTATGTTGACAAATTTCTGTATAAAAGATGCATGAAATACAGATACAAATAAACTCAAGCAAAACCAAATAATGAAACTACATCAATGAAAGACATCAAATGTCTATTCAACCTAACGCGGGCTCTTTAAGAAGTTCTCCTTGACCGCTATCGCGAGATCTACCACGAGAGTAAAAGCTTCCTCTAGCGCTCTGACCGCTATCGCGATAGCTGGCGCGAGAGTGTAAACAGTCGCCATTTCTCGAAAGAGAGCAGAAAGTGTGGCGAATACTTCGTGCACATTTACACAGAAACCCGTCCCGCTATTTCCTTAAATACCGGCCGAAACAAAGCTTTCTGTCAGCGGCCGTCTTCCCCAGCGGGTGTGTCGTTAGATGCGACATTTCGGCGGAAATTTATAAGTGAGTGTGATAATAGAAACCGAGGCCTTGGACCACAGACACACTGCACCCTGACTGGATCACAAGAGGGGTAGAACCGTAGGAAGAGATCCCTCGAGCGAAAAATGTTCATTGAAGACCTCGAAGGCTTGAAGACATGGCTCTCAAAGACTCTTGAACCAATGTAAGTGAAGCTATATGCGCTGTGCACGAATGTCGTGCTATACATGTGCCTACTGCAGGTTCATTTCACTATTTTGCCTTGTTGCACAGCAGCTTTACACAAATAAATGCATTTAGTACAGATATAAGAGAAACAGTAAAGCATTAAGGTTTGCAGCAAGTGCTTTTGGCTCAAACACCTATAGAAATAAAGACACAGTATAGAAAGTTCACAGTAACCCTCACGTGCATTCAGTTATACTTTCATATGACTTACTAGATCTTTATGTATGTATATTATCAACACAGTATAACGTATAGAAACGAAAGATTTATTTTGATTGATTTTGTGGTTCTTTTGGTGTGATTGGTGAAGGTGTCTGTATATGTGCCTGAGGTCAAATGTGTTTCTTTACAGCAAATGTACAGCCACTTTTAGTCTTCTATAACCAGCAGTCGGTGATCACACATTATTGCTTACAAACGTAACTCCAAAAATTACAGATAAGACCCAGAAACCAAACAAATTATGCATGACAAGCAATTCCCTTGAACATCACTTTTTTTGCCCTACAGATGTGATGCCGACCCTTCTGCACTTGCAAAATATGTGGTTGCCTTGGTGAAGAAAGACAAATCGGAGAGGGAGCTGAAAGCACTATGCATTGACCAGTTGGATGTATTTCTCCAGAAAGGTAAATCCACTTTTCTAGAAATAAAGAAAAACACTTGTCGTTCAAACCAGGAGAGGACCTCTTAATGTCAAGTGGGTTGTCATGGTCCATTTTGGTACCATAAAATTGGTTGACTGCGACTTGAATTTTCCAGTACGGACTACATGTTGAGCCATCGCTTTTTTTGATCATTTGGCCCCAAATTCTGCAATGCTCCAAAACAATTCTTTATGTGCATCCATAATTCCTTGTTTAAAGTAGTAAATTATGTTTCGGTAGCATCACTGACTAAATTTATTGTAGTTCTATTGGAGTCCCTTGCACTTCTGACACGCCTTCATTTTAATCGCACAGAAACACAGGAGTTTGTGGATAAACTTTTTGAAGCTGTGAACACGAAGAGTTACCTACCTCAACCCGAGCAGTCAACTTCCACAAGCAGAACCGAAACTCACCAGCGCACAGACAAAGATGAACCAAAAAGAGAGGAGGTAGAGAAAAACGACATCGCTATTAAATGACCGTTTGTGTGTTTAAACCATTGTGAATGGTGCTGTGTACTCACATTTGACCTAAAATGTTTTGGCCTTGGTTTTTACACATGCAGGCCAATCGAGATGAAGACAGAGACAAGAAATTCACAAGGAGAACAAACCACAGTCCTCAGTCTGGCTCCAGATATATCCGAGACAACAGGTGAGATAATTTGCAATGGGTTTTTTTTTCATAACATTATTCTAAAAATATTCAGTTGTTGACCAGATTTATATTTTCTGCTTGAAGGAGAGGAGATGACCGCAAGAAGGATGACCGATCTAGGAAGCGAGACTACGATCGCAACCCACCCAGAAGGGACTCGTACAGGGACCGCTACAACCGCAGGAGAGATCGCAGCCGCAGTTACAGCCGTAGTCCCAGCTGGAGCAAAGAACACCCTCGCGAGAGAGACCGGGACAGAGAGCGCAGCAGATCGCGATCTCGCTCACGGAGTCGCACCAGAAGCAGAGGTAATTTTTATTTCCCATCACCTCACTCTAGTGATCTCATTTATCATACATGTCATTTGTAGCATTTACGCATAAGAAAAGTCAGTTTACTGAAGTCGTGCCACTCTGCGGCAAACATATTTCTGATCAATAATTAAACATGACATGAACTGTATAATAACTTTGGTTTGCCAAGCTTAAGTTGTGCTAAAATCACTTTTTCGAGGTTTGCTCATCTAGTGCGCCTGCACACAGGCTGGTAAGCGCCTCACGAGAGTTAGCTCTTTATTGAATGACGAGTGGCCATATTCAGCATCTTTGACATAAGTACAGAGTGAAATGTTTTGGGAGATGCTCGTTGACAACTTTTTTGCACTTCTAGAGCGAGATTCTGCAAAGTCAAAATATGACCACAGTCGTCCAGAACGTCAGGACGGTGCAGGCCCTGATGGCTACAACGCAACGCCTGTTACGGCCGTAAACCCCTCGACTCACTTTCCTGTGCCCACCCTTAGCAGCACCATCACGGTTATTGCTCCCACCCACCACGGTAACAACACAACCGAGAGCTGGTCGGAGTTTCCTCCGGACCACGCGCTGTTCAACAGAGGTGGCCCACCAAGGAAACGCTGCCGCGACTATGATGGTAAACAGTGTTTTAGCATTTAAAGCATTTCAGCTCCATCCAGTAAATTAAATATGTAATTGTGACTGTTATTATATATTATTAACCTTTGGACGGTAGGAAAATGCTCTCTTGTTTGTGGATTAGCGCTTCTTTTGTTTGAGAAGAGCAACTTTTAATCTTCTTTTATTAATCTATAACATCCTCATTTTGATCTGTGACAGAAAAAGGGTTCTGTATGCGAGGAGACATGTGTCCTTTTGACCATGGAAGTGATCCAGTCGTGGTGGAGGATGTTAATCTACCCAACATTCTTCCCTTTCAACCGCCGCCACTCCCCGTGGTCGACGGCCCACCTCCACCTGGCCTGCCACCCCCTCCGTCACTCCTGAACCCACCAGTGAACCTCAGGCCACCCGTGCCTCCGCCTAGCACCATGCCCCCTAGCTTACCACCTGTTGCTGGTAAGATCCTATTGGCTTTTAACATTTGTTTTTTTTATATAATCTTTCTGACTTTTAACTCTTTCAGGTCCTCCTCCTCCTCTTCCACCCCTGAAGCCGTCTGGTATGGATGCTCCTCCTAACTCCATCACCAGCTCTGTACCCACTATAGTCACGTCAGGTGTTCGGCCTATGCCTCCTCCACCCCTCTATACCTCAGGTAGGTGTTCAGAGATTCTCAGCAGGACTCATCTCGAATTCTCTTGTATTTAACCTGCACTTAACCTCATTCGGCCATTGACACTTCACATCTGTCTGGGTTTATTTTGCTGACTGCACAATTGACAATTGACTTCGACATATCGATTTTGAAAGTCTTTCATTGTAAAAGTAAAGCTGTCTAATAAATATTCTTTAAATGGTGTTTTATAATTGTAACAAGGTTATGCATATTGTTGCGATATTCTGCAGACTCGTTTGAGCCGGATGTATATAACCCTGAGGCCCCCAGCATGACCTCACGCCCCATGTACAGACACCGGGTCAACGCTCAGCGGCCCAATCTGATTGGCCTAACCATGGGGGAAGTTGATATGCCCCCTAGAGGTAACACAGAGCATTGCCCTCTCTGTTTCTTTGAAAAGTTTGCATCGTGAACTTTGTCTTCATTTGTCTATGCTTTGCTTTCAGAGAAAGTGTCTAACAACAACAACAACAGCGGGCGGATCGTTCTAGAATCAGACTCCAGGAAGAGAAGTGCAGGATTGCACGATGGAGCGATCCCGCCGAAGAGACCCTGGTTTGACAGGCAAGACATTATTCAGTCATTACTATTATTATTATTAACCAAAAGCTACATTTTGAGTCTCTGTCTGTTCGGTCTCATTACAAATAATTTGGATTCATTTTTGACTATGTAATCTGCTCGACAGGCCAAACTTCAAGCCCAACCATCACGGATTTCACAGAAAAGTTCCCTTCTCACCGAATACTAAACTGGCCATCAAACAGATTCCTCCTGAACTCAACAACATCAGCAAACTCAACGAGCACTTCAGCAAGTTTGGCACCATCGTCAACCTCCAGGTAATTGAACTTAAATGTTTCTTTTTAATAGCAATTTGTATTATGGAGACATAATGCTGACATGCACATGTCTTCTGTTTAAGGTGGCGTATAATAATGACCCAGAGGGGGCTCTGATCCAGTTTGCTTCCCCTGAGGAGGCCAGACGAGCCATACAGAGCACAGAGGCTGTGCTGAATAACCGCTTCATTAAAATGTACTGGCACAGAGAGGACTCAGCGGACCACTCACATGCCACACTACCTGTGGTACGTACACATGCTTGCCATCCAACAAATGAAACCCAGAGAGGGTACATATTTTTTGCCATAATAATATCAATGTAATGCACTGTAATGGTTTATTGCTATGTAACGACACACTTCTAGCTGTTTTGTGCACTTTGACTCAAGTGATAAGTGCCTTGATTTCTCATTTGTGTAGAGAAATGTACAGGAGCCTTTCTTAAACACAGTGAAACAGTCTGTCAAAGACCGGCTCGGACCCCTGCCCATGGCCCAAGTAAATCCCGAACAGGACCCAAGTGTCGTTCCACAGGTGAATGTGTGACTCGATCTGTTTTTGATACCGTGTGTTTGTTCATCAGACTGGAAACCAGTTAAATATGTGAATCTTAGATCTTGTGTTTCCGTTATCTGCAGAATGCAATCAAGTCTTCAGTGAAAGATCGTCTGGGCTTCCCCAAACCAGCAGGAGGAAAGGTTAGTTTTCTTTGATTGACAGCAAAAGGTTTGACCCACAGTCCCAAGCATTGTGTAAAGTCAGCCAATCATATTACAGTGCGACACATCATACAGTCTGTGGCTCAGCGTTTTCATATTAAATACTATTGTGATCATTCTGAGACAATGTAAAGTGTGTTGATAAAATCTTTTACTCGTTACAGGTGTTTTCCACGTCTACAGGCCTGACTAAGACGGTTTATAATCCAGCAGCGCTCAAAGCTGGCCAGAAGGGGGCGCCGTTTGTTCCCACTGTCAGTTCAGAAGATGCCTTTAAGAGAAAACAGGTTTGTGTAGATATGACATAAGATAAGTTCTTGACGCTGTAAGCAGCTTATTTACTGCCGCTTCTTTTTTTACAAAACATTATTTCATGTTTAACCTACTGAAAGGAGATGGTTTTCATCTGTTGTGTTTTCTTAACTTTTGTTTTTTGGTTCATGCACCAGGAGGCGCTAAAGCTTCAGCAGGATGTCAGAAAGAAGAAACAGGAGATCTTGGAGCAGCACATACAGACTCAGAAGGTGTGTTTTGAAATGTTTTATATGTGACCTTTTTAAACATTTGCTTTATTATAAAGAGGAAATGTAGCAGCAGTTCGATTGGTTAGTCCCTGGGTGTAATGATACACTCAGCTCACCATTCCATGCGTTGGGTTCACTCTACGATTGTTTCACAATTTTATAAACCAAATAAATCAAGAAACAAATAACATTTATTTACAAAATAATAATTAAATGATGTATAAGAATTATTTGGCAATACAATATTGTACAAATAACTTTAATTGAACCTTGTGTGTAAATAAAGAAAATTTCTAGCTTTTTTAATTGCTTATTTTAAATGTTTTCCTTTAAAATACTTTTTAATGTGTAGATAATTGTATAAATATATATACTTTAAATGCTGAGACTCTTAAGACATTGTAAATTTAATAGAATGATTTCCTGTAATACCACTTTTGAAGATTTTTTAAATCTTGACTTGATATTTCAAAGCTAGACTGAAACATGTACCTGTGTGTTTATCTTCTGTAGTTGTTGATATCCAAGCTGGAGAAGAACAAAACCATGAAGGCTGAAGACAAAAGTCAGATCATGCAGACGCTCACCGCCCTCACCAACAGCATCACCAAACTCCAGGAGGAGATCAAATCACTGTCAAGTGCCAGCTTGCTCAAGACGGCAGTCAAGAGTAGAGCCCAGGTACACACGCTCAAACCTGCGCACCTGCCAATGATCTATACACACATAAACAAGTACACTTTCCCTTACATGTGTTTCTCTGTTTGTTCACAGGCTCAGAAGGAGCTTCTGGACACAGAGTTGGACCTTTATAAGAAAATGCAGGCGGGAGAAGACACGTCCCAACTGAAGATTAAATACACTCAGCTACAATTAGAGGTACTTCACAGAGTACAACTTCTTATGTATATATATATATATACGGTTTTCAGAAAATGAGAATAATTTTTTTTTCAATGAAAGATGGTGAAGCACTCTTGCTGTTTTTGTTTAATTGTGCTCATTCTCAAACTTTCCACTGTGTTGCACTGTAATGCTTGTCAAACTATATTGCTTGTGTTGGAACTGTGTATTAGACATATGTGTTTTCCTACAGGCTGCCAAAAGAGGCCTTCTAACTCCTGGACGTGGGAGGGGGGCTCACGCCAGGGGTCGGGGGGCCCTGAGGAGCCGGGGCCGAGGCCTTCGCGGGCGTGGGAGAGGAGGTCCCAATCACGCTGTAGTGGACCATCGACCCAGAGGATTAGAGATCAGCGGCTTTAAAGAGGCGGATCGAGTCGACCTCCTGCCGCATTTTGCAGTAAGTAGTGCTGAACAGTAGCAGAACGGTTTTTAGATTATGTCATCACTGATTTTCCTTTTATCAACCAGCAATTTGGAGAGATTGAGGATTTCCAGATGGAGGATTCGTCTCTAAGTGCCATCATTACATATAAAAGTCGTGCAGAGGCAGAACAGGTACTGACAAATTCTAACGCAACGATGACCTACACTTTACATGTCTAAATATAAACACTAAGATATTGTTTCACAGGCGGCGATCCACAGCGTCCGGTTGAACAGTCAGGACCTGCGCTTGGCCTGGCACAAACCTGCGGCCTCCCTCAACACAACAGACCCAGATGAGACTGAACAAGATGACGAGGAGGTACACATTCTTTAAATCTGGGCAGTATGAGCCAAAAATATATCAAAAAGTATTAGAGTCATTTGAAATTATGGTAATATATGTCACATTATAGATTGTATAAAAATTATTATTTGTTAATGTCTGTTTTACATAATTCAGTTAAATGAATGTTTTGGTGCTTTTTGATATTCTTTCTACTTGATGGACATAAACCAAAAGATAACATTATTCATAACACATAAGTTTGTCGTCCAACAGCTTCACATTATGTAGCAATTTATGACAAAATCCTTTTAAAAAGTATTTAAAATACTGTAAAACTAGTATCAAAATCAGTAGTTCTGATGACAACCTGTACACGTTTTACCAACGTTGTGTTTGCTCTTTGTATTCTGATTGGCCGCAGTTTGTTGAGGACTCGCTCGTCGATGATTCGCTGCTGCAGGACGATGACGAGGAAGAGGACGATAATGAGTCACGCTCATGGCGCAGATGAAAACACCCAGCCGCGTCCTGCCGCTCGAGCGCGTCCCATCGCGTGTTTTCTTTCAGAAATTATTGTTTTTAAAAGTTTAATTTACATTTAATTTTTATTTGACTTGTAAAACTCATTCAAGAAGGCTGTGAAGATATAAAAGAAGATTTGCTTTTTGTTCAGCGATTTTTGTATTGTGTCTAGAACTAAAATGTTTGCTTTTGCCGGCTGCATTTTTTTATTGGTCAAATATGTTGACCGAGATTTATTTTCAGTAATTCTTACTGTTCGGTTAAAAAAAGCGAAATGTTTCACTTTCAAAAGAAAACTGCTGAACATTTTTGTTGAACACATGTTTTGTGCTTTCCCTAGTATAATCGGCTTGATGAGGAATTCGCTTTTGTGTACATATTTTATGTATGAATTTTAATGGTTTGTATGACTTCTTTGCTTCTGGGTTTCTTTATGAGATGTAAAAAAATAAAGAAGTGAAATGGTCTAGAAAAGAAATCAGCTGAAACAAAAAAGAAAAAATGACAGCTTTGCTGCATGAGCACTGTTATGAGAAAAAAAAACAGAACAGCTGAATAAAGACCATTTCATCCCCCCACCCCCCCAATCCTCACAAAAAGAGCAAATTTCCAAAACATTCCTTGTGCATCACGGTATCAGCAGGTATGTATGTTACACAGACAGCACAAACAAAGGTAAGCAGGTGTTTTATTCTGCAATTTTAACCCCATTTTTTATTTGTCGGCTAATCTAAATTTGTTCATTTTGTCCATTAGTTCTTGTCAGACTGATCCCGGATGAAGCTTGAACTGCATCGGATCACCGCTGGTAACCCACCCAATCCGGCGGTAAATATTCCCATCAATCACGTTCTTTATGGTCTCTTTGGTTTTTCACTTCATTTCATTGCCGCTTACCGGGAAATCCTTCTCGTATTTTCCCACAGGACACTAAAACCAGTTTTTACAATATTTGTCGCCCCCGATGCCCTCGCGCGCCATCCAGAGCTCCCTGCCTCTGGCACCCCACAATCCCCGAGCATCCCATTTGCATAGCAGAGAACAAATGACCCAATCAGAGCTGTAGCAGTCGGTGATGTGGCTCTCCCACCTTGCCGCTTGTCACGCAAACTCGGCTAATTGTGAGAAATTCGATTTGCTCTTGGAGTGTGTCGTGAAGCTCGGCTTTACCCCCACCAGCTAAACCTCGCTCGGCCCAGCGTGGGGGCCCTTAAATGGACACGATCCCCACCCTCGTCCCCTCCTGCTGCACTCCTGCACCTGATCTCGAACCATCAGGCCTTCAGTGTTTGTGTTTGTGTGCCTCTAGTTAAAACCTGACCTTTGACCTCTATCCAAGTGTAATATAACATTTTAATAAGCCACGTTGGCTTGGTTAGTGTGTGTCGTTACTATGGAGATGGTCTAACAATCCAAACGGTATGTGAATCGCCAGTGTTAAATAGGGCCATTTAATCTGGGGGCTGGTGTCCCACGGACCCCCGCGGCCCGACTACTTTGTAATGAAGTGATGTATTTGTTAAGCCGAGGCTTGCCGTGAGCAGACCGTCTATGAGTCAGCCGGGTTTGCAGCGAAATCAAACATGTAATTCGTTTATGACAGAAAACATCAGCTAATGAGTTTAGATCGTGTCGGCGGGCTTGGACTAACGTCTTTACACTGCCCATGTCATTTGTAAAGACTCCGTAATCTCTGTAATTTGTGTCAGCAAGATAAATGTGTTTATTCCTTAACAAGTGAAGTCAAATGTGTGACTCTGTACCTGGAAATTTTTTTGGAACTCTTATCATTCAGTCACATTCTTACCGACTTCAATCTACAAATAACTTCGATTCAGTTGCAAGGAATAAAGTTTCATTAAAACAATCTCGCAGAGTTCTCGTCTGTTGGTTATCTCTGTTAATGGTCTGGTGGGCCGGTCTCTCGTACCCTCATGCCAGCGCTGAGAAACACTCTTTAATATTTTATGCGATCACGGACCTCCATAAGCAAATTTCAGTCCCCGGCAAGTTCAGCCAAAACATGATTAATTTAGTGTTTATCCCTCCATCCTTTAAAAAACGAAACCCCCTCGGCCAGACACGCAGAGCTCAGTTTGAGACTAAATCTCCAACACTCGATCATAATACGGGCCGGAAGAAAAAGCTTTGGGGCTTCAGTTTCTTATTTGTGAATCAGGGAAGGATCGAGAAAGGCAAAGACAGTTGATGACATCAGCAGTGGCATTTTTCCTGCATTTCCATTTATTCAGATCCCAGCATTAAAGGAATCGTTCAGCCAAGAATGAAAATTGAGGATTGTAATGTTTATCACATGCAGAATATTTCTTAATGCACTATAAATGTATCGCCGACCATTAAAACAGAATAAAGTATGAGGGACTTTAATACAGTTTGTTATGACAGATTACACTAGTTGTGTTTTGCGCTCGTTCGCAATATTTTCCCCTCTCTGCGCGAGTTGTCGAGTCTATCTGTCTCACTCTGTAGCGTGGGTAAAGGTGGTGACCGAAGCTTTTGCTGTTTGAACTTTACAGTGGCCTCGTCGTGTAGACAACTGCCCTCAGCCGAACCACAAATCCCAGACTCCCCAGCAACACGGCAAAATTAGCTCCATAAATCAGTCAGGCTTCTGGGAATAGGGCCCGTGTTGCCGGGGGCAATGGATCATCCTAGATACTGGTGTCATGGGTGCATGAATCTCTGTGCCATACGACTCAGGACCGCCGGCACATCCAGTCATCACTTAGGTTAAAAATACTCAAAAGAACTGGATGGGAGACATGCGTTTGCTGAATATTTCCATTTGTATAAATGTATGGGCCTGCATATGTATTATTGGTTACATGTATGTATTGTTTGTTTTGGCTGGTATATGTTATAGGTTTTGTTTATCCCTTAGAAGCAGATTGTTGTCCATAATTTGACTATTGACATGGTAATGTCATAAATGTACAGTCTATTGGGAAATCCATTGATGAGATGAATATTTGTATTGCTCATTGTTTTTCCTGCCATTCTCTTACAGTTCTGTGGTTGTTCACTGGATGGCAGTGTGCTGCACATGTATCCATCACATTTTGTTTCATCAAGATTTTATTGCTTATGTGATACAACATTAAGATTGCATGATGGGTTTAAGTCAGAATGTTTTGGTGTCAGAATAAACGCATTACTTTGTAATGCACACTGACACATTTTATTGTATATTTTCAGTACATTTGAATTCATTTTAAGGATCAATGTTATGTGCACAGTTTGTTGTGTATTTCAGTTGCCTTTATTCATGCACAATAATTACAAAATGTAAATTTTTGTCATTCACACTTTTTTCAATTCAAACCTGTGTTTTTTTTCTTTCCTCTGCAGAACACAAAAGAGATTTTGAAAAAGGTTGGTAACAGAACAACAGCCGTACATTGACTTGCATTGGTTTGTGTCAATAGAAGTGAGCGGGCACGTCATCGTTCATGTACCAACATTCTTCAAAAATCTGTTGTGTTCTGCAGAAAATAGGAAGTCATAAAGGTTTGAAATGACAGGAGGGTGTGTAAATTATCACTGAATTTTCATTCTCTGGGGGAACGATCACTTTAATCATGTTTGTTTTGATAGACAGTAATGTCAAAGTTTAGCGTCACTTGAAATGTAAGAATATTAACAATCTTTTAATCTCAGATGTTTGCAAATATCTTTTAGACATTAATTTAATTGTGCCAACATACTTTGTCATCATAATTATAAAGAAAAGTGAAATGAGTACTGAATAATGAAAAATGCTCATCTTGAGATTTCAAGACGTTGGGCAAATGATATGATTCTAGTCACTTTGAAGATTTTTAGCAAAATATTTTCAGTTATTTTACTTCGTTTCGTATTTATTTTTATGGACTTTTCACTGGGTATGTGACGAATAAAAAACCTTGAATCTTTCTCTATAGTTTTGACGGGTTTACTCAAAGCTATTAATTCGAGAATGAGATGGTCTTAAACCTTTAAATGTTAGTGTACGGAATGTGTAGCCTACTGAATGTTAAGACACAGAGCATTGATGCTGTATGTTAAGCACCTAATGAAACCCAATGATGTATTGACATTGTGATTTGTACAGATGTGATGCGACAGGCTGGAAGGAAGGTTAAAGATGTCAATTTAATTATAGGTCAAAGGTCACATTGCAAACACGTTTTAGACGAAAACGGCAGATTAGAATGATCTCCACTTATTTCGCCATTTTACAGTAACAACTGAACAGAGAGAAAAGGAAACGTGTAGAATATGACATTCAAGTGACATCACATTTTACATTTTGACCAGAAAAGAACTCGTACATACCGTTATTTCATAACTGAAGTTATCTGTAACCGCTTGCTTTGATAACAATCTCAATCTGTAAGAACACAGTTGTCTTTTGGGGGAAGTCCTTTTACTCCGTACAACACAGTTCAAAAGATCAATCCTGCTGTACTCCTCTAAACTCCGAGCAGAAATAAAGGCACTGTATCAGGCCTCCAGGGGCCATTCAACATCCCCCCCATCCCACCTCCAAACGCTGCTATCTGTAAATTAGCTGACTTTGTGACCCCTCCTGTAATTGCATTAGTTTATCAATGTAGCACACAATTTATTACCCGCAGCAATAACAGCACAGCGCTGGTGTGCGCTCTCACACCTTACACAATAATTAGAAAAGATTTCAAGACATGCTCCAATGTCTGTGCTGGGTATACATCTGTTTATGCTTCTCAAGACCAGACCTTAGGGTCTTGTGGTGGGATGCAACGTGGACATTAAAGAAGGAGAGCCAAAAATAAACCTGATTTACCCTCGTGTCATTTAAAACCTCTATGTGAGTCTTGTGTGGAAAACAAAAGAAGGTATTTTGAGAAATGTCTCTGTGGCTTTGTGTCTGTGGGGGCATTCTTCAAAATATCCTCTTTTCTGCAAAAGAGAGTTTTGAAATGACTCAAGGGTCAATAAACAATCTTCTCTTTTTGGGTGAACTTCAGATCTTCCAGATATTCTATATTATCATTGTTTCTTTGAGCGGACCGCATATTTACTCAGCTCGACTCATCTGTTCACGTTCAATCTTGGCGTTTTCTGTCTCTGTTATACGCACCTTCAAGCAGTTTAATTAAAGCATGTATTATTAATATGACTATACTTCGGTCGTTTTTTGGTGTCCCTGTGCAGATATGAGATATACATTAAGCGTAAGTTGTTTTGCAGTAATTCCCATTTAATGTTTCTCTCAAAAGCAGAAGGTTTAGTGCGGCGGGAGGCACGGGACCGAGAGGAGAGCCGGGACGGAGAAGGCCGTTACCGTAGCTTAACGTCGGATGTGAGAATCGCATATTTGAGGCCTCTAATTAGGTCTGTTTTACAAGTCAAATGCAGCGCCGCTGACAGTCGCAAAATATGAGCTTAATAAAAAGTGCCAGCTGAGACGATGCTTTCCGCCGTCTCTCTCCCTCCGACCTCGCTCAGAAATATCAGCTTCGGTCTAAAGTCAGCTCAAGGCCAGTAATGATTCTTTCTGACTTCACATGCCGCAATTGTTCATTTTAATATACGGCCAACCACATCTCCCAAGATATTAACATTAGAAGACCACAAAGCTCATATATTTGGATGTGCCGGAAGCTGTATTGGTACCAGACATTGGCACTTGATTACAGTGCATTCATTATAACAAAATGGAAATTGAGCCGATACAGTTTGATTAATTGGTTGATTTGGGAAATGAAGAATAGGGGAATTCTAAAACTTTTGAAAACAATGATGTAACTTAGCAGCGTTTAGTGGTGAGGTTACGAATTGCAGCCAATGGCTCACTCCACCTCTCCCTTTCGGAGCACTGTGGTGGCTGACACAGCACCAAGATGTTGTCGTGTTTTTACCAAACACGCTCCGTAAAGCAATTTGTCTGTTTAGGGCTACTGTAGGAACAACATGCATTCCATGAGCTAGAGTCCAACAATGGGGATTCCTGAAATAAAGCTAGAAAAGCTAGGTCATGTGACCTGAAAATGGAAGCTCCATGTAGCTGACCTATATGTTTTACTTTTCATTTAAGCAAAACATATTATGCTTGTTCATGTGATTCCATGCAGACCGATGGTGTGTGACATCACAGTACCGCTAGATCCATTTGAAAGCACACAGGGTTGTCTAATGGCTTGATGTCGAAAAAGCCTTTTTAAGAAAAGCTCACTGATTTGCTCAATGCTCATTCTTTTTTAAACAAGTAATGCATTCTATAGCGTTTACCCGACAAGCAAATTCTACATAATGTACAGGGAACTTAAATGATGTGGTAATTTGTATGCATGTTTTTTTTTGTTATTGTGATTAAAAATACATTTCATATACGAAATTCAGCCAGAAATTGAGACATTTTCAATTATTTATTTATTTTTTCTTTCAAACTTTATTGAAATTCATAAAAATGCATTGTTTTGTAGGGCATAATGTTAAATCCTAACCTAATACTGTATGTGACATTGGACCACAAAACCAGTCAAAAGGGTCAATTGATGTATAGTTTGTGAGTAAAGGACAAAATTTGGCTGAGATTCAACTATTTGAAAATCTGAGGGTGCAAAAAATCTAAATATTGAAATAATGGCCTTTAAAGTTTTCCATCAGAGGCACTGTAGCAGGCCGTTGATAAGAAGAAACAGGTTTGTTTTAACGTTCTCTATGGGCTTACAGCTGTAATGACGTAGCGTAGAGTAGATAAACCCGAAAGCTGAAATTCAAGCTGTACATAGATACCACACTTGAGCGGATAATTCTCAAAAAGCTGACAGCAGTGAGTGATGTTTGTAGGCTTGTTTCCGGACATCCACTCACAAAAATAATAGTTAATGTACAAAATATCGTCATGATCTTAATATCCTAATGATTTTTGGCATAAACTATTTTTTAAATAGCCTTTATTTTAAAAAGCATTTCTTTTAAGTTATTTCACACCAATATAGATACACCATCTACATAAAACATTTAGAAATAACTGAAACTAACACAGAAACTACACAGAGAATATCTCAAAGTGCTCGGTACATTGATGAAAACAAGTCTTTTTAGTTTAAAATCTCAGACATTTTTACTGATGTTGATTCAGACCTTGTTTGCATATTCCTGTTGTCGTTCTTCAGATCATTTTAAACCTGTTGAAAGACAAAAGATTGTTTGTGAAACATGGATAATTCATCTTTAATCATAAACATTACGCTCCCTTCCTCCTCTCAACAACAACTCATAAGCAACAAAAAGGGGGTAGAACTATACAGACTGTAAACTGGCATTCATATCTATAGATATATTTATCTAGAAGACTCATTCAAGGGCTTCAGGCACATGTTAGACGGGTCCGCCATCTTGAAACGGTCCACTGACGTCACTCGCAGTTTGCTAGAATGGCCCAACACTGGCTGTGAAGACCATAATCACACACAGTCAAGCTGCTCTCGAGTGTTAACGGATGTTCAAATCTGCCTCCATTTTGTTAGCAATGCCCAATTTACAACAAACCAATCAAAACGGGAAGGTAAAATAAAGCCACACCCTACATTTTTTTTCAGTTTGCACTTGGACATACGTCACAATACGGAAAAGAAGCCAGTCGCAACTTTCATGGTGACTTAGGCTTTTACAATCCTAACCTTCATCCCTGAAAAGTGTGTCTGTGTTACCGTGCCGTTCTCCTCACATCTATCGATACTCTGTCCGGACACGACCGCCATATTGATTCTATAGAGGCAATTTAGTGTGAAATGGCTGTGAAAGAGGATTTATTGTCCAGGCACTTCATTGTCAGATGATGGGTGTAAAATGCGATCGTAAGGAGGGGAATGAGGTGGGCCGCGCTGTTCCTCGCCTCCCCGCCGTAAATAACTCAGGCCCGTGTGGCGGGCGGTGCATTAGCGGCTCTCCAGTACCTCTATGGTGAGGATGGATGAGTATTTAAAGAGGCCCGAGAAGAGGAGAATCTATCTAACGTCACCTATTTCAGTTCTATCACAATCTACTGTAGATAGATATACTTTAGTTATCCCCGAGGGGTGATAGATTTCGAGTTCAGTGCTATATTTCTTCAAAATAAAGCCACGTGAGGTGGCGCATCGCTGAGATTTCACCACGGTTAAGGGCTTTAGTTGGTGCGACGCTGAACGAGTTTGACCAGAATGAACCAGGAACGTGTCCCACATTGACCCAATCCGTATGTTCAAAGTTTCTCGCACGTACACATAACTGCACACGTTTCATTGAGCTTTTGCCCTTCCTTTGATGTTGTCTGATGTCTTTACGGTGATGGATGGACCGTGTGACTTATGGACGTCACATTACCTCGAACATGTCACTCGAACCGTCAACCGTAATGGCTGTGAGCTCCGTGCCGGAGGTGTGAGAACAGATTCGATGATGATGATGGTGGCGGTGATGAGATCTCTCTGGTAATGTCATAAAGCAGTGTTTAAATATTTTAATTTCATTTGTCAAACCGCAGCCTTCCCGCGCTCCATTACTCGGCGAACCATCCCTCATCAGCTGAATTAGTGCATTATTCATTGGCACTAATTATTTTCACATAAAGTCTGCCCCGATATATTTAACCCTCACATTATATCTCTCAGTAATGGCCTTGTAAAATTGAAGTGGAGTTGGAAAGCTCATTTAAAGAACATCAAAAAGCGGAGAATGAGTGAGATGGGAGGCTGCCGAGTTAAACACTTCGGGTCGAGGGTCCCCGCTGATTCGGGACATTTGTTCCTGTCTGATTTACATGGTGGAGGAGAGGTCGAGGAGAGAATAGTGAATGAGCGTGCTCGCACCAACCTGCTTATCTACAACCATATCTGGATCTTGTCTAGTAGTCATATTTTGTAAATGAATTGATGTACAGCAGGCCCTATCAGGCTGTGAAGTTAGTCTCGTAAAGTGAGACTTTTTTATAATGGCATAATATCGGGTCCTCATAGCTTGTTCAAGTATATCTTAAGAATACTGACATATCGCTTATTGCTCCCTGAATTTTGTTAGCGTCTGCTAAATGACTAAATGTAAATACTAGTGTAGGCTAGATGTAGATGAAAAGTAAACCACCACTAATAAATATAGTATTCTAATAGCACAAGTAATTTTTTACTCCAGTTGGTTTATTTGTGGTTCTCTGTGAGCTTTGAGTGTATTGTGTGAATAAATTTGATTTAAGTCACTGTCAGAGGAAGGCTACAGTTAACAGAAAACATAACTTTATTGCTACTGCAAAATGATAGACATTTAAGTACAATGGTGTTGTGAATGTGGTGGAAGAACCCAAGTGCAGGCTGTGAGGATGAAGGGGTTAAACAATAACTTTAAGACATACATACAAAATGACCGGATCTTTGACAATACATACAAAATGATCGGATCTTTGACAATACATACAAAATGACCGGATCTTTGACAATGGCACTCTGAACAAGCCATGGACCACAGTATACAACCAAAATGAATGTGCACAAGACACTAGACAATAGGGCAGTGGCGGCTGGTGAAAAATATTCTCGGTGGGGCTGTGCCATACTTTTTTGTTTCCGTAACCATCGCAATAAAATTTAACACAAACTGCAGGACAGCAGTGCTCAGTGAAATAGTCAGTAATTATTTAATGCCAATATTAAAAAGTTGAGGCATTCGTACACAAAAACATAAACATCATGATGCACAAACACAAGCCTTTTATTTGCATTTAAACTGAACTTGTAAACAATTGACTATTTCTACATATAGAAATGGATATCAAGTGGCTGAACTCAAACCTTTGACTGGAAGAATAGCATAAAGTATTTTATGATCAAACTAAATGTAACTAATTGTTAATGTGCTCCAGAACTGCAACAATTAATTGATACAAAACATATATACAGTAATATTAGCAAACACACTATTAACATTTTTTAGAGTACCATATATAACTGAATGATTTTTATGCTAAGGTCAACTATATACAAAGAAACGTGTGTGTGTGTGTGTGTATCTGTGTGTGTGTGTGTGTGTCATCTTATTTGTACAGGAATTTTGCCCGTCTGTCCTTCTGAGTGGCAAACCTCTCAATGACCCTTTTATTAAAGTCAGGAATGTCCCTGACAAGTTTCTTCTCCATGGAGAGCATAGCCAGAGCATTCAGGCGATCCTGTGTCATGCTGTTTCTCAGGAAGGTCTTGATCCTCTTCAGTGTAGAGAAGCACCTTTCTGACTCAGCTGTTGTCATGGGTGTGGTGATGAGGATCTTCAGGAGGCTGACAGTCTCTGTGAAAGTGCTCTGAAGGTTGTTCTCCATGAAGAACTGGAACAGGGGCACTGCACCACTAAAAGCCTTGAACTCACTGTTCTCATAGATGAGGGACAGTTCAGTTTTAAGCTTGGCCTTGTCCAACATGGGGTATGCCTCCACAGTTGTTTCAAGCGCTGTATCGGGAAACTTCACACTGTGTTGTGTGAACAACTCTCCGTGCAACAGTGTTGCGCTGATGAGGTGCTGGGTGAAGGAGAACCTCTCCTTGGCATGAATCAGGATGGTATCACATACCTGTAAAAGATACATCCTCAGCTTTAATTTGCAATAAAGCTATTTTGATGCAAGTGATCCTGACTGAACACATGCCTATGTCCAAGTCAAGTATATGATTACTAAGGTGCTGATTGTTCAGGGTTTTTGGTTTTGGCTACATACTACCAGGCCTGAAAAAAAGTTCTAGGGAAAACACTGACAATTACATCACAACTTACCTCTGTAGCCAACCTCTGTTGTTCTCCTGGTCCCAGCATCCTCCGTCGCTTTATGGGATGCTGCTGCTCGTCAGATGCGCTGTCCCCACACAAAGAGGGAACGGAGGCCCTGGGTCAAAAAGTAAAGTTTAATTTGATAACTTGCCATCAGACTTCTTAACTCACTGTAACCCCCCCTCAACACACAGACATAACCAGCGACTATATATATATATATATATATATATATTTGTGTGTGTGTGTATGACACACACAAACTGTCTAGTAACTGCTTTTAACCTGTGATGTACATAATTAACTTATGTTATTACGTTTTTAAGCCATTTTTAAGGGATGCAAACATAATTTTGTTCTGCTGTGCACTTGTCCTATGTAAGTAATAGTCTGAATGACAATAAAGTTAATCTTGAATCTTCAATAACAACTAGGCCTCTTCTAGAAACTGACCTGGTGGACACCTGAATAAGTCTGTTATTACAAACGGTGTAATACTTTCCTGCATTATTATCAAAGTCTGATTGTGTATTATCTTTCCTTTTAAAATCCTAAAACAAATATAATTGTGATGTGCTCTATGATAATCACTCACTTTGATGACAAGACACATTTAGGCTTTTGCACTGTTGGAAGTGAGCTATTCATCTTTCTAACAACAATTAGAAACAGCCAATAGTAAATATAGTTATTTACCTGATTGTTAGCATGCTGTCTGTGAACCTCTGGACAAGTGCTTTAATGAAGACAGGGTCGATGTTCCTCTTCTGCAGCTGGCTGAAAAGCATGTCCACATTTGGCATGATCTTGTGGAACAGTGCCAGGAAAAAACAGAAAGCCTCGTCTTCGAGCATCCTCACAAAGCCCCCAGCCTCTCTGACAGTCGGGGGTCAAAGTTCCCAGAGTCTCTGATGGTCTGGAAACACGATAGGAGGTCTTCCTTGTGCTCGTACACAGTGTTTACAGCGCGACTGTGGAAGTTCCACCGTGTTGTAGAGGCTCTGGGGAGTCTATGCGCAACCACTTGGTCAAGCACGGTGGTTCGCTTGGGAGACCTGGAGAAGAAAGCAGAAAATCCTGCAAGGTCGGAAAAGAAAGTGCCGATCCTGGGGATGCCTGAAGTAGCCTGCTGCATGATGAGGTTCAGCTGATGTGCATAGCAGTGGACGTAGTGCGCATTTTCGTACACATCCACTATTTTACGCTGCACTCCGCCGGTGGCTCCCCTCATCACACTTGCTCCGTCGTAAGCCTGGGCAATAAGTTTGGCCTTTTGTCCATGTGAGAGTATGGTGCTGAGCCTCTCCAGCAGCGCTGTAGCGATGGTGTCGGCGGTTGCGTTCTGGATCGTAATGAACTCGAAAAACCGCTCTTGGATGTTACTGTTAGCATCGATGTAGCGTAGCACCAGCACCAGCTGGCAGTGGGTGGAAACGTCAGTCGTCTCGTCGGCTTGAATTGCGATAAAATCAGCACTCTTTACTTCCTCCAGGATCCTTAAGCACTGACAGCATGCAGTCCAACAGCTCGTTCTGTATCGTCTTTGACGTGCCCTTAAAAACAGTAGCTGTCTTCAGGTGCTCCTCCAGCACACTGTCAAGGGAGGCAACAAAATCCACCAAGCCCCGGAAAATGCCGGGGTTGTCCGAGGAGTCAGTCTCCTCATGCCCACGCAAGGCCAACTCAAAAGCACCACAAAACTTCACACAATCGATAATTTTGGATAAAATGTGCCTGTTTTTATCCACCTTTATCCAATTATGTTTTCTCACCGCAATTCTGTGGCCGTCATCCAGCTGCGTAGCAATGTTCACCCTTCCTAATATGGCTAGCTTTACAGAGTTATCCATATGTGCCCTGGTGTTCTCGTGTTTCTTTACCTTCTCTGACAGGTGCTTCATATCCCTCACTCCGGTAACTGTCCATGCTGGATCTGTCCCCGTCGTTTTAAAAAGCAAGCACGGAAAGCAAAATAAAGCATTAGCATGGGTGCACCCAGCTAGCCAAGCCTTCCTGGTGTACCAGCTACGGGAGAAGCCGCGCATATACTGCTTCCCTTTTTCGCTAGCCTGCTGTTTAATTGAGAGGTCAGCTTGTTCTGGGCCCAGCTCTTTCACCCGAACTTTCTCCGACAAAGTTCTCCTCTCAAACGGATCTTGGAGGAGAGATTTCACCGAGTTAGGGTTGGGTCTTGGAGGAGTAACGTCCGCGCTCGCCATTGTCGTTTAGTAAAAATGGCGCCCCTAGAGGCGAGCCCAGTCCTTATTTTATCAGGGCTTGGGGCGATAAAATTATCGCCCTTCTTGGATTCTATTTAAGAACGCTGATTGGCTAAATTTTATGTCATACATTCATACCTTAAATTAACAATTGGCTTAACTGCTACATAGACCCGCCTCCTTGGGGCGCTTTCTCTATCGCCCCAGAGCTGATGAAGCGGTCAGACAGGCAGAGGAAAGGTTGCAAATATGATTTTGTATCATATTTTACATGTATTACTGGGTGCATTCCATATTTAAAACACACAAATATTGACATACTGATGTTTTTCTCATTATTATTACTATTTTTGTTTTAATTGTTTTAATTTTTTTTTTTTGTGGCTTAAGGGGGGGCGGCGCCCTAGCGCCCTCTATTGGCCGGCCGCCACTGCAATAGGGCATTAAATAGAGAGACTAACGGAGGAGATAACAATGGACAGGTGTGGGGAATGAGACACAGGTGGAAAGCAATACAAGGAACGAGAGAGGCGGGGCCAATGACGAGACTGGAGAGAACGCATATTATGTCCTGATTGACAATAATACGTCTCTCTCCACATAAAACACGTGGGTCTGTCATGATTCTGCCCCTAGACCAGAAAATCAAGACAAGAGAAGGAAGAATCATGACACAATGGATTCAAAATTCAACATTCTTTGGACATGACCTGTTACTCATAAAAATCAAGCTTACCATGTCATAAAATACAACATGTATCTAAAAAATTCATAAGCTCTTATGATTTTATGAAAGAAATACTTTATTTGTTTATTAAAACCCTTTATTTACATTTCTGTAAATAATATGTAATAGTAACTGACAACTTATGTAGAAGAAAACACTTCTGCATAAGATAAATCTGAATGCAAGACATGAAATAACTGTTTAACATCATTACACGAGTCAATCCAGTCAGAGTGCTGCGAGACCGATATAACGGCAGCAGGTAAAGTGAGATGTATAACAGTTTACATGAGCCGGACTGTGATGAGAAAACTCCTTTTCCAGTTGCTGTTACACACATCCCTCTATTCCTCTGTGGAGATATGTAATGAAAATTAGCTGCGTTTCCAAAATGATCTCTAATTTGAGAAGGACATACAGATGATGAAATATTCAGGTTTAATTTGCCCCCTTCAGGCATCCGAAGAGTCATAATTACAGCAGGATTCACATTGTAATTCACTGTGAGAACACAAGTCACGCTGGAGGTCTCTCTGACACTCAATAATTCAGGCATGAGGTCCAGGGTCCAGGGTCCGGGGTCTTTGTTGTTTTATGGGAATTAGGAGAAAAAACTGTTGTGATTTTTAAACTTTTAGATGACAAAGTGGCCAAAAAGTGCCATCACATAACAAAAGTGGCTGTAAACATTGATGTTAAAGAACATTTATATAAGACTGATGTTGATGTGAAATTTAGAGGACGGCCATAGTTTCGGTCAGTTATTTAATATGACAGTCAAGTCATGCTCTCAAGACTCAACATCTGTCTGTTACGTGGGTGTAAAACACGCAGAGATTCTTTTAATGACACACGTGTGAAATGTGACCGGTGAGGTAATATAACATGACAGCGTTAAAGGGCAACCCATCACGAATGAATATGTGGCTTTATGGCCTCCCGTTAAATCTGAACAAAGGAGAATTGAGTTTTCACGAACTTCAAAATGTTTGCTTAGCGCGTAACACCTCATAAAAAAGAAAAATTATTTTCTATAATAAGACTGATTTTAGTTAGTCCTAACAAGACTCATACCATTGAAATATTTGATACTCTCAAACTAATGCTTAACCTTATATAATAATATAATATAGTAAATAAGCATTATAATTTTATATGAATATAATGAATATAATGATAATATTCTAAATAAAGTCAGACACATTGGAAATGTCTTTTGTACCATGTGTTATTATAAAATATGTTAGAGACCACACACCCATCAGCATCGACAAGACACCTGTGGAGCGGTTAAACAGCTTTAAGTTCCTCCTCGGCGTTCACATCACTGAGGATCTCACATGGTCCGCTCACACACAACACCCACCAACGCCTCTTCCTCCTAAGACGACTGAGGAAGTTCGTAATGAGCCCCAGCATCCTCAGATCATTCTACACCTGCACCATGGAGAGCATCCTGACCGGCTGCATCACCTGGTTTGGAAACAGCACCGCTGGCAACCGCAAAGCTCTGAAAAGGTGAGCTTCCCTCCCTCCAGGACATCTACGCCAGGCGGTGTACAAGGAAAGCCCGGAGGATCATCAGTGACTCCAGCCACCCGTCCCACAGACTGCTGCCTCTGCTGCCCTCAGGAAGACGTTTCCGCAGCATCCGATCCCGTACTATCCCACTGAGGGATAGCTTTATCCCTCAGGCTAATGAAGAGTCAGAACTAACACACCTTACAGCATACTCCCACTTTACGGTATACCACATACTGCACTTTAACTCTTACAAAGTTCAAACTGGACTACACGTACACACTGCACTAATACAACAATCTAGCAGCTACCACTGGATACCATCCAATGCACATTCATGACATTCCCGTATCCAGCTTATGTATGATCTCCTGCACCATCGCATATTATTGTGTGTGCAGAATGTGTACATATGTTGTTTAATGTGTGTACTGAGTATGTGTGTGTGTGTGTGTATTGCACACTGTCATCTGTATAAGTCTGCATGTACCTGTGTGTAAATAGTTCTGTCTATATGTAAATGGTTTCTGCACTTGCGCTGCGGTGATGTGACAATAAAAGTGATTTGATTTTAATTTCACACCTTGACTAGATAACAGATCTGTCAACACATTAATTCATAAATCGAAATCTTATTAGTACATTTTTCCGTACGATTTGCCTTAGCGCCAGCGACGTTTTGGGTTGGAGGAGAGCTTCAGTAATGCTTTTTTCTAATAATCCTGAACCAATTCATATGAATAAGCGACCTCGTAAAATAGTTACAAATTCCTGTGAGATCAGGTTGGGTTTGTACATTCTGGGTATTCTCTCAAGAGAACATCATGTGGTGCATGCTGGGATGCCTTTATACAGCATTGGAGTTCCCATGGAAAAACGGCTCATCCTTTTTTATTTTGTAAAGCACAGTTCATATTGTATACATTTCAAACCTTTATGCTTTTATATTCGTCGGAACATGAGAGATTCTGTCAAGTGTATCAAACACTGCTAATGTAGAAGACTTTTCTTATCAACACTCTTAAAAAAAGGTGCTTCGAAAGGTCCTTTTGGGTCCGTAAGGAACCTTTAAAAAAGTAAGAAAGCGATGTTCCTTTAAAGAATGGTTCTTCTAGGGCGTCGAAGAGTGAATATGTGAATGAAAATCGTTGTAAATGGACGATCAGATTGTAAGTCTCAGATGTGATTACTGTGTTTGATTTAGTTGAATTATGTTTAACGTTCGGTTTCCTGTAAATCCATAACAACGACCAAACTGATGTTTTGTTTGTTTATAAACGTATACACCTGACAGCCCGATGCACAATGACGATGAAAACAGATTTTTAAATCATCTTGAATTATGAAGCTGGTTTAATTGTCAGGCACAGACTCGTGTCTGCAATATTTCACATCCGCTCTTCATATGTGACAGTCGGTCTGACTCATTTTATGCAGGAGCGACGACGTTTCCCTCCTCGTAATAAAACCCTCATATGCTTCATTCTCCCACTATCACTGCATGATAAATCAAACTGATATTTCAGAAGAATTTAGCCCAAGGAAAGATAATTTAAATAATATCTCGCGCCGAGCTGCTTCCGAATAAAAATTATGTCCCAGGCAATATTTCATCCAATATGAAGGCGAGAAAATGATTTTCTTCCTAAATAACTAAACCGCAGTCATTCAAATAAGCAACCTTTCTGTAAGCAAGGTTAATTACATCTGGAGATGAGAGCGAGATCACCGCAGATGTTGCTGTTTTCTGCAGAAGCTTTTAAAACAGGATGCGTTTCATTAGTCACGTCGCGACGGAGCAGATCATCTCGTGTTAGGAAGCCATCATGGAACATTACGCTAAACATCCGGCTAATACTGTCTCGCTCATCACATCTGTCATCATTTCACTGTGTAAGGACTGATCTGTACGTCACTGGACTTCATTCATTTACAGGACAACTTGAGACTCCAGAAGAAACTGCAATGAAGTATCACCAGACTATTAAAACAATTGAATTATTCATTCTGAAGAAGCTTATCGGCGAACTTTGATTCAAATCCAAATGTGTTTGTCGCTGTAAAGTACTCCAGTTAACTATAGATAGAGTTGATAAAAAAATATCATTTAAGATTTTCTTTATGTATTGTTTAATATCTTACATAAGGACCACTTCGGATGACGTAAACAAAGCTGATCCATAAAAACCTTTGAAGCGGGTAAAAAAACATTTAAACAAAACATGACCAACAGAATATTTCTAACAAAATATTTAACGAATATCGGGATGGTTTTTTAATCTATTTAGGATAAAATAATAAAAACAAAAAATGGAAGTGCTTCTGAACCAGTGTGAACATCTTGCGAAGGCTCTTTAAAAATAAATGTATATATTTCAATTTGTTGTATTTTTAAACACTGTTAAATGCAAGTAAAGCAAATGCATTTCTAAAATGGAGTAAACAAAGATTTTTTAAAGCGAGTTCACCCAAAAATGAAAATTCTGTCATCATTTCCTCACCCTCTTGTCAGTAGTCTTTTAAGACTTTATTTCTTTCGCGGAAAACAAAGGAAGATATTTTGAAGAGAGCTGGTAACCGAACAGCACTTGCCCCCATGCACACAAAATCAATGCAAGTCAATGGGTGCCGGTTACAAACATTCGTCAAAATATCTTCTTTTGTGTTCTGCGGAAGTAAGAAAGTCATACGGGTTTGAATTCGCAAGAGGGTGAGTAAATGCTGACGGATTTGTATTTTTGGGTGAGTAAGTGTTTTTATTTATTTTATAAAATAAAAGACTTACATATAAAGGACATATGACAAAAGTGACATTTTAAAATACTGTAAACATTTCAAAATGAAAGACAAAATGGAAGTAAAAAGAGTAATGACACCCTAGAAAATGCTGGGTTGTTTCAACTCACGATTGGGTCTTTTCAACATTTTCCCCATATTTTCATTCTCACCCATTATAACGACTCAAGGCAAAGCTTTCGTTCAATAGGTCTAACCAATAAGACAAGTGCTGTTAAATTCATTATAACCAGCATGTAGATTCTTTATAAAAGGAGAAGAACATTAGGTTATGTTGCAGAATTGATCTTGCCCATCAGTTAATAAAATGAACCTTAGTCACTCATTCACTGAAAGAAGGGGTCCGACTCCCTCCAAGAAGACTCCTGAGAGAGAGAGAGAGAGAGAGAGAGAAAGAGAGGTTCATTAGTGTTTGGTGTGTTTTTTAATTGGCTCCGGCTGTATGTTGGACTGTATAATGTGATCTGATGGTCTCATGTGCCCTGGAGATGGTCTGAGGGGGCAGGAACCTGTCAGTGGATGATATGAGGACACGAGCTTTGATGGAGACCTCACAGAGACCGGCTCACACATCGAGTACAGCAACCTCATCTCTTATTTCTGAAACATGAATAATTGTTAATATTATCTGTTGTTTGGTTTAAGAATCAACAGCATTCAAGGCTTTGATGAACCAGTGTGTAATTAATAGAAATTGAATAGGTCTCTCATTGAAAATTTTACACAAAATGAAAATAAATAGAGCTAAACTCTAAGAAAGGTCAAAATTAAATATAAATGAAACATTATAACATACAAAGGTATTAGCCGATCAACCGATAGAATCAAACAGATGTCATATCGTAAAACAATCGCAATAGCTTTACATATCATTACGTTTTTTGTATTGTGACATGTGGTACACCAATAAACCAGAACACATTTATTGCCTTCAATTTGTTTTTAATTACAATGTTAAAACATGCAGTGTTATGATATATTACATTATTATTTTGATGAGTCATTCAATTTGCATGACATCTTGACCCATGACAAGACCTCCAATAGACAGTTTTGCGCGCCTTGACTGCAGTACAGTCTGTGTTTGTTTATCAGTCTGGCTTTTCATATTTAATTTTATTTATGTTAATATTATTATTATATTGTCTTGTTATTGTATTAAATAAACTAATTTGTTGATTAGGTCCTGTAGTTTTGTAGCATTTAAAGAAACCGTATGCGACATTGACATCTAGTGGTAGAGCTTGGTATCGCAGTCTTAAATTCAAAATATTGGATAGGCAAGTTTTGCCAAGTAACAGTCCTTCTAGGTTTCTTTAGCTTGTTATCACAAATAATCTACAGGCCCTCTATTACTTGCAAATGTGAACCGGTAGTTAAGGGCAGTCCACGAACGCTCGCATGAACAGTAACATTTGTTTATGTTGTTGCTTTGAAACTGTCTATACTATTATTGCAATATGCATACTCCCAACAATATGTGACCCAATGCAAGGTGCATTGTACAATAGAGCAAACTGAACAATGCATCAACCGCTCAACTTTCTTCCATTTCAATACATCTTACAGTACATAATGCTGGACATTGCAAATGTAAAATAAAAGTCATCTGCATGCAGGAAATGATGTTGTATGTTGTAAGCAGTATAATGCAAGTCTGACATTCTTGGCGTGTTTTCTTTTTTTTAATGGTGTCCTCTCTCCTGCTTTGTCTCTCCACCGAGGGCGAGCGCATGTTTTCGTGGGCATATGCAGACAGGTCCTAAAAGAGATGTACTATTATGAGCGGAGAAGTGCTTTGGCCACCACACCACACCACACCCAGCCCGAGCCCTGCAGGACTCATAAAAGAGACGCTCTGTGCTATTAAAGGTATAGTCCACCCAAAAAAGGACATTTTGACATTATTTACTCACCCTCGTGTCTTTGCAAACCCACAAAATCTCATGTGTTCCTCCGTTGAACATGAAAGAAGCATTGGGCTCAATGTTAGAGATCTGATGACTCCAGTCCCCATTCACTTCTATTGTATGAGAAACGGCGGCATTTTGTTAAATTTCATTTCTTGTGTTTCATGGATTCATATGGCCAATCAAAGACAACCATGACAATTTATTTTTGGATGAACTATTACTTTAAAAATAATCTTGTTTTTTTGCCACCTATTAGGTGTGAGACGGTTAAAAAGCTTTTAAGTATTTGATTTGTCAGATTCCTACCCAGAAAGCCTTTTGTGGACCTATTGAGCATCTGAAAGCCCAGCGTTTGTGATTTATATCTAAGAGAAGTACACCACGCTGGTGATATTGTCTAACAAGCGCACTCATAATAACGGGAGGAAGGATTCAGCGTGAGAGGATTTTAGGTCTGGAGCAGGTGAGATGAAAGAGAGGTCTGCCGTACGTGTTATCAGCGCAGAGGAAAGATGGGAAAGATTTGTCTCTGTTAAAGGGACACACGGCTCCTTTATTAAAGCCATTTATCACCCTTTGAATATTCTCCTCTAATGGGCTCTCGGCCCTAATTACACAACTTTGTCAACAGAGGAACACAAGCGGACGGAACAGAGCATCTCCCAGCTGTAAGACCACCCGTCCTCCATTCACACACCTCTTTCATTCCCACAGGCTCTCTCTCTCTCTCTCTGGCGGCATTTTTTCACGTTGTTATGATTAATTCAGATCTTTATGTGTATGTGTGTATGATCCTGGGAGTCATTTGGTTCAATTTAATTTCAGATCTTTTATTCTCGGTTTACATTTTGTAATGTTGAAATGCATCTCATCTCACGATATTCACAATATAAAAACAATCCTCTTGGCTGGCATTCGAAAGCAATGGTTAACCCCAAAAGTTCTCCCACCCTCGTGCCACTGCAGATGTTGACTTCCTTTCTTTGAACATTGAACACAATGTTTATTTATCTACATATGAAGAGTTAATCAGCCAAAACATCTGTATTTTATTATGCATTTAGAATTAATTTATTCATTAAGTAATAATAACAAAAAAAAATACAGAAAACTAACACACAAAAACATGGTAACAAAATGAGTTTGAGTATTTTTTATATTTATTGAAATACAAAATCTATTTGGATTCGTGACATTTGGATACATTTAATGGATTTATGCTTTTTGGAGCGTCCACGCTTTGGGACCCAAGTATGTATGAAAATTACAGGTATTTCTATTTAATTTAATATAAAACAAGTTGTTTAACTGAGGAAAAGAAAATGCTGTACAGTAAGTATGAGAGCTTTCCTTTTTTTAATACAAAATCCTTGTTTTATTCATTTATCAGTGCAGATAATCCATAGTAAAAAAAACGACTTAATTTTCACGGGACCGTCAAATATTATTTTATGTTTAACTTCATATCTAATCACTTGTGAAGTCTGAGGTGGATTGGTGTTTGATTTACAGCTCATCTGTTATTGTGGGTCAAGTAATGTTCATGTGTGTGGCTTACGGCTGTCAGGGGGCTTTGAGGGTCTCTCGCTCACAGGCGTCCTGTGACAGCTCTTATTGTGTTTGCTGTGTAATTAACCACTTAACAAGCTGACCTGAATGAAGCCTGCGTGCAAAGAGTTTCCAAAGAGCTGAATAAGACCCACCAAAGCCTTTTGTTTGGCAATTAGACGACACAAGAACAGACAAACACAGTCACATTCACACCGAAAAGCATATATTGGATTTTACACATGTTCATTTTTTATTGGAAATCACACATAGGTTATTTGAAACCTTCTTAATATCTCAGTGTGTTTTTCTAGACAACATAAAGATTAACTGTGATGTTTACTTAATATGATGGTTTACCCAAAAACTAAAATGAGTTAATCATTCGCTCACCCTCATGTCATTCCAAACCTGCATGACTTTCTTTCGTCTGCAGAAAAGAAGATATATTAAAGAACGTTGCCAAAACAACACTAACCCTCATTGACTTCCATTGAAGACATTTCTCAACAGATCTTCTTTTGTGTTTTGTGAGGGTGAATGAATGATGACAGAATTCAGATTTTTTCTAGTCTCTCCTGAGGAAAGATGGCCGATGGTATTTTCCCACGTCTTGAGTTTCATCAGGAATGAATCCGATTTGCCATAGTTGTCAATGTGAACTCAACAACTATGACTTATCTCTTTTGAAAACAAAAGCTGATAGCAATAAGTTCTACAATGGGTCACTGTTGAGAAACACAAAGCCTTATAAACAATGTCCACATCAAACTCAATCCTGTCCAAACCTCACGGGACACACACACAGATTGTTAATGTTACCAGCAGTCATCACGTGTTATAAATGTGGATCCTTAAACTGTGTTTGAACAGTCGATCTGAGAGCCGTAAAGAGCAGCTCCTGTGATGTCTACAGCACTGGTGTTTACTTTATTTACCCGCCAAGCACACACACACACACACACACACACACACACGTACACACAAACACGATGATATGAGACCATTTAGCACTGAGTAACAGCCAGTCATTTCTTTCGCTTGAGACTTTAGTGTAACTTAAGTGTCTGTGAAGATTCCCCGGCGTGTGATGTACAAGTTCTACTTGTGTGTTAGTGTGTGTGTGTGTTAGCGCTCCGTTCGGAGTACAGTTATTAACTGTTATTTAGAGGCGAAACACAACACTGCTCCACTACGCTTCAGCTCAATGCTGATTGGATAACGTGACCACAGAGAATGAATCAAATAGATTGATCAGAAATACGCTTTATGCCTCCATGAGCAATATTGAGATCAAGAATCAAAGAGCTTATTAACCCGGTGGTTAAACAGTGTTGGGGCCGCACAGAGAAACTACGATTTTTAAACAAACGTGTCAATAATGACCATTCGTCTCTTGAGCTGCTAAGGAACCGGATTCATCTCATCCTGTGTGTGTGTGTGTGTGTGTGTGTGTTGAGGACAACGTACATAAATGTGTGTAGATGAAACGAATATAAATCATATCAAATCATTTGTCTTAATGTAACTGCAATAGCAGACGATGTCCAACAGAGGCCAGCCTCTCTGTTTCACTGAACATGAGGGTTACACATGGCACTATATTTAAATCTGTTATTATTATTTATTTGCACACAACATCGGCAGTATTGTACACAGATACGTATATTTACATTGCAGGATGTTCAAGTAAAAAACAACAGAATAAGATAAAATGATGTCAAAATAAAAGAATCAGAGTCTGAACATACATCAAATAATCAAGTGGAGACAATCTGCCAAAATGTGATATTATGTATTTATAGGAAATAGTTAATAAGTCATCAATTAATTGTATTATTGTAAATTATATACATGTAATCGTTATTTATATTGTCATATAATCAAACATTTATATGTATTGTATATTATGTTTTTATATCTATATATAGTTTTTTGTTGGTTTAATTCAGTAAACCCATTTTTCAGGGTATGTGTATCGGAAAATAAATATTCGAATTTTAGTCAGTTAAAATATAAAATCTTAATAAATATGATGCTACTTTTTACTTTGAAATTACATCTCAAAATAAGAAGTGTAGTTTAAAGTCTAGTTGATATTTTCATTTTGCATGACCATATCTCTGTGAATATGATATAAGAGCTGTAAACAATTATCCATAAATTCAAGCCTGTGTTGCTTAGCTGAACTCAATAATAATCACCTAATAGCTCTTACATGTCATTTTCAGTATTGGCAGTAGATGGCAGGATCCATACATTGACTAAACGTGGTCATCTCATGTGAGAGCAGGTGTCATTCTGACCAGCACACACACACACACACACACACACACACACACAGATCCTCCTAAACCTTCATATGAAAGATTCTCTCATTTCTTTGGGTTTCTCACATCACAATGCGCTTTCTATTAAAGTCTGAACCGAGCATCCGGAAAACAGAATTAATCATTCCTATTACGCATCAGCATTTGAGCCCTGCAACCTTTACAAATCGAAATAATGTGTTGTTATTGAAGTTTGGAAACAGGTTTCCGTACTGGAATTGTTTTATTAAATGACTCAATAAATGGGACGCTGAAGTTAAAGCTACAGTTATGCATTGCTTAAAGGTAGCTTCCATAAAAGTGTTAACATGGTTGTTTTGATACACATCAACAATAGTTTTGATCATTTTAACTGATTTCTGTAATTTTGTCAAACATGATGGAATGTTGGAAAGCGACACGCACAGCAAATGGCAGAAAACATCACAGAATGTTTAAAATCCACTCTTAATATTTAATGATGTCTGTGCCGTTGCTTTCCAACAACAGTGATGTCACTTCCAGGAAGATGACGTCATTGAGGAACTAAAGAATTAAAGAACTGTGATACTGAGGACATCGATTGCATACAGATAAAAACTGATATTTTTGGTAACATTTTTATTTATTTTGAGAAACACATTACAACACCAGACATTTTTTTAAATACATTTAAGAAAGTACAAAGAAAACGAATAAATCATATTCATATTTAGCACATCTGCATATTAAATACAATTTACCATGTTTAGTTCATTAAGCTATTGTGATAAATAAAACGGATGATTTCCAATTTGTAACTTCAATGTCTAATGTATCAAGATATATGAGGCAATAAAAAAACGAATGACTCATTAGAGAATTACAAACTAACTAAAAAAACTTTTAATTTGAAATACAACGAACAAAACAATCACCCACCAGTAGTTATGGTTGCTTTCTCATTATGATAACATTATTTATATCTTTAATTGATATTAATGACTGAAAGAATTTAATTAAGATTTTCACATTTTCATGCGAGTATCTCACAGACTGTCTTTTAGCTCAGAAATGCAAAGGACCAATTGAATAATAATACCACCATGAGCCATTACGAGCTATGGATGAAGGCACAGCAGACATTCTTCTGGACGGTGTATTGGCATCATATTTGTCCAATGGGTCTATCCAGAATCACAGACAACAGCTTTACAACACTAGAGCTTCTGTCATACATGCATTAAAACTAAAGAGGCTGCTGTGAGGTTAAATTTACGAGACATGAATTTTGTCTGAAACTCAGGTGCCATTGAGTTTTGCAAGGGATTCTGGGAAACTCAGCTGGCTTTTAGGAAACATACGATGAGTGACATCGTGTTGTAGTTAGAAATGGCAGAGAATCCAGCTTATGGAGGGTTTCAGCGGCAAGAACATAAACGTTGTGTGGCCCAAACTTAACTTCCAGTAGACCTCCGCAAAGAATGGATAACTATTGAGTAGTTTTAACGTCATTTAATCCAATTAATATACAATCAAACATTAATATAAATGATATAGAAAATAAATTGTTATATTTAAGCCAAACATATTCCAGAAGTTAACTTCTGATAAAAATGACGACAATATTACATTTCATTTATTCATAGTGTTTTTTATACATGATATTTTTCGTTATACTGTGTATTTTTATATGATATTGACTTTTTATATTAAATGATTTTGCTAAGCATTTTTTTATCTAAAACAAAGATCATATACTGAATACAGTACAGGAATGACAATGGTATTTGGAAAAACATCATAACATATATATATATATATATATATATATATATATATATATATATATAGGAGTTGTATTGAATTTAAAGCCAGTCCTAAAAGATTAAATATTAGATTCTGAATACTTGAAAGTTAAAGAGATAAATAGATCATCTCTGAAAAAAGGTGATTAAGAAATAAATCACGTAAAAAAAGTATTGAAAAAGAAAACTGTTTGTGTTTGTGAAGTACTCAGTTGAAGCATTGTTTAAACATCCTAACCAGCATTAAAAGTGTAAAACAAAGTCATTATTTTTAATAAAACATAAAAAATAAAATGCTCAGCATTGTGTTATATGCAAATTTCTGAATGTACTTTTATTTGTCAAGTCTTTGCATATCTTAGTGTGTTGTGTCTGAGGTCTGTGCAAGTGTCCCTAACCCACTGAAATATTGAAAAGCTTTTGTTTTGCCTAGTTAACCCGGAGCTGGTGTGACACAAACTGTGAACAATGCCACGCTGCACGTGCAGGACTCCTCAACTCTATTATTCATGACAGCAGGCCGGCAATCCAAACACACAGAGAACAGCTTCAGCGCTCATTTGAATTAAACAGTGAACCATCTGATTCCCTGAACCAGTGCTTCCTAACATCTTCTGATACAAGACACAGAGTTTTACAAGGAACATCAGTTTATTATTAAAAAATAAGTGGGGATAAGAACTGCATATACTTAACAAATTGTGCGACAATTACTATTCATAAATGACGTTATTAATAACGTATATCATTAAATATTTACTGGCACTTTAATTTAGTTGCGTAACACAGAGGACAAACACTGACCTAAATATTTGATGAATATTAGCGACATTAGTGTTTGATTGAATGTACAGCCTTTCATGTCATCGAGAAATATTTACAGGATTGTTGGAAGCCCTTTTCCTCCCAGCTTTTATTTTGTTTTCTGAATTGCACATTATTATATTCTTATAGCTCATTTGGTAAAGACTCGTGATACGGGTTCGAATCCCAAATACACAAACTGACCAAATGTATGCATGAATATATGGAACTTTGGATTTAAAACAAATGCATAAATGTATTGAAAATGTAAAAGGGTTAGTTGCATTGAGCACTGTTTCTCAAACCATTTGCATGAAATACATTTTAAAAAAATCTGAGTTTTTTTAAGAAGACCAGTGCATTTCTCCTGAACTCCTGCTCCAGTGCTGACCTAACTTTTGGCCGTGCGTAAACTCAATCCGCCGGGCGCGTAAAACCAGTGGAAGCGTGTGGAGGAAAGAGGGATATCAGCAAATAAACCTTGGAACACCCGTATTGCGCACTTTCCCAGCCACTAAGCTAAGCCATGAATTATAAATGCCCCCTGAGATTTTCTCCTTTTGTTTCTCCTTCCATCTTTCCCTTTTAAAAGACAGAAACGATAGAAAAAAATCAACAATACACAGATAAAACAAACACGTACGCTACAAGCCTATTTGGACTGTTTTGCTAAAGTGCGACAAGCGACGGAAACCGCGTCGGGAGCGTTTGTGTGGTTTTAGATCGTGTAAGATTTGTTAGTATTTACACACACAGGCAAGGTGGCGATATAAAAATTCTCAGTGATCGTCATCGTTTATTTTAAGATAAACCCAAAACTGCTTGCTTCCAAACAGCCCTATTAAAAGCCACAAAAACAATAAGACAAAAGGCAAAAGTGCCACTAAATCGTGAAAATAGTGAGTGTGCGGTGATGTAATGCTTACGCCTTAATGAATAAATTATGCGACTGAAATTTCATCGTCATAGTAACTGCCCCATTTCTGTTTTGATGGTACACACTGATGCAGGTCACAGATAAAATCTGAAACATCTACATAAACATCATCGACTGATTCAAATTTGCATTTCTGATAGCAAAATAAGTAAGATGTATGCGTGTGTGTGAGAGAGAGAGAGAAAGCAGATTGGTTTGAGTTCTCATCCATGCGTAAGAGGCTATGTGTGTCTCTGAAGGACATAAAACAAAGCGGCGAGGAGCGCTGGGGCCTGTCGTTGTAATTGCGCAGGTGGCATTTTAGCCATTCTCGCCGCATGGGGTCAATTTTTCCCCAGGTCACTGACAGTGACATCATCAATCCGCTATTAACTACACAAACAATTTCAACTCCATCCAGAGCCCATATCGACAACAGACTGTATCAAACACATGCACAGACGCAGGGAACTGGTCAAAATCTGCCCTCAATCTAAACCCTTCACCTTATACACCATCACACACACAGCCAGGCCTCCGTAGAGAAACAAATGTCTTCCATTGTGAAGAGAGAGAGTAAAATACGAGAAATGGAGATAAAGCGATTTCTAATCTAAAGAGATCAGATGAGATTCTTCTTCAGACACGGCTGAACACATGAGCAATACAGTATTAACATCTAAACCACACATAAAAATCCAAGAATTTTATTGCATTACGTAAGAAAATATCAAACTGACATTTATAAATCACATAATTCAAGTCCTTTTCTTCACATTTTCACAATTACTTTAACCATCTAATCTCACAAAAACACCCGGGTCAAATTTCACTCCATTAAAGTTCCAATGTGTATTTTTTTTGAGTATCTAAAGCATAACTATGACTTCAATGGTGTCTAAAGACCTTACATAATAAAGTATTATGTCTTTATTACCTAAGAATGTAATAAATAGTTTTTAGAACCTTATGTTTTATTACCTAGTGCTTATACACCGCGGGTCCCCATACATTGAATTCACCATGTTGTTTCTACAGTATACTAAACAGAACAACTGCTCTACAAAGCGTGCTTCGTAAACACGTTATTACCAAAGAAGCGAAAACGTGACGACATCTTAGTGCCGCGTCAGCCACCGTAGTGCTTTAAAAGAGAGGGTTGGAGTGAGCCGTTGGTTGCAAACATAACCTCACCACTAGATGTTGCTAAATTTCATACACTGGACCTTTAAATAAAAGTCTATAGGCCTACCACCACAATCTTATGACGTATTCATTTGACTACGGTATTTTACAAAGCAGATAGTTTGTATAAATTCTTACGTTTAAGTACAATCTGCTTTCGTGTCAGTGGGGTGGGGATTTATTGTTGCTTTTTTTTAATAATCCATTGTTTTTTCAATTCACATCATAATTTGTACGAAGTAACCACCTTTTAGAATAGTTATTAATTTAACGTTTGTAATATTTATGAGTATTTGCATTCTATGTTTTATAAATGGTTATCTGTGTTATATATACATTATTGTAATGGAATATGTCTTTTCGCAAATTTTCATGAAAATAATGTCCCAAACAAAAGATCACATGACTGTAGACATGCCAGAAAGTGACCAAATCCTTTTGGTCTGATCGAAGTCTGCTTTTTTTACTTTAAGGATGACACCTGGTTTAAATTGGTATTATAATTTAAACAATACCTTTACCAATTTTCAGTGTATATATGATTTCCCTTTCTCTTAAAAACACAAAAACCACGAACAGCCTTCCAGCTAAAGACATTTCTCCAGTGAAATAAATGTTTGAGGCAAAATATGACAAGCCACATTATTTAACCGAAAGGGTTTTTATTGCTTATATTCCATCAGCCCTCTTCATGGGAAACACTACTCTTTGCCAGCTGTAAATCTCACACACTTTTAATGGAAATAATGTTTGTTATTTTAATGTAAGCCAAAAAATATTATCATACAGTATAATAATATCACTAATAGTATCACACTAAACGCCAGTTTTACTAGATCCAAAGCTGAGACGTTTGTCACATGTTCGAGAACGCTCTGTTCTGGTCTTACTGGGTGAACTGTTCTCTATTGACTTACAAGCGGGAGGCATGTGTCCGAGCGCACTGCACTATTTTTCTGTAATAATAGCCAGCAGCCATGCAGCTAAATTATTAATGGGCACTATTCAACACAAACAGGTAGACACGCGGCCTCCGCAGTCGCTCTGCTCCACTCCGGACGGGTTTTATTTCACGCCCTGTGAAGTTCCCACCCACACCTGCTCGCATCACAGCAAATGCCATTGGACGTTTAACGTGACGGTTTGACAGATACTGGACTGGCAGGTGATTTCGACTGCTGGGAGAACAAGATACTGTGGGGAATGAGAGTTATATGACATCACTGTTGCCATTACAAAAGAATGAAAAATATATCAAGAAATGTTTTTACTTAAAAAAAGTGACCAGCCACAAGGCCCACTTGATCTTAAAAACCTCACAAATATACGTCAACTGCTCATGGTTCACAATAATAAATGTTTAGTTTCCCTCTGCAGAATTGACTAAATCAGTCACCAACGTGCATTACAGTCGGATGAGATTATGGGGTTAAGGGTTGTGGGCCGTACCATTATGTGATCAATAACAGGGTACGCGGGGAGCGACTATACCGACCCGCCCCTTATGGCGCAGAACACATATACCATCAACCTCTCGACCCCTCCGCCCGGCGCTCACCCTCTCCACATCCTCCTCATCTCGATCAATTAGCTGCTAAGTAAAGAGATCTGTGCAGTGCCGCCCGGGCCTCACTGTAAGAGATATGCCCCCCACCCCGGTCCCATCCGCAGAGAGAAATGAAATACTCCCTCGGTTACTGCGGGCTGCTGTGAGATAGAGGGTCTAAATAAAGAGCGCTTACATCATCAGCCATGGCATCACCCGTCAACAGCAACACCGGAGGACGCTGGCCTCGATCTCACAAATCACTCTGCCTGAAGATGTGGAGGCAAGTAAGATCCTGTTAAAAGCATCATGTGATCATTGAAGCAGATGAAAAGTTTGTTTTACATTGTAGTCTATTCTTCACAAGTATTCCTCTTCAGAAGATTTGAAATGTAGCACAGAAATACTGTATTCTAAAACTCTTGAACAAACATTACAACATGACTTTTAAACTCACAAGTAGTTGCAGTAAAACATTGTGAACGGTCACTCAGGCTCAGCTGTGATCTGAGAAAACTTATCAAACAAAGATGGGATGATTTCAAAAATGTCACTGAAACTCTCTGTTCGACCCCAACAGATGTGGACGTGTCATGTCCTCTTAGAGCCACATGATCACTCTCACTGAAGACAACAGACATAGATCTTAATCATTTATCCAACAGCAGTTACTCACAGTGATGAATTATTCCTCATTCTGTGACATCTGCAAATCCCTGAATCACTCCACAGCTCCATGTCATGTTCGATTTTATAAAAGACGTTTTGGGCTAAAGTTTTAGCTCACGGCTTGAGGCTCTGGTGGAATGAACGTTTATTAACAATTAAGAGATTTATCAAGCAAAACAAAGGCATTAGCCTATATTGCTCAAAATTGAAAATAACTATTGTAGCGGCACCTATTTGCTTCTGTACCACCTTTTGAAGTCAGTCAAATTGTAACCAGTATTTGAAACACGAGCAAACCACAATCTTCTTTTTAAATGTTTACTTCAAAACATAAAATAAAAACTGTTACATATACATGGTACGCACGGTCAAAAAACTGTGTTGCTTCCAACGTCTCTAACTTCAAACTGCAAACTAAATACGTCCAATCGGTTGCATCATGACGTAGTACAATCTGACTGGAAGCTCAAAATAATTAAATATAATCAGATCTAAACATTACTAAATATGCATTTTATATCACAAAAATGTTTCTTACGAATTTTCATGAAATATTTTCTTATTTTTACAAAATTATTATTCCAAATGAACTAATCCCCATATGGCTCTTACAACTATAAATAATATTATAAGTTATTTAGCTAAATTAGCAAAGTTCAAATTCAAATCTGGAAATACGCAGATAACTTTGGATGTCTTTGGTTATAGTCACAAGACACTTGTGAACCAATGAGATTAGATGTTATAAATGTTTTGCCATATTTAAGGGTCAAGCCACGTGAGCTTCCGTTAGTGTTCTTCTTATTCTTCTTCCCATAGAACCAGGGAAAGTTGTGAAATTTGGCACACACACAGAGGACAGTCTGAACTGTTACCATGGCAAATATGCAGTCTCTAACCCGAACTCTATAGCGCCACCAACAGTCCAAACTTCCACATACATTTTTGCCTATAACTTCTGAACCGTATATCCTAGAAACAAAATGATGTTTTCATTGAGCCCTTAGGCCATTTTCTGTCATGAAAAATTTCCCGCTATTTTAAACTACTTTTTCGAACTTCTCCAAGACGGTTTGCACGAAATTTTGTATGCACCATCTAGAGACAAAACTACAGACAAAAAGTTATACGAATAAAAATAACAATCCGTTCTCGTATAACTTGTCTACGAATGTTATAATGAACACGAACAAAATGGATTTGACGCAGTATATTCGGCAAACTTTTGTGTATCGACAGAAAACGTGGTACGTTTCATCGCAGCCATGAGCCAAGGTAACATACACAGCTTCGGCACAGTGCCACCTAGTGTCCCGGAGATATTACAAATGGCTGTTTTTGCTTATAACTTGTGAAAACTTTGGTCTAAAATCATGAGAGTGGTGTCATTTTTGCAGAAAATAACAGAACAGAAAAGATGCTTTGTGTTTTTTCAGGACTCAAATACGGCAAAGAAAACAAGTTCATATTCACTTGTAAGCAAATACAACAGCAATTATACGTTCAAACAATATTTCTTTATGTGATATATATATATAAAACTTGATTTTGATTACAGTTTTAGTGTTCCTAGTCATGCTGTCAGTCTTTCACATTGCTGATTTTGTCGAAATTCAACAGACACCGGACTGGAATGGCCACAATACATTTAGAAATGCGGATTAAATGAAATATATGAGGTCCATTTCAGCCAGCATTAGTACAAATATATATTTATTTTAATCTCTTGACGGCTAACTTTAACTCACAAAAAACATAAGGAGGTACATGAAAATGTTATGGATGAACGATGTCCTTTAACATAATCATAGCCTACTCCACCCCCCCAATAAAATCCAAAACAAGCTCTAAATCTGTCTACAATTCCATATGTCATATTATCCGCTCTATTAATTTAACGCGATACCCGATTGCCCGATCTAAACGCTATAAAATTTCACAGGTCTGGATCGCATTGCCACAGGGATTCTCATAGCACACATCTGTTCCTACATGCTCGAGCCATAATTAAGACACGCTCTGAGGTGCGATGCGCTGGTGTGTCTTACAAGCGTCAGGTGAGTGTCTGAGGGACAAGAACGGCCCCGCTCTGGGGCTGCTGGTCCTGGCCCCGGGCCACAACTCCTCACAGCAGTATAATCAGATTTGGGCCGGTGAGATGCTGAATGAGCCTCTCAGGGCCGGTTGGCTGTTTGTGGAGGGAGTGAAGGACCATAATACTGCAGATTAATAGAGGGTTATATGATCAGAGCGTGCGTGTCAGCAGCGATCCGGCTACGACAGCTTGAAAAGGAAATGTTGTTTTCTATAAATGAATTTTGTGTAGTGACAGTTCTACACCGAAGGTCCGGGTGGTTAGATACGTTTCCTTCTGATGTGCCCCGACACTCCTCCATCTGGACTGCATTATCATGAGCACTTATCGAAACACAGAATGACGGCTAGATAGACTAAGGACAATTTCAAGAGCAAAAGTGTCGACAACGTTTCAGACGGTTAAGATGTTGACTGAGTACTGAAAGTACAAACATTAAAAACACAACAGCCAGCTGTGCCAGCCAGCTCATGTCAATCCAAAAAGAAAATACGTCCATTGCATTGACATAAAACCACTGAGACATTTATCTTAATATCTACTTTCATGTTCTACAGAAAAAAAGAGTCATATACACGTTTTAACTGACATGAGAGTCAATAAATAATAACAGATTTTTTCATTTTGACCTGTCTCTTTAAGATTAGGTCACCTATGCTTTATTGACTGAGCTTGAACCACAC
This sequence comes from Barbatula barbatula, assembly GCF_947034865.1. Taxonomy (NCBI): domain Eukaryota; kingdom Metazoa; phylum Chordata; class Actinopteri; order Cypriniformes; family Nemacheilidae; genus Barbatula; species Barbatula barbatula. The sequence continues at coordinate 4,478,085 of NC_136770.1, read as the reverse complement.
TGACCTACAGCTTTATACGTTTCTACTCTCTCTCTATACATCTGTATAATGATGCTGACTTCATTAGCAAGTCTTATCAAAGATGCAGAATACAGACTCTTTATTGGATATGTATTTTGTTTACCCAAAGGAGAAATCCCAGCCTGTTTTCTTTGCTTAATACTATTTGTTAAGTCGATAAGCATAACTGCAAACCCATTATCACTGAACTGCTTTACGGAATAAACAATTAACATCTACTGCTGATACAAATTTGATAGGATAACCACAATTACACAGCAAATAATATGCAACACTGTGCATGCCTGTACAATGGCTATATAATGTCATAATTATATATGATATAATATATAAATGTAACTTCCGTTAGACCAACGCAAAGAATCAATATCCCGTTGAGTAGTTTTCTTTTAATTTAATACAATAAATATAGAAAAAATAAATATAAATTAAATATAAAATAAAATAAATGGCTATATTACCAGCCACTAGCCAGCCCGATAAACAAACAAAGACCGAAAGTTAATTTCGGGCCAGGCGCGTGTATCCGATGAAACCATCTATTGAATGGGGGTTCTCAACCTGGTTGACTCTAAGGCCCCCCACTGTATTCAACAATATTCAAATGCCCCCCCCAACTCAAAATTTCTACCCAATAAAATATTTCAGAGCTTGATATTAGCTGAAAAAGTGTCTATTTAATAAGAAAATGGACAAATAATAATAAGAAACATCTTGGTTTTTAGATTTTAATGCTCATTTTGTTTCATTTAAAACTATTAGTCATTCTGAGGCCCCCTTGGAAGTCAGCCAGGTCCCTTTCGTTGAGAACCACTGGTCTATTGGCATCATATCCGCTTCATCTACTCCAACACAAACTGAGGAAACGCTCTGGAACGACCTCACTGTAACGTGGAATAAAGTGCTGACAAAGTTACTTTTAAACCGCAGACAAGCTCTAATTTGAAAAAGTTAAACTACAGTCTTCTACCAGGACACTATTATGATACAACTATGAAATTGTATCATTTTATTGTTGTAGTAATCGTTTGTTCTTGAGTGTGACAGCATCAGACATGAACAGATGCATTTACTCTAAATTCACCAGAGAAACTATATGAGGAAATATATAATAGTAAGTATAATATCATGTTTTTTTGACTTTCACTAAATATTTTGCTATAAAAGATAAAAAAACGTTAAACAGGGACTTGAATCATTTCATTTTGAAGCGTTTAATTAACACAACCGCTCAAAAAAAAAAAGAATTTCACTAGAACAAAACAATGAGACAATTTCACTTGGCTCTAAAGCTATGAGAGCGCAAAGTGATGAGAAAAGTCTGTTACTTCAACTTGTTGGATAAAGTAGCTTTTCACTGGAAAAGCTGTATGTTTGAAACCGCTGAGCTACTCTCCCACTGAATAATATGCGGAAAAAGAATGAATTAATCCAACATTTTTCTCATAATTTACATTCCACATATTTAAATGCCTAATTTACAACAAATTACTATTTAGCAAAATAGCGTGTCGTGTGACTAGTCACAACATATAATATATATACATATATATATATATATATATATATATATATAGAGAGAGAGAGAGAGAGGGAGAGAGAGAGAGAGAGAGAGAGAGAGAGAGAGAGAGAGAGATTGAGAGTATATATATATCTATACAAGTACTTTTAATGCTTTTATGTATTTATGCTTAATAAGTTCTTTTTCTCATACATCTATCGTTGAGTTAACTATAAAAGAAATTGGGGTAACCTATTACTTCGAAGGGATAGTTCATCCAAAAATAACATTCTGCCATCATTCTGTCAACGGACAGTCAATGGGGTCCAGTGCAGTTTGGTTACCAACATTCTTCAAAACATCTTTTGTGTTCTGCTGATGAAAGAAAGTCAAACAGATTTGGAAATAACATGAAGGTGAGTAAACAATAAAAAAAAATTTTTTGGGGTAAACTTTCCCATAATCTGTCTTTTATTCTGGCATTCCAACACTGTGGCACAGAAGGCTAAAGCCACTTTTTCATTCCGAAACCTTGATTTTAATTTCAACATCCATGTGCAAGCCACGCGCATGGGGTCTCATCTAACATCCACGAGCTGCCTGGAGGCCACAGATTCTGAGTGGACGAACTCATATCTCTTGTGGATATTGCCAGAGAGGCTGCAGTATTAACCCACTCAAGAGTATATCGCATGAATCAAAGTTAAAACAAAACAAAGAAAATGACAAATATTTCCAATTCTCCAAGTGAAATTCTGGTCCCGAGTCCATTCTGTTTGTTTAATATGTGAACGGTTACAGAATCCCAGCGGCTCATTAAAGGCGGCGAGTTAACAGATGAGAATGCAGAGTGATAGATTTCTGCAGCGATAATGGAAATCTCTCAGAACAAAGGCTGCTTATTAATGAATGTTCCTCTGATAGCACGAGCATTTGAAACAGAAAGCGTGAGAAGGAACTGTGCATGTAATTGTGGTGGATTGGGAAATGAATGCCTCTGAGATATAAAACAAGCAAGTGTGAGTTATTAGATTAATCATACAGAGAGGAAAGACGCTGCTGATGAGATTTGTGGGTTTGGCAAGAGATTCTATACTGACACAAAGGAAGAAAGTCAATATCTTGGTTGAACATTCTGTTTCTGGTGCAAATATGTGAAGTTTTGAAAATGTGTTGAATAAAGTATATTAATAATAAGGATGTGATTGAAATTGATTCTGGTTCATTCGTCAAATGAAATGAAACGACAAATTGAGTGTGTTGCATTGTGGGATACAGGGTATTTTCTTGGTTATAATGTAATTCACAAAGAAATTGATAACACTGTGCATACACATACCATATTCTTATTCCGAACAAAGCCGATTATTAAAAATGCAATCAATAAATGTTGCCTCTCTACCGCCATCTCTGTTTGAAACATAGAATTGCAGGTAACATTACCACTAATCTTTACATCAAATGACAATAAACTGACAATTTCCACATAATGGCACTTACAGCTCAATTTTTAAAAATCATTATTATAAGCTTTCAATATTTATCATTTTAAACCTGTATGACTTTCTTTCCTCTGTAGAACAAAAAAGATGATATTTTGAAGAACGTTGGTAACCAAACAACCTTGGACCCCATTGACTTCCCCATTGTATGTTCCACATAGAGGTGTTGAACCACATGACAGTGAATAAATGATGACAGAATTTCTTATTTCAGTGGTCTATTCTTATGCATTTTCTCAGTTTGCTACAATTACTCCAAAAAGTTACGGATTGCTGCCAAAAATGTCAAGTTTGTTCATTCTGTTCATTCAGTTAATAAAAGATACACTTCGACTGAAACACACTTTGCATTCATAGAGTTTTCCTCTGCTGCTATTAGCACATCAGCACAAGGTCAGGACTCTGTGTGTATCGGCTCATGGTAGACACCACTGTCCTTACCAGACTGATACACATCTCAAGGACCCGCGTTCGCCCCAGCCAACTGCCAGATCAATAACGTGAAAGAGAGACAGCATTTAAATGACCCGTTAGAAGACTGGATTTCCTGTGGATATGCCAGAAACCAGCAAGAGCAGGGAAAAAGCAGAAGAGAAAGGAGCGATTGCGAGAAACAAAGGGCAGGAAGAAAAAAGGCTGTTGGTGTGATTATCTGCAGATTACAGCATCAGTGGATATCTCTCATAACCGGATGCATTCAGGGGGGCTGACTTAATATGACGGTAAGGAGGGTGGATATACAGACCTGGAAAGTTCTTTCTATTCAGGAATAATAAAATAGTTTGGGTACTGCACGATGATCGGTTGATACGGACACATTTTCAACAGCTAGTGTATCACTAATAGTTTTGTGTATATAATTGTAAACAGTGTATATCACAATTCACCTTCGGGTACACATAGACTGGAACAAAGCACTAATACCAAGTGTTGAACTTCTGTGCATAAGTCGTCAACAACCCCCACAAAACTAAAAGAAAATCACACAAAAGGCCCTGACAACAACCTGAAAACCCCTCACAACACCCAGAGAACCATCCACAGCACTCCCCCCCCCCCCGAGAACCACCCACAACACCCTGTCAACCATCCACAACACCCTGACAACCAAAAACAACCCCCCAACAACAACTGCAGTGAATCCCCTGACAACATCAACAACATGCTGACAACCATCCACAAACCCCTGAAAACCACCAACAAAAACCAAATCCAAGCCCCTGAAAATCTTCAACAACACCCTGACAAATACAATCCCCACAACCCCCAACAACAACCGCATCCAAGCACCTGACAACATCAACAACACCTTGACAACCATCCACAACCCCGACAACCACCAAATAAAACACATTCAACCCCATGAAAATCATCAACAACACCCTGACAACCAACAATAATCCCCACAACATCCTCACAAACAATCACTCGCAACCCCCAACAACAACAACTGCAGTCCCTGATATCAACAACATGCTGACAACCCAGACAACCACCCACAACATCCACCATCCACAGTGCCATGACAACATCCCCCCCAGATGAACCTTGTAATCTCTGTTGGCCATTACATTAATGCTACACTATAATAATACATTCTTCCAAAGAATCGAAGAGATTTACCATATCTGATAAAAGACAGTTCTGGCCACACAGCACACAATGGGCAGTGTGATTATCGTTCTTGACAGACAGCATGTACAAGACACCTGCCAGAGGCAGAGAGTCAGTGTGAGAGAGAGAGCGAGAGGGAGAGAGGTGACATTTTTTGTCTGCATTCTCCTCTGGAAACATCTGGAAAATTGTCCCCAGGAAACCCAAATGTCGTTCACAGCCATATGCTTACATCTTCACAATACAGATATCCGTGCCCATGTTTTGTATGTTCACATCTGCGTGCATTGAGGGATTTACAGTTATTAGAGTGTAGCTTCCAAAAAACGTAACATAAGTGAGAAAACTCTTTCAAATGAATCTTTCATGTTTAGCCTTGAGCTCAGTGCGAGTAACTCCGCTGTCTCTTTAACAGCCCATTCATGCCCAGTGTTCTTCTCTCTTACAACATTACTGAATCAATAGCTTTAGATGTAGCTCCTGTAGTGCTTTTGTTTCAATCTGAGGCCCGTTACGGGAAGTAGGCCAAGCTGTCGTTGCATAAAGAGCCTGACGCTTAAAAAGGTCTCTTATCCCACTGCTAAAAAACTGCAGATGGAGGTATGGTGTGTATATGTTATTCAATGAGCAATAAGATTGAAAGACAGCAAATTAAAATGCTCATAACTCACAAATTGTTTTTCTAAAAAAGCCTCTGTAATCTTTCACAAGAATTGGTATCTTAAATTAGCAAAGACACCAAGGTTTGACATTCCTAAATGCTATTTTATACTAAAATTCTATAGATGTTGATATTTATCACTTGCTCACTTATAAGAACTTATTTGATTAAAAACACATCAAGATATGCAATTGAGCTTCGGCTGCATCATCTATTCATTTTCATCGAACCACACAACATAATTATATAAAAAAAGACAAATTGCACATGATAACCTTCAGAGATCATTTATTTATTTACTATATACTTTACTTTTTATCCTAGAACATTAGATACTAAGTTTGCTACATTTGCCAATTGTTTTAAAATAAAAAATAGGCCAGTTCATTGTTGCGTTCCTATATTTACCTCAGCATATGTCTCATTTTAAATGTTACATTTTTATTCATCCTAAGGAATTTAAAGAGCCACACCTGAGATGCCGTATAAAATATATTGAATGAAAAGGAGCTTCGAAAGAGCGACCTCTCAACGTAACATTTTTCCCCGGCGAGCTGTAATATATTTAAACGGGACAGAATTTCATCATTCGTACGCTACTATTTCCTCCCTGCACGGAAGAAAATCCCTTTCCTTGGAAAGCTCAAATCCACAAATCCCATGATTCAAGTAGTTAACAAGCAATCAATAACCAATCTCACTGTGACTGAGCTCTTCTATTGTGTTTAAATGGGACATTAACATTGTCACCTAGATCTCAATATTCGCTGTCATCCTGCAACGTCATACCACACGAGAAAGGTTAGAGACCGACAGGGAACATCATTTCCAGGTCGTGACCTTTGGCGATATCAATAGGGCATGTTTGATTTAGTCTTCTTTAGTGGCTTTGTGCATCTGCTTTAAACGCTCTTAAAGTGGATTAGAAATGAACACACTTGACGCTAATTGCTTGGTGAAAATCCTCCTTGATACAAGTCCATTCGTCCTCTAAATCCACAGCTACAATGGCCAAAATTAACATGGATAACAGATCAAGTAGCTGAAAACATTTGGAATATATTAAATGATAAAGCACCCTCCAAAATGCCATTTATGATATCGAGAAAAACATAATTGTACAACATTTTCTTTGTTCATAATAATAACTTATTTTGATTCTTGTAAAACCAAATGATTTGAAATGCAGCACACAAGTCATCCTAACGTTTTATGATGCTATGTTTTGCTTGACATCTCCTCTTCACTTTGTAATAAAAAAAAGGCAAGGATGCTCTTCAAAGATTCATCCTCAGTGTCCACCGAAGACAGCAAAACGAACTATTCCTTAAAGACCCGCCTGATGGATGCAGCTGAAGAGGCTAATAGAAACATATCGACAAGAAAACGTTGTGCTTATCTCACTCCTGCTGTACGGCCGCAGCCAACAGTCCCAAAAGCAGATGGGAGACACTTTAGGGACTGAAGAGGGGGGAGAAAGATGTGCGGTAACAAATGAACAGTTTTATAGCTTTATTGCTGCTAATTCACAGGGCATTAATACTCTTGGGAAAAGGGCAGCGGGCCAGTCTCCAGATGCAGCGCTGATCAATGGGACGCTCTGAAAATGATTAACTTTCACAAAGCAGGTGTCTGAAATTTACTCATCTTAGTTTTCTTTACAATGTAGTCATCCCGAGTGGAGCTTGAGCAGAACAACAAAGAAAATCGTCAATGCAGCTATTTCTCAATCTTTATTGTCACAGTTAATTTACTCATTAATATATAATTGGGTTTTCTGGCGGAGCATCATGTAAGTGGCAAAAGGTTATGGGTTCGACGCCCAGTGAACACAAATGCTGATGTTTGAATGCATTCTAAATCGCTTTGGATTAATGTGTCAAAATTGTACATTAAAGAGTTTGTTCATTTAAAAAGGTTGCCCTCATGCCATAAAAACCCCTCAATGGCTTTCCTTGTTCAGATATTATTACCAAATAAAAATGGTGTTTCGGGACACCAGGAATATACAGAATCACCTTTTCAAACATATTCAATTCTATTATAAACAAAAACTTTTTAACAAGTCTGTGTTTTGGTTTAAAGAAGAATGAAAGCTGGGTGGTTTGGAGCGACATGGGGGTTAATGTGACGACACATTTTGATCTTCTGGCCAAACTGTTGCTTCAAGGACCCAATTTGTTAGCAATAAAAAGCATTTTGATACTTGTGGTACAGACAGAAGGCAAAAGACAATTAGGTAAATGTAAAAAAAATGTTAAGACGTGATATTATCTATTGTTGATTGATTTGATGGGAGGGCCTGAACATTTTAAGCGATTCATCATGTCACCCAAAAGCGAATGATGATTTCAGATGCCAAGGACGGTGGATGTTACAATTACCCAAAAAAATTGCCCACAAATAAAGATGAGTCATCTACAATACAAAATGTGTCTTAAAACTAGGGATGGGTATCATTTTAATTTTATCGAGTCCGAATTTGCTTATCGATTCCGATCCTTATCGATTCCCAGTTACGATTCCACAGTTGAAGTAAAACATTTAGATATCAACCTGTATGGTCATTTAGCCTGCTTAGTGACTGGTTTTGCGTATATATACTCATGTGTTACAGCCTAAAGCAAACAGTACAAGAGCAGATTGTGTACTGGACAGTCCAGTGGACACTTTCCCTCCGTCTCAGTCTGTTTGTTAATTAAAATGTACATGCGTGTTTGGGATGGTGGCATTACTCATCCGTGACATCACCCAATTGATCATGATGTAGGACTCAATCTCAGCGGAGAAACCTGTGATGTAGGAGTCAGCAGGTTATCAGCAGGAGGCCTGCACCTTGTCTTTATCGAGGTGAAGGTGTTGCTTCGGGGCAGAGAATGAATGCTTTAACTCAAAGGGGAAAATTCGCCTGGCGGTTAATATCGTTTTCCTACAATCTCCGGTTCCCAGTGGAACCATCGCGAGGCACGTGAAAAGCATGACTTGTATGCCATGAATAAACCCATCGTGTTGTCAAACTTTCGAAAATGTGATAGGGTAATAAACTCATGACTATTTCAACATGTGCTGCTAATATACGTAGCGTTAACTGCTACTTTTGGCAGCCGTTAAAGTCTTGTGAAATTCTGGACTCATTGTGGAATGGGCTTTTAACGTTGACTCGGTTAGTGACCCTTATTATGAGAAAGACTTGGGATCGGACAGTACGACGAAGTCTGAGGTCTCTGAAGGGAAAGCAGGCAGTATTGCGGTATTATTGCTGAACTCTGATAGCGGCTTCTCAGCACCGGCTTGGCCTTTATTGACCCATTACTCAGTGGCCCTATCACTGGACAGTAACGGCCCGGTCAATGAATGAGGAAATGGTGAACATTCTGCAGCGAAACTACGGTTTTATTTCACATTGATGAGAACTGAAATATAGTTTGGCAAGCATTTGTGTTTTACAGTCACAGATACAACTTACCCCTACATTTCTGTTAATTTTGTTACCTTTATCTGCGATCCCTCAAAAGACATAACAGGACATGTTATAAAGAAATGAAATGACCCAGACTGGAACCTGCATCGCCTGCTTGAACTCTGCAGCGTAATGCACCACAGCACTGACAACTGCAAGGCCACTGGTGTTTAAAAACCAACAAAGTATTTTATTTGTGTATAACTATAAACTTCACACATGCAACAATATGCAAAATTATGAACATGACATATAGACTCAATAGGAAATTGCACAATTTGTGTTTCTGATATTTCTAATGACTTTGTTCTAACCTGAGTTTAACTATCACATCCTCAACACCAGTGCTTTTAAAACTGACCTCCAGGGGGCCTTCAGAATGTTTGAAGGGGTCCCAAGAACCAAACACAGCAAAAGTTGAAAAATTCTACTGAAGTTTTTTGCAGTTTCATTTTTACAAACAATATGTTGTCTATAATATCACACTTACTATTACTACCATTGTTTGAAAACCCCTTCTCTACACTACAAATAAAGCGAAAAAATCCACTGTACTAAGTTTTGGCAATTCAAGACTTCCTGAAACAATACACCCAAGCAGACAGCATGAAGTACATCATCTAATCACCTCCTACAATCTGTGACAAAGTGTGCATCATTAAAATGCTAAGGGGCTGATTTAAGGATGTTGGTTCAATTCTCACTATGTAAATGACAAAAACTCCACCAGTCTGTCCTTCTCTAGAACGCCACCTCTCAGCACTAACATTACAGCTGTCATCTTCCACTGCATGGGATCGCTCGCAATTTACCACGGTCCGTGGGATCTAGTTACCCTTACCCGCGAGGACACATTCAGTGGCGGAGAGTGGGGGAGGTTCCGAGACAAAGCCCAATGAGTAACATTCAAAAGAGGGAAACTGGACCCTGGCGGGCTGCGATATCAGAGTGTTGTGTTGAAATAATTAGCCTGCTTAACGCGCCATCTGGGCCCTCCTTCTCTGGCAGCCGACGGGTACCAGATGCCACCTGGCTAATTTTGCCGCAGCGGTAGCGTCGGAACTGACAAACTCCACTGCGGGTGCTACGTTGCCTCTCGGCTGGGCCCTAAATACTGCAGTGAAACTCTGAATCTCCCCCTGAAGCCGCGGAGACGGCACATTATGTTTGGAGCACTTCATTATCCGAGAGCTTAGACACACTAAACAGCACCACAGGAAGTGGACGGCCACTGTCAACAATGCCATTATCTTTAAAGTGCATTAAACTTCAACAAACCCGTTGTCAATTGTAAATCCTTCGTATGGGAATTCTTGTTCTTGCGCAAATTAGCATCTTAAAAGTAATGACTCAATAAAAAAATTTCAGTAAAACAACTTGACTTAGTTTCGCTGTACACTGGCAAGACAGCTAAAGTTTGGTACATCCAAAGTGCTCTCACTTTTCCACAAGATGTGAATTACGCAAACAAATCCACCGGCACACGAACGTCCTCGGTTATCAAGGAAAAACAGGTTGCCTGTAATGCGACCATTCCGGGTATTTTAGCACCAACAATGACAACGGCCAGAAATATTTGTTCGACTGCAACCGGCCTGCTTGGTAACTTGATAAGGGTCTGAATTTACTTGATGAGGTAAAAAGTTCCTGAGCTCAGCAGCCTAAGCTGACGGTCCCCAGAGAGGCGCTGAGAAACCGTATCTGCCCTGTAGGAGCTTCCCCTTTGGTAAGCACTTCTTATCGGGAGGCCATCACGACTGGCCGATAGCACTGGGTAATATCCAGTAACAGCAGTCTTATGTGAGATCCAATACGTGGATCAATCCTGGGGCCAGAGAGCTCTCATTATCCTCCGGAGGATTTCTTATCCTCGTCGTCCGGGCACAAAACATCACAGCAGGATTTTACGAAATAACACAGAAGCAAACCTTTTGGTTTGTGAGAATAAGAATATTACTGTTTACGAGTTGCTAACTATTTAAAGGACGCTACAAAAACACAATTGCGATCTTTTGAATATCAAAATGCTTCTAGATGGCATTGAGATTAAATGGAGACATACTGTATTTGACACTTTCTTTCTTAAGACCCCAGCAATATCATGTGTGTCTCAATAGATCTCTTAATTTTTACAAAACATAACTCAAAAGATTTTAATATAAACTCCTTCTTTCAATTAGTTTATTTATACTCTCCACCATCATTTTACAGCTCTATACACTTACCGTATATCAATAAATTATTTATAGTTTTGTCTATTTAATTCTTACTGAAACATTTGGGTCATCGTTGATACAAAAATTTTACTTTTCATTCTAATGAGTTATGAAAGCTCGACCACTGAGCATGACCATTCTCCTCTGGGTAAAAACATCAGGTCTCATGCATGTTTGCCTTAGGACCTAATAGTAGTTCGGAGAGTAAACTCATAATGCGAAATTTGGGTGGGTGGCTTTAAAATGCAGAGGTGCGAGAAACGTGTGTGAGCATGCGTGCATGTTTGAACCATGGTAGCAAGACACAAGAGATGGAGAAAAAAAACAAGAAAACAGAGATATGAGAAAGAGAGACCGGTAGGGAGAGAAGTGGGATTCAGAAACTCCTCTGGGATCCCAGTTTTGCTGGTGCACATTTTCCCATGTGACCAAAGAAATGAATAACGACCAATTGTCATTCTTACACTCGTTTCCACGGCAGCGACTTATTCTAATTCGTGCTGAACAAGCGGTAAAAACAAATAATCCATAATGAAGGCATAATTTACAAAACATGCACGACTGGACAACAAGTAGTCAAGTGAGATTTCACACAAGGAAAAAATTATGACTAAATATTCTACTTTTTAATAATTTTAAGAAGTTATACAGTATGATAATAACCGGTTTGCTTAATAAAAATGTGAATTAAACTTCATGCCATTGTACTGCAAATTTAATTGTCTTTTTACATAAAGCCTGTCAGTTTCATTTCATAACAATAATGTACTTTAGATTATTTATTATTATGACAGAAAGGATTTTTGATAACCGTGAATTTAAATACATCTGAAATCATAGCAGTCAAAGCACTCAGAGTCATCACATTCAGTGGCCTTGGATGTAACCGTTCATTCTGTTATGAAATCCCTTAAATAATTTTTCTTTAAGATTCTGATGAACAACATACTTTCCAAAATTTTTTGTGAACGTAAAAACATTCAAATCAAGCAACAAACACACAGACGCAAAGCACCTTCATAAAGCTCTTAGCAAAAGTTTGTCCTCTGCAGTTCAGGAGAGTCATTATCCGGGACAGAGGAATCAGCATGCGCCGCACACTTATCCCATCAATTACAGTTTTAAAAGCCATCTCCCACGTCTACAAAGAAAATTGTACAAACACCAAACTAAAGTCCAGCTGGGCAGCTGCACTCCGGTAAAACCCGTTTGTGTCTCTTACCTCCCAAGAGAAACTGACGTCTGGGGGGAAGGTCAGGACCTTTCGGCGAGCAAACGGTCGTAGATCTCTTTGGCTCCCGACCATTGCAGGCCACTGAGCCGGGAGAAGATAAATCAGAGGGTCGGGACACAGGAGCAGAGATGAGCTCCGTGCAGGGGCAAGAGAGGAGTGCCTGAGCCGGGCCGGGCGGACGGCTTCTACTGCGTCTCCCGGAATGAAAGCAATCCCTGGGACAGAATGGGTAATGAGATCTCGGCTCCTGAGATTTTAGCTTTCTTAATCATGTTCATAATTAATTCAAGAACATTGATAATTTCATTACATTCTTTTTGTCTTATCAATAAATGATGTGCCTGCACTTTTGGTCTTGTGTACGGGTGAGGGAGAGAGAGAGAGACGGAGAGAGAGCGAGATGCTGAGAGTAATACAGTACTACCGGCAAGCCGAGATGAATACGATACAAACAGCAAAGTGGTAATTATAATCTTTGACCAGGCCACCGGCAGCACAATATGAAGTCAAGCAGGCACTAATAATTAATAAGGCCTTATGTCGAGTGTGTGTTTGATTACAGGAGGCGTGTTCTCTGCGTGCCCACGCGTCTGCCGTGCGGCCGCAATTAAAAATGATTCGGTCTGACTTTTCACAGTTTGGGGTTTTGCGTTTATGAACGCAGTTACAATCAATTTTCAATTGATGGGTTCGACAGATCACATCCTTGACTTCAAGATCCTGATGCCCTCATGAATTAAAATATAAAAGATCCAGAAAACAAAATTGCTCAGTGGTTGCTCTTTCATAGCTCACGAGATTTCATGAAGTATCAACTTGGTCTCAGATGTTTTTTCTAAAATTACTTTGGAGGAATAAAAAAAGAAGCAAATAAGAAGCTTGTTAAAAACAATTGTAGATGAATGTATATTGGTTAAAATGATCTTTATTTAGATCAATTTGATGAGAAATGTTTGAGTTCATATTGAGATCTTCAATAATATTGACTTGTGATTACGACATGACAAATCTGTGCTTAGTTTGAGATAGTGTTGACATCTCTTCGGATTTGATTTGAGCAAAAGTTTCCATTTATCTTCCATTTAATCTCACTGATGCCTGGTAGAAATAAATGAGACTTAACAGAGATCTCATTAGCGGTTTTTCTTACAGGGAGGAAGTGATGTAAAAAGAAAGAGATAATAATAAAGAACGCTCTGGTTAAGCAAAAGTTAATGGGGTTTTATTCATATTTAATGGATCACTGCGACAAATTTCACGAGACATGTACCTGTTTTACACATGAGATTATGTTATTCTAAAAATACAACTACATCATGAAGTGATATTTTATAATTTAGTTTTGTCTACATGAAAAGGGCGTTTGAACAATGAAACTTAAAAACAGTTGAAAATGAGAGAAAGAGTCTGAGACAGAAGGCTCGAGTACAGTAATTTGACGGATGAGACTGACCCCGTTTATTGGGCAGTGAATGATAAGTCTCAGTGGGGGGTTAATCTGATAACAAGAATGGCAGAAATATCTCGTAAGGAACTAAGCGCAATCACTCAGAGTCTGGTCAGTGCTCGGACCGGACACCATGATTGATACTGTACATACACCCCATCCGTCCCTCAACAGGACCCAAACCCTAAACATTTACTACAGCACTGTAACACAACATTACACCATTAAACACCAACGAAATAACTGATCAAATTATTCCAAAGCGCAACATGCGGGTGGACATAAAATAGTTGAGATGGAAATGTATTTATAGTCTTATTTACACGTGTCCCCTAAGATATACCTGCTTGCGAGCCGTAATAAAACCGGAGGCAAAAAGTACTAAATTTATCGAGGTCATTTCGCAACAACTTGATATAAGGTGACCATACAAAGTTTTTTTGCATTTCACCCAGCATCACATTCTTTTTGTATGTGATGTGTGCCAGTATCATCTTTGCCGTGACGTTAACGTCAGCCCTACCCACGATGCCTTCTTAGGGGCCAGTGGATGATATTTCCATAATAATCCACCTTTGGTTCCCAGGGGCCCCTAGAGAGAGAATAGTGGAAGAAGGGTGTCTCTCAAGATGAGCGGAGCCTCATCTGCACCATGAAGGGGAGGGGGGTGTAGAACGAGAGTGTCGAGTGGCTGATCCAGCCTGTAGGCAATGCAATAAAAACACTGCACGCTGCACCGCGACGCATGGCCCACCACTAAAACAGCACCCGCGGAGGCATATAGAAATGAGAGAAAGAGAGAGAGGGAGGAAGTGGGTGGTGGTACAGCTAGAGAGCAGACTTTGATACTAATAATTGGAGTGGCATCCCTTCTCTCTCTCCATTATGAAGTGCATGTATTTATATTGCATTTGGCCCGTGGCAGAGCAACCAGACTCGAATTAGGGGCCGCTCTGCACGATTTTTGATATTATATATCATTTGTATCCTACCAAATTTTATGTATTCATCTCAATTTTAAAATCAATAGATTTGGATTTGTTAATAACATAAAGGAGGCATAAAATGGTGTTTCATGCATTCTGACTGATTTACAATTTTAAAGACGCAGCTTCTCATTCTTAACATGGTCAACGAGTTGGACGTATGACATACTATTTCTGTGCTTGATACACTCCCCCAGCACTCCAACTTGTTTCAGAAAGTGTTTTATAAGTCTGGATGCCCATCCCTTGCGTAACAGGGATCCTATTCCTTTTATTGGGTAGTTCTAGCGGAAAAGCAGTAAGTGAAACTAAGTCATATCTGTGTTTTGTTGGCAATCGGCGCGTTCGTTCATTTTGTAAACACAAACTTATAGTAAATCAATAGTTATGCAGGGATATTGCGAAAAATGTCGGAAAGCTATTGTGTTCTAGTGATTGAGGAGGTCGTATTATTTCCCGGAAATAGTCGTACAGCTGTATCTATTGTTTATAAATGTGATCATACCAAATACTCTTTGAAGATACGAAGTATGCAATGCTACTCTATAGGTACTCAAGATTAATATGAGATTGGCAGAAACTGCCTGTGTTATGGCAGCTTTAATTACTTTTTAATTATTAAAATCTATTTTTTAAACAAACACTATAAACTGTTGTTGTGTTACATTTTGTGTTTAGTTAAGGACAACATACAAAACACAAACTGAACACATTTCTGTGTTATTTATGGGACAACACATTTTGTGTTAGTTTGAACTCAACTTGTGTTGTTCGTTTCATTTATGTCACGCAAAATCATCACAAAATGTAATACTTTTTATTGGTTAGATGTTCGCAAAACCCAGTGACAAACAAAATGATGACTAATAAAAATCTCTTTTGTGAAAAGCATTATAGAAATACATTTGAATTACAACTAAATAAACACGACTGAACTTATCTCAGTAGCACTTACTACAAAAACATTTTTTTTATCAAACAATGTTTGCACTTTCTGAGGAATCATCTACGAGTGGCTCACTTATAACTGTCTCAAGTATAGGAGGAAATATTCCAACGTCTGAAAAATCACACACATCACCTTTATTGCACGACCCCTACAGGCCTTTTGTCTTCTTTGCGCGCCTTCTAACAGTTATTACCCAGCTGCCGTGAGCTTCAATCCACGAAACGTAAAGGACCGGATACCATTCCGACTTTTAAAGGGCAGGGTTGTGAAAGGGCAACGAGCGCGCGGCTGCGTGGTGGAGGGGGCATCTGGAGCTCTGTGGAGTTGCTCGACTGCAGAGAGAGAACTGGGGCTTAGGAAAGACCCCCATGGACAACGGGGGCCCCTCATCTCCATGACATGCTCTCTCACACCGCGGCGATCGCGGTCAGGGGCCTCGCTAATCAATACACGAAGTCTGCGGGAGGGCGGAGGAAAATGTCTTAATATGCTTAAGATGTGCTCATATCGCTCCGTTTAGCCAGCGAGGCAAAAGCCATGACACTGGTGTGTGCGTGAGGGGGATCAGGTGGGCGGGAGAAAGTGAGCGAGAGAGAGAGAGGACAGGCTAATTAATGTAAGCATTTGTCAGTGATTAAGCTTTAAACAGTAAAGGTCAGCCGAACAGCGGAGCAAGGCCCGTCCCACCACCCTGCTCTTAGGGCAGTCTAAACCTTTCCTGGCTAAATGGTAAATATGCCATTTCACAATGGGGGAGCATGGGACACATGTAGGCCCGACACACGGGTCATTGGCTCTCCACCCTCCATTACCCGGCCAAGGCAAATGTGCCGATCTGTGTCATTTAGGGGATGATAAATAAGGTCTCCAACGAGATCAATAGACGCTTGAGTCCTCAACCAACTGTGATTAATTGACTGTCACCAATTAATGAGGGAAAGATTACAAACCATTGTCTGAAGCATATGTGGGCAAAATACGATCTTTAGAGCATGGGAGGGGGAGAAGAACTGAATATAATTTGAACCACATCTGTACATTTTATATAGAATAGGTGAATATTCGCTCATGCTCAGCTGAACATGTAAAAAGTGGTTGAAAGTACAGTATGTATTTGTTAAGATGCGAGTTGTTTTTGGCATGTTGCTTTTTTTGGTTGCAAGGATGTTTTGGAGGGGGGTGTCAATCTACTGGACTGAGTAAAAGCCTCATCTCGTCAATGAAAGTCTATGGGATTTATCTGGTCGGTTTTATCATTTGCCAGGCAGTACAATGAACACAATTATATTTATGCATTTGGCAGACGGTTTTATCTGAAGCATTCAAGGCATCGTTTTTTATCAGTACCGTATGTGAATGAAACCCACAAAGTTACTTCGGGTTAGGTTTGTGTTTACATGGCTAATTTTAAGTATAAGAATATTAATAGTGATTGGAATTCTTTGCTTATCAAATACCATTTATGATGCAAGATATACATTTCCAATGGGCCACTGAATTGAAATCTAAAGCCAAACATTACAAATTACTTAAATTGTTAAAACATTAGTTTATTTAAAAATGAAAAGTCTATCATCATTTACCAACCCTCAAGCTGTTCCAAACCTGTATACATACTGTATACAGCTATTTATAAAAACAAATTTTTTACCAAACAGTTCTGTGGCATTATTGACTTCCATTGTCAAAACTACTACGAAAGTCAATGGTGACCCAGAACTGTCTGGTTTCCTTAATTTTTCCAAATATCTTCTTTTGTGTTCAATAAAACTAAAACTTGTATACTTGCAACAACTTGAGGGTGAGTACACGATGACAGAATTTCATTTTTATGGGCGAACTATCCCTTGAAATATGTGTTCCTGTAGCTCAGTTGGTAGAGCATTGTGCTAGGTTGTGGATTTGATGCATACTATACATACAAGGAAGATACACACTAAAAATTATGCCTTGAATGCACTGTAAGTTGCTTTGGATAAGTGTCTACCAAATGTGCAAACTTCATATTGAAAATCTTGAAGAATATATCTTAACTAAAACAATCTATTCTGTTTTCTAAAATTAGAAGACATGCTTTTTATAGATTCATGTGATGATGAGGTGATTCTGTACACCGTGTGAATCATTTCACATGGGACTTTATGATGATATGGACGTGGCTCGTTGGCACAGCCCTAGTTTCACTTACGAATACAGTCAGCAAGGAATTTTGTGTGTGCATTGTGTACGCTGATCCCCCTTACAGGAGACAAAAGGAATGTGGGGGCGTTGAAAATAAGAAAACGTGGCACATTTATATCATAACTGTATGTAAAAGCACACTCTGCAGTATTTTCCCTGCTCAAAATCACCACAAAATGCAGATGTTGTGTCTAATTTTGAGTCTTGGGCCGAAGGCTAGAAGTCTACAGGTAGACTATTCATAGTCTAGACAAAGTCGAGTCTCCGTGGGGTGCGTTGACATGAAAGACTTGCAACAAATGACAGTAATGTAGTCCCAGCACCAATAGTCTGCTTGATGCAATCAATGTACAACAATGTTTTGCATCAGTTCGATGCTAATGAAGTTATGTCACAAGCACCCGGCCGCTGGCTCTGCCATATGGGATAATAAACCCATCATTTGGCAATGACCAATGAATTATGAGATCTAATAAAAAATAATAAAAAACAAACCGTTTACATTATCGTGATAAAATTATTGAAACAAACGGAAGATCTAAAACCGAAAGGAGAGGAAGGACAGGCGCAGAAGAGGAAGGACTGATGTAAGATGTTTTTTAACAGCTTGGCAGAATGAATATTGGCACGTCAAGAAAAAAATCTGAAATCTTAATCTGACAAGTATTCATAGTGCACTGCAATTAAAACTCTTAATATCATCAAAATAATAAAATAATAAATGAAAAAACCTGCCTTATAATAACTAACCACAGTAATAATAACTGTACTATTTAAACAAGAGGAACTGTTAGCCACGAACCACCTCAATGAAGGAACTTTTGTTTCTATTGTTTGATTGAGTAGTTACTTCACTTGTACCCTAATAAAACCGTGTTGATACGGGGTTTTAACTACTTAATTCACAGTTACAACTAACACGTTCTCACCTTGACTTGTTTTCGTGAGATTTACCGATATAAAGTGAAGTTTATTGAAATGAACAGCCGTCTTCGACCTCACCTGCGCAACGCTGAGGGCTCGATCGACCGTTGCCATCAAGGTCCCGCGAGAATACAAGACAGCTTTGAAACCACTCTCGCGGTTCTTTGATGTCATACGCCGATTGGTTTGCGCGGTTCCGCAGAAGGTCGACTTTCGCACTCTGCGCTTGCCGTAGTCGCGTGCTATTGTTTCTGCCGGAGGGAGTTTTGTATCGTGGAGTTTCACATCTGATGCCTTTATTTATTTTACAGCTAAAACATGTATCAGCCATTTCAAAACGTGACTCTTTCTCTGACTCTGCCGATCTCCTGCCAGATATGCCTAGGAAAGGTAACGAACTTTAATTTTAAAATGCGCATGTTGCATCTCAGACTTGATCTCAACTGTGTGTTTGGTCGTTTTATGATCGATGTAAGCTTGCAAGAGGCTGTATATGCTTATTAAAGTTAATATGAGAAAGTTAGCTTTTAAGATGAAGATCTCACTCATAACTACCATATTAGTGTAAACACAACGTAACTAAGGGCTTACGTTAAGTTAACCATTTTGAAATATTTGACTTTCTGCTTTATGATCAGCATTACCCTGACATAAACCTTATGTAATAAACCGCTATGGTTTATTAGCTGTTTAGCATTAAAACCACTTTCAGAATTCCTATATGTTATATATGTTTCAGTCGTATTCCCATAGGATTTAATGGTCTTCCTTTGGTTCTGCCAGGCAACATCCCAATAGAAACAAACACCAAGTAGAGTCCATTATTATAGTTTTCATTTAAATCAATACAACTCCCATTGTAACCAATAAATATTTTTCCACTCTTCAATGTATTATAATAATATCATGATAACATTGCATTTACCTGTTGCTTTGCTCTATTGCATCAAAGGTGCGTCAGCCGGTCATTTGTTGCAACAACCACGTGTTCTGCAACAAGTGCATTCAAGTTTGGCTGGAGAAGAACAGCCAGTGTCCGACCTGTAGAGTGGCCATCACAGCGGAAAACCCCTGCAGAGAAATCATTGGTAATAAAACATCACTTGTACATTTTAACATTTGTGTAAATGGAATAAATGTCTCTCTTCGTGTGTGTGTGTGTGTGCGCTTACAGGAGCCACAGCTGACAGTGAGTCCAGCGAGAGCCACTCTGTAAAGAGACGCCTCAGAAGGTCTCGAGGAGAGCTGCTTTTTCGAGAATACGAGGTACTTGGAAATGGTTCTATAAAAGCAGTTTTCTTTGAAGTGCTTATGTAAACCAAAGGTTGGGCAAATCGAATGCCTTTTCATTGAGTAGTCTTTAGTTTTGCCACAGCTCATAAAAACATGTTCAGAATAGCATATCACCAGAGTATGTATACTGTGCAAGGTAGACAAATGTTTTGTATACACAGAACACTCATGTGACCTACAGCACTTGGCTATGTAGTATACAAGCAAAACATGCGAAGAAACGCTGTATTTCTAGAGAGCAATTTATTGGACAAAACTTTGTATATTGCCATGTGAACAAGTTCTCAGTATTTTGGCCAATTTCTCTAGAAGAGCAAGACCGAGCTAACAAACATCTGAAAATATTGTCCAGTTTCTGCAGTACACTGGAATATAGATGACCTCAACCAAAAGTTAAGAAACTCAAAAGCTGAATCAAGTTTGAAATGATTCAACTCATGTCTGTATAAAAGTCACCAGCTACGCTTTGAAAGTCAGTAAGATGTCTTAGCGGAGGTTATGAATCATGTGTCCGACAGGATGAAATCGAAACCCTTCTGAAAGAGAACGAGGAGTTGAAAAGCAAAACCTTGAGTCTTGAGATGCAACTCAAGACCGCTTTGGAACCGACCTCCATCCTAGTTTCTCAGACTGAAACCAGCGGCACTGTTGACCCGAGTGTCCTTGAAGAGTCGGCCAATAAGCTTAGAGCTGCTAATGACCTCTACAGGAATGTCAACCAGGATCTCGACAGACTAAAAGAGGTACGATTGTGGGTCCTTTTTTAAATGATACCAGGAATTAACTTGAAAAAACTCCTCTTGCATAAATGCAGATTAAATATAATTTTGCATGGGTTTGCTTTTTTACTTAATATAAATATTTGTGTGTAATTTTAACAAAATATGCATTTGTCTTATATCACTAGCTTAATTAAGTTGTGCAATGTAAATACACTCGTTTACTCTCTTCGTATTTAATGACTTTATGGATGGATAAATAGATAAACATTGAAACTTTGATTTTTGAGGAGGAATGTGTATTCCCAGAGTTTCTCTGTGCAGTATATAAAGTTTCCCCCACCCCAGAAAGTGTGGGAAATAGTGTTATTTGTGCTCTCTGCACAACACAGACTTCACCAGCTCCCTGAAAATAAAAGAAAACAGTTCTGAAAGCAACCTGCTTCTTTCCCCCAGGCTAACAAGACTCTACGGTCACAGAATTTTGACCTAATCCAAGAAAATATGCGTTTGAAAGCCGAAGTGGACAGCAGATCTCCACAAAAGTAAGTACTTTGCATGTGATGCACTACGTAAGATTTCGAGGTGCTCAGTATCTTCCTCTTCATAGTATGTACAGATGCATGTTTTAAGGGGCTTGTTTGTGTTTTCCATTGAGATTCGGCAGGTATACTGTTGCAGCCCTGGAAGCTAAAATCCATCAGTATGAGCGGGACATTGCCCAGCTGAGGAGAGCTCTAGAGCGCAGCGATAAATACATCGAAGAACTCGAAGCCCAAAACCAGAGGGACGAACCTCAGTCTGAAGAGGCCGTGCACTCGAGCACTGTGTCTGGGGGAACACAAGATGGAGGAGTTGAAAGAATTACCCTAATGCGGAGGAGCTTGAGTCAAATGGAGGAGACTTCTGTTTGTACAGATCTGGACCAAGAGCTTACACAGCTCCCCAACAACCACGCGCACCTCCTGACAACATCCGATGTATGCCAAAGCGTGGATTTTTTAGAAGGGCCCTTGACTCCTCAGAAGGATGTTACAGTTCCCTCTACGCCTTCCTCGGCTCTCAGATCTCTGAGCTTAAAGAGTCCTGGGGTTTGCAGTGACAGGAAGTTGGATCTCAAGCCTCTCACGTACCTGAGAAGACTCAGCTTTGACGATTGTCAGAGCTCAACCAGCTCTGTCAACCAAGACCCAAGAACCTTCCAAGTGAGCACAGGTGCTTCCTACAGTCAGAAACCCTCTGTGAACTCGGACAAAGAGGCCTCCTGTATGGGCTGGATGGACAGCAGGCCTGAGCTTCCACAGCTGGATGAAAACGGAGAGAAATTCAAGCGGCCTGAAAGCACATCTTCGGAGGAGGACCCGGCGGGAAACAGCGAAGCTTCCATGGATGCGGCATATCTGGACAAGATCTCTGAGTTGGACTCTATGATGGCTGATGGTGAGAGCTCCAGCGGTCAAGTCTCTCACCTTCCCATAGCTTCCTCTTCATCGCGTTCACCAGCCTTTGATGCCACACAAATACCAGAGCTGGATTTCTGTAGCAACCTCTTGGCTGATCCCGGAACGGCAAGAGAGAACCAGGCCACATCAGCGACGCAGGAGAACACCCATGATGCCGTTAACACTTCTGAGGAAAAAGTTTCATTTGTTGATCTTGCAGTGGAACATCCCGGGCAGTCCACCAAACGCAAGTGTCCCACAGGATCGGACATCTCCAGCCCCTCCAAACTTTCAAAACTAAAGTAGAAGCAAAAATATTGCAGATATTTTCTTGAGCACCGTTGTTCTCTCTGGACTTTCTTACAGATTTACCTTGTTGTTCATTATTATGACAGCAGTCCAAACATCCGTATCCTCAGGAAGGTGCGAATATCAAACATTCATTCTTATGAATTGAGTTAGATCTTTGTCCAAAGTAATGTGGCATTGAAGAGATTCACTTAATTGTATTTGAACTGTAAAAACAATAAATTCAATCTAAGCAACCAGTTTGAAATGAGATGTTTTTAGAAATGTATGCTAAATGCTTTTTTAAGTCAGGTGTTGACATTCACACGGTCATAATTTTAAAAATAATTTCATGTTTTTGTCCCAACAATAATCACAGTGTTTTTTAATTTTATCCACTAAACAAATCCATTTAATATCCACCCTGTGAACAGTCTATTAAAGAATGAATTAATCCTAGTTATTAACCCTTATTAACACTTCATTAGCTCCAACTAGAAACCGTTAGACATTGAAAAATGCATACAGTGCTCAGTTTAGTGAAATATATATGATAGTTAAAGTTGTGTAATAACTCACAACGTGACATCACTGCGATAAACATCAGTGATGTTTGACGACTCTTCTTCTAAACATATCTTTTAATAAGTCATTTTATTTTATTGCATTAATTGTATATTTAGAATTTATATTATTTGTTTTAGTAAATTATTGGATTACATATTTTGGTATATATGTATAAAATATATAGGATCTTTAAATATGTGATATTTAGGTACTTTTCTTATAATATGTCTTAAATAAAGAAAAGGTTAGAAATGAATGTATAAGTAGTGTGACAATTGCTTTAAAATATGTATTGTATAATTTGTTACCATATTTAAATCGACATGTACTCAAATATTTATTCTATTACTTTAGAACAGGTTTGTAAATACGATTTTTAATATATTCATCGCATTCATATCTTTATAAATATTAAAACACAATATCTCTGATCATGTTAAATGCTTTCATTCTATTTAAGGTTTAAATGAGCACAACAAATGAATCAATAAAAACGATTACAAAATTCATACGCATTAAACAGCCACGAATTTTACAAACCCGTCAGCGCAGCACGCATGCGCGCTGAATCCACAGGTGTGGACGCCTCCCTCTCTCGGCAGGCCAAACACGAGATGAGACGAGGGCAGAAAGAGGGAGAGGCGAAGACGAGAAAGGAGTCAATCGCGCTCGTCTCGCGAGAATAGGCGAGGCTGCCGGACGAGATGTCAGGGACTCAGGTGTAAGAGCGCTCCTCATCCGCACACAGCGCAGCCAAACAGAGACAGACGCACTACAGGCATCTCCGCTTTACCATCAAGCAGCCGGCGACTCCAGCATCCGCCTGACTGCTCGAAGACAGGGAACAAGAGCACAGGAAACCGGATCGTTGTATTTTTGTTTTTGTTTTGTATTTTTCAAGCCTTTCGTGCACTTTATCCGGGCGGGATCACTCGCAAAGATGATGTCCATGAACAGCAAACAGCATCATTTCGCCATGCATCCCACCTTACCTGAGCACAAGTACACAACTCTGCACTCGAGCTCGGAGGCGATCAGGAGAGCCTGTCTGCAAACTCCACAGGTAAACGAGCAGCAAACTTCTGTCGTTCTCGCCCGGTTTCTCCTCCGCGCGCCAGGTGCGCGTAATAATAAGGAGCGCTGCGAGGCACACACTGCCTTAATGTTTTTTTTTATGTAATTCACGGCAATCATCCGCACGTCTGTGATCTTTTCTGAAGGCATGCTCGCTGAAGGCTTAGACTTCGCCAGTTTTTTGTATAAATGTTTATGACTGGAAGCTTCTAAAAAAGGATTTTCTGTGTGTTATGTGTTGACACTATTCCCCAGCTGATATATCTGCTTTCTTTTTCCTCTCGCTCTCTCTCTCTCTCTTTCCCCGACTGCAGCTACAGAGCAACATCTTCGCCAGTTTGGACGAGACGCTCCTGGCCCGCGCCGAGGCTCTGGCGGCCGTGGACATCGCCGTGTCCCAGAGCAAGAGTCACCCGTTCAAGCCCGACGCCACGTACCACACGATGAACACCGTGCCATGCTCGTCCTCCTCCACCGTGCCACTCGCCCACCACCACCACCATCATCATCACCACCACCACCAGAACCTCGAGCCGCCCGACCTCATGGACCATATCAGCTCTCCGTCGCTGGCCCTGATGCCCAGCGCGCACGAAGGAGCCGGCGGAGGCGGCGGTGGGGGCGGCGGAGGAGGTCTGATTTCCTCTTCGGCCCACACGCACTCTCACATGCACGGGTTGACCCACCTGTCTCACCAGGCTGCTATGAACATGAACTCGCCGCTCACCCACCACGGCCTCTTACCGGGCCACCACGGCGGTGCGCATCAGGGCGCACCGGGACTCTGTAACAACGGACTTTCCTCCATAAATGACTCGGACACTGACCCGAGGGAGCTGGAGGCGTTCGCGGAGCGCTTCAAACAGAGGAGGATCAAACTCGGTGTGACTCAGGCGGACGTGGGGGGCGCGCTGGCGAACCTCAAGATCCCGGGCGTGGGCTCGCTGAGCCAAAGTACCATTTGTCGGTTCGAGTCTCTAACTCTGTCTCACAACAACATGATCGCGCTCAAACCGATCCTTCAGGCGTGGCTGGAGGAGGCCGAGGGCGCGCAGCGAGAAAAAATGAGCAAACCCGACATTTTCAACGGGAGCGAGAAGAAGCGCAAGCGGACCTCCATAGCGGCTCCGGAGAAACGATCTCTGGAGGCTTATTTTGCTGTTCAGCCTCGACCGTCTTCGGAGAAAATCGCGGCTATAGCTGAAAAATTGGACCTCAAAAAGAACGTGGTGCGAGTATGGTTTTGCAACCAAAGACAAAAGCAAAAGAGGTTGAAATTTTCTGCAGCCCACTGATGGACTACTTATAAAAGACTGAGTTGGACTGACTTTTTTGGGACCAAGGAACATCGCTTTGGCTCTGCTGGTTTTCACATCCGTGTGCTCACGACAAATATGATTATTACCGTTTTATTTCAGAACTCACGTGCTCTCTTTCTTTTCACTGTACTAGTGAATGTAAAGTATGCAAATAACAGGTAATCCGGATGAACTACATTTCATATGTTCAATGCTTTTTATCGGTCACGATAAAATTCCATTGTTAAATCGAGCTTTATTTTAGCCAGATTTTTTCAACAATGACGTTTATTTAAAATGATGAAAATAGACATTTATGGATTACCTCATAGTGTAATACTATACTAATTTATTTATGATTTATGAATTTATTTATTTTCAGCATATTTGTGTATGTATTCATGCGTAATAGGGAACTGCTCTATTTTTGATTATTAAATGTGTTAAACGCAGACCCAGTGGATCACAGTCTTACTGATAATGTTATCGTTCAGTGTTTCAAATGTTTGCTCGGAAAAATACGGAATGGAAAAGCAGAAAGGAAACGAAAGTATTCGAAAGTCCCTTTTAATTGATGAGTGCGACATAAAGGTGGCAGCCACCGCTCGTATTTGTTGAAAATCGGGATTCTTCCTCCGGCGTTGACTTTTCCTTTGGAAATGTTAGTGGCGGATTTTAGTTCAATCGCATGATTAAGATAATTATACTTACAAAGAAATTGTCCTACAATATGAGTTTGTTGGTTTGTATACTTTGGTTTGCAGTGCAAACATTCTATGCATCGAAAGAAAAAAATACTAAGCACTACATAGAGTATCTACTGGTAGACCTTTGTGGATGGTGTAAGTCACTGTTTAATGCCTGTGTTCACATAAAGACACAACGTTGTTTGTCGTGTTAATGTTCGGGGGAAAAGAAGCTGTGTAAGTAATGATTTTATTTTGTGCACAAGTATGTTTACAAACAGCGGCCACGTGCGCATCACGAGACGTCTCACTCTTGTCATACCTGTGCACCTGTCCAACAGTCTGCTGTCTTACCATCTGAACATCCAAACTTTTCTCCATTCTGTAAGCCAAATCCAGCTGCAGGGGCTCAAGTCCCGGCAAATCTTCTAAATAAACGATGGAAAATCCAAGTCAATGCTGTCATTGGGGTGTTTCGGATGAAAATCTCATTTAACAGCATGGATAGACAGACCTTCAATTAAGAAGGCCAATTAAACACATATTTAGCCACTGTATCCAAACAGTTGTAATATAGTTAAAGGTCACGGAAAAAAAGTACATTTTATATTGAAATTTTATAACTTTCCTTTTATGTTATTTTGTTAAATAGTACTCAATGCACAATACAATTCGTTATATGTACAGTAGTTTCCCATTACATGCAAAAAAGTTCGGTGCCAAAATTAAAAGGCCAGACTGAAATGAAATACCCTTCTCCCAAAAGACTACTATGGGGTCACGAGTAAATTTAATGGCGCAAAATCTAAGCCTCCCTTGTTTTCTGAGAGAGAAATTGACATCATAAACTTTGTTCCCGGAGATCCATAAACCTTTTCTTTTCCTTTCTTTTTCTTACAAACGCAAACGTTTGATATGCAGTCATTACTAGAGAAACAGAAAGCAAACATTATTTATACATTATTTCCCATCATTTTAAGTTCTGCAATCCAGACTATACAGACTGGTCTTTCGCCATCACAATTCCCTTTTTGTTCTGCTTTCTAAAAATATCTGTATTTGGTTTCACGCAATATATATCAAACGTCTGTATTATCCGGCTTATTTACTAACTGCATAAAAATAATAACAATAATAATGAACACATTTCCATCACTGTCGCGCCATTTTCTGCCTTATGAGCATTCATTTTAAATACCCTTACTACGGTTTATTAAATAATTCATGCTCTGTGGTTTGGAAAATTAATAAACGAAATACAACAAGACACTAATTAAAAACCTCAGTAATTGTTATCGGCGCCTAATGGGATCTTAGTGTGTCAAACAAATGGTATTTTGGCCATGTACGTGTCTGCTAAATGAGGTAACATAAGACTTACATTACAACTCCACCAAATGTACTTCTGCCATTCAAAATCCCTCGTAATTCGAAAAGCATCACACCAGCCCCAGAACCACACGAGAGGACCAAACTCACAATAAACATTTAATGAAGGTTGAGACCAGGCCGTCTCCAAAACAACAGCAATAAAGAAGTCGCTTAATAGGACCTCACGCTAAAGAAAGGTGTTAAATTTGTCGAATACGTTTGTTTATTCATAAAAACAACTACTCTGCAAGTCTTTCGCGGTGTAAAATTGAGGAGAAAATATAGAAGGAAGGGGTGGGAGCTTTACATTTTGCTGCCTTTAAAAAGATATGTTATATGTAGGTGATGCAATATTAATCGCGCTTTGCTGATATAAAATGCAATATTTTCAGACAGCTATCGGGCTTTTTCAGGGAAGCGCTTGATGAAAGCAGGTCGCAGCTGCAGTGCTACTGGAAAAAGACACATTTATTGTTTCTGTTTGGCTTTTGGCAACGAAGAGAGGAACGCGGTTGCGTGAGTATATGGACATTTTCTTCACAGTACAAATGAATGATATCATTTGACTGGCACTTGCTTTTTTTAATTCAATCGTCAAAATTCGACGCTCTCTTAAATTCGACAGCTTTCTAAGCAAGTGCAAATTGTATTTTTCGTTTCCATCTGTAGTTTAGAAGTGATATCGAGCGACTTTGTGCTATACAACACGGCACTCACCAACGTTAGCTACATTAAAAATATGGTTTTAAAATGTTTTCGTGTGCTTTATTTTCTAACAGCGGCAACCAAAATATTTGTCTTTTTGTTATTTTACTGTAATTAGATTTTCTTTGACTTGGTGACTTTTGGTGATTTAAGTATTCAACAAAACAAAGATACTGTATGTTTTGTAAATTACTCCAAAATAGCTAAATAATCTATTGTGATAACATCAAAATTACTGGCTATATTAAAATGACCTATATCATTTTACTGCATCAATACGAATTCGTAAGTCAGATCAACTATAAATTACGAATAACTGCCCGTTTTCCCCTTTACACAGCGCGATGCATAAAGCTGTTGTCATTATCATTTAGTTATAAAAATGATTATTCCACTAAATGTGCATTCTCTCTTATGCTTTGCCAAATCCTCTTTTTATATTCATACAAAACTTAGCAATAAACTACATTTTGGCTGCATTTTCCGAAAAGCGAGGACGCGCGCGCACCGTATTTCAGCACCACGAACAGCTCCCTCGCAGATTGAAGAATAATGCATTATTGAGAGTCTATATCAAACAGCTCTAGGGTGCTGCTGTCTTTCTGCCTGCTCTAAAGCCTCTAATATGTTAATGGCCGGAGGGGATGCCGCAGGTACAGATCCCAGCTGCTTCATGAGCCATATGTCAGCCGGTTTGCCTCGTGGATCTATTAATCAAGAGATGCTTCATCAACACAACTCAACAGCATCCCACCCTCAAAGTTCAGCAAACAACAAAAAACAACAGGCAGCCCGTTTCAAGCAAAACACAAACGGATTTGAAAGAGAAAAGGCGAACGATGGGGAACAGTTAAAGATGTGAGATGTCAACAGACGTTTCTGATGCTCTTTACGCAGCAAATGCACGAATAAACAGAAAAATCTGTCTTTCTGCTCCAATTACGAACATCCTTGTTGTGATCACGTGCGGTTTTATAGGAGGAAAAAAGTTTAAAATAAAACTATTCCAGATGAATTACGCGAAGCGATCTTTATACGAATATGTTTTTTACATGAAAAATGAACTCCAGGTGAACTCACAGCCGAGCATTGGCCTTTTTGGATTTGTGTGTCATAAATTTGAGTTATTTAAATCCAACGTATTTAAATACGATTAATTTTTTTCGTAAATATTGCTGTTATTCACACGTTGCCCCAGTGATTGCATAACGAGTTATTGCAATATTATTGTACAATACTGTTATTTTATTATTATATATTTTTCTATAATTAATAGATCTATAGATATATTTAGTAATTATATAAGCATGCAATTTCTTGTAGGCTACTTAAAGATCGAATTAATAAAAAGTGTATTATTATTATGAAGGTATTTTAATGGGCGTAATTAGTCATTTGGCCACCAGCATCCAACGACTTGTGGTTAATGGGAAACACGCGCAGCACACGCACAGCCAGGGCAAATTCACAGCTCTTTATTGGTTATAACAATGTCAATGAAGGATGGCCCGTGGACGGAAATGTCAAACAGGGGGTTGGAGAGCGAATCCTCGGGATCTGTGTTCATTTCCAACTTGTATTTATTCAGTGATCTTCCAGCGTCAAGAGGTGCCAGGCTGTTGACACAACGGCATATTTCAATCACATGGGGTTCAGAGTCAGACCAAAAACCTATTTGTTTAATAAATCCGTCATTTAAGTAGAAAAATATTTGATAAGCAAGGTTGACCCCTCCCCGCTTCCCAACCCAGAGCCTTCACCGCTGTGGCAGCAAGGAACAAAATAGAGGTTAAAGTATTTATGCAGATCAAAACATGCTCTGCTCTCTGCATTTATCTGTGCATCAAATGCTGCTCTATCACAGACACCTTGACTCCAAAAGCAAATGCATCCTTCAAGAACAAACTGGCAGAAATTAAAGAGCCAGCAAGCTCTTTCTGCCAAACAATATCCTGCTCTGGGTTTTTTAGCTGTGAGAATTGTGAGGTATTCTGAGTCTCTCATTGGATCATTAGAGGAACTGTCAGTCTGTTTCTTTATGAAGGGCCGTATAAATGTCAAGTGCATTCTCTCATCCTGTCTCTTTAACGCTCTCGTGGCCCCGGGCCCTGCACTTTTTGACCTTCTATTGAACACACTCGCCCCTCATCATTATCCTCATTTTGCCTCCGGAGTTCATCGTTTGTTCCCGAGATCCCTCTTCACCACAGCGTGGAGATATTTACAAACCAGCTCTGGCTGACACTATTTACGAATGGGCCCTTAAAATGGAGTTTTGTTGCCCAAAGAATCCATGTAAAAGTTTCTCTTTTGGTATGACAAGATCGTTTACTGTAAATAAATAAGAGTTATGGCTTTCACATTTCACGTAATGCTTCAAGGCGTTGCAGTAAACAGCCTTCAGAGAAAACACATAAACAAACAGAATGGTTTCATCTCAATGATTTCTCATTGACAGCGATGAGATTAAATGGAGACTTTTACTTCTCCTTTTAGATTTTTATCCTGCAAAAACGTCAAGATTGCATATTTTAACTCTTTCAAGACCAAAATTACCAATGAAATGATCCAGGTAGTAACTCATTTTAATAATAAATTACAAATCTTAGCGCTACTCTCGTAACGTGAACTTTTGACCCATTTGTGTCTGTATTTATTTCTCCTGTCGAATTTTAGGTGAAACATCTAAGTGTCCTTAATAATAAGAGAACAGCATCTTAATGAACAATGCAAATACAATTAAAAGATATGACTTTAGATTCTAATATCAATGCATCAAAAATAAACCAGCCACCATCGGCCATTGAGTGACAGCGAACATCTCCGCTAAGGCCCTCCACAGATCTTTACATGGGAAAAATAGGAAGCTGATCATTTATCCCAATGAATGGCTTATCGATCACATATGTCTGCACGTAGAGGTAAAGATAGCTCTAATGCGATACATTATGCATGAAACACATCCCAAACAAGATCTGACAGCATGGGCCAACACTGTGTCACTATAAACTCATCCAGTCGTCACATTTCAATCTGGATAATCGTGATCTAGCGACGGACGCTTGGATACATTCATCAGCTAGAGTCTATAGTCGAAGTTGCAAACTTTGTGTGCGTTCTAACGGGTTTAAAGGCCGTGTGTATCGCAGACTGTGTGTGTGTGTATAGATAATGAGAGAACCGTCCTGGGCCACCCCTGTGCTCACCACCACACCATCAAATATTCATCAGTGTTGATTAAACAAGACACCGGCCCCAGATCTAGTGGCACTAGAATGCCAAACCATATGCAAAAAGGACGAATGAAACTGGATGGAGTGTCCTGCAGTCTGAGGTCATCGGCAGCGCCCGGACGTGACGTCACAAATTTTGCAGACGCGACTTCAGACACGGAGATGATGATGGGAGAGAGGAACAAATGATTCCTTAAAGGAAGATGGTTATAAACCATCTGAAGTCATGTGTTAGACCATAATTTAAGATTTTTTCATTAATATTAAAATCTAATGAGAAACAAAAATCGGGAGTCAACGGCATTGACGGCTGTGTAGGTAAATGCCACTGATATGAAATAAAACACACTGTGTCTTAAAGGGACACATATTTTGAGAAATATGGGGAACAATTTTTGCGTTACACAGAAAAAATAAATTCCTACCGGTTTGATGGTGAATAAATTATTGATTGACATCAATTTCAGATGATGCTCTATTATAACATTGTATATGTTCATGACAATAATTATGACGTCACATTCATTATGTACTAAGTGGGCAAGTGGATCGGGCAGATGAACTTGACAGGACAGGAATCGTGAAATAGATGGGTGGAGAAAATAAATTGAAGGAAGAAGAGAGGAGAGAAGAGGAGAAGAGAGGTCGGTCACTCCCGAGCACATTAAATATTTCATGAGATGTGTGGTTCAGCAGAGACAGGAAAGAGCGTGGTCAGAGAGGTTAGCCCAACTCATTTACAGCACCGGGACAGAGAGAGAGAGATGATTTAGATGTGTGTTTGGAGTATTGTCACTGAGTTGTTTGCTCTTACATTACAAAAAAATATTTAAAGGTACAGTTCTCCCATAACAATTTTTTATCTGTCATCAGATCTGTGTGAATTTCTTTGTTCAGATGAACACAGAGAAAGATATTTGGAAGAATGCTTGCAAACAAACATTTTTTGGCCACCATTGACTACCACAATAGAAAAAATAACATTGGTGGTCAAAGTGTCCCCAAAACTGTTTGCTTTCCTACATTCTTCAAAATATATTATTTTGTGTTTAACAGAACAAATACATTTTTCCTACTATGGCATTCTTTGTAATATAAATATATATATATATATATATATATATATATATATATATATATATATAAAATATCTAAACAGAATTTTCATTTTTGGATGAACCGTTCCTTTAAGCAATCATCTGAAATCATAGCCAACAGAAAACCTTTCACATATGAATAACTGTTCTTATAAGGGCAAGAGATGTGATCAAATTAGCTCGAGTATTAATTTAAAGCGTATATTGTGCCTTTAGCCATGTAAGCAATCACCTAGCAACGCCCTAGCAACCAAAAAAGGACCACTCAAATTACTCTAGCAATACCATGGTAACCACACATAGATTAGAATCTGAATATAAAAGCTTTACTTATATTTTCTTATAAAAATGCAAAAGTCTAGTTTGAATCAGTGATTTGAACTCTGTGACATCACTCATCAGTTTGTGCATAAATTCATATTCCGTGCATGAATTATTAAATGATATTTTAAATATTTGGTTGGTTATTAAAGAAGAACGCTATGAATAATTGACGACGTCGCCAATGCCCGGGACTGAATAACACTGTTTGTTTTTGATCTGTGACAGTTTGTGTGTCAACGCAATTATACTGAATTGACCTACGAAAATGTTGCCATACTGTAACTGCAATTAATTCATATTCAAAATAAAAACAGAATTAATGTACAACTGTTTCCTTCCTCAATGGACACTGCTTATTGTGTGTCTGTAATGTATTATTTATAATATTTAGGCTATAATAAACATCTTTCCTGTGTCTGATTATGAAAGAAATTCACTAGTTTCGCTTCAAAATCTGTAAAAGTGTGCTCATATTCTGCAGCCAGACTGAAATATCATCGATTAGATCCAGTTACACACTTCTTAGGTGCGGAGACACACAAGCATGCACACACGCACACGCTCTTGATATACACAGATAAATTCCTTTGAACCAATTCAAAGTTAAACACAAATTAGTTGTGATAAACCCCTCAGAGTGAACGTGTGAATACAATTTGGGGGTAAATATAGCATCATTTCGCTTGGAGTCCTCCGTTCCACTCAGGCAGAACTGAACCAGAGCAGTTGCAACACCCTGAAACACACACTGTAGTTCATTCCCAGTCATTTTCCTCTCGTCTTATCAGCCCGTCATCCTGACAGACCATCATTGATTAGCATGTCGGTTCTGTGTCTGGCTGAGACGGCTGCAGGTCATCAGGAGTGAGTTCTGTCTCTAACCAGAGCCCACCAGGGAAACCTTGAGCCCCCTGATGTTTGAGAGTGACAGGTGAGGCCGTAGCCCCACCGAGCTGGATTTGCTCTGACACTCCCCTATTGCTGGCCGACCTGATCAAGCTGTCAGGGTGAGGGCAGGAAATGAAGGTGAATGAGAGGTCAGATCGAAAGGAACAACATCATCATTGCTCTGTCTGACTCAACTACCCAAATCTCTGACACATGCTTGAAGAGATTCGTTAAACACATGGAAATTTCCTAAACTGAGATAGGTTAAAGGAATAGTTTACCAAAAAATGAACATTTTGTCATTATTTAAGCATTCTCATATTATTCCAAACATGTATACATTTCTTTGTTTTGCTTAACACAAAGAAAGATATTTGGAAGAATGTTAGCAATTTTTAGTTCTGGGACATACCATAGTAGGAAATATGATAATAATAGTCAAAGTTTGCTTTCAGAAATTCTTCGAAATATATTCTTTTGTGTTCAACAGAACAAAAACAAGTTTTCTCTATAGTAGTAAATGACGTCTCTGAGCTGAAAAATGCCAACATTCTATCTTTATTTGTGTTTAGCAGTACAAATAAATGCATAAAGTAAATGACGACAATATTCTTTTATTGCGTGACCTATCCCTTTAAATACAACATATTTTTGTCACGTTTTCTCATGTTGTAAAAGTGTTTAAAGTAGCGCAACTGCAGTATAATCTAAATGTTATTGAGGGTCAAAATGAAACATGCATGTTAGGATCACATTTTATTTATTATTATTTGAGCTCTGTATAGTTGAATAAATGTTACTTTTGAACTGGGACAAATGTTTGAACTTGTTATGCATTACAGACATAATTCCGGGTGGAGATTATTCTTTATAAATAGTGCTTTACACCACCTCTCTATGGTATCAAGCTACCAGGATCACATTTATAGCTGGTCAAGACATTAACTGAAAGATTGGAAACACAATAAGAAATATGGTAAAATATATTTGTTCAAAAAGCCACACACAAATGGTGCTCTCTATTCCAGATTTTCTGAAGCCAGGAACAGAAGTCATCATTCAAAGAAACTTTTCTCATTCACACCTTTGCTCGGTTTAAGAAAGACGCATTAAGATGCTTGTATCATGCTTGCCATTAATGATATTAGAGGGTTAGACACAATAGACGATTATTGGTAAATAACTTTCAGAACTTTCTATGTTTTGAATCCAAAATATGACTTGGTTTCAGAAGTCTTTATAGTGCACACTAATGTGAATCATATTAAAATGTATGATTATTTAAAAAAAAGCAATGCTGAAGCCCCTAAATATAACCTTACTAAAGCAAATCATACGAATTCATATGAACTAGCCATCTCGTAAAACAGTTTTGAATTGCCCGTGAGATTGTTCTGGCAAGTCTATAGATATGAATGAGGATGGAATCAGAAAAAGGATTGTCTTTGGTCATCAGATCACAAATATCAACGAGCATATTCCTTACAATTTTTGGGTTCAATGAAGGATGTTTGAGCACCACTTAAAACTCGTTCACCTTACTGTCATCATCCTCTCTCTGCTCTCTGTCCATTATCCAGAGCTCAAACAGAGAAACCACTATTGATGTACGTCTTGATCGTTCTGATTGAGTGCGGTGCTGCATCATCTGTCTAAATTTACACAAGCTCCCCGTATCACCGCCCCCGACACCCCCACCTCTAGAGGACAGAACCCACACCGCTCAACGTCAAAACCGACCCCATCCGACATCATACACTTTTACCCCACTTATTGACCATTAAATGACTATAGAGGGAGAAGGTGGGGGGGGGGGGTGAGGAATGTCACTGAATTATTTAGAGTGAAAACACAGAGAAAATCAATGGGGACAAAATCTGATATTAACTGCAAATTAAACAAAGACGGCTTCAGAGTCCCTGGTATGATTGCGGGACTCCATCTGGGTGTGTGTGGGGGTCACTAGTGTGTATCAGGTGGTCCTCAATAGCTAATAATAGGATACACTTTTTTAAATATAGAAACATAAAATTGTATTAGAACCAATTAAAAAAATACCTGATAAACAGGTGTTTTGCATCCCATCTGTTACTATATTGTGCAATTTTGCATGCCTGGAATCTCATATTGTCCAATCAGCATCCAGCACATAAACTATCCGCTTTATAATGAGTAATAAATAATTGAGCATGGCACGGTTGGGTCATCAGATGCTGCGATGTAATTGACCAATAAAATCTGTGCAGTGATGGTCAATTAACCAGTCAAACAGTATGACTCAGCATAAAATGGAAACTTTATTACCTCTCGATTAATACAAATGTGCTCACGGTCTCTCCATCTCCCCGCGCTCTCAGTTTATCATCAGGTAATGAGTATTTTCATTAACTCCGGCCAGAGATGAGACTTGATCCTTTCATTTTCCCACCACGAGTTCTTAATACAGCGTTGTCTCCGTAATTAATATGATTTATGCATGGCTAGCCTAATGAACTGTGATGTGGGATTTCTCTCTCTCTTGCTCTCTTTCTCCAATTCAATTTCTCTTTCCATAACTATGCTATCTTTAACATTGATCATCTAGCAGACAACTAAGAAAAACTCTGGTGCACTGCTCCAAAACGACTTACTTAGACAGTATGGTATCCTCCACCTCGGGGGTTCGCTGTGTTTTCAATACATTTTGGGACTCAGATCTTGTACAAATGAGATGATCTATGAATTGCCATTAGATTGTGTTTGTCTGTTTTAGTATAAGGGGTTTAAATTAGGGTTGGGGCTTCATTTTTTGTTAACAACCATATCTATGCGGTCCTACCGAAACCGTGTATATCCACATCGTTTGAGTTTTGAAAATATGAAACCAATAAAAGGTGCTAAAAAGTGCTTTTTTAAAGTATTTATTTATTTAACCATTTTCTTTGCTTTTCGACACGCAAGGTTTCAGAAGGACAGCAACTAAATGTTAGATAATACATTTAGACTTTCAGTGTAATGTTGTTGACTGCAAAAGGTCACCAGAATGCCTTCAAATCTGTGTAACCCAGAGAGGAAGTTCAACTTCACAGCCCCAGCCATCAAACAGTCATCATCAGAAAAGGATCATAAATTCAGAGCAGTAGGCTAGTATGCATTTTTTCTGTAGGTTGACTTGGATGATTTGTTCAGTGCAAAACAAGTAAAGCGCACTAGCAAATTATACTGTCAATTTTTTGATTTTTCATGGGAATTTGAAATGCCGGAACAGAGAACACTCGTTTGTATTACTGTCACTTATATTTTGTGCAGCTCCAGGCACACTCTCCAAGTATGATCGGAGGAAAGTGATTCTGCTCCCCTGATATCAATAACATAATCCATTTCTCCCTTCCTACAAACCAAATGTCTCACGCTTTTGAGGGGAACCGGTGACCAGTCAATATAATCAAACATTTGCCTCACTCGTTTTCAGTTCACTGAGATTGAAACAAAGATACGTCCATATAACAGTCGTCCTGCTGAATTCATTTGCCATCGAGCGCATCCATATTTTCTGAAAGGTTGGATCAATCCGCCGCGCGCCTGAGCCGATCCGGATGCTCTGGACCTCTGTGCGCACTGCTGAAGAATCCGATACGGAGGACAGATCAAGCGAGAAATGCTCTCCAGCACTACAAAGTTGCATCGAGCCCTGCGGGAGCCGAGAACTGTGTACATAAATGACTTTTATCATTAATAACGGACCATTGATTATTGTTGCGCTGTTTAAAGGTGAGCAGCGCGAGTTTATAGAACAGCGGGGGAGCGGACGCGCGCGCGCCCGCGGTTACACACATAAAGCGCGTGTTTCTTTTCCAAGGTGCGATTTACATTTTGGAAAGTGCACAGATTCCCCTGGGAGAGTGTATCATTTTCAGTCAATGCTGACCCTGAACTTTCATTTTGCCAAAGGAAGGCAAAACGATCCGCGAGCGCCTCTTTTATGCGCGTGAAAGAGAGAGAGAGAGAGAGAGAGAGACGGGGAGAAATGTCACAGCATATGAAACATTGCTTAGAACTTCTGCTCAAACAAAATGTACGAATCGAAGCTTCTTTAATTTAAATAATTCCTTTTATGGAAATGGCTCTCATATTAAAATATCTGATGTGCAACTGGTGGGTTTACAAACGAAAACAAAGCTTTCATGTTCTAGTCCCTTTCTCTCTCTCTCTCTCTCTCTCTCTCTCTCTCTCTCTCTCTCTCTCTCTCTCTCTCTCTCTCTCTCTCTCTCTCTCTCTCTCTCTCTCTCACACACACACACACACACACACACACACACACACACTGCCTACAGCTAACACTTCTCTTAGGTAACTAAAAATGTGTATCTTTTGTCATAAAGGTCTTTGTCAGCACAATGTGTGCAGCAAGCTGGCAGAATGGCTCACGTTTTGCCCGAGTTGACTGGAAGCTCAGCACATCAGCGCGCGAGCCAACAAACCTCTTGACAGAAGTCGGCCTCAAAAAACGCCAGCTGCGCTCTCACCGTCTCGCGCACTAGGACTCCTCCTTTAGCACCGCTTTGCCTGAAAGCACCAAATAAACGCCGGCGTGTTCACAAAGAGAAACAGCTCACCATTACAGCAGGCATCTACAGATCAAAACAAACACACGTTGTTGTTCCATTGCTCAAAACAGACTGAAAACAGCACCATCCCTTAAACACAAATTAGGCCCACTGTAGTGGTCTATCACAGCTAACAAATGCCTTTTTCAGAGGTGAAAAGACCGGGTTGCATATAAAAACTAGTTGAAATGATCAACAGCATACAAAAATCAAACAAATATTACACAGAACAGGATGTGAAGGACCGAACGGTAGATATCCGCTTTTAACAGTATCAAGTGCTTCAATATCACAATATTAATATAGTATGGCTTTTCCAATTTAGTTCCAATTTTAAAACCAAAATATGTCCAAATATTTATTGCACAACCATGTTTAATGCCCGAAAGCCTGTCTAGCACCATTGTGCTGGGTGTCCAAAATAACAATCGTTAGTCATAAACAACAAAGAATATATAACAAAATCAGAGGTAGGAAACGGAAGCACAGAAAGAAGAACAGAACAAACCAAACACAGAAAGAGAGAGAGAGAGGCTATACGAGACAGGGAAAACTGCCCCTTTGCACAAAACCACAGCAGTGAAAAACAAGCACAGCAGACCCATATAGATAATGGTAGATGGCACATTAAAGTGAGGTAAATGAGCAGCAGCAGCCAGAGCGCAACTGCAGACAGCAACCCCATTTAAAAACACCATCCACTGCCCGCCTGCATAAATTATTGACGATAATTATCACAGGGTGGGTTACTGTGTGCGATAACAATCCATTCTGAAGCCCAGGAAGGAACGCGGCTTTGAACTGAAATGTCACTGGAGTGTTTCTGACTCTCTTTGCTGTAGTGTGCAGAGCTTCAGAGCCATGAGACCGGTTTTAAAATCACCCGCTGGAATAAAGACAGTATCATATATTCATAGCTTTGTGTTTACCAATGACAGACAGACAGCCAGAGAGACAGACAGACAAATAAAAAGACAGAGAGATAGATAAATGGAAGTATGGATAGACAGACGGATAATGGAAGGGTAGATAGACAGACAGGCCGATAAATGAAAGGATAGACAGACAGACTGATAAATGAAAGGATAGACAGACAGACAGATGGAAGGACAGACAGACAGACAGAAATAAAGACGATGATAGAAAAGACAGACAGACAGATAAATGGAAGGATAGATAGACAGACAGACAGACAGACAGATATAAATAAAGACAGATGATAGAAAAGATAGACAGACAGATAGGGATATAGATAGACAGACAGACAGACAAATGGAAGGATAGTCCGACAGACAGATAGATAGACAGAAATATAGATAGACAGAAATATAGATAGATAGACAGAAATATAGATAGACAGAAATATAGATAGACAGAAATGTAGATAGATAGATAGATAGATAGATAGATAGATAGATAGATAGATAGATAGATAGATAGATAGATAGATAGATAGATAGATAGATAGATAGATAGATAGATAGATAGATAGATAGATAGATAGATAGATAGATAGATAGATAGATAGATAGATAGATAGATAGATAGATAGATAGATAGATAGATAGATAGATAGATGATAGACAGACAGACAGACAGACAGACAGACAGACAGACAGATATATAGACAGATAGATAGACAGAAATATAGATAGACAGAAATATAGATAGATAGACAGAAATATAGATAGACAGAAATATAGATAGACAGAAATATAGATAGATAGATAGATAGATAGATAGATAGATAGATAGATGACAGACAGACAGACAGACAGACAGACAGACAGACAGACAGACAG
The DNA here is from genome assembly GCF_947034865.1 of Barbatula barbatula. Lineage (NCBI taxonomy): Eukaryota > Metazoa > Chordata > Actinopteri > Cypriniformes > Nemacheilidae > Barbatula > Barbatula barbatula. Next base: position 4,438,016 of record NC_136770.1, on the reverse strand, counting down.
ACAGACAGACAGACAGACAGATATATAGACAGATAGATAGACAGAAATATAGATAGACAGAAATATAGATAGATAGACAGACAGACAGACAGACAGACAGACAGACAGACTTATTATAAAAAAGATAGGCAGACAGACAGATAAATGGAAGGATAGACAGACAGATACAATGAAAGACAGATGATAAAAAAAGATAGACGGACAGACAGATAAATGGAAGGAAAGACAGACAGACAGACAGACAGACAGACGGACAGACGGATAAATGGTATGATAGATAGACATATAGATAGACAGACAGACTGGTAAATGGAAGGACAGACAGACAAATGGAAGGATAGACAGACAGACATACAAATGGAAGGATAGATAGACAGGCCGAAAACATGATACGTATAAATAATACATCTTATGTCACATATGGATGGATACAGTATACAGTATCTATACATCTATACTAGAGAAACAAGAGACTACCTACTATCCTTTCTGTATGTTTGTTTTTAGGTGTGTGTGTGTGTGTGGTGGGGGGTGATCCGGGGTCTCTGGCCGCAGGGCATAAAGAAGCCACATATCATTAAGAGCAGGGCAGTGCTGGGCTGGAGGGGTTGTGGGTGAAGAGGGGTTAGATGCCAGGAGTTTGTATTGATCAGCTCGGATCTCCTGTCACACACACAGTAAGGACAGCTCGCTGATCTGAGCAGTCTACCAGAGACAGCACACACACACACACACACACACACACACACACACACACACACACACACACACACACAGGTCACACAAACACACACACCTGATGAGTCCTGTTGGTCTGTGTGCAATGTCAGAAAGCTTTACAGATGGAAATATAGAAGCAGATGATATGAGGCGTTCAGAAGAGAGGCTGCCAGGAATGAAGCGCACACAACTGACAGATGCTTGTTATGTTTTCTCTTTCCCTTACATTTCTTTCTTGACCCCGTGAACCGGATTCCCTCCACTGCAGGCGTGAACTTTTCAGCAGGGCGTATATACAATTTGTATTGTAACTAACGAAAATGACAAAAAGAGATCAGTTATGCTGTGCTAAGTTGTTTATAGGTTGAGAGGTGTTGTTAATGAAAATTTTGTCACACCAACATTCTTCAAAATATCTTCTTTTGTGTTGTGCAGAAGAAATAAAATCATACAGGTTTGAATTGACAAGAGGGCGAGTAAAGACTATGTACAGACAGGGTAAACGATCCCTTTAAGACCCCTTTCCAAGCGTGCAAAGGTCACATAACCCAACATCTCAAATTTTCATCTCAACAAACTCTCTCTCTCACACACACCTTTCCCACATTATGTCTCTTTGTCTAACTTGCTCTTCTCTTCAATAAATAGACACACACACAGTGTATGTGACGTCTGTCTGTTTCTCTCCCCCACGGAAGCGGTTGTGACATCGCTGTGGAGAGGAACAGATTGGGAAGCTTGTTGAACTGGTATGTGTGTCACATCGGGCTGTTTAGGAATTCAGATGAGTTTGGGAAGAATCGCTCCTGTGCACAATTACACGCTGAGGAGTGTGTACAGCTCACTTCTGCATCATTTACAGCAATCAGAACACACGTCACTCTGGAGGCAGGCGATAGGAGAAACATAACTCTATTCTAGACATATACCACTGGTTTTCTGCTAAACAGACACATGTGGGTGAATATTCGTGTGTGAAATAGAATATAAGTGTACCGTCTAGTCCATACTTAAAAACAAAACACACATACTGCCTACCCACTATGTTTTCACAATCAGTTAAAAACAGTACACAAAATGCAAAAATAATGAAATGAAACAAATAAAAGTAATATTTATACTTGTCTTTCAGCGTGTAACGTTGCTTCCCTTCAATGTTAAAGACCTGCAAAGTTGATAATCCAAAAAGTCCACGATACATAAAGATATTGTCCTTCGAGTGTAATCTTTACACGCATGTAGTGCATGTTTTTACTTCCAAATCCAAAGGACCAGAGGATAAAAATATTTTCCCCACGATTGCACAGCAGTATAATCCCAACCTTTTGTCAACTTTTTCTCCAACCATGGTGGGTTCAATGTGGGGATGTGCTAAACGCTTCTCCATGAAAGATGGGACTTTATTTGGACCAATGAACATCTCTGAATCACAACCTGTAAGTGTGATTAACAAGACGTGTAAGTTATATCTTCTATTGATTGTTGAAAATCACTCATTTTGTGTGTTATTTGGTGTAACGTTACACTTACAGCAGCGATTACTGTCCTTCTGAAATAGCTCTGATAATCAGGTGTGAGCCCACCGTTGTCTAAAAATGTGTCGTTTAATGTAGAGTGTCTGTCTTTGGGATGGATTTAATTGATATTCTGTAATATTTCATAAGTCAGTTACGTTAGCATTGCGGCTAGCACATTTACGTGGCTTTACTGTACTGTGTTTACTGTATCTCTGTGTACTAATAACCTTTGTGTAAGTTACGAATACGCCTCCAAGAGCTGAAATGTAGTTGTGCGTCTATGCGGAAAGACAAATCACTAAACACTGGGGTATCCGACCAATCGGAGCTCATTGGGCTTGTGGAAGGGAGGGGTTTACAGAAACTGAATCTTCGAACTGCATGGAGGAAACCGTTTAGAGATCTTTGAGAAATGGGGTGATATTAAATGTATATTTTGAGAAGATTACAGCGTTATTTGACTTTATATGCATTTAATCCTGTTGTTGATGACTCAAATACAAATTAACATAATGCGCTCTTTAAGTAAATTGATCACATTGCTTTATGGGATTACAACCAACTCAACTTGCATCCTTCACATTTAGACACATATTTCATACTAAAATAGTCCTGGCCACAACTATAACGACAACAATACAGAGAAACATAGGGATTACTTTTTAGGCCATACTAATGTTTCTGTAAAAACGCATCTTTTTCTATCGGTTTGGCCTTCTGTCTACACAAAGACATTGTTGCTGTCAATTTTGAAAACACATAAAGCAGACATTTTTAAAATGCAATTTTGACGTTTGTGCCATACAAGATAATTCTTAATTTTCTTTTATTTAATTACTTATATTTATTACTTAAAAGAAGCCCAATATTTTGCCTCCCGATATTTGTATGATTTCCAGTCTACATTTTCATTTACTGTCTACTATATAGTCTTGTGTTACCCACAGCTCCACCTCATTGTCCGTCCATTTAGTAAAACTTTCCTAGAGTCACACTCCAAAAAGGGCGAAAAGTAAATAAACGGCACCAACACAACTTACATTAAAAAAAAGCATGTTTTCAAATGTATCTGGATACGTGTAGACAGCCTTAGAGCGATTTAACAGCTGATGACAGATAAATATCCATTGAAATCCTAATTATTCAAATTATTTTAGCCACGATAACCGTGAAGTGAAAATCTGATATTGTGACAGCACTATTGGTTGACCTCTACTCTGTTATTACTCTGTAATAACTTATGTTTATTATAGTGTACATTACTACTTTTTAAAGGGCAGCTTGACTTAAACTGCTTTAAATTGTCAGCAGCTTGCAAACCGCAAAAAATGTTGCATGCTAGTATGCGATTTCATAAATACTAAATGTTGTCTCCCCCCATTATAAACAGACCGCAGGATGGTGTCACGCACTGCTGCCCACTATGCCTTTAATTGTTGGGAACATTTTCATTTCCGTATACCGTGTATCCATTCCTCTTGAACAATCTCCACTCATGTAAAGCAAAAGAGAGAGAGGGAGAACCCATCTGGGCCGGGGCAGCTCTTATTTGCAGCATAAGCGTGCTGTCATCTCCCAGAAACACCCTCTCCAAATTGAATGTGGAGCTTCAGTGCTCGGAGGGGCCAGGGGACGGCGAGGGGGGGGGGGCGTAATTGAGACCAGAATTAGCAAAGCCTTAAATACGCCAGGCTGATATATCATTACCCATAAACTTGACCTCCGATGACCGCTCCTGTCTCCCCTGGGGTCTGTTCTCCAGCGGGCCCCGAGAGGCAGACGGCCCCCGATCACGAGCGTGAACGGCGGGTACACGAGGCCCTGCATGACTGATTTCATAAAGATCTCATCATCTATTCATCACATTGATCAAACAGCACGGCCTTCTCCAATTATGAGAAAATGCAATTGGGTAAGCCGTGAAGAGGATAGCCATGCACAAATAATCATTTACAGGTCTAAACACACACACACAGCCTATGACACACCAGCCTATGAGCAACCATCTCATTACCAGGACAAAGTTCACTTTTTTATTAGATTGTACGTGGCATTTTAGGAAGAAGCCACAAATCTGAGATTTAGTGTGAAAATAAAAAAATCCATTGCATTATTCCCGGAGATGTTGTCATAAGAGACGCTATCATCCTCTTGTGATAAACTTTGATCATTTACCCACACTTATCAAAGAAGATCATTACCACATTGTTCTCATAGGGTCAGACCCAACATTATTTCTAACTCTCATCTTTTCTATCTCTGTCTGATTTGCGTGCCAATTGAAAATTCACATCAATGAGACATACGAGCGGTCCTCGTACCTACGTTTCGGATACGTTCAGCCTAGCAAGTAATTAAAGTGACTGTCATTACCAGCTTCACATCTTCGACGGACAAACTTCAAACTTCCAAGAAAAAGCTGGAAGTTCTGTCGGTCCACATCATTACAACACAAGTCACATGGACAGGTAACATTGATGGAGTCGCTGTTGAGGTTGTAATTTAAAAACACTACAGAAGATGAATGATTTATTAATATCCAGTCCAAATGCAGACCTAAAACAATTACGCTCAGCGGGCTCCGTGTCACTTAAACGAATGAAGAAGAAATAAATAGCCGCTATGAGATGTTTGATATACTGCCGCACATAATAACATTTCTGGATTTCCACAAAGTGGATGGGAATGAAATTAGAAGGTCTCTTGTGTCCCTAATGAAATGTTCAGCCAGCTGACTAGGACGGTAATGGATTGCAACGTCGCACGGACATGATAATGTGCTTTTCAAACTTCAAGAGCGCAATCGATGAGAAATATAAGAGAAAAACATTCACTTTACGTCATTACGTGAATGAAGGAAACGCAAACTTGATTCCTATATGAGGAGAAATAGAGTAACTTTATCATTTTATTCCGAAAATGTAATTACCAACGTCTCTGATGTCTGATAAATGATGGGAATAGATCAATCACCAGATATAACATTCAATCTGTTGATTTTAGAAGAATTGTATGAGGTATTTGCAGTTTTTTGAGAATATATAAGCCAAAATTCTATAAAAGCTTTTTTTTCAGTTCAATTAGATCTATTGTGTTGTAGCACTGGATATTCAGAAGTGTTTATGATAATTTAATGGTTGGAATGTTTGGGTTTGTCCATATTTGACCCAACCACTTTGACGTGAGCACATTGTAGGATACAGGTATTTAAAAGCTTGCACATTCTTGCAATTTCACTTTAACCCTCCACTGTAATATCTCAATATATTTATGCAGAATGAATAATACGTTTCTATGTATCTTAAAGGTATAGTTTACCCCAAAATGTATATTATTACATAATTTCACTTTAACCCTCCACTGTAATATCTCAATATATTTATGCAGAATGAATAATACGTTTCTATGTATCTTAAAGGTATAGTTTACCCCAAAATGTATATTATTACATAATTTACTCTCTGTCATGTCATTCTGTCTGACTTTCTTCTGCAGAACACAACAGAAGATATTTTGAAGAACATTGGTAGCCAGACAACATTGACCCCATTGACCTCCATTGTATGGACAAAAAAACACCGAGACAATCCTCAAAATATCTTCTTTTGTGTTCCACAGAAGAAAGAGTCGTATACTGGATTCAAACAACATGATGGTATATGGATGGTAGATGGTTCAATGATGGTAATTGTTTTTAGTGTGATGTTTTGAGATGTGTTTGAAACTGATTGTACTGCTGCTCATCTTGGCCAGAACATTTATTTAAAAGAGATTTTTTTATCTCAGAGAGGCTTTCCTGGTTAAATAAAACAGAACTTTTTCTTTAAGCTCATATTAATTTGCACAGTTTGTGATTTTTTTTTGTAAACTGCCTTTTGTTCGTATTGCTCTAACATGAATGTTCTCCATTGGCTGTGACCAGATAGACCATAGGAGATGTTTGGCAATGTTGACATGTAATACGGCCTGCCACAATAGGGCCAATAAAGTGTTTTCCCAAGGGCCCAAAATAAAAGCATCATTCCACACACAAGAGTCACAATACAAGAGACAGAACGGCGGGAATGAATGAAACCCGATGACACAACATCCTGCAATAAAAGGAAGTTAAACAAATGATGGTTTAATATTCATGGGCAAAATGTTCAGCCTTCAGTTTAATGAACTTTAAAAGAATGAGATGCTTACTGGAATGCTCCGGAAAAGGAGCTCTCCATCTTCCGTGGTCTCGGTACAACATGTTACGTCTAATTCCATTGTCACTCCGACTGGGTTTTGTGGGGGTCATTAAGGGGTGAGTGGGAGGGGTCAGATAATCTGTGAATAATGTCGGGGGCGTGTGTATGGGGTGGGGGGGGACTCCTGGCAGCTTCATCAATTTTTGATTTACCACTCACACAAATGAAACACCCGCCACCCGGAACAAGGGGAACCTTCTGACACTTCAAAGAGAACCCCTATGGGTGGTTCTTCTCTTGAAGCGGGCAGCTCCGGGTCCTAAACCCGCCCCTTTCTCGGCTGGGCCTCATTAACCCTTAAACAGGCCTGGTGCGAGACACACTCTTCCAGTCTAATTACCCCTGAATGTTTGGCATAGACTGCCACCCTCATACTCTGAGATGGGAAAAGAGGGGGGCGAAGACTTCTGGAGCGATCCGGGCGTGTGCCTTAATTGAAAAAACAGATCACACCTCTTTGCTCTAATTAGTCAGCGAGAAACGCCCCTCGCTAATGTACCAGCACGAGGCAGAGGGTAGAGTGTGTGTGTGTAGCGGGGTCGAGACAAATCTAGAATTTAAGAATTGCCTCGATTCATGGGAGTAAATTTGAATTGAATAAGCCACGCCCCTTAGAATGACTTGGAATGATGGGAGTAGAAATTTAGTGAACTACAAATTCAAATGCCACACAGAGGAATTTCATTAGTCCAACATGTGACAAAACAAATGAATTACCAGATTAATGATGCATCCGTAAAATTAATTAATTTGCCTGTTTAATTAATTTCCAGGGAACAGAATATATATTTATAATGATAACAATGTTTTCATTAAATGTTAAAAGTTTAATTGTCAAATAAGAAAATTAAATAAATTTTATTTCTAATGCTGACATTTATCCTGACAATATTCATATGTTATGAATGTGTGCATATACATAAGAAAGTCAAACTTAGAAAATCTATAAAAATTGTTGGGTTATTTTTAAACCAGTATTAGGTCAAAAGAGACGAACCCATTCGTGAGTTAATTTAACCCAGACAATAGCTTTCAAAAACCCACCATTCTAAATTGAAACAAGCCAACATAGGTTTACCTACAACCAAATGGTTGGTTCGTCCGTTTTTCACCCAATGATGTGTTGAAAATGACCCAGGATTTTATGTTTACGAAAAAACAACTTAAAATTTCAAGTAACCCTTTACAATAAGGTTATATTTATTGACAGTATTGCATTCGCTATCACAAACAAACAATAAACGATATATGTTTACAGATTTATTAATTAACGTTAAAGTCCCCGTGATCCAGAAGTTTGCGATTGTTTTTGCTTCTGTACTTTAACACATTTCCGAGTGAAATAGAATTTCGAAAGTTTTTTGCTGTGATTTGATGTATAAACACAGCCGTTGCATTTTTAAATAGAACTGGCAGCAGACTAACTGTTACAGGGGAAGAGTTAATGGATGCTCAGCCCAAATCGTCTAACATTCATCATTTTAGATGGATAGATTTAATGGAAAAATACTGTCATTTTCAGTATTTTTTTCAGTGACAAATACTGTCACTGTCATTTTTTATTTCACTGGGACTTTAATATAAATAAAACTGGTTTGATCATGTTAGTCCATCACGCATTCACTACTGTTGCAACTTTTGAAAGTAAAAATGTATTAGTAAATGTTAATAATAACATAATGAATTGGACTCTGATGTGTATGCAAGAGGAAATCAGAAAGCAGCTTATTAAGTGAGTGTGTACTTGGGTATATGTACATTTGTGCCAGTGTGTGTGTGTGTGTTGGATTGATATTCCCTTGAAACAGACAAGCAGGTTTAATTGATGCAAGCAGCAAATTGAGTGCAATTTACACAAACTCATGCGATGCTCTGTTAGCGCACATCTACTCTTTCTAATGGCTCTGTAAATTAATTAGACTAATCAGACACACCCCACGGAGCAGGGCAGCAGATTAAAAGAATTAAACAAACAGGGGACTGTTAATACACACCGAACCCAGAGGAACTCAACTGTCAGATGATCCCACTAATAACATTTCTCTTCACGACACAGACGCTTTCTTTGAGATCCATGCCAACTTACTTTTGTACATCTTTAGAACCATTGGTCAATGTGCCGTGACCCGTAATATGTCTTTATTTTAAGGCTAGGAATACGGCTTTATTCTTGCTTTTTTTCATTCTTGAGCTTTTAATGATCGTACATTTTTGTATAACATCACATCTTACAAACGTACACAAAATCATCACCTCATCAAACAATTACAACATTTCCTTTGAGATCAGATTGACCGTGAGATAAGTGTTAAATGTACCATAAGCAGCCGCATAGAAATGCATTCAGAAACATTTAGAACACCCTAGCAACTATATATCAACCCCTAGCAACCACACCCTTTCATCTCTATTTAATTTAATAGCAAAACACGTAAATTGTTGGCTGGTTTTAAACAAATTGCCATATTGAAATATTGAAAACATATCTGAACCAATGAGACTCTTCACCACATATCTACTTTTCAGCAAAATGTGATTTCATTTTTGCGTATGTACAGCACCGATACTAAATTTCTCCACCGATACTGATTATTCAGAGTGATTTTTTCCTGTTTTTGTATCTTGTTTAGTTAGTGTTTTCCCCATCGAGGGTGTTTTTGTTATTGTTCATTAAAGTCTGTTTGCTAACCCCTTCACCCCGCTGCCTTGCAATTGGGTTCTCCACTACGCACCCCGTGACAAAATTCATTTTGATTGACGGCATATAACAGCCCTGATCATTGGCTGTTTTTAAACTATCGACCGATACCGATTATTGGCCGATATATCGGTGCATCTCTAGTATATACACAGACCTAATAAAAAAAGCCATATTCAAAATGTTCATCCTTGATTCAAACGTATAGAGAAGAACAGGGCCGTATCCTTTATTGTGTAAATTTGAAAGCATAATCGCTGATGCATACTCATTTTTCCCGTATGAATATTTGATGTGCCAGATTACAGCAGTAAGAAGTTTTCATCTGAATTCAAAGGAAAGCAGATTGCTTTGTTCTTCCTCTCCATCTTATTAACCGGCAAACATCACGCCGCACCTCTGTCAGCATTGATTTGCAAACCTCCCTACAAGGTGAGCTACGGAACGCTCAAAACTCAGGCGGCCCGGAGGATGACAACATTCCTCCCTGTGAGAATGGCCTGGTCTTTTGAGACAATGGTGATCAGTGTCACGTAATCTGAGATGTTACCCTGGCTAATTAAAGGTGGACCACAACATCCGACCCAGGACAGACACCTTGAAAATCGTACAATTCTTCCCACCTTAAATCCCAGGAGGATGGGGCTCTATATTACCCGATCATCTATATTGATCAACCATAAGCAGAATATGGCAAAGGACAAAAAATCACTACGATGATTCTCAACACGGCTCCAACATTCTTGTAAAGCATCTAATTATTATGGCATCTGAACACACGATCACGTTAGTTTTGAAGAAGAATCAATACAGTTTGCAGTGGGCCAGTGTGAACTGTCAGTTAATAATACATGAACCAGGCTATCCGAGCCGACCCGTGTCTACCTTCCCCACGTGACTTTAAATACAGAAACCAACCCGAACCTGAATCCACCGTTGTAACCATTCATTATTCTTAGTTAATCAGCAAATCTGAGGATGGCTTCAATGGACTGGAGCTGACAAAGAGGCGAGAAAAAGAAGAGATCACTGTTGAACACAATAAAAGGGATAGTTTACCCAACAATAAAAATTATTAGAGATGTACCAATACAAAATTTTTCCACTGATACACTGGAAGATTATTCAGAGTGATATCTGCCGACACCGATTCTCAAGTGTAAATGAATATTTCTGAACTTTCTAAATGTTGTTAATTCATATAATGACTATTAATATTGAACATCAAACTAGTGATGTTTCTAAACAGTTTCTATATACAGAGCACAAATTCATAGCCGATAGTGTGTATGTTCACTTTTAACAAAAGATACAGATTATTGGCCGATATATCGGTGCATCTCTCAAAATATTTTTTACATTTTATTTAGTTTTCATTCCATTGAAGAGTATTATCATTATTAAATATTAAACTATTATTTCTTAAAAAGGTTTTTGAGATATGTTAGAGGGGCTTCGCCACACTCAAAGAAGTGGCATTGAATGCTTTGGTATGTAATTGTCACAACTACTAATAAAATAAAAAACATACATTATTGCTATATAAAGAATGAGTCTTTACAAATGGGTAGTTCACAAATAGACTGTACCATGTGTCCTATGGTGTAAAATAAGTATATTTATTTATGTTAAGAATATAAAATAGCATAAGAGAGCTTTTTTATGAGAGTTTGTTTTCAATTCTTGCTATGTCACAACATAGGACACATATGTGCGGTTTATTTGTTTATTACTATCCACATGCTTCTGATACTGAAAAACTATCCATGTTTAACTATATCACAAGTAACTGGAGACATAAATGATTGATATCGGCTAAAATAATTTTACGTCTTTGTGCTTTTCTTCCAGAAAAAACTCTTCTATTGACCTCTGCAATATGACGCCATTGTTGGCATTAAATTCAGCATTCAATGTGGCATCTATGAATGTATATTTGTCACCAAAGTTCCATTGGTTTTTCGTTTCAAGGCGTGTAATTCTCGACTAATACATTTCAGCATGTGTCTGTATGATGATTAAATCAGATGTGTGTGTAGGTGTGTTGTGGGTCTACGGGTGTAAGAAACTAGTCCAGTCACAGCTGCCGCTCTCCGCCAGAGCTGGAATGAATAGATTATGAGCAGTAATTAGACGTACATGGAAATCAATGCACTTATGGCACAGAGCTGGAGGCTATGAGAGCAGATGAGAGACTCTACAGCAGGGGCCCTCACAGCCCCCGAGACAGCACTGACAGGACCTGAACCACACAAGAGACTCACTAATGCTAATTTACACTTTGGACGCCTGCCGTTTACATGTACAGATTCACTCATTTTAGTTTCTAGTTCTCATCCTCTAAATGTCTCTCAGCCAAACAGGAAGCGTCAGTGTTCAAGGTGTGTTTTTGCTTTGAAATACGTAAGGTTTGTGTTAATGTAATTAACTGTTAAAATGAACACGTTGAGAGACACAGAATCACTGTTTCATGGTTTGACTGTTGTCTTTACATATATGCATTTATAACATCTTACAAGTTAGAGCCTTCATGTCTTGACTTCTACATGTCAAAAAGTCCCAGGATTACCTACGTTTTTACCTAGAATTTATGCATATAAATTGGGATTCTATAATATAACTGCTTAACCAAGAGGGTTTCTGTTTGTATTCGAAAAAAGACAAGTGGTGCGTTATTGTGATAACTACCAGTGGGATTCCCGATAGAAGAGCAAAATCACAAATAAGATCTCATTCATAAAGTTCTCTTAAGTATCGGCATCAGCGAGATTAAATGAAATGGAGAACCTTGCGAAAGTTTCCTGTGTTTATTTCTCTTGAAAAAGACGACACAGATATCTCGCAAATGTCTCCATTAGAGTTTCTGAAGTGATCTCAATGTCACAAACTGAGCTCAAATTGGCCAAGTCTGCAATCAAAAGTCAATATTATTGAAGATTTCAATATTACTTTCACGATTTTCGGACTGTTAAGTCCACCATTTCACACAAAAACAGCTCCCCTGTCACCTGTGGAGAAAAGCGTGAATACATGGTTCTGCATGCACGCATTTGTGTGTGCATGTATGAAGGGGTCTATGGGGTAAATCTCTCCACCCTTGTCCCCCTGGAGTCGCACACTTGCTCTGTCTCAGTGTACGGCCGTGGGCGGAAGCTGTCTGTGATCCCGGCAATAATGAACATATGGGTCTGTCTGTGATCATACAGCACGGTTTAATCACAGCACTGCCCACACACACACACACACACACTCAGTGTGAAGAAAAAACTCTTCCTGATCTATTATGCGCAGCACTAATGTGCAAAACATGCCTTTATTTCAAAAGACAATACACAGGTCTTAAAAGAAATCCTAATGTGGAGCAAAAATACAATCTTTCGAAAAGATGTGTCTTTTTATAAATGGTAGGTTGCATGATGTCAAACACAGCAGCTGTATAGTTTAACTGCAGCTATACATGATGATGTCATTACTGATGATGTCATCATTGCTAAATCACTGGAATATATTAAAACTGTAATCTTAAAAGGCAACCTAAATTTACAGATAACAAAAACAGGTACACCTACCACTGCATCCTAAGGCGGTGAGATAAAATTGATAAATGCAAAAATGCTGTGAGACGCAGCACAGTAGCATATCTAAAATTTTATTGCAAGTACTAAAAAAAATAACATGAATTATTTTAAAGACATCATATAATCCGATTTGAAATGAAATAATGGAGCAGGATTATGTTGTAAGGACGTGGAACCGCTTTTATTAGACATTGTTTGTGAAGAACGAACAGAGGACGAATTTCGTCCATTTCAGTCCCGGATAATGCTCAATAAGACTGTGAACCCTGGACAAATTTACACAGAAAATGGTTTTGAATGCTTTTAATCTTCCATGGGGTAAAAGTGAGAGTCTGTTTGAACAATGAATCGGACAGATCTCATTTAAATGTAATGAAGATGTGACCCACCCCTCCACTCTGTGATCTATGAGCTCATTAGGCAGAGGTAGAGCAGTTATCCTGAGATCTATGTGTGCTTAGGTGTATAAGGGAGTATTTGGGGGCGAATGGTAATTATAATGCATATACAGATTTATCACGAGCTGACTTTTGACACGGACAGCTGATTGCAGGAATTCTGAGAGCCCCTGACATATAATGATCAAACCCACATGGGATCTGACTGTACGGAAAATTCAACAGAAAAGAATTGAATTGAAATGTGTTAATCAGAACCAAACTAGTTCAAATATGTAATATATGAAAAACTAAAATGTTAGGGGTTATGTAAAACTTTGTTAAAGATGGTTGTTCCAAAACTGTAAAAAAATTAAAACTAGTAACCATGTTTTGGGCAGATTGATTAAAATTTGTATGACAAAAAATATATATTCTATTCTATTCTATTCTATTCTATTCTATTCTATTCTATTCTATTCTATTCTATTCTATTCTATTCTATTTTGGTCAAATCTAGTCTAGTCTAGTCTAGTCTAGTCTAGTCTAGTCTAGTCTAGTCTAGTCATGTTACTTTACGTTACGTTACGGTATGGTCATTTTATCTAATCTGTTCTGTTCTGTTCTGTTCTGTTCTGTTCTGTTCTGTTCCGTTCTAGTCTAGTCTAGTCTTTTCTGGTCTGGTCTGGTCTCGCTAGTCTAGTCTAGTCTTTCCTGGTCTTGGTCTAGTCTAATCTAACATGTTCTAATCTAGTATAGTCTAGTACTGTTCTATTCTGGTCTAATATTTTCTGTTATGGTCTAGTCCAGTCCAGTCATGTATTTTTTTCTGTTTTGTTCTGTTCTAGTCTGGTCTGGTCTAGTTGAGTCTATTCTGCTTTATTCCAGCCATAGTTTTAGTACAGTATAAACCCAGCTAAGAGGGAATGTTTTTGGAAACTTTGGTAAACATTCTCTAACTCTTCTCTCAAAGTTATAAAAACATTTTAAACACAAAGCATTATATTAACATTATATGTCTGTGCTAAACCTTCTAAAAATGTTTGTTGGTTTTACAGGTCTAATGTGTAATTCTTTTGGAGGATCTCTAGACAGAGATGCAGTATAATGAATTGCTTCCCTCTGGCTTTAGATACAGAGTCCCGATGTGTACATTAAATCAATTCACAAATTCTTTTATACCAGTATCTGAGCATTTGTTTAACACATTTCGTTTTACTATTTTTGTTATTTTTGTTATATATTGTTTGTTACTATTTGCTATCTGTTTGCAGCAACATGTTGTCCACGACAATTGTCCTTTTGAGAACAAGTAAGTATACTACTACTACTACTACTACTATAATGAAGTGTTATGTTTTTATAGCTTAAAACCGTGCTGTTAATATCTACATACTGTACAACCCGGGTCCCCTTGCATGGAATTTGCCATGTTGTTCCTACAGTAGCCCTAAACAGACAAACTGCTCTACACAGCACGCTTCGTAAAAACTATATCTCCTTTGGCAAAGAAGCGTAAACTTGATGATATCTTAGCTCTGTGTCAGTCCTTGCGGTGCATAGAAACGGAAGTGCCGAGCGTGCCAATGGTTGCAATATGCTACATTACAGACAGTTCTATGACATACATTCTAATACAGTATATACACAATATATTTGTAAAACTATTCCACTATGGATTTAAATCCACACTAAAATATAACACCAGCCTTATATTCTGTAAGATTGTGTTATTATGGACGTAAACCTTTTATTTTGACGTGCTCTTGAAGTTACACTCTGCTCTTAAAGATACTTTTAAGGTTAACAGCATGCCATTAGGATGAAGATGAGAGCAGGTTTGGTTTGTGGTTCAGTGGGCCGCCTCGGCTGTGGTTGTGACAGGATTTAGATGTGCTGTTGATAATGCATTTCAGTCTGAATGAAGGGAGACTTGGGCTCCGCTGCACCTTTGCACAACTGTTTGTTTCCTTTTCGGTTTTTGGTTTAGTTTTTCGCCTGCTGAACGACATCAAAGGGAAAGCTCTCTCTCTCTCTCAACCCTTTGGCATCTTCTCGTGCTACTGTTCTCTGTGTCTCTGTCAGCAGTGCTGCTAAAGAGAGAGAAAGAGAGAGAGAGAGAGAGAGAGAGAGAGAGAGAGAAGGTGACAGGGCCATGAAAGGAAGATATTTTAACGTACTGAAACCATCCGAACTGTTGCATTTGCGTGCGTGTGCTCTGAAACACTAGCTTTTGTCATTGTTCCTCTCCCAATACGACTTTAAAGTCAGCAGGAGACGATTACAGGCTTTATCAGAAGCGTGGCGGCCAAAGTGTTTCTCTGCTCTCATCTTCTATGTTTTGTTCATCTAAACTGAGCTTCTCCAGGGCTTTGTTTAACACACACACATGTCGAGTGAATGAGTTATACACACAAACACCAAAGATAACTGGTTCTGTTGCGTACGGTCAAGTGCACAAATGAATGGAGGTTCATTCAAATAAACACATCACATCACAGCAAGGAAATAAACACACACAATATGCATACACTCGTAGGAACTCACATTCACACTGACATAAGCTTCTAGTCAAAGGTTTGTGCATACATTTATCCGCGGAAAGAATTTAGAGACTCTTTCAAAATTATTTTCTGGATTTACGATTTTTTTGGTTCTCCCAACGACTAACAATATTTCTCCCAAATTTTAAATACAAATATTGTTTCGATTTGGATTTATTCAAGTTATTATAACTGGAGTGGTCCAAATAACATAAAATATGCTCTGTGTTTTTTCAGACCTCTACTACCAGAAAGAAAACAAGTTCATATTCACTTTTAAGCAATACAACAGTAATATTTGTACATGTATTCATGCAAAGTACATAATTTTTTTATATATTATAACCTTGATTTTATCACAGTTTTCATGTGTTTTGCTGTCAGATTGATGTTGGATGACTTTGTCACTCCTGAGGTTTGATATTGTTGAAATTCAACAAACACAGGATAAAAAATGACCTAGAATGATCTAGAAATGCTGATTACATAAAAAAAATAATCAAATTTATTTTCCGTGGCTGTATATTTGTCACACTTATTTTACACATTTCAGAATAACATGAGCATCACCACTAAAAAATAACAATGGAAATATGTAGTGTACAAAAAACTGTAGGAATCTATTTATTATTTTTCATCGAGCATTTAAATTCCCTTTAAATTCTAATTGGCTGTTAAAGTTGTTGATCATCAGCTGTAAAAAAAATCAATCTGAAAGGTATCCCTGTTTTCGTCTGTCCTATGGGGTATATGCACACCGAAAGTTCTTCCGTTAAAATCTTAGCCAGCTTGGTAACTTCCGCTCTCATAGCACTACGGGGATTGTTCACCAATTGTGACATCGATGTGTTAAGAAAGAAACATTTTGTGAAAAATTTCAGGGAACCGACAGCACTACGGGTGAACATTGATAAGTGCCTCTGTGATTATGCCTCTACTTTGCTTTTGTTCATTTGTTGATGTACCTTGAACCGGATGGCCTGAAGTGATTCTCCTTTTTGGTTGTCGATGTATAGCAAAGTGGTTGAATAATCAGACTCACGTTGTTGATCGTAATCCCATGTGCACACTGAAGAGAAACGTCATTATTGTATATGTCGTCGATGATAAAACAGTCTATAGTTATTATCCTTAGTGTGAACAGACCTAAAGTCTTGGTCGATTATAACCTGCAGCTGATGGAGAAAAGCTTCAGAATTGAGAAAATCATAAGAAATTACGAAATGGAGAAAGTCGAAAGAAAAAGAATACCAAATAGAATAGATACAAAAAAAACCAGGATAAAGAGTCCACCCAATAAAAACAAGAAATGAACACACTGAAATATAGTACCATTCGAGAGCATCACAGGCCAAAGAGGAAAATGGATGACGAGAGACATGGAAGGAGATTCGCTGGGTAAAAAGCCTGCTTCAATTAGCATCGTAAAATAAAATACTTTGTAAAGGGAAATAAATGGTGTAGCGAGAGGAAGATTCATGCTCAGAAATAAACTGCTGCTGTTGAATTTTTAATTGGCGAGGTCCTAATTACGGTCATCAGACCTTAATGCTAAACACATTCCACTTCTCTCTCTCTCCCTCGCAGTGGTGGAGGAGTCCGGGTGTACGCTTCCATTTCATTAATATTTGATGAAAATGGGTTCGGCTGCCTCAGCTGCGCACCATGACCCAGAATGCAGCATCCATTACGCATGCTGCTGTCTTACGGCCGCGTACATTAGCCGGATGACAAGAACGTGTGCGAGCGTGTGTGGTTCCATCTCGTCAAACGGTCCTGTCGATTGATGCTATTCGCTGGTGGAAAAACACTTGGGTGTGAGCCATAATTGAACTGACACCAATAATGAAACCAGATAGTGTCTGAGAGCCTCCAGCAATATGCTAAAGATATTGATGCTCCTAATAATTCCTGGGGACTCGGACAGGATAAGTCGTAACAGAGGAACCCTTTACAAAATAGCAGCTTTAAATTACATCCCGAGCCAAGTTGCGAAAACTCCACATCGCTCAGGGCTGACAGTGAGAGGGGAGGTTTATCTGAGGCGCTATGGTGCAGATTTGTTTTTGCTTGAACGAATGGGGAAAACAGATCATAACATGAGATTTTACAGGGTACTAAACACAAATGTTCTGATGTTGAGTAAACATGGTGACAATCCAAAATTGTTTTCTTTTACTTTACATATTGTTGTGTTTTGTTGCCCACAGGAAAGTTTTATTGCTCAGATGTTACTCTTTTATAGTTCAGGAGATCTGATGGAGTTCTCTGTTGGGTTTCATTTACATCAAAACGTATGTATAATGTATACATTTATGCATAAACTACCGTATATAGTGCTGTCAAATCGATTAATCGCAAATAATCGATCAAAAAAGTGTACATAAATATATTAATATAATTTACATTTTGTATATATAAATATAAAATATCTTATTTCTTAAGTATATCCATGTATGTTTGTGTATTTAAATATACAAATACAGAAGTTATACAAGAAACACATCTTTTATATAAACACAAACATCTATATTGTAAGCGATTATTCATGATTAATCGACTATTCACGATTAATCAATTTCACAGCCCTTGTATGTAGTTCTTTACACTGCTGGTCACTCATTTCTATAACAATTTATTTTCATAGATTTTTCATCTCAACACATAAAAAAGGCAAAGTTGGAATATTCTGATCGACACATCAGATCTGATCTTCAGAGCACCTGCACCTGTAGCCTATGACAACTTCCAGTTTACTGAAGAGGAATGTGTTTCATGAAGATAGCACGACACGGACAACTGGGACCACTGAACTGGTGAACATCTAAAGACTGAATGCATTTCCCACAAAATCTACATCTCTCCAGACGACAAAAGCCCTGCTGCAGGAGACACATCTCTGCCACGACTGTCCCAATTCAACTTACCAAACAACCTTCCTACTTTCAAAAAGCCATCGCGTTCTCTCCCTCTCCCTTTCTCTTCTGTGCCCCCAAGGGCCTTCCACTTATTACCCATGATGCTTTGAGAGAGCACACTGAACCCCCCTACCCCCGTACCCTAATCTCAGACATGAAAGGAAGCTCGCGGCCCAGGCCGAGATGATTCTACTGCTCACAGGGGAATAGCAGGAAAGAAAACGAGAGCGAGGGAGACAAGCAAGAGATTTAATAATGACCAGCTCAACCTCGTCACTTCCAGCTGAAGGGTTCAGACCCAGGGGAGAGTCTGCTGTGCCTGAGGGGGTCGGGGCAGCTGAGGGGACTAGGGGCCCTCGAGTCGCAGGGTGATTTACAGAGCCAATGCATGTCAGGGGTCGTGGTTATGACACGAGATGTGGGTGTAAAACAGACGTGGGCTGGGTAGAACACTGGACGAAATATTATTACCACAGAGTTGGTGACCCTAAGGAACGGCCTTGTGCTTTAATGTTAAAAATAGATGGGTCAAAGACGTTAAGATAAAAATGAAATTTCAAATGAAATTTACAAAATGGTTTTTATTTCCATAGAAAGCACATTAAATGTACAGTAAGTAAAATGTCTACTTTATGGTCTCAACTAAGTTTTGGGAGAATAACATGTCAAATTTTAATTGAAATAATGTTACATTGTCATTCAGTGTAACACAATATTTATGTACAAATTCAAACAACATGCTTATTCTGACTTGTACATATTAAAATATACTAAAGAATAAGGGAGCATAATACATTTTATTGTACTTTGAGTATTAAATAAAAATAATAAAATATTATTGACAAATGGGCAAAACCTAGTATAGTGGCCAATTTCCAAATGTTAAAGTACAACTAATAAGCATTTGGGGTGAAAGTTATTAGTCTTTTAATATGTCATATATTGATTTTTGTTATAAATATGCCTGACAAGATTGTGACACCGAATGACATTTAAGTGGGCATCTTCTGTAAATCAGAGAAAAATTGAATGATGTTTATTTTCTTGCTCAGAAAAACAAAACAAAAATGCAATTAAATTAAACTAAAAACGTTTTCGTATTTTTACAACAGCAATTTAAAGCAGTATAACACTTATTGTTATTATCCTTAAAACCTTTTTCGTCTTTGACCCAGCTGCAAATCAACAGAAGGTTAGTTCAAACCATATAGAACTGTTCTACGATATCGCATCCAGGATAAATGTTTGTGTTCACAAAATATATGTCTGTGTACGGTCTATACTAATTTTGCATTTGTAAACACATGAAATACAAAAACCAAATAGACGTTTATGTAAACACAATGCACAGACTTATATTAAGTAAACACAAACTTTTGTTCTGGATGAGATGAATCCCGGCTAAATAGCCCAAAAAACTAAATATAATTTACATTTACTGACAAAACAAGTGCAAAACAATGTGCATATCAAAATGTCCTTGTGTTATTTTTCCTGCCAGAAGCTTGTTTTGTCAGTCTCGTGAATATTGCAAAAGCGGGGCCATACTGTAAACATGCTGTAAAAATATGTAGTCTATAAATGTATTAGCGACTTTGTGTGATAGCATCTCATCTGCGTGAAAATGTGAAGTTTCTCTGTGCCGGCGTCTAATTGAGTCAGACAGGGGGAAGTAGAGGAGAGTGGACCTGTCATCTCTAATCCAAAATCACCTTATTAACATCAAACTTTTATAGTGTGCTCGGCCATGAAGTCTCTCTCTCTCTCCCCCATTCTGTCCTCGCATATTCTAAAATGGAGCACATCTACATCTAAGGTTACTATGTAAAAGTCGAAAGTCTCTAAACTATGTATCAAAAACCTTGAAAACTACATTTACATTTCCTGAGGAGAATCGTAGTGTATTAAGGCAGAAAAAGCATGGTGAATTACATAACAGGATGACAAGACCAGTCGCAATTCAGCATACAAAAAACCCTGTTATAACCTATATTTATCATATAAACTTATATTTATAAGAAAACTACAATAAGTTGCATTACTAAAATTTAAAATGATCTACATTCCATTGCTTAGCACAGTATAATATTTCTGTAAGATATGCAGAAATATACAGTAAGTGGTCCATGCAGAATTAATTGCTGAAATACAGAATTGTTCTATGTAACGTCTATATCATGTAAGAAATTAGTAGCTAAGAAGAATAAAATTAGTTTTTAACAAGTTCAGTTGTTTATACTTCAGTCCCTGCAGATCTGCTAAACCTTTTTGGAAATGCATGAAACATGAACCGACTACTTTCGTCCATAAGGGACGCAATAACTTCAAAGCAAATAAGACGACACAAAACAATGCTAAATGCACCCAACGAACAACAGCAAAACCCTAAATGTTTTTTATCTCGACGCAAGTGGTTTGTTCCAATTCTAAACTGTTACACATTTCGGCCGTCGTGATGTCACGCGCATGCGTTATGACATCATCGCCGCATTCACTTATTCATTGAGATGTCAATAATTTAACACTCAGTCTGCAATTTTGAATCTGTTTACTAGAGAGGTCGTAAACCTGAACTCATTTACTCAGTCTAGATGTGATTGTTTGACTTTGGGGGAGGGAGGTGAGTTTTAATCTGAATCTAATTTCTAGATTCAATCTGCATTCAAAGTCGCATCAAAGACTTATTTAATATCAATTCAAATAAATGTATGATTTATTTTTTCTTTAAAACATGGTTATTGTTGAATTTCTAGGCATTTTTATTACAAACATCTAACCGTAATCAGTTTTAATTTTGAATATCAATTATTAATTTATTTTGTAATATATTTGAACTCCAGTACTTTATGCATTAAATGTATGTATTTTTGGTATAGACTTTAAGTACATTTATATATTTTTATTATACTTTTAAAAACAAACATGAATATTATCAATATTTTGCTGAGTACTATATGTTTAAAAACAAACATGCAAAATACGATCAATTATACCTTCCTAAATATTTTTTATTTTGTGACATCCTAATTTTAAATGCTAACCGTAAGTTAAAAAAACAATAATTTTAACACTATTCCATTGAGAAAAACAATACCTGACCCGTCTCAAAAGCTCTGAGACTGCGGCCTGCTCAACACAATGACACGCTCCGGCAGGTGTGAAGCAATCTACACGCACACGCGCCCGTCCACATGGGTCATAACACCATAAGAGAACACCAGTGAGCCTGAATCAAACTTTCTAGAGCGTGCATTCAGCCCCTTACCCACCCCACCCTCTCTCTCTATCGCTTGCGTGCTCGCTCGCCTCAACGTGCCGCACGCGTGCTGACACACAGCACCATCACCCTTCGCCGGAAAAAGCCACAGAACAGATGACCGCACTTACTGTGTATCAGGCGTCCCGTGAAGAAGTTCTTTCGCTGAATTTAACCCCCCTCCCCTCCACCAACACCCTCCCCCTGCCTCTCTTATATTCCGCCTCTCCATCTCGGGCACGGAAAAAAGCCGGCGGGACCGCGCCGGTGCCCAGGCTCATCTCTGGAGCATCAGCCCTGGCTTCCACTGCTTTTGGGTGGGAGGAAGTCGTGTAACTCCTGCACAGAATCACACTCTCTCACGCACACATGGATGCTGCCCGTGTTGCTCTGCATCTGGTTGCCAAAGCAAAGCACAATCAATACGGAAGGGGAGCGGTATTTTATGATTGGAGAAGTTGTTGTGTTTTTGGTGGTGAAATTCATTATTTAGTATCTGAACCTTCAGCTATTCAGTATCATTTATTCATAAAGTCCCTTTTTGCCAGAAGGAAATGGATACAGCTGGAGAGATAGGGAGAGGGAGAGAGCGAGAGAACGAATGAACGAAAGACGAACGGAAAGAGAGAGAAACCGTGGGGAAGACAACAAGGAGGGAGGCTTGGATTGATGATATTGATCACGAGCCATCTTGAAACCAATGGAGGGCGGTTGGTTATTTTTTCGTTTGATTGACAGATTCACATGTCTTGGAGGAGAAGGAGGCCTTGAACATGAGAGGCTTTGTGTGGCGAGGAGCGTGCGCAGATTTTAATGCTAGCTGCTTTAAAATCCATTGAAACCATCTAAAAACGAGGCCCGAACGCACTCATCTCCATCTCACAAGTTGTTTTTTTAAATGTGTCAGAATGCGATGCGAGTGCGCACATGTAGTGGGCATCAGTGACATCAGTCTCCTTTTGACATTCAGTGTTTTCAAGTTGACAGTTGAAAGCAATGTCCAAATGATAACATGTGGTTTGATAGCACAGACTATTGAAAAAGTACCTTTTCCTTCTGCAATCGACATATACAAGAATGTGTACCTGTGTTAGGTGTTGTACAACAAGTTGTACATCGCATGACATCACTGTCTTAAAGGGACAGCTCCCCCAAAAATTTAAAAATCTGTCATCCTTTACTTACCCTTGAGTTTTTCCCAATTTATATACATTTCTTGGTTCTAATGGACACAGAGAAAGATATTTCGAGGAATGCTTCAAACCAAAAAGTTTTTTGCCACCATTGACTACCATAGTAGGCAAAATGACAATGGCAGTCAAAAGCACCCCAGAACTGTTTGTTCCTTTAACTTATCAACTAGAATGTGCCATTCCTGCTGCATTCTCAGTACTGCCACAAGGGGCGCTGCATTGTGTCTAAATGTAAACAGGTGCTAAAACTTGTAAAGGGAACTTCACATTTTGTTTGTCTTCCGAGATCAGTACAAAACCTGCATATGAAGAATATTGCATATATGCATTGGCGGTATTGAGCATTTTTCTGATCTTAAAGGGATAGTTCACCCAGAAATAAAACAATTTTTGTACCATTTACTCACTCGTGTCATTCCAAACCTTTCTATCTTCTGCAGAACACAAAAGATATTTTGAAGCCAAAATATGGTAAACAAACAACACTGGGCCGCATTGACTTCCACTGTATGGACACAAAACAACAGAAATATTTCACGAAAAATCTTCTTTTGTGTTTCACAGAAAAGTCAAATACAGGTTTTGAACAACATGAGGGTGAATAAATTCTGGGAGAATTTTCAGTTTTGGATAAACTATCCCTTTTAACTAAGAACGTATCCAAAATGCTAATAGGCTAGATGAGCTAATATTAAGTTTAGCAAAATACCTGATTTAAAATGTCAGTCTTGTCTCACAAATGTCAAAAACTGACTAATGTTGTTATGAAAATCGTAAAATCATAAGAAAAACAAGTCAATGTGAATACAATATAGGCCTATATACAATAAAACAGAAAATCTAAATTAAAATCTAAAATGCAACGAGACACATCGCATCACATCTTTATTCACAGCAAGATGCCGCACAACCCAATTCTGCACAGCAAACGGCGGCCAATTCTCAGCCACTCGCTCGCATTTGAATAAAATAAAGTCATCTGAAATATCTGGCCCCCTTTGAATTATTTAGATTCGACTTACTGCGACACCAGCGGCGCAGATTGGTAGAATCAATCTACGTCAGTCGGAGAGGAATGAGTTTCACCTGTAGCTGCTGCGTGGCCTTTGGCTTCCCAGCTCCCATTGACTTCCTGAGACTTCCTCTTCCAGACAGGACATTATTCTTCTGTTCAAAAGCCATTTATTTCTCGGCTCTGGACAGCTTCTTGCCTCACCTCCCGAGGAGGTGCACGTTAGCGGCATTTGTCTGCGTCTATATAGCAAGAAAATTAGGTTGATGAGGGTCCTCGAACCATCTTCAAAAACGTTATATTCAAATAAATACTTACAAAGATGATCACATCTGTCGATGAGTATCAGACCATGAAAGGTCGGAAGTGAGTATTCTCACGAGAGCAAGAAATTGCATCAGGATGCGTGTGTACAGGGAACAGATGCTAAATGTATTGATTTCCGTGGACTACACTGTAATGTTTCTGGCCCTCTGAGACGGTGATCATTCTGTGGCTGCCTATTTGAACTCTTCACGTCCTCTTGAGGAAAATATCGATACTTTAGAAGAAAATAAGGTATTATAAACTTGCAAACCTTACAGCTCAAGTGAAATGTGGGGTAAAACAAAAGCACACTCCCCGAGAGGCCATATGTTAAAGTCATTTTACCACGGTTAAGGTGTGTCTTTGTAGGCAAAAATAAGCCTAGAATAATTTACTTATACAGTGCGCACTGTTGTGAAAGCTGCTCCGCTATTATGATCTTTCCGAAGAACCTGGTTTGGCGGTTCACAAAAAAGATTTTGTTTAACAGGGAATGGTTGAAGTAGGCCAGTCATTTTAATATTTCATTAACTGCGAATCACGCACGCACACGCAACATAAACAACAGTCCTGAAAAATGTTCTAGCATTATTACAAATGAGCCAGCCCATCTCCATTCAAACTCTTAGTGTGTGTGAATGTGAAATGAAGGAGTGCCACATAAAATTTCCCCTCATGTGTATCACTCTGACATACTTCCCTTCACACTCCGAGCCGAGCAATGAAACACACGTAAGGATGACAGCCGAAGAACAGGAGACGGAAAATGAACGGACACGCTCGTCGTAGCGTTTCCCAAGACCTTGCGTGTCCGTTTAACGCCCTTCGTTGGTGATGTCACAACAATCTGAAGGAGTTTGCCAAACAGTCCTCGCCGGATAACAGCAAAGCTGTAACTGAATACTTAAAGAAGTACAGTAGCAACACAAACAGGTAGCGTGTTGTTTGTCAAGTAAAACGTTATGAAAGTGATTCTGTTAAGAAAAGAAAAATATATAAATTATTCTTATGACTCAGAAGAAATTACCAGTCTTAAAAGTTCTTGTCTGATATAACAAATTGAAGTGCATTATGGGACGTGGCACTCTGAGGGACAGGAAATGGACTGCTGTGCGTTGAACAACTCTGAATGGCCATTAGCGAACATTTCTCCCATAAACTTTCTCCCATGACTTTTCTTCGTAGTCTACCATCTCGCAGAGCAATCACAATCAGAGACGTTATCAATTATTGAATTATGAGTTGACTGTAATCTCATAGTCTGAGGTCTTCTCGCTGGTACCAATTTATCTCCGCAATTAATCAGTTTTAAGGCTCAAATGTTGCTTCTAATGGAAAGATTAATGTCTCTGTAATATATAACAGATAGACGTGTGACGCCACCTGAGAAAATACCTGAGCGAACGATACCGCAAAGTGGTTCTTTAAAAATGCTCTTACTTTGGGATCATTCATAACAACCTGCATATTCCTCCAACACCAGACAAGCCCATTTGAGTTGATGAATGATTATTGTTTTATGAAAGCAAAGCGTATTGATCTGAAATTGTCCGAGTCGTTCGGATGAATAAGTACACAGTCGAAAGCAGACCGACATCTTTGATGTTGTTTCACCTGAGGACATGTTGGCACCCGTTGGGGTGTTGTATGATGTCATGATGATGTCACCAATCGAACAGTGCATTTGATGTTTCGTTTAAAGAGAGATGACAAAACATAGTTTTATGCCAAAATACTTTTTGATGTACGAAATTTGTATAATATATCTAATGATTTATTTACATGATTAACAAATTAAAAAATCTAAAAGTTGTTAAATATACGGTATATGGATGTACGCACCAAAACCAGAAATTTGGTTTTACATGACTATTCACTCTTTCTCTCTGAATCCCACAGTAAAGCAATCTCTTAACTTTTTTACACATGAAGTTAAAAACCTTTGATAAAAGATTGTTGGATTCCATGTTTAAAAAAACATATTCATGGCTGTTCTACAGAATTTATAAAAACAAACGAGATTGCTCGTGTTAACTTTTTTCGACATTTCCTTAACTTTCTTTTCACCTATATCTGACCATACCGAAAAAAACTGTCCAAGACTGAAAGTGGTTTCAAACGTCTTTCAGGGAGTAGTGAATGTAAGAAAACCTGTCGAGTGAATCTGGAGACAAATGAGTCAGTTGTCCATCAAACCTATGAAGCTCTTGCCAGTCAAATGTCTGTCGTTTCTGCACCTGTGATCAAAGACACGTCCCCTGCCATCATTACTGGAAACAACATTCGCTATACACCATGTATGTGTGCGGTTAAGACACAGGGTACTCACATACTCATGTCTTTATTACAATTTCAAGAAAGGAACATTTTAAAATCAATCGGATGTCAAGCTGTTTTTCCAGCTTCTGAGCTATATCACTGTGTTTCATATGTTGGTCTCAGTTGGGATTTAAACAGCAACAGCAGAGGCAGTTAGCATTGCAGATTAATTTCACTTCTAACCGTGAGCTGAACGCGTCTAACGGTTGTCGGCCTGTGACCTCTGACACTCTCCTGTGAGGATGCTTTTTCTGCACCGCCGAACAGCAAGAAGATCTGGGATACGTGTTGATATAGAAAATAAATATAAATTAGGCATCTCTGACAGTATCAATCTGACTAAACACCTTTTTATAAACTTTGAAAACATACCCATATGTGACCCTGGACCACAAAACCAGTCATGTAGCACGCGTATATTTATAGCAAAAGCCAACAAAAAAATGCATGGGACAACATTATCTATTTTCCTTGCCAAAAATCATGTCAGAATCAAAGATCATGTGCCATGTAGATATTTAGATAAAAACTTTATTTTTGCGAGTGGATGCCACATAATAACGAAAACAAAAATGGCCAGAAACATGCACACACAGCTCACTGCTGCCCGCTCTTTGAGAATTACCCACTTAAGTTTGGTATCTTCTAAATGTAAAGCTTAGAGTATCAGCTATCGATTTCATCTACTTCAATCACACTACGTCATTACAGCGTTAAGCCCACGGAGAGCGTTAAAACAAACCTGTTTTTTCTTGGCAACGGCCTGCTACAGTGGCTCTGATAGACAATACAGATAGACTTTGTTGCACCCTCAGATTTGCCAAATATTGTCCTATCCTAACAAACCGTACATCAATGGAAAGCTTATTTATTATTTCAGATGAAGCATAAACCTCACGACTGGTTTTGTGGTCTGAAAAGTAAAATTTGCGGCACTTTCCAACTAAATAAATATTAGGGGGTGCTAAAACACCACATTCAACTACTAAAAAACTTACCATAGGGTATGACTTTAAAAACAATGGATTTTGGAATGTAAATGTCAAAGAAATTGTTGAAACTAGTACTAGTCAGTGTTGGACTTGCACAGGTTTGTTGCTTGAAATCTTAATAAAATATCGAGTTTTGTCGGAGGCACTAGCATACCAGACAATCACAAGCAGAACTATATGAAGAGTTGAAATATTTTCAGCCAAATCAGGCGACAGTTTTACCAACATCATGTTTTTTATTATGTTGTTTTTTGTTTTCTCTAATGTTTATTTCGGATAAGAGAAACAAATAAAACCCACCCCAAAAATGAACAACAGCTGTGGTTGGCAGCTTAAAGTGTTGGTCATATGGTCAGCGGGTGACTCTCGCCCAGAACGAGGTGCAAAGTGGATCAGACTTCATGCTACAAGTCAAACGTCTCTCTCCTTAGCACTTGCGTGTGTGTGTGTTCACATGCGTGTGAAGGAGGTGTGAGTGACAAACCAGTGTATCCTCCTGTGAATTAACCATGATTACAGGCCTGCCGGCCACCTCTCTCTCTCTCTCCCTCACCCAGCGCTGCAGGGCAGCGGGACACTCATAAAGATGGCATCATCTCTTATTGCAGCCTGTCATTGTGTGTGTCTGTCGATAGTATGATTAATACAGCCGAGAGACAAGAGCGAGCGCTCAGAGCCACACTCTTCTTGCTAGTATACAGGCTGCCAATCAAACGCAGGAAGACAAAGAGGAAATGAGGTGAGCAAGTAGAGAGAGTGAGAGGCAGGACATTCTCTCAGTTTGGCCGCAGGTGGGCTCGGCTTTTCCTGAGGGGTCAGTGGTTATGGGGTAAAGTGTCCCATGCCTGTGTCTCTCTCTCTCTCGCTCGTCTACATTGACAGTTTGAGGTTCTTACAGGCATAGATATCTGACTGTGCTGTCACACTTGTTGACCATGTGAGCTGGTGTAATTGGTTTACGTGGGTCAGGTTTTACCTACACAGTCCCCACAAGGACCTTACACAAAAATGAGAAGCATTATCTTCCGAAAATATAATGGTTTTACAGTTGTAACAATAACTGTATTTTGTAAAACTACCATATAAATATGATGAACATTTTAAATACCGTACATCAGAAAAAACAGGACTCAGTTGGCCACGTGGACATCCAAAGGCACAATAAACTGTAACTGAGTGTAAAAGACAGAGGGAGATAGTGTTTCTTGAGGCGGCTGTCTGTGTAAGAGAAACTGTGATATGCGTATTATAGAACAGAGGTTTTCTCTTCACAGCTCAGAGAGAGAACAGCGGTATTCCCAGAGAGACTGATTAACCCGAGCCTGTCAAGAGTATGAAGGGGAAATGACGGGGGTCTCGCTGGGCCGTGTGTTACCGAACAAGGTGAAGGGCCTATCCAGAGGCTCCAGATACAGAACGCAGTTCAACAGGAAGTCCAATTTCAACCCTTTTTCAGCACTAGATTTGCATGACCTTTATTATCATCCAACACTAAATGCATTCAAAAAATTCCAGATGACATCATGTAATATAATACAAAGTAAAAGTTCTGCTATCATTTATTCACCATCGTGTCGTTCACGATGTATATATGACTCTTTCTTCTGTGGAACACAAATTAAATTATTTTGAGAAATGGCTCAGTGGTTTTGTGTCCTTACAATATTTTTTGTGTTTTGCAGAAAAAAGTCATACAGGTTATGTTTTTATTACTTTATCCATTTTTACACACTCAGCGGATCCCCTTGCATGGAATTCGCCATGTTGTTTCTACAGTAGCGCTAAACAGACAAACATTGTTTCGTAAATACGTTATCTCCTTCGGCAAAGAAGCGAAAACGTGATGACATTTTAGTTCCGCGTCAGCCACCGTAGTGCTTCAATAGGGAGGGGTGGGGTGAGCCGTTGGTTGCAACTTGCAACCTCAACACTAGATGCCATTCAATTTCGTATACTTGACTTTCAACGTTGATGTTTTCATCCTCTTACATGCTACCAGTCCCTACAGAACCACCGGTGGGTCCAATATCGCATCATCAAATCAAAGTCGACATATGGTATATTTTGGAAGTCTGAATTTGCTTAAATCTGCAAAAATCATGAAAATAGTTTTTTTCTGCGCCAACATGCACTCGAGTTTAAAGATGAGGTAACACGCAGTTATCACATTTTGAAAAAGTAAACACAACAGGAAAATAATGCATAGATTAACCAGGGTCAATTTGAATAATGTTTGACTATTAGATTAACCCATAAAGGACTAGATCTCAAAACCAGACCGTCTAACTGCTACAATGGCCCACAAGGGCAAAGTGACCTAAATGGAAACCCACACCTTCCTGAGGTCCAGGCGCCATACTGAAAAAAACACTTTCAACCCAAAAATAGCACGGCGTGTCAGCAAAGCCCACGAACCTGCACTGGAGAACTGTGATGGTGATCCACTCCAGCCATGGCCCTCCTGTAACCAAGAGATTTACTAGAAAGACATCAGATACAGAGTACATCATTTACCCTAAGAGGTGGACAAAACACTGCTCAAGAGACAGACAACATCGCTATCCGAGCATCATCGTGCTTTCTCCAGCGTTCCGCACCAATGGATCTTCATTAGAAATGATATGTTCCATCAGCAGCGTTTAAAATCAACTTGCTGGACCAGCTCAGGCCAAATCCCACCCCCATTGACTTTAATTATTTATACGTTTATAGCGCTGATTTTGGGCTTTCTCCTCGCTCCCCAGCGTATGCTTGTAAGAGGGGCGCATTTGTCTGTTATTTGCACTCGCTGTGGTACGAAACGCGGCCTGCAGCGTGTCAAAATCGTGTGCGAGGTCTCCAGAGAGGTGTCCTCAGCATTTACTGCATCCAAACATCTGATTTCTTTTTGCTTTGAGCATTAACATGTGTGTATGACAACGGCACATTCGACCAGAGCTCGGCAATGCTCTTACTGGTCAACCTGTAAGCTCCATCACAATCAATGGGTTTCCGCCAAACATGGACACATAGTGCATCAATCCAGACTGACACATGCATAAATGTCTACGTGTTGTGCATGCATGCAAATAAATCTAAATCTAACCTAAAGGATGTAAATGACATGCTTTTCAACATAAAATCTTCATTTTGAACGCAAACGTTAACTCGCCAAAGCCTATTTAGAGTTGAGAGATGTTTTAAACTTCAACACTTAATAGACTTCCTCAATGCAATAGACTAACAGATAGAAAGCTGGATTCTCGATTCTAACTTTACTAAGGTGTAATGCTGCGCTCTACTGGTCCATGCGTGATTTACATGTTTTTATTGTCAGCTAAAGAGAAGTACAGGCAAAACTAAGACTAATGTTGACTTTTTAAGTATGAGCTGTGAAGAAGAATAAAGTTATTGGTATAAAATCTGATTATATAGAAGGTTTTTTCCTGAATGTTTTAAACATCATTGTGACCGGTCTGTCTTGGGTAGAGATTGTCCCCTAGTGATAAAGTTTGTCTCTGCCTCCCTCTTGTGCTCAAACATGAAACACACAGATATGCAGGCCTAATTCACTTGTATTTGTCCTTTTGACAGCTATCAGAAACAGTACATTGCTTAACAAAAAGTGACAATTCTTTCATTATTATATTTCGTTTTCCTCATTTCCATGTAATCATAACTCCCACTCCTAAACAAAAGGTGTCTAAATGTTTTTTTCATGCTGTTAGTTCAACATCAACAGAACCCTTTGAAGTATGAAGCAAAAAAGGATACACAATGGTTCTTCCATGGCATCGCTGCAATGAACTCTCATTAGCACCTTTATTTTTAAGAGTGTAGACTCATGTGAAAAACATATATGTGTTTTCATAGATGTCCAGAGTAGCTCAACTGGTAGTTCTATGTTAGTAACACCAAGGTCATGAAACCCCACATGAAAACACACTTAGGCAATTCCATGCAAATGTCAACTTTAAAGCGGCCATAAAGCATAATGCATGTGAAAGTGACTTGTGCACATGCTCCTTCTACCGCTCTCCCTGTTTGATGCGCGTGTGCCGCGTGCTTTTCCGGGAGAATAGTTCAATAAGGGACTAAGAAAAGTTGTAACGATTTTTCATGTTCGAAAAAAACTTTCCTAAACCTGTACGAACACTGGTGGAGTGTATCAAGCACAGAAAAACTACGTAATACTTCCAACTAGTTTTGTGACGAGTGGACCATGTTAAACACGAGAAGACGTTTAACATTGTAAAGAAGTCAGAATGCATAACACACCGTTGCACCACCCCTTTAAGATAATAAAACAGGGTTTTATCTAACCTTGCCGATGGCTCAGATGCCAATATTTGGTTATTTAAATACCCACCTGAAGTCTCTCTTAAGTTAAGTATTTTTGTGGTTATAAAGCATGATTGTCCGTAGTCAGGTGAATTGTCACATCCATAACAGAACAGTCACATTCATAATGACCCACATTCATAATAATCTGATACATGAAAAAAAAAACTTTTTATTTGATCCTCCATGAGGAGCCATTCCTTCTCCATTCTCCATGTCTGGTTTGTGCATTTTAAATGTCTCTTTTAGATTTAGATATTGAGAGATTTACATATTTTTTCGGAGCTCTGGATTTAAAATATAAACCGATGATTTATTTATTGGTAATAAATACATTCTCTTCGAATTTATATTTCAAGGTTTAACTTAAAATCTCACATCCACAACGAATTGCCCACACATAGTAATAAAATATCTGCTAAATGCATAAATGCACATGATATTCTCGTAAATCACATATGCTGACAAACAAGAGCAGAATATACAATAGTTTAAGAATAGGAGGTCCAAACCAGGGGATTACAGAGTGCACAAGGTGAATATTGACACTTGATCAATGTTCAATAATCCGCTCGACAGAGTGCAGGTGGATTTTATCTGATCCCAGACTGTTGCCACTGTTAATGGGCACATTGAGAAAATAATACCCCATGAGGGGCAAATGTCAGTCTCGCTTCCAGGAGCACAAGACGGTTTATCAAAACGAAAGATAAAACATGCCGGTTCGTAAAAAAAGACAAGAACAACTATCAAAATAAACACAAATGCTCAAAGCCTAAATGTCAAGACACAGATACACATCTGCAACAACAAGCTTTGCCTATAGGTGCGTTTCCACCCGTGGTACAGTATTAGCTCTATTGACTTGCCTAATGGAAGCCAAAGGTCCCATCCCAAAGGAGTTTCCCACTAATGGGAAAGTATTGAGTGCTGTCGAAGAGGATGCGTTGACTTCATATGGCAGGCATAGCACTAAAGCTCTTTAGCACTGTGACAGGATTTTTAACCATAAGAAGGATTAGAGCGTTAGTTTATGAAAGCTCCTTAATGACGGTGAATGGTGACTGTAGAGACGGAAGCATCTCAGGAGGGTTTGTGGGTCCTGGACTGCAGGGTATTAGATCGTTTTTTAATTCTTCTGGCTTAATTACATTCGCAATTTTATAAATCTGACTTTTTAATTTTGGATTTATATTACTACGTTAGTAACTTTTATTGGTTACTGTTAGGTCTCCACATTATGGAAGAAAATTAATTATGAAATAACTATGTAATGTAACGTACAATATTCAATATAGCGCTTTTCAAGCAGCTTTACATACATCATAATTAAAAATATATATATAATAATGGTAGTGAGGGTATATGGTTTTAGAATATATTTGTTTAAGTTAAGAGACAGTTCACCCAAAAATGAGTCGCGCATGAATTATTTACTCAGCCTCAGGTTGTTCCAAACCTGTATAAATGTCATTGTTCTGCTAAACACAAAGGAAGATATTTGGAAGAATGTCAGTAAAAAAACAGATCTCATCCCCCATTTGCTGCCAAAGAAGGGAAAATAAATACTCGACATGAGTATTTACCATTTTTGCATCAACTGTATGTAACGCGCATGTAAGTTCTTAAATGTAAATTGTATATTTATGGATTAAACAAAGTCATCAGTCTCACAGTGAGTAGGCAAGTGGCAACGGTGGCAAGGAACCAAAACTCCACTATAGATGTTCATATGTGTATAAGAGTGGAGAAAACAAACCCTTGGGAGCAGGGGCGTCATTTTGGTAATTCATATTTTATTGCAGTATTTATTGCAGGGACACCGACGTCGGAAAATGGCTCCTTCTTTTAGAAAAATGTGTTAAAACAATGCCACTTTATCAGTAGCTCTTCAGTAGTGTAGTGCGAAAGACGAGCTCACTCTTCAAAATTTTCATATTACATATCAGATCTGCTTCCATTTGTTTTTAAACTATATGATGTTTTCATCAATAGATTGTTTAAAGTGTATTGTGCTTCATTATATGTGGGGACGGAGTAGCATCATGTATGATCGGTCAGGAATTAATAAATATATGCGAGACCGTCATGTCTAGGTAAAGCAGAAAGATTGCAATGAAGATGCCTTGGCTTTAGGTGAATTGACATCACTGCTTGGGAGAGAACAAACTCAACCGGGAGAGCCAGTTCTCCTCTGCCATATTAAAATCGCACTGCTGCAACTACAGAGAAGGATTATTGTGAACTGTAAGATAATGTGCCAAACTTTGATGCTTTAAGTTAGTAAAGTCAATTGAAAAAATATTTAAATAACTTTTCGAAGTATTTAAATCATCGTTGCAAAGTGTTTTTAATGGATAGTTCAACCAAAAATTAACTTTCTGTCATCAGAACATTCTTTTCATTTTAAACCCATTAGACTTTTCTTCTTCTGCAGATCACAAAAGACAATATTTTGAAAAATGTTGGTAACTGAACAACGGCATTGGTTTTGTGTCCATGAATACGGCAAAAGAATGAACGTTAAACGGCTGTAAAACCACATGATGACAGAATTTCCATTGGGTGAACTGTTCCTTTAATACAAATATTGCAATATACACATTAGTAATATTCTGATAATTTTGCTTAATTTTGCAGCCTTAGCTTAATATAATACGTTTTTTAATAGAATTAAAAAAATATAAAAAACAAATAGTTAAATATTAAAATATGAATATTTATTTTACTTTTGTTTACTCTGACCAGCTGAGTAGAAATCACAGGTTAATATATTTCTTCATGCCTATAAAACTGTCACGGATTGTAAGGAAGAACCCGGGCGCAGGCAGTAATCGAAGGGTTCACAGAAAACTTTATTTAATGTAAACCAACAACCCACAATAGGAAAGCACGATCACTTAAACAATACAAACTAAAACTTCCCACGAGTGGGCAAAATAAACAAAGTTCAAGAATTATAGATAATAAGTCACAAACAAGAATGGGGGAAGACCAACAGGAACACAGACTCTCTCTCTCTCTCTCTCTCTCTCTCTCTCTCTCTGGAGCCACGAACGGGGATGCAGGATCATGACAAAAAACACAATTTTAAACTGAAATTTGAGTTTCCTCTATTTTCAATATTGCAATTTTATACATAAACTTTCTGAACTTTTTAACAATATTTCCTATTTTCTGCACTTTTTATTGATTGATATACCTAACCTGGTCTATACTTTTAAGAATGGATGGATGAATTGATGTAGCCTCCATCAGTTTCTCGTTTTAAAATAATCTTTGTGTCGTTTATCCTTTAGCACACATCCTTGCCAGTCATCCTTATTTTGGCAGTGAAGACAGGTCACGGCCCCAGACGACAGGTGGATGACTATGATAACACAGACATCCTCAGAGGCAGAGAACGAGAGAAAGGGCAGGAGAGAAAACAACCGTGCAGAGAAAGAGTTAAGCGCAGCCAGTCTCCTGTTTCTATCTGTCGCTTTATATCGCTCTCGTGCAGGACGTCAGTGAAGCTGCGACGCGGGTGGCGCCAGGCGGTACAATGGAGCCATGGCAAACTGATAAGCTCGGAAGCCATTGTGTGACAGGTTTGGGGGCTGCACTGGAGAAGCACAAAGACCCCGATACAGCTTCAGTGATAAGACAAGTCACATCAGACGGACGAGGCTCGGTCTTTGGTTTGTGGACTGTTCAGGTTACTGGACTTCCTAAACATAACATAGAGAGGGAATTTATAAACCTTTAAAATTTTTAACATCAAAAACAGATTAAAGATAAAAATCTCATGCTTATATACCAGAATGCAGCTAGTTTTTCATTGTGAACAGTGCACGTACAGTACAAGACTTTATGAACACATGTATACATGTATATGTATACAAAAACTGGGGAAAATATCATTTAAATTGTTGGCGAATTATTCTGTTTATTATACAATTTGATGTATTTCCCATAGTTAAATTTGTATTATTTTATCATTTTGATGGGTGTACCGCTATTATAAAACGTGACCCAAAACTTTTGAATGGTAATTATACCTTATTGCGGGCACTTTATGTTCTGAAACCAAAAAGCACGCCAAGTTCAGTATGTTTACAAAACAAAATTAACTTCCGACTTTGAAAGGATTTTAGAAACTTTGGAAAAGGTGAACGAAGGTTAATTGAGTTACAGATCTTTTCTTGTGCTCACCTGGCCTTTTTGGAGGACAGGCTCAAGGTGAGCTGGTGTTCTTCTTGTGTGCTCAGCGGTTTGAGTGACTTTGTTTTGGTCTGTTTTTTCAGCTTTTTCCCTGAGCTGGCAGGTTTTAGATGAAGACCCCCCATTCTGCGTGCCAGCCGTTTAAAGTGTATTTTCTCGGCGCCATATGGCGGACGATGCAGCTTGCCCCGCTCCTTAACGTCAACAGTCAGTGATTAGCATGTTTGGGCTACCCAAAGAGAAGAGAGAAGGTGTGTGTGTTAATATTAATCATTGTGGTGCATCTGTGCTACCAGTGGAGGCATGGCAGGATGCCACGGCGCTGCCCTCGTTTTCTGCTCGGGCGGCTGCGTAATGACTCGGCCTTTACCTGCACATCAGGCGCAATGATCGCTGTGACCGGCTGACCCATCTGATGTGATCATAAAGAAAACTAGTCGGTAAACCCAGAATTATGACACAAAAACTGATGAAAAAGGAGGCATCTGTTCCTGTATCTCAGTTCATGTTGTGTGAGGGTTGTGTTAGCAGCACAAATATCAAAAGTTTAAACCCATGGATGCAAGGTTGTAAAAACATCATCAAAAATGGGTCAAAATGTGATGTAATGTTTC
Source organism: Barbatula barbatula (assembly GCF_947034865.1). NCBI lineage: Eukaryota > Metazoa > Chordata > Actinopteri > Cypriniformes > Nemacheilidae > Barbatula > Barbatula barbatula. The sequence goes on along the minus strand of NC_136770.1, from coordinate 4,401,212 downwards.
TTTTGAAAGATTATTTGTCCCTTTTCACTGATGCATTTAGCATTTCCTTTGCCTAAAGATTTCACAATGTTGCCTCTACAAATTAAAAGAACTGTTGGCCATTACTGTATGTTTAGAATAAGAAAATGTGTGGTACTATCTGACAGATATGAGTGAACTTGTCCTGAGATCTCACGTCTGTCTCTGTGACAAGATGTTTATCATAAATATCATGGTAAACGGCCAACACTGTAATACTATGCTTAATTTTCATAGGGGACTAGTCAGAAATGCCTTTCAAATGGCAGTCATTTTCCAATGGTAACAAATAGTAGGTTAACATAGCAAGATATAAAACAAATATCAGTAATATTTTAAACATTTTGCTTCATCCAACCATGCAGATTAAGAACATAATTCTTTAGTTATTATAGCCACAATTAGTGAAATTAAAAGCGGCCCCATATTTTACATACTGTGGCGAGCCAGGCGGGTTCCCTCACGGCTCTGGTCCCGCTTTGCTCCTTACAATTACCTTTCAATTATAAATTTTTCTTCAGATGAGTAAAGTACTGTAATAAAATCAAAAAAGTTTTATTTGAATGTTAAGACGTTTATTACACGCTCAGGACACATACAATCATACTTACCTGCCTTTGCTGGTCTGTCGAATCAGGCGTGTGGTCAGAGCAAGGGTCGAACCAGAAGGTCCTCCAAAATCTAACTAGTGATAAAGAATTACTGTTATTACTGTTATTTTAGTCAGTTCCACTAGTTATATGCATAAATAAGATGTATATAATATAAAGAATGTTTTCATGGTAGCTCTGAGGGGTTTTTATTTTCTGATACCAATAACTTTAACTTCTCACAGAACGTTTATCAGAATAAATACATTAACGTTACCCATGTCATTTACTTCCATCGTTTGCCCTCCTATTTTATCTTGTTAGTTTACTTGCTTATAAACACAAACAAAATTAAACAGAAAAAATTGTCCTCTTCCGCATGCGTAACCAATGATTGCGAGAGGAAACTCAAAAGCCAATTAGCATAAAGTTCTTCGTGTGGTCAACACTGGGACCAGCGCGACAGGTGTAACAACACTTTTAAATGTAGGCTTTTACATATCAGCTTCCTTTACAGATCGCCACTGCTGCAGGCGTTGTTATTATACTCGCAAGTTGCACAAGATGGCGCCGGTTAGCTTTTGGGGCAGAAGTCATTTTTGGTCGCATAATACTATATGGTATACGGAGGATTTTTGGCCGGCAAATCGAGGTGTTTTTTAGCTTAAATAAAAGAAGAAAGTAATCGATATGACAGATCCTCTTTACATTGTTGAGTAACACACGACCGGAAATAAGCGGACTCTGGCGTGGCAAAAGCTCACCAGCGCCATCTTGTGCAATTAGCCCACTATATATTATCACTCTCTAAGCTTTATACATGAGTCCCTTCGAGATTAAGGAAATCTTCTTCCCCTCAGCTATTAGATTCTTAAACAGGTAGCTAGGTAGTGGACCTACCTATCTCAGAGAAGATTTGTAATGTTATTGCTGTTATTACTACCATTGTATATTTGCTAATGTAACTCATGTAGCCTCATCTCCATTTGCACATCTGTTACTGTTAATGCTGCTATTGTTATCATGTACACAATTTCCATTCTTCTGTGTTCCGGCACTATTGTTTTTTGCACATGAGTTAAAACATTTGCATGCTGTACATTTGCATATATAAATATCATATACATAGCATATGTTTTGTTTTTATTATTATGTTTCAGCATAGTTTTTATTATTATGTTTCTTACATTGTATGTATGTATGTGTGCGTGTATAGGTTTGCACCCTCTTGGCATTCATTGTGGACAGCAAAGTAAGATTTTCATTGCTCAGGGAAACTTGTTTCCTCACCGGACATATGACAATAAACACTTTGAATTAACAATGCATTTACAGTTTTTTTGTATAGTTACAGTATTTGTATAGTTAGTATGGCGTGATGATTATACGAGAGGCACAATGTCTGCAGTTCGCATGATTAAGTTAGCCAGTATGTTACAAGAGGTCATGTGAAGGATTTATGATATTGCGACACATGGCAAACCTTTATTGCTTAATATGTTTTACTATGGCATCCACATTCATTTCCGTTTTAAAATGATTGTATGTTGTATTGTTACATTTATGCACACAGATTACAGAATTGACAGCAGTTACTACGATTGGCAGTTGTTAAGACCCTCTAGAGGTGCAAGTTAACTTATAGCTTTTCTTTCACCTTTTTAGTGCTGCAACCATGGCTATTGTATTCGGGCGCTCCTTGATAACCTTGAAGTCATTTATTTTACTGAAGGCTGTAAGAGACTCCGTAAGCTCCAATTAAAATACATACATTGTCATCCATGTATGCACATAATGTGAAGGAGTGAATTTGTACGGACGTTATTGTTGACTACAGATTTCATTTGCTCTCCGTTGTTGTCTCTGTGTGAGAAGCATCGAGATATCACTTAAAATTTTCTTTCTTATAGGTGTTCCAGTAAAGATAAATTCGAATTATTCCCATATGCAGGTAAGCTGTGATGAGTATCAAATTCAAGTGTCAGTTTGAGGAGTAAATGGATATCTTATCTTTAAGTGTGATGTGTTTCTGGTAATGGCATGTTAAGGCATTGCTGTTTTTCATGTTTAATTTGATTCATTAAGAGTGAATTAATGAATCGCTTTGTGGCAAGTTAAAGTGTGGTTAGTGATAAAGTTGATCATGCTCAACTGACCACAAACACAGGCTGCGGTATTCCTTCATTAAACTGCTTTAGAAATGAAAAGACATAAAATAAGACAATACACTGCTAATTATTCGCTCAGAGTACCTCGTAATTATTGATGATTATCCTAGAACTCCAATTAACAGGAAAGCTTCAGCATGGTAACGGAGTGCTGTTGCCATCGCCCTTTTTGCAAGCACATGTGAATCTCAGATGAATGCGTAGCGAAAGATTAGGCTAGCAGGAAATAAGAGAAAGACAAATAATGGGACGATAATGTGTATCAATGCAATGCGAAAGAACGGATATAGAGTTTTTACGCATTGTAAGTATTTGTACAGTATGGGCCTTTTTTGACATTCCACAATAAACATCTTGCATTACATTTACGCATTTGGCAGACGCTAAAGCGACTTACATGGTATCATCCTATACATTTATACATTGGTATCTGCAATCCCCTGGGACCGAACACACAACCTTGCATTGTCAACGCAATGCTCTTACCACTAAGCTTCAGGAAAGCGCCATTGTGGTGCAGTGGTTGGCATAGAGACTATAAAACACGTTTCCAAATTCGACTGTATTTGCGGCGGAAATTCATCAGTACAACATTGGTACTGTGTAGTTTAGTAGCATGCAATTCTAAAAGTACTGTCGTCTTGCAGACAATAATCTCTGTTCAAGTGCCCTTTTTGCAAGTGCGTGTGAATCTCAGATGAATGCGAAGCGAACGGTTAAGCTAGCAGGAATAAGAGAAAGACAAATAATGGGATGAAATTTGACTGTGGCGGAAATTCGTCTAATGGTTGGCAAAAGCTACCATGTTGGCATATTTACAGATATTTCCCGGGTTTCTAGGAACCACAAACAAGTCTACACTACGTAGGTAGTCATATACTACCCAGCTATATTTTACAAGGCTTTACTTGCAACAAAGTTATATTTTTTGCCAACTGCAACAATGTGCTTTGTGCTGCAATAGGCTATTGGCACTCAAGAAACCGATGAAATTCAATTTTGTGCAATATTAATGTCTTGGTACTGTGTCTTTGTCGTGATTCTAGTATTTGTCTTGGCTGTCTGTACTGTGTTGTTGTGTCAAACTCGTTCGGAGTCTGTTTGACAGCTCCGCACGTGTTTGGTGTCTACGTCATTGCCCGCCCCCGTGTCTCCACCAGGCTTTCCCCGCACCGGGTTTCCATCACCTTATCACTTTACCACTTAGTCATTTAATATCTCATGCCCCTTTACTCGTTCCCCTAAGTAATCATTTAATCATTCTCACCTGTAGCTTGTTCCCACTGTTTGGTTCCCTTCTATTTAGTCCCTCTTGTCCTCTCGTTCTTTGTCAGATCGTTGTATGTGTGTACTCTCGTTCCTGGCTCCTCTTGTCATAGTCTTAGTAAAAGTCATAGTCACAGTCCTGTTATTTATTTTCTTAGTCTAGTCCAAGTCCTCGTAGTTCTGTTCGCTTGCTTTCAAGTTTTGTTTTTGTTTGCCCATTAGTTAGCGTTAGCGCTCTGGACCTTCGTGCTGGCTCATCTCCACTCGGCAACCCGCATCTCTCGTTTGGCTGGCCGGCGGGACGAAGCTCTCCCCGCCGTGCGCCTTCTCCGCATCTAACACTTCTCCCGGTCTGGGTCTTCAAGCAGCTCTCCCGTGAGTGCGTGTGGTGCCAGGGTGGATTATCTGCCTTGTTACAATAAAGATCTCTTATTTGCCCTGCATCTGAGTCTCCGAATCTTCTTCCTCGTCTCAGTGTCATGACAGAACGATCTGACCAAACTGGAGACTCAGCAGGGATGGATTTGCTTCGCAATGCCATCCAGCAGCAGGGAGTTGCTCTCGGACAGCAAGCCACACGCTTAAATGTCACGGCTCAAGATGTGGGAGTTCTTGCTGGTCAAGTCACGGAGTTAGCAGCACTGGTCACGGAACTATGCAGGGAACTTGTGGTGAGTCGCGCTTCTCCCGATCCCGCGGCACGGGGACATCTAGCCAAGACAGAGCCCCATGTCAACAGTCCTCCGACTTTCGGTGGAGAGCCCAATGCCTGCCGTCCTTTCCTCTCTCAGTGCGCGCTCGCCTCCTCTCTCCAGCCTCGTCGCTACGCTACTGAAGAGTCCAGAGTGGCGTTCGTCTTGACTCTGCTGACGGGTCGAGCAACAGAGTGGGAGACGGCTGTGTGGGACGCTCGGGCTTCGTGTTGTCTCTCCTTCGTGGACTTTCGGGCAGAGATGACGAGCCTTTTTGACCGTTCAGCCCAGGGGGATCAGGCGGCCGCTCAGCTCTCGCGTTTGTCTCAGCAGTCTAGTCTGGATGGGAAGGTGCATCCTTGTGCCTTTTACTCCCATCGCCTCAGCCCTGCCGAGCGAAACTACGACATAGGTAACAGGGAGCTTTTGGCGGTTCGACTGGCCTTGGGTGAGTGGCGTCACTGGCTGGAGGAGCAGCACAGCCTTTCTTGGTCTGGATGGATCATAAGAACCTGGAGTATATCCGTTCAGCCAAGAGACTTAACTCACGCCAGGCCTGCTGGGCACTCTTCTTTGGTCGATTTCGCTTCACCATCTCGTACCGTCCGGGTTCTAAGAACGTCAAGCCTGACGCGCTCTCTCGTCTCTTCGAGGTCCAGGGGGGTGAGCCTCCGGCTGTTGCCATTCTCCCCAGGGAGATGGTGGTCGGAGCGATCACTTGGGATCTCGAACGGCGAGTGGAGCAGCCGGTCGAGAGGTGCAAATACCGGGAGAGTGTCTGATGGGAAGGTTGTTTGTTTCCGTTGAGGCTACGTCCCGAAGTCCTGCAGTGGGGTCACTCCTCCAAGTGGGTCGGCCATCCAGGTAATCGGGGTACCCTGGCTTCCGTCCATCAGCGGTTTTGGTGGCCCTCCATGTTCTCTGATGTTAAACAGTTTGTGTTGGCTTGCCCCGTCTGTGCCCAATGTAAGTCCTCTCATCGTCCTCCTGCTGGTCTGCTACGCCCGCTTCCTATCCCCTCCCGCCCATGGTCACACATCGCCTTGGATTTCGTCACTGGTCTTCCTCCCTCTGGCGGCAACACCGTCATCCTTACCGTGGGTGACCATTTCTCCAAAGCGGCCCATTTCATTCCTTTGCCCAAGCTCCCCTCTGCCCGGGAGACTTCTCAACTGATGGTGGACCACGTCTTTCGGTTACATGGGTTACCCTCTGACGTGGTATCCGATAGGGGGCCTCAGTTCACGTCCCGGTTTTGGAAGGAATTCTGTAGACAGATCGGGGCCTCTGCGATTCTGTCTTCTGGTTTTCATCCCCAGGCAGTGTGAGCGAGCCAACCAGGATCTCGAACGTAGACTCCGCTGTTTAACATCTCAGACCCCCGGTACCTGGAGCCAACAGCTCGCCTGGATTGAATATGCTCACAATTCCCTTCCGGTCACCTCCTCAGGTATGTCTCCCTTTGAATGTTCTGTGGGTTATCAACCGCCTTTGTTCCCCTCTCAGGAGCTCGATGCTGCGATTCCCTCTGCTCTGGCTTTCGTTCTGCGCTGTCGTCGCACCTGGACGAGGGCCAGAGGGGTTCTGGCCCGAACCTCTCAGAGAACCAAGACAGCGGCCGATCGGCACCGGACCTCTCCCCCGACCTATGTGTGTGGTCAGTGGGTATGGCTCACCACGTTGGACCTCCCTCTCCAGGTGCCCTCTCAAAAGTTGGCTCTCAGGTTAATTTTGCCATTCCGTATCACCAAGGTGGTTAATCCGGTGGCCGTTCGGCTCAAGCTTTCTCCTAATCTTGGTCGTGTTCACCCTGTTTTTCATGTTTCCAGGGTCAAACCCGTTGTCATTCCCCCCCTCAACCCTGCTAGTAAGCGCCCCTCCCCTCCTCCCCCACGGCTCGTGGACGGTTCCCCGACTTACACCGTCAGGAAACTGTTGGATGTTCGTCGGGGCCGGGGGTTTCAGTATTTGGTGGACTGGAAGGGGTATGGCGCAGAGGAGAGGTGTTGGGTGCCGTTTCGCGACGTCCTGGACCGGACACTCAATGTGGATTTCCACCGGAAGCAAGGTAACTCCTTATGCGTCATGTGACGCCGGTGGGGGGGGGGGTACTGTCGTGATTCTAGTATTTGTCTTGGCTGTCTGTACTGTGTTGTTGTGTCAAACTCGTGCGGAGTCTGTTTGACAGCTCCGCACGTGTTTGGTGTCTACGTCATTGCCCCGCCCCCGTGTCTCCACCAGGCTTTCCCCGCACCGGGTTTCCACACCTTATCACTTTACCACTTAGTCATTTAATATCTCATGCCCCTTTACTCGTTCCCCAAGTAATCATTTAATCATTCTCACCTGTAGCTTGTTCCAGCTGTTTGGTTCCTCTCTATTTAGTCCCTCTTGTCCTCTCGTTCTTTGTCAGATCGTTGTATGTGTGTACTTTCGTTCCTGGCTCCTCTTGTCATAATCTTAGTAAAAGTCATAGTCACAGTCCTGTTATTTATTTTCTTAGTCTAGTCCAAGTCCTCATAGTTCTGTTCGCTTGCTTTCAAGTTTTGTTTTTGTTTGCCCATTAGTTAACGTTGGCGCTCTGGACCTTCGTGCTTTGCACGGTGCTGGCTCATCTCCACTCGGCAACCCGCATCTCTCGTTTGGCTGGTCTGCGGGATGAAGCTCTCCCCGCCGTGCGCCTTCTCCGCATCTAACACTTCTCCCGGTCTGGGTCTTCAAGCAGCTCTCCCGTGAGTGCCGTAGGGTCGAGTCGTCTCCCCGCGGACTCCCGTGGTTTCTAAGATCCTTCGTTCCTGTTCTCCCTAAGTGGGTTTCGTGTTCTCCCGTAAGTCGCGACGGGTCGAGACCCCTCCCCGCCGGGTTTACGTGGTTGTGTCTCCAGGCTGGTGCCAGAGTGGATTATCTGCCTTGTTACAAAAAAGATCTCTTGTTTGCCCTGCATCTGAGTCTCCAAATCTTCTTCCTCGTCTCAGTGTCATGACAGTCTTTCAGTAGCATGTTATTCTAAAAATACAGTTGTTTTACAGACGATAATCTCTGTTCTGTGTCTTGTGTGATATCTTGTCTTAGACTGGTTAATTTACAGGATGTCCATAATTAACACTTCCAAACTGTACTGGTTAAACAGAGTCATGTAAGTATGTTTTGATGTTTCATTTGATTATCATCATTATAATATGTCTCGCTTTGTCTTCCGACATAATTTGCTTTAATTTGCTCTCGCGCGGCAATCAAAAAGCCTGCGGTCTTTCCCCGAGGATTTGAGCCTCTTAATAAGATACAACCATGGCCACCGTTTCCTTGATGGTGTCATCTCCATAATTAGAATTCTCATTATTTGTGCGCCTACAAAACCCAATCTACAGTTGCTTTAAGATCAAATGCATGAAACTGCAAGATCATATTATGATACAGAAACAAGACAACCTTGTTCGAATGTTCCCTGCTGGCTTTACGAAGGCACAGAGCTGTGATGATACTCGTTGATATCAGGTGGTGTGTCATTTAGTATGTGTACCTAATGTTGTATTTGGATTGCAATGAGGGCGAGCAAATAATGGTGAATTTTCATTTTTTCGTAAACTCTCCATTTAACTATCCATAAAATGCTTTTAAGACCAAGTGGACTAGTTTATAATAACATTTAATTGAATATTGTTGCGGTGTCTACTTGTTGGCTAGTATGGATTGTGGAAACCCTGTCGTGTGTGTGGAAACAGTCCGTGGTGAAATCCCTGTGCATTGTGGGTACACTCCAGGAGAGGTCTTCCAGCTAACTTTTGTAAGAAACTGAACATCGAATTAAAATAATCGAGCCACCCCATCTCCTGATCCAGTATTACCATGGCGATATGTAATAGAGCATTTGAGAACACGTGGCAGTTAGAGCTCAATTATCTCAGCGTGACCTTGACGATGTCATAGGAGCAGACATGTTCTTTTACAGCATGAGGCAGAGAGCACAAAGATTACGAACCCAAAAAAAGGAGACATGTTTTTTTTGCATTACATTTTGAGAAAGATGTTGTAATTTGTTTAACCATTAACCTTTGCAGAGGTTATTCTGAAATTATAAACAATTATGAATTAAACATATGGTGTTATCTACACACTTTAAGATTTAGATGAGTTTGCCATAAATGCGAATGTGTAGTCGGCCTCTGTCATGCTCTGTTAAGGGGATAGTTTACCCAACAATGACAATTCTGAAATTGAATTCTGAAAACAAGAAAACGTTGCAACACAATAGGACAAAATGAAATGGATCAAACTGTGCATTTTTTTATTTTATTAATTAAAAACTTTTAATGGGACGCCATTGGTGAAAGATGCCCAGTTCAGATACTATTTATATCTGGATGTGTTTTTTCTAGTACTCCACAGCCTTGGCATTGTTAGAAAATATATAAATAAGAATACAAATATATGTTCTATTACAGTATATGTATAGGCCGAATGTGTGAGTATCTACTGCATGATTTTTCTTAACTATACTTTACAATCAGCAGATGGCAGTCTAACACTGCCACACAAGTATCTCTCAATCTCTCTCTCTCTTTCCACAAACCCCCCCGCTCACACTCTTTCTTTCTGTTTGCTTAGGGAGGTGGGACACTAGAGATTCATTAAATGTAACTACTACCTGGGCTTAGTGCACAGGGCTCAAATGAAGTGGCACTAATATGGGGATTACATCAACAAATCCACCTTAGCTTCTCTGCCATCGTCTTCTCACAGGTGAAGAAGCAGCGAGGAAGACTCCAACGAGGGCACCATCTTCCGCCCCACTCGTCACCTTTAATGAGTAACAAGCGTATTTTATTTTTTCTGCCAAAGCACTATTCACAGAATTATGAAGGAATGTTATGGATCGCGAGGCTTTATTAGTTAATAGGAATGCTTTTGATTTTTTTTTTTATATTTTTTATATCAATCGAGACTTCTGCGTAAACTTGCAAAAGGTCTGAACGTTGATAAGTGAAACATGAAAGATCATCCTTGTGTTGTAAAAGAGAGTTGTCATTGATTGATCCATCCTGAAAATGGGAGGTATTTTGTTTAAAAATACAAAATAAACGTGTCTTGGTAATGAGGAAAATAAACCAAAATACAAAGGTGTTCTGAAAGAAAACAGCCTAGCGCAAATTACTGATAAACAAGCAACGCTTGTGTTTTTTGCTGAAATGTTATCGATGTGTACATTTTTTTCCCATATGCACATATGTTCCCATTTGCTGTTAACTGTTTACATTCTCTGCATGACTGTTTAGAATGACTAAATGTACATTTGTTTGTATGGATATATGTGCACTTTAATGTAAGAGCCAAAAATTCGTCCTACAGCCGTATAATGACAATAAAAAGCAATTCTATTTGATTATTTTCTGCTTGTGGCCAGTTTTGTTGTGGAGGGCTTTTATGTTTTTCTTCTTTGGCTTTTGATGTTACAGTTCTTTCACGGGGCTGATAGTTTCTAGTATTTTTCTCCAGGTCCGGCGTGATCAGTCATGTGACATTTGCGGCTTGAGTGATTGGCCGAAAAATATTTCAGAACTGGATGCCCACAAAGCAAAGATGGCAAAACACTGGTTGTGTGATTCCGAGCGACTGCCTTTGAGATGAATGGGAATCCTAATGGACGGCTCTCTCCAGGTGTTATTGACTCAATTGGATGTGTGTATCGATTAGTCTTATCAAAGGGAATTCCACAAATATGGGCATCTGAATTATTGATGGACGTGAAACGCATTCCCCTAAGGCATGTGAACTTTCCCAATGTCGAATGAATCTTTCAGCTCTGCTCAGCGGAAGGGAACAGAATAAGAATTCAGTGTTCCTGAGATGCTATTTTTAACTTGACGTGTCATCTTAAAAAAGCAGTTTGTTGTAGCATAATGCTAAAAAATGGTACGAGGTTGTAAAAGACGCTGTAAAGACGTCAAAAATTCAGCCTGAATTACAGAGTGCATAACTTTTCCCCGATGTCATCCAAACCTTTGTAATTTTCCTCCTTTCTTAAAACTCAAAGAGGCCATCTTTTCTATACAAAAAGAGAACAGAGAGAACAGCGCAGTGGGGGGTTGTAATGATGTCAGAATTGTCATTTACGGGTGAACTGCCCCTTTCAGGGGCACAAGGAGACCTCATCAGATGGGAAGATAACATGGTTAGATATAATGAACCTGTGACAGGGCCCAGAATTGAACATCAGAATATTTGCTGCAGATATGTTATCCTTAGACCTCTGCCTGTATCATTTATTCATACATTTCAGACACAATAACACAGCGACAGGTGTGAGTGTTTTTCCCGGTTCTGAAGAGCAAACAGGCGTCAACCACACCCTGAGCTTTCGAGGATAGAGTTATCTGACAGTTCTGGTCTGACAGCCGTATTCCTTTGACACTTCATTAATTTACATTAATTAACGGTCACACGTACAGGGCTCTTCGCCTCAGCCGACAGGAAATGTCAATGACAAACAAGCATCTGTGGAGCCCGTAACGTGGGGCCTAATGGAACACATAGATCTCTGTTGCCACACTTGTGACAATCTGAGAATATTCAAGGAAATGAGAACTAATGTCTCAATCAGGATGGCTTCTACCTAAGATCAGACAACTGTTTAATATCTGCACATTTCTTGCCTTCAAAAAGAATAATTTTGGCTGGAACGGCTCATGCAGAAAAATCTTTAGTTAAGAATGTTGTATGTGCTGTTGTGTAATATTTATGTAAAAGAAGCAATCGCTGCTGTCACGTGTAACCCTTCATATTTCATTTCGTGCCCCACACTTTACTGGGTTAATATAATTTACTGCATTCTATCTTCTTCAAGGCTTCTTCTTCTACTAAAACAATTATTTAGTTGGTTTCAATTATTAATTTAGTAAAAGCTCATGCTGCAATACAAACCTTCATAACTGGTTAAAACATTTCATTGCTCGGGTGTTGCTCTTTCTAAATGTCTAGAAGGTTTTTAAGAATGGTAAAGGTTCCGCGGACGGTCTAATGAACAAATTAAGAACTTTCTTGATGCAAAAAGACTATTTTACTACTATGCAAAATAATATTTCTTTTCTGAAACCTCCAAGCCCAGGTGAAATATTTTTTTTTTCTTTAGCATTTCTTCAGAAATACACAACCCGCTAACATCGTTGTTTATTGCCTTGATGTTCTGAGAGCACTGCTTGGTTGGTGGCATTACAAAACATTAACATTTACATTTAGCAGAAGCTTTTATCCAAAGCGACTTACAAAGAGTTCGGGGAGCAATAAGCGATATAAAAGAGCGATAGTACAATAGGTGCTAATACAAAGTTACTAGTTTCAACAAAAGCTAGACCACTACGGTTGAGAGAAGAGAGAGGTTTTTATTTCATTTGTATTCACAGAAGAGGTGGGTTTTAAGTACTTTTTTGAAGGTTGTGAGAGATGTGGTTGACCGGACCGCGTTAGGAAGAATAAAAGCACTCACTGTGCTTTGTTTATAAAAACAGACCGAGAAAATAACTTGATTCATGTCAAAGGGACAGTTCACACAAACATTTCAATTCTGTCATCATTTACTCACCCTCAAGTTGTTCTTTATGTGTATCAATTCTGATGAAGACAGAGACGGATATTTGGAAGACTGCTTGTAACCAAACAGTTCTTCCTTTTTGTTTAACAGAACAAAAAAATTTAAGAAAGCTATTTTTTTCTCGACCATGGTAGTCAATTGTGGCCAAGAACTGTTTGGTTACAATCATTCTTCCAAATATCTTTCTTTGTGTTCATCAGAACAAATACGTTTATACAGATATGGATTTGAGGCTGAGTAAACGATGCAGAATTTTCATTTTCAGGCATACTGTCCATTTAATATGAGCCCTCGCAAAATCATTTTTTAAAAACATCACTTTTTTCCATTTAAAGTGATGTACAGTAACCGGATCATGCTAACGTGTCAAACTTTGACCCTTTCGAAACCTCTCATGCTAAAGGCGTTTAAATGTGCACGTGAGTTGATTTAACTCGGTTTATTTGCCATCTCCTCAACTCTCCACAAGTTCACGCGTGGAAACGCTGAAGGAAAAAATAACATTGAGATCCCTCGGCTTGGGGCTGATGGATTATTGAAGCCCGTTCAGACACTTTGGGGCTTCATGTGGAACGTGGGAAGTTAATAAGCAAATAAATTTCAGATTCATCATGCAAATTTGGTCGTCGTGACCGTAGCGCATTTTTCAAATAGACACCCCCTCTGTCTCTCTTTCTTTTGTGTGTCTGTACCGGGCCGGTGCAGAGTAAAGCGTGTGAAGGAATCTTGACTCATTCTTCAGTTTTAAGACGGTATGGTGTTCTCCTTAACAGTGGTGACTTCTGAAGCAATTACTCCACCATTCTCTCCTGTTCTGCTTGTCTACACTTTCCAAGCACACATTTAGGCTCCGTTCCAAACCCTAGTGAGCAGCCTTGCTGTCTATGTCTGACATGCTGGAAGGAACCTCCAATTTGAAATGTTCAAAGCCAACAACCCGTACTTACATTTACATGTAGTCATTTAGCAGATGCTTCTGACTCAAAAGTGATTGAAAAACAGTTTAAAGTTATCACGTATGTAGTGTAAATTATTAGTCCTACTAATAATCCTAAATATAATGATTTTATATGTATATTATATATAGTATTTTATGTAGTTTATATACCTTATACTAATATAATAAATAATATAAACAATAAAAAAATTGATGTGATGTCACCTGTTGCTGGATGCCATAAAATACGTCCTGCATGTTTTTTGTAAAAAAAATGTAGCTGTTTCAGATTTGACCGTCAAGGTCATTTTCACCTTCGGTGTGAACACTAGCCCAACAAACAGCTCACAATAGAACCGTTTTTCTCACCATGCGGCCTGTGTTGTCCTTTTCACATTATGTTCTTGCACACTTTAACATTTTAACGTAAGACATTGTCCAATCTTAGCAAGCAGACATTGTTTCAAAAAAATCGATTTCGCCACTATTTGGTGGAGGATTAATCTTGTCGAATGAAATAAGCCCAAACAAAACGCAAATAGAGAATTGCATATTTCAAAGTGATTATAGCCCGTGTTCAGCTGCGAAAGGGTAATTGCGATCTTGATTGAACCCCTCTGTGCCGTCCTCTTTCTCCGTTAACCTTTGACCCTGGCGAAATTTCCCCCTCACGAGCGTCTCCATCTCGGGCCTCTTCAAAAGATAATGTATTCAGATTTCCGACAAGGTGATAACAAAATTACCTGACGTTTTGTAGATTTATTGCTGTATTTTCTTATTATCGGCAAAGGAATATAGGCAAATGCTTCTGCATAAATCATTTTGAAAGAGAGATGCCTGGGTTACTTTATTGTTTTTTTTTCTAGGGCTGTTCTTTTTTTTCGATTGGGAAATAAATTGCAGCCTCATTCAGACGGACGGAAATGAAGAAGTGGCATTTTGGGGCGCGTGTCTCTCACGAGCACACGTCGATGGAGAATATTTTGCGCTCAATACTGATGACTGCTCATTGGCTCTGACGGTTGCCGCCCACAGTTTGTAATATTTGTTCTTTCTGATGAGGATGCAGTGTTTTCTCGTCCGTCTTTCATCTTCTCGTCCGTCTATCATCACATATGTTCTCCACAGAACCGAGTAAAGCGAATGGTTGAAGCCCGTTTTTCATGTGATATTGAACAAGCGCGTCTTCAGAGGTTAAACTGGTTACATGTTATATTCTGTCTCTATGTGGAAATGCATAAATGGATGTTGACTACACATCGCGGTGACCTTTCGATATGCCCCCAGACTACCTTGGAGAGGACATGCCTGTAAATATTTATGGCTTGTTGATTCCATAGAAGGTCGTGACATGAAGCTCTGCTTCATCTTGTAGACAAATATGTACTTCCTCCCCAGAGCCCAAGAGCAGATTTATTTTAGAGTGCGTCCTGCGTTAGCTACAAATGGGGTGAATATTTTGCGCATGCCGTAAAGAATGCCAAAGTACCTTATTCCTCTCAAGGAGAATATGACTTGGCTAGTATCTGCACCATCTTTAGAGAGAGTACTGTGGCAGATACATTGTACGCTGAGTGTACTGTATCAGATGGATGCTCTTTGATATAAAGCAGAATGTGAAATGACTGGATGCTAAATATTAAGATATTTGTCATTTTTTAGTAAGCGTTTTCACTGAAATTGCTGTGTGGTCTCTGGGATATAGGAATAGTTCACCCTCATGCCATCACAGATATATAACTTTGTCTTAAAGGGGTAGTGCACCCCCCCAAAAATGGTCATAATTTATTCACCATCGTGTGGTTGAAAACCTGTATTAGACGATTTCTTCTGTGGAATACAAAATAAGTTATTGTGAAGATTGCTGGAAACCAAATATCTCATTGACTCCTATTGTATGGGCACAGAACCACTAAGGAGGCAATGTTCACCACCGCTGTTTGTTTACCAACATTCTTCAAAATATATTTTTTTGTGGTCTGCAGAATAAAAGATGTCACACAGGTTTGAAATGACAAGAGGCTAAAGCCTTTATGTATAATACATAACAAAGGGTTATTGAAGGTTATGATGCATTATAATTCTTCATAATGTGTTATAACCAAATTAAAAATGCAAAGTGTAACTATGAATTGATTAGTGTTTGTAATTTGTTAAATGTAGTTACAATTATTCATATGACAATGCATTATAAGGTGCATTACAAGGCAATGACTAAATAATACATTAAAACTACTTTTATAATGCATAATGCATACATGCTTTAAGGAAAGTGTTGTAAAGGATGAATATCAAATATGGCAACATGACATACTGTATCTTCAGATGTGACATTTAGGTTATTTCGCCATATTTGAACTACATGCTTGTATCCATGCCTTTTGGACTAAATATTTGCTAAATGTGCTCAAAATATGAATAGTTTTCTCTTAAAAACCAATTGTTTCACTTTGTAAGAGTTTTATAGCCCCCTGGAGTTGTTAGCATTTATTTATTTTAGACAATGGATGTATGTGCTTTTTAGATCTTTAAAAAATGTGGAACCCATATATAGATAGTAATGGATCTTTTTAAGAAATAGAACTATAAAATACTTCATCTAGTATGGCATATAGGGTAGTATATAAAAAGAGAGATTTTTCATTTTTGTGTGAACTATTCACCCAAGAGAACGCAGAAAGGGCACCAGGCTCTATTTTAACATTCTAACTTCTTGGCTATGCTGGTGACATGACCAACGTGAAACTGGCAATAACAAACATAAACCAGCATGGACATTTTTATTCACACCTCTTTAACGTGAGTCATGACTTCAGTAAAATTCTCTGCAACGTTTATTGCTTTTAAAAGAGAGGGTTTTGTTGATGGTGGAGCGAGACACTAAACTCTGTGTTTTCCAGGGTGCTGCCCATTTTGAAAACCGGTTTAGCTTCTGGGTCTTGCAGTGCAGACTTCCAAAAGCTACACGAGTCCCATTATCATGGCCTAATGGAAAGAGGCTGACAGAGATATCAATGATAGAGCCAAATGACTCTCTTACTATCTCTAAACTTACTTTCGAGTGACCTTCCCTCAGAGGACATGGAGTTTTAGACTTGATATTATGTTTTAATTCCCACAGCAATTAATCATGACACAGTACACCTGACTTGAAATTTTCAGGGATCTAAAGGTAACTAAATTTGTTAGAAATAAGCCATGATATTATGGGGTGTTTTTTCCCATTTTGAAATGCTTCCAGGCCACTGTTGTGACTACAATGGAAAAACATTATTATGAAGAATATTAATTTATTGTTAATGGTCTATTAGCTTTTGCTCAAACTTAGTGTATGGGTTTCTTCAAATGCTGACTTAACTGTTCACT
Organism: Barbatula barbatula; assembly: GCF_947034865.1. Classification (NCBI taxonomy): domain Eukaryota; kingdom Metazoa; phylum Chordata; class Actinopteri; order Cypriniformes; family Nemacheilidae; genus Barbatula; species Barbatula barbatula. Next base: position 4,384,590 of record NC_136770.1, on the reverse strand, counting down.
GTTTGTGAATATTACCTACATTTTTGGTAAGAGGCCTATTTTTCTGACTGAGTGGACTTTTCAAGTTTCACAGATAAAATAAATGTTGAAAAGTTTATCTAAGGATTGATCACAAAGAATTACATTTTATACCACAAAGTGACTAAAAACCCCTTAGAACAACTGCCTAGCAACACCCTGGCAACCGTCTACAGCATCATGCTAATGTCTTTTTCTATCATGTTTTCTTATTTGTAAGTAAAAAATGATCAAGCATGTTGCAAAGGTAGCCAATAAATGTACCATTCTTTTGAAGAAAGCAAAAAACCACCTTGTCGAAACACGTGTACCCATCGTCGTATTTCTGATCATACTGTATCACAACCGGTAACAGTAATTCATTTTTCCACTCATTTCAGGCCGTGTGTGTTTATGCAGCTCAAGGGCATTGGTTTGTACCAGACAGCAGATTATTATTTACTACACTGAGTCAGGGAGGACCTAATCCAATTAGCAAATTCCCCCTTTCCTCCTCGCTTCAAGGAGAGAATCATCTTTCCCTTTTTCCCTCCCTTTCGCTCGGCGCAGCTGACGCGTCCTGGGAAAGACGCAATAAAAATGCATCTGTCTCCATTAAAGAGCGCGGAGAGGAGAGCGGGCGCTTACAGATACTGTGTCTTGGCCAGTCACTCGTGGAAACAGATTGCAGAGCAGGCGGCATCATTACTTTGTGTGTTAAAAACACATTAGGTGCCAATAAGGTGCCAGCGTTCTTGAATGAAAATACCTGGAGATTAGAATATGCAGATGAGAGCCAGAGAGGCGACAGTGGAGATCTGTTTGTGGCTTTGCGGTTTGCGGTTTGCAATTAAATGGGATTGTGTCATTTTACTGTAGTTTATTGTCAGCGTTATATTATTGTAGATTGTGTAATTATCTGACATTAGCATCCGGGAAAGAAATGACGCATTTTGCTTATTGTTTGCCAAGAGGTTTTGTTTCAAACTTTGCATATCCGGATGCAATGAAATAAATACACAAGTTGTTACTGCTCAGTGAATGTTAGTTTGGAGACCTAACGAAACTTTGTCTCGGGTGTTTCTCCTGAGTGAACTTAAAGGTGCAGTGTGTAATTTTTAGGAAGATCTATTGACAGAAATGCAATATAATATACATAACCATGTCTTCCGAGGTTTATAAAGAGCTTAAATAATGAACCGTTTTGTTTTAATTACCTTAGAATGAGCTGTTTCTATCTACATCCCCTTGCATAGAATTCGCCTTGTTGGTTCTACATTAGCCCTTAACACAGCGTGTTTCATAGTTACTTTATCTCCTTCGGTTAAGAAGCAAAAATGTGACGACATCTTAGTTCACTGTAGTGCTTCGAACAGGAGGTTGGAGTGAGCCGTTGGTTGGGTTTTCATTTTCAAAAGCGCTCTTCGTCCACTGTAGCGTTTTTAAACATATCCCAAACGCTGGCCATCCACACTGAAATGTCTGAAAGTGCATACATCCACGCATTTCTTTTTTCAAGCGGACCGTGTCGGTTATTATGATACGCTGAGAGGGGAAAAAATCACTGGGCGCCAGCACTGAGCCTTTATTTATTGTCACTCAACCATATACACAAGTACAACAGTAGGTGAAAAACTTGGGTGCATTGCAGACCAACATGGTTTAATCATAGTATAACGAATGACACATAATTTACATCTAAATAACTGTGAGAAATTACATATTCCGTCTCCTAAAATGTAATCTAAGGTATGTATGACCTGACATTAATGCTATCAAACTGGAGAACTGCCGAAACAACTGCGTCACATGACGAACCAACGTCATATGCCAAATGTCCGTTTCTAAAAATCATCAGCCTGGCAGGAGTTTTGAAAAAAGTTTGGTTTCAGTGAACGAGTGCAGCGTTTTGCGTGTGGACGAACAGCCAAACCGGGTAGAAAAGACGGTGGTTTTACCCTTATTCGTGTGGACAGGGCCTCAGTTTTCGTTGACAAAAACGCTGTCTATGTGTGGACGGAAGACCAAAACAGAGACAAAAATATGCGTTTTCAACAAAAACGCATTAGTGTGGAAAGGGTCATAGTTTGTGACTTCTTTTACATTTTATTTTATTACACGTTATTGTTGTTCTTGATGATGTTTTATTTACTTTTTTAACACCAGCAGAGTTTTGTTAACAATTAATAAATGAAAAAGCAATGTTTGAGCATTTAAGAAACTAAAGTTTTGTTGCAAATACGTATGTTTGTGTAATAAAATAATGAGTAGCACTGTGTAAGCTACTGTGCTTTCATTGCTATTTCTAGTTGTCTAGTACTGTATATGTTACTATTGCTATTTTCATTGCTATACAGTAACGGTTTTGTTCGAGTTCATTATTACAGTTAACTGTTTGATGAAAACTCCCACAAGTCTAACAAGTACTATACACTGTAGTTTCCACATTTCTCTATTATTTTTAATTCTGGCCTTTAGTTTTCTAGCTTTAATAACTATCTGGCAATAGATGCATGCAATAACAGTTGTTATCGCACAGTTTTTATGGGTCACCCCTGGGGCTCGATTGGTAAGATGCATCATAGATTACATTGAAAGGGTCTTCTTGTTACGGGGCCCAAGACAGTGTTCTCAGCTGTACAGTAGGCACGCTACATGGGGTCTTTGAGTCGAGCAATGAACAATTGATAAAAACAGATCTTCTCCCTTAAAAGCAAGAGGCAAATTACTCTCCAGCTGTTGGGCTCCGTTCAACAGAAGGGAGAACTGAGGGCGGTATGGAGAAAGAAATAAAGAAGTGTGTGTGATAAACAGTGCACATTGTCAAAAGTACTTTTCTGCTAATGGTTACTTTTAACAGCAACAACCAAGATGGAAAATAATCATAACAAATAATACCAGATGGATCTTGGTAATTGTGTTTTATAAAGAAGCGTTCTTGATTAAATATCAGACACTTTTTAACATGACATTTAATCAGATTGGAGATTGTCGAGTCAAAGGAGTCTCAATGTCGAGTACATCAATGCCGTTCTTAGTGCATAAATGTATATACAATGAGACACAGCTTAAAACTACATGGCCTTGTGCCATTAGTTAGATGACGTTAAACAGCTAATACAATGTTTGATCATGCGAGATGTACAAACATGCATTGCTTGCAATATCTTGTAAGAGATGAAGTTATAAAACAGACACTTAAAGGTACAGTACTTCATGTGTCTAGTAAAAGGAGAGAAAGAATGAGTGTGTGTATGTGGAGATGTAATCGGTTGCTATTTCTTCACTCAGCTTTGCTCCTTAGTTTTCCAGTAAGACTTCATTAGTAATCTGTGGAGGTATTGATACCCGCTGCTACATTCAATTAACTGGGAACAATTTTTTATTTGAGCCCGGTAGGATTTCACTTTCAATTTGTGACAGTCTCCCACGGCCTTCTGGCTCTCTCCGTGTAAGCCACTGCTTGATATCAAAGAGTTTTTTTCTTTATTTCAGAAATGAGACTTGTGTGGTCAAGTTTGCTTCATACAGAATTAATTGGCTGTCAATTGAACCCCGACAGCTCTGTATGTTTAGTCAATATTTGCTTGTAAATATATAGAAGTTGTTTCTGTGAACATAATATTAATCATAATAATAAGAATAACAATAACAATAATAATAATACGATTATTACTGTATTATTAATATGTATTACAATATTTATTAGTATTATAAAAAATAATGTTAAGCTGACTATTTGTAAATCCGTTTATTTACCTGGACAAAATAAAAGTGTGTTTGTAGATGTTTTGATATTTATTATTGATTCAGTCTAACATTGTACTTGAAAGACATGACAAATATGCTATTATTAAGTTTGCAAATCATGCGAGTGAATTAGAATGCGTACTTTGATCTCCAGAAGACAACCTGCCTTGGAAGTTAATCATATTTCATCGTTTATTATATTTCTCTTTCTCTCCCATTGTCTGGTCTATTGTGACGGTGAGTGAGTCATGTTTGACTTGAACTTCGTTTGCCTCTCCTTCTGTCTCTTCATATTTGCTTAATATTCCATCATGCGATGTCCTCAGGCATTACCTCAGTCCATTTTACATCACCGCGAGCCTTTGAATCTACAAGCGCTCTGTTGTTTACTTACATTCACTTACATATACCCTGCCTCCTGTCTCTCTCTCCATCTCTCTATGGCTTTATATCAATGATGGAATTTTCATGGCACAGTTATAATCCTTAATAGGGTTATCTGCAATCAACTCGGGGAGTAATGAAATCAGTTTTGTACAATTGGTAACTACTGTGTGACTAGGGATCTCATTTGGAACGGAAAGAGAACTCTCGCCGTATTGCCTGTCCCTAAAAGGGCACATGTGGAGAAATGAGAATGTCTCCTTATGACTTGGAGATTGAATTAGGTTGATTTTAATGGAGTCATTATGTAGAGACATGACATGATGCATTAGTTGTCTTGGAGAGCGTTCATATGACACATCCAAGCGAGCTGTACTATGTGTCCTTTGGTCCTGTATCTGTAACTTCCTGTTGCACGTGTTTGCGTGTTCTACCATAAGGTAGGGTTGGACGCCATTGCAAATATATTGCGTGTTTTCAATTACGTTTCCTAAAAAGGAAATCCTTACTTGTCTGTGACTCATGGGTACCTTACAGGGACACAGTAGTAGTGAAAAATCTTCATAAACAACGTTTTATGAATCGTGTCATCACCAATAATATCTCATGGCAATTCGTAACTTTCTTACGAGGTGGCCGATTTTTATGAATTCATGGGATCTTATTTATACGTCTAGAGATGCACGATACTTAATTTCTCCAGCAATACCGATAGCCGGTTATTTATAGTGATATCTGCCGATTCCGAAGATTCAATTAATATTTCTCAACTTTATGAATGTTATTCATATATTGACTAATAATATTGAACTTCAAACTGGTGATGTTTCTTAACATGTCATATATACAAAGCACACATTCATTACATTTTCCTTTCCACAATTGATACAATTGATCATTATGATACATGATACAATTATTGGCCAATATATCCAGTAGTTCCTCACTGCATAATGCTACATCCAGGGGGCAAGGTTCCACTGCATTTTGATTGGTCGACAGATTTCTGCAGCAGTTTTGCCACAAAACACTTTATATTCGTGCTGTTGCCATTTCTGAATTGATTCGTAACTGAAGTTATTCTTTTGATGGAAACAAACTTGCTGAAGACATATTTAACACATTTAGCATTTTTATAGCATATTTTTATTAGATTTAGGGTAGGGGTATTTTAACAAGGTATTTTATTAGGTTTAGTGTTATGTCCAACTGAGATTAAACCCGGGTCTCCCGTGTAGCAGGCGAAAGCATTACCTAGGTGCCACAAGGTGGTGTGTTTAGACCCAAAATGCAGACACAGACACAATAGTTCAGTTCAAGGGTTTTACTTGAAAAGGCAGGTCAAAAGTATCCAGCAAGGAACGGGCAAAAACAAAAGTAATCCGCATCAAACACAGGGAAAATACTCTGACACTACTCACGGCCATGTTTAGTCAACATGACTTCACCAGTGTCAACTGAAGACTGAGCAAGGAACTCAAAATGACAGGGGTATTAAATAGGCAGCTTAAACAAGGTTCAGGTGAAACCAACAAATCAATAATGAGAACATGAGACAAAAAGGAAACTATGAGGACCTCACATGGCCAAAAAAGGAACAGTCACATAATTCATGACATTTAGGGTTAACAAATATTTAACTGTGATCATTACTTACAGGTGTACACTAAATTATGACATTGATAAGAGCGAACGTTGGCGACCATGAGTTGCAACTTACTCTCCAAATTGCGGCTAAGTATATAAAGTGGGAGGAGTTGGATCTGGATCCTCGCCCCTGGATCTTGTGTTCTCCAGTGGGGACCATCTCGATATATCGGTGCATCTCTTCTTGGTACGATTTGCTCCATTTATGCTTTTTCATTACAATTGTATGCTTTTTTTATTCACATTGTGTAAGTTCATACAAATTAGCCACTTCTTAAAACGACAAAAAAAAAATCCAAATTCCTGTGCGATCAGGCTGGTCATCACTCCATAAAAGTTGAATTTTTATGAAAAGTGACATAGTAAAAACATAGATTAATAGATACATATCATTTTATCTCGCCTTATTTGTATTTAATTTAATTTGAATGTGTCCTGGGCCTCATGTATCCCCCATACTGGTGCTGTTACACATACAAATCCCATGTCTAACAATAGTTCTTTAATGCAGTCTAGAAGACAGTGTTAAGGAAAAAGGGTCTTTACAGTGCCGTTGAAGTTATAAAGACATCCAAGACAAAACATTTGACATGAATTCAGCTGTGGCCCAAACCCCAAAAGTATTAAATAATGATGTTTGAGATTTCAACATCCTCCAGTGGCAGCTCAAAGCTCAAACTGCTCCAGTCAGTCACCGCACAGTACGACCGTCGTGCTGAAAAGCTTTTGCTTGCCATGTAGCGTACCAACTCTTTTCTTATACATTCATATTTGACGGTATCTCATCTGAGAAAGATGCTGAGCAGTACCTGTGGTGAAGGAAGGGAATTTGAGAATTTAAAGGGATGCTTTCATTAGGTGGGCGGTAAGCTAGTCGGCATCGCGTCCAATGGTGGTGTGCCGCAAGGACGCTTGTCATTTAAGCCATAAATATGCAATTGTAGCTGGGGTGGAAGAGACGGCGTACGACACAGATGACACCCGTCGGTGACGATGGTGAAGGTTCAGTTAGTAGGTGGATGGAGATGGTGGAGTATTGAGAGTGAAAGTGTGTTTCAAGAACTTAATTAACCGCAGAGTTTGCGAATTTTGAGTCTTGGTCGCTGTTGCGCATGCGTAAAGTAGCTCCACTCTGTTTAATGGGCTCAACACTACACGCGTACCGTCAACTTTCCCACCCATGACTTCATTAGCCTTTAACATGCAGGAGCCTGTTGCCCTTTCTTTCATGTTTTAGGGCGAGCAAAGAAACAGATTCCGTGGCTCAGAGGGAATAATGAGTTTATCGGTTTTCTTTTCGTCCCTTCAGGCTTCTTTACTAACTAGGAGAGTTAGAATCCATGCTTCGCAAAGAAATGAATGCATTCATGTTTTTTTAGTTAGGGAGAAAAATTAGAGAAAATTCATTTTTGAAATCGTCTGTTGTTGAATTTTAGGACTTTATTAAAAGGGATTCGTCCATAGATAAATGCACACTTTATGCATCTGTGTGTCCGTTCTTGCTCGGAAAATTGTGCAATATCATGTCCCTGTGGCGGGAACTCATGGTCTGGGTTTTAATTGCCAGGTCTGGACTGAAGTGCTGTTAGTGAGCAGGGCCCTCAGGTGGGACGCTTTAAGTGTTGCATTCAGCATGTCTGGGCCTGCACACAGATGGGATCTACACTTAAGGATATGCCTCTTGATAGAGAACTTAACTTAATGAAATTCAGTACACATCATTTTAATGGCCTGCTGCACTCATAAACCGGTGACGCTTTGATAAGCGGAGCATGGAACAGATTTGAGGGAAGATTCTGGACTAGGAAACATTGTCTGCGCTTTGAAATGAATACATATTTTGAAGTTGACAACCCATAAGAAAGAAAAATCGCAGATGAATTATCTTTAATATCGCAGTTATTTATTTTAGACATCAGTGAGTTCAAATTGAGAGTTGCTTAAAGGGATACTTCAGCCAAGAAACAAAATTTCCCCATGTTTACTCACCCCCAAGACATTATAACTCAATATGACTTTCTTCTTGAAGAATAATGCAGTCAGAGTTATGTTACCACGCATTATTTTTCTTCTAAGCGGTAGTGCATTCATCGATCAAAGAACTGCTCGACCTGGCTCTGTGGTCTACACAATGGTCATCTATAGTGAATCGATACGTTTGTTTAAGAGAAATATCCATATTGACAATGCTATTAACGATAATATCTACCTATCCATTGGCTCCGCGTGAACCAGAGGCTTGTTCTTCCGGCAAATGACGGTGATGAAAGCTCCCACACAGAAGAGATGGCATCCTATTGGAACAAAATAAAAAAAGCTGTTTACATGCTGACTAATAATGTTAATGCTAAATGTAGATAAAAACGTTATTGTTAATAAAATATCACAGATCTGGTTGAAAGATATGGGACATATAGCAAACAGTAAACAGACTGACGGATACAAATGCTTTAATATTTGCTGCATTTTGTTTACTGTTGTGTGTCCATTTACCTGCTCTGCATGTCTGCACTAGTTTTGTTAAATTAAGCACCTGTATCCTGCTCTTCATGCTCAATTTAAACAACCAACATAGTCAAAAGTTTTAAATGGTTTATTAGGCTATGTCTGGTGGTCGGGATGGAACGTAGAAAAGGTCCGGATCGGGACCACGGTCCGCCAATTGAGGATGACTGATCTAGACAATTCCACCCACCACGCTGCGGCCATTGCTGTTTTCACTAGCAACATCAGTGTACGTGATGCCATGGCTAAAGTTAATGGACAACATGCAATGTCGTCGCTGCACCTAGTCTCAACCTTCTACAGGAGTGGATTTAAAAAATATATTTAAAACAAATCTAACTGCAGTGGAGTTCAGGAAATGTAATTTAGCTTAACCATTGCAGGACCATGCGTGTGTATGTTGTGTTGACACGCCAGACGGAAAGGGGGTGTGCCGTAACTCTTTTCATTTAAAGAGACTTGCACCAAAACGGGTTGGTGTGAGCATAGCTGTTTTTGACGAGGCAAAAGGGTTTAGTTTACACAGCCTTTACAGAGTGTTTTTAAGCTAAATATGTCATGTATTTCATGAAGACTCTGATAAATCATACAAACGATGAGCAGAATCGGAATTAGAACTGATGAAATTCAAACAATACCCAACCCTATGGAGTAGTCCATCAAATCTCCGAAAAAATGAAAGATCAACCTCATAACATCTGGGAAATATTATTCTTATTCATAATCATTTAACAAATTTAATCATGACACTGTGTGAATGATGGTATAGCTATAGTATCCTGTTCAGTTTTTAATATTAATTCAGTTCATATGTCACCGACATTGTTCTTCTTGCATTACTTGACAGATGCTGATGTACTAATTTAATATCAACTTGATAATGATTTTCATTAACAGCTAAACTAGCAGATTTGATGGTGTCAGTGGAGCATGTGACTGGCCTAAAAGAAGTGGGCATGCGACACATTATTCTCTTAGTACCATACACAAAATCTGCTAGGACCATACATTTCAGGAAAATACCAATTAAAACTATTTTCACATATAGACACATACAAATAACAAACATACACAGAGACAGCAGTGTGCAGTTGCCTCTTTAGTCTTTCTTGTCTAGATGACGAAAGTAAATTAAAGCTCCTCTCGTAATATCCATTATCAAGGTATTACTTCAACCTTTTCTCTGGGTTTGCCGTTTCATTAACATTTTCATGTTTGCCAGTTGGTTTTAAGTAAAATACCATCAAATCCGTGGACAAAATATGGCTGTTGAAAAGGGCAGCTCTTGTGAAGGTTGCCAGACGCTCAAATGAAACAAAAGAAAAGAAATTCGGCACGAAAAACTGTTTTACATGATTATAACACGATCGCATCAATCCCTCCGAGAGACTCTCGACCTTTATTAGAAATTAATGTTCAACCTATCTGCAACTGGCAATTATGTCTCGTCTTTGTTTAGTTGGTTCACCTTTTAGCTTCTCTGTATAACCCAATCACATGTGAAAAACTGGTGTTTCTCACAGATGATTCACCACAAGTCATTGCAATCCTGTGTTTTTTTGTGTGTGCGGCATTGTACTTGTAATCATTTTTAATATTAGTCAGAGGTATTCGAGCTGTCCAGATTGGCAATATGGTGAATTTATTCATCTAACCGTTAGCGTATCAAAACAAAGCTGGTCATTCGCCTAACCGTCTCCGAGGACGCGTGCCGGCCAAGAAGCGGCGACTGCCACCAACTGTTCAACAGATGGTAAAAAGTATAAATACATCTGGAAGCATAAGAGTGTGCGAGGAGATATGAGGAGTGAAATTGAAGCCGAATGGCCAAGGAAGAATATAAGAAAAAGCAGCACAGACGAACAATCAGGTAGTAAGGTCACCCTGAGTCATCCAGGGGAGAAAAGTTTCACGCCGAGAAAGATAATGGAAGACCGCTGGGCTAATTTTAGTGTAATTTATGGTTTGACCTTTGGGCAAGAGAAATCCACCATTACAATATGAAACAACACGGTTATCTGGCCCACGGTAGATTAGTTTGAAATCATTGAACATGAATATTGCATTTATTTTTATATTTTATTTCTGCACTTGGGAATTTATTATGCATTCCCAAACAAGATGACTGGGTGTTTCTTACAATTCCTATTTTTCTTTGTCTTTAGGTGCTAATGAAACAATAGGAGAAACCTTTCGAGATTTAGAATTTGAATAGGCTTCGACCAAGACAGGATTGCTGTTTTGTCCTATCCAGACGTCCCACTAGTCCAGGGGGTCCACAAAAACAGTTTAGTGACCCTTTTGGATACCGTATGAACTTCTGTATCTGACAAAGATTGCTCCTGAATTTTTCTTCATGATTGAAAGTTTCAGGTTTAAATAAATACAATTGATAAACACGTTGACCTGGGTAACCTTATTCAACTCGACATTGTAGTGTTATTAAAGGCGGAGGTCGATTTTACCTCATCAAAGCCCGTTCTGGCTTTCTCATGCGGTTCCTTACACTAATTGATGGATTAATTGATCTTGGGGGCTTTACCGTCGAAGTACACAGCACCGATCAATCCTGCAGCGAGAAAACATGTTCAACCGACTTCTGTAGCTTTTACTTTAACAATCTCTCTCTTCAGGCACACATATGCTGATGTGAGGAGCGAAGGTCTGGAAAGGTCTGTTCTGTCAGCAGTAACTGCAGATCTGTGTACGTAATGCCGCATTAATGTCCCAGCAGCTCTCCGACCGGCTCTTATCGCTTCTGGCGTTATCTGCACACGCCAGGCCCTCCTCCTCTCACCGGCTCCACGGCTGTGCCCTGCTGGCCAGAAATTTATGGCCAACCACTGCGCTCCTTGACCCCTGAGCTCTCCACATGGCCGTAACTGTCAAAGCGCAAAATCTGTAAATAAAAGTGGCCTTTGGCCCAGAATGAAAGAGCACAACTACATGGAGCAGTGAGTAATGTAGAAGAAAAAAGAGGGCAAAACATACCATAAAACTGTGATGTGTCACTGGAATAGTGCTTTTACGGTTACCATAGCAATTTCTTCATGTGAGATATCGCGTAGCGTGTCAAAATACTACATTGATATTTTTTATGTTGGATTGTATAGCGCACAGCCTTTACAACAAGGGTTCAAGACTAAATTCGTTGTAGGGAATCAGTACTACCAGTTCATTTCAATAACTTACTGTGGGAAAAATAACTTTTTCTGTTCTTTTCATTCTTCAGTAATGTTCCTGAAGTTTTAAATATTTAACGTATGCAGTTAAATACAGCTTTTTACACTGTTTTACACAAGGGATTTAGTGTTAATCCATTAAAATTTTCTTTGAACAAAAGCCCAAAACAGATGTTTTGGGTCCTAATTTTACCTGGATAGATTTTTATATATTCCATAAATGAAAGGGTTTTTTGTTTATTTTATGAAAACATTAACAAGGTTGAATGGTCAAGCTATTTGTTATATAGATGGTTATAGTGTGTGTTTGGTTATAATAAGAGAATTTGTTTTATATTTAATTTATATATATATATATATATATATATATATAGTATATGAAGAGTTTGGTTGCAAAATGAGATAACTCCAATTTTAACATTTTTTGGTGCAGTCCCATTAATATCAAACTGCAGTTGGTTTGTTTTGATTTGAGCCATAATAACTCAAAAAATACATCTAACTAACACAATAAAACACAAATTTTCTCATTTATCATATCTCATTTTGCAACCAAACTCTTCATATATATATATATATATATATATATATATATATATATATATATATATATATATAAACGGTTTACATGTATTTTAAATATATTTGGTTTACATGGATCTTACATGCATCCCAGGATTCATGGTGATCAATACATCATTAGAGAAGTCGAGCAAACTGAGGGCAGGTGCAACCAGTTTTAGCAAATATTACTTGCTGTGAGAAGCATAAAGAAAAAAACTGGGAAACTATGTAGATAGATAGATAAATAGATAGAGCTAATGGCAGTGTTAATAACCTCTACTCTGTCTCCCAACAGCTTTATTATTACTGTCTTAATGAATGGACTTTCATGTACTACATCATAATGGTTGTAATGTCTCATTTCTCCAAAACGACTCGAGTAAAAGTCTTAGGTCTGATTTGAACAGTACTTGAGTATTTTACTCATGCCGAATGTTGTCAAGTCAAGTCGACTTTATTTATATAGCGCTTTTTACAATTCTCCATTTTCTACAATTTACAGTAAGCTGCAGCAGAAAAAGTTATGTGCCATGCTAAATGTAGTGGAATAAAGAATGCATAAACTTGTTAAAACATTTTGTCAAGAAGAGAGTAAAAGTTACTTATATTTTTAATACTCAGTACAACTACAAAGTAGACAAAAAGATACTTAAGTACAGTATCTAATTACGTCATTGCATTTTGCTAAATTCTGCCCCCTCTGGTTCTAAACAAAATATCCGTTCTGACTTATACTGGCTATATTTCAGCACATATTTGGATAATTGTATATATTTTAAACTATCGAAACACAGTAAAACCTTGATAATGGGCCGAGTAACAGTTGTTAAGGTAGGATTGTTCAGTAATGTTTTAAGGCGGGACTTAGCAAAGGGTTGATAGAAAAGGTGAGGTGAAGAGCCTAAAGAGACTGGGCATGTGCGCTTTTCACACGGCATCCGGCAAGTCTCCAAGCGTTTAAATCAAAGGCTCATCACTTGTTAAAGAGATCAAGCGATGTTTGTCCATTAAACTTTAATGCACATTTAAGTGCAGGAAATGAGAAGCCCCTCTTTTTCATCAGAAGATTTGTTTAATCTCCACTTCATCTAATAAAATCTCTTTGATTCCCCCGTCTCCTCTAATCAGGATTTGGTCGTCCCTCTCGTCTTGTACGAAATCATACCAACCCTTTTCCCATCCGGATCGTGATGTTTGATATGATTTCTGTTGACATTGCGATTCTAAAGCATTCATCACACATATGGCCCAGGTGGAATAACGATTCCTGCGTTAGTTTGTAGCTGCAAGTTTCAGGGTCGAGATTCATATCTAAACTTCAGTTTAGTTTTTACTCATTTTATTCCATATCTCTCTTCCTTCTGTTTGGCTTTTATTCACTCACAAGGCCACGGGAATCTTGAAATTCTGTTGAATATGAATAATTGTCTGGTTAATAAATGGGTATAAGTGAACACAATGGCGCTGAGGTTTCGAGGTTACGTGCATGTCAGTGTGGACTATTCAAGGTATTTAACTTCAAAACTGATACAGTCAAACTCTTTAAAACAAAAGAAACAAAGAAAACACTAAAGTCTTGTTCAGACCGCCAGCGACAAAGCGATGAGATGTCATTCATTTCAATGGTAGCCTAGAGACATCAAGCGACACTAGCAACAGTGACCCTTGGCGACAGGAAGTGGGTGTGTCTAGCGACGCAACAAATATGAACCCATCCTGAGAAATATTTATGTATTTATATCTTAGTTCTTTGTTGGGAAGCATTAAACGTGTTTGTGCTGATGTGTGAAGATTGATTGAATAAAACCTCTGCTGTTGTTTTGGTTTATCAGTGATAGAAAGTGATTATGAGACGAGAAGAGAATACGGGAGAGCAGGAAGAAATCATTTCAATAACAAGCACGATAATGATCATTATCATTCTAATGATATTCATGCAAGCGTCTAATTTTACACAATATGTTTATAGATGTCAGCTGAAAATGACTTAACAGAACAAGACAGTAATGACTTACAAGATTTGTCTTATTTTAAATAATATTTCAAAACTTAAGGGTCTTTCAAATGTACTGTAACTCTAGTAGTATCGTTTTTTAGAAATGTCATTTTAAGCATAAAAACTGTTTGTAATAATAGTGTGCATGTTTTCTGCTAGTAAACCATTCAAAATGTTGAAGAGTGACACTATAATTTTTATATTTAGTTTACAAATTTTCCATGGAAAACATAAAAAAAACTTAAATGACAGTAAAAGACAGTAACTTTACACGAAAAACGCGGGGGAAATGATTATATATCCTTTTATCCTGTAATTTTACAGCAAAAAATATTTTATGGTATATTTCTGTCACTTCAGCTGTACATTCGTCCAATATCACAAGTTCAAATGAGAACTTGAGAAAACAGACCCAATTTGGCGATGGAACAAATGACACACTTCTATTAGTGCATTGTCATGATCCTGCCTCTCCTTGTCTTGGTTTTCGAGTCTTGTGGCAGGATCATGTCAGTCCCATGTGTTTTGTGTGGAGAAAGAGCATTGTTTTGGTTTAAGAAGCCATGCTCTCTCTCCAGTGTCGCATCCTTTAGTCCCGCCCCCTGTTCCCTGGACTCAAGTTTGTGGACTTCGTTTGTTATTCTTAAGACCTTGTTTGTTTTGTCCCCCTTGTGGGAAGTTTTAGTTTTCAGTCTTGTTTGTGTTCATGTTTTCCCCATCGAGGGTCTTTGTTTTGAAATAAAGTCTTGTTGTTCGACACATGTCTGCCTGCGCTTGGGTTCTGTCCACATCCATAACAGAATGAACCGACCAAGAAGAACCCAGCAGGCAGCAGTGTTTGCTGCAAGGTCCCGCCAGCCTCGTCCCCTCTGCAGCATTCGCCAGGATAACTCCGACCTGGCAGACTACCTTGATAGGTTTCTGGAAGCTGCAGGAGAGGTGGTCCTCGGAGAGGAGGAGGTGACCTTAGCATTCATCCACGGCCTCAGGGTTCCCCTATCGCCAGCGGAGACGAGGAGGCTGAGACTGCTGGACTTCGAGGGTGTGCTCAGGTTTGTCATGAGCCGACCGGAGCCCAGGGTCTCAACACATCCGTGTTTTGCATCTCCGTTGGGCCCCATCCCTGAGGCTCTTGCCCTGAAGCTCGGGGTGTTGACAACCACCGCGCCCTCACCCTCTGCTTCACCACCAGCAGCCTCCGTGGTAGGCGTGGACGGCGGGAGTCAAGGGACTCCCCGTCCGACTCTTCCAGCACGGAGATAGTGGGGTCCCCCACCGCTACTCTGCAGCCGGCCACACGTCCTGTGAGCCGGTCAAAGAGGAAGAAGCAGAGGAGAGTGGCACCATCCTGTCCTGCCCAGCAGCCGGTATCCAGCCCTGCCCAGGCGTCAAGTCCGGTGGTCCCAAGTCCGGTGGTCCCAAGTCCGGTGCAATCCTCCTGTTAGCTTTCCCTTAGTGTTTCATCCATGTCACCTGCCGCCACTCTCCCTGTGTCATCAGTCCTTGTTAGTGTTTCCCCTTATCAAGCCCCAGTTTCCCTCTGTCTCTTGTCGGTTCATTTTGCACACTTTGCACACTTACCCTTCGTCTGTCTGGATTACCCATGTTCCTGTTCCCTGGACTCAAGTTTGTGGACTTAGTTTGTTATTCTTAAGACCTTGTTTGTTTTGTCCCCCTTGTGGGAAGTTTTAGTTTTCAGTCTTTGTTTTGAAATAAAGTCTTGTTGTTCGACACATGTCTGCCTGCGCTTGGGTTCTGTCCACAACCATAACAGCATTATCTCAAACGAAACTTATTTTTTTATTGCAATTAAATAGTTGAAAGCTGATTCTCACTCTTGCCAATACAGAATGAAAACGTATTCACCGATTTATTGATCGAACAGCCAAGAATAAATGAGTATCTTGGTCAAAAGGCCTTCTGTTATTTCTGTACCATTGAGAAATGTTTTCTTTTTGTGAATAGTTAAAAAAACCTTGAAGGACTCAGCATGCAATCTTCCAATATTTCAATCAGTGTTCGCTTGTTTGTCATAAAAGGAACAAAGGCCTTTCAATACCATATATTTGTAAGCCCTATACTATTTCCGGTACAGTATTCTAAAAAATTGCTGGCCGTTTTTCCATGATTGACGATTAAATGAGGTTTTGACATCAAATAAAAAATAATATTAATGTTGTTTTGCACAAAAAGGTCATGTTACAGAAATGCAGAAGTTTGTACAAATAAAAATATTTGTTTGTGACAGAATGTTTATACGGTCTTTAGAGAGCGGGGCTAGTTGTAGTCAGACTAAAACTCGAGTCAATAGTGAAAATGAGTGAATGCTATTTCTTACAGTGGATTTACTACGTTGGTTTCTCTCACACACCCTTAGAATTTCACCTTAACTTAAGAAATCTTTCTTCGTATTATGTCAGTTTGGGGCAAGTCGTCACATTGATTTAAAAAAATATATATCGGTGTGTTTCAAAAGATTTAATTTTATTAGGTTTTGATTCTGTTCCTACGGCCCAAACCAATGATTTACACGTTTGTGTAGCCCATTCAATTAACTGTTTATGTTTTGTTGAAAAGACTGTCTTTAGATACCATTTAGATTTCTTCGGTGACAAAGCAAGTCCCCTGACATTGTATTAGAATTATACATTGCATTACTTTACATACTCAATAAACTGGCTCTAGTCTCTCCTGGGTGCAAATCTGATATCATCACAGCGCTCTTAACGTATTCATCTTCCCAAGACAGTATACATACCCGTGCTCTATTAATAAAACCGGTGCATCGTCAGACAAAAGCGTCTTTTAGTTGGATTGTAATTATGCATTATTAAAGTTTCCACACACACATATATGGCATGAGTAGGTTTTGTGTACAGAAACAAGCGTCCTTTATCAAAATATCAAAGATGGCATCTTGAAACGGCATTTGCGACTGAAGCAATCCTTTCTTGTATTAATGATGTGGTGATGTCTCCAGATTAAAGGCCAGATTAAAATTAATGAACATCACAGCATAGCCTATTAAATGATGAATAGAAGAACGTTCTGTAAACTGACCAGGGCACAACTGAAGATTTCTCGTTCCATGTCTTAAGATAAAAAGGGATATGACACCAGAAACATCAATATGTCTTGTAATTATTCTCATATAAAATTAATTGATGATGATGTTGGAGTAATTCCCACAGGCACTGATTAAGTTTAAGTGGATTTCAGTTTTTTAGTTTGCTCAGTCCTGTATCTGAATCAGTCTTTGGCAACTTGATATAGTGAGTGCAGTATGAAGACAATGCAATACCCATATAAAACTTAACAAGGATGTGAATATATAGTGGTAGTATTAAATGCCACTTAAAGCCCCCAGAATATGGTGGCTTTAAGTATACATTGAAATAAATTGATATCAAACTGACATTTGACATCATTGTAAGTCTGTGTGTTTTTATGGGTCACTGGTTGTTGTTCTTGCTTCTTGTCAGGACACGATTTCAGATCACAGGGTTTGTTGCCTTGTAGTCGTCTCTCTAGAATTATCTCCCCACTCGTGATTCTCGAACTAAAATGAATCGTTCTTTTTCCTCTTTTGTTTGAGTTGCAGATTTTTTTACGAGGGTGAGCGTTTTACTGTCTGCGTGTATGAGATCTCTTGCGCGTGTTTGTGGCTGTGTGATCTTCAGCTCTGAAGGGTGAAACTGTTTGTGTTGTTTTTGAGAAGATAATCTTGCTTTATTACAGTGAAGTGATGCGTGAAATGAAATATAGTGTTGACAGAAAGCTGAAGGTTTGGGGAGATTATGAAATTTCGCTTTGATTGCGAGCTGCGTGCTGTCATGTTGCACAGGATGTGAATTAGGTTCTATGAATTAATCTGTAGAATGGAGTTTTTTTAAGGTTTGACTACTTATTGTAAATGTTTTGTATAACATTTTCACAGTGTTCCTGTAGCAGAAAAAAGGTCAAAGGTTTGATTTCCAGAGAACAAAAGCAACGATACATTTAAATCATTCAATATATTTACATTTAGGCATTTGGCAAGCAACTAAAAATGCATTATCCTATACATTTTACAGAGGTATCTGCAATCCGCTGGGATCAAACCCACAACCTTACGTTGTTAACACAATGCTCTTACCACTGAGCTACACTTGACATTTCTGTCTAAATTGAGTGATTCACGTGGTCTCATTCGGTGACAACTGACATTTTTTAGGAAAACAAAAAGATTCTGTAAACAAAGTCAAATGGAATGCAAAAACTTTAAAGCTCAATATCTCAAAACTGATCAGAATGCAGATAAATCTTATAATTCCAAGGCTATGATTTTTAGTTTTGGATAACCTCAGTTTAGTTTTTAGCAATTTTGTTCTTATTCTCCTGTTAAGAATTTTATTGACTTAAATTAATTTCTATCAGGCATCATTTGTAATGTTATTTAGAAAATATTTAGACCTATATATATTTTTTTATTTTAGTTGAAACGACAACGAGCGACCTTTTGACCTTAAAATAATGTCTCTGTAACTTTGGTGTTCGGGTCGGTACAAGCCCTGCCAGGGACTACCTGTTTGCCTGGTCAGTGAAAGATGACAAATTATTGTATCTGGACATTGGTATAGACCCATCAGAAAACCAAAATAACAAACAGAAGCTAAAAATTACACTTAAGTTTCCACCGTTGAACCTCAGGACAAAATGGGCTGAACGGCACCTTAGCATCGGTAACAACAAAGATGTACAATACTCAGCAGATCCAAGCATTCAGGCCTGTATTATTGTTTGGTGTGATAAAATATACAGTCTGAGATCCTGAGCAAATGTCGGAGTGATAAGCGTTATTTCAAACACACGTGCAAGTAGTCATGCACAAACCAACACAAAGTCTTGCGCACGAACGCTGACATACAGACGTGCATTCCAGCCTAGACTATAATCTGTGATTGCCAGAACTTTTCCGAAGTGAAAAATCTGATGAGCTGCCGCAGATTTTGGAAATCCCTTAGGTGCGGCGTATCACTTATCTCCCCCGTTCCAGCCATTCGGCTGCCGAGAGCAAGTGGCACACTTTTGGGAGAAAATAGACTGTTTTAAGGTGTAGAACTCCTTGCGCCCCAAGGGCGAGGGATTTGGGCTCCCTGTGTGTATGTGCGTGTTTTAGGGCATGCGGGGTGTGCATGCACATGTGTACGCGTGTGTCAGCATAAGGTCTGTGATTATCTCTCAGATTTTGCGGCCGGCGGGTGTCTCTCCTAACGCCCTCTTTCCAAAGATAGTTTCAAATGAGAAGCCCCCCTCCTCCCCCCATTTCCCCATCTAGATTCAATTTGGAGTCGGCCAGTTCTGCCAGGTTAAAGCGAGATCTGAGACTGATGCGGGAGGACGGAAGAAAGGGGTGAGCCAGCGAGACCACCGCCGGCAAGAAAGATCAATTAAATCGTAAACGAGAATGATTGCGGCCTCGTTCGTCTCTTCCATCTAGCCCGCAGATTTAATTTGGCGGAGCCGAGGATTAAAAGGCAAAGCTAGTGCCTCTTCCTGCGCAACAGGTGCATGGGGATAGTGTTGCATCATGGGATGCAGAAGCGGGGGTGCTGGGAGCAGACACTCTACAGCACATATGGGCCGGTGGATTTATGCTAATGCCAAAATAACCTGCGCAGGCAAAACTGCTTTGTTGTTTTCCTGCATCGCTCGCCGGCCTGCGCTCTGGCCTGTATCCAAATGGAAAGCCCCCTGATGCAGGTTACGAGAGGAAAAAATCTCTCTTCACGTAAGAGGAATGAATTTAGCGCCAAAGGCAATTTGTCTGGAGCTCATCGTGCTGTCAGCCGTGTTTGTTCGTAAACGACTGTCTTAATCAAACACTGATCCCCAATTCCTTTAGGGGATTAAATAACCAACGTCAGGTTGCTCTCTAAACATCTAGCACGCTTCATGTTGAGGTTTGCCCTGGGAAAGGAAATCCTTTTTTTCTTTATCTAATCATGATGGGAGGGCAATTACTGTTGCGGAAATGTACTGCCACCTTCAGAAATATTATGATGTAATGTCCCTGTACATCTTTTAAAGGAAGAGTTCGCCTAAACATGAAAATTGTCGCATAATTTACTCACCCACATATCATCTCACGAAACACGAATAGACAATTTATTATTGTCGCTATCCTTCTGAAACCTTGTACAGTAACTTGCAGTTTTTCAGGAAATGGAAAAAAACACGGTACTTTTTAAATGATTGCTTACTTCATTGTCAAAGTTAACAAGCACTTATTTTTAATGCTTTTTATTGGTTCATTATTTGCAAAACCCGACTAATAAGCACGACTAATAATAATGAATCCTGAAATATGGAGATTAGGGCTGTGCAAAAATACTGCTACATGTAATTATCGTGATATTTTCGATAGTGTTTCGGTAGGGATACCTGTACTATCGATGCATTTTAAAAAATCATGTCATATACAGTACATACTGCCAAATGTAAGTGGAAGCGAGCATGGGGAAAAATATAAGAGTGCTTCGAGCTCTCAGAGCTAATGTGTGGGTGTGTTTTGGATTTAAAAATAAGTCATGGAGTAATGAGTTATATCAAATGAATGCTGTTTGAAAGCCTCGCAAGTCATAACCCACCAAGTCACTTGGCTACTGCAGTGCATTACACAAAAAGATTATTAAAAAAAGTAACAATTACATATATTGTGCTTTCACCAGCACATTTACAGCACGGATGAACCAGGGATTTTATACGGCCCGTGAGACTTGCGTGACCCACCTTATTCCCATGTGCTACCTACTTGAGGGGCTAAATCCACAGTTTGGGATCACAAACCACTGATCTAATGGTCCATACATAGCACATCATGGCCACTTTGCGGAGGTAAGAGATATTTTTACACTTATCTTTACAAAAAAACCCAGGTGGTGTACAGCATGTTCTATTTCTAACTCTACTTGTTACATGTTCTATTTAAAGTTTTGCAATATATGGCAAATGTGTATTGTATCAAAAGACATAGCGATATATTGTATCTTGACCCATTTATCGTGATATGTATCGTATCGGAAGGCACTTGTCAATAAGTAAGTAAGTTTAAATATGACGGCACGTTGATAACATTGAATCTTATTGGTTCTCACGTGTTTTCGTGTTTTGTCACAATACGATAACTAGTCACAAACCTGTTGAAAAAAACAGCAGCTGTTTAGGTAGGTTTTGATGCATGCTAGCTGGTTTGTGCTGGTTTAAGCTGGTCTTGTGCTGGTTTGAGCTGGTCCTGAGGTGGTTTAGGACCAACTCAGGACCAGCGTAAACCAGCACATGACCAGCAAATTACCAGCTTAAACCAGCACAAACCAGCTACCATGCTTCAAAACCTACCTAGCCAGCATATGCTGTTTTCTTTCAACAAGGTTAAGCCACTAGAGAACCAGTTAGATTCAAATACTGTCTACATGCTGCCATATGAAGAATCTCAAAAGTGTACCCTCTAAAAGTTGCTGGGTTAAATTAACACAGAAATGTTTTATATTTTACCCAACAATGGATTTAAACAACCCATCATTTTGGGTTAACTCAGCGTAGGACACATTATAACCCAACCGTTTATTTCAATAAGTCACCAAAAGCCTCTTTTCCATGATGTGACCCTTTTAAAATTCAGATGTACTGTATAGAGTAAACTTGGGGACAGAGAAGTTGAGCTAACTTCTAAAGCCATTGAAAGCCTTCTGAGGTGAACGTGGCAGGCTTAGATTCAGATACGCCTACGCTGTATTTGATCTGTGTGTGTGCTCGCGTTTGTGTATTTGTGTGCCGTGTCCAGGCACGACAGGTCAGATCTCATCCTTCCTGACTTCGCAGTATTTATGCAGTGTACCGCAACGATGACTTCTTATCAAAGGTGATCCAGAGCTGCTGAGTTTAGGGTAACACGGACGGGTCACTCATCGCTCTTCTGTCTTCACTTTTCATGAAGTCATGGAGACAGGGTTGATACAAGAAGCACATCTTAGATGTCTAAGTAGAATCCTAAGTATTAATTGAATAATGTTAATGACATAATTTTTTCAAGCAGATTAACTATATGTGGAAACTGTATATTCTGCTTTATTTCCTAAATTATGTACTTCATATTTTTTATTTGATTGAATTCTAAACACAACATCTATAAATGTTTAATGCCATTTTCTTGACATTATTTGAATTAATTTCCAGTCTATTATTATGTCAGACTTTATTCAAGATAAATACAGATAAACACTACAAAAAAAGAAAAAAAATGACCAAGGCTTTATGGGGCCATTTTTTGTGGATGGTCTCTCTCTCCTTTCCTCAGCTCAGTTGACTTTGTCCAATTTCAGCATCTCAATCATCCGTCTCTCTGAAACGCAGCAGGTTAGTATTTGTCAGATTGGCTTGTAAGGGTCCGGGGGACCTTGCGTGTATGTGAAAATGACATTTCCTCTGGTTCCTTGTCCTTACAGAAGTGTCCTTTAATGACAATCTTTGCCGATCAATTTTCTCCAAACAAACCAGTTTGAAGCCAGTTATTTCAAGTCACCCAGAAGAAAATGGAGGGTTTATGAGCTGATCTTCAGGCGAGGAACGGACACGTGGCCTGTAATTTTGTGATGTATTCTTGGAGGTGTCAGGTGGATTACTTGTCATCCTGATATCCATTAGAGTCTCTAAGGCATGTCCCAGCCGGTAATTCTCAGGGTAATTCAAGCAGAGGCTTGTCTGACACTGCCCAACACAACTTGAAGTTGACAGTTTAGGGGATTTTGTCCGGAGAGATGTTTAGACATTGTTTACACCAGATATAGAGAAGGAGATCAGAAACAGGAATTTATTTACTTAACGATCTAGGAGTCAGTGTAAAGGTATGCCTGTATTAAGAACCGCCCACTTGCCTTAAACAGGTGTGAGCCTGTTCCTAAACACCTTTTTTTGTAGTGTAAACATGACTTCTCGATATGTTTTATTGTTATTTCTTAGTTTTAGAATCACTTTCTATATTAATTTTTTAAAGGTCCAGTTTATGAAATATTGTGTCATCTAGTGGTGAGCTCACTGCACCGCTCCCTTTTGATGCACTATGGTGGCTGACACAGGACACACACTGTAGAGCAGTTTGTCCATTAAGGGGCTGCTGTTGAAGCAACATGGCGTTATAAATATGTAATTCTAAGGTGATAAAAACCTTTCTTACACACCTCTGAAGACAGTTTTGTATATTTTATACATTTCTGTCAAGAGAACTTCCAAAACATACTCATTTGACCTTTAAATCTGCATTTCGCAAAAATATATTCCAAAAAATAGAATTCTATTATACTGTATGGTTTAAAATAAAAAAATGAAGAATGTTGGTGGAAACCAGATCTATTGTACTGTATAGACACAAAACTAATGCAAAATATATTTTCTACAGAAGAAAGAAAGCCATACGGGTTTGACATGACACGAGGGTGAGTAAATGATGACAGAATTTTCATTTTATGATGAACCGTCCCTTTAAATCAATATACTGTATATATCTGAGATTGAAAAATCTATAAATTGCATTTTTTTCCTCTATTAAACATTGACAATGGGTCCCATAGACCTGTTCACCAAACAAAATCAAGCAGAATGTTGTATTGATTTTGAGTCTTGAGCAATTCTTGAGTTCAAAGTTAATTTTTATTTCTCCTGTTTTTCTTCTCTAAAT
The DNA here is from genome assembly GCF_947034865.1 of Barbatula barbatula. Lineage (NCBI taxonomy): Eukaryota > Metazoa > Chordata > Actinopteri > Cypriniformes > Nemacheilidae > Barbatula > Barbatula barbatula. The sequence continues at coordinate 4,360,853 of NC_136770.1, read as the reverse complement.
GTTTAATGACTAAAATTGTTTAGATTTGTGGTTAAAAGAAGAAATAAAATATCAGCGGAATCGAAAACAACTATATAAAAAATGTTTCGCTTGAGCTACTTAGAATTTATTTGTACATTTTCATAGCACGCAGGTACACCTTTAGACACACCAGCTGTTCTCAGTACTAGTGTATTGAACAAGATGTCTGAGATGCTGGGTGGCCACCAAACATTTCATCACATCTCTCCCACCGTCCCAATTAATCGCTTGCCGATCTGTCATCATCCATCATAATCATTTTAATAGCGTCTCCTGTTGGCCCGATCATCTGGATACCTGCTGCAACCCTTTTTGCATTTTTCAGCTCATTAATTTAACAAATTTTAATTGTGTACATTTTTGACAGTTTTAATTTCCCTCATGAAACTCGATCAGTCTCTCTCCGTCCCGGGTGCTTTTCCTGCGCATTTCATTGTTTTCTTCTCTAGAAGCTGTTAACAGAAAGTCCAGGCTTGATATAGCAGGGCAGGGTTTAAATAAACAAAGCGTCGTTTGCCAGATCCATTAAAGGCAATTTTAGCGAAAAATCTTTCATTTTCTACTTGCAGCAACTGCATACATTTGGTGTCTGTGCCGAAGTGTGTTTCTATGTATGGAAGCCCAATCCCGCCCAAATTAAAAATAAATAAATATACAAATAAATCCACGAAGAAATGTAAAAAAAGCGAAAATAAATAAATACAGAAATTTGCTAAAACTAACAAAACAAAATAAAAAATATGAGATTTACACGTATATTATTTATTTATACACATATACATTAGCATAAATGCATAAAAGAAATGCAAAGATTGACAATAAATAATAATAATATACGTTTAAACAATATTTTGTTCATAATTTTTTTAACTTTTAGAAAATAAATTTCAGACTTTTTTAACTTTTTTACATTTCTTCATTGATTCATTTTTATATTGATTTAATTAAAATTTTGGCAGGATTAGGCTTCCATATGTGTGCGGTCGGGAGGAACCCCCTCGCAGAAGCGCGGGAAATGAAATATCGCTGGTGGCAAAGAAATGTGACACGTAATTACCACAGACACATTTGGCTGCCTGGGCAAACAAATTCCCTTTAAATAGGTTTTGAACCGCAGTAGTGAGATTAATCACCTCTCTATGAGCATGGCCATAAGCGCAAGATCAATTCAGACCCACGTTTGGCAGCTTTGATGCAAATATATGCACTTATTTAGCCTTTGCTCTTACATTTTGATTCTCTCGGACAGAGCCGCCCGCTTTCCAATCTGCATCTCTGCTGGATCCCATTAGCGTTTTATCAAAGGGTGCGGATATAGGTCGTCCTAATGGAGCTGGCTTTTTGCTGCCTCCCTGTTGAGTTTCCCCTTTGACTTGCAATCCACTTGCTTTTTGCATTCGTAGGCTGCAACATCGCAACACATGCACCTTTTGGTTCGCTGTTGGTTTTCAAATAAGAGCCCCGAGCGAACATTAGCCATGCAAACCGTTGAGGCTGAACTCCAGTGGAGAACTCCGGTCTCTTGGTCGATAAAGTCACATTTGTAATGCGGATTTGCATTGCTGATATTATCATTGGCGATGGACCGATACTGCAAAAATAAAGTCTTTAAAGGGCCGGTTGTATGTTCAGTGAGTCAGCGAGAGAACCGCTCGGATCAATTTAGTCATAACAAAGAGTTTTATGAACGCAAGTCAGATAATCGCTAATACAGTCAAGCCAATGGAACAGTAGTAAAAGGAGCGTATGGATACATCCAGAGTTACACACACTAAAATATCGCTCTATTACTAGGTCATCAGCTTCAGCATTTTGTTTCTAAGTGGAAATACTTTAAGCGCAGACAGGGATAAGAAATAAAAGCCTCTCCACCTCCAGATAAATAAACCCTATAGCTCTTTAAAAAAACGGCATGGGAGAGATCAAGTATCGGCTGCCGTGGGTTTTGGCTGCCAACCAAACCCATATGATCTGATCTGTGACCTGATCTGCTGGACGCTTCTAATAGCTGCCTATATATCAGCTCTAGAAAACAAACAGATAAACTGAAGTTCTTTCAGTGTATAGCCTGCTTGTGTGTATGTTACTATTAAAAACACACCCGAATTGACTAGCCATCAAGTGACATGGATGTTAAATAGACAGGATCTTTGTTTTGGAGAGTATTGAGGTCCTGTATGGGACTCCAGACAAATCTCAACAACTGGATCTCAATCTGTATAGCATTGTGTTAACAGCGGTCATACCTAACCCTGCTGATTATTTAAAAACCCAATAGAAACCATCACAGAAATTCTAATGGTTCCAATAAAACCTTTACCAAATTCCTTTTTAAGTGGAACAGCAATGCCCTAAAATAAACAAAGAAATGAAAACAAACTACTTAGCAACTGCATAGCTAGTGACCCTGTTTTCTCACCGATGTTGTTAACCGATACGTTTTTATGATTTAGAAAAGTATTTACAAAATCGTCCTCCTGCGCTTGTGATTTATTCAATGTTCCATACGTGCAGTGAAATCTGACAGCAATCAAGGAGAGAGTTGCCAGGACTGAAACACTTATGGACATTTTTCTGCACATCTTCAAGTTCTTAACGCCCTCTGAGGAAATGAAGGAGTCGTAGACGGCGGTTAAGATTAGCATCTGAAATAGAGACGTCAGGAGTAAAATTGAATGAAATCTATCTTTTGGAAAATTCTGTAAACAGGGTTCTCAAGTTTTATCAAAAGCTTGGAGTGAGATCACATGCGGTTAGGGGAGGAGCCCTAATGGAGCGTGAGACTTGAAAACCCTGTTGTAAAGTATTAGATTATTCAGGTTCATAGCATAGCAGTAGCATTGCAGTGATTCCTGGATAGTAATTTTCGCTTTTCTCATTACTGTGAACTCTATTCCTTGCAGAAAGATACTATAATAATGTAATCTATATATTGCAGGTTGTACCCACTTTGTTGAGTACATTGCTTGTCTTATTTGTGTGTATTTAGCAAATATGTGCTAACAGGATTTCTTTACTAATTTCTTTACTTCAACTCTGATTGTAATTTTGAAAAGGCCAATGAAATTGCCCATTCATTCACCTTTTGTTCTTCGGAATCTGAGAAGCATCATCTTTATGCTAAGCAATTTATCGCCTCCTGTATACGACTCCCCTTTCGGTGGAAGACATAGGTGTCTAAAAGAGCAAATGTTCTAAAAGAGCTGAACATTTTCTACACAGTGGACGTGTCCCTCTCGGCGCTGTAACCTTGGATGCGATCGATTCGTGCGAGAAGTTGCGGTCACGGCTGGCTATGTCCTCCAGGACACAGCCACAACATCGCCTGCTTCCTGCTCCGTGGCATCGTCTACAGCGATGGCTCCCGGGCTGTCTGCAGCAGCGCCTTCCGAGCCGTCTGCAAAGCAGACTCTTCCGGACATGCATGACGATCTTTAGGCGGCCCCCCGTGGTAGGAGCATTGAGGAGGGCATTGACTAGGTTCTCAGAGCTGTCGCTTCTGACGACGTCCCCCTGGCCGATTCCCCTGATGGAGAACCTGCTAGCTGGACTCCACCGTTCCGTGCACCCCTGTTGGGGTTGTTCACCATTCCCCCCGCTTGAGGTCATGATACGGCGAAGCTCAGTGGGGTTTCGTATTGGAACCTCATCTGTCGGTTTAACACAACGTCAAGAGACTGACAGAAAGGGAACGTCTTGGTTACGGATGTAATCTCAGTTCCCTGATAAAAGGAACGAGACGTTGTGTCCTTAATGCCACAACGCTTTGCCCGATGCAGCGACCCGTGTATCCTTCCCAGGTTCCTCAGCCCAAAAGGTGAATGAATGGTGCCGTGCCATTCGCCAATTTCATTGGCCTTTTAAAAAGAACAATCAGAGTTGATAGGTTTTCAAGATCAAACCCAATCTGTCGGTTCAACACAACGTCTCCTTCCCTTCATCAGGGAACTGAGGTCACATCCGTAACCAAGACGACATATTACAACAGTTTGAGTGCACAAACAACTTTTATGATGCTTTATGTCCTTTCAGAGTTTTAAAGAATGAATCACTTTTTTGTTTTTATATGGCAATCAAAAGCATAGACATCATGAAAAAATATCCCGTCTTTGTGTCAGACAGGTTTGAAATAACGTACTGTAAGATTTTTGGGTGTACTGTTCCTTTAAGCCCAGGTGGGGACGGTTTGAGCAGTGTATGTGATAGGTTACCAAAGGTCTCGAGGAACGATCTGATGAGCTTTATTGCCATCTCCTTTCAGGGTGGATGCGTTTGATCGGATGAAGCCTGTGAAAAAAGGTTCTTTATTTGTCTTCTGAAAATGTTTATTCTGAACTTGGTCGGACTTGACTTAATCCCAAAGCATATCATTTAGTTAAGACCCTGGTGGTTATTTATGAGTGTCATGATCCTTTGAGCCATCTGAGCGTGAAGGGCGGTGATGAAAGCAGTGCTGATGAGACGGTCATGAAATGACACTTTTCTGTATTGTATCCAAATCCACTATGCCATTTGACGCCAAGTTTTGCCTTTAATGTGATGAATGCGTTACTCATGAATATTAACTAGGTCACCTGACTGCCTCTGCATGGTCTAAATGAATATTTATGAGCCCAGCTCTTGTCTTGACATCACAACTAGCTTTTTTTTACAACGCTTTTTTATGTTTAATTCAAATATTTTAAATTCAACATAATGTCTTCCCCGCTTCTAAGTTTGTTTTAGCCATATTTAAACCAGCATAAATATCAAATCAGTTCAAATTGGGATTAAACTAAGGCAGAAATCTAATAATGCACTTACACAAACTAACAACCAGAATCCTGAATAATGGCAAGAACCCTGGTTGCGTTTGCACCATCTGTAGTGTGGGCCGAGCCAGACTCATCATTTACAAAGACATTAACATTAGCATCCCGGCATCCAGCCTGTTTCTCTGTTGTTTTCTCTTGTTCCCCAAAGCCATTGGATACACAGAGGGAATTTATCGATGCCGAACCCTATTAATATTAAACATAACTAATGAGAACTAATCACCCACAGCACAATGAATAGTGACAGTCTCAACAAAGAGCCCTCTGTCTCTCCAACTCTCTCTCTCTCAGACTGTGTATATGGATGTATGTGTTGGGGAGGAACTAAGTAAAAGTTGTAATGGCACTAATTAAATCTTTATTAGCATGGCAGTTAATCGGACGTTTGGAAGCAGATTAGCTGTCCAGTAGCAAACCACTTTTTTATGCGGTTGTATGCAACATGTAAATAACAGTTCGATGTTTTAGTGATTTAACGGCTGGTTTATAGAAATACGTTAATTGTATGTTTCCGCAAAGTCTGCTTTCGCCCCAGTGAAATTATATGGTTACATTATGTTAGGGGTGGACCTTCATGCTTTCGAAGGTATAATACACCAAAAAATGAAAGTTCTGTCATGATTTTCTCACCCTCACGTAGTTCCAAACCTGTATACATTTCTTTGTTCTGTTGAACACAAATAAAGATATTTAGAAGAATTTTAGCAACGTAGATGTTTGGGCTCTTCCAAAAATGGCACCCAGAACGGTTTGTTGCCCTAAATTCTTTGAAATACTTATTTCTTTTTGTGTTTAACAGAAAGAACAAAAAATGCAACCACGGTAGTCAACGATGTCCAAGGAATGTAAGTTGTTAACATCCTTCTTTATATCTTTCTCTGTAAACAAAGAAAATTTTGGAACAAATTATTAATAGTTATTAATTAAACTAATTTTTATTTTTGGGCGAACTATCCTTTTAATAATAATTTCACAAGAAGTCATACTGTATAAAATTGACACTTAATTAAATGTATTGTAAATTTTTTGTCATTTAAATGTACTTTTAAGTTTTTAATTAACTTCAAATTAAACAATTTAAATGTATTACATTAACCTCCTGTAGTCAAAACTTAAATAGTGTCACAGTTTTAGTCTATTTAGTTTGTTTGGTTTTGTTATTTATTGTGTTTCATTGTGTGTATGCTTGTTTCTCTTTTGGATATACTTAGGAACCCCTTTGGATCGTACTTCCTCGTTGTGCTTTTGGAAAGCAAAATGAAACTGAAGTCACAGGCAAATATTGTCGCTCACAGTATGTCTGTCTTGTAAGACATGTGTTATTGTTAAGAATCAATGTCTATATAAATAAAACAAATGGGATTTTCACTTCTGCTGTTGTGCTCCTTTCCAAAAGCATCAACCTGACTCGCATCACTCTGTAAACCATACAACTCAACTCCACTGCCAGTGTTCAGCATCCGTCTTCATTCCCTGCCACAAACAAGACCAACTGACCTTTGGGGTCCTTTGCCTTCAAATAAATGAGGGTGATTGTGAGAATGCGTTTTGGCACGGGTGGCTCTGTCTGATCGCCCGGTGATCAGATGTGAGCTATCGCACATTGAAAGATCTTAATGTGTATGGGACCAAGGGTGCAAGCTGTGTTCAAACGCTTCAATTAATTAATGGCATAATTAAGATTTTGTCATTGACGCAGTTCAAAGTGACAGGGATAGATTGGACGGTCTGTATCCGCGCCTGGCGGGCGAAGAGGCGTGCAGCCGGGTGGCCGCCGTAATGAATGGCAGCAATTTTAGGTTTGTTTCTGTGGTGACAGGACCACCTGCAGAGGCTTGGCTGGTGCACTTCAGCATGCCAACACCATTCAGCATGGCACAACCTCTGTATGAAATTCTGGCTAAAAATGACCACACTCTCCTAACATTTCAAGGTATGTTAACTGTGTATTTGTCTTTGCGGCTTTATTAATGGCTCGATCAAATTTCATACTCATCTCAGAACATTATGCTCAGAGCGAATGGGAAGAAAGTCAATATTTTATACCTCACTGATTCACAAGTAAAACAGGCTGCAGGCGTGAAAATGTATGAAGGTTTATGTCCCAAATAATTCATTTGGATCACATTTTAAAATGTATTAACTTAAGTTTCAATGCTACTTCCTGGATCGTCCATTTTTCTCACCATCAGATATCATAGATTATTTAGATCAATTATTTATAATCGTGGTTTACAAATCCGCTATATATATATATATACAGTATTTGTGCCAAATACATACATTTTCTTAAAAAGCATTTTTTCATGCTTTCTAGTACAAATATATACATATTATTAAATCAAGATTTAGTATTTAGTGTTTTCTGAAAGAAAAAATAAGAAAGAACTAATTTTATTTTTAAACTAGTGCTGTTTTTAAATATAATTTTATATTCTAACAATTTAGCATTTCATGTCTTAATTAATGTACAAAAATCATAATGTTTATGAATGAAAACCTGTATCACTGATACCAGTACTTTTGATGTCTCTATGAAATCTTTTTTTTTCTTAATTTTAATTTACAGCCATTCAACATTGAAGTGTATTGCAAGCTACCGATTTTAATATTTATTAGGCTTTACAAAAACATTCTGTTTCAGAAAGTGAAAACAAGAAAAAATATCTGGAGTTGAACATAAAGGTTTTAATTGACACGAGGGTGACTAAACGATTACAGATTTCTTTTGTTCGTCAAACTATCCCTTTAATTTAGATTTTTTAAATTAAGACTTAAATCATACAAGTCACTGTAAAAAAATATATACATTTTTGCAGTGTATTAAACGTGGCAGCCATTTTGTTTTTCTGGTGTTCCTACACTTTACAGCAGGTAAAATATATAAAGAAGACCCTAAAGATCAAAGCTTATTTGAGGTGTGTTGAATCTTAAGAGATGCTTTTAAGAACATTCCAATGGTAAATACACATGAAAACCAAGATGCGTTTTGTCCACGTCTGGCGGTCCAGTGACCTGCTCCCATCTCACACCTGATTTGAAGCCGTCACCTGCTGCCGTCCTGCCACAAGCTGATGTAATCTGACAGCAACAGTGTAATAGCTTTGCTGTAACATCGCTGCCCCACCGAATGTCACCTCATCGATCCACCCAATAGGGACAGGTGTCTAGTTTCACCCCTGATGAGGAAAAATGGGGGAAGGGGACCAAGCGGCAACCTTGTGTCTGTTCCAACAGTGCAACAAACCTGTGGTCTTCCTCCTCTTCCCTTCTTTCCCAATTCTGTTGGGGAAAGGGTCTCTGCAAGGTGACACAGAATGATATCCGATTGCACGGGGGAGAAGTTAAAAACGTTGAATGTTTTTTGGGGGGGATAATGTGTGGAATTCCCAATGGAATGACAACAGGATCACCGCAACCCTCCTTCCTTTCTCTTTCTACCTCTCTCTACTATATCTGTGCAAGGGCGAAAGGAAACAGAGATCTGACCTTTAAGCTTCAGTGGCACTTGCTATGTTTAGTGAACTGCTTAGTGCACACTTTGCAGTATATACTGTATATTGCATTCTATTTTAGAAAACTGCATGCAGAACGGTTTGTAACGGCATAGAGAGGTCACTTGACTTGTGTGTACAGCTGGAAAAGAATCATAATAAAAATGTTTTTCCCAGTACGAATATCTAAACACTGTTAAATTAAGACTTAAAAAATAAAATGATTGTATTAGGTATTTTTTCTAATAAAACATGAATAACATCTCCCAGTGGGCTAAGAAAATAAAAATGTTTTCTTTGACTTTTTTTAAAAACGTCTTTTTTCTTTTTGCCTTGTTTTTGGCAGATTTCTGACTATAGGGTAAACGTACTTTAGTAAATTTCTTTCTTAAAAATCATAATTTCAATGAAATTTGAATCATATTGCTTAGATATTTGTTCTGCAAAAATACCGAGGAAGGAAATAAATTTTTTGCAGTATGAATATGGTAAATTTGCTAAGACTATGATAAAAAAAATCATAAAACCTTTCAAATCTGTATTAATTTATCCAAAATGAACGAATATAGATGATTTTACAAATATAGCACACACAAAGTGATAGACAACACATTTTATGAGGATGGATGTACAATATTGTTGAAAGTCTGTGTTAGCTGTGCGGATATCACAAACATCATGTGTGGCACCTGCTTGCTCACTCTTACACTTAAGTTTGACAAGGCCCCCAACAAATGGTAATTTACCAAAAACCACACACATAGAAGTTATGATCAATCCATCAGATTTTCTTCTTAATTATACAATATCACTCAAGCAGCTCGACTAGTGAATTTCACTCACTGACTGAAAATCATTCGGCTCATCTAAATCCACGAATCACTATTTAATAATTAAAAGCTGAAGGTGAGCATGTAATATTTAAACATCTCTAGGCAATTCAGCAGCCTAGATGAAATATACGGGCTCACTTAAACACACTGCATCACCCAAAATGACTAATCGTGGCCGGCGAATGTGCAATATTGCCGTTTGTTTGTGGTGAACTCTAATGGCCTTCATCACACTTTTATCACCTGCATTGCAAGAGTTTCTCTTTAAGAATTTGGAACATTTCATTCAATTGTTTCCATTGGTGATCAATTCGATTGTTGGTGATTCAGTGTTTTGTGACCCCAGCGGAGTTTCAGGGGGGCCTCAAGGGGCCAAAATAAGTATTGAAATACATAAAAAAACAACTATTATTTGGGTATTTGGTTTTTATAGGTCAATTTATTGGGTGGGACTTTTGAGTTTTCATGAGTGGGGCATTTCAATATTGTTAAATACAATAGGGGTCTTGAAGTCACAAAGGTTGAAAACCTGTTTTGTGTGTTTATATTTGTTGTAAAATACATTAGATTCACATGTGCAGATCTCTTGTTCAAAGTACCAAACCTTTTGTGTCAGTGGTCTAGTTTTGACACAATGCAAAACTGTTTATCGAAGCACTAATTCTCTGTTTACAACTGTAAGGTCTACAAGCAATTTACTGAGGCATGAAAAACTTAAATGTACACTAACAAAACACTGTAATTCCCGATACAATGAAAATGTTATAAGTCCTATTTTCAAGGGTGTAACTTTGGTTTGAGTAGTGGCGAGGACACATAATGGGGGGAAACATATGTTTAAGTACTATGGTGATACAAAAACCTGTGAAATAATGGATTTTCCGCATGAAGTGAGAGAAGTGATTGTGATAGTGTATTTTAGTTGTCAAATAATTCAACATTTTTTTATTTACCATATTACTGGAAGTACAATTTGATAGGGTATTGTGCTGTAAATTAATCCTACCCGTTTCTTTTATGCTGGTAGGATAATCTGACAGGGTATATACGCTGTAAATCTATTGTATGTGTTTATATTAAACTGATCGTACCTGTTTATTTTGTCAATGTGATGACTTTCTAAAACGCTTAACAAGGTTTAACGTACCTCAATGACCAGGGAAGCCCACATTTCTGTCAAGCGTAGTCATAGATTCTGATCGAGAAAACAGCTTATAATAGCCTACCGAAACAACGACTACTCAAAACCAAATTTCTATTTAACCGTAATTGTAATAAACACCAGCTACTGTTAAAAGAACAAGCACTTACTGTATTTCGGGGATAACAATACTCACGTTAAGCTTGTTTATTTTAAAGAAACCACATAACGTGGCTCAAGGCAGCGACAAACTTCTCTGTTTATGTTTGTTATCAGTGATAAACAAAATTTATTTAATTTGATTTCCGTGGTTGTTGTTTTGGTACGTTAAGCCTTTTCCTTATAATGGATTTTGGGAAAGAAACGTTTCATGCAAGATGTTTTACTTCATCTGTATAATAAGGGCTTGTTCTTTTATCAGAAGAAAGTGTTTATTACAAGTAAGGTTTGACAGAAATGTGGGCTTACCTGGTCGTTGTTCAGGTCGTTAAACATGAGTACTTTTAGTTTGTCATTGTGAATTCCTGTGGAGAAAATCACTTGCTGCCATCCACATGATTGAAAACAACCTTTCAGTGAGCTATTTTTAGAGTCTGCACGCGACATCCGCAAATCATAACAGACCAATTTGAAAGTGTGGGGGCACGAACGTAATTTTGAAAAGTGGAGGGGACATGTCCCCCCTGGCCCCAGTAAAAATGATGCCCCTGCATGTTTTCAGGACTTTTCTGAGTAACTTCTGTTCCATATCCAAATCTGCTGTATGCCCACGATAGAGTCCCTCCAAAGAAGGAATGAATAATCTATTGAAATCCATACACACCTCTGAAACGAACGTTTGAAGGACGTAGCATTTTCAAACTTTGTGAATAGCAACCAAAAGAGCCTTTCCTTCAACGTGTGAGGAACTTTTGCCTTTTCAGAATCGCTTGATGTGGGTCAGCTCATAAGTCTTGTGCAGTTCACAGCTCTGAGGAGACCACTTCTCTCAATCGTTTCAGGTAGCTGATTTGTACTCTTGTATTGCCATCCATTTTTTAATTGACACTGGACCTTTCCAGACGTAATTAAATGATAACCCTAAAATTCTCTCCTTACCTCAAAGGTGAACAGAAACATTTAAGCTGAAAGTATTAGATGTTTTGAGTCTATCATAAACGGCGGGTTTGTAGAAACTCACAAACATTAAACGTGTTCATAGAGCTGCTCGGACAGCGATTCATCTGCATTGGAACGATCAATCAAAGTCATTAAATGTATGTCACAATGAACTCCAAATTAGCTCCTATTTCCCATCTCAGTGTGCCGCTGGCGATGGGTGTTTGGATGCGCCATTGAATTGCCTCATCTGTCTGAAGGTATTGTGCGGGGTGTGTTAGCAGAACGGCGAGTGTCAGCAGAAAACCTTTTGACATGCTTCTGCGGATCATTCAGACACCCACTGAGTCTTGGTTTTATCTTCTTCTGCCAAGCACCTGTTTCTCTCATCTGCTTGGCTCCCCCCCCCCTCCCCATCCGTATTCAACGTTTGCCATTCCTCCTTCCTGTTTCTCCAGACATAAGGACCTGTGGTAGATCATTTCCCATTTGCGCAGTACGGAAAATTGCAAATGTAGAGTTAATTGGGTTTTTTGTCGTTTTCTGATGGCTTACATAAGCAACAAAGCCTTGGACTAAAACCTTTGTGGTTTAAATGGTTTGGCTCTGCAATGTGATTGAATAAGCCATGACGGCACATCTTTAAAGTCTGTTTTTGGCCAAGTTGCAACATTGCTTGGCAAACATAAACTACTTCTAGCGATAACTGTTACACATTTAACTATGAAACCTTGGGTAATCTATGACAAAATATTTAACTTGTAACTCGTATGTTCTGATTTTTGGATACCTTACAAATGACTATTATTAGTAAACCATCTAAAGCTAAAAACAAGACAAACAAATACTTTTTTTGCAAAAGAGTAAGAATATGTGACATATACTTAAACTTAATCTTTTGATCGAGATATACTGTACTTGTTCATTACTATATTGAAGTATTGTAAGTATACAATGCTTTTAGTTGTCTTTAGTTGCATTTCAAATAATATTTGCACATTTTTTCCCACATAGAGAACTTTCATAAACTGAAAGATTACAAAGCGCTACAATTGTTGAACTAGTTAACTTACAGTAAATCTCTAAGTGTTCTTGTTGTTTAGTTGCAGTACAAAAAAATGTCATGTCCTCAAAGTTAACTTCTGTCATACTAAAACTGTACTGAGTAATTAATAATTAATGAGTTATTGAAAGGCTACATTTTAAAGAGGAGAAAAGTAAATAAACGTCTGACAGAAATGACACATGTTAAGTTATAGATGAGGTAACACACGCAGTATCTGCCAATTTCATAGTAATCTTGAGTACATATACAGTAGTATTGCATACTTTGTATCTTCAAAATATATTTCATTTGATAACATTTTTAGATACAGTTACAGATCTGTATTTTCTTTCAGTTACAGCTGCATGATTATTTCCGGAAAAAGACGAGCGCCTGGAGGCGTGCAGGGGCTGGAACTACAGCATGAACACACAATACATCATCGTGTTATCCATGCATAAGTTTGTGTTGTTTATTGCCAACAAAACACAGACACATGACTTAGTTTGACTTACCGCCTGTGGTTCATGTCCAGCATCTTTTAGAGCTGGGACCGTGCCATCTATTCGTTTCAAACGATCTCCAAATCCAGCGTTACAACCATCCAAACAAACACAGCTAAACTTCAGTGAGCCGAGGGAAGCGGTATTGATGTGTGTGTTCTTTCTCACCCTGGCTGGTTGTCACGTGGGCGTGCTCTTTCGCTTGCTGGATGACAAGTGGGCGTGCTTTTCTGGAAGAATTGTCCAATAAGGGACTAAGAACCCTTGTTTCGAAACGGGAATCCATGTCCGAAAATAGCTTTCGGAAACCTGTACAAACCCTGTTGGAGTCAATCGAGCACTGAAATACTACAACATACGTTCAACACGTTTTTGGACAAGTTGACCTTGTTCAACTTGAGAAGCCAGTCCGTTTAACAGTGGAAAAAAGTCAGAATGCATGAAATAGCATTAAGCAAGAATGGGCTTTATGTAACATTCAGAAGTGACATTTCTCTTCAAAATGCCCTAAAAAAGGATCTGAATAACCTTCAAATGTCAATATGGTTTTAAACATTCAGACAAAGCTTTTTAAAGCCATCTTGAAAAGTTTTACTTGACAAGCTTTCCGTTTCTAGTCACGAATTGTTGTCTTTTATCAGATAGTATGCTTTAGTGCTAAACTCCAGGGTTCGCCTGCCTGCTGTGTGTGTTCTACTGTCTTTATATCAGTCTTTCGCAGGTCACATGTTGATTTTTTTGTGTGGGTTTTTGATGGGCAGAGACCGTCCTGTGACCTCCTGCCTTCCCGTGACCTCACTCTCCCCTCATTACTGCCTTCTCTGTGGTTTAATATCCACTTCCCCAACAGCGGCGGCAGTCGAGAAATTATTTCCTTTTCAAATCAATCATACCTATATGAGTTTCTTTTCAGACTGACCCGCTTCCATGAAAACCTTCCTCGGCGGCAGTTGTAGTCAGAATCTAATTTCTGCACGTTTTCTTACTTACAGGAAATCATTGGTAGTAAATTAGATGTGCCCTCGGGGCCAGTTACAGGTCTGGATGTTTGTGTATACACGTTTAAAGAGACAAATTGTTCAAAAGTAAACAATTGGTTCATTGTTTATTCATGTTTGTGACGTTCTTTCATAACATGTAGCCATGATGAATGCGTGCCTCTCATGTCTTCTTTTGTTTTCAATGACTTTCGAGTGACATATCTTAAAGGTCCAGTGTGTAATTTTTAGGAGGATCTGAAATTTGGAAACGCAAATACCGCGGGTCCCCTTACTTGGAATTAATCATGTTGTTTCTACAGTAGCCCAAAATGGACAAACTGCTCTACAGAACGCACTTCGTAAATACAATATCTCCTTCGGCAAAGAAGAGAAAACATGATGGCATCTTGGACAAGTGTCAGCCACCGTAGTGCTTCAACAGGGAGGGTTGCGGGGATAGAGTTTGCCATTGGTTGTAATCCGCAACGCCACCGCTAGATGCCGCTAAATTTCAAACACTGGACCTTTAAGTAGAATCTTTTTATTTTGTTATTGATTCTAAATGTACCTTAGTACATAAATACTGTTGGTCACCTAAACATGTTTATATGCCTCCTCAGACTAAACACAAGCAAAATTAGCAATGAGACTGATTTACTCCGTTGTCCTTTTTGCCAAACACATTATATCAAACCTTTTTATTCCAGGGTACTTCAGCATGAACAGCCCCTTTTCTCAAACTCATTGAAGAAATGATGGCATTAACCACACCGCATTAAACCTGGACGCGGAAAGCCGGCCGGACAGATGAGGGTTATGGCGAGGAGAAGTGGAGTGGAGGAGTGCTTGTCACTTCAGAGAGAGAGAAACCTTATCAGCGAGAGCAGTCAGGCATCCGACTCCAATCTCCTGATAAAGCAAAGCACCACGGTGAAGGAATACGTGTGCTACACACACACACACACACACACAAACTTATGAAGATCGATCGCACCTGCAACCAGCCACCTGACAAACAAAAAAAAACGAGGAGAATTGCGGAGCGAGAAGACGAAAAAATTGTTGATGCCAAAAAATTGATGGAGGGAACAAAGGGGGGAGATTGTTTGGTATTAGAGGTAGAAGAAAGAGAAAAAGATGTAGAGAGAAATTGAGAGAGAGAATGTGAAAAGAAACTGACTTTGACACGGCTCATTTCCTGGGCCTGTTTGTGGGGTGTGGACGATGGCGGTGCTAATAGGTCCCGTAGAAATGCAGCGGCCATGATGTGAATTGTAAAGGCCGGGTGTCAGCGCGGCTCAAGGAGAAAACCAAAGGCCCAATATACCTGACAAACAGTCAATTTTTCATTCATGTTTGGGCTGACATAAAAATGTTCCAGTGGAGAAGACGACACGGACACAGTTGCCTTATGCCGGGTTCATTAGACGTGTCTAGGGGAAATGAAAAATCTTGAGCTACGCTTATTTTTCCGAGTGCAGCTGATGTCTGGGGTAGAAGCAGATGCTGGTGGCGGCTTGACGTGTAGAGAATATATGTTTAATGTGTGTTTGTTTGCTGGTTTATGTATTTCCAGGCGACTTCCAGACTGACACAATAAGAGCTTTTGAGAAAGAAGTGATCATTTGATTTGTTGTTTGACGTGTGAAGTGTTAGAAGCATCAAATGTAAGTGCACATTAAATCTTTTAGTCACTTAGTAGCGTGTAAACTAAATATCCATGGACAAAACTATACTTCCCTCTCGCTTCTCTTTACTTCTATGAACTTTTCCTTTTGTTTCTCTCTCTCTGACTCCCCCCTTTCTCTATCTGACTTGCCTCTTTTTGCAATGAAAATCTACATGCATAATAAAGCATGCTTTTAATGGAGAGGATATTAAAATGCAACACATTTCTTTAAAGTTCAAAGAGGCCTGGGTGTATAATGTACTAACTGTTTAATGTTTTACTCGTCATTTCTAAAAGTGATCACCAAAAAATATTTAATTTACTAACCCATATTTCATTTCTTTTTTGGTCAAGAATGCTTTGGTTGTTGATCTTCAGGACCATATGTTCTATCCTTACACAACTTATCGAATGACTCTGTAAATGGATTAATTTCATTGATGCAAAAACTTAATGTGCAAATGTGTTTTTTTACATGAATGCAGAAAGCCTCAACAAACAACACAGACGCTGCATCATTAGGGTTTATGCATAAAAACAAATACCATTTCTGAATATTCATAACTCGCCTTTTAGTCGCCGCTTGTGATTTTGTGAAGATGAAGAGGTTTTATGTTTACAAATGCTATTTAGTTAAAGTTGGTTTCGAAAAGTGGAGTTCACGATAACCTATACACGTCACAAAAAATAAATGAGAAGTTATACTTTGCTTAGATAGAAGAAAACGAAGCCTATTTTTGACTTTTTATGTTGTAATTATTTTTATTAATGACTGTAATAATGCATCCAGACATTTAAACTAATAGTTCACCCAAAAATGTAAATTCTGTCATAATTTACTCACCCTGACGTCATATCAAACCTGTTTGACCTTCTTCCACAGAACACAAAAGAAGATATTTTGAAGAATGTTGTTAACTCGCACACATTGGTTTTTTGTCTATACAATAGAAGTGAATGGATGCCGACGCTGTTTGCTTCCCAACTTTCTTTAAAATATCTTGTATTTTGCGGATGAACGAAAGTCAAACATGTTTGAAATGACAGCCCGGTGAATAAATGATGGCAGAATGTTTCCTCTTAGTTAAGTAAAAAATACTTTTAAATACTGAAAATAGATATGTTTAGCATATATTTTAGTTTCGTAACCAAACACTGTTATTTTATACATATGTGGGAAAAATATTTATAAACTTTGAGAAAGGGTTTTTATGGTCATAGAAAGTGCGCGGATATATTTTGAAATGCTTGTTTGTCATAAAGATAAAGATCACAAATTAGGTCTGAAATATGACAAACTCATTTCAGTATGACAAATCACACAATAGCTGGTAGAAATGGCTGTTATTTCAGTAACAGACAGATGAAGTTGCAGTTCCTTGTTAGCACTTTACATACAGGTGGCAGGTATCGCCATTCATTCTTATTCACCTTCAAATTTACCATACATTACACCTGATTCTGTTGTGCTCTACCTCCACTGCATTTTACCTGTTGTGCTTTTATTGAATTCGCCTTGGAGCATAATGTGCCATCACGTTCTGTCGTGAAACATCTGCTTGTGCTCGTTTTTCTGTTTTTGCTTTGTCAGGTCGGCCTGGATAAACAGCAGATGCACTTTCGCTCACGGAGCAAATAAAAACAGCAGAAGCGTTACGCGCAAACAGCACCGAATTGAAACTGATGGAAAAATATGAAAAACATATTAATCAGTTTTTCCTAAAGGCTGAACTTGATTATGTTTCCTGCTAATTGTAGAATACACATAATAAAAACATCATATTATAAATATGCACCTGCTTAAGTGAAACTAACAACACATGTCCCAAATGTGCCAGACAGCAGGCAATTAGAGTCGGTAGGAGACAGATTTTTACTAGTAAGATTCATTTATATGAAATAATATTTGTTATATTCGTAGTGATCATCTAAAGTTGTGACTGGAAACCCTTGCAAATAAGAAAAGAAGGAAAACACAAATGAACTCGAAATTGATCTAAAAGTGTACAAAGTGGTACATTTCTTTTCAACCTTAAAGCTGCAATTTGTAACTTTGTATGGTTACATTTTTTGAGCCAGGTGTGACAGAATTTTCTTTTTTTGGGGCTGAACTGTCCCTTTAAGGGGGTGGTGCATGTTAGCGGCGGGGCTTATCTGACCAATAGCAAATGGAAAAAGTGCTCTGATAACATCAGTGATGCTAAATGGTTCAAATATTACACCTCTCAGCTTTGAATGAAACATGATAAAGTTTTAATCTTCTGTAAAACTGTATGCTGTCTTTCAGAGCATCCAGTGAAACGAATGCAAGACACGACAAGAGATATTATTCTTCAATATAGTTTTTTACTACCCTTTTGATACTACATCATTGTAACAGAAAACCTGTTTCAGAACGTTTGAACATTTGAATCATTCTGCACGATAAGGCAAGACACATTTAATTTTAGGAAATGAAAGGAATACATTTGGATTTTTCTCTACATTTGTAAAACTTTTTCAACAACAGTAGCACCGAAGTTATGTATTCTTCAGGTATATTCTTCACAGTGCTCCCGTTATATTTGTGCTATCCGACCGCATTAGCCGAAAAAGTCAAGGGTCGACACTGAGCGAGGCCTGTCATTAGGCTCATACAGTCAGAGTATTCAGACTGCGTTCCCCGCGGCCTAAAAGCACTCACTGCAGTCGCATAGGAAAAGCCTGACCTGCCCTTCAGATATTGCTTTGGAGAGTTGAGGTTATTGCAACCTCCTTCTGTGCATTAAATGGGCCCGGGTCTGAGTTACTTAAGTCTCCTCCTGAGGGTTCGACCCTTGGGGCCACCCAATTTCCACATATGGTACAAAGAAAGTAAAAGGGAGAGCGCTACTTATCGTTTTTCAGATGTGCGCTTGAAAAAAAGAGAACTGCTTGCACGTTTGTAACCATGGTGACACGAGGAGTCAAAGACAACATTGAGTTTAGTTAACCTGATGATTGGGTTCATGTCTCGGAGCAAAAATCTATTTTGTAGGAGAGAAGTTAACCTTGTAACCGTAATACTGTATATACTGCACAGTTAGCGTCAAACGTTTCAAATCCGTTTTAGGACGGATCATCTTTTTTTTTATTAAGTTCTGCATTGAATAAGACCTAATCCACAACACATAAAAATAACTGAATTTACTAAATAACACGTTAATGTTCTCATGTTTACTTGTATTCGTATGAGCAGCACATTGAGTGGCTCCTCCCCCTTGGTAGTGTTAAGTTTGAGAATGATGTCATAAAAATAATTGATCTGTTTTGGCAAAAGTGGCAGTAAGTAAGTTTTGAATGCTTGTATCTTAAAAGCCAAAAATGAAGTTCACCCAAAAAGAAAATGATTTGATCATTTACTTATGCATTGAGTAACCCCCGTGTCATTCTAAACCTGAATTACTTTATTTCTTCTGAAGAACACAAAATAAGATATTTTGCAGAATGTTGGTAACCAAACAACATTGACCCCCATTGGTTTCCATTGTATGGACCCAAAACCACCGAGACGTTTTTCAAAATATCATCTTTTTGTTCCACAGAAGTAAGAGTTAAGAAGTAAGTAAGTTAGCATACCTAAGTCACTTGCACTATTTTAGTCTAAATTATTATCTGTTCATATCCACCTGTACATTAATGTTCATAGTACATAGTCATCTGTATATATTGTTCATAGTATATACCTTCTGTCATATTTTCATAGAACACACCTACTGCTAAATATTTTTATAATCCATGCCCACTGTATTATATTCTCACTATTGTATTCTGTATTTATTCTAACTGTATATCCTGCACTTGCTAACTGCACTTCTGGTTAGACCTAAACTACATTTCGTTACACTGTACTTGTATATGTGTAATGACAATAAAGTTGAATCTAATCTAATCTAATCTAATCTAAGAGTCAAATAGTGGTTTTGAATGACATGAGGGTGAAAAAATTACGAGCACATTTCTTTTTTGGTGTAACTATCCCTTTACGCCCGAGATTCTCGAGTCTAGGAACGAAAGGTCCTCAGACTAAACTTTGAAGTTGTGTTTAAAGTTTGCTCTTATTGACAAGCAGTGGCAGCTATAGCTGTATGCTGTAGCATATATGCGGAAATGGTCGACAGGCCCGGGACCCCTTTCAACAGACAATAAACCCATGAGTGAAATGCTATCCTTCAGCTAAATACAATTTACAGTAGATGGTTGAATTTAGAGTGAATCTCAGAGTGAAGCTTCAAAGACCAACGTTCTCGGTCCCCTCAGGCTTTGATTTTGAGTAGTGTTCTTTATGATTACACCAGCCCTGATAACGCTTTACAACTTCAAGGAGAGAAATGGCTTCTTTATGGCACTTTACGGGTTGTTAAGGGAGTGACTCAAGTCCGGGGCACTTCTGATGGGTTTATAGGTCCGTCTGTGTCATCAGATTGAGCTCTCGTGCTCGTCTCCGTTTACCATAATGGAGCATGAATTTGCCATCCGTTTTGTTCAAGTTTGTTTAATTTCCCTCAGTTGGTCTCGAGCACTTTGATTCATTCTGGTTGTTACCGGAAAGCAGGAGAATGCTTGTTACACTGATTGTCGGCTTTTTCGGGCACTCCAAAACTTCACAGGTCATAATACATTTGTGCATCGTGTGACTTTCTTGCACGTTGATGGAAACTGTAAAAATAATTAACATGTCCTCTTGGTAGTTCCTGTCTACATTTGCTTTTTACAGAAGTGACGTTCAGCTTTTGGCCCACCCGATGTAATTCGGATGTAAAGAGAAGAGAGTTTTATCCGCTCCTCTGATGTCTTTCCTACGGCCCATCAATCAGACACAACTAGATTAAAAATGGAAATGAACAGAGGAAGACAGAAATTTCCATCTCTTCTAAAAGGAGCAAGTGGTGATTACATAAAAAAGGTGTGAGGCTACTTTTACAGCACCGTGCTTGGAGGAAAAAGACAGGAAACCTTAATCCACCTTCAGAACATTAACATTCAAATGACATGGGCGCGCGCATGCTGCTTAGCCTTGGGAACGCAGAGAGAAAAATTGGACTGAAAAGACTCAGTCAGATGTTGCTGTACATCACGGATTGAAGCAGACATTTGGCTGGTGTTTTGGGAATGGGTGAAGGCTGGCGTTATGCAGTTTGACTTTCTGTTCTTTTTCTTGTTTATGCATGAACAGAAAAGTTCATTAGAAGGTTTTGCTGACTAATTACATCCGGCGTAACGTTAAAGACCCTTTTCAATTTGTATTAAATAACATGCTGTTGGGTTATTCGTGTCAAATCAACCAGATGTCCCTGACTTAAAATAGTTTGTCTTTTTTTAGACAAATTAATGCAAAAATTAAGAAGAAAACCAAAATATTAAAAGCCAGGAATGTAGATGCTGAATCATTGTTTTGAGGAGGGTCAAAATTTTGCGCCGAGGGTGATGATGTTTTTATATGATGACAGCATCATTTTAGTTTTTATTTTCAGATTTTAATATTTGTGTTTAGGTCAAATTATCATTTTTGCATCCTTCTGTGAATTACTAACTATTTTTCTCCCAACTTTTTAAACTACAACATATTTTTTATTTGCAGAAAAGGAAAACTGGAGAAAGAGGTCAAAATAACCGAAGAGATGCTCTGTATTTGTCCAGACCTCAAATACTGCAAAGAAAACAAGTTCATATTCCCTTTTTAGCAATACAGCTGTAACGTTTTCTGACACAGTCTTACTTTGGAAAGTCTTACTTTTTCATGATTTTTATAACAGTTTTCATGTATCTTGTCATGCTGTCGGTCTTTCACATTGAGGTTGGATGACTTTGTCACTCCTGAGGTTTGATTTTATTGAAATATAAAAGACACTGGACTGGAATGGCCACATTAGAAATGCAGATTGAATGAAAATTTGGAATGGTCTCTCATTGGTGATGAAATCCAACACATCACATGCCATAGATTAATATTTGCATAGAATGGTATATTACTAAAATAATTATATTAATAAAAGGAAATAATGTACATGTATTGTAGTTTTAATTTTATTTGTTCTTCAGACGTGCTTTAGGTACTAAAAGTATCAGCTGTATGCAAACTGCCCTACATCTATTTTTTGACCATTGCGAATAGGTGCAGTTCTACAATGTGCACATGGAGCCATACTGAAATCCACCTATTTCTGAGATTGTGCAAATGGACATCCAAAAGAAGGGTTTTATCAAAGCAAGAATCTAAAAGGGTATTCAAATATCTTTAATACTTCTTAAATTGCAGCCATGCACACTTCAAATTTTTAATTTTTTATATTTTATCTATCTTTATATGTAATCCATCAAGGAATGCTAAAACCAACAGATTCAACGAATCTCTTTTTAAAAGAAAATAATGCACAATGATCTAACAAAGAACACCACTGTAATTTGTACTGCATTGTTATTTGGCTCCAAATATGATGTAAATATTAAAAATTGCTGTTTTGACAGAAAACTGATCTTGAAATGGTTTCTTAATTTTTTCTGTGGCTGCATATTTAATCGCTGCTCCGCAAAATAAGCAGGTAATACAGAATGCAGTCACTAAGCAGTCCCAGAATGCACTGCAACCGGGCCAGAATAAAATCCATCCAAGATGGTAAATCAAGAGAAAAGGACGATTGAAAATATAGATTTTTCCATATCGCAAAAATTAGTTAAATCCCATTCAAAATTAGCGTTCGCTGTGATTGTGTGAGCATGAGTATTTTGTCATTGCGAGTGCCAATCTGAACATCAATATTTAAATCGATTGAGTCGATCTGAAGTGTCCCCTGTGTTGTTGGTGCTCTCTATGTAGAGCGTTTCAAATCTCATACATTTATATGCCCCTGCGTTTGCATGTCTATTTACCAAAGACTGATTGTTAAGGACATTCCTCTCTGCTAGGAAACATGTCACGTTTGTAAGCTTTACGCTCATGTGCATATATAAATGTCTGTGTGTTTGCCTGTGTTTGTGCAATAAAGCGTAATGGGACATTTGTATGTGTACCTGCGGCCCTATCGCTGACAGTCCAATTTCATGCCGTGTCTTGCTTATTTTCACGAGATGTTGGCAACTTATTGAACAATTCGAATTTGATTTGCCAGGCAAGGACACTAAATACAGGCTACCCAGTTAAACTGAAGAAGCTCTGCATTGTTCTGATATAAATCATGCGACTCATCCGAGAGGAAAATGACTTCTGGGTGTTGCCTTGTGTGCTTGAGGCTCCAGACGACGCACAGATGTAGATAACCTCAAATCAAGGAGATATTCCAATTTATTTGAGTGTTTTGTTTTATTCAGTTCCTTCCTGAGGTTTTTCTTTGTGTCGTACAGCTGTTTTTAAATGCATTGGTGTTTTGTAAGAAGATAAAACTGTAAACCATCAATCCTTTTTTTGCCTCTTGCAAACTTTTAAATGTACATGTATATGGGATATTAGCATTAGCTACCTAGTATGATGGTGTTACATCTCCGATTGAGTACTTCCACACAAAAGGTACAAATCAGCCACCGTCTAGCCACCCGAATATGGTGTTTTTATTTCATGATGGCCTGTCTCGTGTCAGCAGTGGAACAAATTGGTGCAATCAGCCGTTGTCGGCGGCGATGCGATGCTAGGTTTTGCAAATTAGCCTCTATTAGCATAATGACCCTGGCGGGAAGAGCCAACGCCCCCCCCAAGCCATCATTCCCAGCATTCCACGGGGCTAATGTTTACATCGCCATGACAGCGGTCCTTCATTAGCACATCTGTCTTAGTTAGGCCAAAATTGGCAATGCTATCGTCAGTAGCGAATGTTTCAAATGGAAGCTCATTGGAGCAGAACAAATGTGATGTCACTCGTGATGGCGTCTTGGAGGACGGAAAAAAAGGAGAATAGACATTAGCGCTCCAGTTTATATGCCTCTAGGCGTTTGTGTTTGTTTCCACAATTCACTGTGAATGTATTGATGAAGCAGTTATCTGCAGTCCTGCTATGGCGGTTCAGGCACGCAGGTTAATTACAGCCTTCACGGGGAAATTTTGCCACATGTGGATGGATGCGGACACACGTCTGTTGGTCCTGTGGACATTTAAAGACCTTCTGGCATGTTTTTTGCTTTGATGTGGATATCTATTGGTTCTCCGTCAGAGTTCTTTAATTGACTTGTGTGTTTCTCTGAGTGATCATAGAATACACACTGCGTCCACATTGACGTCCTTGACCTTTCAACCCTGGAAATCAATGTTCAGTACCCCTTAAGCAAAAAGATGACAGATCTAAGCCTGTATTACACATGTGATACAGAGTTGTTGGTCAACCCCAAAATGAAAGCTCTGTCGCAAACCATGAATGGATGAATGTTAGCAACTGAGATGTCTGGGGAATCATTAAATACCATAGTATCATAGTATCGTTCTGTTAAGCACAAAAAGGAAAACTAACTTTTTTTTTGACTGCCAGAAGAAAGACATTTATGCAGGTTGGAACAACTTAGGCCCCCTCTCAGTGCTTTTAGCATGGCGTCAACTTCACTTCATCAGTTAAAAACATGTGGATCGATCGAAGTGTAACGGAGGTCTGCTAGTTCATACGTCACTCTTTGTAAGAGATCACAATATTTTTCCTACTGTGGCGAGGGAAATGACACTGGACCGATTGGCGTCAGACCGGTTATATTAACACTAATATCAGAAGCGTTCGTTTTTTGATAATAAAACAAGCAGATTGACCAGGAGACATTTGCAAGCAGGACTTCAAAGGTCATTTCATAGAAGTGTTTTAGAGGATTGCGCACACAAATATCAGTGTATTACACACCAAACACTGCAGCGGCTCTCCTTCCTCAGGACTCACCCTTTTATCGACGTGTTCCTTTGGGCGGAGGTTATTCAAAAACTCTGAATAGTGACATCATGTACCCAGGAAGTAAAAGGCTTTTAGTCCGACTCCAGCCGTTCTCTGTAGTCCTTGAAAAGTGAATTCTGTTAAAGACAATATTGGCTCGCTTGGCATTGAACTTTATCGTTTTGCAGTTATTATTTATGCTCTAACAGCAACATTACACACTAACTAAAGTTTGAAAATTGGCATCACAGGGAATGACGCCTTTAAACAAAAAAAGTAAAATTTACAAAAAATGTATATAAATACATCAAATAACATTTTCTATAAATTAAATAATAATGAATGCATTCCATGAATCAGTTTCTTGAGGTTTCACCCTGAGATGCTTTTGAATCAGTATTGAAGGAATTCCCATCTACGTAGGCTCTATTTTATTATTCGGTTGTCTATTTAAAATACATTTTTATTAAATGATCAAATAAATGATTAAATTGCATAACATACAATAATTTTGAACAGTAATGTTTGTTTCCACACCATATAACATAAGTGAAACTAAGTGAAGTAGATGAACTATTATCTGGCCAAATAAATGGTGGAGAAAATCGAACCATAATTGTTATGTTTCATGGGAGAGTATCCCGAAATTTAAATAAATCCTGAAAACATGTTTGATAACTATAAACGTTATAAAAGATATGTAGTACACAATTGCTTTTTATGCATATCATCGTCCAAAGTTGATTAAAGTTTTATACTATTCAAAAACTAGTGGTCTTTTGAAGCCACATAGAGTGCTTTTGATCCCCCTGCTTCTCTTTTTCTGTGTGTGATATATTAATCTGTGACAGTGATGGAATCGCAAGAGCGAAGTCTAATTTACAAACCCACTGGGGATTTCACACCGGACAGAAGAGAGAGAGAGTGACCAGTGTTTCTGAACTGTTTTCACCTTTACACTCAGCGGGATAAAGTCTTCTTTGAGATATTAAGACAGAAGTGATTAACAGTAATTTTTCCTTAATATGTCACAACACTGGGTCTTGACACGGCGTTCTGGTAAAATGTACATTTAATTGCTATATCTAAAACGATAATGATATTCAGCGATACTTGATGAAACGCTTTAATTTACCATTAGGATATGCTGTCATGGAAATAAAATTATTAACCCAAGGCAAATTAGAGATCATTATGTGCTCTTCAATCGATTCTCGAAATAATTTTTCATTAGAAACTTATGAAAAGATGAAATGCGTTGTGCACAAGTCATTGTAAGCACAGTTATATACATCAATTAGGCTTATTCGTCATTATGAGTATAATGTATTATAATGAAGCGTTGATGGTGTACTGTTTAACAGGATGACTGTGAATACATATTACAGTTGGTGGGATCATCCATGGGAACATAATTGACACTATTAAAAGCTTGTTTCAGGAAGTCTGAAATGGACAATGCAGACATACAGAAATATAATCTCCTCAAAGTCAGGGTCTTTAGCTTTTACTACTTGAACTCACAAACAAGATCTCTCTCAACCATTTCGCCTAGACATGAATGAGATCATTAATGAGATAATCTATCACTGTAAAAAAACGGTTAAAAACCTGAAATTTTCCGGTAGCTGAAGTGCCAGAAATATTCCGTAAAATTATGTTTTACCGTAAAATTACATATGATTTGTCAGTAATTTGACAGGTTTCAAAATTTAACTTTATATATTGGTAAAAAAGGTGCCATAGAAGACCCTTTTGGTTCTATAAAGAACCTTTAAATCTGAGGAACGTTTCTGTTTTCGTCAGATCATATAAAAGTAAGATATAGATGTTTTTTTAAAGAACCTTTGACTGAATGGTTCTTGGTGGAAGTAAAAATGGTCTTCTATGACATCGCTGTGAAGAACCTTTTGAGCACCTTGTACGGGAAAAATCTAAAAAATAACAGTAACATTCTGTAAACTTTGGTTTTTATACAGTGTACATGCATTTGACGGCGGTCTCATTTTTTCTATTTTTATTTCCAAGCAATTGCACTGGAATAGTAAAAGTACCCATGAATCATTTTGAAAGCATTATAATGCAATATGGATTGCCTGTACGAGGCATTAAAAACCACAGGCTTCAACTGAAGTGTTTCAGAAACTCCTACACTAGTTCTTGAGGACGACTTTTATTTTTTTAAAGCTTTTCTTGAAATTAGTGAAAGAAGCACGCCGCAATAGCTTTTCATTCTTCTCTTTTACCGTAACAAATCTTAGCCAGACTCTCGATACGCTACGTATGGCCATTCATATCATCAAATGACTTTTTCAGACATTTATGGCTTTACAGTATTGGCAGGGGCTGTCAAATCTCTTTAAACAGCAGTTTATAACTAAAATTCTTTGTTCCCCAGCGCCTGCCTCGTCTGGGTGAAATCGAGGATGGTGTTTTAGCCAGTGGACCATGGACCCGACAACTGTTGTAGAGCAGCCAGATAAAAAGATAAGAAGCTTGTTTTTCAGCAGTTATAAATTGCTCTGGCTGGGATCACTGGCTCAGGGTTTAGAGATATATGACTTGATAGAAGCTTACTTTTATATCCATCACAGGAGCTGGAGTGTTACGTCCTGAGCGTTGAATTATGACGCCATGATAGACGGCGGATTCGTTGAGAGCTCTGATGAGCTTTAAGGGCCTGTATCTTAGCCGAGAGAGAGCGCATGGAGGTTTGTCACCCACCTGAAGGTACCGCAGAGACGCATTCGGTTGAGGAACGCCGATCGTGCATCCTAATGGTTCCTTTTATCTGTTTCTATCCTTTTGAATTAAGTATGAATCGACCTTGAAAAAGGAAATACAAAGATTGATGGAACATTAGGCAGGCTGAATGGCTGTCTTAAAATATCTCAGGATGTGCTTACAGTGAGAGGCAGGGAGGTGTGAACGGAATAGAATAGAATAGAAAAAGTGTCCATGTAAAGTCAGTCCAGACCTTAATTATGGTTTATTATGGTCTAAAACTTATGATTATTATGATATATACCCAAAACCAAAAATCTACAAACTGCTGGTTTTGTGATTCGTGTGAGCCCGACAAGTGTCTTTACTTTGTTATAGGTAACCTGTGAACCAAGGGCAAAGCAGCATGGATGACCTTGAACCTCTCCATCGGCCGGGGACCACGAGGTTCACTCCTTTTTGGGCCGTTGCTGGCACTCCATCAGCACTTGTCCTTTCATCTCTTTTGCAGACAGTTGCTGGTTCTCTAAAGACTGCCTTTGAGTCTCGGAGTATACGAGTCCACTCTCTGTACTCTGCAGGTGAAGCGTTGCGATACTGCATGAAAGAGATATGGAAAGATACTACAGTACAGCCTGGAGAGAAGAGCCGACCTGATCTTATGGTCAGATGAGGTGGCGATTGTGATGTGAATCATGCAACTATGTTTAAAAACACAACCTTCTTTGGGGTGAAAGCTGATTTTATGAAAATGTACAAGAATAAGATTGCACAAATTGATACCATTTAGCAACCGATTCAGAAACGTGTTCCGATGAACAGAGAGAAAGAAATTTGGAAGAATGCTTGTCACCAAACAGTTCTTGGCCGCCATTGACTTCCATAGTAGGAAAAATTACAATGGTGTTCAAAATGATGACCGAATTTTAATTTTGGGGTGAACTGTCACTTTAAGCCAATCACTATTGTCTGTACATGATGCAATCATTTGCTTGACAATAACAATAATTGTCCTTAAACATACGAATATCCAAACTACTGTCTATCTTTTAAAGGAAATTTATTTTGGTCAAAATGCAAATTCATGTAAATATTGTGGTATGCTGCACGACAACATTGTTTACATTAGCCTATTGTGCTTTACTTATTAACCAAATTCGTCGTTGGTCTGGATGTCTTTCTCTTATTTTTTACATAGAGTAACTAAAGTGCTAATTCAACTTTGTATATAGTTTCACAAACAGCCCACAAACATCATGTTTATTCAAGTACTCTGCACTTATAATGAGTAAATATCTCTTTGAATGCAAGTCCTCGGAATAGTCTGCTTAGTGACCTCTTGTGAATGAATATCTGAAGAACATGCACTGTTTACATGTTGTCGTGTTTACACTTATGGTTACAGAAAGTGTGTTAAGTGGTATTTTACCTTACCTGAGATACAGATCAGATGCCTTTAGTACATAGTGCTTAAACACAACCCTTATAAAAATTAACCAGTTTTACTATGGCGACCATAGCTTAACCACGATATGTAGTAAAAGTATGGTAATACAAATGATAGTTTTGCTCACTTTTGGATCTATATCTGACTTAATGTTTGTCTTGTTTATTGAATCACAGATAGAGCAAGTCATTTTGCATGAAAAAGGCCTTTCATATTTCTGCGCCGATATGAAGGAATAAATGACCTCAGGTGTACGGCATTTTCCAGAGTTATTAAAAGGTGAGACAGGTGGAAAGAATCGTTTTCTTGGTTATTCTTTTGTGACTCGCCGATGAAACTGTTAATTTCTCTTTTGGTATCATAAAGCTTTTCTTATCTGTCTGTTTGAGAACAATTTTCTCATCTGTGCAGTCAGTATTTGTGTGTTTGAGCGTAACACAATAAAACCTCCGTGCTGTTAGAATCCAGGGCATCGAGCGGGCGCCATCAAATTACACAATGCCGGGATTAAATGTCACTTGTGGCTTAGTAACACCAGCGAGCTCAATTAAACACACAAAAACACACAATGTCATTCTTACGGGGAGAGACGGTATTAAATATTCAGAGGCTCGAGATGCTCTGATTGGCTGTTTGGGTGACGTGTCACATTTAATTACTTCGTTTTTACTCTTTGACTATTTTTTCAAACAGACAATAAAATGGGTTTAAATCCTTTAAAGCAATAGTTCAGCCATTAATGAAAATGTCATCCTCCAGTTGTTATAAACCTGTAAAAAGGTATTTGTGCTGAACAACAAATGAAGATATTTAAAAGAAAGTTTGTAACTAAGCCATTTTGGGTCACCATTGACTCCCATGGTAGGACAAAAGACTACTTTAAGACTACTTACTTTCAGTAACATTTCCTGTTATTTAAAGGAGTTATTTACAGATGCCCATTTAAGTAAACATTTGAGACTGTCCTCCAAAAAAGACGAACCTATCGGTGGATTGTACAAACACCTTATTACGACCAACAGTCGTGTCTCACAGCCGATCGTCCCCTAGCCCCATCAGCATATTATGGACATATATCATTTAATAATGACGCTAGACAAAAGCTTCTCCACTTGCCGGTAGAGGCGCTTATTCAGTGAACGGTCCAGTGCATCGTTTTTCAGTAATTCCACGGTCACACTTGACTTTTCCCTCCATTGACTTCCATTCATACGCATGCGAATGCGACAGACCGGAAACGCAAGCCCATCCAATGCTATTTCACAGAGTAACAAAGTTCAAGTTTGGTGAACTCTGACCTGCGAATTCGCCACACGTGAGTACACGAGACCAATAGAAGATCCAAATGTCACAGCGTGACCTCTCTGTACAGAAATGTAAAAAATGAAGGAATCTTTCCAGCCCATTTTCGTACCACCGTCCGAACGATCTTCGCATGCTCAAAGTCAAGTTTGACCGTGACTTAAGGTGACAAACGACTTTTCTTGACCATTTACAAAGGTAAAATTTGCAATGCCATTTGTAAATGTGCAGTATTTCAGTCAGTTATGTGTTTTGCACCACACGCAAAAATACCGTCGTTTTATTATCGTCCCGTTTCAGATGCCCACCCTACCGGTGTACCGTAAATGACTTTTTCCTATGTATCCGCAGCTCTCCTTTGTATTCTTTTCTCCACCCAACATCCGCCTGCTTTAGACTTTTGACAGACGTGTTTTGAATAACTGCATATGATATTCCTGATTAATTACACACTAAAGAGGAAGCTTATCAGCCAAATAAACTCAGCACCACAGATAAGGTACAATATGCAAATCCCAACTGTCAGTTTCTGTCACGGTCTGCAAAGTGTTGAATAAACAGGCCCGATATATAAAACTCTCAACTTCTGTTTATTTCACTTGTAGCATATTTCCACCTATGCTTCCACTTGAGGATCAAACAGCTTTATTGCTTTTTATACAGATATCTTCTGTCTCTGATGGGGTCATGTTGGAGTCATAACCCGATGGTCTGAAAGGAGAAAACCCACAGCGGAGGCAAAGTGAGATTTTGTCAAAACTAACGAAAACTTGTTTATATGGGATAAATTGAGAGAACTTTTCACCCTGGATTAGTATCACAACAAAAGAATAAAGTTTTAAATGTGGACTCAACAATGATGCTTTCCTGTAGCTCAGTGCTAAGAGCATGGCGCCGAGGTCGTGGGTTCAATCTCAGGTGATTTCACATACTTAGAAACAAAGTGTGTAAGATAAGGCAATGTAAGTCGCTTTGGATAAAAGCATCTGCCAAATGCATAAATGTAAATAATTAGGCCAGCCATAATATCTTGTAACATATTTATATTAGTGTCAAACACAGAGGTGTGTTTGTTTGTCTTTTTGCTCGGCTGTGTGTTTTTATACCCCTAGGGTAACACTTGGCAGATGGACAGGACGAAGTGTTGGGCTGTTAGCCAACGCCACAAACGGCAGCGAGGATGACTGACAATTAAAAAAACAAAACTAGACAGGGTGGGCAGCTGTGACATACTGTTGGGTGTGTGTGGTGAAAGAAGAGCTTATTGACGTCAATTGAAGAAAAAATGGAGCATCTAACTGTAGAGGGGAATCATGAAGATAATAAATGAATAACCTGCTTACCTGTTTACTATGACACTCGTTTGACTTAAGACTGTACTTATAAATTCACATTCAGCTGTTTCACTTTCTGCCACGATTCATTACAGACCAGACAGGAAAGCACTAAAAAGAGAGCGAGTGAATAAGATTGGACACTGCTTAATGGGAAAAGTTTAAAAAGTCTTCAGTAAACTTCGGTAAAAAGTTTATTTTTACAATAGCTTTTTCCAGTAACTCACTGCCATATTTTTCAAATCTCATTATTCATTTTTCTTTCAAACACACTGAAAAATCATGTTTGGTACAGCATTAGTGTGACAACAAACAACATTTAATAGTGTAATTGTATGAAATATATAAAGTTTCAATTTAAGTTGTGGTTTCCCGGGCAGGTGTTATTTTAAAACAGGACTAGACCTTAGTTTAATTCTGATGTTTAAGTTGTTTTTAAAACTTACTTTACAAAACAAAATTACTGTGCATTTCGAGACAAAACATTCAGACACATTACAATATATGTCATTGTAAGATGTCTTAGATCTAGACATTTCTACCATTTAAGTTAGTCTGGGACTAGTCTTAATAACTGTCCGGGAATCTGCCCCTCAGTGTGTGGTAGTTTTACCTTAAATTTTAAACTTTATAGTTATTGTCCTTGCTGTGAATGGACCTATTTTGTTAAAATCCAAAGAAACCCCTCTCAAAAATATATGAAGAGTTTGGTTCCAACATGAGATAACTCCGTGTATAAAGATCGGTTAACACACTCAGTTTCTGCCAATCTCATAGTAATCTTGAGTGCCTATACAGTACACTCAAAAACATAAGTGGTTGGATTGACTAATTTTTTTTATGACACCCATTTCAACACAATTGAAGTGGTTTGTCTGAATTTAATCTGGGTGAATTGTACAGACAAGTTCAACTTAATTTCATCAACTCGTTTTATTTAATTTCATGTAATTCATTTGTGTTAAGGCAATTAAATGTGAATGCTTTAGTGTGACAATTCATTAAAAAGAAACATGAAATAATGACGTAAATGTGCTCGTCCCAAATCTCAGTGAAACCCTTACTCTTCACCGCTATGGTAATTTATTTAAGAGAGATACAGCTGTACGAATATTTCCGGAAAAACACGAGCTGCTGGAGGCAGGCAGTCGAACGGAACTACAGCACGAGTACACCACACATCATCGCGTTAATCCCTTCATGTTTTTTTTTTATATTATGCACGTACACGCCGATTGCCAACAAAGAACAAACACATGAGTTTGATTTATCGCGTCCAGTTCATGTCCGGCATATTTTTGTACTCGGACCACGTCATCTATCAGTTTCAAATGATGTCCAAATCCAATGTTATATCCACCGTTTATATAACATCCATCACTGAAATGCTGTGAACAAACAGACACATAAACTTCACTATAGAGTAACGAGCTGCAGCTGCAGGCCCACTGCGCAGCCAATTTTGACGCAGCGCAGACAATCTTGATGGTGAGCGGGTCACGCTGGTCGGTTGCTTTTTACCGTCTATATTTTATTAAATTTAATTTGTGCGTGTTCGGCAGTTTTATTCTGCGGAGTTCTATAATGTGTTAAGCTACATTTGGAAAAACAACGGAGTCATCAGAAAGTGCTCTTTCTATACCATTTCACAAAATAGGAAACCAAAGATTAAAATGTAATGCTGCCTTCAATTATTGCATATCTCTACGACTGTGTCTTATCAAAATCAACTGAAACATTTCTGTAAGACTTGTATTATTAAACATGCATGCGCTGGAGTGTAGATACTAGAGACCAGATTTACTAAACAGCACGAGATTTCAATTTCAAATGGGAGTGGAAATTTCTGTGGGTGATTTACTAACAAGGCGCACATTAAAGGGGTTCACCTCAAAATTAGCCCCCATTGACTTAAAATAATACAAAAAGTACTACGGAAAGTCAGTGGGGGGTTAACTCCTTTTACAAACACAGGCGTTACATATCATCAAGAAAAGCTTTGTTTTGGGGCATTGAAGTCAACTACAAACACCAGTACAATGACCAGCGCAAACTTTAGAAACAAAATAATCTTGTTCTAAATTTTGCTTCTGAAAAGGAAACTCCTACAAAATGCATATGCAATAAGGACAGTCGCAAAAGCACTACTTTCTGATTCACAACATAGGAAACACTTAACGTCACATACCTGATTTTGCATGTTTCTGGGACTCTAGGTGACATTAGGTGCTTGGAGGATGTTCGTTTGGTTCCTGCCTGTGTTGTGAGAGAGAGAGAGGGGGGGGGGGGGGGGAAGTGAGAGAGACGGATGCAATGTTAAAGTGGACACAGCATGCCGGGCGTACAGGACACCCCTGCAGCCCTTGTGGATTTGCCTGTCTTTGGTTTACCTGGAAGTTGCCTTTACCAGGTCAACTGTGACTCAAAGCATTTCAGAACAGAGCTGCAGTCTAGAAACTCTGCTGCATAGTCACTTCTCTCTGATTTATTCTGCTGTCAACTGTTTACTGATCAGCGTGCCCCCTGCCAAATCTGCAGTCTCAAATCTCAACAGATTTCTGCAGGTTACTCTCAACCCTGTTCACAATCCGCAATGTATTCTTAGCTGTTTAAAACATTTACGTTCTTCGTATCATCAGAGCCATGCCTATGATCAGTTGTAACAGGCACTGGCTACAGCAAAAAGATGTGGGTATCTGCATCCTTCCCTGCAACATAAGAACAGTTAGTCTTAATCTTGGTCTCTTTTCACATTTTGCAGTCCGAATTCAGTCCAATGGCATATTTGCTTCTGTCTAGATCTACATTAGAATCTAAGCTCCAGCACATTCATGTTTAATAACACAGGACTCTCTGTGTTCACTATGTAGAATACTTAACAGAAATGTTGATTCTAATAATGAATGGCTTTAGTGTCAATGTACTTTATAAGAATCTACTACACATTACATGATTTGGGCTCAAGGACCTACACACACGCACACACATTATTCGACATTCCAGATTCTTTATGCAGAAAGCATAGGCACAACTGTAACAATCTGTCCATATATTAGCAAAGATTGTGACTGTCTCTCTCTCTCTCTTTGCCATCTCTCGCTTTTACAGTTCTGCTCTACTTGCTTCGGCTGGGTCTGTAATGGAGATTGGCTCCAGGTTTACGCCTTACGGCTGCACAGAGCATAGCAACACTTTACCTGATGTTTTTCTCTCCTGCCTCTCTAAAGATTGCAATTGATTTAAGCGTGATGTGTAATATGGGTCGACGTCGCGAGGAACACAATGACAGTGGCAATAAAACATTCTGGACGTTTGCTTGGCACTCAGGTTATCGGAGCTTAAACGCAATGAGGTGCGATGGAGATCGGTCAGCTTTGAAAGTGACAGAGAGAGGCGAGTCATTGGGAGACGAATGCAACCACAGCGATGAGAGAGGGAGATAAAGGGACAAACTTTTCCCAACCTTTCCAAGTCTCGCTTTCCTCAGCGCACACCTGTAGTCGTGTGCTCTCTGGGCCAGACAGATGGCGTTGTGCTGTCCTTGGTTTCCTAGAAAAAACAACAAGGAGAAAACAACAGTTGACATTTTCCAGACCTGTCGTCACCTGTCTGTGTAATAAACTTGTATTGGGAGATTATGAACCTGTCAGGCACACAGCGCACAAACTCGACGCTAATGATTAACTGATTCTTTTTATCCACTATAGATTTATCACTGTTTACATTGGACCCGTGGAAGAGCAGACGCAATAAAACTTGCACCTGGTCCCGCTGCTCCGTATGTTTGTCAGAATTAATCTAAATCCAGTTTAGGTTTAATTATGTTTACATCAATCACAACATCTGAGAGGAGACGCTACATTAGCTATTTAGGTCACAAAATATGGTCAATGTCATCATGAAAGAGCCAATAAAACTGAGTCTAGCTAAAGTAATACAGCTCATGATCAGGACTCTCCACTCTCGCATTTGGCAGAGGCATTATGCTACACATTTTTTTGTAAGTATGTGCAGTCCCTGGGATGATCGAACCCATGACCTTGGCGTTGTTGAAGACATGCTCTAACCATTGAGCTACAGGAAAGACTCAAGGAAATTGACTTCTTGGGTTTTTGTGAAGTTATATACCATAAAAAACTTTATATACAGTACCGCTCAAATGTTTATGGTCAACTACTCCTTCTTATTTATAAAATCCTTCCTTATTTATAAAATCAATTAAAATCAAATTATTTGGTAAAGAAAACTAATGGGATAACATGGGAATTATGTTTGGACCAAAATAAATAATAAAATAAAAAATACATTGAAATAAAAATAATAAATAACATATTATTTGTGAAAAGAAAACGTATAAAACATATGGAATACAAATGTTAGTATGGGAATGATGATGTTACTCAAATAAATAAATAACAAAGACAGAAAGAAATAATAGAGAAATAAACAAGTATAAAATAAAATACTTCATATATATCAAAACTATGAAATTCCACCAACGTAACTATGGAAATTATTTTATAAAAAAAATAACAACAAATTGATGTAATATCAAAAAATAAAATCATCAGTGTAATCAACCTATAACTTATTTAAAGCAATACTTTGCATAGTTATCAACTACTTACTGTATATATATATATATATATATATATATATATATATATACAGTTATATATATTTACATCTTCACATTTTTATGTGTTCTTGTGTTATCTTGTCTCTTAGTTTTGTAATAAATGAAACGATCGCGCAAAACTAGATACAAGATATTTAATAAGCCCACAGATCAAAATGTCAATTATTTCACTCAATTGGCCCCAAACCATTGAATATATTAAAACATTATCAATAAACTATTCATAATAGAATTTTATTTAATTATTTTCCTCATAAGTAACTCCAGTTGAGAAACCTCCAGGTGCTGTGGTGTGATATCAGGTTTAATGTCAATATAACCTGACCCAGACGCTCTCACCCAAGTGGTTTGCATTCCACACCAATTCTTCAACAAATGGCTGTGTAAAAACTCTCAACGGCTGTTTCATATATTCATTTCTTTCATTATCCCCCCATACAGAGGACTCACATTTCTCCATCAACACCGTGGGCTTACACACCATCATCACGTTTACTTTACCGCTGGTTAGCAGAAACTCGATCCAGAGGTGCGGAGGCCCACGCCACCCAGCGAGGAAACAAGAGTTTATATACATCCAGCTGAAGACGTTTTAGAGCCGACCCGGCACCAACCCTAAATCATTACAATAACACTCGAGCCATTTAACTGTCAAGATAACCATCGAAGGGCGTGTAACACCTCGCTGGGGATAATTGCATGTGCGTGTGTGAAAATGGGTCATTATGAACTTTTCCAAAGCGTCGAGTGAATCCTGACTGCAGGATTTTTTTCTGCTGTTCTTCATCGCCCCCTGTTAAGTTCTCATTTTCTCATATTTACATCTGCGAACCACTTAGTCTTTTGTTAATATTTCCTGTCTTTCCGAAACGCTAAACAAATGGAATTAAATATGCGCCTAGATCGTTGCAGTAGGCTTTTCTCTTCCAGATTATTTGCAATTATTCAGCACAAGTTTTGCACCCTCTCTGTAAAAGCTTTAAGCGGACAGCTCAAACTTCGAACCAGCGTAGAAAAGCTTAATGTGAGATTATGGTTGCGATGGCTGACCTGTGACCCTCTTAGATTCAAGCTTCGCTTTAAAAGGTTCATAGAACTGCATTGGTGCTCAGAGTAGAGGCGTCTGCATCTCGTCCCATCACTGGGACTCTCTCTCTCTCTTATAACATCACATCGCAAAGAACAGAGAAATTTAATCAAAGCCTTTAGAAAGGATGTTTAAGTGAGTCTATGAGAGAAAGAGAGCGAGAGAGATATGACCGACAATATGATCGGAAGATCTTTTCTCAAAAGAAAAAGTGTCCCATTTATTATTCAGATTTGTCCTTCATGCGTAATGGTAACCCAATTGGGACTGGAGAAGTTATTGCTTGTGTGTGAGTGTGATTTTAATAAAAGAGTCTAAGGTTTGGTCGTACCATGAGAACATTCGAAACAATCTAATAAACTATACAATACTGTCATGGTTCTGCCACGTGTTTTGTGTGGAAAGAAACATATTATTGTTTAGTTACAGTGTACAGTGTAGTTTGTAGGTTCTCTCAGGTCTCAGCATTGGCCCCGCCCTCTCGTTTCCTTGTAAGTTTTCCATTAGTGTTCATTCTCTGCACCTGCCTTGTTTTAATTTACCCCTTGTTAGTCTCCCCATATAATGCCCTTGTGTCTATTGTAATGTGCTCGTTCGTTGTGCAATATGCCTTGCCTTGCAAGATGTTGGGACATTGTTTATATTTCGTAAATTGTTGCCCCCTCGTGGGTTTTGTTTTGTATTGTTTCCATGTTTCCCCATCTTGGGTTTTTGACACAATACAGTACGTACTATATGATTAGATTGTCAGGCCCTTAGTTCATGCGGAACACAAAAGAAGATATTTAGAGAAATATCATATTTTGTGTTCTGCAGAAGAGAGAAATGTATTCAGGTTTGGAATGACATAAGGGTGAGTAAATAGAACCAACTGGATAACTGATGGACATTGAATGAAATATACAATAAATATACATATTTAAAAAAAATTATATACTAGAGCTGTTAAACGATTAATCGTGATTAATCGCATCCAGATTTAAAGTTTGTGTTTACATAATACTGTATATGTCTGTGTCCTGTGCATAATAACTTTGTATCTATACACATACATACATACAGTGCAATCCACTATTATTGGCTTGCTCTGATAGGAATATTATAATGGGTCGTGCTTAGACCTTCCAATGGTTCAAGATAAACTTCAAAATCAACAAAAAACTTGTCACTGAACGCAAAATCAAGATCCTGCCACAGCCATCGCAATTCCCTGATCTGAACACTAGAAAATGAGTGGGATGAACTGAAGATAAGAGAGCACCAACATTTGAAGGATCTTAAGAAATTCTGTATGAAGGAACGGACTCGAACGACTTGACATATATTCTCAAACCTCGTCAGACATAAAAGAAAAGACTGTTTTTCTGAGATATTTTATAGAAAGCTTGGAATATTGTAGATTTCTGAATAAAAGATCAAAAGGAGAAACAATACAGATTTATATTTACGGCCTTCTTTGCTTATATTTACCAAGGGTGCCAATAATAGTGGAGGGCGTTGTACATATTTAAAAATTACCATATATAATTTCAATTATTGGTAAATATAAATAAATACATGTATGTGTTTATAAATACAAAAATAATATGCACATTAATCGCGATTAATTGTTTGAAAGCCATAATAATTGCATATATATAGGTTGTCAATATTATTAACGGTTTAAACCATTTTTCCCACCCCAAATAATTGTCTTGATGACAACAGCAGAAATGTAAAGCCGCTTTTATAAGAAAATACAATACAAGGGCTCTAATTTCAGGTGGTCTTTAAACTGCTTCTTTTTACCCTCCTTCATTTTAGCTTCCGAATTTCTCCCCTAATCTCCGTCTCGGGTAATAGCTTCCTCATTCCCATCCTCTCCTCCTCCTTGTCAGTTTCTCCATCATCTCAGTAGTGCATCAATCTCGCGCCCTTGCTCTGCGTCCACGCTCCCCTCCTCATCTCGAAGACATCTTTTTTTGGAAGCTGTGGCAAAACAAACGAGCCGAGAATGCTTGACCTTTACCGGTGCACATCCTGAACATGATATGTGATGTGTGAACGTCAGAGAGCGAGAGAAATGAGTGAAGTGCGAGAGACAGAAATTGAGAAAGAGATACAGGGGAGAGAGAAAGTCAGAGGAAAGGAAATAAGCAGAGATAGATAGAGAGAGAGGATATCTCGAGCCCTTGTTTGTCTGGTGTGCCAAGGATATCTGTATTGATCCAGCAGGGTGTCAATCACGGCACTCAATAGACTATTTATGTACAAAGACATTTACTTTGAAATAACAGTCGAGCTAAGACGAGGGTGAATAGATAACCTCGCTGCATAAAATAACGTCTTTAAAAGTTAGCGCCTGACCTTGCCGGCTTTCTCTGACCGCCCTTCAGAGCAAACAGCAGCTTTTAGGCCATCGGTCAAATGTTTCCAAAACAACCCACAAACCTGCCTTACTGAATTTAACATACAAGTGCTGTATATCTCTTACTGTTCCCGCCTTAAAGGGATAGTTCACCTTAAAAATGAAAATTCTGTCATTATTTACACGCCACCATGACTTTCTTTCATCTGCAGAACAAAAAATGTAATATTATGACAGAATGCTTTGCATGAGACTGTTATTTTAATATTTTATATGTATGGATAAAGACTTGTTTATGTTTAATGATCATTTTATCTTTGAACAATCTGTTGCCTGTAAATTACATAAATGTAAATCTACAGTAAGATACTGTCAAACTGCTGCCAGTAATACTGTCATTTCTACAGAAATGTTTTACAGTGGGCCTTTAAAGCTGAAGGAACAGTTATTGTTTTCGAACAGTCCCATCTTCCATTGGTTGGACAACTTTACACAATCGGTTGAGCGAAATGTTGGGTGTGCAAACAAACTACGTTTTTCACATGAATGCATTTGACAGATACTTTTGTTCCAAGCAACTTACAGTGCATTAAAGCTTTGTTGTATATTGCACTGCTAATACAATGCTTTACCAGTTACGCTACAGAAACACTGTAATTAAATTAGGCTGTACAAATGAATCGTTCAGAAATTACAACCTTGAGCACATTAACATAAGAACGCCACATCTCCATTCCCTCCATTCCCCATCCGAGCACAGCGGCTAGCTCCTGATAACAGAAGTCTATAGGTACATTGAAAGACCTGTCAGATTAAAGATGATGGAAATTGAAAAACTAAATTAGTTTTGGTGCAAGAAACGTGGGTAAATGTTTACGTCATCAAAAAATTAAATGATCCCTTAAGGCAAGTACAATCTGAATGGCGAGTCGCGCCTTAAAGAAACAGATTTGCAAGAATGTTTATAGTTGAGTAAAGTTTTCCTTGAACATTGTAGATGTGTTGAGTGGCCTCAGCTTAAAATAAAAATGAAAGGGCATACCAACATTCTTCAAAATATCTACTTTTGTGTTTTGCAGAAGAAAGAAAGTCATACGAGATAAAAATGATAAGTGAGTAAATCATGACTGAATTTTTATTTTTGGGTGAACTATCTGTCATGATCCTGCCTCCCATTGTGATATTGGTCATGACAGTCCCTACTTGTTTTGTGTGAGACACATGGCATTGCTTGTTATGATGTGACATGTTTCCTTCTGTCTTTGTCCCCGCCCCCTCGTTTCCTCATTATTAATTGTTAATGATTCCACGCCCCACACCTGTTCCCCTCTTGATTTGGTTCCCTTTATTGTGCCCTTGTGTTTTCTGTCCTGGGCAAGTACGTTTTGTCAGTGTCTGTCCTGGTCGAGACT
Organism: Barbatula barbatula; assembly: GCF_947034865.1. Classification (NCBI taxonomy): domain Eukaryota; kingdom Metazoa; phylum Chordata; class Actinopteri; order Cypriniformes; family Nemacheilidae; genus Barbatula; species Barbatula barbatula. The sequence continues at coordinate 4,320,108 of NC_136770.1, read as the reverse complement.
ACCTGTCCTGGTCGAGACTTCCTGTCCTGGTCGAGACTTCCTGTCCTGGTCGAGACTTCCTGTCCTGGTCGAGACTTCCTGTCCTGGTCGAGACTTCCTGTCCTGGTCGAGACTACCTGTCCTGGTCGAGACTACCTGTCCTGGTCGAGACTACCTGTCCTGGTCGAGACTTCCTGTCCTGGTCGAGACTACCTGTCCTGGTCGAGACTACCTGTCCTGGTCGAGACTACCTGTCCTGGTCGAGACTTCCTGTCCTGGTCGAGACTACCTGTCCTGGTCGAGACTTCCTGTCCTGGTCGAGACTTCCTGTCCTGGTCGAGACTACCTGTCCTGGTCGAGACTACCTGTCCTGGTCGAGACTACCTGTCCTGGTCGAGACTTCCTGTCCTGGTTGAGACTACCTGTCCTGGTCGAGACTACCTGTCCTGGTCGAGACTACCTGTCCTGGTCGAGACTTCCTGTCCTGGTCGAGACTACCTGTCCTGGTCGAGACTACCTGTCCTGGTCGAGACTACCTGTCCTGGTCGAGACTACCTGTCCTGGTCGAGACTACCTGTCCTGGTCGAGACTACCTGTCCTGGTCGAGACTTCCGGTCCTGGTCGAGACTACCTGTCCTGGTCGAGACTACCTGTCCTGGTCGAGACTACCTGTCCTGGTCGAGACTACCTGTCCTGGTCGAGACTTCCTGTCCTGGTCGAGATTTCCTGTCCTGGTCGAGACCCCCTGTCCTGGTCGAGACCCCCTGTCCTGGTCGAGACCTCCTGTCCTGGTCGAGACCCCCTGTCCTGGTCGAGACCTCCTGTCCTGGTCGAGACCCCCTGTCCTGGTCGAGTGTAGTTTTGTCAAGCGTTTTTTTTAGTTTAGTAAGTCAATGTTCCTGTTTTGTCTCCGTTATTATATTCCCTTGTTATGTTATTTTACCCCCTCGTGGGTTTGTGTTTTAAATAAATCTATGTTTTCATCTAAAGCTGCCTGCGCTTGTGTTCTCTCTGTGTCCAATCCCTGACACTATCACTCTAATAGCAAATGTATTTGAATGAATTTGAAAGGTGCAGGGTATCATGTTTGTGGAGGTTCTCTTGACAGAAATGCAATATGATATACATAACTATGTCTTCAGTGGTGTATAAAGATAAAGAAGCGTTGTTTTTCTATTACCTTAGAATGAGCTATTTCTTTCTACAGTCCCCTTGCATGGAATTCACTATGTTGTTTCTACAGTAGCCCTAAACGGACAAACTGCACTTCAGAGCGTTTTTCATAAATACGTTATCTCCTTTGGCAAAGAAGTGAATCTCTGACATCTCTGTTCTGTGCAGCCACCATAGTGCTTTGAAAGGGAGGGTCGGGTGGTCCTTACAATATGCTGTTAAGCATCTAGCCAACCTGATTTAATCTAAAAACTTTTAAAGAACATTCCCCTAAAACTCCCCTAAATGTAACTGATCAGTCTAAAACATAAGAATGTAAAGTAATCGTGAGCAAAAGTTAAGTATCGCTGTATAAGTGTGTTGTCTCCAGCCTAACACAAATCTCCAGTTCTCGGTGAAAGTAAATAGGTCATTCGGTTGTTCTGTTGACAAATGCCTTGTTGATAGCTCCCACCCAGCTGCGATGCCACCCCAACCCCTCTTATCTAATGGGACCATCTGTCTTCTGTCGATGATGTCACTTCCTGGTATCTGTCTGAGGCAGAGGAGACTTGATAGATAGACGGCTTGATAGCGATGGACAGGAAAAAAGAGAAGAGCAGATTATACGTTTCTTCCTAAAACCTCACAGCCCGAAATATACGCTCTTGTTTCACATTTGCATGGTTCCAACTACAAACGCAAAAGTACTGCTGTGTACTTGATTGAACGTAAATTGTAAAGTGGCGTTGTTGTAGAGGCCCAGGAAAGCAATTCTAAACTATTAGATGACCACTGAAACACAAAATCTCTTTTCAAAGTCTCTCTTTGGAAAGTAAAGAACAAAGGATTGTCACCGAAATTGCTTTTTTGTTTTTACTGATTTATTCTTTCTCAAAGCGCACCATTGGGACCAGACTTTTCTGAAGTGAGATGCTCGACCTGTCAGGCTACAAATGGTTTGATTTCTATTTGTCAAGCACAGCCGTTGACCAAACGTCACGCATAGAATTGAAGGCGTTTGATAGGAATGAAAATGTCTTTTGTCTACCGTGGACAGGAATTCTAGACATGAGAAAAATAAATGATGGTCAAAGTAGCATGTTTGTACATCACCGGGGTTGAGTGGGTTCTGTTCAGTGTGTGTACAAAAGAAAGAAAGTCTTTACCTCCTTAAATATTGTTAACATTGTATTTTGAGTATTGGCCTGTACAGTATGTGACGCCCATCTGATGCATAGTCAACAGAGACTGCTGTTGCATCTGACACCTGCCGCTGTGTGTGTGTGTCTATACATGTATCTGTGGGCTAATCAGAGTTTTATCTGTCTCCCAACGCCAGCTGTGCCAATCTGGTCTGCAGTCTGCCGATTATAAAATGGTAAAAATATGAAACATACACTCGCATTAACAAATGTCACGAGGAGCTTGGAAAAAGGCGAACAATAATTAAATAAGGCGCGTTTCCCCGAAGTGGGAGAAAACCCTTTGTCTGATGACATTTCCTTCTCAGGAAGCAAATTGAAATGGAAGAATTTTAATTTTGTGTGATTTCAATAAGCGTGCGTCAGAATTGTAATTAATACACACTGCTGTGTCCCGCAGGGCTGCGGTGCTGACAGCGGCTAAGCAAGCAGGCGATGAAATTCCATTTGGAAGTGCAAAGATTATTGTTATGAGAGTCCAACATGCCTTTATTTCAATCTCCTCTCTCACTTTTTCTACATTTCCCCTTCGTTTCTTCTCTCCTCATCATTTTCTTTCATTTCCTGCTAGCCGTGGAAAGTAAAACCTCCGGGTTTGTGCAGAAACGTTTCGCATCTCTGCAGACGACCTGCGACCTAAACAGCGCGGCAGATAAACAGAATATTCCAAACACTGTACGCTAGTTTTCCTTAGTTGGAAAAAGGCGAGGAATGAGCAGGAAAATGCAAATGTGCAGATGGTGGCCCGCAAATATGATTGTGGCCCTATGGCCCAAATGTATAAATCTATGAGTAGCATAAGAAAACACCTGCACACTTTTCAAACAAATCTTTTACCGTGGATTATACTGGTAAATAAATAAATAAATGGGTAAATGTGTCCTTTGGTGTGACAGCGAAAATTGAGAAAAATGTTTTGGGCTAAATATAATTGTTTGTAATATATTATTAACAGTTTGTTTTGCTATTTGTTGCTATTTCACATCACATGACACTAAATATGCAAGTGGACCTGGGGTGGATGTAGATAGGCTCACTTTAAGGTAACATAAACATAACACTTCATTATGTAAGTTCTTTATACACCTCTGAAGACAAAGTTATATTATAATGCATTTCGGTCAATTGATCCTCATAAAAATTAGGGAGCGCTTTTCCACCATCGTGGAAAAACTGCATACAATTCCGAAAGAACAGTTTGTAAACCGTGTTGAACAAGGTTCACGTGGAAACATAACTGTAACCGTTTCAGACTTTGCTTAGAACAGTTCGGCGCGATGGTGGAAAACAAAACCGGTTTCAAAGGAGAAATAACTGAAATAACAAAATGGGAGGGAAGCGGGAGATGTGTGTGGAAAAGTGTGGGAGACTCCCAGCGAAACTAGTTTTTCCAAACCTGTATACATTTATTTGGTTGGTTGAACACAGAGAAAGAAATATGCTTGAAACCAAATTGTTTTTAGACCCCACAGTAGGAAAAATTGTATGCATGATTACTGAATGACGCTCAATGACATGGAGATTCCTTAAACAGATTTGCCAGTACCGCATGTGCTTAATTTGGTAAACTCACTTTATTTCAAACACACAACAGACATTGTTCTTGACATCACGCTTCTGTTAATATGTTCCTGTGATATACACATCTGACTGCCTTTCCATTGACTCATACTCGCTTCACATGAATAGTAGGAATAGTAATTATTTACACGCCTCCATGTTGCCTCTTAATCCGCTGTTATTATATCAGTGGAATACAAAAGTCATGCATCAGTAGTGACGCTATATGACTGAAAAACCTCCTCCACAAAATCTCTAAAATCAGTTATAGTGAGTGCCATTGGATTTCAGACTGTTCCTCACAAACAAAAGCATGCCGTACGCCAGCCGTCATGAAAGGATTTTGCTAATGCCTTCTGTAACATATTGAAAATTGAAGGGACCGAGTGGGATGATTTTAAATTCAGCCATTAAAAAACCCATATTCTGACTACCTGTGGTACCGTTTCTTCCTTGATATTCAGTCACGTCGCTTCATTTAAACCGGGAGGATATCATTCTGTTTGGACACCGCTTTGATGTCCCAGTAACCTTGCATCGGAGTTGTAATGAGACTGTGATGTAAACCAATCTCTTGGCAGTGCCACACAGGCCATTGGTGAACATTTATCACTCTCTGGCCCGCTCTGTCCAATCCCGCGCCGGCCCAGATTGTGCCTAAAGATAGCAGGAATGTTCAGAACCCTAGAGATTGTCCTCTCTCTCTCTCTCTCTCTCTCTCTCTCTCTCTCTCTCTCTCTCACACACATACACACAGAGAGTTAGATTGGCCAGGCTGGCAGTCAGAACGGAGAGAGCGCGTTCAAACCATCATCCGGCCGGCTTTAGTCATCAGTGCACATGTGCGAATGTGCATGTCCTAGACACGAGCCCCAACGTTCTCTCGAAGCCGAAAACGGGGTTTTCGCTTTGTGAATCATTCGTACACTTTAAAGTTCCACTTAGACTGTTTGTTGAGGGTCTGGAAGCTGCTGGTTTATTTCTTAATAGGTTTCATGTGTTAATGACTTTCTGAACTCTTTCTGTGTGTGTACTTGCTTAAAAGATGTGATAACTTCGGTGACACTTTCTCATTTTTAAAGTGTTCAGATAGCTGCGAATGGAGTGCGGTTCTACAAACAAAGGAGTGATAAACAGTTTGGTCTTTTTTATATCCAAATGTGCAAGAATTTCAGCAGAAGCAAAACTAAATTTGCCATTAAGACTTTCTTCTTAAGAATTGCTTTGGAAACGAATTTTGTCATGTTTCAAAACAAGTTAAGTCTTGTTGTCATGCAATTTTGCTTCTCATTAACATAACCTGTGACCTTGGCAGCACCTTTGCTCTTGCAGCTGTGCTTTAGTGATGTTAAAACAAGACAAATTCGCTGATTAGTATTTTTTTACAAGACTCTCTCTAACCTCTAACTGTGTCGACGAAAACAAATTGACATTTTGAAGCGTGCAAAAAACCTTCACTCATTGACAATCCCAAACACGAATCTTCATACTTTCATCTAAGGTGAAGGTACTACGCAATTTAAAAAAACTCGCCACAATCCATCTGACATCTAGAGGGTCCACACGATGCTTCTATTAGTTTGTACAATACAAAAGCGACTTGGGCCTTTTTTATTTGATCTCTGAAGAACACTCGGACAAAATGAGCTGTATTGTCATTCTCCTTAGAAGGAGAAAACTCAATTCCTGACTCACCTGCTCACAAATGAACCTCTCAAATATGTCAAAATCTTTCTATGCTTGATTTCTTTATTTTCTTTATTTTTAATCATAAAGGATTTACATAAAACAATTACCATTAAAAACACACAATTGAAAGGTTATCAACTCTGTAATTTCTCCACATTACAGACAGTATAGACTATAAGACATAAACATGAGTTTGTGTGCGTTATTTATGCAAAATACAAGAAGCTCATGTGCAATGCAGAAAATCAAACGAATACATTTGATCTGAAAACCAAAGCTCAGCTCTTATGGGACTCTTAATTTATTGCAGTGGAAAAGCAAAACTTCATGACTAATCTAATATCCATGGAAATCACCCAGTGCCTTTCTGGTGCTCTCTGACCTGATCGTGTAGCCACTGGATCTATATGGAAATACCCACAATGCACCAGCACCCTTAACAATATGTGATAAGACATCTCGACCATCGTGCCATGTTAATGCGCTGGTGTTGTGATTTGTGAATATTTCGATTAAGAATAATATACAGCAATTAACCGGAGATTCGTCACAAGATTGACAGTTTGGATGCTTAAAGGAGAGACTTCTTTCAACTAACTGCAGTTAATGAGTTAGGCGGATGAGGGATTGGCCCGGGTTGTCAGCCAGCCAAAACATTTTCCCACTGTGTCTATTCTTTATAATCTACTCGTCCCTTGATGTGTCACATTAAACAGAGCTAATAATCATTTCCAAGACATTCGCTGGCTTTTCTGTCTATTTGACCCAAAAGAGCTTTTGCTCTTTCGCTGTCTCTCACTCGACAGGAATGATGTCCCACTACAGTCGAGTTGATTACATTAGAGATAAAGCGCACGTTTCTCGTGTTGTCTCTAGATGGCGCTGTTCACCGCAATTCAACTCAATCTGCTGCCATTACACACTGGTGTCTCTCTGTAAAGCAGATTGAAATATAGTCAATCTCTCCTCGCTTATTCAGTCTAATAAACCGTATTCCAAAAGAAATGAACGATTTAAGATCTGTGCCTTTGACCAGGAAAACGCTAATAAATAAATGATAAACAGCTAATGACATTGAATGACACCCTTAAGAAATACAAACGATCATAACAAACCTCAGTGGACCGTATTTGTTTTTTCTAGCCAGATAGCCACTGCTTTCTTATTTTTATATTGGTACACTTCAAAGCATAGCTATCTCAAATCTGTCACAAACATGAATAAAGTTATAAAATGCTTCAAGTTTAATAGGATAGGCTAATAGTGTAAAGACTGTAAAGTTGCTCGTGTAGATTTATGTCCTACCAACTTAACAATAAGCTCAAGAGAAGCGTGCGCATTTCTCAGTTTCCTTTAAAATGAGCTATATTCGCTTTTTGAATCTTTACAAACAGTTTAAATCTGATATCGCATGTCTAACATCATCACAAGTGACGAAACATTTCCTTGATAATTAAAAATAGAATAAACATATAAATACTGTAAATAAATGATCGTATCGGTTAATGAGGTGAAATGTGACCGTAAACGGAGCCTCCGCATCCCGGCGCCCGCAGCATCTTTCTGAAGCCTTTCGCTCCGTCTGAGGCATCTTGAGTGACGTTAATTCTAACCAATCACATTATTCCCCCTCCCCTCGCCGCGACGGTAATGAAGAGACTGCCCAACCAGCGAGAGAGGGGGCGTTCCCCTATGGGCATACTCCGACTTAGTGCCTGAAATTCAGTCTTGGGAAGAGAGCGCGAGAGTGAGCATCCCAGCGCATCCCAGCATCCCACCGTGCGGACTTTCTCTCGTTCAGGTGCGCGCGGCAAATCACGCTTGAAACCGAAGCAAAGGATTTGTGTTTGGAGACGGAGAGGGAAGTGCGTTTCACCACATCTGAACTTGACTCTTGCTTTGCTCATGGGATAGTTGATGTTTGATTTTTGAGCAGAACAGGTGCGTCTCTTAAAGGCTCCTCCGGTAATGCGGAATGACCGTACGGGACCGTTAACGCGCGCTTACCGCGGATCACCTGATTCATCACCGCATTCCGCGCGCCCCGATCTGCGGGGGAAAGTTCAACGCATACGTGATCGATTGCTGTGAAATCAAGATTTACCCCCTAAACCCAGCTGTATTGGATTTTTCCCCACGACCAAACGACTTCAAATAGTCTTTACTGACCTATTCCTAAAAGCATCAATACGGATATCTTCACATTATTCTGGAATCAGTTTTTCTTTTCCTTTCAGTACTTTCACGGATTTGTCACTATGCACGGGAAACGATAACCGATTCTCCCCGTAAGAACGAGCGAGGTAAGAGAACTGATGCATGCATACACCCAAACGGGTGTGCATCCAGAATTTAAACACTGCCTTATTTAAATGACACCGCCGTGCCCGGCGCAAACACCATTTTCTAATGCAAGAATAATGTCTTTCCAAACGCATGATGTTTAACTTTGAGAAGGGAGACGTGAGAGACGTTTCACGACTCGTTATTCACATTAATGTGAAATGTAATGAATGATGCTGAGTGCTTGACTGGCCGCATTATCTTACCCAGAGCCCGTGAGTGTGCGCTATCGCTCGCGTGTGTGTGTGTGCGCAGTCAAATGATTACAGTGAAGATCAGAATGTAGTGATGGTTGAAACGCATTAAAGAATGCAGTAATTATATAGAATCGTTTTTATTCACTCAGACATCTTTGTGAACATATTGATGAATCAATTCCAATGAGTTTCTCAAACATTGTTTACAATTATATTGATTATGATGCATTATTAGTAGCATTTTTTACTTGAGTGTTGTTGTGTACTGAAATACATTGTAACGTATTATAATGTTGTGTTCGTAGGGTCGTGTTTGGCTGCTGTTGATCTACAAATGTAAGGCTCTGTGTCGGCTCTGACAACACCATATGGAGACAACTGTTTGAATTAAAGCATTGGGGAACACGCATGAACTGCTGTCATGGATTTAAGGGATTTTTTCTTGCTGGCAACATTGGTTGCATGTTTCTGGTTAGATCCGACCATAGCCCAAGAGCTCATTTATCCTATTCGTGAAGAGCTGCAGGAGAATGTTCTTATTGGAAACATACCAAAGGACTTGAATATCTCCCATATGAACTCTGCTACCGGGACAAGCAGTAATCTAGTTTACCGGCTCGTGTCAAAAGCAGGCGACAACCCGCTGCTGAGAGTGATGAGCAATACGGGAGAAATCTTCACCACCTCTAACCGCATAGACAGGGAAAAACTCTGTCCCGGACTGTCCTATGAGGACAGCGAGTGCTCTTTTGAAATCGAGGTGGTCATATTACCCAACGATTATTTCAGACTAATCAAAATAAAGATCATTGTCAAAGACACCAACGACAACGCTCCCATGTTCCCATCGCCCGTCATCAACATCTCTATTCCGGAAAACACGCTTATCAACAGCCGCTTTGCCATTCCCTCTGCCACCGACCCGGATACAGGACCCAACAGCGTCCACAAGTACGAGCTGTTGAATGGGCAGAGCGCGTTCGGATTGGACATCGTGGAGACACAAGAGGGGGAGAAATGGCCTCAGCTAATAGTTCAGCAGAATTTAGACAGAGAGCAGAAAGATACATACGTGATGAAAGTTAAAGTGGAGGACGGAGGGAGCCCGCAGAAATCTAGCACTGCCATTCTACAGGTGACCGTCACGGACGTCAATGATAACCGGCCTGTATTCAAAGAGAGCCAAATTGAGGTTCACATACCTGAGAATTCTCCCATTGGGACGTCAGTTGTTCAGCTGCAAGCCACAGATGCAGACGTGGGAGCTAATGCAGAAATTAAATACATGTTTGGCGCCCAAGTGTCTCCGGCCACACGGAGGCTTTTTGCTTTGAACTCCACCACAGGGCTCATAACCGTTCAAAGGTCATTGGATAGAGAGGAGACTGCCATTCATAAACTAACAGTGCTAGCCAGTGATGGAAGTTCAAGTCCAGCGAGAGCAACCGTGACTATCAACGTGACTGATGTTAACGACAACGCTCCTAACATAGACCTGAGATACATCATCAGTCCAACTAACGGTACTGTAATGCTTTCTGAAAAAGATCCAATTAACACTAAAATTGCTCTCATTACTGTATCTGACAAAGACACGGATGTCAACGGCAAGGTGATTTGCTTTATTGAAAAAGATGTTCCTTTTCATCTCAAAGCTGTTTATGACAACCAATATTTGTTGGAAACATCCGCCCTGCTCGATTATGAAGGAACCAAGGAGTACATCTTCAAGATCGTGGCCTCTGACTCCGGAAAACCCAGTTTAAACCAGACTGCCCTAGTTAGAGTCAGGCTGGAGGATGAGAACGATAATCCACCCATTTTCACACAGCCTGTCATCGAGCTGGCTGTGATGGAAAACAACCAACGTGACATGTTCCTGACAACCATCAGCGCCACAGACGAGGACAGCGGTAGAAACGCAGAAATCGTCTACCAGCTCGGACCCAACGCTTCTTTCTTCGATTTGGACCGCAAAACCGGGGTGCTGACCGCCTCGAGGGTGTTCGATAGAGAGGAACAAGAGCGATTCCTGTTTACGGTGACTGCTAGAGATAATGGCACCAGGGCTCTGCAGAGTCAGGCTGCAGTCATAGTTACCATCCTGGACGAGAACGACAACAGCCCCAAATTCACACACAACCACTTTCAGTTCTTTGTGTCTGAGAATCTGCCTAAATATAGTACGGTAGGAGTTATCACTGTCACAGATGCTGATGCCGGTGAGAACGCTGTGGTGAGACTTTCGATACTCAACGATAATGAGAACTTCATCCTTGACCCAGATTCTGGAGTCATAAAGTCCAACGTGTCCTTCGACCGCGAGCAGCAAAGCTCGTACACCTTTGATGTCAGAGCTGTGGACAATGGAAGCCCCCCATGCTCATCGGCTGCCAAGGTGACCATTAATGTCATTGACGTCAATGATAACACCCCCATTGTCATCTACCCGCCATCAAACACGTCTTTCAAACTGGTGCCCCTGTCCGCGATCCCGGGGTCGGTCGTGGCTGAGGTTTTTGCAGTAGATGGCGATACGGGCATGAACGCAGAGCTAAAGTACACCATCGTGAGCGGCAACAACAGAGGTCTTTTCAGAATTGACCCTGTAACTGGAAACATCACGCTGGAGGAGAAACCAACCATCGCAGACATCGGCCTACATCGGCTAGTGGTCAACATCAGCGACCTCGGCTATCCGAAGTCCCTGCACACCCTTGTCCTCGTTTTCCTTTTCGTCAATGACACTGTTGGAAATCAATCGTATGTACACGAGCTCATTCGACGGACGATGGAAACGCCGCTGGATAGAAACATCGGCGTGAGCAGCGAGACATATCAGAACGTTGACAACCTAAAAACCATCATCGCCATCGTTACGGGCGCCATGGTGGTCATCGTGCTCATCTTCATTACGGTTCTGGTGCGCTGCCGGCACGCCTCGCAGTTCAAGGCCGCACAGAGAAAGAAGCAGGGCGCCGAGTGGATGTCCCCCAACCAGGAGAACAAACAAAACAAAAAGAAGAAGCGCAAGAAGAGGAAGTCGCCAAAAAGCTCACTCCTGAACTTTGTCACCATCGAGGAGAACAAACCCGACGACCCGGCCCACGAACCCATAAACGGAACCATCAGCCTCCCCGCTGAGCTCGAGGAGCCCGGAATCGGACGCTTTGACTGGAATGCCACCCCTACTACCACTTTCAAACCCAGCAGCCCTGACTTGGCTCGGCATTACAAATCGGCTTCGCCCCAATCGGCCTTCCACCTAAAAGCCGACACGCCGGTTTCTGTGAAGAAACATCATGTCATACAGGAGCTGCCATTGGACAACACCTTTGTTGGAGGCTGTGACACACTTTCCAAACGTTCGTCCACCAGCTCCGATCACTTCAGTGCCTCTGAATGCAGTTCACAAGGAGGCTTCAAGTCAAAGGGGGCACCTTTGCACACCAGACAGGTAAAAGAACACTTTTACTGGTCTATAAGTACTGCGTATAACTGCCCTGCTCAATACTGAAGTGCCTGTTATAGCTTACTTGTCCCGAGTGATATATATTGTGATGCACTACGTAGAAATAGATTCGAAACATGTTCCACCTCTCATAGATGTTATCACATAAAGACCAAAAAAGAAGTGTAAGTGTTTGATATGGAACTAGCAGAGGCAAGCGAATTGCTAATGTCATCGTTTTATCACATGCATTTCAATGTTTATTTCTTATGTTTGTTATACAAAGTTTTTTCATTCTTTTTTTATTTATAAACGTCTACTTGAAACAAATGCTGCACAAGCAGTTGGTTTAATGGGTGAGAACTTTTGTTAGGAATTACAAGGCTAGATTCAGTTTCAGTGCTCTGTCATGGTTCAAAGATGAAATGCTCTTAAAAGTTGTGAAAGAAACATTTTTTTCTTGCCTGTCTACTTCGATCACCATTTTCCCATGTTGGCAAAACTTCTCTAAGGCACAGAAGATAAATGAAAAAGACTGATGGCATTCTCAAACACTTGTAACCACTCAAATATATTTTACGTTGTTCTTGTTTTTATGGAGTCATTATTAGCGTTCTCTGATATCTCTCACTTAGTTTTGCCCTTGACTGCATCTATTAACAGTGGAAAAGTAGATGCACAGTTTGCAGAGACACAGTTTCCACACTATAAAAAGTATAAAAAATTGTCATGTATTGTCATAAAAACTGTTTGCTGTGCATATTATCCAAATACAAATGCACTGTATAAAGGATTAGAAAAGCAAGAGCATGTAAACAAATACAGCATCACAAGCCGAGAAAAAAAAAATACAAGACAGGGTGGGCAGGAGGGAGGGGAATATTACCTGTAGGTGGCACTGTTGTGCTGTATGGCATAATCTGGCTATGATCCAACATGCAGTGTGTGTCTGTAATGCATTGGGAGGGTGTGGGGGCTGTTTCTCTCCCTTTCTCTGACTCGCTCACTTTGGGTCTCTCTCTGTCTCCATGCCTTTCTTTACCCTTTTGTCTATGTGCTTGCATATGTGTGCGTGAGGGTCTCTCTCAGTAAACAGCTCATGTCTTATGATGGGCTAAATACACAACAGATTAATAATGGCGGTTACATATGTGGAAGATAAGGTCTGAACGTTAGAGAACATACATGCACATGCAACACATGTTTACTTAGCCTATTAAATGAGGCCTTATATATAATCTTATAAATCTAAATTCAAGCTCTGCCTGCAAAGAAACACCTAAAACTGCATTTTTCTATTTCAAGATACCCACAGGAATGTTACATTTTTTAAACTAACAGCTTTTGTCCCCAAACTATAGCAAAACAACCACACGCAACCACATCTTTTATAAACCATTTGTACAATTGAAGACATCCCCCAGAGTCCCCGAAGGGAGCTTTAGTCAGATCCAGGATACTTTTCTGCAGACACTTTTGTCCCTAAAGTATACAGTGGCAAAGCAAACACGCTCGCACGACTCGATTACGTGCGCTGAGGAATGTTTATAATTTCCTTATGCAAACAAAAGCTCGTCTAATATTAATTTCCGGACGGATGACACTCAGCCACAGACGTGCATCTGAGCAGAGGATATAAGTAGCAGCACGACCCGTGCCAAAAAGGAAGAAAAAATAAACAAGATTTAGAGCGTGTTGGAGTAAAGAGGCTGTTATTTGCAAGAACCCTTGGGGTATGCAAGGCGATTCATTACATCCGCTGGCCCTGTCTGTGAGAAAAAGAAGCATACTAATGTATTCGTATTGTGCAAAAAACAGATTATGCAATAAACTGCAATTTTAAAAAAGCGACCTCTGTCCTATTTGGAAAGCATGCTGTCGTGCTGCGGCTCTACGTGTCTTCATGATGACTCAGTGACCCAAAACAATAGTAAGCACTGTAGGCGCAGGAATAGATGCCGGTCAAATTCTGTAGCTGCAAGTGTTCTTGCAGTCCAGATCCATTTTTGTTTGAGCGCGGGCTGCCCTCGGTCTCTCCAGCCTTTCAAAAGCCATCGACTGCGCAGATATTTCCTCAGCGCAGCATCCATGCGGAGTTAGTTAGCGCGGCTAGAGGCACATCAGTGGCCAAGTTATCATAGCAGGGCAATTAACGCTCGGCCTTTCTGTTCAACCGTCCAACTGAAGCAGCGCAAACAACGATGAACAAATGCAAAGATGCCTGAGAGTCAGGGGCGTTGCAACCATTACCAGTTGCACTTCGCTCGGTCGTGAAAAATGCAGCCGGCTGTGTAAAATGACAATTTTACGAGGAAGCTTTGCGTCAGCAGACAGTAACGCCAGCCGCCCACCGTCATCTGCCTTCTAGTGACGACTACCACGAAAACGGCACACAAATGATATTTATTAATATTTTCCACTTTATAGGACTTTCTGGTGGAACGGAACACGTATCACAGGGTAATTTTCAATCAGCGTCAACGTGTCACATCGCATTCTTTCTGAGTGATTTCGCGCCCATATAACACAAATTGCTCAGCATCCGAAGAACCCCACGATGAACAGCGTTTATCGCAGAATAATCTAAGTAGACCATTTGTTTCTCATTTATAGGATTTTATTGCATGTGGCAAACACACACGCGCAGCTCGATAGCTTCTCAGGATGGAGGCACATTAAAAAGTCTATTACGGCGTGCATGAAACATTTAGGTTATTGATTAAGCGTGGACGCGTAGTGTGCGAGACTCTCCACGCGGCACGGAAACTCTTCAACAAGCCTGATTAATAAACTCTAGTGAAGAAATTAAACCGAGAGGCGACTGCAAACCAAATTTCTACAAACATTTCCGAGGCTCCTAAAAGCATTTGTGTTGCATACTGGGAATACTGAAATTCTCTCTTTAAAAATCATCTATTCACTCATGTCATCCAGAATTTATATGAGACTATTTTGTCCGCGGAGCACAAAAGAAGATATTTAGAAAAATAATTCCTCTAATATTTCAGGTATGTTTTTATCCATACAATGTTTTTATTCATGCTGTGCAAGTCCATGAGGACCAGTGTTGTTTGGTCGCCAATGTTCTTTAAAATATCTTCTTTTGTGTTTGCGTCAAGAAGGTTTTTGGGTGAACAAGTCTATTAACATGGTAGAAAGTGATAACCGTAGCTAAGAGTACTACAGTTTTGTTTTGTACACTTACAAACAATAAACGCGGTCTGAACTTAATTCATTCATAAACAATGGCTTCATACTTTCCGAACAAGTTTTCTTAGTATAATATATATTTAACTATATTTAAATGTCTCTAACAGAATCTATCTAAAACAAATTTAGATCTGTCAAAACAAGTTGATTAAATCACTTGTGATAAACTAGCTGTAGTACAAAAACATTTTTTTATATTTTCTTTGTAATGTTGGCACGTAAAAGAAAGTTACCATTGCATTTATTTTCAATGTTTTTGGCTCGTTCATAACTTAAGCAAATGTTTTACTCTTCTGTACTGTGGTAACTTCTGAAAAGCTTAAAAGTAACGGAAAATCTATTTTAAAATCTATACATAATTTATATACATAAAAAGTCTTGAAGTCAAAAATCATAAAATCTGTGAAAATAAGCATTAAAGTTTGATGATCTTACTCCTGGTTATGTTTTTACACAATGTTCTTTACATTATATACTGTAGGATGATTTTTGTAGGAAATAGTAAATCACAAAAATAAAATGACTAGCTGTTTTTTCTCACAGGCTTTTCACACTAAGGTTTTTTTTTTCCATATCCAGTCCCGTGCAAAGCATGCTGGGTACTTGAAATCTTCTGCCCAGTTTCAGCAATCCCCTTTTAACACCACAAAAATCTGTCACTGCAGTCTTCACTCAAATGGTTTAATGTTGATGGAACACATTGAAATGAACTACTTTTTAAATCTGTTGTATAGTATTAAATGGAATAGCAGTAAAACTCTGTGGGCGAGTGTGCCGTATTTGAGCCGCACACCTGATTCAGATCATTTTCAGAAATATACATTCTTAAATAGCCTCATTTATATGCATGTGCACAATGATGTGGAGCAGAATACCGGACTCTGAGCTCCAAAAGTGGGCGTTAATGAAACAGTATTGTTCCGAAGCGATGTGTTTTTGTAGCACGCTGCTCGGATTAGGAAGCAATTTCGTGGGACTGTTTTTACAGACCCGACGATTGTGTTGCACGCAGTGTTTTCTCTAATCTGGCAAAGAGCGCAGTCAGGTCTTTCCCACTCGCGCATAATAGAAGGAATCCGTACGCGTAGTCCTTCCCAGCAGTGCTAACAACGGCCTTAGACAAACTCCAGGATGGAACAAAAGTGTCTAGCTGCTGACTTGAATCGCAACATTGTATTTTAAGAGATTACGTATGCGTCAGGCTCGCTCCCGCAAAAAACTCTGCCATATGTGTGCTAAACAAAGGTTACCAGCGAGGGCATGGAACGAATAAAATGAGGGATGAAGAGGTGTGTGTGTGTTTTGTGTGCGTGTGTGTTCAGACCTCTCTCGAGTGGCTTTATGCCTCAATGAATGGACATCCTTATGCAAACAGTAGCGGCTCGAGACGGTACAAGGGAAGGCGGTAATAGACTCGGCATTGTGATGGTGAAGGGCCGAGAGGGAGTTGTTCTTTCTCCACAGGTTCATTTACCACATTAATAAGGGATTAGCATGGACGGGGCTCCCAGGATCAGGGCCTCAAGTTTGAGAAGATTAATGGACTGTGACATTATTGCACCTGAGGGGGATGTCTGTTGCGATATATGGCGCGTTGAGTTGACGGAGGAGCTCCGTTGGGTCTGAGGAAGACATTTAGCAGCGGCTGCCTCTCATTGTCTGGCTTGTAGAGCCTCTGCTATTCATTACGCGTTGTGGACGTGGTTTACTGAGAGACTGGAGTGAATAATATGTAAATTGATAAGAATTGTAATAGGATGGTGTGAGGGAATGATTTTCGACTTCACGGTGGCACTTTGACACAGATAGGGTATCTGCCAAACCAACCTGACAAAAATACACGCTAAAAACCAGAGTACTCTTCTTTGGTAAAATGACTAGTTCTCAAAGTAGGAACACTATCTAAAAGAGTTCAACTTAAAAATATATTTTCAAAAAACGTATTTTGTGTTGCACAACCATCTAATACAGTTGGTTAGATCCCTGGTGTGAACACGCAGACTCTGTTTACAGCTCTTTGACTTCACAAACTGCGTACCCTTCGCTGAGGTAAAACCTCCATCTTTTGTCCCTGTAAGGCTCAATCTGTGGAGCTGAAGAACCTACTCAGTCTAAAGTACTTTACAGTCATAGCCCATGTTGGGGCCAAACTGTCAAGCCTTACCATAGGGCACCGATGGAAGACGGGCGATTTTGTCAGTCAGGCTGTGCAGAGAATGAACCACTGCCTCAGGATGTGCATTGCAAAGCTTGCATGAAACTCTACAATATAAAGAATAAACTGTAAGTTAAGCTGCAAGGTAGAAAGGCATGCGCCCCGCATGGGCACACCGGCACAACTTTTTAGCAAGCTCAAGACTTTTTTGGATACGTGAAGGCATACAGATGTCAGTGGAGGAAAACACAGTAAAGCAAGAGCTCTCTCTCTCTGTCTTGCATGGAGACTTTATTGAAAGCACTTTATGAACGCCCAAAAACAATGTGGGGGAGGTTTTATTAAAATGTATTTGTTTTTCATAATTTTCATAATCATCCGAGAGTAAATGTGACTAAATTGACCTACTGTGGCCCAGAAAAATATTTGGACACTTAAAATGCTTAAAATTCATGTGAAATAATATGCCATGCACCGATTTAAATGAAATTCTAATTTTGTACCGAGTAAACTTTTTTACTCTTTTATTTTTTTGGTGTTCTACAAGTGAATGAGTGACATCACTTCGCCTTAAACTCACACAGATGTCTTAGTAACCACAGGTGCAGTGTCCAAATACTCTTTTTGGAACAATATATTGCAACCTAACAAAATGATGTCTGTGAAGTGTTACATTTGACCTGGTTTGCTTTCTTGCCATCTAAAAGCAATTATGATGACCATTATATCAACTTTATTCATTTGGCAAACACTTTTATCCAAAGCAAGTGAATTTAGAGTATACATGTGTGTTCCCATTGGAAACCAATGACCTTTGCACCGCTAATGCAATTGAGGTACAGGAACATGCAATGTTGAATAATTGTAATAAAATAAGGCACAAAGATTTGGCCCTATGAAATGGCTAAAGTAGATACGGTGGAAGAAAATGTTTCTTGACTTGTGATGTTGTGGACACTTTATTCAGTTGAATCCGCATGTTTTACACTGTTGTGATGTCACGTGAGGTGCAGCAGGGGATCATCTAATGTGCACCAATTCATCCTGACATGCATTTTTGGGACAAAAACACAAACCACACGTCGATATCACATTACACTCTTAAAAAAAAGGTTCCAGTAGTCCTCAAACGTAGTCTTATTCTTTGAAAAAAAAAACATCAATGTACAGTATGGGTGCTATAAGGAACCCAGACACCAAAACACACTCTGAATATAAAAAAACATGTACCAAGAAAAATTATGTTTATAGAAACGTCGCCGAACCTTGATTTTTAGGAGTGTACGCTACCCTGCCCCGTCTCACCATGCTGTTTTTTCTGACGTGATGTCATCCTGAAACGACGGGCCCCTGGGGTCTTTTAGAAAGGTTGAAGAAGGCATCCTGTCAGATCCCAGCACCTCCCCTCTCTTCAGATAAATGACTTTGATTACCGTAATCTGTAGTGAACTCCTGTTCCACCCCTCCACTGCACTCACCATAATTTATAATGTACATAAAATATGTTTTATGTAAATTGACCTCCTGGTAATCTTGCTTAATGTGCTGTGTTATTCTATAATGGACTGTTATGAATATTTTCCTGTATATTTTTCCTCCGCTTGTTATAATGTATTTTCCAACTGCAATCTGTACTCGGCTCAAGTAATCTTTGATGATTATCACTATTATATATTTTTTATTTATTTTGTTTTCTTTCCTTTTCTGCTGAGCCTTGTTTAAACGGTGATATCTTTTTAATTTCATAATAAATGTTGAAAAGTGATTTTTTACTTGTTTTTGCATCCACTGCTGACACGACGAACCCAAGGAGTCAACATTTCACAGATAATAAGAGGTTTTTATGGAGATAAAAGCGTATAATCCATTATTCACTTAATGTCAATAGCTTTAGTGCTTATAACACTTTATGCCGGCCTAAAGAGTATTTTAAACGCTAGTGTTACAACATGTTACAGAATGTAACAAAATCAGACATTTTTTTATTACATAAAACATTTCTAAAACTTGTTGGTATGCAGTTAAAATAACGTTAACGTTTCTATCAAAATAGACAGAGAGACATAATAATTAATGTTAAGGATTTACAAGAACTCGAACAAGAACAAACTCAGAGGACATAAATTTGCATTTTTAGTGCAATAGTTTTTTTTGCAAATTTACTGTGTTTAATATAAAACTATATTGCAAACAGAAAGAGTCTTGAAAATGTTATACAGCTGGTTGTTTACAGATTTACAATAGAAGTTCAGATGGTGCATTTACTCCTAACAGGTTCTATCGAACTGAAAATACGGATAAAAGGTTTGAAGTATAGATATGAATGTGAAAAGCAGTAGCTTACAGAAACTCATATTGCATACTTGTTGCCTCGAGCGTCGGTACAATAGGAATATAAACGGTTTAAAATCTTTCTTTAAGATATGAAACGAGGAAAGAAAAATAAAGTCTACAGCTCCGTGCTAGACCTGGTATTTCAAGGTTTTATAAGTACTAGAAGAGAATGAGCTTAAGAAGTTGATCAACTGAAAGAAAAAGCACTTTAAATATGTTTATCAGTAAAAGTTAAATTCTGTATTTTGCAGGTAATAGCTTTGATGCATCTCCATGTCAAAGGATACTACTTTTATAAATCAAGATTTCAAGTGGGGTAAAAGTTAATACCTTTCATCCAAAGCAACATATAGTGCATTAGATACACTTTCTATCAGTATGCTTGTTCCCTAGGATTTGAACTGACAACCTTTTGCAAGGCAAATGCAATGATCTACCAACTGAGCTACTCGAGCTAACCCAAATAGTTATTATTTCGAGTTTTACATGATGCATTTCAAAATAAATTGTTGAAATAAAGCGATGGGCACCAAAACAGTACAGGGACACTGACCACTGAAAGCAAATGTTTTGGTATGGCATACAGTTATGTTTATTCATCCTTGTTTAGCTATAGCCCTTTTCTGTACCAACACGACAGTGCCTCCATACACAACACAAGATCCGTAAAGAACTAGTTTACAGAATCTGCCATTGAAGAACTTGAACTGAAAAAGTGTCAGACGTGAACCCCACTGGATTGGAACGCCATCTGAAAAGCCTTGTTCCAACATCTAGTAGAAAAAGACGAATCAATAGATCACAGTTTGTGACAATGTCACAAATTCCTGTAAGACTGTGCTTCAGCTTTTTACATGCAAACCAATGTGATTATTGTTGATACTGAATTCTCCCAGAGTCACTTGGCCCGTTCTACACTCACCTATATAGATCCACTCCTCCATCTAAGCTTTTCCTCGCCAGGCTTTTATTTAAGATTGGTTTATAGTTCACAACGGTGGAAAATCTCTTTAATAATATAAGAACTGAATGTGTCCTGACGCTTCACAGAGCAGGTGTTCGGTTGCGAGTCGGCTTCTAGATGTTCACAAACGCATGCCGAGTAAACGAGTGTATATCAAAGTGCCGAGCAAACACTTCCGAGGCTTAAAATCTTCTTTAATCCTTTTACTTTTTGGAGCGTGGCCTCCGTCGGCGTGCTGATGACTTGATGAGCTTGCGCTTCGGCTGAATACTGAGGGGTAAAGAAATACGTAAACAAATACTTATAGATGGAAGGGTTCGGATAACCCCATCACCAAAGACCTTTACGCCGTTCCAGTGATGGTGCTGTCCTGTTTAACCATGAAATGTAGAAATATAATGTGGAGAGGTGTACATGTTTACAGCAGAAATAGTTCAGGGTTAGTTTATTGGTCTGTAAAGTGCTGCAGGGCATGTGTAAACCAACTCTTGCTTTGACAAGCGGCTTACAGAAGTGTTACTATAGTGCTCGAGACATTCAAAAGATGATGTGAACTACAAAAAAAACCCACACGTTAAAGTGTATTTTTAATCATAATCTAATTTCATTCGATTACAAAACAATACTTGAGGTTTCACATTTCTCGAATTTGCATTGCTTTTTTACTCTTTACAAAGTACTGCCAACGTAATATTTCGATCATGTATGAATGCGTGCTTGTTTTTTCTTTCTTTAAACAAAAAGCCATGGTAATATAAAACAGTTTCAAGTGTCCAAATATATTTTGCGGTCACTGTTTAATACATATGTATACAGACACTCACACTGTAACCTGAGAGAGCAAGAACGAGAGATTACAATAGAAACACCGCTGCGCCGGAGGAAAAATATGTGCTCAGCACTCCTAGACTACATTTTTAAGACGTAAAATGTCCTCTTCAGACTTTGCAGTCTGTGATTTTTACGACGGCAGTCGCGGTATTAGTTGCTCCAATCTGTATTTCTATCTCTTGCTTTGTCTCGGCCGAGGCAAATCGATGTCCGTAAAGCGCAGTAAAAATGACAATAAAACTCAATCTCAACTTTCAGTCTCAATCTCCTTTTATTGCGCCGCATTGACAAGCCTCACGACCGGGCCGGGAGAGGTAATGCGCTGAAGTGGCCCGCTAACGCTGCCAGCGCGGGGAAAATAACCCGGCTGATTGCCGGCGCACTTGATTGCGAGATGCTGGACAATAGGCGAAAGCCGCAGGTCGGGATGCTGATTTACTTCCTGAAGAGATGCGATGGTGGAACAGGTGCTGGAGTGTAAATATACATGTAGACGGCCTTTTGATTGTAATGACACGGCGGGTGCCAAAAGCTGCAGGCCAGCCACGCTGCTTCATTTTGAGCTCGTTCTCTGATTGTCTGAGCCGCTGCTTACTGACCGCCTGGCGCTGGACGTTGTTTATTTCGGCATGCTGATGAGGAATCTTATAATTAGGCACTTTTTCCAAGTTTTTAAAGAAGGCACGCGCGGGTCGCCGTTGCCAAAATATCTCGGAATAAAGTTGGGGAAGGTGCTTAAAACTAAGTTTGGCAAGCAACGAGCTACATATGAATTAAAACGGTTCAGCTCGGAGTCGAGCTACTCTTTCGAAAAGGTTATTGCAGGCAGGAAGAAGCTAACTAAACTGATTTAACGGCGTCCAAGAATAACTCTCAAAATGATATTTCTTCAAAGTTATTTTTTTCTGGCACTGAAACAAACGGGTTTTTGAACGCACGAACTCAGTTGGGTTGACAGCTGGTCGAATTAAACCTGAACAGATACCTTCGCACCGAACGTGAATGCACAATCATTCCCACAGCAAAAGATTTCAAAACAGTATTGAAGAGGAGTTCAGACGTGCCTCTGGAACTTTTCTTTTTTAAATCGGTTCCATACGTAAACCGCTGGAACCAGCCAATTTACTAGAATGAATCATACTTTCAGATGCTGCACATGAGAGAAAAGTTTAGGAGAGCATGTTTGATCATTAGCTCGGATTGTTCAACTGTGATGCAACAGCTTGTTACTGAAAAAGAAAAAGTCACATGTCATAGCCTACTCGCAGACGCAGTTAAGTCACTAGCCCCGCTATGTTTATTTGGTTCCTCCTCAACGCTGGTTTTAAAAGCTATCTGAAATTGAGCTTGAAAAGAAAAGCACATAAATCCGGCTCCTCAAGGAGGCTGCTACTGAAGCTCGAGAGAGCACGTGCTTGACAACTAATGAGATGTTGTCGAGTCTGTTCAATGTATGGATTGTGGATGAGTATTGATCCGGGGCTTTATCCAGCCGGCTGAGCGGAGCGACAGAACCTTGGCACTCGTGACAAGGTTTTCAGTGTTTGCTTGAACAATGTGGGAACACAAGAGCCACGATCAATCTGTCAGCGAATAAGCTGTCACGGAGGTGCTGCACCGAGGGATATTCAACGCAAACATAAAACACAGCTGTCTGCTGTTTTATCGTCAGGGCAACGTGCAATGGCGTGCTTTTTAAAAACACCAGCACGTGCGTGGTTGCATCTCCACTTTCAGCTACTCGCAGGTTTGTTTGCGTTGCAGAAACATAATAACACCCGAAGAAATGTCATCCGGGGCCGTGACGAGTCAGGCCTTATCGCGGCTTGTGTCATATGCAGGGGTGCGAACATTTGGGCGCCTTATTTAGATGACGCGATTGCATTCGGGCGGAGAGCTGAATTAGCAAAGGGTCAAATAGTTTTTCTGCTATCTCGCTCCAAACATTGACGCCGGGTCCCCGTTCTCTCCCCCCGACAATGCACCTGATAAAGTACACGGACACCTGGATTTATTTCCTCCACGATCGTTTTATTTATTTATTTCCGTTTACAAGCCTTGCACGATTTTTTCGATTTCACCTCACCATCTGCGCAGTAGCGCTCGGTACTTCCGAAGCCAAAAATATCATTAATGCAGTAGTTTCTCATTTCATTTTTCTCCCCTTGGCTTTTTAACACCGTAATGTTTTGGACAGATGGCTGCTTGCTCGGTTGAGTCATTAAGTCATGTGTTTATAGTAAAGATAAGGGTTGTGGTTCTACTCACAATTCTGCATTCGGGAGCTTGGCTATAGTAGTGATGACTTAATCTTTTAATGAACATCCCAAACTAACGGTATGGCCAATGCAGATATGTTATATTGACCTTATACATTACAATATAGTTTTTAAATAAAGCCGATTTATCGTTGATATTATATATTTTTCATCCATGCATATATAAACATGTGGTGTTGCCTATTTGCTTTTGCACTGATTATTGGCTTTTTAATTGGATATTTCAGCTGTTCAAACAAAAAAAAAACATGGCTATTTCTAACAAAAAAAGTTTTGGAAAGCTTCACATCATGTTTTTGCTTTCTAATGCTTGATTTAAATGAAGGTTTATGAAGACCTAAGCAACTCTAATATTGAATATTATTAAACTCAAAGTGCTAGCCTACTCTAAATTATGAGTGTATAGGGAAGCATTAATATTAGAAATACATCTAGGTTTATCTAGCCAATCCATGCAGACGTGTATGTGTGACTTTGATAAGCATTGAAATACTGCTTAACCACTAAATAACAGATTCATTGTCTTCATCTTGGCACGTCTCTCTGTATTCTTCCATTACTGAGTTTCCTCATTGCTATAATAAGCTGTATGATCTCAAATAACAAGTAAATTATTCATTACTGTATATTAAGTACAGTAGATTAAGCACAAGTACAGTACATTATTAAATACAAAACATGTTTCTATTCAAGAGTTCACACACCTAATCAAATTTCATGTTTTATGAATTTCCTATGCGTGGTTATCGACATAAATCATTGTTTTCTGTGTTTAACACATTTTAGAAGTCGAATTGTTTATTAGTCTATGAACCCTTTGCTCTGGTATGTATTGCTGTTATTAAATGACTTCTTTTTTTAAATGGCAAAGATGTCTGACACTGAAATCACTGCCAACTCACAAATTCCCTCTTAACGCACGCACGCATGCACACAAACACACACACACACACGACCCTGTTTTCTCATCATTTTGACTCTTCTGTATAGGCGAGCCAGTGTCTCTAACCCCAGCCACCGATTACTCCCAACGAAGCCCCAAGCATCCCAGACTTTCTTGCAGAAGGTCACATTAGGGGTAACGTCTGACCAACCCCTGCTTCAACAAACGACCCCTTCTTCTCCAACCCCAAACCCCACAACCCCTCACCGCAAACAACGTCTGCCTTGTTCTAATATCCAAGGTGATAAACGGTCAAGGCCCTCCGGACTTTAAAATATCTCCGCAGAGGAAGCTTGCATACAGGAGAGGCTGTGGATGTGACGTGATGTGCGAGGCCATGGCAGCCCCTTGCGAATATCAAAGAGCCGGACCGCTTTCATCCCGCATTCGCCTCACACTCACGGTACTGAAAGTGACCCTGTGTCACAGTTCTACTCTCTGACAAACAACAGCATTATACTGGACTGCCTTTCAAACTGAGAACATTCATTTTTAAACGGGACCGACGGAGAACAAAAAGTGCTTTTGGTACTTACAGAATTATGGATGGAAATAAAAACGGCTTCATTCAGAGACATCCAAAACAGAAAAAAAGCATAGCTACAGTAGACTCGCGTACTGGTGTTCCGGATCCATTAAAATTCTGTCCTCCCGATGGTCAATAATAATTACGACCTTTATTCAGTAATGCATAGATTTGAATGAAAAATTGTTATGGATCTGCTTAAAATAATCACCTCAAAGGTCAGCCGTTGCCCCAAAAAGCATTGTTTATTTCGGCACAGCTGGTTGTCGAACGTGTCTGCGATTGATTGGATTGCGTCTCTATGATTTGTATGCATATCCGTATATACATGAACTGAACCGGTATTAGTTCTCGTACAAAATGCCGCCCCGCAGCTACCGCAGTGTCGGGGGGCTCGATGGTGTGTAAACAGCCTGTTTCTGTGTTTTTATTAAATTCCTCCGTATGGAAAGCCCAGCCCTCACCCGCCTGCTTTTATAATTCCACCTTCGCTCATTGCTGACCGAATCAAAATGAAGCTGGCAAAATTACTCGCCATGTCACTTCAAGTTCTGTCAAAGGACTTCTTTGGTTTCTGTAGGGCTCGATCGAGGCTCGCAAACTGCATTAGGCCTGATAAATGCTTGCAGATCTTGCTTATAATGTCGGAATTTGAGCCCGAGCTGATTCATATTTGCGCTTTTCCAATATAATGTACTATTCATGAAAGTGGTAGACCTGAGGGCCTAGTTCACTAACAGTTCTGTCATCATTCATTCCACCTCGTGTCACTCGTGTATGATATGCCTTCTTTCAATGCGTTGTACATGTCGGGAGTTTCTGTTTTACCTAAAGGGCACAGAGCTTCAAAAAGCATATGCATTTATGTATTCGATTTTGTCAAGATATTTGGGATGATGAATTTAAATGTTCCTCTCCGCCATAGCCCACAAATCAAAAAATCTGATTTAAATGCGAGCGCAAATGAGATTTGAGAGCTAAAGCGAATGACGGCTCAAATATCCGTCTGTTTCTCACACAGAGCAAATGGACTGCTACTGAAGGCTCGGCGGATAAGTTATACGCTGCAACGGAAACGCTTCCAGAGCGCCACTAGTATTGTTTCCCTTTGAAATGTGAGCACTTAGCATTTGCCCACCCCTGCATTCAATAGGAAAGCCGTACTTGTTGTTGAAGTAAATTTGCATGAAATGGAATTTAATCCCTTAAGACTAATACACAATGACCCTTCCACCTAAAATGGAAGAAAATCAGAAGCCATTTGGCAATCGGGGCAGATAAATTTACCATCATTCCTTATTTGCGTGATGATGCCATGCAGGTCCGTATTTAATTTTCCAATTCTTCAGCCCTAGCGCCTGCTGGCTTTGATTTTCACAGAGCGCTTGCCTTGAAGAGCCACTAATGTCATACACAAACAATCAATCTCATGCAATCCTGAGCAGCCCTAATGGAGAAGAGCAGAATATTAACATGCTGCGATGGAAGGAAAGGGAGAAACACTGCCACAGTGATCTACCTCGGCTAATTTATGTGTGTTTGTGTGCCAGGAAGCTCCTGCAAATCTAGTAATAGAGCTCTTTCGCGATCACGCTCAAGTGTACATGCGTAATCGCAAGTGTTAATCAAAAAACCTGACGTAAACACATGCAGGTAATGTATATGGTTTAGCATCTATAACTCATAAAGAATGCATTAGCATATAAGCTATGATGTTTATTCTGTGTGTCGGGGCTCTTATATCTACTGTCATGAAAAGAAAATGCATCCACTGATAGTAAAATCAACTTAATAAAAACACTGGCTGTTGCTAGGTGGTTGCCAGGGTGTTTTGACTGGTTACTAGGCAGTCAGACAGATGATGGACAGTAAGCCTGTACAAAACCGCTTGTGTATGTATTTTTGGTCTGAGATATATAAAAGACTATAGATATTGACAAGACTTCCTTATCGAAGGAAGTCCCGCTTCCTGCATAAACGGCCAATCAACAGAGGAGGCTGGTGATTCTCTGGGGTGGAGCTCTGTACTCCTGCGAATAAAAAGATTTATATAGCTTAGTATTAATGTTTTGAAAATAACACTCGTAACATAACAATTGGAGGTAAGTGAGAACGTTAACATTTATTCAAAAACATAAAAATGTAAGTTACTGTCATCAACTTAAGGTGCAAAACGATTCAGTATTTAAACAATATTAATACCTTTTAAAAGCCAAGCGATGTCTGTTCCTTTACAGCAAACCTGCATAACAGAGCCATATTACAGGTGTAAAATAATTTTGTGTCTTACCGGGAACTGTGTTATTGATATCTGGTCATTCATACAAATTTGTTGTTTAAAGTTAAAGGCATTTAAAGTCTGAGTAAAGTGACATTAAAATATGCGTTCTGAGTTTATCACACAACAGAAAAGTGTGTTATTAACCACCCAGCCAAATTTGAATAGAGAAAAAACATCCAAGTAAATAAAATAAGTTATCAAAATCATGGAAAAATAGGCAGGACTCTCTGCTCTCAAACGCCGGGAAAGCAGCCGTTATCATGACACCATTTCTCATCCGTCAAATACTGCTGGGAGGGGCATGCATGCTCGGACGCCCGTTTCGTCATCGAGTAACCGTTTTAGGACCGCCCAGAAAATCCTGAACACAGAATCGGTGACAAACTGTTAAACGGTTTAATTCCACAATTCAGTACTATATTCTTCTGAGTCTTTGTAACCTGTTTCAGGAATATATTTCTATCATTTAGGGTGTTTTTAGGTTTTTTTTTCTAATTTCTCTTTTCCCGGTCTTTAAGCGCTGAAAATCGTTGATAAACTTGGTGCAAAGATGATGTCATTCAGTGCTATCCTGCCTTAACGTTACGTGCTAGATGCTAATTGCAATAGCATTCTAAGCTGTCCATGTATTTTTAAAAGTATAGTTTAAAGTACTTCTCCTTTTTACTAAACGGGGGGCAGCTGACAGTCTCACAATGCTGATGAACATTGTTTATTGTAATCTGGAGTACTTTATGTAAGCAGCAAGTACAAATATTAATCTTCTCCTCTGCCATGTTCACAGCTTGAGGTAGAGATGAATGGCTTCCGGTGAGGCAGCGGATGTTTACTCGCACCCTGAGCTTAAACGCGGAAGTGACAGTCTGCTTGTTTTATTGTGACCTTCGTGACAAATTTGAGATATTTGTCTTCCCCCATTCAAAAATATTGGACTTGTATGACTGAAATAGCTGCCTGGATGCATTGCAAATACGGCAGCCAAGTGGTGAGACTTTCCTAAAAGGGACTTTGGTTATATCCAGGTCTGTCACAACACAGAGATAGAGAACACTTGTGTTTGAGCTTTCCCTCAGCATAGGCCTAGACTACAAACTACAGCGCCAGCAGCTGTCCTATTGATTTGTATACAGATACATTCTGTCATTACTTAAATGTGTGGCTCACTGTTTGTGTTTGTTTGATGTAACTGAACGTTTTTTCTTCTCCCCTCATGGTTCCTCTCATTTTCCGGCTGGGTTTGATTGAAATGGCACCTCAGCTGGGCTTTGCTGTCTTATCAGCGCTCTTCAGCAGAGCAGGACTCCCACTGTCTCACTTACACATTCGACATTCTCTCCGTTTCTTCTCTCCTTCATCTCAATCTCTCTGTTAACATCCGTACCCAGAAGAAAACATCACTGCTCAGATGTTGCTCCTTCATAGCTTGAGACACAAAAGTGAAAAAACCTCAAACCTAACCAAGCAAACCTACATTTCGGAAACGTTACCATTTTAAAGAGAACTCAAATTAAAATAGGTGAAAAAGTTGCTGATTATTATTTAACCAAATTTATGTGATAGCATATCTGGATATTCAGAAATCTCAGACAAATCTGAGGACTCGCTTATTCTTCTGTATTTCATCTCATTGCTGAGAAACAACTGAGAGGCTAAAGAGATTTTTTCTATTTCTCAGAGCTTATTTGTGTTTAGAGTTTACCTCTCGTGTTCTTGAGTCACGTCCTCTGTATTTCACTCCGTATGCGATTGGTTTCTCCTGGGCTGAGCTCACTAAATGGCTGCTGGGTCGACAGACAATTTTTACTCTGAACCTCAGGAGGGAAGGAAACACAGATGGTCAGCAAGGGGAGGGGACATGAGATGGGGCAGAATGATGTGAGAGAAGGCTAAAACTAAAGAAAATGGAAATCGAGTAGAATTGTGAAAGGCAAAACAAGGAAGGAAAAAACATAAAGGCAAGGATCCTCTTCGAGTTCTCTTTAAACTCTCAAAAGCCAAAGTCTCCACAGAGGGAAATTGGCATTCTTGCTTATGCACTAAACTGCCTGTGCAATGATATGATGGATAAAAAACCCTTTCATTTTTTATATTTTGCCTCTTGTTGCAAGTCATGCATCTTTCTACTGTCTGTCCTTTAAACACTCACACACATGCATTATGAGCCAATCATGTCTTAGCCGTCATTGCTCAAATGCGTTTTTATTCCTTGCCGATTGACTTTCTTTTCTCTTCTGAAGCTGAAAGACCAAAACAAGACTTTTTTGAAAATCCAGCTATTCAACAGATGCACGGGCTTAAAAGTGCTATGAAATAGATTCCATTTTAATACATGGTGGGAAAATACTCAGAGTTAATATTAAATCCCATATCCATGCAAGTTTGTAAGTGAATAAATCCAGGCAAATTTGAAAATCCTGTCCAGAATTCAGCAAATCCCCAAAGCTTGAGATCACAATAATAGCACAAATAACAGAAAAAGCAGTCACAGTGATACCAGACTACACAGCAAAACTAAAAATGTCAGTCATTGACTTTACTGGCAGCCATACAGCATAACAGCACCATAACATCGCTTCTAATGATCTGGAACAAATTCAAGTGAACTTTAGAAAATCCATGCTAATATTTCATGACAACAACGCTAGCTTGTTATAAATTGAATCGGAAGTTAAGAAAAGAGAATAGACATTTATGAATGCATTTACTACTATTACACGCTCCATTACACCGAACACCACGCATAGGATTGTGGGATATCAAACGCAGCGAAGGATGCAAATATGCTGCCGTGATGCCAGTGGTAGACACAATGTTACACACACAATAGAGTCCGACATGCCTCGATGCCTAACTTCCTCATACACACTGCCAGAGCTGGCAGGATTTTTCTGTTTTCAGACAAAGTCAATATATCAAGTATGTTGGGTTTGGATTGGAATACTAGTGTACTGCATGCTACAGCCTTTGCACTGTATACTCCCTATATTACTGATAAAATAGTATGTAAAACAACATGTACTCTAAGAAAAAAGGTGCTATATAGCACTAAAAGTGACTCTTAGCTTGTAATCATGAAGGGGCCACTTTAAGTGCTAGAAAGAACAATTTCTTGGTGCTTCAGTGGTTCTTCAGCGGTTCTTTGGCATGACTAAGGTGCTAAATAGCACAGCATTGGTATAAAGAACCTGTTTAACCCCCTCTAAAGCACCTAAGTCATCCCGCTGAAGAACCACTGAAGCACCAATATATGTTTCTATATAGCACTTAAAGTCGTTCCCCTTTGATTACGAGAACCACTTTTAGTGCTATTTAGCACAATTTTGTTAATATATTTATAGTGACAAATATTTAAAATTGCCTTTCTGCGGTACATTGCGGTTAGATTCACGGCAAAGTGGTCCCTTCTTTTGCATTTTATGTGGAACACAAATAACGATCTTTTGAGAAATGTCTCACGTTGTTTTGCGTCCATACAATGGAAGTCAATGGGAGCCAATGCTGTTTATATACCAACATTCTTCAAAATATCTTCTTTGTGTTCTGCAGAAGAAAGAAAGTCATTGACGATGAGTAAATGATGAAAGAAATTTCATTTTTGGGTGAAGTATCCTTTTAAAAATGTTTAAACAATATTAGTGTGAAACAGAAGTTGCTTCAAACTTATGAGCAAACACAACATTGATGTCATAGGATCTCTGCGTGTTTGATGCAGAATGAGTTCATAAACAAATGGCTATTTTTGATATTTGTTTATTTATTTAAAAAGTTTTTACCTAATTAGATTAAGTAAACAGAGTCAGACGATGTTAAAGAGAGTAAACAGTTTTCCGGTTGCGTGGTATTTGAAATTCACAGGTCATGGGTTTGATTCCAGTAAACACACATGCGATAAACCATTTACTTTATACCTTTGAATGCACTGTCAATCGCTTTGGGTTAAAGCGTCTGCCAAAAGCATAAATGTAAACAGTATTTACACAAGAATCAGCTTTTTTGAATGCTATAAAACCAGCGGGTGAATAAGATGATTGTGCTTGTCATTAGCCAGAACCCTCTAGTTTCCTCCTGGCACGGCTGTCCGTGTTACCCAGTTTAGCTTACCAGTACCACTCCTCCAAACATAAATCTGCAAGCTTTGCCGGCATATTTGGGTCAGGCATTAGAGCCGCACCTCTGACGTGTGTACTAACACGCTGTGCTTTCTCTCCTCTCTGAGACTCCGCCGCCGATTGCATGAATAAACGAGTGGAACGTACAGAGCGCCAGAAGAACAGACCCGTGGGTTCCAGCATTTGATCCCTATCGAAGCACATTTTATAGATATCAGAGCCTGACGTCTGCTGGGACTCTACAACTCAATGACTCTATTCCAAACAGCAAAAAAAAGAGAAAAGGAAAACATTCTCGTCGCGTCTTTCATCCTGGCTCTCGGGAGGGTTGGGATGGGTTTGTGGTTTACGTGAGCTTAAGAGAGTCACAGTCGCTGCCTGTTTTGATATTGATGAGCTGAAGACGCCACACGAATATTCTGCATTTCAGCCGAGTGCCTGGGAGAAACTTATCATGGCAGTGCTTGCCAAACAGCATTGCACTGACATTCTTGAAACAGTCTGGTTAGCTCAGACAGTTTCTGCACATCTCATGTTAATCTTGAGTACAGAATAGTAGCGTAGCCTTCAAATATTAGCAGAGTCTTAAGATGGATCACATTTATAAAAGACAGATACAGCTGTACGACTATTTCCGAAAACATACGGCGGTGGGTCAGGCGAAACTCAAGCTTGTGCGCTCCCAATGCCAACAAAACCATATGGTTTGGACCATCTTTCAGTTTCAAGCTTGCTTTTCCAGGAAAATTTTCCAATTAAGAACTAAGAAAAGTTGTTACGAAATGCATTTTCATGTTCGAAAAAAGCTTTCCGAAACCTATACGAACGCTGGGGGTGTGAATCGAGCACAGAAATACTACGCCAGACGTCCAACTCGTTTTTAGACAAGTTGACCATGTAAAGGATGAGAAGCCAGCATGTTCAACATTGTAAATAAGTCAGAATGCATGAAACACGGTTGAATCCCCCCTTTAATGTTTAAACCTAAGTATTCAACTTAAGGAAATAGTCCTGCCCAAACTGCTGAAACATATTTGGTAACACTTTATTTTACGGTTCCCTTGTTACACATGTATTGACTATAGTATTTACTATAAATGATGCATTATTACAGATAATTAACCTTAAACCCTAATCCTAGCCCTATAATAAGTACGTGTAGTTAATTTGTATTACTCAGACCTTCAATTTATAATTACAAAATTAAGCGTAACCATATTCTAGTACATGGACTGTTAGAGCATTGTGCTGACACTGCCTGTAAAAATCCAGTAAATTTTTTTTGGAATTTTGCTACCGTTTCACAACATGTAAAGAATATTATGTGAAAATATACAGTATTCTTGATATATTTAATATTGAGGGAGTAAGGCCAATGTCAAAGATTGAATTCATAATTAAACGAATGCTTTAAATGAAACACTTTGATGCTTCTAATCTCAGAATTAGATTGTGATATTATGAGATCTATTTAGACATTTCATACTGATAAAATGTATCGCTTAAATATACTATAAAGTTACTTTGTGTAAAAGCGTTTGTCAATGCATTTGACCCGGCCATTGAAAATCATTCATCTGTCAAATTAACTTTATATAGTCTGAGTAAGGACATTTTTTTGGTGTGTTTTGTCAATAAAATGATATTATATATAATATAGTATACTATATACTTTTTTAAGAAATCTAATAACAGGCCTACTAATAACCTGAAAACATAGATGACTCGTGGCTTTCTCATTTTGTCCAATCAAATGCTCTTTAGAACGACAATGTCCCTCCCCCTAATTCAACCTACTTTAGAATAGCCCTTCATCAATCCTGGTGTTATATAATCATCAGACTGGACTTTTTGAAATATCAGCAGACATCTTGGAGTTCAGGCTGCTAAACTGGGTAATGGGGCAGCCGTGCCAAGCTCAAATACAAAACAAACCTTGATACAACCTTGATAATATAGCATTAAAATTCACCAAACCTCAATGCGGAAGCGTAACGTCACAAGGAAAAGCGCTGTATGCTTTGTGACACGTTAACTTTGAATCTCATCATTATACAGCCAAGTGTAAACAAATCATTTCACGAAGTCTAACGCATGTCTGCAACCTTCCACATCTGGTGTGAAGCAACATCTCATGCAGGTTGCTTTAACCACAGTGGAATTTGCTAACACACCTCTAGTCATGAATATTCATGATGTCGTTGCGATACCATGTTTACACAACCCCCAGCACATCGTAATATGTGACGACGAGCATGTGCCAAGGTTTTTTGAAGGTTTGATGTTAGCTATTTTGTTTACTTATGATGTTTCTCCCTAGCATGTAGTCATATTTACATTTTGCGCCTGGCCCAAACGCATCATCTCTGGCGTGTCCCATTGCAATTATTCTCAATTCATAATTAATGCGCAGCGGTCTGGGAGCTAATTTAGGCTCGCAGGTTGACTCGTGTGCTGTGTGTGGCTGTCATTCCACATCACGGTAAACAGCGGTGGCGAATGGGAGCGCCTGGCGTGTTAGCGCATTAGCGGGGCCCGTGGGAGCTGTTCTTTGTGGCATGCTGTTGTTCCTTTGTAGCGAGAGGCGCACAAAAACAGGAGTGGCAAGAACAGATGCGGGTTGTATTTGCACTTTCTGAGTTGTTAGTTTTATAACCTGCATATCGTAAGCAACGCTGGCATAGGTGCAGAGTAAATGTGAGGTTCATTTTAAGAATAAAAGACTTGCAGATCCTGCTACCAGACAAAGTTTTAGATAATCATGCCAAACCTAGCTTTTAAAAACACAAAAGTTAACTAGACAAAAATGTAGTAAAATATTCTTCCGCCTATTCACACAAAAAAAATATTATAACTATACAGATTCATTCCAATGGGCTGCGTATAACTATAGTTTCAAAAATGCAATTCGGTTCCCATTTATTCACTCTCTTGTCATTTCAAACCTCTATGACTTTCTTTCTTCTACACACAAGAGAAGATATTTTGAAGAATGTTGGTCAGTGAAAACCATTCGTCCCCATTGACTTGCATTGGTTCTGTGTCCATTCCGCCGAGGTAAATGGGGACTAATGGTTTTTGTTTACCAACATTCTTCCTTTATGTTTGGTAGAAGAAAAAAAGTCACACAGGTTTAAAATGTAGGGGGCGTGTAAATTATGACTGGTGAACTAGCCCTTTAAGTGCACGAGCCCTTGAAATTCAACTAAATTTTGATTGGCTGTCAATGAATTGTTTATCAACTGGATAAATTGCACAGAAAGTTATCCCAGCAATTTCAATATTCCTCTCTTCTCGATCCCTGACATGTGAACAGCGACTTGATTTCGCTATGCAACAAAATGAATAAATAGTTATAAGTGTTCAGTGAAGGGGTCATATATAGCTTTGAATTATCATCAGATATAAACCAGAGCTTTTAACCAATCAGCATCCAGGACCGCTTTCACTAACCAAATAAAGAGCCACTCAAGGCCTTTCATGTCTTGATTTTACCACAGTTAAGGGAGCCTTTACAAGATTCTGCAACCATGGTGAAATGACTGTAAAGGATGGCATCTTGTGGCATATTGCATAAATACTGCATAGAATTGCCTCTCATTGTTCTTAATGAGTCTATGGGTACTTGTAGCATTGCCATAATCATTGTGTATTCCTCCCTCTACATGCATGTAAGGATATACAGACAGGCACCAAGTCGTTTTCTTATCCTTATGTTAGACACGTGCATGCAGACGTTAGCTGCACAGATGTTCTATTAGCTGCGCGTCAAGGTAGCTAATTGCTGCCCCGTGCAAACTAGACACTGAAGTTTTGATGTATCGCTAAGCATTTCTTCATAAATTATGCATCCTCTCCGTGTGAAATGAGCTCACACTAATGTTTTGGTGAAAGGCGCCTTCCGCTCAGAGGGGCTGTTGTAATTGTTGCAGAGATTTTGACACCCTGAAGATGGCTGCAATAGCATTATGTTGCACGGGATAAATGGGAAAGGACACACAAATATAAAAGCGGTCGGGGGTTATGGGCAGTGCGTTCACTAATGTTTTTTCCTTGGTAAAAGAAACGGGTGAATGCCGGGCAGAGCTAGCGGTGGGGCTGACGGACAAATGTGACGGACAAATGTGTGTAATGTGATGGTCATGAATTTAGATTTTTTTCTCAGGAAAGAGACTCTTCGAGAAAAAAGACAAGTTTTTGTTTTAAGCATGAGCCTTGCTAATTATTTTCTAAAAAAAGAAGAAATTGCCAACGGGGTAAGAAAAATGAACTTAATTCTCTGTAAGCAACGCTTAATGTCTCATGCAATTTTGCTTCCCGAGTAAATTCATCTTGTTTTAAGGATATTTTTTGCTGCAATACAAGATAAAAATACTGATTAAGAAAAAGATTTTTTGCTCATGGGACGTCGTCTCAGACCATCAGATAAGGAAGCATGGAAAGATGACTTGGCGGGGGTGAATAAGAGACAGACAGATATTCTCATTAGTGAATCTCGGATTAGACAGCATGACAATGGAGAAGGTAAAAATGATATCCAGGTCACTACACACGCGTGTGCAGACGCACACTCACACATGCTCTTCTTTCTGATGCACTGACCGCAGATATCATTATCCGGAGTTGGAGTTGATGGTGTCATCGATTGTGGCCGAGTCGGGAGCGTTTCATTTGCTTCGGGCTACGTGTCTGATGAGATCCTCCTCTGTCTCTCTTGCTCTTGCTGAGCGCAGCCACCAGGGAGAATTAACCGCATGTGCAGGGCATCACTAGGGGACGCCGCTTTGGCCATTTCAAGCAAACCTCAAACAGCTGCTCTGGCCATCTCTATCAACCGTTAGGAACCCGAAGGCGGCTCGCCAGCAGGGTCTCGTGATCTCACATGCCCCCGAGCTTCCAGCGTCTCAACGGGGGCCCCGGTTGGAAACGAGCCCATGAGTGGTTGTTTGGAGACCATTCGGAGGAATTTATGTCTTTTGGATATTCGACTGACCTTAATATAACCAGATGAGTCATTGCGTAGTTAGTTGGTTGGATCCCAAAGCACTCGTAGTAGAATAATAACATTCACAGTGAAATGTTAGCATGCAATCTGGGCTTTCTAAAGTGAGAAAAGCAGCGAGCGGTCATTTCTTAGCAAATTAATCTTGAGTTTTATCAGATTACGTGTGCATTCTGCACTGTCCTGTGGTATCATTTGATCGATTTAAGGTTTAAATTAAAAGGCTGTATAGCATGATGCAGTGGGAGAAACTAAGGATGCACCGATACCAGTATCGGTTTTGGGCCCGATACTAAGCTCATGCACTCGTAAGAATTAACCGATACCTCATGTGACATGAGAACTGACAGAATTTTTTTGTGAAATTTGCTTTGAAGTTTGTGTTTAAGGTGGAGTTGTTTGTGATTATGAAGCTTTTCTATTTTTATTAGTCTCACTGTGTTGGGAAAAGGTACAGGCAGCGGCACAGGCATCGATATCGGCGAGTACCAGAAAAAAATATCTGTACTCGTACTCGGACTTTAAAAAATGGTATCGGTGTATCCCTAGGAGAAACCTTTTAACTACTGCAAAAACCCATCTGTTATGGTGCTTTACCTGTAAATTTGATCTGGGACTCTAGTAGAGACAAAAACATTTTTTATTTAGATTTACTGTACCTCACAATATTACTTTTAAATCATGTAATCTTGACAAACTACAGTACTATATCATTGAACAGGTTTTATTTCATATAGAATCTGAATTTTTCCAGTAGGATTTTAAGTCCCTTTTCCCAATATAAATAACAACATCTTTTAAACCCAAAAAGCTAAAATGCAGAACGTAATTTTTCTTCCAATACACCTCGGATACCTTGGACTAAGTTTTCTTATCCCTATGGCAAATTGTTTTTGCTTAATTTAGGCATGAACCCAACAAACATTTTGTGATGTTTATGGATATTGAGAAAATAGATGTTTTGGTAAACACTGGACACATTTTTCACCTGTGTTGCGTGACAGTAATTTCTTCATTACTGTCAGGATCGCAAATCAAAAGAATGCAAAATCTTAACCGAAGATCTGACACACTCCAAGAGACATACTGATGGATTACCATATGACTTCATACGTTTTAGCGAAAGATTACATGATACATTTATGTCTATTTACACCAAATTATTTCGGTTGAATAGAGTCTCTCTTTTATGAAGTCGAAAACCTAAAAAAGATCTAAAAAAAGCTGGGTTTAAAAGGGACGAACCCAACCATTGGGTTGTAAATTAAACTAGGCTGGTTTGCAAATATAAACCTTTTTCTGGATTAATTTAACCCAATGGCGGGGTTCGTTCCTTTTTTATTCAACACCGGGTTGAAAATCACTCAACATTTTTTAGATTGTATAACTTGCATTCGCTTTTTTGAAGAACATATCAATAACTTTTTTTTTAATGTAAAGAATATTCAGGAACTACATCGGTGTCATACGCAGGTGGCTATGATGGACAAAGCTCCATCTGATACGAGCATACTGTAAATTCTAAGCATCTAAAAGCATTTATCTCAAAGAGATGAACACAACTCTGACAGTATTCTGAGGAGACTCACAAATGATTTTAGATCGACAGGTGCCAGAAACAGATATGATAGCAAAGTCTCGCTGTGTTCCAGCCTCTCACACACTCGCATTTATTCTTACACCTTATTAAACGCCTGTCACTCACAGATTCACACAGCACGCATACACACGCATGCACATGTGCAGGATGATACACTCGTGCGGACATTTTTACAGATCTGGGTCTTGATTGACTTTTAAGGGGTTGTTTTGATTATGATTGGCTGACTGTACAAGGCTATGTACGCAATACAGCAAGTAAATAAATGCAAATACTGATTTGGGTTGTAATGATAATATCACGGGAGAAGAGAGAGAGAGAGACGTGAAACCATCACAGATATCTGGGACAATTGTAAAGGTCGATAGACATACATATTTGGACATTGAATATGCGATTGACCAATCAGAATCAAGAATTACAAAAAGCTGGGTCTCAAATACATCCACCTTCTGTATATAGACTCTGTCTATTTCTCTGTTCATCATATTCGAAAAGCCAAAATCTTTCTTGCCAGCATGTATTTGCTTTCCCTCCGCTGTAAGATGAATTATATCCGTTATTTGCTGTCACTTTTTGAATTATTGGTTGCCCTCTCGCTCTTGGTGTGTTGTGTTTATATGCATCACTATCTGTAGTGGGTTAGACATAATAGGATCTTCTGATTTCTATCTCGATATTTCCTCTCATTCTTCTTTACAGGTCTTTATTGCCACAGACGCAGAAGTAGATAGCAGGCAGGCAGGCAGACAGAGAGAGAGAGAGAGAGAGAGAGAGAGAGAGAGAGAGAGAGAGAGAGAGAGAGAGAGAGAGAGAGAGAGAGAGAGAGAGAGAGAGAGAGAGAGTTAGCTATTGCCTTCAGCGGTTGGAACCCTACTTTTAATGGCTGTTCATTTAAACATTAGGGGGAACATTCACTATAAGAATGAGCTCTTAGGGAGTTTTTATTGCCCTGTTGACTAGAGGAATAACAGTATAAAGGAAGTTTCTAACATGATATATCCGCTCCCCAATTTAAAAGTTCTGAAATATAGATACTGATGATGCAGAAAATTGATGACAGAGACTGTACAGCATCATTTAAACACTGCAATACATCATCCGGTCATGATTTGATGAATTACTGCCGCCACGATCACGTTTACTTTAAACTTTTATTTACTACCTGCTTTCTGTGAGCGAAACAGCCCTGTCGTAAATACGCCACGCAGCTAGCGCTGACTTTCGTAAATAAAGCGCATAATAAGACTAATTTACATAGAAATGATGCCACTGTGCAACTGGATTGCCGGGGGTGAGCGAATAACACAGAGGTTTTGAGAAGTGGCAGAACTATTTAGTGAGTTTGCCCCTAAGTGACTTCTGAATATCAGATTGATCTCTCTCATTCACTCTCATTCAATAGATTTCTCTCAGTCGACAAACACACTCACGCATTGACCTACTCCAACAAAAAGTATTAATAACTGTAAAAGTCATTCACAAGAACCATCAGTCTTTCAAAGGCTGCAGAGACAATGGAGGCGTTGGACGAGAGTCAATTATTATCCGCAGAGAAACACACATGCAAGAGTTTGTACGAGGAAGTTGAATAGAAAATGAGAGGAGTGTTATTTTAATTAGGGAAAACATTCAAAGCATTCAAATATGTGTTTTTGACTGCGCCGCTTGCATCACAAATCTCTGTGCATACACACACGCGCATGCACGCACAAAGGCCAATTAGAAAGACAGATATGGGTATTTTTCAGACTCTGAAGATGGGAAGCTAAATGGTGTGTCATGATTTAAACGCAGACTTCTGGGGAACAAGGCTTTTAATAATCGCAACACCCTCATTTTGCAGAAGAGAGTCCAAATATAACGACAATTCATTTTACCAACCTGTGATGCAAATGAAGCTCAGCCAGACTCCTTCCTTGCCAATATCAGTCAAGTGCGAGATACATGCTGATTATATTATTCCTCATTTAATGAGATGAAAAATCGAAGTGATTTTCGACTGTTAAACTTCAGCTTGACGTCGTCTTTAAAAAAACCCGAGGAACACCATCGCTCAGGTGCGATTATTAGATGCGGAGTATTGCTGTCTTTGGGTGTAAGTCTATACACACAGTTTTTATATAATCAAAGTTCTTTGGATTTACTGTGTCTTTTAAGATCTGCTTCTATTTCTTCATTAAAAAAACGTAGATTATCGCATTCGGTAAATTCTGTAAAATTAC
Source organism: Barbatula barbatula (assembly GCF_947034865.1). Lineage (NCBI taxonomy): Eukaryota > Metazoa > Chordata > Actinopteri > Cypriniformes > Nemacheilidae > Barbatula > Barbatula barbatula. The sequence goes on along the minus strand of NC_136770.1, from coordinate 4,280,073 downwards.
ACGTTTGATGCCAATCCAATATGTTAAGCATCCTCACTGCCTAACAAAGTCTTTATTTAGCGCTAGATTTTGTCGTGATGTTACTCAAATATACTTCGGGGCGGTTTCCCGGACAGGGGTTAGACAGTCCTAGGCTATAATAAATGCTCGAGCTGTCAAAACTCGAAAACAGCACTGCCAGATCTTAAAATACATCATTGCTTGTGTGTTGAATCAAAATGTTTCAACCAATGTCATGTTTTTAGTAAGGCATGTTTGGTAAAACATCTTAAATTTCCTGATTAAACTAAGGCCTAGTCCTGATTTAAGATAATCCCTGTCTGGGAATCCACCGCTTAAGGTATATTGGGATCTATACTGTGCTGATGAGTTGTTCAGTTGTACTATATGCATGGAATCACTTTAATGTCATTTTGAGTATAGAAGATTGGGGATGGTTCACTTAAAGAAAGTTGTTCTGAACCGATAAAACCTTTTTGAAAATAAATGACGTAAAACCACCTTTAGAGTATCATGAATGAAGTCCACAAATATTTTAAAGCCATTCAATAGCTTTTTGCATTCTGAGTGGTCAATCAAAGCACAATATCGACTCAACCAGTAGCAAACGTTTGGCCTACAGAACTGTCTTAAGCAGATTTTGGAAACATTCGAAAGGGTTTAACTGGTTGACGTGAGTTATCCCGAAACACTGCTCTGCTTCCAAAAAACATGTTATTCAGTTGACAGCCATTTAAAATTTATATTTTGGAGGCTTCAAAATACATGTTGCTTTTTAACAGTACAGCTCAGGACAATCGCTAGTAAACATCTTGGGACCGTATTTTGAAAGATTTTATTTAATCCCAGCATACTAGTAGTATACATGTTTACAAGTGTACTATTTCTACACCGGGGACTAAATTGGCCAACGTTTAAGTTTAGTAAATTTTTTTAGTTTATGGAAGTACACTACCTAGAATACTTAATCTTTTTATTGCGATATTGTCAGAGGAAATTGTGTACAAGTATAGGCTAAATAGACTTTCCGTGAGTAAATTATACTTTTAAGTAAGCACATACTGTAAAAAGTAGACTGAATGTGAACTTTTTATTTCTAGGGTAAAATAAGCATACTAATAGCATACTTTAATGAACTTTTTTTAGGGGAAATCTTGATGCACTCATTTTCAATACAGTTACAGGTGTGGCATGAATTGAGGTTGAGTAAATGATGATGACATATTTTTTGGGGGAGAGGGTTTGCTTTACAAGTTGCAATTTTATACTTTAATCATAAAAACTTTGCTTAGTTTGTTAACGCCGGTTCACGGCAAAAAAGATAAGTGTAAAGATAACAATAAATAAAATAACATCAGCAAAAATTATATTTATTCTGGCCCAGACAAGGTTCTAGCTTAAACCAGGACTATGCCCTTAGTTAAATTAAGTCACTTTTATTATAATGCCTTAGATAAATATATTACCGGTGTGCATCTTGAGACAAAACAATGTCAGGGCAATATATATTCAGTTAAGACAGCTCAAACTTTCATTTTAGTCTGGGACTAGTCTTAAGCCTGTGAAATCAGGCATCTAAGTTTAAAATATTTTTTAAAAGCCCCAGGTTTTCAGACCTGCAGCCGTTATGTCACACATCATGTCGGGGAGCCGAATAGCATCATGTTTTCAGGAATTATAAGGGTGTGTTCAGCATCAGTTCAACATGCGTTTCGGTTCCTGTCCGAGTCTTCATTACAGAGCGCCGATCAATAGGCAGCAAGACAAGACACCTCTTGCCACAGGAGGAGAGCACAGACACTTTCTTCAATTGCCACCTTCGCTGCATTTGACAAACTGCTCGCTCTCCCGTTCGTCTGAAGAATCATCAAAGTGCTTGAGAAAGAAGTGAGCTGTCCCCGCAAGCCTCTCTTTCTCAAATCTGTCTTTCACGTGTTTAATGATCACCTCAGTGTGGCGTTGCGAGGCTAGTCTGAGGAACGCTAACTCAGCCCACACGTGTCATTTCTGACAGAAGCGACATTCCACGCGATTTCAGAGAATGAAATCTTCTTTCCCCTCCAGAGCGGTTGAAGTGTGCCACTTGTTAAGTTAATTAATTTGATGGTTAATTATATAACTCATTTATTTAAGCGAGAGCTCGGGTGACATTAGTCTAATGGAAATATAGAACATGCTGTAATTGTGGAGAGAATTTGCTTTTAAAGACCTTTTTAATACGTGCCCCGGGGCCTTGGACTGAATTGGGGCCCGGTTGACAGAAACACTTTTCTACATAATAGAAATTATCAGTATCAAGTGCACTCCCGGATTAATAGTTCACAACAGATTTTCCCCACAACAACCTCTGAGGATTTTACACACTCTTGTGAAGTATGTCATCTCACGTTCTAAATAGTAAATCACGGCATACCGAGGTGATGAGGAACAACCTCTTGCTATTCTTGCCCTGCTCTATCTGGGGAAGGTGTGAGTGGTAAGTTACACCGGTGCTTACTGGACTCCTCAACTGGAAATCAATAGACCCTGGCCAGCAGAACAAACCTCCAATATTTATATATAGTTGCAGTCTATTTTCAACGAATGCCATTGTTGAAATACGCAGAGATGGAATGGTTACATAACACGTTAAAATGAATTTTATAACAATAATTTATCAAGTATGTAAATAATGACTACCTAAAGGTCACATATGCAAATAAAAATTGAAAAAAACTAAATCTATCTCCTGCAACAGTGTTACCAGTAAAATATAAATGCTTTTGTTAGAATAAAGATTTAACTTTATTAAGAAATAAAACCCATACCAAACAAGCTATTTTACAAAACATCGAATACATTCTGCATTTTTTATAAAACAAATCTTATTTTATTAAAGGGGGGCACAGAGATGACGTATTTTTGTATGCAAAACCCGGAAGCGAGTTTGCATTTTAGGACTTCCGGTTACATCGTTCCAAAGGCTATTGGTTTTTTTGAATGGGTTTTTTGTAAATCGGTCGAAGATAAAGTCGGGGCGAACAAAACCTTCATGTTTTACTCTATGACATAAAACACACCGATTATAACCCGCTTGGGATTTTTTAAAAGCCTGGAAAGCGAATCCACCTATTCAAATGACGAACACACTAGTTTATACTGTTTATTATCTTCATTGTGTACACTATACAAAAACCTGGTATGGACACCAAGTCTTTATTTAAAATAAAAAGTTTGCATGCCCCAGTTTGGGAACCGCTGGGGTTAGAAGAGTGGCAGGTGGAACTTAATTTCACCATATCTCCCAGCCCGGACAAGATGGTGTTAAGCTGGTTGACCAGCTGGTCTCTCAGTCTGACCAGTTGACATGTGTCCAAGATTCCTCTTGGACCATCAAAACAAACCAGCTTAATCAGCTTGGCCATGCCTGGAGACCAGCTCAGGCTAGCTGAGGTATTTTGTTGTCTTTCGCTAAATTTAGCTGAACATTTATCTTTTCAATCTAACAGAATAAAGTTACTTTTGCAATAAGCACTCCATTTAGTCCCACACCTGGAAATATGAAAAACCTAAATATGTCATTCTTTATCAAGCGCCTTTCCCGACTAAAACAAAACGACATACAGGATCTACAGCACAGCACCTATGTGACCTGAACCTAATGTTTTTGTGTGGTTTAGGGACCAAAATAAACATCCACAGAGACAGTTTGTTCTGGCAGTGCTGAACAACAGTACAGAGCTTTAAGCAAAGAGAACGAGTTACTACAGGTGGTTAAACCAGTGAGGAACAGGGAGAGCCGCGGGACACCGCACATCTCTCCGGGGATGAACATAAAGCAAAGATTTTGTGACAGATCCTTAGAGCAGGGTTTCCAAAGCCAGTTCACTGAATCTACCACACATAATTCCAAACAAGCCGTTTAGACTGCCTTACATCTCATACAGCAACGGTGTGTGTGTGTGTGTGTGTGTGTGTGGAGGCAGACAGACATACTGTAGTGAAAGAGAGAAGATAAGCTGGAATTGATTTGATATATTTAGCATTGTAAAGGGTGGCATTTCTGTGGAGATTCAGCTCTTATGTCTCTTCATGAACAGAAAGAATAAGTGTCTCGCTCAAACAAATAACTCCAAATAACTAGTTGTATTTATTTAGTTATGATGTGTATTACTCCTAAACTGTCAGACGCGATAACTGCTGCTGTTTGACATGTCATTTTGTGTCTTTTGTGTTGTCTCAGAGACTTGAATGGAGAAACTGAATGAATCTCACAAAATGTTTCTAGGTCACATTGTGTACAATGATCAAAAGCTAAATGAATTGTTCTTCGCATCGTAACAATATTGTCAAGACAATTAAGCACAATTTCTCTTTTAGATTTGAGTTGTTTTACTTTTACTTTAAAGCTAAAAAAGAAAACAAAAATCTTTTTTTTAAATACTAACAAAAATCACGGATTAAGCAAGTAAATAAAAAATAAGTATCTAAAAAAGTAATAATATAATTAAGATTTTTAAGTTATTCAGATTTTGTAGGAAATGTCAGGTCCTCGAGTCATCACAAGTAAAGATAAGTGCAGTTCAATAGTTTTTTTTATGGAGATGACAGCAGAAAGGCGAAAGCTACAGAACGCATCTTAAAAAAAAGATAAAAAAATTAAGATGTGAAGTTACTAAAATACAATTTTAATGATCATAAATGTAGATTAATGAATACCACCCTAATGCATTTATCAATAAAGTTTCGATAATGTTATGTTTATTACCTATTTAAAAAATGGTATTATGAATTTTGCATCACAATAAGCAAAATGCAAACATATTACAATAAGGTTGTATTTGTTTGCATTAGCTCACATGAACTAACAATTAACAATATAGTTTTTCGGCATTTATTGACGGTCCAGTGTGTAATTTTTTTGGGAGCATCAATTGACAGCAATACAAATAACATACATAACAATGTCTTCAGAGATGTGGAAAGACCTTAAAAATGAAGCGTTATGTTTATATTACCTTAGAGTGAGCTATATGCACCACGGGTCCACTTGCATGGAATTCGCCATGTTGTTTTTACATTAGCCCTAAACAGAAAACTGCTCCACAGAGCGCCATTCATAAAATGATATCTTATTCATAAAAGAAGCGAAAACGCGATGAGATCTTCGTCCTGTGAGAGCCGCTGTAGTGCTTGGAAAGGGTGGACTGAGCCATTGGTTGCAATTCTCAACCTCACATCTAGATGCCGCTAAAATCTCTATATTGCTTCTTTTACAAGAACTCAAATGAAATGCTGTAGAAGCATTGCTCATTGCTGGTTCATATTAACTAAGAGATTAACTAATGTTAATAAATTACAACCTTATTTTTTAAAATCGCCAAAAATCCTCAAACATGCTTCATTTTCGTTGACCAAAATTGAATGTTTTATTTCTTTGTCGTCATTTTGGCTTTTAACACGACCCAGACATGCTCTTGAGACGTTTGGTGAGATTCATCCTATTACAACCTGCTTGGATGGGCCCATTGTCATTAAGTAATATCACGGTCAGGAGTCCTCTTCAGATCACTAATGTTCTCTAATGATGAGAACATGGCCTGCGGTAGAAATCGATAAAGGCTTCGTCTCTTGTGAATGAACAGCACAACAGCAGACCTCTGTCATCCACCGTCCCCCTGTCTCGACTGCTTAATTGATCGAGCATTCCTCTGCTTTGTGCTCAGATCTTGAATTTCTCAAAGCATTTTTCCGTGTCATCTAGCCAACGGGGCGAGTGGACGGTCGGACGAAGGATTGATTCGGAATATTCTCTGTCATCAGAAGCCATTACAGACCAGGGCTGTCTGGAGTCGCTCGTGACCTCCAGTAACCTCAATTGCACCCCTGATATTAGTTTTCATGCAAACTAGTTCACATCTGTGTGTGTGTGTGTGTATGTTTTTCTCCCTGAAGAGCGTAGACTTTGGTTTTCTATAAGGTGCTAATTAATTATCATATCAAACAGTCTTCATAAATATATTTGTGTCAGCTCGGACGGTGTGTTTTGCATAAGAAAGAGCAGCGGCTTTGAAAGCGAGCCGGGTACATACGGTTATTTGAGGGGTTGCCGAGTTAGATAGCGTGTTAGCTTCTGTTCTTCAAGTACAAAGTAAAAGGCCCCGGCAAAAAAAGCAAACCTCTTTAATTCATGAATGATAAAGTGCTGAGGATAATTGGGGGGATATTTTTAGTGGTGGCCCTGGCGTCGCAGCTGTTTTTTTATCTGCCGCTTTGCTCACATCTTCGTAGCTTGAGACTCTTCCAGGCCATTGTCATCTTAAATGGAACGTCGATACATTGTCGTTTTGAGCCCACCGTGAAAATGGGTTTAGCAGCGGGACGGTAAACACAAATGTGAAAGTCACTGAAGAGACTGATCGCTGCCAGTGTTGAGCAATCAAACGCTAATGGGCTCTCCTAATCTCCATTTCTTTGTCTCCTTCCATATATAGAGACTTGGTTTACGAAAAATGGGATTTTGTTCTGCTCACGATATATTGTTACCGAAATATGTATATATTTGTATTAAATACTGATGGAAAGACATCAATTATGTTAAACGAATAGTCACATTTTAAATAACAAAAACTATACACTACACTCCACGGTGGTAGCATGGCACAAAGGGTACCGTATTGTTCTCTAGCGATATGTTTGGCAACTGTTGTGTGAAGTCATGACCTAAATAACTGAAAAGTTCATTTGTAAAACAGATAACTAGGTTTTTAAAAAGTTTTAAATAAAATGTTTTTTTATTGTTTATTCCAGCTCCATCAAACTGCAGTTGGGTCATTTTGATCAAGTTATAATTACATAAAAATAACTGTACCAACTGTACAGTTTAGAAATACTGTTAACTCTTCAATTGTTTTATTTTATTGGACAGGCATTGACAAATTAACTTTACATCCTCTTCTCCCAAACCCGAGTTTAGAAATGCACACATCAGTACTCGTCTAGTTTATCACGATATTTTCTTTTACGTAGCATCACTTTTGAAAGATTGTGCTGCTTTCTGGTTAATGCGATAAAATAGAATAGAATTGAAGTACAAAAGTAAATATGTACCACAAATTTGTGTTTGTTGTATTTGTGCAAAGTGTAATTGTACACATTTGTGATTTGTCAGCATTTTTCAAATGATTAAAATATTTTTTCAGATTTCAGGGCTGTGGGTGTAAATATATAAACATTGGCTACGCATTTATTATATTCAACATATATATCTTACTTGTGCAGTAAATGTTTGTACACTACACAAGTTATCCAATTTCTCTTTCTCTGGATTCCTGCTATTCTTTCACCTTTATCTATTGTGTGTGCAGATTTGTATTATATGAATATAGATAAAGAAGGCAAGATAGAGAAGATGTCTCCGGGTCTCTCTCTCCTCTTTTACGAGCTCATTAATGCAGAGCTGGTGGACCAGTAACTCAAGCACAGTGAGGAGACTATAAGTAAAGGGCCGATTATGAAGCCGATATATAAAACACGGTGGCAAATATATTAAACATACCGGGCCGATCTCAGGAGGCAGACCAGATAATGCACTGATTGATTTTTACTGAGCTGTTAACTATTAATGCAGCTGTAACCGGAGAAACCTGCGGGCATTTATCAGAGCTCTAATGCCTCGCGCTCGGTGGCTGGAGATGGCTGCAAAGGATCTATTTAGTAATTATCAAACGGCCCCCCGCGCCGTGCCCGTGATGAGCTCTCACTGCAGGTAATGCGGTCGGTAAACACTCGGCGAGGAAGACAGCAATGTGTACTTATTTGTTTTCTGTCCTCCAGGAGCTCTTTGCCCCAGCTTCAACCTTAATAAAATGCATTTAGTTATCTATTTTTTCTGCTGTCATCCGCAGTTTCGCTAAAATGACCCGTGGGGCTCGACGAGAGGCACGTGTGCCACCGTAACTGGAAATTTGCCTGATTATCACACGGGGAAACAAACAGAACGGCTTATCTGGAGAGAAGTGAAGTGTGCTCAAAAGATTAATTAGGCTGAATGGTTTGGGCGCTTTAATGAAGAGGCCTCGAGTCGAGGTGGCGGTGCGGTTTCTACGGAAAAGCTCGTTTGCTCTTTCGCACAGGTGCGGATCGCAGCAGGGTCGCGTACCGAGGAAGCATTTTAAGTGATGCCACAGTTTCCCTGTAACACCTTTTGTTCCGGCCCACCGTCGTTCTTGAGACATCAATGTGAATTTATTAAACAGTTGTGTGACTTTTCACAGCGTCCCTTAGCCCCTTTAGCATCATTATTTTGAGCGATCTTTGGCTGTTTTGAAAAGCCAGAAATGGTTGCTTGGTTTTGGTGCGTCCTTCACGGCCTGGCACTCGAAACCGGCTCACAAGTTGATATACCAACGCTTACAGTGGCCACGTTCTCGATTTTGTGTTTCTCTTGGTCAGGATTTAGAACAGACGTAATTAGTAAGGATTTTGTTGTTTCAATTTCTAATAGCGATAATTTTTAGTTAGAGGGCAGCGATCATCTCTTTGCATTCTCATTATTAGTTTCAAAATCTATCCTCAACTTCGTCCTTACATTAGGGATTTATAACAGTAAGCTTACATGTACAATATTGAGATATACGTTGAGCTGTCGGTTTCGATTTGAAGTTTGACAACCAAAATGAATTGATAAATAAATTCTGGACTATATGGAAGTGAAATGGATTCATATCAGTGATATCACTCTCTTAACATATTAACATTAACATTAATACAGTGTCAAAACATCCTTTGCTGGGTGTTAAAGTGATAGTTCACCCAAAATGAAAATTCTGTCATCATTTATTCACACACCTCTATGACTTTCTTTCTTCTGCAGAACACAAAATAAAATATTTTGAAGAAAATCATACAGGTTTAAAATGATAAGATGTGTATTAAATGGCGTGCATTGTGTCCTATAGTACCCCTGTTGACACTTGATTTATAATATATCATCTAATCTGGTCACAGATACGTGTCTTTGATATTTTTGAACACAACTTCTTAACTTCTTGTGAACGAAGCCTCTGAATAAGGTCGCTGAATAAATGATGAGGTCTAATAATAAAACCATACAAAGTAAATGAGAACACGCACATATAATCAATGCGTTCACCATTACATGTTTGTCATTCATGCACGCACGCACACGTGCCGACGTATTTACCCTCAAAAGCCCAAGGCTACTTGATCTAGAGTAATATTTGCCCTTAAGCACATTCATAAATTGGTAATGATATTCCTGCACTTGTGTGATATATGGCAAATTATAATGTCAGCGTGTCTTAGCTTGCCGCTGTCATTTGAGCCCGGACTCTATTGCTTTAATAAATCACAGCGGGTGGGATGCGACAGTCGTCAGATTGAATGATAATGAAGAACTGTGATAAAAAAGTGCATTCGGTGCTCATATGCATCTAGTTGTTTATCATCATAATATGACTAATATGATCATATCAAGCCCATCGTAGTTATTAAGAGCAGCTATAATCAGAGTAGAGGCCTCATTTCTGGAGAGCCAGAAAAACATATGCAATAGCTGGATTTAGACTATGTATTATTTTGTTGGAGAAGTGACTGCGTGTAATTTTTCTGTGTGTGTAATTTACATTCTCCTGCATTTTTTGGGTGAACTATAACCTTAACGGTATTCCAAACTTCAATTGGTAACACACATGCAATTGCCTTTTTTGCAATTGACATTTTCTGTGCACGGAAGGTCTCAAATCTAGTGTATAGACTGAACTTTAGCACTCATCTTTTGCTCTCCAAGTTGCAGAAGTAGTTTCTGGAACACTTTAAAGGTCAACGAAAGAGGTTTTGTACCAGCCATGTTGAATACATTTACATCAAACCAGCAAACCAGCTGAAGTCTGTTCATTCAGAACCTTCATTCCTTCTATAACAATGCCAATGTCAACAGGTGTTTCCTCTTCCGTATTTACGTGACATGCTCTGTAGAGCAGTTTGTCCGATTAGGGCTACTATAGAAACAACATGGCGAATTCCATGCCAAGGGGACCGGAGGTGTATATATTACTTCAGCCCTTCATTTTGTAAGGTCTTTATACACCACTGAAGAAATAGCTGTGCATGTTATATTGCATTATTTTAATATTACACACAGCACCTTTAAATACTTTTATTTAAATAAAGTATACCTTCCATACGAATACCTACAAATCTGGAGACTGGAGAGTAAAACTTGTTTTTAATGACATGCAACCATATCAAAAGAATTTCGTATTTATGACAATTAGTTCATATTTTTATCAGTTTAAATAGATTAACTTTACAATATTTATTATAGAAAATATTATTTTATATTAAAAATATATATTATAAAAAAACAGTCGTTAATGTAACGGACGTATTTACTTTTTATAATGTACATTCCAACAATAGCAACAGTGTGGCTGAGATAAAATCTGGAGCACCAAGGCTTCTACGCTTACAATTTACAGTACATTTTTGGCATATAGGAGCCTTTCTTTAAACTACACTGGAAACACAAGGACTCTTTTTTGTACTTCCTCACAGCCACGAATATGTTGAGTTCAGTAGAACATGCTTTGAGGGAATGAAAGACAGACAGCTCTTAGTTTTAAAGGATGGAGGCAGCTTCTATCTGGCTTTGATCACACATCTTGCTCTCTAGAAAGCTCTCAAACGCAGAAAGCTTGTTCCCAACACTACACGCGCTCCCTGAATGCGCCAGACTTAGATTACTGTAAAAATATAAGTAAAAACATTTTTTTAAAACTGTAAGAATAGGTCTTCTCATCTCTCTTTGTTTCTCCAGCCTGCTCGCTCACTAATGGATAGAGGAGAGAATCACGCTGGCATTAAGCGACTTCGCCAACTGCCAAAGTGTGTTGTCCGGGTCAACGTGACATTAATTAAAACACAAAGTGTGGGCGGCACTAGCTCCCAGACAAATACAGTAAATAAATAGACACGGTGGCTGAGAAAAAACGACTTTTTGACGCCTTGGCACAACAAGTATAACTTCAGATTTCGCGATGCAAAGTGTCGAGAGATGATGAGAGAAAGAAAGCGATAAATACAACGTATAAGTGGGAGAGAGTGCTCTCTGAGGCATTCTGGGGTTAGAGACAGTGATATATGCCCAAGGCTTTCTTCGGCCCTGGCTCTTTACTGGGCGGCCATTTTGTAAATCAACAAATAATTACGGTATACATCATAGGCTTTTCGCATCGCTGCCGTTTCACGGATTCAAGTCTTTCGCCGAGGGACGGACAGAGGTGGAAAATGAAAAACTGTTCTTTTTAAAGCAAATAAACAATTTCCTAGGAATTCGTAATGGATCACGGAGAACTGTTATTTTCGGGTCATCTGTCTTTTGCGTGTCCTTGAAATGTATGCAACACTTAGCCAGCCTTCTGTTATTTTACCTCAGTGTCGTACGTCGTGCGCAGAGATAAAAATGAATAGGCTATATGAAAACCTTCATTTGTTTTGTTTTCTTTCAATCAGGATTGAAACCAGCATTTAGGTTTTAATTCATGGCTGGGCAATATGTTTCGACTTCTCTTGCTTTGTTTCTGAATCTCAATGAGCCTGCCAGGACTCCGACCAAAGCCTTTTTGATTGCTTTTCCTGCTTGAGTATCACTTTAATATCAGCTGAAATGTCACCACTCATATGTGTTTGTTTCATATGCGTCTCTCCCTCTATTGCATGTAAGAAATCATGAAAGCGAGAGTGAGAAAGAGAGCGAGAGAAAAGCAGATTACCTAACAAAGGGCAGATTGATTTGAAGGCAGGATATTTTACTCAGATTCACGGCAAAGGTTTGTCAAACACAAACAGAGTGCATCTATAAAGGCAATTTCATTTTCAAAGGAGTTATAATCAGTCTGTGTCATTCTGGACACAAAGCATGGAGAAGAAAACATCTTCGGTTTCGCCTCCCCTCTAAAAGCTGTGGGTAATTTGGCAGCTTTGGAGTTGACCAAGTGTTTGGAAATTGAGTGCCCTGTAATTTTACGCTCCCCTGGAAAATATTAGGCACACAACAGAGGGTCAAAAATGTTTTTGGAGTTGAGTTTATCGAAGAACTGTTGGTAGTTCTCTGCTTTTCATTCTCCTGATAATGATTGTTATTTGAAGTTTCTTTCAGTTCTTTCAAAGACGTTTGAGAATTTGTCCATAACAAATGCAGTTTCATTTCGGTCTTGACATATTTTTCTGTGGAAACAGGAGGTTGAAACGTTTGTCAATTTTTTTATCACCAATAGTTTGCAATACTTAACATCACTGATTGATGTTGACATTCTGTCTTTTAAAAGTTTCTCTGGACCAAAATTCACCTGAATCAATATTTTGGGAAGAAAAACAGTATATATTGATTTTTATTTATTTAATTATGTCAATATTCACAAGTAAAGTGGCGTCAAGTAGACCTAAAAAGCAACATTTTGTACATTTTATGGGGTTGCTTTACCTCACTTTTGTCTCTTTGGCAGCCATCTTGGCAACTTCTACTTCTTTTGGGTTTGCCATTTTGGCAACACCTTCAAGCAGCCATCTTGGCAAAACTCTAAGGCAGCCATTTTATATCAAAACCTTTTAACTAAAAGGCGCAGCTTACAATAGCCACATTACGGAGTGTTTTCATTTACCATAATCATTTTTTCCATTTTTACAAATGCTCCCTCCCCTAAACCTGTACTGTCTTTGGATCTTGTTACTTTTGTAACTTTTGACTTTTAACTCTTTTTTAATTATTTTTAAGGGAACTCTTACCCGTGCCCGGACCGAACTAAACCCTGACTATCTGGACCTTCGTTCTAGAGCCGAGCTGAACCCAGAATACTGGACACCCTGTACACCTCTGGTGAGTAATGCGTGTGAATTGTTTAGATTGATTAGATGGCCGCTTTTGTAGCATCATTATGCTGTATATCTCTACAAACACACCTTTCACCTGCTTGTTTGTATTGCTTCTCTGCTTACGGGTTTCTTCGGTGACCTCTCTAACAACCGTATATCTTCACCGCTGCATCATTAGAACCAAGCTAATTTTACATAAACACACATAGCTCCCATTGCTCCCATTACCTGAGTATGTACTGGAGTTTGGGATTCTGGTCTTTTGGGAATTGGGATGGTTTGCATTAAAGGTTGGTTGCCACTAGACTTAATGATGCTTGTTTTTCTGCTTTTCTTTAGCTCTCTGCTGTCATTAAAACATTGTTTAGAAAGAAATAGCATGCCTAAGCTCGATTCTGAGTCCAACCGTTAATCTGAAGAAAAGCACTTGACCGATTACGTCAGTCACTTGTCATTTGCAAGTGTTTATCGCTGCACAATGTTCTGTTTTGTAGGACCATTTATCTGGAAATAGAAATGCTAGTTATTGGCTCTTTGGTTGGTTTATAATGCGCTCTTGGACCTCTGGGGCTTTTGTTAAGGGGCATTCAGAAGATGTGTTATACAGTGGCACCAAAAAGTATAAGGGCACTGTTTTGTTTATTATTTAGTGTGCTAGTATAATCACATTAAAAAAACATCAAACCGCATGACCTGATGAAACATTTTATCAAAGAACTTTTAACAAAGAGGACATTTGTTGATCAAAAAATGACGATTTTAAATATGGCTTAGTTTCCAAATGCTTTTGGTTGCCACTCTTCAACCGCTCCCTTTTGTATAACAAAAAGTTTGGTGCAATCCAGTTCATACTAGACACATAAATCACCAATTACATGTTTCATTTGCTTTTACAGAGTGATGAAGACATGGTTATGTGTGTATTCTATTTGTTTATGATGGGCTGTTTGTAGGAGCTTGAATGAGTTTACTAGAATCTATCCGTGGTTTGCGTGGGTGAGAGACAGAGAGCGAGAGAGCATGAGAGCAAGAGAGGTAGATAAGAGGCTGGTGAATGAAGCGATGGAACATTTGTAGTGGGATTAGGAAACGTAACCATTACCGTTATGTTTGGGTAAAAGCTGATTTCTTTTAATTCCCACCAATGTTTTGACCCAAGACGTCATCAGGTACACTGTGTTGCCACACCACCCCTGTGCCCCTTCAGCTTCTTTTTGAGAAAGTATATAGGTTACATTGCTAATCAACACTTTTCTATGTCTGTGCCCTGCATCTTCCTTTCTTTTCTGTGTCACTGCTTCCCACTGCCAGAGGGAATATGGATTCTCCAGGGACAGTCGACCCGCATACTGCCAAATGTCCCAATGCATAAAAGAACCTTAAAGTGCAGCCAATCCCAGCACTGTACCCTCATTACTGTAATCTGGATGTTATTCTTATTCATCGTAAACAGCATTAGATTTAAACTAACAAGTGAAACTGAGCGTAATCTTTGGAACCGTGTTCCAATATAGTTCACAGGTAGTTCATAAAACCCTACGGGGTGGTTTCCCGGACAGGGATTATTTTAAACCAAGACTAGGCCTTAGTTTAATTAGAAAATTTAAGTAGTTTTAACTAAAGTGCCTTACAAAAATACCTGTCTTGTGTGCTTATAGAGACAACCCAAATGCACTGATGTATTTCCAAAATATGTTAGTACAAGTTGTTTGGACAGCTCTTACATTTACCTTAGTCTAGGACGAGTCAAATCCCTATGTGGGAAACCACCCCATATATGTTGTTAGACATTTGAAGGAAAAATATAATTGAGTAACCTTTATATAAATCTATGTGCTACACCATGCCAGTGCTATACATTTCTAACTACAAATTGGGATTTAGACTGTACAGTGTGTAGGTGTAAGAGACTGGTCTTCGGTGCAGAAGATGAAACATGCTAAATGCCAACAGTACTATTTTTGTGTCCAAAGTGCTGTATTGACCGTTTAGCTGGAACGTTGTGCGGCTGATAATGAGAACGAGCGCTCAAGGGAAGAATAGGCTCTTCTTGAGCCTCCTTGTTTTTGTGCTGAATCTCTTCTGTGAGGTTAATGCTTCAGAGAGGCAACGATAAGGGAGTGAGGGATGGCTAACTATCTGTTCTGCCCGCTTTCTGGATCTCCGTTGGTTGAGAGGAAGGGCCGGCCGTTTCTGCAGGGTGTGTTGATCAGATAATGTGTTTGGTTTCTGTCGGTGAGCAACAAAATTACAGTATATACAGTATCTTATGTAAACACAAACTTTTTGTCAGTCACATCCGTCCCCATGCTTGTTTCCCAGTGTTTTCCCGTCGGATTCCCAGCTTTCATTCATTCTACACCTCCCGTGTTTGGCATCACTTGATGTGTATAATTAAATATATTGGAATATCTACATATAACATACATTTTCATTTTATGTTTTTTATAAATGTATGCAGGTAAACTTTCACAAATGACTTTTTTAATCATAACACACATCAGTTGTTTAAACAATATTTTTGCTGTTTTTATCAATTTAATAAACGAGAATGGGATGTTAACGTTTCACATTCCAAAAGTGAGAATAATATCTTCGAAGTAACGACTAAAACGTTTTTCAAATATTTTCCTCTCGTTTTCTCTGGAGGCAAATCGTACAGAGTATAAAGTGGCATGAGGCTAATTTCAATTTTGCACCATTTTTTAGCTCCTATTCAAGGCCAAAGATGTCTTTTAAGAATCTTAATGTAGGCTTCCAGATGGTTGGGTTGTTGTAACATGAGGGAAAGCCCTAATTTGACCCCTGTTGTCAACAGACCAGTTAGCCCTGTCGAAGAACTACATGAGGTCCGGTCGGGGCTCAGGGTTTGTTTCAAGGTGGGTCACCATAAGTCACTTAATTGTCAATATGACCACGAAGCGTCATGAGTTGGTGTTATTGTAACAGTAGACTAGAATAACAGCTGATCTTTCAAAGCGTGGTGAAACTTCGAGAAAACTGTGTGTCACTGTCTCATCTCAAGAGTGTTGGGCTCAGAAGACTTCCCTTTCATTCTTTATTTCTTGGATACGTGCACAGAGACAATTTGTTAATTTTGTTCACGTTCACAAAGTATGACTCTGCTGTAAAACCTCCATTTGATAAATGTCTTCGAAAACTGCCCTGTAATTCTGTTGAATTGCTAATAGGATTACAGGCGTATTATGAAAAAGGTTGTTTTTAGAGAACATATTGCTTGTTGTCTGGAGGTCAGAGAGAATGTGCAATATATCTTGTTTCCTCTTCTGTCCTTTTTCAAAGGTCAGAGTCATGATTAACCTCGGGTCAATTGCACCCGAGACGCCGCGCACAATCCATTAGAATGCATTACTTTGGATAGAAGTGCACAACGTACCTGTTTCTTGTATCGAAAGGTGATCTTTCAGTACGCTTTGTATACTGCAGCTCTTATGCTGTTATGTTGCGTATCCTTCACACTGTCAGTTATGCCTCCCCTGAGCATTTGGACCAATATTACAACCAATATTTGTTGTTAAAGTGAATCATAATGAAAACAGGACCGATTGAGTTGATCGTTCAGTTTAATTGCAGTAGATTTGGTTCATTTTAATCACAATTAACTTGTTGTGCCTGTCTTTATGTGGACAGTCAAGCATACGTTATATAGCTAGTGGGTCAATAAAAGTTCTTTGACCAAAACTAAAGGAGTCTATTGCAACCTGAAGCATGTATGAATGTATATTGGATATTTTGGACGGATTCATTGCATTGTTGTTCCATAAGCAGGTTTCGCTGGAAATTTGTTGTTGGAGTGTAACGGAACTCAGATTATGAAGTCATGTCAGAGTCGTGTGACTGACACTGAAGCTCCAGCCTTCACATTTCCATCTTCTTTTCCCACAAGAAGTCACAGAATATTCATGAAGCAGTAGAGACCTGTCAGCTGGAGAAGAGAAGCGTTCCTCAGCTTGTAGGAACATGCTTAGGGAGGAAAATGGCAACTTTGTATTGCTTTTTCATGTATGTGGACGCATTATTGATTTATTGACCGTCTGTCCTGGCAAGGTGGTTTGAAGACAGCCCAGGCCCAATTTATTTATAACGGTGAGAGGGAAATCAGCTAAGCTCTGTGACGCTGACCGAATTGAGTGATGCCTTCTCTCAACACCTTGATGGACTCACTCATTAACGGATTTGAGGAATGTTAACTCTTTAAGGTCTGCAGCACCGAGAAACCAGGAAGTTTTATCTTTGATAACAACATAACGTACAGCATGTGGTTCATTGTAAGAATTCACTTCTGTCTGTAGTGCCTCTTGGAAATCCTGGATTGAGCTTGTAGCCTACTTTGTGTCGAAGAAAGATTGCATCTAAGCGTTTTAGAAAGTTGGTCAATACACTCTTTATGGAGTCAGGTGTATTTACTGTAAGGTCTTCGTGAGGTAAAAGAGTCTTCTTGAATTATGCATGTGTGAAGAGCTACCGTTTCTGTTCAGAGATATTGGATAAGAAATGGATCCTTTTCTTAAGTAAAGACTAGGCAGACTCCAGGGGAAGGATCTCTGCGATTACATTACGGCACGCTGTATGCATTGAATGAGTGCGGAAAACTCTTTAGGCAACAGTCAGAATAAAACATGCTTCAATATTAAATCGCCCAAAATGAAAATTGTCATAATTTACTGTCTGTCAATGACTCTCTTTTATAGAAATGTAAATGTCGCACTGCCCTTCAGAAGTTGCATACAGTATATTTCCCAGAAGGCAAAATGAAGTTGACATTGTCTTGTTTCTTAATTTTATGTATTGCCTTCTTGAGTTGCCTTTGTGTAGGAGTTTTCATTTGTCTTTTAGCGTCAAATAGTCAATGTTGACACAATTCTGCATGTGCCGGCGATGCTGGAAAACCCCAAAAGAGTGTCCTGCTAAGACTCATTTACAACTTGAACAAAACATGCAAACCATTGTTTAATCGATTGTATGCAGGTAAAACACATTACACTTTTAAAGCAGGTAATTTGTGTAAATTAATTTTTTGTCTACTATTTGATATATCTTATTTGTAGCAGTATGAACAAATGCTATTTTTATGACGCGCCCGAGAGCTAGGGGAATGTGAACTTCTGAGCATGACTCTATGCATAAAATATATATTTAGCTTACGAAAATAAGTCACATTGTTGGCTTTAGTGTCATACTTTAAAACCCTGCAGAGGTTTTTGTTGGAACTAAAATGCTTTTGTGTTGGCGAGACTCTTTTTAAATCAAGTTTTGTCATTATTAAGTTGCAGACGCTGTTTTTACAGCCCCCAACCTTGTTTTCTGCCATTTTCTCATTGCCTCTCTCTCTCTTACTACTTCCTCAGTTTTTTTTTCTTTATTCTCTAACCACCCCCTCTCTCTCTCTCTCTCTCCCGGTTATTAACCGCAGAGCTGGTGACTTGAGATAAGTGGTCACTCCTGGAGGCGTCTACAGGTGAAGGGTACTCTTTTATTTGGTAAAGATGGATGGTTTGAAACATTTCCCTGAAAGCAGCAGTCTGCATTGCAGCCGCCAGACCTTCGGCGCTTTAAAATCCTTTTGTTTGATAAGAGCTGCTGCATTGGTGTAGAAAGCAGGGCCCCGGCGGTGCTTCAGAATATCTCCCCACTCGTATAGTGTCATTCGACTTTTAGCTTCACGGTCCGACAACAACCTATTTGGCATGGTTATATTTTATTATCAGATACTAAAACTTGCATTTTACGTCCCTACGACTGCACAAGGGCCGTATACTTTAAGAATCAATGTCAAATCGATAACAGCATGATGGTATTTTGCTCCAGATGAAATGTGTTTGAGAGAGAAAATGTCATATTGTGCCGCAGTTTGGTGGCTATAAAGGACAAGGGGTTGCCAGATCATGACAGTTTCACTCCCAGCAGACGAGTTTATTCTGATTTTAAAAGTCTTTTGAAGCTTTGAAAGATTCCTAGTCTTATAAGATGGCATAATGCATCCTGTCTCTGAAACCTGTCAGTCATTCACATTTGTCACATCTCGATCCTTCAATAGACTTTACGACACATCAACTGTATTCTATTTTTAAAGACACGAGAGAAAGGTGAATGCGAGGAGAACTGCACGAACGTTCTCTTGGAGTGAGTTGAACGAGGTTGGCAGCATGACTTGAGAAGACTTTGTCGCTCATAAACGTTGATTGTATCTCTACATATGGCAGATGCAGTTTCACGTTTGACATGAACACAAACGCTTCGAGCATTTGGGTTGATTGCATGTTTTCTAACCTAATGTACTGTAATGCACTGTATTATTATCATCGCAGCAAGGTGTGCCACACATTAGCATATGCATTTTTCGACAGCCGTTTTCTATATCAGGACAGTATTCCAATGGAGTCTTCCAATGGAGATTAACGTCTATATCTTTATAGATCGCTACCTTGTGTATTTATTGTTTTTCATGAGATCTTATTCTAAATGAATGTGTGTTTATGGCCTGACGTACCAGCTGTGCTGTCTGGCTGTCACCGTCGTTCAGATGAAGAGTTCAGATAGTAATTATCTAAATAATTAGCTTGTCCCGTAGGAAACGAAGTTTGTTCTACTTCAGGCGATTTCTGTCTCTTTTGGTCTCTGCTGTCTACGAGGCATCTGTCCTAATGGCACAGTTCCATTTCTTAAACAAGAGCAGTCGTTTGTTGCCTTGCCAGATTTTTAATCTTGCAAATAGGTAGAAGACGCTGAAACGGGTATGCTGGCAAAGACTCTCCGTATTTCCTTCGAAGGAGTTTATATAGTCAGAATGAGAAGTCACAAAGCATTACCCCCATAATGTGACATATTTTCAATTATGCGTTTGAAATTGATGTGAACTGTGTGTAACAGGTGGCTGGAGGGAAATAGAGGGCGGCTTGGTGATGTACATTTACATTTAGTCTTTTAGCAGACCCTTTTATCCAAAGCGACTTACAAAGAGTCCAGGGAGCAATAAGCGGTATGTCATACAGGAGCAATAGTACATTAGGTGCTAATAGAAAGTTACTAGTTTCAACAAAAGCTAGACCAAGGGATGATGTCACCCATGAAGCGATTTTTAAAAGCTTTGGAATAATATGCACTAAGGATGTGTTAAGAAAACAATTGTCAGTTTTTGTTAGACAATTGATGTTTTGTCGTCTGTTGAATCAGTTGGTTGTTCACAGGGAAACATTATTAGAGAAATCAGAAACCGATACAAGACATTTATCTTTGCTATGATTTGTAACTATCAGAGACGGTGTCCGTCCAAGTTGATACAGTACGTTATCAAATCAAATCGATCAGAGATGGTGGGCTTTGGCTGTCCCCCGTATCTCCAGTCCATATTGATGATCTTTGATCAATAGGAGATTCAACAGTGAATTATAATTTTATGGTTTTCACCAGTGCTCTCTGACACATTGCCGCTATTTTATATAAAGACAACATCTCAGAAGTACTGATGGAGGATTACAGTGCTTAACAGAGGCCAAGAGTGCAAGAGAACCAGATCTGGCCTTTATACAGGGCTGTCTGTCAATAGTCCTTAACCTCAAAGATCTTCTGCTTTCATGCCAAGTTGGCCCATAAAGTGGTTTAAGGAGATAGTCCTTCAAAATGGCCCATTTTCCGCTCACTTTGCTGAATCTTTTTGCATGCACGCACGCACGCACACACACGCTCACAGCATGTTGGCCTTTGGAGATTTGGGGCACTGCTTTCCAAATTGACTTTTATCAAACTGTCTCAGGGAGTTGGTTTTGTGGGTGGGTGCCACTTCATAGTTTCCCTGCATGTAGGTGAGTATGAGCTGTTCTGTATATTTTCAGTTGAACCCATTTTTATAAGTTTTATTTATGCTGATTAAAATATTTATTTATATGTGTACTTATAATATTTTAATATAATGTATATTTAAATAGACATATATGCATTACTTATTACTAGATCACAGTAAAACAACAGTTTGAGCACATAACAGACATGATGTTTTATAAAGAATTGTGTATATTGTAAAAATAATGTCACAACGCAAAATCTAAAAATAAATAAAACACAACAACAATAAGAATCCAAAAATAATCATCCTTGTTTATTATTATTAGTTGTATTATGTGACATTATTTTAGTAATAATATATATAATATAATTAAATATTATTCATTATTATTATTTCCTAAAAGGCTTTATTTTTCTTAATGCAGAACTATTTATTTTGTATTCTTTTATTTGGGTTTGAGCTGACATGCAACTGGCATGTATTTGTGATATCCATCCACACAGGCAGACACATTCAGATATGTGATATTGTTTTAAATCAGATTGTTTTGTGCAGAATTAGATATCGGAGATTAGTGGTCTCGACCCTTTCATTACGCTGAGAGGGTTTTAAAAAGAGATGAATTATTGAAAAACATACTGCACTACTTTAAACCTCTTGTGTGTTCACCTCAGTATTATGAATCTGACGTATTTAATCACTTGTTCCCAGTATAAGAATTCGTTCTCACTAATATCATAAGCTGTACCGAGACCACACGGCTAACAGATTTCTTTAGGAATATTACTGTAGCCCAGGTTGAAGAGAAGGGTGACCAGACGTCCTGGTTACACAAGATGTGTCTCGCTGTCCTGAAAGAAAACAATATGGGTCACTCCTGTATTATAGCATCTTTGCTCTGTAAAGGATAGCATGGGCACAATTAAGTTTTTAAAAGAGAACATATTATGGTCATTATCAAAGTCATTTGTCTGATGAAATACTTTTACATCATTTCAAGTTTAAAAAACACATCATTTCTCCCTGTACTGTACAGAGATGAGACTTAAACTATGGTTCTTAGGTTGCATATTTTGTCTTTTGATGAAGCAATTCCGGTAATGTCTAATCCCTCTGTGTTACCTATCTAAGCAACATTTATTGGCATCTAAAAAAAGCTATTGCAAATGGCATGAGTGTTGATCTGACTTCCATGATAACGTTTCTTTCTAATGCTAATCCCCTTATGATATCCTTCAAAAGAAACAGGCTGTCCTGAGATCGACCCCAGCTGTCATCCAGAGCCACAGGTTCTGTTCTGTGATACCATCATGTCGGCAGGTATAGCGTGTTCACCTCTCTCTAATGTACATCCACAGGGATTGAGATCTGGAAGTACTGCACTGGACTAATTGGCTTGGAGGCAGATATGCAGAGCGGGGCTGACAGTAAAGGTTCACTTGTTTCTTTCATACTGAGGGGATTTGGACATGTGGTCTTGACACCCTGGCAGCAAAGATCCTGGAGATCTGTAGGATACGATCTACCTATTGAGTGAACTTGGCAATTAGTCTGCATATGTTATCTACTCTGTACCAGTGGTGTGCGGTGGACAAAAAAAATGAGGAGGCAGATTTCTACCCATGTAATTTTTGTTCATCTCTGCACTACTAACAACACTAACTAACGTTTGTCAGAAAACCAGTGTCATTTCAGTGTTTTTGTGTGAAAAATTCCTTTTAGGAAAAAAGTTCATTACAGTATGTATTTCAGATTTTTATTTTTTTTTATTTTCCCTGCTTTGGGAAAAGGTACATCAACACCACCTTCATCTTCCTCTGGAACATTTGGGATTTCCTATATAAGAATAACATCATTACCAATACCATCAATTTAATTATTACCAGTCCCAGAAATACTCAAAGCATTTAAGAGATCAAATCAAATAGATGTGACTTACTTTAGCCTTGCTGCTATGCTGAGCAAGCCTGATCACAAGCAAAAGTTTTTGAACAAATCTGAACCACGTAATATTCTGTCAACAATCGATAACTCCTCTGCCTCATTTCCGACACGAATCCTAAACTCTGAGTAATACAACTGATAAAACAATTTGATTAACGTTCAATCTAATGTATGACGAAGACGAGCAGGAAGGCGGGATCTCGCTGATGAGTTAATCCAATCATAGCCCGTTGGAGGCATTGCCTCCTCTCACGTGACTTTTCTCCATTATTTTCAATTACCCCCACTCAAACTCACAGCACGCTTTAGCGGGTATATCTAAAGTCGATGAGCTTAGAGGAGGCAAGAGAAACGCTGCCTCCCTTTGGAATTCTTTCGAGCGGGGTCGCTGTTTCACAATGTTGTACACGCTGATTTATCTCATATTTAGCTAAATACGTTATATATCAGCTGTCCTATTCTATTTCTGAACTGTTAATAATATTCTCATACGATTATTTTCGAGGGGGAGGGGAGGCACTGCCTCCCTTGCCTCCTCGGAGGAAACGCTCCTGCTCTGAACCTATATGAACTATGTAGTGTTATTGGACTTTTCATGAAATTCATGTGGCTATTCTTTTAGAACACCGTGCATGTGTGAACGCTCCATGCTCAAATTCTTGGCTGTCAATCATTCTCTCAAATTAAGGTTTTTTTACAAATATATCTAGACATCGTTTTTGGTTTGAACAGGCCTTTAGCCTTCCATCTAAAGGCGGAAGAATGTCCTTCCATTCTAAATCCGGCACGGCTGTCTTTGAGTTTGCCCTCATTGGCTCGGTTTAAACATACTGTTGGGGTTTCTGTGACAACTTGAGTTTTGTGTTTGTGATGGATTTCATCTACATGTTATGTGGCGTAAGAAGCCAGTTCGCTCAAACACCTCCAGCTGTGTCGTATTACCATAGCAAAGTGTGACCACACAGAGCTCTTCAAACTGTGGGTGACAGATCTAAGTATGTGCACCATGGAATAGAGAGGTTACATACTATCTTCTCTCTCTCTCTCTCTCTCTCTCTCTCTCTCTCTCTCTCTCTCTCTCATTCTGTTTCACAAAGTACAGACTTTTCTTTCCGTTCTTGTTCTATACATTTTATGCCATGCATGACTAAAATATGCAAATGAGAACCTTCAGCAGCCAAATAAGGGGCCTTATTTTTAATAGTTTAATTAGAAAGACCTTGAATCAGATCAGTATAAGATCTGGTGCACGTTCTTGATAATTCTTACGAGGAATTACCCAAAAAATAGGCAATTTAAGGGGCATGTGAAGTTTTTTTATTACATAAACTATAGGACCAGTGTAGGAAAAATTTAGCAAATGGATGTGTTTAGAAATAGAATTGAAATTCAAAGCCTTTATTGTCATTTGTGTAGTGAAATTATCTTACGAAATTTGGAAATAACAGAAGGAATGTGTTTGAATTTTTGTCCATACAATAATTTCCCAAAAATGAATATTTGTCATTTCAAACCTGTATGACTTTTCTGCATAACTCAAACTATGATCATTTTAGCAATGTTGGTAACTGAACAACGGCGGTACCCATAGACTTGCATTGCTTTTTTTGTCCTTACAATAATAGAAGTAAATGGCGATCACCATTGTTACCAACATTCTGGAGACAGTCATACAGGTTTGAAATTCAAGAGGGTAGGTAAACGATAGCAGTTTTTGGATGAACTATCACTAAGAAATGCTTTAGCATCCTTTAATCAACCTAACATTAACCTTTGGCAAATCCAGAGATGCACCAAGATTGTACCTTGGAAACTCCATGTTTCCAGAAACAAACTAGGCATAAAACTGGCTGTGTTGCGAGAGCTTCTATTTATTCATGTGTATTGCCATTATTCATCGCAGCATGTGCTGGTCTGTGATGTCATAACCATAGCAATTTCTGGCCCGCTTTTGCAAAGCAGTTTCATTATAAGCCATCTGGGTGAACCAAATGAAAGCTAGTCTACAAGATCAAGCCAAACTCTGTGAACTGTCATGTGTCCCCTTTAAGAGTTCGGGCAAAATGCCGTCCGGGTCCACATTAGCAAGTCTAACAAGGTCACAAATAGCCTTTTATTTGCCGTTGTTCTATTTTTTTTTACATAAACCGGCAATGGCCAAGTAGTTACTGAGAAAATTAGATGCTGTTTACAATCCAGTGCATCATGGGATCTGTTTGCACCTAATAAGTGAGTCAAAAAGAATAATTGCTAGCTGGCCAGCTGTCATTATTGTCCATTAAGTGTATTGTGGTCAGCGGTACGGCGCGTCTGAACGCTTCCCTGCACGTAATGAGCTATAATCCTGTCTGGCGTGTCCATAAACACGCACAGTAGGCCCGCTTCACAGAGATCCATGGGAAAGCGTGTTCCTGTGCTAATCAGAGGCGAATATGTAGGTTGAGGAGATTAGTCAAGGTGCTTGGAGCTTTTTTAATAAATAAATAGCGGATAGAGAAAAGAAAGAGGAGAAAGTGTACGAGCGAGAGAGAGAAAACGAGAAAGGAGCGAGCGGGTCTCGGGTGGTCAACCTCGGAAGACCCTGTACTCTTTGAAGGCCTCATTAGCTGGTGTTATTCGTGTATTGACACTACCCCACGTACCTGAGGGGCTACTGTGTGCGGCTCGCGTCTTGGCCGAGGCATACAAGACTCCGCCGATGAAATAAGACTTTGAAGTTGATTTTCCATTTGAAGAACTATCCATCAGGGATTTTATTTATTTCCAATCTCTTCTCTTTTTTTTCCCCCCTCCGAGTTCTTTCCCGTCTCGGCTCCTCAAGGCTAGACGCTCCTATGTAGGTGGTGAAGAAGTAGGTGGTGAAGAAGTAGGTGGTGAAGAAGATCACCCTTTGGTTTCTGTTTATTTTGATATGATCTCCTGCTGAAACAATCACATCTGCTGTGTGTTTAGTTAATAATGAAAGCGTCTAAATCAATGTCAAGAACCG
The DNA here is from genome assembly GCF_947034865.1 of Barbatula barbatula. Classification (NCBI taxonomy): domain Eukaryota; kingdom Metazoa; phylum Chordata; class Actinopteri; order Cypriniformes; family Nemacheilidae; genus Barbatula; species Barbatula barbatula. The sequence continues at coordinate 4,254,463 of NC_136770.1, read as the reverse complement.
CCAGGCAGAGAGAAGGAGATGAGAAGGGATGGAGCACGTGTTACGGTTGTCTCAAAGGTCATCGGCTGCTCCCAGCTCACCCGAACGGTTTCAAGTGCTCTGCCTCCACGGTTGAGTCAGCCTTCCAATTAAAAGACAGCGTGCCCTTGTTTTTGCATCATTAATGGGTTCTGGTGCAGCGGTATGGTCCAAAATCCAACATTCATTTGTTTGTGTGCTGAAATTTATGTGTTAAATTTAGGACCTTTTGGGGACTTTTCTACCATTGCAGTTAGAATCTTAAAGCTCCTGGGGGCTTTACGGGACCAGTGGCAAGTCTATGGCGTATCTATGTTTTATTATCATTTTCAAGCTCAATAAACGGCCACTTACATGTTTACATTTTCATTTTCTTTACGCCTCCGAGCCTTTTGAAGCCGTCTTTTTCAATTATAGCGTTTTCTCGCAACATCTGACTCCACATGAGGCGTAATTAACGAGAAGCGCAGAAGAGTGTGCGCAGGAAGAATGAAACAATGGATGCATACAATTGTGTCATCGTCTCTCTACAAACATAGGTACAAGCGAAAGGTATTAAACTCAAGCTTTTTTCAAGAGTTTCAACTTGTTTTAGATTGTAATGTTAGCTTGCACTTGAACTTCAAGATCTATGATTGGATGAGTGCAGTGCAGCTTTCTGTTGAACTGGGAAGAGTTTATTCCTTTTTCAAATAACCAGTAGCCTTTAGTTTATTTCACAGCAGGCCAGGACCACATTTGACAGGTTGTACAAAGACAAATAAAACCCATTGAGGGTTTGGAACGAAAAAAAGTGTTAGCGTGACACGGTGACACAGGCTGGGGTTTGGTACGTGCTATAGCTATTTTTGAGGCAGCGTGTCCAGGATTTATAATTAACTTTAATGGATGTGTTTATGCTTGAGAAATGCAGTGTACCACCGCTGAAAAAAATATAATGACCATTCCAAATGTTCATTTAATCACCATTTCTAGATGTGTTGTGCCCATTCCAGTCCAGCGTCTGTTGAATTTCAACAAAATCAAACCTCAGGAGTGACAAAGTCATCCGACAGCAATGTGAAAGACCGACAACATGACAAGACACATGAAAACGGTGATAAAAATAATAAATGTGAATGGAAACAATCTTTTTGTTTGAAAGTTGGGAGAAACCTTGTAAGTAGCTAACAGAATGAAACAAAAATGATCATTTTACCCAAACGCATACCTATAAATAGTAAATACCGAAAAACTAAATCTTAAAAATGGAATTTGAGTTTTTCAGTGGCTGTATATACAGTATTTTTAATTTCCAGTTTGGGTATTAAACTCGAAACATTTATTTTCAACCCACCTCGCATTGTTTTGTAAAAACAATTGTATCCATAGCGAATTCAGATTCTAATTTAAGACGGAAAACAATCATTGCAAAAATTTTCTATGAAAACATGCATTCAGAGTCTTTTTACTGTAGCCAATTTCCATGAAAATGTGACTGCTGTGCGGAAAGACGTTTTGGTTTGGTTTACTCAAAACAACGGGTATTGTTACAATATGCGTTTTTTCTTTTCCTGCATTTAATGGAGTTTATTGGAGACCCTTTTAATGGAGTTTCCTTCTCCGGGCATGGAGGGATGCTAAGCTAACCTTAAGCCTTCAGCGCTGATCCACCTGACCTGATTGTATCCTGTTTAGATTAGGATTTAATCTGCCACGCATATGCATGTGACACCAAACAATCAAAGCGTTCTTACAAACGCGCAAATCTGTCCTGCCTTCGTTCTGAACTCTTTCGCTCGCTCTGGCCGAATGCAATGTTCTCTCATTTCTCTCCTCTTCACTTTTGCTTCAGACATCCTAGAAATACAATAACAACCATGTGAGAGGCAGGAAGCAGCAGAAACACTCTAGAGCCAGCAGGAGAGGAAATGGATTGAAGAATATAATCCATCTAGTGCACTTAAAAATGCACACTCTCGCACGTAGACAAACACACATGGATCTCACGAAAACACTTGCAGATTGTGTTCCATCCCAAAACGGAAATAAATATATAATCTTTATCCGTTAAGAAAATTAAATCTATTTTCGAATCATTAAGATATTTTGCAATGTGACATTATTTTCATGACAATTAAGCACATTTTCTTCCTAAATTCTCATTACCGTAATGCGTCCAGATGTTTTGATTTAGAATTTTTAATTCCCACTATTCTCAGTAGTGATTCTCATTAGATTCTCATTACTGTAACATAACATAATACTTCATTACAGTAACAGATTTTTTTACTTTAAGCACAATATCATGTTCTTTTTATTTTTACATGACTGGGAAACATCCACGAAACATTGTTTTGAGATACACAAATACATAAGTCCTTCGTTTTTACCACCCCATTCATTTGGAGTTAAGCCACGGACGACTGTCTTGCCGATCATGCTCGGCTAATCCTCCGTGTTTGAAAACAGCCTCACAAGTGTCTTGAGAAAGAAGAACTTTGTTCTGCAGAAATCTTCTCTAAGCAGAACCTTTAGCACAAAAACACATGCTGGGAAAACCTGATTAGCGATTTAGGAAATGCTGCGCTTGTCGATTCATGTCCATGTGCATGAGGGTGTAAGTGCGAATCTCCTGTTTTTTGTGAATCTCCTCATCCAGCGTATGTGTTTATTGATTCACTTTCGATTTAGAGTTTCCACAGTTTCTCAACATCTATACTTTGAACTCTTGGAATCTGTTCTCGCTGCTTATTTTCAGATGAAAACTTTAAGACCAAAAGTGCCTCTTTGCTCATAATCGAAAGTGAATCAATAAAAACAAACGCTGGATGAGGAGATTCACAAAATAACAGAAGTTTCACACTTACACCCTCATACACATGATGCGATGAGTTCTAAGCCTATGAGCTTCACTTGAAATTGTTCAGTGTTTAATGCTTGTAAAAGTAAGTGGACTTGTTTTTTTCTTTGGTTTCATACTGAGGACTATTTTTGTCATCTGCTTTATAGATGGTGTCCAAATGTCTTCGCTTGTGTGGAGAACTGATGTAGAATAGTTTTCGTTCGTATTATCTCCTCGTGACACTTTCCTCCATTGTATCCACTGGCCTAATTTTGGAGACAATGAAAAATAATTTGTGGCAAAACTTTAGCAAAGCTATCGCTGTTGCTCATGTTGGACAGAGGCTGCATGTGGTTCTGAGGCTGTAAGATTAATGTTTTTCATCGGAACAGAAAGCCAGTGGATGTCTCGGAGGATTTTGGAGGATGTATACTGCTCTCCACTGAGGTAATTAGATAAGGTTTTTCAGCTTAACACACTTCCAAAGTTGCACAGTGCAGGCACAGTTATAATCAATAAAGGAAGTATAATAAGCCGAAATATGGCATTACTTTTTTAACTATCTACTTGTGGTTCCTCTGCTGGGGTTAAATGAACATTTAACTAGACTGGGGGCTCGGTGGTACACTTTCTGTCCAGTAAATATTTCTCAAGTTTTCAGGAAAGTTCATATGGATGCATAACGTAGAGGCTTAGAATAGAAGAGTGCAACGTTTTTAACCTTTTGGAAGACTAAGTTTGAACTTGAGTTTTGAATATTAAACATATTTAACCAGGATCTATAGTTTACATGTGCAGAAAATTGAGTAGGTTGTTAAAATATTAGCCTGCCTTTAAACAAACCTTTAGGCTTTTCAGCAAATTAAAAGAACTATTTTTTTCATAAGCATTTGTTCATACAATGTAAAAACTCTTCTGTAAACTGGAAAAACAGAAAACTACCGTAAAATATTTTTTTCCCTGTAAAACTATAGGATATAAGAATTTATATATATATCTTTCTTTGTAAATTTGTTGTCTTTTTCAGAAATTGACTGTATTTAAAAAGAAAAAATCTGGGGCGCCAGAAATAAACAGTAAAACAACGTTTTTTCCCTGTAAAGTTACATCTCTCCCCTGGTTCTCTTGCAAATATGCAATATTTTCTAAAATAAATAACAGAAAAAATTTGTAAAATTACATCTGTATTGAGGTTTTATAATCTTGCATAGTGCATGCGAGACTTGATGGATGTGCATTGGATTTATTTTCATCCTGTTTACTTTCATTGTATTATTCCTATAACAATAGAAACAACAAATCCCATTACATTTTATATTTCTGATGTATTTGAGCCCTAAACATAGTTATGATTTCATTTTACTAGATGAAATATTACATTTTGAGTAATGAGCTGTGATCCATTCGACCTTGAAAGACTTCAAAACCAGATTCCCTTTCTAACCGTGATTCAATCAGACAATTGAACAAATCCCCTCTCTCAGTGCCTCCCCAAAAGAATTACGTGGTAGCCACCACGAAATGGCCGCCGTAATTACTTAAAGAAGGATCTCTGGTTATTTCTTTCTTTGTATTGTCATGATCTATCAAAGGTCCATCAGATTTCAATCAGGTAAATGGGAAGATCATGGAGATTTAGGTTTCATGGTGAATGACCTCCAGCTTTCAGCCATATGATCAGGGGAGATGTTTAAAGGCTCTGAGTGTGGATAATATCAAAGGCTTCTAAGACGATCTGGGACGCATTGTTACGAGGTTTCTAAATATTAATATTTAATCTGTTGCGGCCTCATTAGGGGTACTTACGTTGATGTCTTTAGATTAGAAGAGAAGCGGATCTCTAGCTTTCTGACAGCGAATATTTGATCCTTAGCGAATAACAACAACATGCTAAAAATCCCTCGCTTTGATGCCACACAAAAGGGAGGTTTCTGGATGCCTTGGCCATCAAAGTTATTTGATGGGGACACTAATGACCTCAATCCTTCCAAGAAAATGCTTGAAAAATCTCCAAAAAAACATTTAGAGATGAGTGGCCACAAGAGCACCGAACTGCTCAATATATAGATGTTTTATTGACGTTGTAGAGATGTTGATCCAAACAATGATCTATTCTGTTCCCCGGGGCACGTGTGAATTATCACCAATATGTTTAAGGCTTAGTGTAAGTGTAAGTCCAGTTAGCATGTCTCAAAACGCAGCTTTGTGACCGTAAGATAGTTCGAACCTCAACCAAAGTTCCCTGAGAGAAATTCGCATTTAAAGTCGATTCCTCTAAAAGTCATTGAATAATTTGTAGACCGCCTGGGCGGCTTAAATCTGGATATCGATTTTGATGGAGAACAGTGCTTTGACGTGACCAGTGTGGCATCCATCTCGCTTATTAAAAGCGTGTTTGCGTTGGAATGTTCTTTGACCTTTCATCACCGTGAGTGATTGCCGTCAGCGTAGCGTTAGCAGAACGTCCACTTCTGACCTTCCGGCAGCTCGTCCTTTACCTGCTGAATTATTCCTTCAACGCGCATGGCGGCTGAAGTCAAATGAGTGCTTAAGCTAATGGAAAAGAATGCTGACAGGAAGTTGATGTACTTAGGTGATTTCTCTTCACGGATTTTTCCTGTTAAGGGAGGCAATGTTAACACTAGAGGTCAGAGACCTCATAATGAGATTTATGGTGGGACGAGAGACCGTTCACCTCTCCCTCAAGCAGTCCCTGTCCGTCTTCGTGTTGATGAAAGGATGTATGAAAGCTCTTGACCCAGCAGTAATGAGGGGCTTGTTTGGTAAAGCAATGACCGAAAGGTTTTCGCTAAACTTTAGGAGTAAATTGAAGGGGATTACAATGTGTTGTAGGTTTGTCTTTTTCTTCCTTGGTCATCAGCATCAATAATGAAAATAGGCTAAATGCAACACCTTCAGAAAACCATCCTAGTGTTGCGATCTGTAGTTCAGATGAAAGAACAGAACACCAACTTGCTTTGCTTTGATTCTCTTACATTTGTTCTCGGCATGCATCTGCAGTTCATTTGTATTCCGCGTCCATGTCTGCGCATGGGTCGTAACCACCTCTGAGACAATTAATTGGACAATAAATGGCTTTTGTCGATGATTATCTACCGTATATTCATTCATTTCAGTGTAGATCAAGCATGTAATGGTCCAAATACTTTCATCCACAAACACGATTGTTGCAGATAATGTTGCTTTGTCCTGGATCTGCCTCCAAACACGTATCGAGCGAGTCGGTTTTGTCTCACTTGCTGACCGTGAGTAAATACATCACATCAACTCATGGGCGATGGCTTTTCTTCGAACTCACAATTTCATGCTTCTATCTCACCTCAACAGCTTTTGTTGGGAGTTTTATGCCCTTTGCATTTAGCTGAAGTCAAGGTGAAAGAGAGGTGTGGTGAGGGTATCTAGACAATTGGATGAGGTCTTTGCATTGGGATTGTTGTTTCGATGTACCAACTGGCCCACAGCAACAATCTCTGGGCGTAACGATTCAATGATTGGCTATGCAACACGTGACATGTCGAGGGGGGATATAAGTTGTTGCATTAGGAACACATTTATTGTACCCAATTTAGTTTGAAACGGCGATGCTCATTTTTCTTGCAGCAGCAGTTCTGTTTTGTCTGAGACAATGGATACATTTAATGACTCTTTGTCGTGGAACCTTTTATACAATTTTATTGTGTTGTCTGGTCATCCTGAATAAATCCTGTGGCTCTTTAGCCACATTAAAGCTTGAATTTTACCTTGTTTAATTATTTCTTAATTTTAGCCTTTTTATTATTACAATATGATTTAATAATATTATATTTTATCACTATATACGGCATCAGTATGATATCTTTTGATTTGTTTTAGTGGTTATTTTGCATTTAGTTTTTCGGTAAATGAATAGCACTAAAAATACAGAGGCGAAGTTTAAGCAAGTGCTGAATTATCTGCAATAATAAAATTAAATGACGCAGTATTAATAATCATGGTTTCTAATTTAACGGTTATTGTCAATTCCAGTTTATTGTTTCATCCCTAGTAACAAATAAACTAAATTGTCGTCTTACCTTATCGACACGACGACAGTAATGATTTAAGTTGAGATCTTGAGAAATGTCAGTTGTCATTGTCAGTCATTTGAAAACTTACACATGAATATGTACGTAGAGTCTTTTATGTTTCAAACAGAGATGGTGAAAAAGGCCAAAAATTACAGATTGCAGCTTTAAGAAATGTCACATGAGCGAGTGTCAACAAGAGAGCCGTCTAATACCCACAGCAAACTCGCATTCAGATCTGGTACGATTGTGGTGTAGAATCTCTATTTTCCCCCAAAATGATTCCTGCTAAAAATAACTCCCACCAATAGATATTCAGTTTCTATGTGGAATACGCCACAGTACCGAAGAAAAACTTAGCGCTCCTGAAACTAGTATTGACAGAGTTCTCTTAAACCTTTAACTTGATTCCGTTATAGAGCAAAGAACTGATAAATATATAAAGAAATAAATTGGTTACTTCACTCAAATGTGTTTTTCTCTTAAAAGCCGAAAGATTTTCTCTTTCATGTCTTATTACAAACCACCCAGCAGACGAAAAATCAATTGCTGAAGCTTAAACAGAAATGCCAATTTCATTTTCTGCAAGTGGAGAAATATGTTGCAGAAAAAAAATCAATAAATTTGTTTATGTTTCCTATTTCTTCCCAATACTGAGTTGTTACCAAAACAATTCAATAATATAACATATGAAGATACATTGGACAGCTATAATAATGTACTTTTAATTGTGGTAATTTAGATAAAACTCTTTATCGTCACAAGAGAAGGCTGTGGGGAAAACAGTTTATGGACAGTTGATGTATACTGTACATACTCAAGTGAGAATGAACAGACATTTTTCCCATGCTTTCATTTTATTTGCTCTACAATACCCTGTTGTACTGTAGAAACCTTAAATGCTTTGTAGTAAACTGACTAAAGGCACGAGGGTCATTGGAGCATCATCTATGTTGAGGAATTGATCCGTGACCTTTGAAGGGTCAATCTTGGTAGAGGACAGGTTGTTGCCTAACTTTTCAAAGTAATTTACAATGGAGGTGAATGCAGAACGTGTGAGAGACGACGTGTCAAAGTTTGCCTTCCAGCAGGAACCCTTACGGTGTGTGTGCCACATGTGTTTGTTGTCACCCCTTACTGTGAACTACAGGGTGCCATCCTGAGCGAGGAAACTTCCATCCTCAGATTTCTAAATATTCCGGCTCGCTCCGTGCAACGTGCTTATCTGCACCTGCTCACACAGGTGTCAAAACATCATGACTTAAACTCTTCATTTTGTTTTTGAAAATAACACAAATTGAAACAAATAAGAAACCTTGTCGTCGCCTCGTCTCCGATATCCATTTCAGCTGCACGCTTCCGGAATAAATGTCACGTTTTTGTGGCCCGCCGCAGTGCCCTGCTGAAAGAACGCAGACCGTAAATCAAACGGCCCACAATGCATCAAAGAAAAGTAGAATTTATCTAGAGACATCATCATTCCCAAGTTGACGATCTATTCTTCAGCCTACAGCAAAGGATTCTGGGTAAGAACAGAGATAGGGATGGAGTCACAGATCATGCATTGAGCTCTAGGCGTCTCTTTGGCCCCGATGAAGTCAAGATGGGTCGTTCCTCTCCTTTATCTACTGGAAGAAATATTAATGTATGTTACAATTCTGACCATTTGTGACCTTCCATGATATATTTTAAATGAGCGGTTTTCATTTGCTTCAACTGTCCAATCTCTCCTGTATTTAGTGAAATCGAGTGATTTGAAACGTAGTGCTTTTTTTTACCGGTCTGTACATCACAGGTGTATCTGCATGTTGTCACTCTGTCAGTGTTCTTGTTTATTCATTTGTATGCGTGTCAATTAATTTAAGTATTTGTCTCACGCTCAAAATTTCACTTGACATTGCAGTTTTTTTTAATAGATTTCTTTTGCTTGATTTTAGGAAAGAAAAATGACAAATGAGATCTATTCAATATCATATAAGACAGCTGTGAGGTAAAATGAAGAACAAATTGAGACATTTGCTCGTTTTTCTTGCATTTCAAATGTTTCTCCTTACAAAGACTCCAGATACCTGCATCCTCGGTTGAGAAAAAAGAGATTTTTGGAAAATTTGAGCTTAGTTTACGACATGTTTTTTGTTGTCATTTGCCTACTTCCATTCCTGTTTCTTCTCTTTGTTCTTATTCTTAAAAAAATGTATTCCTGCCGCACCTCAATATTCTTCAAGGCAGGTCGGGGAACGGGTCAGGCATGCGGAAAACCGCTGTCGTTCAGCATCTCTGCTCCACACATCCAGCTGTCAGGCTACTTACGGCCTCCTCAAAGTTTACTCTCTCCTCCTCAGCGTGTTCTTAAACACTTCGTCAATTTCGCGACTTCACACGTCAAGAAATATGAAATAAGAGAGTAAGAGGTAGTCACGCGTCAAAGCCATTGAGGCGAATTTGGCACGGACTGCGTTCGTGTGCACATACGTACGGTCCGGCATATGATGGCGCGGGAGGCAACGGCGAGATGGATGTATTTTATATACAGTAAAAATGCGGATGAAAATACATTCGGATAAGCCCTAACACCAGGAAAGATGCCAGTTAGACAGCTGTGGTGAAAATATGTAGGTCATATTGGATAAATTCATTTGGAGAATCCTGCCCTTAAGCGACTCTACCAGCATCTCGCTCATTTCCTTTCATCGGAATGTTCTTTGGCTGGCGAATAGCTCTCCGATGACATCGTGCTGAAGGAGTGAAAACCGAAATCCTGGACTTGTTTAGTTTACGTTTATTTATTTGTTTGTGAAGCTGAAGCGTTGCATCATGGGTGTGAAGATCCATTAGTAGCGTTGGCGTGGGAGTGGAGCGAGGTTTCATACTGGAGTGAGACTGATTACTAACGCCCCTGAACGGCACTTCAGCGTGCTCAGCAGGGGCTCGTTTCTCTTGCGCCCAACACATCCATAACTTTGATGTAAACAGGAAGTCCTTTATTGCGTCTTGGTGGGTGGGTCGTGAAGTCAGAACAAAGGCACTTGATGAAGCCCGTTAGAAAAAACGTGTCAGTGGATGCATCACTGGTGACGTGAATAAATGATGGTGTGGGGGATGGCACGCAACCTGTCAGGAACATGTGTGGGCTTCATTACATGCAACGTGATATATTAAGCTTAAAGTCCCCCAATTCTCATTACTGCAATGTAGAAAAAAAGATGTAAATGTGTCATGTAATATATTTGAATCATAACAGTATTTGTTGTACTGCCCTTTCGAAATTTACATAAAGAAAAAAAAATTAATTGCTTTGTTTTGCTTTTATTTGGGAATCTAATGACAATCACCAGTGAGAATTACAAACCAGCTCACATGTCTGAACGCATTGCTGTAATGAGATTTTGATGGGAGATTTTTTTGAATTGTCACAGTAAAAACGAGCATAGCAGCCTTAGAAATAGGCTGTAGTTTATTTCCCATATTATTTATTTTTTATCATTTAGATACCCATGCGGGTCCTACAGCTGGGCTCCAGCATTTGAGGGGTTAATTCAAAGGCGTTGCCAAATCCCTCTTCAAGTCAAGTATTCCATCATGAATTATAAAGGATGCTTTTAGAAGCGTTCATAGGTGCATATTGTCTAGCTCAAACGCAGGCTTCCGTAATTAGAAGCGTAAATGGGTGCCAGAGCACATGTTTATGTGCCGCGTGTGTTGGCACTTTTAATGTGCAGCCTCTTAAAGTATTTATGAAACAAACCGTACAAACAAAGTGATATCCAGTTCCCTGGCATCCAGTTGCTACTTTATCGCCTTAGCGACCGGATTGTGAAGGGGTCTGTCCGGCGGAGGTTTAAGGGGGGTCCAATGAATTCCGTTTGAAGGCGGTTTGATATTTTGAGGCACTTTGAGTGGATTAAACTCAAAATGTCAAGCTGGTGTGATGGTACTGGGCAGAACTGCTTTCAAGCTCTACCTGTAGTCATCTCAAGGTCAAAGGTCATACTGTATCTAGCATATGCTTCACGGGGGTAATCGGTGAGATGCACCCACACTGGGTGGAAGAGGCATTTGGTGGTACAAACTCAATGGGTAGTGTCCGGAGAAGTGGACTTCAAGGATTGTCGGGCCATCTCGAGTGTGTAAAGAGTATACAAGTGTGCGTGGATATATTTACAGTTTAGAAAAGTGTGTGTATACACAGTAATGTATACAACCTAAACAAACTACATTTAATTGTATGCTATGTTTTAAGTTTTTTTTATATTAATTTACATATAAACTGTATATATATAAATATTTTATAGATATCTTTAACATATAATAGTTTTTTGTGATTAACGTATGAATCATATAATGAACATGACTTCAGTGCTTAGAATCGCTTTCATGTCGTCCTATTTCAATTACTGATCTTTGTTGTGTCAGTTGTTCTTTGTGTTTAATGATATCGTAAAAAATGATCATTCAATGAACAAAGTTAGTCAGATCAAGTGAACTTTCTCCGATACCCTGCTGAGTGCGTAGGGAGCAGGGAACACTATGCAGGGTCCCTGTGAATCAAAACACAGCTTGTGTTTCCAGTGGGATAGCGTTTCAAAACTATTTGCCTCTCATACTGTATGATGTTAACGTTAAGCACATACACTATTCATAAAATATGTTCTGGTTTTATTTTGAAAGCATCTCTCTTTTCGAGTTTGTGTGTGTGTTCAGAAGTTTGTAAGAACAGATCCAAACAGTGCTTACTGAAGTGTAATAAATATGGCTGTTACAGTACACTAATGTTCTGGACCTGATGCTGTTTTTCCTATTCATATTTCATTTCCCGTATTTTGGAGGCACGTCTATTATACTATTATGACTCTTTTTTTTTTACCAAAATCTGTCGCTTGTCTGCGGTGTCACTCAGCGGGATGGAAGTTTTCTAAAAGCTTTTGTGTGTTTGTAAGCAGACGCACAGTAAATAATTCAGTTTTTTTTTACATGGCATCTGTCAGAAAGAAAAGAAGCACAAGGTTGTCGCCAACGTTTCCTTGTTCTCTTTTGACTGAGAACTTCTTTAATGTAAACAGTCAGTCATGCTAGAATGCGTTCGGAGTCGCTGTACGATTTTCTCAGGACTGCAGGTTTATAGTAGGTTTACGATAAATTCTAAGTAAATCTTTGAACGTACTGAATAAATGGTTCACGCAAAATCCTATTTAGATTTACAGTTACTGAGCTGTTGCTCTATTTGTAGCACACGGATCTGCTTGTTTTGGTTCCATTATTGTTAAATATGTTCAAATATGAATTGTTTTCTCACATTTATCAGCACTGATATGATTTGGATTATATTTGCTTTCTTGAGCTTCAAGTCCTGTACAAGCTATCACGACGGCTTTTTTTAGTGTGTTCTGAAGAAAGAAAGTCACACATTTGGGATGGCATGCTATAAAAAAATTATAAAAGACTTTTCATTTTCAGATGAACTATTCTTTTAGGGGTGAAGTGATGATATAAATCTGAAAAATATTAGCGCTTGACAACCCGCAAGCATTGTCTCACAGGTTGTAATTTCTCAAAGCTTTGCACTGGAATGGAGTTTTACGTAGAGCCGGAGGAGGTGGCATGAACTGTTGTGTGGTTGCCTCGGAATCTGGTCGCCACAGTGTCATGGGGTGTATCTGCTCATTTTACGGTCACTTCAGCTAGCCTTTCTGCGCTTGACTCCCAAAACACCAGTGAATGAAAACAAAAAAATGAAGTGGTTGTGCTGTAGATAATTCAAGGTTGCGGCTATTACGCATGATATTAAAGGCTAAGTGAAGTGAGGCTTTTGGATATTTGCATGGTTTATGGCTGAATGGAGAGGATTCACATACATAAAATATCTCTTCGTAAATACTCTTTTATTATAGTAAAAGCGAAGCAACCATGTTTTCTTTCAAATGAACTGTTAGGACCATATATTGTTTAACTACAAGTACCACAGGTTAACTTAACAATCACCATATTGCATTTGTGCTTACTCTTCTTTTAGTACAAATAAAACCAAAATACTTTAGTTAAACCATGGTTCATCTTTTGTAATGGATGGGTCTGGAATAACACAAGGGTGAATTAATGACAGAATGAACATTTGGGGTCAAACCACTATCAGAATTCATCTCAAGCATTCTGTTATTCTCAACGTCCAGTTGTACTGCTGAAAAACAGATTGGTTGCAGCATACGTTTATTTCTGCAAATATGCAATAGGGCCTTAAAAAGTCTAAGTTTACCATTTTAATGTGTACTCTGTGTGTCAGTACTGTATATCTCTGGCTTCGGTGCACTTGGCAGCGTGTTGTATTGATTACTTTGTGCGCTGCATATGATCCATGGCCAGGAGCCGTTGAAATATTTTCGCAATTGGCTGCAATTACAGTAGTACATTAATCACACGTGTGAGCAGATACAAGCTGGTAATGACTGAGATATGAACTCTAGCTTGTCAACAACGGTAGAAGGATTTGCATTAGGGAACGACCCGGAACTCGCCGGCATTTCCTGCGCTGCCTCTCTTGCAAAACAGAGCAAATACGGTACGGCTCCGTGTCGGAAAGCTTGCAATAATGGTGGGGTTGATATTAATTTGATTCAAGCTTTTAATTGACTTATTAAAATGTGTTGTGCACATTAAAAAATGATTAACTTTCTACAATTTCGTCAATCCTGATGGATAAAGTGATATTCTATCCTATATTAGAGCTGCTCTTAGTTTTGTGAAAGAAGTGAAACCGAAGGAAGAGAACTCTTTGAGCAATGTTAGAAATGAATACCCATTGAATGTGAAATTTCAAAGGTAACAGATCACAGAACACATTCAGGTGTTTGTTTTTATACAGATCCACCAATCGAGCTTTATTACGTGCTAATTGTGTGTGAATGTGGCCCTGTCGATGGGATCGATATCATACACAGAGGGAACCAAACACGAAAGGATATCAGAGGAGAAAAGACCAAGACAGTTTGTCACAGTTTGACTTCGATAGGCCATAACTCTTTGGTCACACACGAAATAGATAAATCAATTGCTCACGAGCGAGTTGTGGAATGTAAAAAAGGTGACTGCACAGAGAGTGATGGTGTATTGATCATGTGCTCCGTGAAAAAAAACAAAGTCAATCCATTTGAGGACACAGATCTCATTATGTTTGTATGACCCCACCAAGCACCACATGATTGGTTTTAATGCTAAATGTGGATTTATCTGTTTCCGTCATGAGGTTTTTATTAAAGACAACCGAAGAATGATTGAAAAGCAGGTGAGGAAAGTCACGAAACCTGTTTGGAACAGGTCCAGGTTATATTTCACCTCCGAATCATAAAAAAGAAATTGTAAAAAAATTAAGAAAATACAAATTTTGCTAAACTAAACAAATTTAAAAGAAATATTAGTTTTGATAAATATTATAACATTAAAATGCATTTTAAATGATAAAACGTATTACATATATATTTGAGTATATACTGTGTATATATATATATTGTCTTATTTAAAAAGAATATATTCATATTAAATTCATATTTAAATTGTATGTATGCATATGTAATTTACAGACAAAGATAATGTTAAAATACACAAATTCACTTTCTTTAGATTTTTGGGTGAAATGTGTCTTTTACATGTTTTTAAGAGATTCAGTCTGTTAGATTTGTATGTGCGCAAATGAAGAATTGGAATATGTCTGGCACAGACCCACATTCTGCTGACTAATGTAGTGTTAAAAACAGATTCTGCTGACACGAGGGTCGCCGCATACCTGAAGCTGTTTCTCTCTGGGTTGCACCTGGTTGCGTCATTCGCTGATAGCCTTAAAATGTCGCCCATTGACCGCACGCTCACCGCGAGTCTAGACGGCAATTTGCTCTGGCCCAGTTCTTTCTCGCATTTTCGAGTCTGTGCTCTGGAACGATCCTTACGCTTCATGAGTTTGCTTCAAAAACACATTACCTGTTGTGGAAGGGAATAAATTGGAGGTGATGCACAATATGTGCGGCTTTAAATAAAAAAAATACGCCTCATTTTGTTTCAAAGCAGTATGTATTATTTTTTCAGCGGAGCACAGGGGCAGAATATTTTAAGTGTTTCTACACCCATTTGTGGTTAGCGGTGATCACATCATGAAGCTGTAAAAAGGGACAAAGATAACACAAGATATTAAGATAAAACCATATAGGTTTGGAACGACATTTTTGTGTCTTCAAACTGAATTGATTCTATTTTGGCATGTAAACAAATGAGCAGGTTGTACTTCACGGTGTTTCTGGGAGGAGGTGTGAAACCGGTGACAATCTACAGTCACGAAACTCGAGGATTGATTGGAGGCTTGATGCAAGCATCTTGAATGTTTTTAGTCATTTATAGAGCTAAAAAAATGAGGAGGCGAGAGTGTGAGAAATAAAAGTAAAAAACAAAACTCCAGCATACATGTTTATGCCTCCGAGATATGTTATTTAGAGTCTTGGCACCGAATAACTTGACATTGACAATCCGTGGCGCTTTTGTTTCCGAACGTTTTCAAGAATCTGGGCCACAGGCTGATTTTCCTACACTATCTTTGGCTGAAACGTAATAATGTGTAATTCATAATAATAAGATCTCCTGCACAGATGCTGCGGGTTTATGACGACAGGAGGTTAAACGCTCTCAGATAATCTCCCGCTTTTAAATCCCAATGAATTAGGCATTCTTTTCCGCTCAGAGGTTTTCTAATATCCCTCCTCTCATACCCATATTGTTTAATCACGATTATACTGCATGGATCGCGGAGTCATTTAGCCGGTTATTATTTTGATAGCGTGAACCGAGAGCATTTATTTTATTCCTTGCATTGCCTGCGCTGTTGCTCGGAGGGCCAGTATTGATCAAATCTACAGGAGACCCGATGAGCAATCCGAGTGGATAAACTGCAGTCTTTACCGATAACTTCATAGAGAGGAACAAACCTTTAGAACCACTCTCTTGACATTGTGCATTCATTTGCATGCGGCCAATTCCATCACCCCCCCCCATTTTTCTCCCATTGACTTTAAATTTGTGCAATGTCGCCAAAATAAAAATTAAACATAATTACACAAGTTTAATAATATTTTGGCTTACCCCACTTTGTTACTAGTGCTGAAACATTGAATTAGCGTTGGTGGGTGTTCGCTTTCCTCTCACGTCTCTGGTTTCTAGTCCGCCCCCTTTCTGATGAGAGCGTGGCCCCTGACTGATTAAAAGTGACAAAACACTGTGCCTTGCGAGTGACTGTTGGGCCTCTCTGTTGCACATTTTTGAAGATGCCAGTCATTGACACCGCCGCCCCTGTTTGTTGCTCCCTTACGATCCTCTCGAACGCCACTTCTGTCTACTCGACGCCCGTCGGGCGTTAATCTGACCAAGACTTGAACCCTGAATCTCTTCTAGCGCCGCTTTGTAAACACGGTTATTTGTTCAACGTGCATTTGCTTTTGTTTACCGTGGTGTTTTTGTGGAGGTTGGCTTTTGATTACCGTTATTTCATTCACAAGGTGACCTTGAGGACACGGTGGCGGTAGTCAAGCTTTTCCTTTGCGTTCAAAGACTCGTTCTGCGGTCAAGCCTCTGATCCTTTTCTTAGCTGTCCTTATATATTTTAAAACCAACTAAGAATACTTCTCATACTTTCATCTTATATAACCACTTAAACAAATTAAGAAGTGTATGAGATATCAGCCATCGGGTTAAGAAACAGAATACAGAAGCTCAGTGGTTAAGATTGAGACATACAGATAAAATCAACAGCCTGCCATTATAAACCACACTAAATTACATTTATTGCATAAAAAAACATCTTTGTCACGAACTGTTTACAAATGCTGTCTGATTTATAGTCTCCACGGCTTTCCTTATAATATCTCCTGCTGATAACAGTCAATACAAGCAAGTCGTTCTAATTGAAAAAAGCTTGGACCTTAAAAGTCAATATAAAATCAAATCATCTCTCTGTTTCTTCTATAAATAGATGGCAGCCATCTTCACTATTAACAGCTGTTGTATAGATACGTCTGCATTTTCTTGAAGACATAATGCCACACCCAACATCAACACACCCCACCTTCCTTTTTCAAAGGCCCTGCACAACACACATCAATCATATTACATCGGCTCAGTAGAGCTGTCATCATACAGCAAAACGGTCTTTCTGAGCTGATGTACAGGAGTGAAGGAACCACTGCACTCCTCATAGAAGGAAGACCTAGAGACTGCCCTTTGAGATAATAACAGTTTCTTTGCCACTGTTTATCTTTTTGTATTGAGAGAGTTGGAATGTACATTACGACAGTGATTCCTGCACTCATGGATCTGATTTTGCGGCACTAAACCCGTCTCCCATCCAGAGTTTCTCGTTTTTAATCTATCTGCACAGTCTTTGTAAGACTAACAGAAGCTCTTGTGCATTTGATTAGTGAGACGGGCGTGCAAGGGTACTGATTTAAATCAGAGAGCACATGAGAGACTAAAATGTGGAGGGGGGCTTCCTCATCAGCCCCTTTTGTGCAGAGAAAAGGGGATTTAATTACTTCTCGCACCAATTTCATTAAATACTTCAGTCCTGATGTAAATGTTTGTGTGGGTAGCCTCGAGTAGTAAAAACAGGAGAGACGGAGGGAAAGAGAATGAAACGGGGAGAGCTGAATGAAAAAGTTTTTAGGTGTTTGTATAATTGCAGCATATGAAACAGCTTACGGAGTGCTAAAGAGAAATAATAACAAAGCCATAACGTAACATCATATTTCTACACGAGCAACACACACTCTTTTACAATTAGTCACTGTAGTTTGTACTGTTTTTGCTGTAATAAACTTTAGTTCTGTGACATAAATTATGTGTGCGTATTAGGGATGTAGCATTGCGATGCTAAAGCTTCAAAATACAGGCGATTTCCCTCTATTTTTTAAACCGTAGTATTGTTCAGCGATCTATGTTCAGCAATGTGAATAAACGTCCAGTTGCCACCTTACATCTGCCTTTTTGGGGTGTAACGCTTCAAATGAATCCGTGTTTTGAACAACTCAGACGAGATAATGACTCAGTGAGTCATTTATCAAGACACGTTTCATTTTTGAATAATTTTTTAGTTATTTATGAATCGCTTGAATGACACTGTTATAATTTTTACTGTTTCTTCATGAAGTTTGACATGCTGAATATGACAATCACATTGACCGTTTACCATTTTTTACCATCGGGGGTACTCGCAAAAAACAAAAATATATTTTTTTCACACATTTATACATTTCGTATTATTACTCGTCGGCAGAAATGACAAGGTACAGCATAACACTGAGCCCAAAACAACAGTTACCATAACAGTTTCTAAAAATGAGTCGTCCAAAACTTCAGAAGTGTACATTTGATTGTTTTTATCTTTCATGACTAATACTGTCCCCACGAACCAAGTTTCAGGCGTAGTCACCCATCATGGCTGCATTCCAGCTTCCCGTTGCTATAGAATTTTCAAATATTGTCTTATAGTGACAAATAGGAAAATAATCAAATAATGTATTCCGTGATAATCGTGTATGTGAACATTTGTAAAGCTTTTGTTTATTTGCATATATACCACATGTAAAAGTAAGCCTAGCATTTCACTATTTCAAACATTGACGTATAAATGAAATATGTTGCATATTTGAATTAGCGGTGTACTTTAGTATTTACTTTAGTAAACTTTACTAACATTTACATGTTAGTGTTACCGTAGTAAATATCAAAGTATACTACAGTGTTTTCCACAGTCTATCTATTTTTATCCAAGTTCATTTATGGTATTTATAGTATTGTGACAACCCTAATGTACATATACACAAGAATACAACAGAAAAACATGCACACACTTAAGTGAAATGTTTACATTTTGTAGACAAAAAAACTATTTTTGGAAGCCAGTGAAAATGTTTTATATTTTGACATGACTTGGACTAAATAATGAAGAAAAAGCAGCCGATAAGAGTTCAAAACGGGAGAACTGTTTTTAAAACGAGTACATAAGATTCTTAAATATAACAAAGAAATATTATAGTTTCTTTTATTATAATAGTGGATAACAAAAATCTATAAAGATTAATGGGCCCTAAACCTTTGAATGGTAGCGGTAGTATATATGCCTTCTCCTTTTTTATGAATACATTTTTATTGCAGAGCTCTCTCAATTGAATTGTTAGTCATAAAAACGGATAATGGTTTGGTCATGGCATGAACAGTATCAGCAAGAGCTAACTGGCAAACCCCGACCTCTTTATCATCTTATAAACAAGTATAAAGATATGTTAAATTCACTGTTTTGTTATTTGAGCTCTTTGATCATTACCCTTCTATGGGTCGGGCGGCAGAGTCACAGTGGAGAGATGAGGGTAAATGGGCTTTTGTAAGCCGAGGATGTGAGGCAGGTCCCCCAGGATGATCGGGAGATCCTTCAAATTGATAATCACCATTCCTCATTACGGTCGACTTCCTGCGTTTTCCTCGCCGCTTCATTTTCCAATTACTTGATTATATATCTAAGATGTTTCATTAATGATCCGAGCTTCGTTTCGCAAATAGTTTACACCAGCCATTAATTACCTTGGGCTTTTCCCCTTTCTGATAATGAGAGTTAGATTCTTCATGCGATTCTCGCTCTCTCTCTGGAGTGCTTCTGTCGAAGGCGCACCTCATTTTGGGTGAAGATTTGATTCATTATCCTCCGTTGCCTCTTGACTTTCAGCTTGCTAAAGTTATTTGTGTTGTAGCTGAAATCATTTGGGGGAGGATTTCAGCCAGGTTTAGCAGAAACTGCTTTTGTATAAACATCTAAGGACATGCGTTGGAATGAATGTTCTTCATTTCCAATCATTTAGTGCTCTCATGCAGATGAGTGCAGGGGTTTTCTCTGTCTGAAAATTGAGTAACCATTGCTGAAGAGTACTGCAGGTTTCATTTCTAGGGGGCATGGTGATAAAAACCAAAATTTGGATAAGCGACCGTCAAATACATAAATGCATCTATGTATTATTGACATATACATAAAGGTGATGTTTGCCATTCCGGTGTCATTGGCTACACCAAATGGAATAGCAAAAATAATCCATACAGTTTATAAATCCATTAAAATACCGTGTGCTTTCTTTTTGGTTTCATCTTGTTTTTCATTTTATTTCAACAACCACGCAATGAACTGCAACCGCTGTTGCCATAATGTTCCGCTATGCTTGAGCGTGTTTGCGTAAGACCAATGCAGCTCTATAAAACATGCATCTTTCATAATAAAGCTATGCCTTGAGATTGCCGAGCTTCACGATCTATTGTAGTTAATAATGCCAAATCTGCTTTAAAACACTGAGCATTTTAATGGACTTTGTTATAGCAGCTTGAAAATTAATTAGAGCTACTGTCCCGAAGGAAATTTCGCCTCTCTTCAGTCATTTCCTCTCAGAATTCCCACATAAAGAATGAGAGGTTTATTCCTCAAACTGAAATAATTCTGCGCTACAAAAGCGAAACAAGCTGCTTTCGGCACAAAACGCATATAGTTGCACTGACAAGCACGAGTGGGTCAGTCTGCAAAGATATTCGAATGTGTTGAAAGATGCTGTGAGAATTACACTCGGGAAGAGATGCATCAATAATCACTATTTACCTGTCATTTCCAAATCATTTATTTAGAACTCTTTCAAAATGCGATTATAATGCGGTATATTAAAATAAACAACCAAGTTGCTCGAATGAGAATGACGGTCAGGCACGTCCTCAGAAGTAGTGTTTTAACCCTTAGGGAGTGAGCATTAATGTAGACCTGTCACATCTATCATAATTGAACATTTAAACTGATGGGAAATGCGTTACTATCATTTCAGATTTATTTCTGAGGTCGCTCTGTGTGGACATGTGTTCCCCGAGGAGGACGTTTACAGCCTTCAAGTGTCGTTTTCTGTTTTTAATTTTTGATTAAGTAAGATTAACAGAACAATTCACCTGAAATCAGCAGTCGGCAAAGCGATAATAATGAGGTTCTTATATTGACAGTGTGCTTACTCGTGGTTCTTGTGTCCTCAAAACCATCCTCGAAACAGTTGCCGCAGTGACTCATTGCCGTTTGACTTACTCCACTAACTGTAGAAATCTGCATGTGTTCAGTATGTGATAATGTAGCTTTTTTGTTTGGTTCTTAAGTGAGATCTTGCGAGCGTGGCGTGAGGAAGAGAGAGAGAGAAAATTGGCTTGGAATATATATAGCTCCGCACAACTCAAATTATTACGGGCTGGTGATTTAACAATCTTGTACTGTACAAGCACAAGCTATATTGTTCCCCAGGGCCTGCCGGTGTACTATGCAGAAGATGACCTTAGATAATGAAACTCAATATCTGTTGACAACCATAAGTAAACCATTTCTAGGTTTATTTGCATTGTGACATTGACTTAATGTTTGAATGGCAGTTAACCTGTTCTCAACTTAATGTTATACTATTATAATTAAGCTGCATGCGTTAACATGAGAAATGCTAATTTTTTCTTGCATTTTTATATATGCTGAATAAAGAGGAATTTTCATAAC
Source organism: Barbatula barbatula (assembly GCF_947034865.1). Taxonomy (NCBI): domain Eukaryota; kingdom Metazoa; phylum Chordata; class Actinopteri; order Cypriniformes; family Nemacheilidae; genus Barbatula; species Barbatula barbatula. The sequence continues at coordinate 4,232,982 of NC_136770.1, read as the reverse complement.
AAAGGCTCTAAATGCAACTGAAATGACTGGCAACCGCTTACACGGCAAAACGCTGCAAAACAAAGCGTTTAGTGCCTCCCAGGTAACACCCACCGCTTTTGTACTTTGTGCTTGGACAGCGTTTTCGACAAGAATTTAGCACCCACCTCAGTGTATTTATCTTCGTCGCTTTCCCCATTTCTGACTAAAAATAGATCCGGCTTTAATTGTTAATAAAATTGCTTTCTTCTGCATGAAACTCGAAAAGAGACGCGAATGAAAAGGTCAATTTGAATGTTTTGCTGTGATAAATGAGCCCAGTCAATATTACCTCACGCAGTTTGTATTGACAGTCTTCACGTATACAACCTCACGCCTCCCACCTCTCACCCTGCCGTACAGTCATTCTGAAAGGGTAGACGGACTCATCAATTCTCTCCTGAATATCCAGGCCGTTGAATTACTCCTGAACATACGTATTCTCTAAGTTTCAGGGAGCTTCAGAGTTCTTTGTTTCGCTGTGCTTTATCTGCTCCAGCCGGCCTGGAAGTAAGGCACCGAGGAGACTATTGTGTTTCTGTTTTGTTGGGGAACAGTTCTGTCTCCTTGGCCGAAAACTTCCGCGCTGTGCAGTGATGTAAAGTCCTCAGAGACTGAATACAGCTGAATACAGCTAAAACCAACTCTATTACCCCACAGCTTATGGATTTGAATAGTTGAATGCCTAGTAATTATATACGGAAAGAGGTGTGTGTGTGTGTGTGTGTGTTTTGCACTGCTTTCATTCAAAATCAGATGTGGGATTAAAATTCCCAAAGTTGAGGTCTTTGACTTTCAACCATAGGCATTTCATTGGCCGAGCCCAAACTGGCAATGCTACTGTTAGCAAAGGCGTCTCCTGGCATCTTGTGGAGCATAATTCAAACCATGCTGCGTTTTACATGCCTGCCTTTTCCAGTTTTAGCCAAAAGGGTTTGGTATTATTCGATGTAGGATATGTTGATATTTTGACTTACCAATACATTTTGCATCCCCTTAGGAACATTAACCCTGGGTAATAAAAGTGAAGTGAACTCTTAAAAAAGCTACTTCACAATGCCATTTTGTTTAAGCAGAAGGGTATTTTCTTAACATTGGTTGGTCAGGTTAGCTAATGCATTGACCAATTAACAAATGTATTTTTTAAGCATTTATTAATCTTTGTTAATGCCAATACAGTTGTTCATGTTAGATTGTGGTGCATCAACTAATGGTAAAAGATACAACTTTTGGTTTTAAAAATGAGAGCAGAAATAAACATATCCTAAGATGAATAAATGCTGAAAATCATTTTATTTATTTGCAGTTAAGGCAATACATCATTAAATACAACATTATTAAGTGTTACTGTTTCACGGAAGGTTCTTTGTAGTTTATGTTAGTAGTCAAATGATTGTGGTCCTTTTATGGTATTACTGTAAAGAACATTTTCTAGCACCTGTTTTTAAGAAGTGTAACGCTGTTTTTTAGCTGATTGAATACCCTTTTCATCATAGTACCATTGTTAGTTACTATAGTTTTATTAAATAAAACAAAACACCATGGTTACTCTTGGTGAACCACTGTTCATTTTCATATGGGAAAAAATACTGTTTGGTTGAACTTTAGTTAGAGAATTCTGACTTTATGTGGCGTTCGTTTGCATTCTTCCGAGTAGAATGTTTAATACGCAAGTGTCAGCATGATGTCTATCACCTCACCGTTTCTCAGTCCTCAATCTGCCATTCATTTGCTTCTTGACTCCACAAGAGCATCTCCAAACCCTCCTCGAGCATCGGTGATAATGACAGTCAAATGGAGAGAGATTTGTGAAGCCCGCTGAGGACGTGGCCGGGTCAATCCCGTTGTGCAGTACATCATGTCCCTGTCATATATGCTTAATATATATATATATATATATGTATATATATATAATATTTAAAGACAGAAGTCATATTAGGTAATTTTATATTGCCACAATAGCACAACTCATTCAAGATGAGCTGATGATGTCATTTTTGATGTGAACTTAGTTATTTATATATATATATATATATATATATATATATATATCTATATATATATATATAGATATATATGAGTTATCTCATTCTGGAACCAAACTCATCAAATGAAAACACCAGTAAGTATCTACCATACTTCACAATATTAAGTTACGGAGTGCAGCTTTAAGTTACAGCTTTCAAAAGAGATGCACACAGAGATAGCTGAGATGTTACCGAAATTCAAAGTGACTCGTGTTGATATCCAAGCACGTTACTCATTCGCCATTGTCTCATTTCTCATACTGCTCAATTTTATCTTCAGACGAATAAAATAAACATTATTGTTTTCCTGCCATGCTGGAATGAAGCCATTACTCTAAATAAACATGATATAAGAATGCAAATGATGATAACGTTTTCTCTGCCTTCTTCTCTCTCGCTGTCTCATTATATTGTTTTACTTGCTCCTAACATGATGCTTGCGTTGTGTGTGTTTCTGTGCCTCCCAGTCAAAGAATAGGTGTTGTTATGTGTTTAAAAAGCACGTTTGCTCCCGTGCAAGCACATACATTTATCGATCGGACTACAATCAGGTTTGCAAGTTAACGTTGGAGTAAATGCAAGTCGACTTCAAGTGTATTAACAGAGTGTTCAATTCAAATGGGCTCCGTGCAACCTTTTCCTGACAGTTTATTGCCTCTGAATACTGCGTCTGATTGCATTTCATGCGCTGGAAATGCATTAGTGCTGCACAGACTGGGGGAAGTCTAATATACCTGCAGAGAGCTGTCCTTTTACAATCCCATTCATCTCAACGGCAGTTGCTAGGCAGGTGCCAAAAGTACAAAACCTGCCATCTTGGATGATCCTAGGTGTAAAACTTTAAACCAGTTACCCGAGTTGTAAATCATGTGACTTATTACTGGGAAACTGCAGGTAAACATTTACATTTATGCATTGGGCAGACCTATTTTATCCAAAGCGACTTACATTCCATTTTCCTATACATTTGTTTCCTGGGATCGAACCCACGACTTGTTCTTACCACTGAGCTACAGGAATGCGAACATGGCTACTTGTTCTTCAATGGAAAAAAAGTTTTTTATTTCAGAATCCAGAAGCCAGCTGCCAAACCCTGCCCAGTTCTGACATTTTTTTTACCTATGCAGTTATCTAAACACCTGAGAGAATAGTCAGGTATGTGAGTGAAATATTCAGAATTTTGGTTTTTGTGCTGGGGTCATGGGGTAGTTTGAATTGGCCATTGGGCTGGTTTTGTTACGCAAATCTGGCAACACTCTCTGTTGGGCGTGAGTAAACCAGGACTTAGATGACAATTCGGCAATGGTAACTTATTAGCGTAGTCTGTCAGTGTAAATGTGACAAAATTATCGAATCACCTCAGTTAAGTAATTTACTTTTCAACAAAAATGAAGCATATAGCACAAATCAATCAGAATCAATTTGGGTGTACCATTCACATCTCAATACATTTCCCTGGCCGAGCTGTGCGAAACAGGGCTGGAGTTCTGCAGGTGGTGTTCTTGAAAAACTCTGGCACTCTGTACCAAATTGCGCCAATAAATTCAACGGCGACTCTAAATAATAGATTTCCATTATAGTCAAAGGAGCATGTATCTTTCTTTTGGGAACTTGAATATGGCGTAGTCAACTGTGGCAGCAACAGCGTGCCGCTGTGGGAAAGCCTGGAATTAAAGGCATTACAATGCTCCATTGCTCTACTTTCTTATTATCAGATATTAACGATGGAAATAAGGAGTCACAGACTCTGAGGAATTATTTAATTTGCTAGTTAAACATAAAGTGTAGAAAAGAGAAATGATGAATCAAAAGAAGGCAAGACAAGAGAAAGGGAAGATGAAATGGACGTCTTATGAACAGAAGCCTTCAACCTTCCAGTAAAGCAGTTTTTTGAAGACTTTATGTCAACAATATGTCAAAAATAAACTCTTAAAGAATGTGAGGTCAGTGCTCTGTTTCATCCCGTTTCAATACTGCCGATCAAATAAACAAGAAAAGTAGTTTTTAAGCTGGCTTTCTGACACACCTTCCGTCAGGATGAGGGGTTTGTGAAGCACAGCCTGACACCTGGATTTTATTTGTTAGTTAGCGTTGATAAGTTGTAGACACATCAAGGAGTCATGTTCTGTGTCTGTCTGTGCTTGTCAGAGACACTGAGATGGGATTTTGTTAAAATTAGGCCATCAGAGGTGCGGCGTCCGTAGGGAAAGTGGCAAAATTGAAAGGCTCTTTGGTGAAAGCTTCTTTTAAAAGCCTTTTTTGAATCCATGTTGCTTCTTGAGGTTTTTTTTGGTCTAAAGATATTCCTGATGCTTCATGTGACCTGCTTCAGTGATTTGCACATCTCTCCCAATACAATCCTCAATATTTGACTCGCACATTAAAGCTTAAATCTGAAACTTCTGTCTCTTTGCTTATCACTGCGTAAGGAGTAGACAGTCAATGACAAATTGTTGGTCATTTTTAACCATAAAAGTTGGGTTGCAAATTTAAAATGGCTGTCGATAGCTTCACTTAATGATCTCTGTATCTTCTGTATCTTATGTTCGTACAACGCAGTGTCAATGTTTGTCAAATTGTTTTTCTTTGGCTATATTTGCATTCAGTGCATTTGGAAAAAGAAATATTTTATAGTATCATATAGACTCTATATGATACTATATAAAAAAAATCTCATTGTTGTCTATAAAGGCAATAACTGTAGATATTAAAGATGTCTCCCCGTTTCTCATTTACATTACGCATGCGTTTGTTCCTCACAATACTTTTCTCCCGTCCGATCAAAACTCAAACGACATCCTTTTCAGCTACAGGGGTACATGTTGTATAATGGACAATCAATGGAAGTCGTGTGATTCAAGCGCAGAGAGCATCTTCCTCTCGCTGGGTGATTGACAGCTCACAGAGCATGCTAAACCTCACAGATCTCCTCTCAGCCGGATGAACGTTCCGACAGGAGCGCACAGTCTTTTCATGGATCTGAGAAAATTCCCGCAAAGGACACAAGCGTACATGTTCGGCTCCTCCCTGCTTTGCCTGCCTTCCTTTTGTAAGATTGACAGAAACATCTCCGCAAGACCAAATCATGAAAATATCCTCTTCTTTTCTATGGCTTCCACTCTTTTTCTTCTCTTCTACTCTCTTTTCTCTTCTCCATATATCTACCTATCCTCCTCGTCTTCTCCACCTTTCCTTTTCCTCTCTCCCCCTCATCATCATTCTCTTCCCCTCTACTTCACTCTATATATATATCCACATTTATTTCTTCTCCTCTCCTTTTTCTCTCTTCTCATCGTCCTGTCTCTCTTTTTATTCATGCCCTCCTCGCTGTCACTTCTTCTCTACTGTCTTCTCTTTTTCTTTTTACCTTACCTTTTCACTTTTCTTCTGATCTCATCTCTCTTTCTGAGAGGTTCTGCGACAATAGGAAATCCAAAGTCATGGAAACATTGCACCTGGAAGTAGACCCTGTCTGTTTTTTAAAAGGTAAACATGAGAACAAAATTTACTCATTTATTGCAGTTCCAGTTTATTTTTTATTTGTCTTATTTAAAGCGGGTGCATAAATTGCTTAGATTAGTCTTACAAGTTAGTCATCAAATGTTTCTCTTCAAGACTGGACATAACTTTCAGTCCTAACTAATTTGCTAGTCCGTAAGACACCGTCTTAACTTAGCGGCTATGTTTATGCAATGTAATAAAATGCTCTGAAATATTTGTCCTTTGTTGACTATTGTTTGAACTTTTTCGCCCGACCAGCTGACTCCATTCTGGCATTTAACACCAATTTGGTATCAAATCAGATGAACTCTCTTTCTTTCTCATTAAATATCCTTTTTCAATAAGATGGATTGTATCCAGCATGTTGGTTTTTACGCCAAATATAGTGAAGGACTGGACTCCGGGTGTTGGATTTTACATGATGTTTACATTAGCATGACTCTGTAGACTGTATACGTGTGTTAATGATCTTGTGTTTCTTAATAGAACGACAGCAAGGTAATAAAAGACATTCTGTAATGTCTAAGCACTTATATTCCCTCTGCTCTTCTCTATTTCTTTCTCTCTTCCTGGAAAGACACCGGTTCTCTCTTCTCGTCAGAGCTTCTCCCGACCACATTAAGACGCAAACGCACACACAAGTGCACATAAACAAACCCTTTCCGTTCCTAGCAGCGGATGAAGTACCGCCCCTCCCCGTCCACGCCACTTAAGCGATGCGTGCCACCTCATGTCATTGGTGTGCCATCATTCCCGCTACCACGGCGATGGCGGATGGCGGCTTGGTAAAATAGAAAACGCTAACACCGATCACTAAATTTGCTTAAAAGGCACCTGTTAATTTGCAGCTCACATGATGTGCTCCCAGGCTCATGTAATGTAGCATCCCGCCTCCTCATTCATCTCCGAGGCAACGGCAACCACAAGTGTGACAGGAATGCAGAGCGGTGATTTGAATACAGCGTTGTGTCTGAGTGTGTTTACGTGTGGGTGGTTGAGCAAGAAAGCAAGCGAGAGAGACAGTGCGTTTGTGTGTGGTAAACATTAGGCATGCTGCCAGAGATACAGTAGCTTCTATCCAAGATATCTGTGGTTTCTACCGTCAATACAGTACAACATGCGTGCTATAACCAGATTACATCATATAGCTCAGCAGATACGCACTACAATGACATGCACAGTGGTTATATGAGAAGTCCATGTACGTCGATATGCACTTTGTCCGTAAAGAAATATAGTCGCTGCATCTATCATTCATTTGCTCCATTGTGTGATATAATACCATGTTGTTGTTTTTTTGCTGTAACATGGTAATGATTTCTGGTACACTAAACCCATCATTGGGTCAAAATTGAGTCCAGTGCTGTCCACCAACTTTCTTTAAAATATCTACTTTTGTGATCTGCGGAAGAAAGTTATCAAGGTTTGAAATGACAAGAGGGTGAGTAAATGATGACAGACATTTTTTTTAGGTGATCTATCATTTAAGTCCTTTTAATTTATAACACAACAGTTGGGTTTGTCCATTTTCAACCCAAAATAAATGTTGTTAGTTTACCATTGCAATGCCCTTGGATTCTTAAAAATTCCTTGTTGTTCAGTGTAAATACTGTATAAATATAATTTTACCATTGAGTACCATAGTGTTACCCTCCAATAACATCACTGTACCTTAGAACAGCCACGTTTTAGTAAACAGTAAAGATGATATCTGAATATATCATATAATATTGTATATAATATTTGTATAAAATATACTAAACAGGACCATGTAAGGGTACTTCAGTAGTTAAAGCAACTACATTTGATACATTATGTAGCAGAACACAGAAATTGCTTGATAAGATCTGTGGAACGATCTTCTTTCATGCTTTAATGGCCGACGTTTTAAAGCCGCCCCGTGCATAGATCCGTCCCCTGTCTGTGGACCTCTAACACCGCGCAGGTGACTTTTCACCATTAAATGCACATCATGGGGCGATCACAGAGATGGAAATTGCGCATCTGGGCGACGCTAAGCCTCTGCTAATGATGCTCCGAGCTCTGTGTCTCTGGGTCTGACGTGGACTGGGGTCTCCTGACCTCCATTAAAGCCCAGTGTGAGCTTCAATTCATCCCCACAGCGTTCTGTCTGCTTGTGTCAGTACCGCTCCACAGAATGACTGATAGCTTTGCTGTCGTACCCACAGCACTAATTAGCTATAGATTTACTCTATATTCGCCAATGCTGTGACATCTGTTTTAAAAAATTTTATGGCTGTTCATTTATTATTTCTCTCTCACCATATTTGTTTCTGCACTGATGATTATATGAGTGTTACAAGAGACGGTAGAAATATGAATGGGAGAATTCATAACAAGAGATAGTTTACACGTCTACGTTTTTAATTTTAGGGTTGTAACTGAACTCTTTATCTCATTCTGTCTCTTCTCCCAAATGAGGATGGCTTGATGCTGAACACTGACTGCCTTTCAATGGAAGTTAGAGATTTTCACCATATCTCTCCCAGACCCCCAATCCATCACCCTCTCCCCACCTGCAGGTGCCTTTGAGCGGGGGCATTCTTCTGGAGGCTGCCCCTTACCAGCCGCAGCCTCCAGCTTCTCCAGACACACTCATAATTCATCCGCCTGTGATCGATGCTTCTGAGTTTCAGGCTGTGGTAAGAGGGAGCGGTGGGGAGAAGTGGACTGTGGGGTTTGGTTATATTTTCACATCCCCGTGAGCCGAGACGAACCTGGAGACGCTGAGTCACTGTCCTTGAGCATCAACGTTGATTAGCTTTTCCACTATGTACAGATAGTGGTGTTCACAGTGACTTGTAACATACGCTTCAAGGAATCTTTACCTCAAGATTTAGGTTATTAGCCCAGGGCGCTAATGTTGATTAGCCTGAATGATAGTTTTGAGCAAATCGGTTACTTCCTAACATTTTTAGCCCGGCTCATCAACCGATCTGGAAACATGCTGCGCACGTTTCAAACGTGATAATCTTCTCCGGCTAGCCAGCGCTAATGTGCTTCTTAGCGTCTCATTGGTTCAGCTTAGCTGTAGTGGAGGTCTCATTTTCTGCTGACAGACAGAGTACAGGCAAAAATATATACAAACAATCATCCGCTGTTGATATAGCCATTGGCGTATGCGGTCTGTCTCTGATTGTTCAGACTAGCTGGTGGGCAACTAGCAGAGCAGTCCATCTGTGTGTTTACGTGTGCCCGTGCCTGTGTGTGTATATGAGACTCCGCCATGGCTCGGAGGCAGTAAAGATGGCAGCCCACACTCTGTTTCTTCCTTGCAGGTAATGATTTGAAACAGCATCTGTGAAGGGGGGGGGGGCATGAAGATAGAAAGGGCAGGCAGTAATTGAATGCGAACCGGTCTACCGCAGTGGTCTGAGAAAACACCATTATCCATTCTGTTATCCCAAAGGCTACTGTTTCTCCAGCTTTTATAGCTTGGAGATGGGCAAGCAGTAGCCCCTCAAAGTGTATTGTTTTCTCGCGGCTGTCGTGTGGGTCTGGTGTTTTTGTCTTCGGCCGTCGTCATTTGTTTTATTTGTTTATCTCAAGGATATATTACGTGTGATTGTTACAAGCAGGATACACAATATAAAAATCTTCTATTTCAGCACTGACATTGTTTTTTACGTTAACATTAGCATATTATGAAAACAGAAAGTTGATCCCCTTTAGTAGTATAAACTACTTGAGATTTAGGGGGTTACAGCCATTTTGGGGACCCTGGCAGTCGGTCAGTGGACGGGGGGTGGCCATTAGATGCACGTCTAAGAAACGGAAGATTGGAAAATGGTCAAAAGTCCTGTCAAGTAAATTTGAAGGAGAACATTTTATAAAAATCTGTTGACATGGCTCCTTTGAGATACATATTGAAAATCATTGTTATGACAGCATTGTATACTGCAGGATTGCGCGTCAAGTGCATCTATGAATGAAAGAAAATAGTGTCCATGATGTCAAGACTTCACATCTCATAACTCTCATGGAACTCGGCAAGCAAAACAATGTGTCAGGCAATATAACATGGCATTATCTCTCAACTCAAGACTAAACGTGGATGGCTATCTCCTTCTAACAGCTCTTCTGTGACTAACATACAACAGAGTGCTGGCACCCATGCCTCCCTCCGTTCTTTGAAGTGTCACTCTCGTAGAGTTTCGTTCACTGTCAGATTCCCCCCAAAACTTTCGTCAGTTTTAAAAACATGACACTGCTTCTGGTGTCTGTGAGGAGGCACACAAAAGAGTGCATTCCAAAAAGCGAGAATCCAAAATCTCTGTGTCGTTCTCTCTATGACAGATTTCCAGGCGTCAACCAAATCAAAATGTCATGCGAATTTTTTTTCGTCCACTACCAATTTGTCATTTAGCAGATGTTTTCTTGCAATATGTTGGATTAAGGTTAATTAATCTTAGTTATCTGCTCATTTCCAACCACTGTAGTATTTTAGAAGAATTTACCATGTCATTGTTTATTGCTTAAATATGTTTTTTTATGTTGTTTTATTGTTGGCATCACTAAACTTGGACGCTGCCTAGTTAGGGCTTTTTGGTTATTTTTCTCTTATTATTATTATATACTATTATTTGCTTCTTGGATGATGACATAAAAGCTAGCATTTTCCCAAGACTCTCTCCATGTACCCTCAATTTCCTCTCCCCCTCTCTCTCTCTCTCTCTCTCTCTCTCTCTCTCTCTCTCTCTCTCTCTCTCTCTCCAGTGTCTGTGTGCACATTTTTCCCTCCAAGATTCTAGCCTGTCTTTAGCAGCCATCTCTCTCTGACAGCTGACCAGTTAGAAATACTGCAATCGCTACATGTCTGGCCCTTTAACGGAAAGTCTCTCTGTCTCTCCCTTACCCCTCTATTCTCACCTTTTTTTATTATTCTGAATGCCAGCCTGTCCCCCTCCTCCCCCACCCGTCAGTATGCTTCTCTGTAATAGGCTTGTCTCCATCACAAAGGCGGACTTGACATTTGCTGTTGGATGTCGATGGCTGCCGGGAGCTTGACGGACAGCGCGGCCGAATGTGCGCCCGGGCGCTCAGCGCCGGCTAATTACCTGTTATGGAGGAAGTGCGGGTTGATTTAGGCTGGGGCCTTATCGAGAGAGCCCACCTTTCCTTTTCCGAGGCAGTGGCGTAACGGAGGGCACCCGTAGCCTTCAAACCCGGTACAATAGACAGGCCTGTTATCTGTGCCTGAAAGAGCTTGTGCGCTGCGATAATCAGCTTGGAGGAGAGATGAAAGTAGCAGTATTATTGTCGAATGACAGAGAATTGGTGGAGAGGGGCATTTTATTAGATTTAGCATAGGGTGGAATCATAGCACCTCTTTTAAGTTGGAGTACAAGGTAACCGTGAAAAAGAAAACCTAAATCGTGAAACGCATTTGTTGCAAGCAAGAGACGCAAGAATACAACATATAAGAGAGCGTTTGTGTGGATGCACTTAGTGTTTCTGTACCAAAGCGACATAATTAGCCCCAAAAAAGTGATATATCAATAAATTTTTAGTGTGTAGGCTTTGGTTAGTTTGATAAAATGAGCTGAAAACAGTAAGACGTCGACTGCTGTTGTTCTCAACTGGTGCGTCACGACCCAAGAATGTGTCATATATGCAAATAAAATGCAACCAACCATATAATTATGCATACTGGAGTAAGGATAGCTAAATATATTGGCTTAGTAACTGCCGTCTTTTGTTGTTTACTATGCAATCTTAAAATAAAAAAGGTGCTTCAAAACGTACTTCAGTGTCATAGAAGAAACTTTTGGTTCCACAAAGAACCTTTAACATCTTTAAAGAACATTTGACTGTATGGTTCCTTGTGAATTGTTTTCTTTTATGGCATTGCTGTGAAGAACCATTTAAGCCCCTTTATTTTTATGAGTGTAGGTCATAATTTCACTCCAGTTGACCTTTTGCTTTAGTTTGTGGAAGCTTGACATCGGACAATACATTCAATACTATGGGAGGTCAAATAAAAAGCAAGCTATATCATTTGGCACATCACATACCGGTTCACTTGATGTACAATATAATTTTGAGGTCCTAAAGCAAAACTAACTGAGAATCACTGCTACCATTTGTTAAGCACTTTGTGTGTGTTTATCTGGGTAAATTGGTTATAATGGTCTGCAGTATTTCCATAAATCTGCTAAACATTTCTGTTGCCTTTTTCCAGTAAACAGTCATGCATAATTCATACGAGGGGACCTATTAAGCCTTTTCACATTTTGGGTTTTTGGAACAATCAAGCATAACCTATTCTGGTAGACCCTATATACAAGACGTTGTATGAGGCATAATAGGACCTATTAATGTTGTTGTTGATTTAATCCTACAAAGTTGTATTTTATGGACAGAGCTTGGGATTTGGGTCCGTGGCATGTTTTGATTTAGATCGCTGGATAAATGTGTGCAGGGTTTACAAGCAAGGAATTAGTATGAATAATTGAAGGGCTGTGGTGAGCATTCTGCTAGCCTTTTATTAATACTGAAAGAATAGAGCAAAAGAATCAAATGAAAAGGGTGCAGCATAAAAGAGGAGCCAGAGCAGCAGAAAGATCATACGGAAGAAAGGAGAGACAAAAAGAAGGAGAGATGCATGGAGAGCTTCTATGCTTGGCTCTGTTAAAAGATTGATCCAGCAATGTGGCCATCTGCAGCCACCTGATTTTATAACACCAGCCAGAAGAAGAAAGAGAGATTCTGAGCAAATTTAAGCGACACAGGTAACACCAGAAATAACAGGTAGGCTACACTTCTCTCGCAGTTCTGTCTTTTCGTTTATTTATATAATTTCCGGCTCTGAATCAATTACATTCCACGCTCGCCGACGCCCGTGGCTGCGAGAACATTGGATTATATATAGGCTGTGTCTGTCTCTCACCTGATCCGTGCCTGCCTGGTGGACCGATGCGTATCACTATAAGGTAGACCCGCATAATGCCTGTCTAAGAACCCAGGGTGAATTCCCTCCTAAAGTCAAAGGCGCTGAGTCATGAGAAATGGAAAGTCAGTGGGGACTGACCTTTGACAGACATCTCTTACCTTCTGATGCTGGCAGAACCATCCGTCTTTCTCTCTCTCTGTCTGGCCCACGGCACTGGGTTCAGCTGGTTAGCGTGCGCTAAAAGAGAAAAGGGATGCAGTTGGCTCGCACGCTTCAGCATTTAAAATAACTACACCATAGACATTAAATTATTAAAGTCCTTGTGTGTAATTATGCAGAGTTATGTAGGAGATAATGTACAGTCAGACGGTCATTATCGCAAAAAACCCAACAGAGTAATTGGGATTTTGTATCACCCTAAATTGATTTATTTTTAGATAATGATAAGTGTACATTATCCACTTTAAAACAAGGCTACTTGCCAATAAATAAATAATGAACATAAAATATTCATTTGTGTGTGCATTTGTTTATAGACCCATCTTAAAGCTGCAATCTCTTTATTTTACCACAATTCACAATGGTAATTATATTGTATATTGTGTAACCCTATAATATTGGTTTATAAATTGAGCAAGCGGCTCCAGTTTTGCAGAAAAAGTAAGTTCGATGTCATTTGACCTCAATGCACGCAAAGATATGTAAAACAACCTATAATTTTGTTTCAAACAGAGATCGCAAGCTAGAGCTAAGTATTGCACCTTTAAGGTTGTCATTGGTTAACATGTTTTCCTGCTCGACCAATCCGTCATTAGCTGGTTTAGGCGGTCCAATCAATAAACCATGTACAATGTTCCAACACATCTTGACCACCTGCTGTTTAGACCCATTTCTTCCTGCGAGGAAACATTTGTATGTATGAACTAGTGTTTATGTATATGCCTTCAGCAAACATCCCTGTTCAACTCCTTTCAGAATAACACTGAAGCAGGCACAATATTAGCCTGGTTTCATCTTCTGTGGGATAGTGAATTGAAATTGGCCCATGTTGTGTACTGTAATTCCAACCTCATTTCTCCTCTGCTCTCCCCTCTTGAGCTGGGGATAGATCCATATATCTCTTTTTATCCCAGGGCCACGAAACACCTGGCAGCCCTCTCTGCCACCAGAAACCAATCCCTCATCCCAGAAACCCAAAAAAGTGGAGTAAGCCTAGCGTTGGGAAATCCATTACCCCAGAAAAGGTGTTTCTCCTTGGACTTGACCATGCACATTTGCCTGCCCACGTGCCCGGAAAGAAAGGTGCATGAGAATGTTCTACCTTTCATATGCGTTGTGCGTTCCCTTGACTGTTGTGTTAAATGGAGCGTGTGCTCATTGCTTGGGATTGCGTTAGCTGAATTGTCACGTCCTCATTGGATGTCTTTCTTGTTGATTGGCATACAGACCGTGTTTCTAATTCACTGTGTATCTTTGAGGCAAAAGTGTGAACGGTTTGTAAACAACCGAGGCAGCTGTTTCTCAATTAATTAAAGATATAGCGGGTTCATTTCAAAAAGGAAAGCCAGCCAAAAAGCGTCGGCGAAATCGGAATTATCCAACATTCATTTCAGAATTTCAGCCAAGGAATGAAAGAATTTATAACATGAGCCAAAAATTTACAGCCAGAGATGTACTCTGTTTAGCTCCTCAGTCCTCTTATCCTATTAAAAGCATATGTTGTGTTTTTGGTGAGGTTTGTGTCCACACTCAATGTGGTAGTTTGCTTCTCACAAATGTAGATGATGTAGATTTGTCAACAGGAGACAAACCAAAAGACTCCACTCCCAATCCCCTATAATTCTAGATCTGTCAAAGACAACTTTGTCCTTGAAATAACCTTCCAAACACTCCCCATCCATTATTATCCAAGCCTCTCGCCCTTCGATAGGGAGGCATCTTGATACATTGACCTGAGGGTCCGAAGGTAATCAGCTCCATGGGCTGAATGTGACCTGCAGCGTGTATCCTCAGTCGCCAAGCCTCCTAGGCAAACAGGTCGCAAAGGTGCTATTGATTTTAGCACTCTATCTTTTATTGGAATAATGTCTGCGATGTGTGACATGTTTGACAATTTAATGGAAAAGGGTTGAGCAGGGAGGGCAGGCTGGCGAGCGGCATGGGGTGTACGGGAACTAATATATCAGTGTCGGCAGAGTTTCGCAGCGCACTACTTTCTGACATTTTAAAGGCATGCGCGCATACAGTACATGCACCGTATCCGGCGTCCAATATATCATTTTGGCGAAAGCGCTCTTTTGTAATATTAGAAATAATGAAATAAATACAGTTTGAGAGATCGCAAGCCCCTGGTGGAAGCACGGCCGGGCAGGGGTAGGCACAAAGAGAGGCTGATGGGGAAAGAAAGGATTGAAAGAGAGAGAATGGGTTCTGTTCTACATCAAAGTGCAGGCCTCTGTAAAGAGAGAGGATGACTTCTGGATATTGATTCGTTCCTCTCTCGAGGTCAGGTGAAATGTGTTTTGGCATTCGTTGCTTTCGTTTTGTTTCCGGGTGTTTTTACTGGATTCTCACGGCGCTATTACAGAATCCGGCTCTCCGAGGACGTTTCCGTCTTTTGGTCCGTAACAAGCTCAACTTGACTTTAGTTGTTTTCCGGGACCAGAGCTTCAAATTGCTCGATACGGTTCGTCCTGCCTGGCCGATGTGTGCCGTTTGCCTTGCACTCCTCAGATTTTCATAATCATTTTAGGGTAATCAGTTTTAATCTTATCATACTAAATTTACCCGGCCACCACGTAGTCCCGAGTGGCTGTCAAGAAGTGCAGGATGGGATGCTTGTGGGAGGCGTATCATGTTTTATACTTTTGATGCATTTCTAGGCAACTGTTATGTAAGCAATATACATACATGCTGCACTTTTTAATATAGAAGTTCCTGCTGGGAAAATTCGTTGTATTCATTTTTTGAGAGCTGATTGTAAACAAAACTGTAAACATGCTTCAAGTGTTCTCCACAAATGATCTTACATTATTTATGATTGGGGTGTAGACACCCTGAGATATAAAACATGAATAAATGCAATTAAATTACAGAGATGCACAGCTTTTAGGAGTACACCTTCGGCGTTTATTTATTTTGATTAAAAGTTTATATTAGTATAACAATATAGTACAATTTGGGGTAAAACTGATGAGTTAAAGCTCCTATTGTGTCTGCCTACTGGGTTTTGATTAGTTTTGAAACTTTGAAAGTATCATGATAATGTATAATCATTTAGAAAATAATGTTTTTACAACATTGGGGGGTTTGGGACCCCAAACATAAAGATGCGAAAGTCAGTTTCAGGAGAACTAGAGAAGTGTGTGCGTGTCAAGCTCATGTTTGTGCATCACAAACATTTGTATGTTGCACGTTTTTTTTTGCACTGCCTTGCTTTGTGATCTGTAACTTGTGTAAACGGGGATTTTGAGAGGTGGGACTAAAACCATTCATCATATAGCTACAGCGTACCCTCTCTTCTCCTGTTCCTCTGAAGTGCTGTGTTATGACTCACTGTGAATAATTACAGCGCTTGCAGTGTGGCGGTGTATTGATATTCCTCAAACACTGTGGTTAAGGTTTGTTCTAAACCCATAACCCTGAGGATTAAACTTCAGCAATTAATTCAGCTCAACAACTTAACACTTTCAAACTATTATAGATAATTTCAGCCTTGAGGTGTGCAATCTATTTGTAGAACTTGGCTAGAAAACTTTCTCTAAACTTTTAGATGAAGTCGCTTTGGATAAAAGCATCTGCCAATGCGATAATGTAAATAAAGGTAAAATCACAGAATACGACAACCATTTTTAAAAGCAGCCTGTCCGATCAATGAAACACATTTCAGTGTCCGTACCAGGGAACTTTCCGGCAGCTCTTTCGTGAACCGGACAGAACCGTGTGAAGGGTGCCGTGGTGATGCAGGCCACGGCACAGCGAGCGGCCTATCTCTCCATGAGACCTCATCACCCAGCGCTGGATTTTGTTTGCCTTCATGGTAATGGAGGTCAGATGGCAAGTGAGCTCGGGGAGACGATTTCCTTTCCTTTTGGCATTGAGAGCGAGATGTGGTTACAAGCATTGTAAGAGGAAACAAAACAAACAAGGAAAGAGACAGACATACAACCAGACAGACAGGCAGCATGGGCATAGATTGTACGAGTCCCCACCAAAAATGTCCAGCGACAATAGACATAAATAGAAAAGAGTGATCTAGAAATAGGACTGTTTGTGTTAGAGTTTGTCTTAACCTGAACTGCAGCATATCTCTTTGTCTTTGTCAATAGTAAAGACGCATGTTTGTCACATCGAGCGTTCTGTGCTATGAGCCTCTCCTCTGAGAGAACTCACAGCGGTCATTAGAGCTGCCCGTCTGTGCTATGCTCTCTCAATGGTAAAATAAGACATGACCTCATGGATCAGATTATATCCACTGCCCCATTATGACACAAAACACCACTGTTACTCTCTAAATGCACTGAACCGGTCGCAGGCGTCTCTCGGCATACAGTCTCAAGCTGCATATTATTATTATTATTGAGCGCTCTTAAAATAATACCAATGCAATTTAATAAAACACAAGCCTGGCATATGCAATGATAATCCTACACATCGCTGAGCATTTGTTTAGATTTACAGAGGTCACCTATGAATGATTATCAGCTCTGTGTGTGTGCGTGAGCGTGTGGGTGACCGTGATTGTGAGAGAGAGAGAGAGAGAGAGAGAGAGAGAGAGAGAGAGAGAGTGATAGTCTCTACAATAAAACATGTGTTTATTTTGAGTGTTATTGGCCTATTTAGTGTATGAAAATACTCATATATAATAAACTCAAATGTATAATATGTTTATATAAATATTAGGGCTGTCAAACAATTAATTGTGATTAATCGCATCCAGAATAAACGTTTGTCTTTACATAATATATGTCTGTGAGTATATTAATTTAGTATTTATTAACACATACAGATACATGTATACATATTTAGGAAATATTTACATGTATTTATGTATATTTACTAATAATTTAAATGATTTTTCTAAATTTTCTAAATATATACAGTACATGTTAGTGTATGTGTTTATAAATGCAAAATGTATATGTACAGTGAAAAGACATATATTATGTAAACACAAACTTTTATTCTGGATGCGATTAGACGCGACAGCCCTATAGACCCGGTTTCACAGACAGGGCTTAGTTTAAGCCATTACGTCGCTTTTATTAAAATGTCTTAGATAAAAAACATTTCTGGCATGCAAATTGAGACTTTATTTTCAGTTAAGACAGCTCAAACTTTCATTTTAGTCTGGGACTAGACCTAAGCTTCATCTGTTAAACCTGGCAATATAGTTTTTATTTTTACTTGGTTATTTCATTGTTTCCCTAATGTTCGTTCAGCCCAAATAGCCTGCCTATACCACACCAAATTCAATTGAATTATAAGAGTGAGATTATCGTTCAAACCACACACCGGCCAAAAAAAAGTAGAGGCCAAGTTTAAATCAAACTGTCTTTCTGTCTGGTCGCAGATAGTGAGATATTTTATGGCCCGTTTCAGTTCAGCTTTGCAATACTTATTATTTATGACAGAAACTGTTAGTTCCAAAGTTGTCGGTGAAAGAATCGTTTGACCACCGGTTGCTTTAGGGCACAAACAGAAACGTATTAAAGTGAGTTAGTGTTCAAGTTTTAAGTCCTTAGTTATGGTTGCAGAATTCCAGAGTTACTGCTGAAATCTCAGATATGGGCGTTCTTTCGGAAAGAAGTATATATCGAGTTTTTCCTCCAGGGAAAACTTAAACATGGTAATACATTTATTTTCAAGTGCAAAGACTGCAGGTTTAGTATGTGGTTGTCTGTGTGTGAGGTTCACCAATACAATGTCATGAATATTTCAAAATAACCATTTTACAAGGTGGCTAGTTCAGATCGATTTGTACGGTCTTATTTTTACACTTTAGTAATTCGCCTCAGTAAAGTAGTGTTTATTATGTATTATTAATCATATTTTTTTGTGCGATATACATATACTGTATATACAAAACTTCTTCTTAAATACAGCGCTGCTGTAATCTGTTTCCACAATCTTATCTGATATTTGATAATGAACAATCCACCTCCTGTGCAAGAACAGACTTTGCAAGGTGAAAAGCTTAACTCGGGAGGTTAACTTTGATTACCTCAGATGACATTTCACTTTTAAAGTGAGAAGGTTTCAGGCATCTTCCTAAAACTACAGCAAGCTGTCCTCATACTATAATTACAGTTAAGTAACTGGGGAGATTGGGGAGGGAGTTTCTATTGGAAGGTTTGACATCGCTGAAGTCCCATTTCATTAAAATTGTCTGTCTTAAGTACCTAATCCGGCTCTGTGCCGTTGGGTGTAATAAGGCCTGTTTGTTTGGTTGAGTTGACATAGCTGTATGTTTGGCATTACTGTCATATAAGCGTGAGTATGTTTGTTTCTAACCAATTATGCCTGGCTTTATTTATTTTTGTATGCTGTTATTTTGGCTGGAAATTGGTTGGGGATTTTTATTAAAGAATCAAAGAAATTTAAAAAAAATCCATATCCCATTGATGAAAACCAAACTAAAAGTAGTGAAGAAAATATATAAATATATGTGTTTCAAACAGCGTTGGGTCAAAAAGGGATGAATCTAACCAATTTACAGTACCTATAATGGGTTGTATTAACCCATTGTTGGGTCACATTTAGGGTTGAAATCAAGCATAGGTTAAGTCACAACCCAACGATTGGGTGCATCACTTCTAACCCAATTTTGATAATCAAGCTTTGATAGATTGTATGTAAAGAAACAGAAATTCTTAATACAGTGACCACATGAGCACTTGAAAGCACCGTTTGATATATATCATTTAAATATACACTATAAACCACATACAGTACCATCATGTTTGCACCTTTTAAACCTCTCAATGTATAGTAAACCGGAACACAATGTTCCTATGTATAGAAGTGATCGATGTGTGTCGAGAAACCATGGATATTGACCAATCAGCATCCAGTTATAATCTCAGCGGTTCTTTTGTCCCCCACCCACTTTCTTTCGTCCCCCTTTAATGGCGATGTTAAAAGCACAGCCTGACCCCGCACATCATAATTCAGACCGGAAATGCTGAGTTTTGGCGTAACAGGAAGGAAAAATAAATTGCTTGGGTAAAATAATCGAGAATACAGAATGTTCTAATCCACCGCTAAGGAACTGTTTCCCCCTGCCAATAGATCAACTGTTCCCCCTTAACCAAACGAGTGTAGAGGGCACCTGGAGTTGAGCACTTAGAAAGCAGCAAGAAGACATTACTTGAGTCATATGAGTCAGAAAGGTGCTCGGGGTTGCCCACAAGGCCATGGGCACTCATGAATTGAACATTAGGTTGATTTGCTAAAATATTGATGAAACAACTCCATAACTTCTTTGAGACCACCTGTATCTTCTGCCCCAACACGCTCATAGAGATCTATCAAATATTGACACGCTCTCAAAGAACAAGAGTTATGGTCAACCTAATGATTTCAAAAGTGTATTTACTTGCGGGTTGCTAGGTATCCGTCGTGCCGGGCAGAAGCTTCTAATGCAGCAGAAAACCAGGGTGATTTGAGAAGTTGCGGACACTTGTCGAGACCTCTCGAAAATGTCTTGGAGAACACCGCTCAGCTGTTAGGAGGAGAGGGAGCCCTCCTCAAGAATGGGCTCGAATTCCAGAAGCACTTGAGAGAATAATTAGCAGACGCTCTTGGGATGAGAGGCGAACTAGACCTTTAGCATCAATTCAGCTGGATAAATAGATTTTGAGATATGAGGAAAAACATGAAAAGAGTGACACATTTCTTGTTGGCGCTTAGGAACAGTTAAGCAAACCTCATTAGGGCTTGAAGTTTTGGAGGTCACCCAATGCGGAGTCTTCAAGTAGCATGCTAGGTCATCAGCTGGCCGTAAATAGAAGATGAACCAGATCCCACTGCTATTTTTGCCTTCTTCCAACATGCCAGCTGGTGTCACAAGGCGGTGTGAATAGCTTAATTGCTAAATAGAAAGTGACGAATGTAGTTATTTCACGCCAGCTCAGGAGAACGGTTGCGCTGAAAGAATTCCTCGCGCAGGGTGCAGACGTTGAACAGACTGGCAACTCTTTCAAAGAAGCTAATGACTATTGAAGATTACTTTGTTTGTTTGCCTTTACGCTTCAATGTTTTACTGTGAGACGGGTAGTAAAACTGATTTGGAGATTGATATCTTGAAAAGACCGTGAGCGGTACAATGAAACATGATTGCACGGTAAAAACATGCAGAGGCCAAAGCTATTGACAGATTTCGGCCATTACGAATTTGAAGTCTGAATGAAATTAAATAGACCTTGTTTATTTTCCGGTCTTATTTTGCCTACCATCAGATTTACATTTACAAATTTGGCAGACGCTTTTATCCAAAGCGACTAACATTGCATTATACTATACATTTGTTTCTAAGTGATTCCATGGATCGAACCCACGACCTTGGCGTTGTAAACGCCATGCTCTAACCACTGAGCCAGAGGAAAGCTTCATTATGGTATATAATACACATTTTGAAGATTCTATCGAGTGACAATTAAGACTTTTTGAATAATCAGTTTGATATTAGGAACAATATTGGGTTCAGACACCATTCAATGAGCTTATATGGCTCTAACACTTTCAAGCCAATGGCAAATGTGAATTTTAAAGCATTGTAAAGGAGAAAATGTGTAAAGAGACCTCACGGTGCTACGAGGAATATTACGAGCAGCTCCCTCCTGTTTAACAGTAATGATCAGCTCTTTATAGTGGGCTCTATGACTCGGGGTCACAGACACACTCGTTCATTTGATGTGGAAAAGAGAGACGAACTGTGTCTTTTTTAGCTGGTAGCCATCTTGTCTCCACTCGGCTCTGATGTCACCGTGACCCACCGAGGGTGATTGTCACACTTGCTCTGTCACGCTTCAGCCGTTGCTTTGGTAACAGTGAAACCTTTGATCTGTAGAACCTCCATCTGATCTCCCTTAGCTGTGGCAAAGATAGTTTCTCTTTGTTTCCTCACCCACTCATGCTCTATTATTCCTCCATGTTTGAGAAGTAGTTCACTCACCATTTCAAAATTCAAAATTGTCTCGTATTATTGCAAACGTATATGGGTCTCCTTATGTGGAATTTTAAAGGAAAAACATTTTAATAATGTCCTTGTCGCTCTTTTATCAATGACATGTCGTCACAAAAAACAATGATGGTTGATTTCAATGACGTCGGTCCACATTCCCTTTCGTTGTATGGAAAAGAATGTGTAATCTGTTCGCATTATATGAATCTCATAGGTGTTATAAGGCTAGGTGATGACTATATATTCATTTTGAGTGAACCGTTCCTTTACAATGACACTTCAAAAGTAAGACTTGAGAATGTGAAGCCCATTATTTGTGATGTGCTGTGAGTTCAGGAACAGAGTAGAAGCAAAGATTGTGTAGTCTTTTATTTTAATGACAAATGACTCTTTATTATCCTCTTACCCTGCGTGGGACTGAACTCAAGCGTTCTGTGGATGCTGGATAAATCGCCATTGTTGTTATGATGGTAGCTCGTGACAGGTAGCAGGCACAATGAACCGTATTAAGCATTCCAACTGAGAAATAAACCCATTAATATTAATGTGTTCCTATTTTTATTCCTGTTTGCTGTTAACCGCAGCTAAAGTTGCGACAAGAAAAAGTTGTTCATATATTTGTTTGCTAATTTTAAGGCAGATCCTGGTGTTTGTATGAATTTGTAATACAATTATGAAATATTTAATGTTAAACGCATTTAAAGTGCAAATTCTGTCATAATTGACTCACAAACCCAAAAGAAGTAACCAAACAGATGTCATACGCCATTGTTTTCCCTAGTATTTATTTTCCCATCTATGGGGACAAGATCTGTTTGATTACTGACATTCTTCCAAATCTCTTCCTTTGTGTTTAACAGAACAAAGAAATGTATACAGGTTTAGAACAACCTGAAGGCGAGTAAATGATAAGAACATTTGCGTTTTTGGCTGAACTATAATAAAATAAACAATTGTCCTCCTCTATGTGTTTTACCATAATGGCCATAAATAATCAAAAATTGTTACAAATCAGACACAAACTATGTAATTAACTTAAGTGACAGAAAGTTCTGTATTCTTACTATCCTCTGTGAGACAACATCAAAGCATGCTTGAGATCTTTCCTCTCTGGAGAGCGCGGATGAAATGAAGATTTGGGTGCTCAAAACAATTTTTCCGGGCATTGGAGTAATAGGGTTCTGCTTTTCCGTTTTCTATGAAGCATCTTATTTTCTCAGATGAATGTGCAGTCATTAACTGGCCGAGAGAGAGAGAGGATGTGCCAAATGTAAAATGCATCAGTTTGTGGCCATTTTGGAAAATATGCCGCCTTATTCACGCAACGGCCGGATTGACATTGACAGGTCTTTGATCTACAAGCAATTGGAGACACAAAGAGAGAACGGGAGCGTGACCTAACCACCAATATGGTCTAAAATAGCCACCCCATGTTTTAATAACATGCCCATTACAAAAGCCGTATTACATTGTGACTGATTCACATGACCATCTGGACTAAAATGCGTCGCTTAGACTATTAAGATCAGAACGAAATGATCAAGGGTATTGTTAAAAATATACTACAGCTGTGTGTCTGACTTTGGGGTTTTTCAGACGGAAGTACAGAGCGCAGGTGTTACACACACAGCTGTTTGACAACTACATTTTACTCTTATCATTACTTCATCGGGGGCATTTAAAGTACATGAACCCAAAGACTATGCTTTTAAAGTACAGTACTCTCTTTATTGAAAATATCAAGGGAAGCTTTATTCGTCACGATAGGAACGCTTTAAAGAAACCGATGACCGCCTTGTCTGTGTTATCATATAGCAGAAACGAAGATTAACATCATATTCTGGGTCAGACACACATACAGTGAGTCATAAAAACACAAACTCTACCCCTCAGCCATCTGTCACACATACACACAGAGACAGTGGCTGATATTTCAGGAGAGAGGCTTCCCTTTGTGCCTTATAAATCTTGTTTGCCGCCGCTGTTTGTTTGCATTTGAACAACAGTAATGTACTGTAGACCTTGTGCCTCTTCTCTGTCTGTTCCGTCCTTACTTATGACTGCAATAATCCAATTCGAGAATTAGTGAGTGAAAGGGTGTGTGCTTGCAGCAATGGCCACCTCATTACAGAGCACCTTTCCAGAATCACAAATCCAGCCCATGATGAGATTCTGACCCCGACTCCAGCGTCCTCTGTTTTTATCATGTCCTCTTTTAAGCATCTTAAAAAGCAGCATTTCCTCTCTGCACTTTCAGAACACTATCAGACAGTGAAAATAAGAAGTTCTCGCAGATTTTGAGAAGGTCAGGTTGTGGTAGTGACAAGAGGAGCGGCGGAGAGGGGTTTAGATAGATGACAGTTTTTAGCCGCGTGGACCTCATAAAACTGAATGTTGAGGACAATTATTGGTTTGATTTTAAAAGTGTCAATAGAAACGTATTCCATCAAATTAAATGTAAACTCCTTACATTATTGTCCTATTTGCTGTATACGTTTGAAGAATCTTAGAAAACAAATTGCACATCAAAATGCGAATTAGTTCTTGTCAACAAATACAGTCCACAGTTTGTTTAAATACTGTAATTGTATAATTTCTCATTTTTATAAAATACATTCCTTTCGTGGGAATATTGTTTTTTAATAATTGCATGTTTTTATAAAAGTCACGCCTCTCACCTGTGATGTCATCGCTCATGTGGTTGTTGTATAGTTTTTTCTTCCATTCATTACATTTATTTAGCGATGGGCTTTTCAAACTTTTTGTCAGCTTTAATACGCTTTAAACACATTTTCATGTTGATCTTAAACAACTCTTATCTGTTTTAAAATGATATTTTACAGTAGTATTTTACATAACTATTGTAATTTAACTTTTTTTACTGTATCAAGCCTCTGCAATTCCTTCACGGACCACCAGGGCTATGCGTACCCCTGTTTTAGCTAAACGGTTCAGAATCTGTTGATTCCAATGCTGTTTTTGTATGCATGAGAATTATCTCATAACTGTAACTTATGAGGTTCGTTTGGATTTGAAGGCTTTAAACAGATTATTCGGTAAACACTTTACAATACGATGCTATTTGTTAACAACTATAGTTAATGCATTTGCTAACATGACATAACAATGAACGATACTTCTACAGAATTTATTCATATTAACTCATGTTAATTTCATCATTTTCTAATACATTATTAAAATCAAATGTTGTCGTTGTTAACATTAGTTAATGCACCATTGACAATTAATAAATGCTGAAAAACGAAATTGTTCATTGTTAGCTAATGTTAACTAATAGCACCTTATTGCAAAGTGTTACCGTTTCTTCTTCTCTTCTCTGCACTGTTGTATTTTTTGTTCTGCTTTCTTTCCCTCACACTTTTTTATTATTGTGCATCTGTGTCACCTCCATCAGAGCAGTTCCTGCTTTATGATTTGCTTCCAGAGAAAGTGTTACAAATTAGGTTCACGATGGAGGATCTTGTCACGCAAACTCTGCGGGTGACTGGTTGGGCTTGTTTCTTTTCAAAACTGTGATGGCAAACAGTCCTTAAGCTCCTCGGGTTTCACTACGACCCTTTCATAAAAGTCAAGGCAGTGAGATGACCACCAGCAGAAGCTTGTACATGTCTTGCACTGCTAGACTGTAAACATGTTGCGGAGGTCTTACTTGTTTAATGGTAATTTGATTGTATTGCAATCTATTTTTATTGGAAATGAAAACCAATGTATGTTTGTAATGATAGCAGAGAAGACAAATTGCAGACTTAAACAAATATCTAGAATTTAAATTTTATCATGAAGCAGGAAATCTGTTTAAATTAAGTTAACATTGGCTTAAATACATTACAGCGATGGGCCTTATTTTTTTTATAAGAATATGCATTTTCTTTATTAAAAGTAAGTATAAATATATATTTTATTCCTGATGGGCTTTGTAAGACTAACACACTTCATGACGTCCCACGTGTAATAAGCACGCAGGAATATTCTGCTGACCGTTGGGTTTCCAAAAGTTGCCTTCCAGATAATAGGCTTTGAAGATTTTTTAAATAAATTATTAGAATATGACACGTCTTGTATTCAATCTAAAATAAGCCTTAGGGGAATTTATGTTTAGTAATCATTTCTTTTTGACAGACAGTGAACCCAAGTCATTAGGGTTTTAAAGAATTGACATTATAGACGTAGACAGTAGAGAAAGTGTTCCAGAGGTGACATTTACACAGGCTGTACCCGGACCACCAGAGTCTTCTTTTGTCTTCTTTAATGTTTCAACAAGACCTCCAGGGAGACCATGGCTCAGTTTCAAACCCTAGTGAACTACCCAACCTCAACACAGCATACTAACACATCAGGCACGCCCCCGACGTAAAGCCTTTTAATTACGCTGCCAACTACGACACCTACTTTTGTCCGAACATGTATAACTCACAAATTAGACGCTCCCATGATGCTCTGCGGCAAGCGCGGAGACAAAAATCTAAGAGGGAGAAAAGTGAGTGAATTGTTAATTACAAATTTACATCAAATTCATTGAATACCAAAGGTGTCAAAAATCAGTTACAACTAATTGAAAATTGTTTTATTCAGTGTTGTACCCAATTTCTTCGGTGTGCGATGCAACTAAATGAAATGGGGAATCATGTGTATGATCTAATTCATTATCAGATCGATTTAAACTTAAAGGGACAGTTCGCCCTAACAAATTGACATTCTTGAACACAAAAAGAATGTATTCTGAAAAATGTTTGTAATCAAACAATATTGACCCCCACTGACTTCCATTAACACAAAACCACTGTGACATTTCTCAAAATATCTTCTTTTGTGTTCCACGGATGAAAATTGGCACTTTCACATCATATGAATGAACACATCTCAATAAAAAGTTGTGTTGTCCTGTGAGATTAAGTTCTGTCATGGCAACTCTTGGAGGAATACGCAAGGTAGTGAACATGACAGTGTATTTGGTCTTGGCGGAAAAGATCTGCTATGCTGCTGCGGCGTAGCAAGTACGAAGACTTGCAACCGCCAATATATCCACAACATGCTGCTGTGTGCATAAAAGGAATGCTGCACATATAACATATATGAATAAACCCTGCATAGCTTACGTGATCACATTGTAACAGATCTGTACCAGTGGAGCTGGGGAAGGAGGTGGGTTTCTGAAATGCTCTGCACGGTTACAACAATTACTAGCCAAGATTTAAACGTAGAACAGCAAGCTCATTGGCTGCTGATACAGAAGGAACCAATCAGCTGCGCCTTGGAGTAAAGTTATTATGTCAGATTGGTTTAGACTTTAGGACTGCGCTGTCTATTTTATGTATTCGTGCCAAAACTTTCTCTGTCATTTATTAGAAACAGGGACCTTATGGGAATATCCACTAAAAACGGGGGCGTCTTGTGACCCCGCAGAAGGCATATCTTTGGAACAGAGCCCAAATTAACATGTCACTTCAGTACTTGCCTTTTTAGACTCTTTTTTTAAGAGAGATGAGGCGATATAAAAAGGAAGCATAATCTGTCTGAGTCATCCTGATCCATCACAAAGAGAAGATTTGGCCTGAATAACTTTGCAACAAAACAGTCTCCCCCGCTCATTCGAAACAGCGCTTGTTAGGTTAAGCGCATTAAAGGAAGATTGATGAGTGTGCTCTCGGCACATGGTACGAGAGAGCATCGGGTCTGCGTTTCGTCTGGAGTGGCAGACCAATCACTTGATTTTTTTTCTCTTCGCCGCATTGATCCTTGCCCAGTGTAATGACCCTGAGTTATTGTGATGCACAGAAAATAGCTGTGTTGGATGGAGGGGCGGTCCTGCACATGCATCTTTCAGAATCACAGCTGCTTATCATTCTTTTGATGTTTGAGGTGGATGACCTCAGTGTCCCGCAAGTAATGGAGGACATTGCATTGATACGCACAAGCACACACACAGACACAGAACATTGAGGCATGAACAAAAAAATATATAGAACAACAGGAGTAGATAAATTGCAAACCGCCGCCTTATTTCAATAGAGGCTAGTATGGCTCGTATAGCTTAACATTCAATTCAGTGTGTATGTAGGGGAATATTTTATACCTTCACTGCATTCAGGAGGAGTTTGCTGGAATGATTCTAATGCATGATTAATGGATGATTGTGTTTTCAGAGGGTAGGCTAAAACAGTACGAGGGTGTATGAGCTGTGTGTTCCAAATTCACAAGGTCATTTGTGAAATTTTTTCTGAAATATAACAAAAGAAGGTAGAAACCTTCCAGGTAAATCCATTTTTGACCCTCAAATTATTGTTTCTGTACCTTTAATTAATGCATTTATTTATTTTTGTTATGGTGTCTCTGTCCTTATCAGCTCATTTTTTTGCAGTTCCATTAAAGGTCCAGTGTATCATCACCCACCCCCCCCCCCCTTTCGAAGATTTGGCGAAGCACTTTGGTGGCTGACACAGAACTAAGATGTTGTCACGTTTTTGCTTCTTTGCCGAAGGAGATAACGTATTTACGAAGTGTGCTCTGTAGAGCAGTTTGTTCGTTTAGGGCTACTTTAGATACAACATGCCGAATTCCATTTCAAGGGGACCTGCGGTGTATATATATGAAAATAGCTCATTCTAAGGTAATAAAAACATATTGCTTCATTACGTAAGGTCTTAATACACCTCTGAAGACACAGTTATAACTTTCCGACTCCTTCATAGACAGCAACACAACATCCAATGAAAACACGAAATGTTATCATCCATGTGAGTTATCCGAAAGGTCACTGACTTTATCAAAACTTAATTTCTTAATTTGTGTTCTGAAGATGAAGTGAGGTCTTAAAGCTGTGGAACAACTTGAGGATGAGTAATTCATGACAGACTTTTCATTCTTTGGTGAACTATACGGTTAAAACACAATGTGCTGTCACTGTTGTCCTGTTTGTGTGGACCACTGACAACTATTCTGAAGCAAGAGTTTCAGGATATGCTACATAACACAAACCACTGTTGTTGCTCAAAAACTCAACTATTTTTCATCAGATGAACTCAACATAACAAATAAAAACATTGGGAAGCTGAGTACACTCACCCCTGAAGTCATTTGCTGCATAAACTCAGTCAGTGTCTCTCCAACACTATTCTTGGACTTGAAGATTGTGAAGAGCGTGGTGTGTAGCGATCCAATGCATCAGAAAATTCATGCTGCAGGTTCGTCGTGGTTTTTCTTTGTAACTCTGCAAAGACCTTCAACAAAATTATAAATATTTTTGAAAAACAGTTAAAATACCTTTACATATGTTAATATCACTGTTCATTGACAAACTTAGTTTATAATTGTGTGAAAACTCAGCAAATAAATACTGCACTACAAAGTGTTCATTTAGAATCACTAAACATAGTTAAACAAAGTTTGTATGACACTAAAATTGCATTTTGAAAAATAAATACCCAAAAGTGATATCACAAGTGTCCTGATGGAACAGTAATAGGTTCGGTGAAAAAACTTAAGACCCATTAAACGGTTTTGATGAAATTCGTGATCTGTGTCTCTTCACTTCGTGCGTGGAGATGTGGGCAGAAAGAAGAGACAAGGACTCGCATAAAATAATGGATTATATTTCAGTTTAAATCTATTGGTCTGACAGATATGCATTTATTTTGAAATTTACCCACAGCCAAAATCAATTTTTTGTGTCAACTTGAGATAAAGTAGATTCCAACATTTAAAAATGTAGACGTTTTTTATACAATCCAGGGACCATGGTGGGACAAGATCAAAATATAATAAAAAATTATAATAGTTTCCAATTAGTCAATACATTCAGGGACATTTATTGCTTGCTTGACAACTTACTGTGTCATTCAGTCTGACTACATCCCCAGCTTCAGCAACATCCTCCATCGCCATATAATCCCAGCGCAAATTTGGAATTTTAACTACTGCTCATGGTCTGATCTTTATTGCTGCTGTTGCGTCTTCTCTTTTCTGCTCGTAGAAAAAATCTGATCTCCTCTGCTCTCACCTGTGCAACAAACTTGATTGTTTTAAGTTAATGTCACTCAAAGTAACTCTACAATTGTGTGTAACAATAAAAGAAAGTAAAAAGTATATCATTTGACTTATGATTAGAGCTTACTTATTTTATGTATGTCAAGACACCAAAAGATGTGCATAAATGTAAATGTTAGCCCTGTTTTATTAATGAACTTGAGCCTTTTTATGCATCCATTAAGGTGTGAGTGTTTTGAATATAGTCCATCGGGTGGCAAGGTGACTGAATCGTCTAGTTTGGCAATAAATGCGACGGAGACCTTCGCTATTCACTCCGACCAGCGTTACAAGCGCTTGTCAGACGCACTCATTTGAATTGATTTATCTGCAGTGCACATATACACAGTCAGCTCTATTCGTCTTGCTTTGGACTGCAACTTTACTCACTGCATCACCTCGTGCCGTGAAAGAAAATCAATTGTTATTTGTTATAAATATATTTATATATTTTCCACCTGTCCTTTTTCGAATGACGAAATCAAGCTGTGAAGTACCCGTTGACTTTAGTTAGATTATGGTAATACTGGATTGAATTTTACAGACTGAAACAGATTTAATTTAGAGCTGTTGAGTAAGTAATGAGGGACATTAGTGTTGGCATTTGCAGTAAGTGTTTGTTTATTGTATAACGCACTGACTGCATGCTATTATGTGAAGGATTTGTACTCATGTTTTTGTACTCATACATTTTTTTTCCCCATAAGCATTTGCTTATATGATTGTTAAAGGTCAAGTGCATGAAATTAAGCAGCATCTAGTGGTGAGGTTGTGAATTGCAACCAACGGCTCGACCCACCCCTTCCTTTCGAAGCACTACTGTGGCTGACATAGGACTAAGATGTCGTCATGTTTTCGCTTCTTTGCAGAATGAGATAACATACTTGCGAAAGCGCTACGTAGAGTAGTTTGTCCGTTTAGGGCCACTGTAGGAACAACATGGAGAATTCAATGAAGGGGACCCGTGGTGTATGTAGATAGAAATAACTCATTCTAAGGTAATAAAACCTAATGCTTCATTATGTATACATCTCTGAACACACCGTTGTGTATAAAATATTGCATTTAGATCAATAGATCAATAGATCCTCCAAAAATTACGCACAGCACCTTTAAGTCTACAATCTGTTACCTTTGCCTCTCTATCGCCATCTCTATTTGAAACATACAATTGCAGGCGACTTTAAGTAGTTATCTTTACGTAGGTCAACTAACCTCGAGTTAAGTCGTCTTCACACTAGATTTTTCGTTCCATCGACTTCCATTCATATGCATGCGGATGTTATTCATACATTTTCGTAAGATTTGCTTATGCATCAGTGCCGTTAGATTTGGAGGTGGGGTAAGGACAGCGTATTCAACATTGCGTTTTTCTAAAATGCTTTTTCTATCCTAAGGCTGAATATAAATAAAAATAACACTTTACAATCTGAGTTTTTGTGCAAAACGATTTATGGCGCTGTTCAAATGGCAAATACTCCACTGGCTGTAAAGCAAGGCACTAACTACCAGCTCTCAGCTTTGAAATTTTGAGACACACACACAAACACGCACACACACACACACACACAGTGTGAAGTGGGGTTACCCATGGACTGGCAGTGGTCCGTGTGGACTGCAGCACAGTTTGTTAGGACTGCGTGGGTGCGCTCCATTACTTACACTGGATGCCTTATCTCTTCATTTAAACCCAGAGGAATTACAGAGCCAGAGAAAGCAGAGAAAGAGAGACTGAGTGAAAGAGATATTAGATAAGAGATTTCGCATCGGAACGAGACAGAACTACAGCATGAGGGCGGTGTTTGAAAACAAGTCTGTTCACAGGAAACAAAGCACGCATGCATCTTTCTGATTTAGTGGTTTTGAACAATACTGCATTGAGCGGGGAAACATGAAATTTGTGCTGATTTTGAAGCACCAGGGTCAAAAAATTAGCAAAAATATAAATGTGGGAATGGGAAAGAAATGTCATAGAGTCCTGAATATCATAGAGACTTTTTTGTCTCTATGAAATTTGATTTAAGCCATTAAGTAACGAGCGATAACCAACAGTCACTTAGCAACCTCATAGCAACGGCCTGGCATCATGGTGCCACCTTTTCGTTATGGATAAGCAGCACTCATACTTTCTTTCGAAAATAAACCATCGAGTCAATTCTCATATTTATCCATTCCTTGCATAATGTATATTTTATCAAATCTGTGTCAGCCAGCAATGGTGTTTGGCGAGAGGTGCCAGGCCTTGTTTTTCAATAAGATGCTAAGCAAGACCCGGTGATTGACAGGGGAAGGTAGCTCTCTTCAGCTGGACAGGTATATCATCAGCTTCCTGTCAGGGAGGAAGTCCCTCGCTGTCCTGCTGCGTGCACAGATGCCTATTACCTCAGTTATGGCTGGATGTCAGGTTGAGAATGGGCACTTTTACGCACACGGCGGGCTTGAAACTGTGCCGAACAGCCTTTTGAATGCCGGGGCAAGATGCAACAATAGAATCTTTTATTGGAAATTCACTTTTGCGATTCAGTTGAAAGAAGTGTTGGTGCTTGCTCTTTTCTGTCTGTCACCTTCTCTTTTATCCGTGGAATGCTGTGTTCTGCGTAAACCTTCCCCGGTGGCATTCGGGTCACTTTTGGGTTAATAAATCCACTTCTTGTCGTTCAGTCACTTGCCTGAAGCTGTCAATCAAAGACGCGCAGCCCGAGCTGAAATCTGGGCTGGCAACCATCATGTTTTGAATTGGACAAAGCACTGTCAGCAACCACACTTTCTCCTCGGCTTATGTTTTTTCTAATGTTGATGATATATAAGGCAAATGTCAGTCAAGACTTTTTTAACCCACGCGAACACGAGGAGTACAAGATCGAGCGGAACGCTAAAGAGATTTTGGTGGGAGAGAATGACAGCAGTTCTGTATCTTGTCATCACCTTGTTGGCAAACTCACCAGCTGTGCAGATTCAGCTACAGAGAGCCAGCAAAATGATATCAAACGCTTTATGTGTGGGCTGAGCACTACAAAAATGTCACCGCAGCTCTCATTCAGCTATTCTTCTACTTGGTGCCCGCTCGGTTTGATTGCTTGCTTTCCAGTCTGGATCCATCCTGTTTGTTTGATCTCGCTTTTTGCTTTTTTCGGCCAGCTTGTTGCATATGCATCCTCGGCATACTATAGTTTCCAACAGGTTCCAAAAGGCTACAGGTGAGCGCACAAATTCAAATGATTCGTAATTTCCAGCCATGCTGTACATATACAGTACATATCGTGATACCAGCTAGAGTTTTCGGCACTTGTTATATTCGTGATGTGGTTGGTAGTATAGGAACATAGATAGCCCAGAGGTCTCCGAGGATGGGCTTGATTCTAGTTCCTTTCATAAAGGGAATTGGACGTCTCTACCTCGATCTGTTTGGACCGGTGACTGAGTCAAGGGAGGCGTGTTCAATACTTCATTTCAATACCTCAATACATGCTGGCTTAATTTCCCCGGAGCACCAGAGAACCAGGGCCTGGCTTTTCCAATCTCATCCCCAGCAATGGGACGACTTCCCCGGGCCACCGCAGACACGGTCTCTGCCGCTCATCAGCTCTGGCCAGGGCAATTACGTTACAGTCGGGCGGGCACAGACACTGTGATTGAGGGATTGGGACCTGTGCGCTACTTAGGTGTCTGGGAAGTTGCCTGACTTTAATTTGTTTTGTCACAGCCTAATTTTGTTTGCTGTATTGATGATCGGGTATGAGAGAGGATTAGATTCAAACTAGAGGATGCAAATGAACGCCTTCGGATGCCCTAAAATGCCCAACATCACATTAACATTTAAGTAAATTATTTGTGCGTGCGTTTGGCAGAAATCTGACTGATCTTCAAGAGCTTCTGTGTGAGGTTGTAACCCGCGCCATCACTCTGATTAAAGCACACATTTCCAACTGTTTGCTTGTATGTTATTTGTGACGTTTGAGCGAGAGAATATGCTACAGACAGGACCGTGATGACTCAAAAGAGTTAATGTAGATAAACTGCATTAATTACGAATCTCAGAATGACAAATGGCTTCTGTCACGTAATGAAAAATTGGCAACGCTCTGAGTTTCATTAATGCTGTGCTATTTAAAGCAGTCCAGAAAGTAAAATGCAAATCTAAACATTTTAACACATATCCACTGAGGCATGTATATCACACATCTATGATAAAAAGATAAAAATGAAAATGACAAGGTGTCTGTTATATACTGGATCTTGATATTTTTTATTAAAATGCGCCATCATGTATAATTAACAGGGTTCCCACGGGTCATGGGATTTTTGGAATATCATGGAATTTTACAAGGTCTATTCCAGACATTGAAAGTCATGGAATTTTTTCTTTTTTGTCAAAGTCATGGAACATCAGTGATTTTTGTTTATCAAGTTAAATGTTAGTTTCCATTTATCAAAATGTTAGTTTTCTATGCTGTATTTTTTATCGTGTCTTTAACACAAATTTTATTTCCATCCCGCTTGGCACCTTCCAATCACTAAAGTCAAATGCACACACCTGAACCTCCAAACTGAGGCAAAATGCCAGGAAAATTTACATTTCAAGAGCTTTGGTTAAAAAAACGACCACTTCAAAGACTGAGTTTCATCCATTATAGGTCATGCAAATTCAGCATTTTAGTCAGTGAAAGTCAGGGAAAAGTCAGGGAATTTGACATTTGGCTTAGAGTAGGAACACTGAATTAGAAAAAAGCACTGGCACACAGGCGGAGAAAGATATATTAAAATGCATTACAATAAGTTACAAATGGATACGATTCCAGGCTTTGTCTAGTTCCCTCTGACACGTTCCAGTATATCATAAACACACATTTGGGCGATAGCAGTAATCTACTAATCACCGGGACACTGATGTCTCAATTACCTGCGACACGAGTACAAGGTCACGTATTAAAACCCAGCAGGGATTTATCAGCGACGACTCCGTACAACGCACCATGACCGATATGTTTCCCGTATCATTTGTTTTGTTTATCGATGTAGCTGTTTGGAAGTACAGTGGCGTTATGAAAAATGCACCTGTGCTCCCTTTGAAGAACACAATGAATTTATTGAGCAGCCGATTCTTGTAAAGCAAGTAAGCAGCCGTATTGACGAAAAGCGCGGGGCAGCTATTTCTGGTCCTGCGAGTGCGCCTCAGATTTATTTGAATCTCTGTCGAGATAATGTTCCAATGAACCACATCAGGAATAAAATCTGTATTGAAACTTGCGCTTCTCTAGCTAAAATCACGTAAACAAAACGAATTTGTCAGGTTCGTCCAGCTACTGCACATTACAAAGTAAACAAACATGTGAATGGCTGTATTAACTAAAAGGCGTGGCTTTTAAAGTCTAGTCTTGTAGAGCATTTCCACAATTCCTCTTTGAAATAAGTTCATTTTACACCTGTAAGGTGACACTATAGCCGCCATAAATGCGTGAGCGTTTCGTCTACTCCCCCTAATGTGTCGGATGATGAGTGGTCAGTTTTATCCTTTAGTTTGATGCATTCAGCTGTTTTGTGTGAGATATGCAGAAAGACTGTTTTGTCTGCTAAAGCACTAATCATGCATGCAGCGCCGGAGCCATTAATTGAGATTTAATGGTATACAATTAACTGATTGTATGTCGCTGGATGTGGGTGTCGACTAGTGTGGCATCCCTTCATTTTTACACGCATTTCCCAACAGCAAAATAATGGCATGGAAATGAATCTCTTTTAATTAGGGCATTGAAGAAGGGTGTGTCAAAGAATTAAGCCTTTGGACTTAGTGAAATGTTAAAAAGTAAAAACCTGTGTTGCATTGTGTTTTTTCGGGTACCATGATGAAATTAGGCAGTAAAATCCATTTTGGTTCAAAATTGAATTGAATCGAATTAAATGTATTTATTTTTAGCTGATGTACAGACACGTGACATGCAATATCTATTTATTGCAACCCAGCATTTACTGTAGAACTGACTGACCTATGAAGGCTTTTTCTGCATTACAGAGATACTCCACCCAAATATGAAAATTCTGTCATGAATTACTCAACCTCAACTTCCAGACCTGTAGAAATTAATACTTTCGGCTAAACACAAAGATATTTGGAAGAATGTGAGCAACTGACAGTTCTTGGGCATCATTGACTACTATAGTTGGGAAAATGATTGTATATATTTGTTTTTGTTCTGTTGAATACAAAAGAAGAATTTAGAAAAGCAGACACTTCTTGGGCATTTCTGACTACCACTACTACCAACATTTTTGGTAGCAGAGAAAAGTGACCTTTTGTACAGAGACATTCAATTGGTCAATGTCACAAATTTGCTTAATTTAATTTGTGAGTTAGAAAATGGGTTATTGGCCAAAATCCTGTATATGTACCAAATCCTGAACAGATCTATATGGGGGGAAAATCACAGATTTTTCATGTATTCTCAAACTGTTGATTTCCACATACAGTCATCTGAAATAATGATGAAAGGTCTTTGCCCAAACATGTATGGAAGGAGAGATGTAGGCTCATCTAGACTCATCTGTGTTTACAGTCTCACACATGGTCGTAGAAGGATCCTTGATGACATCACAGCTTCAAAGCAAACAGAATCATGCCACACACACATACACGCGCTAACATTCGCCTGATCCCCGTCACAGTATGAATAGTGGGTGGAGAGGCCAGGTGGATACACACAAAGTAATGAAATGAAATGACGGCCCTCCAGAAAGAGTAGACCAAAAAAATAAAAAGACGCAGAAAAAAGAGGGCAGATTTGGGCTGGCCAGGAAATTGAAGCCATTGCAAGCAAATTGAGTTCAAGTCCTTTCGAAAGGAGAGAGCACACCAATCAATTTGGCCGCTGCCAGGCGGTTGTGGGGTGGCGGAGCATCCGTTAACTAGGGTGGATGAAAGGGGGGGGTGTGGGGATAGCGGGCGGAGGAGATGCTAGCTGTTCTTCACAAAACATGCATGTACATAATACACCGCCAGAAAAAGACTCGGTGGCGTTTCCAGCATTGGAATTCAGCGTAGCGTCTGCGTAGGTGTCAAAAAACACGGATGCTTCCTCCAACAAAGATTGAGAGAAAGTGCAGCATCAGCGTTTGAGCGTGAAGATCAACGCTTTTCTTTTGCACGCAAAGAGGAGGTGTGTACAAAAACTCTCTTTTCCGCTTATCCAGTGAAGATCTGATCTTGGAAACGTGTTGAGCGAGAATCTGAATGTTGGAGTTGGCTTTGTGAGCTGGATGAAACAATTCTTTGAATTAGAATTTAAAGTTTGACATGTATGATAACAAAATGTATTCAAAATGTAATCACACTTACATTTACGCATCCAAAGAGAGACTGTACTACCTGAAATACATTTTATATGTGTGGTTCCTTGTTAACCCAATACTTTATCTATTGAACTAAATGAATACTAAAATTTGTTTTAAATCATATACATGCATAAAGAACAAAACACTTTGTAATTTCATTCACCCGGTTTGCTACCACACATCAAAATTAAGCAGGGAACACTTTTTAGATTCAGTACCAGATTTCCCCCCGTACATCGCACCACCTCAGTTTCGCTTCCGCCGCAAAGATCTCTCCTCCCGCTAGTTCTTGGACACTGACACAACATCTCTGCTAATTGCGCCGGTTGCTCAGCAGGGCTGTTGAGACCGAGGCAAGGTTGACGTTGGGTGGAATCATAACCCCCCAAGGCCTTATTAACTCTGTTGGTTCCCCAATTAATCCATTAAGTTGTTTTGGCTTGGTTGCAGAGGCCCCAGGCACAATTTTATATACCGATACGCAGCAGCATTAGACGCTAAGATGCTCGCGAAGGGCATTAACCGCATGATATAGCGTGTGATTTTAAGATTTTGTGTTTTATGTTTCTTAGCATGATGTCTTAATTGTTTATGGGTCTTTTTCCGTAGCGACACAGGCTCGTGCATTAAGGGCGCCGGACCTTTAATGAGGTCTCTTAAAATTGGAGCCATAATGAGCTGTGAAGTTTAATGATTTTAATTAGGTCTCGTGTAACCTGGGTTGATGAGAATAAGAGACAATTATCAAGAACACAGGCACACTGAATGTAATTATGAACATTTATAAACTACTATTAAATGTTTTAGCAGGAGCATCTGAATCTGAGACGATGAAATGGGAATAGGCTTTGAAAAGAGTGATGTGAATGCGGCGAGTTAAAGCTTGAAACTGAACTTTTCCTTCATTGTATAAGGT
This sequence comes from Barbatula barbatula, assembly GCF_947034865.1. NCBI lineage: Eukaryota > Metazoa > Chordata > Actinopteri > Cypriniformes > Nemacheilidae > Barbatula > Barbatula barbatula. Next base: position 4,195,054 of record NC_136770.1, on the reverse strand, counting down.
ATGCATATTGATCTGAATCGATATATGATCAATATTGATCAATATATGATCTGCAAAGATTGGTGTATCACAAGATGGAGATGTGAATTTCTGTCCAGAATGAACTCTTAAACAAACTACAAGATGCTTTATAGCGATGATATAAAAGAACCAGTTCGGTTCCCCAACGAACCATTTTCTCAAAAGTTCTTATATGAACCGTTTCTTTCTTTCTCTGTCATTGTCTGAAGAACTTTTTTCCAATACAAAGAACTTTTTTCTTTATAGAGTCATTCAGCCAAAGATGATTCTTCTTTGGCTCTTTCAAGAGCGCTAAGAGTAAAATGTTGAAAAGAAATACTGTTCTTCTTTTTTGACAAATCTTTGCACTATGAAAACATACTGTATCTTGGTCAAGGTGAGGTGCGGCGAACACCTGTTTTGTGATCATAGATGCAGAGTGGCAAACAAAAGTTAGTGAAAGGATCAAAAATGGAAGTGAAAAAATTCATTACGATTGTTTTCAGATCAAAACACTTTACTAACCTACGGTGAGGGGACTCTAGGTAAGTGTTAAAAAACTTAAAATATACCGTAGTATATAATGAAATGACCTTTTTAAAACTCATCTGGTTTGTTATTTGTTTGAGAACTTTTAACGGTCCCTTGTTTTTTATTACTTTATGCAGAGTAATTTTTAGTACGTTATAACTTTACTGCCTCCAACAACAAAAGTGACTATGATTATACCATATAACAGACTATATTAGATTAGGGTACATCTGCGTACTGCGTGTGTGTGAATCGGAAATCTTCAACTGATCTCAAGCAAGCATAAAGCTGAGATGTTTTGGTACTCCGAAATCAGGTCCTGAACCCAAATGAGTCATCTGACCTCTAAAAAAATCTTTTAGCACCATTAACATTTGAAACACACCTAATGACATGTTAGAAAAACTAGCAGCGGAATCCACTCAGTCCATTTAGTCTCTGTAATTAGCACTTGGCCATTTTTGCACATAAATGGTCGTTCGTGTTTTCTGGACTGTGTCACGTTTATTTTTTGCAATCGCTATTGGCTTTCAAAGTCAGTGATGCAAGAGAAACTATGGCTATTAAATGCCTGACAGCCTCTAATTTCCATTAGAGATATTTGTGTTGATCAGAAAAAGAGTTTGAACGCAATATATTTGGTGTGTTTAATGCTCATGTCTTAAAATGCAAATGGATGCATGTGTGGCTTTGTTTTCATTGTGTTTACGGTGTTGAGTTGTTTATTACTCTGTTTTAATGCCTTTGATGAATCTCCAGTGTCATGCTGAATTCATAAATATTTGTGAATTGTTTTTGATGAGAAAGAGTGGGTGATGGGAAATAATATATTGACTATAAATATTGTTGATCGGTGCAGCTCTTTGCAATAAATCAGTCGACTTGCTTGGCACAGCTGACCGAATCATACTGAAGAATCATCAGGCTGAATCATGAACTAAATCGCTCTGATGAATCACTTCCTGTGTTAACATCAGTTAATGTGACTGTGTCCTGTGATTTTTTTAAGCGATTTCCACATTTCAGAAATCTAAATGCAAAAATGTAAAGCAGTCTAATTTCTGATTGGTTGTTTATAGGACACAACGGATTTAAAGTAGGGAAGTCAAAAGGAATCGGGCCAACGGCTTTTTCGGTTTCCCACCTGCATTGTTTTATTATGAGGACGGACTGTGTTGCAGGTCATTAGTGAATAAATGTTTTTTTTGTGTGTGCATTTCTAATAGTGCATTGAAAAATACCATGAGTTCTGTTGTTATAAGTGGTATTTAATTTTTGTTGGTAGAAATACTCTTTAGGGCCAGTTGCAGGGCTGGGGATGTTGGTGCCCCCTGCTGAAAAATATGGGAAGCATGGATTTAATGTCCTCCATTAATTCATAGAGAACAAGGGGTCTGTGTGCTGCGAAGACAACAGACCGATGGTGTTCCCACATCATCCATTTCCTGTTTATTATCTTGCCCTCCAATGCTTGAAAATGAATATAATTGCAATGCATAGACCAGTATGTAGAAGCACGCTCTCTCTCTCTCTCTCTCTCTCTCTCTCTCTCTCTCCCTCACACACACAAACACGCAGCGCAGACGCATGGCAACCGCGGTATCGTGTCACACACGGTGGGTTTGAGGGAAATTTGCTGGCTGCTTGGCAACCAAACAAATGGAGAAATTGGTCTGGGCAATTTTTCTTTTCCAGATGATTAGGTTCAACAGAAATTATGGTTGCTAAGATCATTGACCATAAAATTAATTATTAAGCTGGGAATAAATTGCATTTCTAATGCTGCTAAGCAGTTTTCCCTACGCTTTACCATAGCTTATCTATAGTATGTTGTTTATTTTTGGTCGATTTATGTCATGGAGGATATTAGTGAAAAGCATGTCCCAGAGTAATAACATGCACTATTTCAGATCTGACAGTAATGTGGGTATTTACCTTGAACACCGTGGCTTGAGGATGGTGACGTGGTGAGGGCTGTGTATCGGACGAATATCCATTACTTGCGTCAGTGCACGTTTACGCCGTCAACCTTCTCATTTTTTATCCCGCAGACTTGCAAATATTGGATCTCATTACAAAACACTAGAAATGAGATCAGATTTGGCTTTCAATGTGGGTCACTTTGTTTCTAATCTGATGCATATCTGACAGCTGGTCATATGAACGCTTGTATTTGATTCATAGATTAGATTATGATTTTAATCATTGTTGCAGGGCAGAGTGACTGAATTCATGTGAATCTTGAAAGAAGAACATTGGAAAGTGAGCGAGAGCTAATAATATCACGTTTCTCATTTAGAAATGAAACTGCCCATTCACTTTTCAAAAAGACATGCAACATAATTGAATTGGGCTTATCAACTTTCTGTAAACATTCTGTAATGTCTAAAGTAACTCCAAGTACCCAGTGGAATGTGTACATTTTGCAATAACACGAAAACAGTCTGAGACGCCACCATGCGTTTCATCTTTTCTCAATCCATGTTTTATTCAGTCTTTGGCAGAAAAAACTGCACTGTTGTAGCTTAACTGGTTGAGCATGACCAAGGTCAGGGTTCAAATCCCAATGCTTGAATGTAAATAAAAGCCCAACGCACCAGTGTTATCCGCAATGCATAGGAAAATTGCATGTTTTGCTTTAGCATAGGGTATATTTGTGAACCTACATAATAACAGCGAACGTTTTTCTCTGCTTTTAAAGCATGACACTATTCCCACCGCATCTCAGTGCTTTGCTTATTTTCTGTCAGCGCATTCTCTCTCTATAGGTCATTCCCATCCATATGCATGTGCCGTTGCCTGCACGCCGGGCCTCTTCACGGCACGTGCCGGTTGGCCGGCCCTGTGACGAATTTCCACTTCAACACTGCAGAGTCGCCTGTCTGCGCATGAACTGCGCTGGCTGCGTAACCTAAGCTCCGGCTGAGAAATATAATGTTATTTTTCTCCACCTGCTGCCGTAAAGCCCTCACGCCACCATGATGATGAAGGGATGCTGTTATGGTTGAAAACTGCAGTCGGATTGACGTTCTGAATAATTCAGGGATTTGCCTGGTAAACGCAACGTTGGGTCGAAACATGGGAGCCGGGTACACGGTGGGTGTCGCCAGTGTAATTGGTTTAGCGAAATGTTTTATGCCGTCTCAGGATTGCAGACATTAGGGGCCGCGTGAATGCAGGAGAGAAAGCAACACATGTTAACTTCTGACAGTCTATCCAAACGGTATTAGTGTTCGATCCCTGTGATTAGAGTTGTGGTGAGCTGCGCTTCTCGGCGTACGCCGTGGAAAGGGTAGCGGGATGCAGATTACACTTATGATACGTGCGCAGAGGTGTCCAACGCGCTAGCGTGTGCCGATTTGCCGGGAGCTGTGTGTACACGATCTATCCATACAAATGACTCATTCCGGTTTGCCTCCCTAATAGGTAGGCAGATGTGCCGGCCGGCCCCCCGCCCCCGCTCCGTGATGCTGGAAGCGAGGAGGAAACTGGGTAGACAGCCAAGAAAAGCAGCAGTTTGTCAATGCTAATCCTATACGATGGTCTATGTGACGTGTTGCAAATGTTCGGCTGTCAATAGCAATATAATTGAGCTTTCTTTCAATCTCGGCCTCGCCAGGTTGCCGCGGCTGTTCAGGTTCCCCGCGTCGCTGTCGGGCCTGCGCGCGAGCCAGGGAATTAGGGAAGGCGATGCGATCCTGCTTTTCTGTAAGCAAATAGGTTGACCACCTGGCAACACTCACTGAACACTATGTGATCCTCCCATCGCTAGTGGAGACAGGCGCTTCGCAGTGAAAACGTGCCTCAAGCGTCTTTTCCTTCGCGCATATTTTGGGCTTATATACACTTTGCTGGTGAGCCTTTTGTAGACTCTGTTTGGCTGGGTCGGTCTGCACTTCTGACTTGGAATCGCCGGAGTGGTGACATTTGGTGGACGTGTCATCCCCAGTGTCAAGATCCATTTTCATCATGTTGTATTTCTTTTCGTGGCTGCCTTTCCACCTCTCCCTCGCTCTCTCATCCTCTTCACGAATTCCCTTTCCATTAGACTGCCACCTGCCTGCCCTTTTCAGGTGCTGATGTTTTAGAAGGGTGGAGCTGGCCTGGTCGGGGCATGTTCTCATAAAGTTTCTAACTGAGGTTCTTCTCTCGAACCAAGCGCGGGGCACATCACAGAGCACGGCCAGAAGTGGAGTTCTACATGTAAAAAATCATTCTCAACAGAGAAATGTAATATTCTGAAATAATGTTTAAACCTCTTAAGACAGATCTGTGGGATGGCTTACTGTAAGTGATGATTTACTGTATGCTTGTAGAAGCCACAAATCTATGTCATGTAATAAATAAATAATGACAATTAAAATGGTATTATTTAGTACGGCTGCACGATATTGAAGAAAAATGTGATATGCGACACGTGTCTCTTGGTAAATCATGTGATGATGACACTTCAACATTGCAAATCAGTTTGAACTGAACTGAAAAGTAAAAATGATATAACCAACAAACATGTTTCACATTATTTGAGATTCTTCATCGTCACTCACATGCCCTCAAGTGCACATACTGTTAGGCAGAACATTTGCCAGTCTCCTTACTATCTTAACCGACCTAAAACTTAACTATACATAACTTTTTCTAGAAGTATTGATTTCATTCAGTTTTTGAAATCCATTGTAATGAGCACATTTGCAATATTTAGATCATATTTTTGTGCATTTTAAGTAAGTCATTGACATGCATACTTCTAATATAGTATGCAATCCTATGAGTAGTTTTACTTATATAAGATGCTTATAAGAATCGGTTTTGTCGTTCAGTCTTTATTCTGTTATGATTTTAATATAATTTTTGCATCACATAAAAAATATCTCGCTCATCTCTATGCAAAGCAAACAGGCCAGCCAGTTGGATTGCTAACCAAAGATTAACTAAATACACCCAGAATTAAGACCAAATTGTTTGTAAAGTGATTTTGTTTTATTTCCAAGCAGGCACACAAATATAGCATTGATAAAACGTTGACTCAGCCGGTCGAAACTCTTGTAAGGAGCAGAGGATGCTGTGAAAAGTAGAATCGTACAAGACCAAAGAGTCTTGTAAGAAAAGTCCTCTGCATTCAAGACAAGGCATGAGAAAAAGTCCTGACAAAACTCAGATATGTATTATGTGGTGGTCTGGAACGAAGACAGAACCTTAAAGTCCCTCAGGGACCCAATGTAAAAATTTCACAATGTGTCCGTGTGGATCTTGATCATTCCAAAGTATTTTCTCTCTGACCACCTCTCCTTGTGGTCCTGTTAAGAGCACAGAGGCGTGGAGGTCACCGTCTCACCGTCGTGTTCAAGAGCAAGGGTGGATGAGCGCATGCCAACCCTGCTTTCAAATGATGCCGTGTCATTTAAAAGAACTCCTGACATATCCTATCTGAATCTGCTTTGAGAGCGGAGGCTACACTTCAGACGGGAGAGAGAGAGAGAACCTCGACATTGTAAGGCGTTTAACCTCGGTAAAGAGGCCTTTGCGTTATTTCAGTCTAATATGAAATTGCCTCACGGCCCAGCTCTATGCTCGAAGAAAAAACAAGGAGAGATAGACAACACGGCAGACCTTTTTCCAACAGTCTGCCCTTTTCTTTGCTGAGGTGAGGTGTGGAATAGGAGGGAGGTGTTTGTTGTTGTCCTATGATGGGGTTATTTTGCCATGATAGCTTGATTTTCCAAACACCTGCACCCACCGTCTGTTTACCTTTAATAAGTCAGAGGCTGGGAAAAGTTGTTTGTGCTGGAGTATTGTTGATCGATTTTGAAGTAGATTGTTGGTTTTTGTCAAATCGAAAGGTCTCTGATGCAAGATGTGCTCACCTCAGAATGTTTCTAATGGAAAAAAGACTTGCTCTTAACAGCCCAATAGTTGTATTTTTGTTATTATTGGGGCTATAGTATTGTGTAGGATTATTGTAGTATAGTATTGTATTGGGTATATTAGGGTGGTATTGCATTTAAAATATTGTTTTACTAAAAAATATTTCAAGGCCTTTATATAAAACAAATATTCGATTTTTATATTCAATTTTTAAAACACATATTCATTTTTTTGATCAAGTGAAATCAAGAATGATTTTCAGTGTACGGTATATAGCTCCATGGACAATAATAAGAAGGGGTTATGATATAGTGATCTAGATCTCTTAAGCAGAGGAAAGCGGATCGGATGGTTGTGCCAAGACAGAAGTGGTCAGGAGCGTGGCGGCCATCTTTAGTGCATCTACAGTCCTACAGTTGATATAATTGAATTGAATCTCGAAGCATAATAGGTAAAATCACACAGGCGTAATGGCTTAAGGTAAAGAGGCACTGAAAAACCACTCACAACGATCACAGCCGTGAGTGTGTGAGAGAGAGAGACAGAGAGACAGAGAGACAGAGAGACAGAGACAGAGACAGAGAGAGAGAGAGAGAGAGAGAGAGAGAGAGAGAGAGAGAGAGAGAGAGAGAGAGGAAGTGTTGCCTGGCCTTTGTGCCTGCTGATGAAAATGAGTCAAGTGGCACTGCATCGATTTACATCTCATCTCTAAAAGACATTCTCATTGAGCAAATAAGCATTATTTCAACGGGTTTAGAGTTTTAAGCTCTCGAATCGCCCCTTATAAAGTATGCTCAAGCTCGGGCTGTTTTTTCCTCTGTCAATTTCACATTAACATTGCACATTGCTGTTTTGAACAAGACTCTTTCATATGGAAAATGACTACTTTCACAAAAAAAAAACTTTATTTAAAATAAGGGACTGTTACTTACAACATTTTTAACTGAAAGATGCGTTTTGTTTTCCTGTCTTAGGGTTAGTATTTTTCTACATTTGGTCGTCTTTCCCTCATGAATTCCCTTTATACATGTCTAGTTACTTGAAGAATTCACATAAGACAGTTGAATGCAAAAAGATATAGATAGAAGATATAGTCCCAGGCTATATGGTTGCTATTTGCCGGTTTTTGTCACCACAACTGTATCTTCTGTATTTTACCAAAGTAAGAATGCTGTATCAGAATCCAGAGTGAGCACTAAACATTAAAGCTGCAATAACACAGGCAGTTTCTGACAATCTCATATAAGTACCTATAGAGTAGTTTTGCATAATTCGTATCTTCGAAGAGTATTTAGTTTGATCACATAAAAGATAAAAGATAGATACAGCCGTACGATTATTTCTGGAAAAATACAACATGCGGCGGGAGGAACCAAATCACGAGCACACAATAGCCTGCCCCAGATATATGACTTATTTTCACTCATGTCCTGCATCTTTTAACGTGGGCGGCTCTTTCTTTCGCCTAGCCGTGCTTTTCCGGGAGAATTGCCCAATAAAAGGAATAGACTTTCCGAAACAAGTCGGAGTGCTGGGGGAGTGTATCGTGCACAGATATACACCAGACGTCCAACTCGTTTTTGACCATGTTAAGCATTTCATCCCCTGTTTAAAGAAGCAAAGATATGCATGCATACATATACTGTATAATATAGTTGAACAACGTACTTTGGAACGATGCTCTACCAACTTCAAATTCTTTTTTCTTAGCTAGAAGTAAAGTCAGGTTGTTAGTCACACCATACAGAAAGCACACACACACACACACACAGAAACGGACTGACTCACTCAGTGAAGCAGAGACTCTCTGCCTGGGTGAGGAGCTGTTAGCGTGTAGCTAATGCTTTGAGGCAGAACAGAGGAGGGTTCCCGAGGAACCCTTTACACCAGTGTGGAGGACAGCCTGGCCAACTCGCTGACTCTCTCAGCCGGATGCACGCAGTTGGGCTCGGCGCCAGGAAGAAAGAAAGCCACTATAGTGAGAACAAAGAGGTTGTTGGCAAAGAGAAGCAGAGATATTAAGGTTCAAGAATGTAGCGAAGTACAGTTAGGGCATAGGGAACACAACTTCCCCGTGAATTAGTTGTCGTGTGCTACTACGGTTGAAGTTGATTGTGGCGTTGTTACAGCTTCCTTGGAATCAAAGAAGATTTTCGGCTTTTAGTACGGACATGATAGGATATCAATAAAGTTTACATTTAGAAGATGTTAAAATGTCTTCCAATGAATAGCACTTTTATGACATCATGCTACAACTTCTGATCAAATTGAGACACTATGAGTTAAACTAAACGCTATTGGCTATTTTAAAATGAGTGGGAGACACTTATTATATACTTAACTTACTGGTTCAGTGAAAATTACGTTAAAGCGTCAACAAACCAGAGCATTTCACAGCAGGGTCATTCTAAAAAAACAGTGACTTTTTTACTTCAATAAATCCCGATATGTAATTTAGTTTTAATGCCGAAAATTGGATGATTAGTATTCACCGGCACGATTACATTGTTACCAATAATAGGAAACTTGAATCTTTTTCCTCATTTAATTGTTTTATTTTAATTATTATTTGCATTGAGTTTTCTTTGATTGTTGCTGAAACACTATTGACCATAACACACGTGGCAATTTCCCATGAAAGGCTAATGTTCCATAATCAAAACAAGCATGTCAAGGCACAGTAAAATCTATACATTATACCCATAAACATGTTTTTCCAATAGAAATCCTTCATACTGACACAAACCAAAGCACCACCAATGACGCTTATAAAGAACCACACACAATCTTATATTTTCTTATATTAAGAAAAGAAACACCCACCATGTGTGCGCTTGGTCTTCTTTGTTGACCTTTGACCTGTAAGTACATGCACATAATTTTTTTTTCATAATAACATGTTTTTGTCACCAACAACACCAATTTTTTTATTATTTGTATTAATAAATGATTATTCTGGTTTGCATTTGTATGCTTTTATTAGGCCCTATACTTGTGTTTATTTGCTTAACTTAATAAAAAAATAGATGAAATGGAAATGTTTATTCACCATACAAAATAGGTAGGGGGATATTTTTACAAAACAATAAAGACTTAAATAACAATCATCATAATAAAAGAGCACAGAGTTGCGTATTAATGGCTAAATCGGGTGGATTTTTTCACTCGGAAGCCTTTTAAATGCCTGTAAAGCGTAGGGACCGTATTTTGAAAATGACCCAGAAATTTAGTGGGTCTGTAAGACGTCACTGTTGATATAACCTTGGTACCTGCATAGAAAGGGTTTGAAAACCATCCACAACACCTTTCGGAAGAATCACTTATACAAACGTGACCCCCAGCAGAAAAACACGGAGATATTTTCGCCAAGAGACTTTAAGCAGCAAGAGTTTTGACATCCATTGATGCTCGAGATCCAGAAGCCCCGATCGGCACACTTATAACGATAAAAAACAATGCAAACACAGGGCATGTTTTATTCACATTTCCCCCTGCATGTTAGAGCAGATTTTGAGCTTGGCTGGTCTTTTTCTGGGACCCCTTTTTAAAGAATACTTCCAAGACTGAATGTGCCCGGCGTGTGTCTATGTGTGTTATTAAGAGAGACTTTAATATTTCTTAGGCTCGCCCCCCTCGCCTGCGACTTATGACAGAGGCCGAATTGCGAAATATGTTTACCGTGACTGTGAATGACTGCCGACCGGCCTGGGCGGGCATCTGTGCGACGGAGACTAATGAAAGTGCCCATACGATGGAAGGGAGGTCACTGCGTTCTGCCTGTAATGAGGAGCGAAGGGATTGTTACGAAAGAACACAAGAGCCCGAGATCCACACTACACAAAGCTGAACGAGGCCTTTGACGGTACGAACGCAACCCATCTCCGCCGATGTGAGACGAAATGTTGACCGAAATGAGATGAAGGCAGAGACTGCGATAATGGAGGTGGGGTAAGGGAGAATGATGCGTAGATGAAAAGGAGGGCACGAAAGACGAACCCTGTTATGTCTGTGCTCTGCTGAGCTGCAGTTACACATTTTCACCAATAGAGGGCAGACAGCCTTTATAATGTCAGACGAACTCTCCATCCCTTTTAGTGCTGTCTCCTATTAAAAAAAAGCCACAGTTCTGCAAGATATATATATATATATATATATATATATATATATATATCACTCGTTAGGCAGAGATTCAGCAGCAATGATGGTTTCAAAAGTCAAAATAAATAAATAAACAGGCAACTTGAGTCCGGTTGTGAGTGTTTACAGGACTCTATTTATCCACATTTTTCTGAAGCACTGTTGGCAGTCTTCGTCAACAGTCGTTCTAGACATCAGGTTGAACTTATTTTGAAAGCCTACCAGCCTAGACACACATGGGTACGGTGTACATCTTGCTTACTGAGAATTGCTCTTGAATTCTATGCAAACCCAAAGTCACCACGAGAAAAAAATATCACAATGAATGAACTCGAATCAGATTTGTTGTGCCTCTGAGAGATTTAAAGGAGGTGTTCTGAGGTTTTCCAGCACGCACGTACACACACAGTCTAAACAAAGGAAAGCTTGTAGTGAATGAGCAAATTAACAACTTAATATTCAAACAATATGTTCGTAATGTGCTTATCTCTTTTTAGCACATTTTGGCTTTCACGGATGCAGAGTTATATTTAAACTAAATGGAGACTATCTAATGTGCAGTCATGTGACACTGTGGCTGCTCTGTCATTGGTCCAGTCAGACTCATCATATGACTGTTTAGAAACGCTGGATGTATTCATGTTGATAATTGGATTGGTCTCACTGTGAATTTGTGATGCATTTGTGTGAAGATTTCTCAGTTTTCTTCGTGCTTGCATATGCCATTCTTGAGTAGGAATGAGAATGGTGGTTCTGATTTCACTGAATATAAGCAATAATGAAATAAAAGTTCACTTTGTGCTTTGAACCGTCATTCAGTAGAGATTTAAAGAAGATTTAATAGAAGTCTATGCTGTTTGATTAGTTTATTATAAGCAAACAGTCTTTCTCATTGACTACAGTGTTGATTGCTCATTTAAGACTTAAATTCATTTTTATTCATAAAGTTTAGGGTAAGGTTATATATTTCAATAAACTGTCATCATTTTTTTTTTTTTTTAAATATTATGATTTACACTCTGTTATTATTGCGGTGTACACATAATACACCAAATAGTAACACCATTTTACGTTATTTATAAGTACCCTCTATTTCTACTCCATCCTAAGAAAATACAGCTGTTTTCGAGTTGGTCTAAATAGCATTTTAAGAAATTGTTTTAAAGAGTATGTGTTCGTCGCGTATTTTTCACTTTCCGGTTGTGAAACACGAGTGTTGCTGCGATAAAGAGTTATGTGTCTTTGCTTGTGTTTTCACACTCAAGCGCTGTCATGTTGCGGATGATGAATCTGCATCAGATGCTGCAAAACAAGATTTCTGATGATTCCTTCAGCAGGTGTTGCTGGATTGGTTTATTTTCTCAAGTGTTTGAGGTTGGAAGATGCAATGAGGTGTTTAGACGTTCTCTCTTTCTCTCTCAATCTTTCATTTCTGTCTGTCTGAACAATATAAGCAACACACTGCTAATGAAAAGCACGCCGGTGCCATAATGGAGACCAGAACCTCAATTTCCTATCAGAACCTTGGCCTTTCTCTTTGCGTGTATGCGCATGCGTGCGTGTTTGTGAGGCATTGTGCAGTTGCTTTTCAAAACGGTGACAGATTTTCTAAACGTGCCGTTTTTATGATCTATTGTGTAGGTTTGGCCTTACTAAATGGTTGTATTCCTATATTTAGCTTGTAACAAATCGCTGTTGTCCTTCTGAAACATTGTATCTCCATATTTCGTGGTTTTTATTTGTTGCCATAAATCATTATCGCTAGTCACCATTCATGTTTGTCACTGGGTTTTGCAAATATCTATCCGATAAAACATATTAAAAAGTGCTTGTCAACTTTGACAATACAGTATTTAATCATTTAAAAAGCGTTTTCTCTGAAAAACATTGAGGTTTCAGAAGGACAGAGACGACATGAAGTGCGATTATTACAATATGTTCGATAATATTTGAACGCATACTGAAGCAGCTATTTCACACATGTTTGGTTTCCATATCAGCTTGGTATGTGTTACGGCCCAGGTGAAATCTCATTGGTCCTTAATTCCTATCCATATAAATGTATATTGCTATGTTCTGATTGGCTGTGTTTGTTTAATGATGTACTCCATCGTGCACTTATTGGTCGTAACTTTGTGCCTGTTTGGGAAACACTGCATGTCTGGTTTCAGGTGCTGATGGGCGCTCTGTGTTTTCAGGATGCAGTTTTCACTGAAGGGTGGGAATCGAGGGGGTTGTTAGTGTATCCACCCCATGGGAGAGAGTGGGTGAGATAGTGGAAGTGAGAGGCGTGCTTGCCAATGAATCGTCCCGCGGGATCGAGACAGAAACAGCAGTCTATTATTTCTCACACATGGGGCATCCAACTACACGAGCAAGTCATGCAGAAGCAACTACACACTTCTGTGAAAAACTACTGCGCGATGACCTATTATTTGCCTTTTTCATGAATATAGGTCAGAAAAGGGCCTGAAAAATATATTATATTTTTCTTTTCAACTTTAAGAACTTGATTTGTTAACCGTGGAAAGTCAAAGTAAATATCAAATAAAGCTGTTGTCATTTTTATTCCTATTTAAACGGGGATTGTGTTTTTTACTGCAAAATGTAGAACGTCTAAATACTAAATATTTTTCATTAAATAAAAACTTTATTATGCATATACAAACACAAATAATTAAACTTATTAATTTACACATCGAGGATGCATCACATGTATTGATATAAGTCATATTTTTAAGTTGGATCGACTCAAGATTTGAACCAACAAATCTGAATGTGTATCGCTCTCACAGAAAGTGAGAACACGTTGATGGCAAAAAAATATCACAACGAATGAACTTGATTCAGATTTGTTGTGGCTCCAAGAGATTTAAAGTAGGTGTTCTGAGGTTTTCCAACACTTGATGGAACTTTCTAGCAAACTCTGGAGCTAATCTCTACACAGAGCCCTGATCTCCAGCTAAACCGTGATGGCGGTCCTCAGGCAGCGCTGACTTTTGCAGAGCAGGAGGTTAGGTTAAAGCGAGACTTAACGCAAATCCATTAAGCGTTACGCTGTCGGATATGAAGCATCCTTTAGAATGCCTTCTAAGAAAAACTGACATAAGCCTTAAACGTTGGAAATGTAATTCATTAAAGATCTGCATGTTCGCAGATTTGTTTATGCATGGTGTAATTGCCTATTTACTCGCAGCCAAAGATGTCTCCATTTTGTGAAAAGCGGTTTAGAGGCGTCAATTTCTTTTATTTTCTTGCCTTGCCCTGAGTGAGAGAATCGAGTATGTGCCTCCGTCGAGTAGCAAACTTCTCTGACACTGATTCTGTGTACTTTGAAGTGGGCAAACATCTTTGCTGAAAGCGCCTGTGTTTGCCAAGCATCAGTGCCATCACCAGCGTGTTTGGCCTGTTACGATATAAAAACACGCGGCTAATATGGGCTGACAAGCATGATAAGCCATGATTGCGTGTAAATTGGCAGTGGCAAAGGTTTAAGCTGGTCTTATGCTAATAAAGCGGCGAGTGACTGCTGGGCAAACACACAAACAAACACACACGCACACGCTTATGTAGACTTTAAATGTGATGTGCATACAAACCGAGTCCAGAATCAAGTTTTTACCATACGGAAGATGCATTGAGAGATACGTGAGACCGTTTGCATTATTTTTATAGAGGATATGTTTGTACCTTGTGAATATGAAAATGTGAAATATTCTAATTTAGTGATATTTGTATCTTTTTCTATTCTTTATTTATTATTCCATTTTTCTAAAAGCTCTAATTCACAAAATAAAATGTCCGTGCAATCTGTGGAATCTCATTTTTTGGTCTGTGAATATTATACATATGTGTTGCTTCATTTAATTCTGAAGAAATACAAAACTTTTGAATACACGGATTTACATTTACGAGGTAGAAGTGCAGGTTGCAACATGTTTTCTTTTCTAGACGCTTGATCGCACAATTTTTGCTTAAAGTTTGACCCTTAGAGACCCACTGTAGCAAAACCGCCAGGCACTTTTAAATGATTCGGTTAAATCTGTTATTAAAAATATCTTTATTTCTAAACAAGCATATAATAGGGTTTAGGGCTCTGAAATCTCTCCTGGTATCGTTTGGCAGAATATATGCATATCAGCGAAATTCACAACACTTAATTTACTCAGCAAATCTGAATCTTGCATTTATAAACATTGCAGTCACTGCGGAGAGACATGCTTCATTATCACTGCATATGTTTTGTTTGTTAAACCCAGCACCTGCTCTTCAGTATTTGTCAAAAGAACTGAAGCGTACTCATGTACCTGTGAAGTGTTCATGGTATTTGACAGTTCTTGCTTCAGAAGGGTAGAATTACACTCTGTGAGTTATTCCACTCGCAATATTGCTTTGATAGCTGTATGATATTGTATTTCACAATATAAGACGCCAATATTTGGTGTGGTTTCAGAAGAACCCAAGCACACCATATGAATATTACACTACAGAAGATCTGTGGTTCACTCAGCACATATTCCACATATCTGTTACTAAACTGTATGTGTGGTCCTGGTAAACACTAGAGATATAGTAATACCTCTCATCACAAATATAGTTTTCAAGGGTTAAAGTGTGTGTTAGGTGAAAATAAATATATATGTAGAATAAAACAATAAAAGTCTATGGAAAGTTGTTTATTTATCATGTGCATGCGTGTTTTTTGGCATAAATGCGCAAACACACACACAGGATGAAGTAGGCAGATTTATTTAAAGGAAACATCTATGTGAAAGATACACTTTTAACACATTAAACAAGCAATTCACACAAAATTTCGCACGTTTTCTGTCTTTCCACGCGCTAACTCTTTATTTTAACACCTTTAAATAAGGATTTTGACAAACAAAGAGAGAACTTTGATTCAGCAGATGTTAAGAGACATGGTCACTAGCTCATGTTATCTGGACGAAGCCAACAAACTATTATTGTGGAAACAATACCCTCAGGACGCCCTTATAGACGGTTTCATCTTAACAACTTTAACAAATGTTACTGCGCATGCACGCGTTCGTGACCCCTACTGAACTTCCGGAACACATTCACAAACCGTAGAGTGCCAGTAGATTATTTCTGATAACAAACTTAAGAACCCGAGAAGAACCGTTAGTTGGCTAAACTTATAATATTTGACGAGGGAAATGACCTATCGGGCAATTCAACTGTGATGAAATAGTGGGATTACAACACCTAGTCCTATGAAGCAATTGTGAATAATACAAATGAACGTACATTAAATCAAATACAAATAGTTATATTATTAGACAGGGACGTTAACTGGGGGTCTGGCGCGCACATCCGATGAAACGCTCTATAATGACCATCAAGACCTATGTCGATTAAAACTATTAGAGTATTTATGACAGAAAACCATTTCTTTTCTCTCTTTCTCTGCCTGATCATTCAAGCTGCACATGACTTTTATACTTCAACCTGTTGCAAAGTTCCTCATGGCAACCTTTCATTTCATAATGAAACATAATGGCAGTTGTGGTGCTAGAACTGTCCAAAATTTTAAGATGTGATAAAAAGTAAGGTTCTTCTGAATCCAGCGATCTGACAATGTCCCGTTTCTAAGACCGTCAGGACCGAAACAGTCCAGAAGTTGCCGTTTCTCCCTTTTTTACGTCTAATTGAATGTCACTTGCTTTCTGAAATGCTCCAAATTATATAATGAGGTCATTTGCATGGCGCTGAGATTGGCTGACCTTTGCTTTTGCCAATAATTACGGCAGAATTGAATAAGACAGTCGACAGAGATGGTGCAGAAAAAGACAACTTCCCGCTCAGAAAGGTTAGCGGAGAGTTCGGCACTGGACTTGGCCAAATGTCATTTGAGTTTCTGAGTGTGGTCGAAATTACCAAGTGTCAGAGATCGACAATGCAGAACTGCTTTATTTCAAAGGCGCGAGAATGTGCTTGATAAACATGGCGTGCGTGGGATCGTTGCACAGTAGTTGCTTAGTTTTTGTGTGAACATGTTGGATATGTGTAAATTGTTGTTGGTTTTAAAGCAACAGAGGCGCTAACATATATATGGTGGACTATACACAATACAATATTTTGTGAAACCAAGATCGTCACGGCCAGAACTCTCATGCGGTTTCCAGCCTCTGTGCCCAGTGTGAGCACATGGCATGTGAAATTGAATGCTCTGGCCGGGCCGTGCCAACCCAGCAGTGCTATTCCTATGCCTATCGGCCCTGCGGGCCAAGCGTGCGGTGACCAGCCGTCAGCGTGTGTACAGAACTTATCCACTACCTCGTAGTATATAATGATTCGCCCTGAAGATCAGAAGGGTTTTTGTTTTTAGGAGTTTTTTTATTTTATCTCTTTTGATCTTAAAGGGATAGTCACCCAAAAATGAGCTAGTTTGAGTTGCTCATGTGCTGGTTTAGATGGTCATGAGCTGGTTTAATCTGGTCACGTGCTGTTTTAAACTGGCCATGTGCTGTTTTTAGCTGCTCATGGGCTGGTTTTAGCTGCTCATGTGCTGGTTTAAGATGGTCATTAGCTAGTTTAAGATGGTCATGTGCTGGTTTTAGCTGCTCATGGGCTGGTTTTAGCTGCTCATGGGCTGGTTTTAGCTGCTCATGTGCTGGTTTAAGATGGTCATTAGCTAGTTTAAGATGGTCATGTGCTGGTTTTAGTTGCTCATGTGCTGGTTTAGATGGTCATGAGCTGGTTTAATCTGGTCACGTGCTGTTTTAAACTGGCCATGTGCTGTTTTTAGCTGCTCATGGGCTGGTTTTAGCTGCTCATGTGCTGGTTTAAGATGGTCATTAGCTAGTTTAAGATGGTCATGTGCTGGTTTTAGCTGCTCATGTGCTGGTTTAGATGGTCATGAGCTGGTTTAATCTGGTCACGTGCTGTTTTAAACTGGCCATGTGCTGTTTTTAGCTGCTCATGTGCTGGTTTTAGCTGCTCCTGTGCTTGTTTAAGATGGTCATGAGCTAGTTTAAGATGGTCATGTGCTGGTTTTAGCTGCTCCTGTGCTTGTTTAAGATGGTCATGAGCTGGTTTTAGCTGCTCCTGTGCTTGTTTAAGATGGTCATGAGCTAGTTTAAGATGGTCATGTGCTGGTTTTAGCTGCTCCTGTGCTTGTTTAAGATGGTCATGAGCTAGTTTAAGATGGTCATGTGCTGGTTTTAGCTGTTCATGTGCTTGTTTAAGATGGTCATGAGCTAGTTTAAGATGGTCATGTGCTGGTTTTAGCTGCTCCTGTGCTGGTTTAAGATGGTCATGAGCTAGTTTAAACTGGCCATGTGCTGTTTTTAGCTGCTCATGTGCTGGTTTTAGCTGTTCATGTGCTTGTTTAAGATGGTCATGAGCTAGTTTAAGATGGTCATGTGCTGGTTTTAGCTGCTCCTGTGCTTGTTTAAGATGGTCATGTGCTGGTTTTAGCTGCTCCTGTGCTTGTTTAAGATGGTCATGAGCTAGTTTAAGATGGTCATGTGCTGGTTTTAGCTGCTCCTGTGCTTGTTTAAGATGGTCATGAGCTGGTTTTAGCTGCTCCTGTGCTTGTTTAAGATGGTCATGAGCTAGTTTAAGATGGTCATGTGCTGGTTTTAGCTGCTCCTGTGCTTGTTTAAGATGGTCATGAGCTAGTTTAAGATGGTCATGTGCTGGTTTTAGCTGTTCATGTGCTTGTTTAAGATGGTCATGAGCTAGTTTAAGATGGTCATGTGCTGGTTTTAGCTGCTCCTGTGCTGGTTTAAGATGGTCATGAGCTAGTTTAAACTGGCCATGTGCTGTTTTTAGCTGCTCATGTGCTGGTTTTAGCTGTTCATGTGCTTGTTTAAGATGGTCATGAGCTAGTTTAAGATGGTCATGTGCTGGTTTTAGCTGCTCCTGTGCTTGTTTAAGATGGTCATGTGCTGGTTTTAGCTGCTCCTGTGCTTGTTTAAGATGGTCATGAGCTAGTTTAAGATGGTCATGTGCTGGTTTTAGCTGCTCCTGTGCTTGTTTAAGATGGTCATGAGCTAGTTTAAGATGGTCATGTGCTGGTTTTAGCTGTTCATGTGCAGGTTTAAGATGGTCATGAGCTAGTTTAAACTGGCCATGTGCTGGTTTTAGCTGCTCATGTGAAGGTTTAAGATGGTCATGAGCTAGTTTAAGCTGGTCATGTGCAGGTTTAAGATGGTCATGAGTTAGTTTAAGCTGGTCATGTGCTGGTTTTAGCTGCTCATGTGCAGGTTTAAGATGGTCATGAGCTAGTTTAATCTGGTCACGTGCTGGTTTAAACTGGCCATGTACTGTTTTTAGCTGCTCATGTGCTGGTTTAAACTGGTCATGTGCTGGTTTTAGCTGCTCATGTGCTGGTTTAAGATGGTCATGAGTTAGTTTAAGCTGGTCATGTGCTGGTTTTTAGCTGCTCATGTGCTGGTTTTAGCTGCTCATGTGCTGGTCTTAGCTGCTCATGAGCTGGTTTTAGTTGGTCATGAGTAAGCTTAAACTGCTCATATGCTGGTTTTAGCTGCTCCTGTGCTGGTTTAAGATGGTCATGAGTTAGTTTAAGCTGGTCATGTGCTGATTTTTAGCTGCTCATGTGCTGGTTTAAGCTGCTCATGTGCTGGTTTTAGATGGTCATGAGTTAGTTTAAGCTGGTCATGTGCTGGTTTAAGCTGCTCATGTGCTGGTTTAAGCTGGTCATGTGCTGGTTTTAGCTGCTCTTGTGCTGGTCTTAGCTGCTCATGAGCTGGTTTTAGTTGGTCATGAGTAAGCTTAAACTGCTCATATGCTGGTTTTAGCTGCTCCTGTGCTGGTTTAAGATGGTCATGAGTTAGTTTAAGCTGGTCATGTGCTGATTTTTAGCTGCTCATGTGCTGGTTTAAGCTGGTCATGTGCTGGTTTTAGCTGCTCATGTGCTGGTTTTAGCTGCTCATGTGCTGGTCTTAGCTGCTCATGTGCTGGTTTAAGATGGTCATGAGCTGGTTCCTCACCAGCTTAAACCAGTGCAGGACCAGTTTAAACCAGTACAAACCACCATCAAAACGTACCTAACCCAGCATATGCTGTTTTTTCAGATATAAATACAGTTGTTTTGGAAGTTCTTCTGGATTGTGGAAAACTTTGAATAACAGACACATTTTAATGAATAAATCGATTATTTTTGGCAACCTGTTGTTAATGTAAGCAAAGCCCATTACATATGTTACTTTAACACTTTAGAAATCATTTTCGTGTTATGATTGGTATGTATGCACTGCATTTATACAGTATGTATACCCTCTCATCTTTTCACATGACAGAATTTGTCCTTGATCTGTCATAACGCTGTCATTTACAGGAATTGTTAACACATCATATTATTAGCGCATTAGCATCCAAAGCTACTCCACATGTCGCTGTGCTATAATTTCTAGCGTGTCATGAGTTGTACTGTGAAACGTGACTTGGGTCTGCGGTGCTGAGAGACAATTTTGGCCAAATAAACCAAAAAGGTTTCAAACTAATCCTCTGAAACGAAACCCACCATTTTATTTAAGACGAAAAGTTAAATTTGCAATTATGTAAAATTCCGATTGGGAAACAAAGAGACAAGCATTAACCCTGGGCTCCGTCTCTCTGCTCTCTGATTGTAGTCGCAACGGCGCGTCACGTTTCACCTGCCGGATGGGTCTCAAGAAAGCTGCAGTGACAGTGGACTGGGAGACCATGAGCCCGTGGGAAGTGGGCCGCTCCTCTCACATCCTCTCCCTCTGGTGCAGGCGCAGGATGAGTTCTACGAGCAGGCCTCGCCGGACAAGAGGACCGAAGCAGATGGCAATTCTGACCCCAACTCTGGTGAGTAAGCTCATTTGCAAGGGCCAATCCTTAAAGAAAGGGTTCATCGAAAACACTGTCATCAGATATTCAACCTCATGTCATTCTAAACCTGTATGACTCTTCCTTTTGTGGATCACAAAATAGGATGGTTTGAGAAATGTCTCAGTTGTTTTGTGTTCATAGAATGGATGTCAATGGGGACCAATGTTGTTTAGTTACCAACATTCTTCAAAATATCTTCTTTTGTGTTCTGCAGAAGAAAGGACCATACAGGTTTGGAATTTAATGAAGAGAAGTAAATGATGACAAGTTTTAATTTCGGGTGAACCAGCCATTTAAAACTCTCCTTATCCATGCCAAAAAAACAGTAAGACTGTGCGTCATCCGTCACAATGTGCACAAAAATGGCAAATGTTGCATTAAACAATATAAAAGAAATGTTATCCAATGAAGAAAGCAAAGGCTTGTTAAATTTAGATGCAGTAATAAATGAGAAACGGCAGAGGCAAAATAGCATCATTATGCACATTTGTGCAGAAATGCAGTCAACACTTTGACAGCATATTTAGAAGATCTTTTATAAATAATACGAGTGTGTAATACTGTAAACAAAATGGTTTTCTTGCAAGTTACGTTTTTTTACTGTTTTGATTTGCGTTGTATTATAATTCACTTTACAATTTTCCCCCATTGACTTTCCATAGTAGGAATAAAAACGAATAATGGAAACTCAAACTGGGCATATTTTGAAGCGTAATACTCCTTTAACCAATTAAGAAATATGTGACAAATCTTCATCCGCAGGTAACATTCTAGTGTTTGATATACAGTTATGTGATGCTGAATTTTTCAGTTAATAGAAATTCCCTTTGGGCAGAGCTACCCACCACTTCATGACCAGAGCCATTGAGTTAGAGTTCTGCCAAGGGTAGTTCAAAACACTGAAGCGTTCATGGAGTCTTCAGACAGTTCTAGGAAGTTAAACTAAATGCTTTACTTTTTAATTTCATCTTTTTATTCATTAAATGGCTTTCGCCTTTAAATGGGTTAGAAGTTTACCTCAGTTGATCTGTTTGGTCGCAGGAAACTATTGAGAGCCTCCATGAACCGCCATTGCTGCGAAAAACTGGTCCATTGGAGTCAACAGTGTTGACGCGACTCTCTCTCTCAATGGCTCAGATCATGACAAAATCCAAACGACTAACAATATGTTTTGTTGTTCGTCCAGACTGATTTAAGATCAACAGATAAGGTGATACTGTCTGGTTACGTCAAGACGTGTGTAATGTGTGTAAATAATCCAGTAAAAAAAAGAAACAAAAGCTGTAGTGTATATAAAAAAAGTTATCCTTCCTTATCTAAACAGCACACATATGAAACATTTTCATCCTCACCTTGCGCCAACGAATGGTCAGTCAAAATAAAACATTGTATTTATACGACCTGGTCCCCAAAATCTCACACAAGGATTTAAGGTGTCTTCTTGCGTAAAGACGGCCTTGATTGACGTTTATGTATTTATACGCTAATGGTCAGTCATGTCTCTGTGGGTTCAGAGAGCGTAGCAATACCAGTCTGAGCACCTACTTGATTAATTTAGCAATGATTTCCCTGTTGGCGTCCCGCGCGACAGACGTTAATGTTTTGTATATTTCCAGCGACAGTGACCTACTTTTCCCACCGCAGAACTCTAGCACCTGTGTCTACCAAGTTCAAAGCTAGTGCACACGTGTGTGTTTGCGTATTTGAATTAACTTGCTCATTTGACCAAGTCTACATTTTTCGCTACGATTGTTGAGTGTAGACAGCTCTAGAATTAGCAAATCATTTGGTTTTACATGAAATCTTTTTTGGTCTCTTAAGAATAGGTATAAATGGCTCCACATCTTTTCCCGCTATTAATATGATATTGAAAGTGTGATCTAGAGCAACACCGAGCCGCACAAGTATCTCCTTTTAATTTGATTGTGGGTGGGAGGGGGCCTGAAACAATCATTTGCATAAGGTAGGTGATAATTGCTCTTTTTAATGGAATTGATGGTGGTGTACACACCAATTATCTACAAGCTCTTAAGCTTGGTAATTAATTAGCACACAAATGGCCGCGGTGCCATGGAGACTGCATAATCAAATATTGGACACACACAGGGGCTATATTGAGAGCATCGCCACACTCACATGGCAACTTCAATTAGAGGTCAGTCGGAGAAAAGATGAACAAACTCCTTTTTTGTGCGAGCGTTTGCCACCAGCCATAAGAAACTGCTATATTTTTAATTCTAGTGGAAATGTCATACTTATGTACTCGCATTTACGTTGTTCAAAGTCTTATTTTTACTAAACGTTTGTTTAAAAGGTTTTGGTAGCTTTTAACCTAGAAATGTTTAGTAGATGTCACATTGGACAGCTCCAGGCACGTTGATGTGTCCTCCATCTTGGAACAGTCAACATTTTGCTGTTGTCTCTGCTTTTCAAGATGTCTGTTTAGCGATTTTGTTAGTTTGTTAGTTTAACAATTATAATATTTGGGTCTAAACAAAAGCACATTGTATGGATTATTTTGTTCAATTTCGAATTAATTTGTTAAATGTCTTGTGAGGAAAATAAGCAACAGCATCTCGATTCCCATCATGGAATTTTGATGGCCGAAATTCAAAGTTCGGACATTTGTTTTACTTTTGCAACTTTAAAAGCTGTTGTAAAGACTATAGCAATGTACAGGTGAAAACGTGACATAAAGATGTAGAAGGTGCATTACTAGTTTGTGGATCACAGATTGAACCGTGAGCAGATATGAACCAGTTAGACAGATCTTAATGAAGTGAGTGTAAAATCAATCCTGGTCCATTGGCTTGTAGATTTGGTGCACACTAATGAAGTCTGATGAAGATGATGAAACATGTGAAATTAATACATGTATGTCCTTCTCTTTGGAAACCAATTTACCATTTTATAAAGTCCATCTGATCTCATGCAGAACAGACTGTGAAAGTAGTACAGTGTGGAAAGTTATTTTTCTTTGATGTCAAGAACTTTAAAACTCTTTGAAACTGAAGTTATTTGTTGGATTTAAAGTGTTATACAGGTTAATGTAAACATGTAATAATGTACAATAGGGTTCTATTGGGTCCTGGGCCCCCAATTTATACAGTAAAGGCATTTACTTTGCAGTGATGGACGGCAGTTTGTCACAAAATTGTATCTATTGGTACGTGTTGGTGGATACGAATTTCCCTCTTTTTTCGTGTCACTCACAAAGACTTTCATTACACAGACTGCGTGTGTATTTACATTTACAGTATATATTTATAAGCTGATATCAAAATAAGTCCATATAGAAGTACATATTTTAGAATGTGGCTAACCAACATCTCACTTCACCCCGAACCCTAAAATCACAGCCGCAAAGGCTAATTTAGTAAAAAACACGACATTCACGAGGTGTCAAAACAACGATAAATGGCTTCCTTAACCCCGCCCCTAAACCTAAAGTCACAGGGGAAAAGTCAAATCATAACAAAACACACCAATGAGATTGGAGGTAACAGGAATTCACACGAATGAGCCACCTTGTAAAATAGGTACGAATTCCCATCAGATTGCGTTGATATATATTTATAAAAATGAAAGACACCGCGAATTAAAATAGATTAGACTGAAAGTCGTGCTGGCTGACACGAGAAAAGGGGACAATTCGTGTCAGGAAACTCAAATTAATAAATTACATTTTGTGACTATATAAGCAATTCCCGTACGACTGCGTTGGGATGTCAGTATGGTCAAACTGGTTTCATGTGCATTTATTTAATTGCAATAGATTATTATCTAATATTGACAATTTATAACTAATTTTCAAAGTCACAGATTCTGGGAAATGTCAGACTAAATCCAGAAAACCCACTCTATTTGAACCGTACCCTACAATAGCAGTTAAAACCAATGTCATGTCACAGCAAGTCGCCTGATCCGAGATGCCACGCAACAATGGTTTTTACTATGTGGAGCCATTGTGCGTCGTGCACAAATCTCTCCAAGCCCGTACACTCTGAGAGTTCAGAAAGCTCTCTTCTGTAGAAACTGACTGTGAGGATTAATTTGTCAACTTCCTACGATCTGTACCAACCACAGAGGAAGAAGGTCTGAGGTTGTGTTTTGTCGATTGTATTAATCTTCAAAAACTGGAGTATTATAACATCCCTCTGTGTTTACTCCGATTCGGGCATTAAATATGTTTGTTACCTTTGGAATTCAAAAGCTTCCTTCTTCATTAAAATACGGTTGACAGGACTGTCAATGGCAATTGTGCGCAACAACTTAAGAACACAGGGAAACATGTATCTGAGTGGGCTCCATTTGGACTCGACGGGAGATCCCGGGATTCGCCAGCTTCTGCTCCGCGTGTGTAGGATTCAAAAGCCGATCTACTTTTTCTCGAAAAACATTCGAACAAAGGCAACCTTCTGTGATGATAATTACTGGATTACCATGAAGCACTACCATGCGGGGGTTTGAAAAAAAAACGTTATTTTTTGTAAGAAAGTAGCAGCGAAGAGCTAGAATACAGTGCTGTTGTTAATGCACAAAATACTCTTATATTTCCTTTGGCAACTGGAGCTAAAACTATGCTTATTTCATGCAGCTGTTGTCAACTGGGAAAACGTATCCATTTGATTTTGTTTAGCAATTATTGAGATTGACTAATTCATTTTATTTTATCAGTCAAAGGATATTAAGTTAGTGGAGGCTAATTGTTGGTCAGTTCATGCGTCACTTCCTTATTCTGACGTTTTACCAATTTCAGATTTTATGATAGTGTTATGTAAAAGTATAATTTAAAAGCTTACAATGTGCCAGTAACTGTATTGACATGAGCAAGAACTAGTGAGATTATTAATGTGTCATTATTTTTGAAGTATGTGCTGGGATATTCAGTTTCAGTCAAAACTAACAATTTTAACACACACCTGTCCTTTTGCTTTTAAAGACATATATAAACCAGCTTGTTGGATTTATCATGGATGTATGTGCTCTGTAGAGCTTCAATATTCGCAGTCCTAGTCCTATCCATGTATGGATTCATATGATGGATTTTGTATTTAAATGAATAACTGAAGTAATTCACACCTGTGGTAGCATTAGGGTGAGTAACATAATCAGATAATTAAATATTTCGGTAACTATTCCTCGAAAGGATTTGCGAGACTTTGCATTTCCAACTTCCTAATTCACAACATCGATTCCCAGGCTGCTACGCAGTAAAATGAAAAAATATTTAATTTTGTAATGTAATAAGTCAGAGATATCGTGGGTGGGTGAGTTGGTGCTGGTGGTCATGGTTGGGGGGGGGTGATGGTTGTCACTATTTAAATACTTAAATACACAGGAGAATATACAATAACCCATAGCTATTTATTTATTAATGATGGTTTCAATGCCTTGGGTTTTATAGTTCAGTTCTGATCATTAAAGATTTAAATGCCTAAAGCTGAATTCTCTTCGAGGGGATTCTGAGTAACTGAGATTGTAGTGATGCACATACAGCAGGCAACCTTGAGGAACCAGTAATTAAACTTTATGAGCATTATTTTACACCAAGATTAGCCGACAGACTTTGTGTTGTGAATGAAAAGAACACCTGTGTAATGCTACGAGTTGTGCTGTTTGCATCATTAAAATAATTAAAAACACACCAAAGGCAAACATAGTCAATGCAATATGCTTTTTTTTAAGTTTAGCTCCGGTTTAAGAAAGTTACATTTTATAAAGAGCCTTTAAATAAATCGTGTACGGTTGGCCCCATGAGAGACAAACTCCACCCGAAGTAGAGCTTCTAATCGGTTGAGTTGGGTAGAAATATGTGGTGAATGCTTTTCATGGGCATATTTTTTTATGACAGTGTGGTATTGCGTGTTGAAGTCTGTTTGGGGTTTGCGATAGCAAGTTGAGTGCTTGTGGAAACACAGAGCGGCATAATAAAACACAATATTAATCAAAGAATACAGATGCAGATTAAAGTAGGTATTATTGTTTTAGTGGAACTATTGTGCATTGAATATTTCCTTCCTAAAATGCACTTATATACCACTGCTTCGCAGGGCTTATTGCTTTTATAAAACGGTTATTTCATATGCGTAACAAGGTTTCGTAAAATTATATTTGATTTATACGATATTTAGGAGTATATAATGCAGTCAGAAGTTATAAATGGGGGTATTTTTTATAACGGCTTAGAAAACAACCGAACAGAATTGACGTCTTGTGAAGCGAATCGTTCGATATTTTCATAAAACTGTATATAATTTTTAATAATATTAGCCATGCTGTGTAGCCTCTGCACACGTCCCGATCGCGATCGTCTTCATGTATTTGGTGGCAGATGGCATACCAGCGTCTGGTGCGTTTAGTGCCACCTGCAGGGGAGTGTTGAGTGACTTGACACAGAAATTGGTTCTACTCAAGAAAAAATGTCACCTACATCTCGGATGGCCTGGGGCTGAGTAAATAAACAGCACATTGAAGTCTATGTCAGCCACCGTAGAGCTTTAAAAGGGAGTGGGGAGTGAGCCTGGTTGCAATTCTCAACCTCACCACTACATGCTGCTAAATTTTATACACTGGTCCTTTAGGTGCATTTTATTATTTATTTTAAATAATTTTATATGATTCGTATATTTTTTACAATAAACAGTGTTTGTACAGTTATGGGTGGCCATGTGATTCCAAGACAAAACCAGTTTAATGGAAACACACAAATATCCAGGGGCTCCCTCTTGTGTTTATATACAGAGAATGGATATGCATACCTCAACAATTCAGTAATGACCAAACTACTGAGTCAAGCGCTCAAAGAGGAGCAAAAGATGAAGAACATCATGAAATCAAGCAGGGCAGAAAGACGGAGGTGCTGGAAAAATAGAGGGCGCATTCACGGAATAATGAGGATTCAAGGCAAACGCAACTCTGTCAATCATTTGCTTTTGTGCAATAACTGAAATTAATTACCCGACGTTGGCAGGGTGCCATGTTTGCTGTGCATGACTGCCGGCACAGACAGCAGGCCAGGAGAGAGACGAATGATGGATCGCAGGAAGGAGAGAGATTATGAGTGTTTGACAGATGAATTTTGATGTAATGGGGCAAACTGAGAATGAAGGGGGTGTTTAAGTTTTGTAGTTTAGTAAAGTGGTTCTTGTTAAATAACAAATGGGCGATGGAGGATCGGGAAAACATGCGTATTACTCATCTCTTAGTCATTGCATTTGGTTCTGGTTGGTCAAAAGCAAAAATCTCGGTTCAGAAATATATGCAACATGATTTAATTGGACGCACGCGCCTGGCCCAAAGTTTTTGGTTATAATATAACAAATAATTTTATATTTAATTCATATTAGTATTTTGTTGTATTCAAGTTGTATTAAATTGCACTAAAACTACTAGAACAGTTCTTTGCGGACGGTTGTTTGTGTTGCTGCCAACGAAACCGTCTTTATAAGTCAACGTTGTTCCAGACATTCGATTTCCTTTAAAACTTTACCATGCAACATGTCTGTGTTAACTGTTTACCATTTCTGTTATCTTTAAAGTTTTATTAGATAGTACAGTGAAGAGAGGTCAGAAGATCATATTGGGTGAGAAAGAAGGATCGGGACTCGGGAAAGGAACACAAGCCAGGACTTGTTGCCCGAAGCGTTTTTGCATAATTTGTGCAGCCATTTGGCTAATGATCCAAGGCATTATACACATTTCTTAATGCAAACATTGCATACCCAGCACGCTGCAAAACAGTCGTATTTGTTTACATTATATACTGTACATGTATGTGTTTACCCACACAGGGATTTTCATCACGCGTTCAGTTTTTTCGCCAGAATCGCTGGCGGCTTAACTTTAATTTTACACAGTGGCACGGCAAGGGGTGTACAACCCTTTTTACAATTAACTAATTCATTTAATGAGCAAGTTCGTAATTAATTGTGTAATTAAAAAAAAGATTTCATTCAGATTGCACCAACGTGAAAGAGCCCATGCAGGGCAAGCTATGAAAAACCTCAACCGAAGGTTTTATCCTCCCTGTTGACATGATTTGATTACACAAGACAAATCAGATTGAATCAAGCAGTTTTGCTATGAGAACATATTTATTTCACTTTGATTTGTTCATCGCGTTTTAGAGAAAAAGTTGGAATTGCGCTCAGCAAACAAGACATTTGTATTTATACGTATGGCTGATGCTTTCATCCAGACAATGTTCAAAATATACGTCAACATAAAATTCAAGCTTAAATTTCTAGATAAATGCAAGGCATTTCTGTCAGTAGATCCTCCTACTGACAACACACACCACCTTTAAACTACTTACCAAACTACTTAGCAAGAAATATTTAACCTTCTTTGCTCTCATTGAGTGAGGCAAGAGTTAGACCTTCCCGACCGATGTGCAAGATCTTCCCTACACACAGACACTGATAACTGTTTGTTTGGTCTGCAAGCACTAACCCCTGTTGATCGGCAGTCCTGATGTGTAATGGCAAAACGCAAACATTCACTTTTGCTTCATGTCAACACTTTATACGGGCTGAAAGAAGTCGTCACAAAGAAAACAAACAAAGTCTAAAGCGTGATTGTGAGACTGTGGGCGTGTGCAGGAAAGCGTGAGATGATTTTAAGCTGCTATGGGAATCGTACTGTTGTGGTGTAAAATCTCAAAGAGATTTGCAGTCTCTCAAAGCGAAAGTCACAGTTCAGAGTGCGTTTGCTCTGATACCCACCAAAGCGAGGTGTTAGGAGTCTGCTGCCGCTTTGAAAGGCTGATCGCTCATTTATATTTAAATCTTTCTTCTCTGTGGTGAATAAAGTGGCGGTGAAACGTTTTCTACCCTTTTAGCACCTGATTCTAAACAGTAACTAGAAAACATGTTTATTTATGCAAGTAAAGAAAGCATGCAGGTGAAAAACCGTTAGAGTGTCAGAGAGTGTGTATGTGCGGGGCTGAGATGGTGGAGAACCCCAGTGCTCACGGGTCAAGGGTGATGATACTACAGTAAATGCGGAGAGGAGCAATTGTTATGTTTTCAAGCATGAAAACGGAAACACTTTTAGCATCCATCATTGATGAGCTTGAGATGACGGCCGAATCCCTTGTCGATGTGCAGGGTGTTAGTGATTTATTACTGGGTGTCCTATAGTCTCCCTTCAACTGACACAAACTATTCTTCGGTTCATGATCTCTTCAGCTACAGTGAACAACATTTAAAGGTGCAGTGTGTATTTTCTGCACAATAGCAGCACCAAATGTAAACTACAGTCGTTTCTCAGAGCAATCCAGAGTAGGAGTAAATATCTGTTAAACTTTGGGGGCAAGACAATTTATCTAAAATGAGTTATTAGTATTAACGTATTGGCATACACTCTTACAAATGAAGATCATAAAATCGATGGCACCAATGCCATATGAACCATTTTTCAGTAAACATGGTGTTTACCATTCGGCCAGACAAGAACCTTCTAGGAACCTTAATTTTTTAATTGAAAGGTAAATCTTGGCATTCTTTGTGTATCAATACAACAGTAAATCCCAAAACTGCAATGGTTGACATAATGTAAACAAGAAATATAGCTCTAATGGAACTTTTAAAGCTCCTGTGTTTTATTTGGAGGATCTGTTGGCAGAAATGCGATATAATATACATAACTATGTCTTCAGATGTGAATAAAGACCTTACACAGTAAAGCGTGTAAGGTTTTTTTTACCTTAGAATGAGCTATTTCTATCTACATACACTGCGGGTCCCCTTACACAGAATTCGCCATGTTGTTTCTGCAGTAGTCCTAAACGGACAACCTGCTCTACAGAACGTGTTTTCATAAATAAGTTATCTCCTTCTGCAAAACACCTTACTTCTGTGAAGCCACATCTCATGTTCTATCAAATAAGGACAAAGCTGGGTTGTTTCAACACAGAATGCAGAGTTGTTTCAATCCATGTTTGGGTCGAATATGGACATTTTCTAGATCCATTTAAACCAACAGTTGCGTTTGTCCATACATAACCCAACCATGAGTTGAAATACCCAGTATTTATGTAGTAAAGTATTGATTTCATATAGATTTCTCAACCTGTACACACAGCTGTCTTGACAAATGCAGCAGGTAAGTAGTATGTCCTTCCAATAAGAGTGAAGCATTTGGCTCTGGTGTTCAAGGGCTCCTGTAGGATGTTGGCCCCCTCTCACCATCTGACTGGCCCCTCAGGCACACTGCCTGACACTGCTGCCCGCTCGACAGGACACACTCTGCCATCGTATTCTGCCCATCTGCCACCAAACACCAGCAACACAAACGAGCCGTTTGAAGACATTATGTTGACAATCCATCTCAACAATGCCCATTGTTTATTTCATTAGCAGAGGGACGTCCTGCCAGCGGCATTCAGATCCATTAAGTAATATAAACCTCACACTTCACATTGAGCAGCCGTTCATTTGTGGTGACAGATGTCATAGGGACACCGTTAATATTCATTGAACATACTGTATACTTTAACCATGTTGAAGGAGTTACAAATATAAAGGCCTTTAATAGATTTGCATCTCCAGGGAGCAATAAGACAAGACTGGAAGCCGTAAAGTGTGTGTTAGAATTGGACAGAGTGGTAAACATATGATAGACGTGACTATATATCTTGTAACAGTGGCTTCAATGCATTTTAGTAATCTTCAACCACACACATCATATGATTATATGTTCATCTGTATGTGCTTATGCGTCGTCTGTCTATTTCAAGTGATGGCTGGATGTTGAAGGCTTGTATGTATGTTATTTAGAGACACTTAAAAACAGTCTTTAAATGAATGTACTGTGAGACATAATCTAACTTCCCACTCTGATTTTACAGATTATATAAACAGTAAAAAACGCCGGTGCACACGTTCGATTATTTTTATGAAACATAACTTTTTATTCAGACAAGGTTGCGTTATGATAAATGTTGCCCACAATTTCATGCAATGTACGATACTGGATTTACAATCTAATGTAATATCAGAACATTTAGTTAAACATTTAAAATAAAAGAAGCTACAATTCAAATAAAAGATTTATTTTTGAAACATTAACAGTTATTACTGTAGTAACATTGAGCTTGCACGTACATAGAATTGAATGTTTAAATTAACGTTTCCTTTATGTAATCTAATACAAATTAGGTTTGTCATTGAAACATAAAATAAAATTTGAGAAAGCTAAACTACAAACGAGAGCTTCTTAAATCATGTTGACAGAGGTCCCATATTGTCAACTCAGAAAGTAGCAATAAAAAGACGTCATATCGTAAAATCATTACACATTATTATACGTAAAGAGTGACATGTTCATCCACACAAACGGGCTGTGCACCATGATGGACGTTATGAATTGATATATCTCCGCTGGGGAAGAGGCTGTATAAATAAAAGGAGCTAGCTCATTTTGGAACTCATCTCATTGTCTTATCATAAACTCCATTGTAAAGACACTCTCTTTAGCTAGACTTTGGAAATAGAGCAGCTGTCGGTATTGTTGGAAGTTCTACTTACTTCAGCGTGCCGTTTTAAATAGAGTCAAAAATGGCTCATTGCTATGCAGTATGAAAGAGTCCTGCAAATTTCATCCCCCCTGTCGGTTAGCACATGGTGCCGGGTTGAGAGGTGTGATAAGAAAGAAGTTGGCGGGGGGGCAGAGTGGCAGATGTTAGCCCAGGTTTCTCTGGAAAAGATCACTAATCCGCTCTCGCTGCGGCTAACCGACTTGAACTTACCGAGCACAGCCAAGCGCTCCGTCTGAGTCGGATATTAAAATGAAATTATTAGCACGCTCATTGTGCTTTGAGTGAGCGATTTGAATGCACCACTTGAAATCTAAGTGATATTGCTGCCATTACTTAGCGGTTCATTATGATTTATAAGCTAGAACAGAAAGACCAGGTTTTAGACGGTATTCACAAAATAGGTGTAAGGCGATCGCAGCCAATGGGTTTATTCTAAGATAATTGTATTTTTAGCAAAGTACAGAGATCTAAAAGACCAAAGCGCTGGTAACCAAACAACATTGGCCACCATTGACATCCATTGTACAAATCCAGAGACATATCTCAAAATATGTTTTGTTCATCAGAGGAGTAAGACATTTAGAGGTTTTGAATGACACACGGGTGAATAAAGGATGACAGGATGTTTAGCTTTTTTATTTAAAATCTAACAAAGCATCTAAATGCAAGTGCTTTATATTATACAAGGTATGTTGAACCTGCGACCTTCTACAACCTTCTACAACCAGTGTCATTCTTACCCTGGACTAAACACGCATCCTCTACCGACCTGCGGCACTTGAATAATCACAGTTTATTTGATGGACATCATTAGGAGCTCACCCATTATTCATAATAACCGCAGCTCTCGACCATCAATTGATTACAAATGTCTTGATTAGAAATAACGCGAATCCAAGCTGAAGGTAGAGCTCTGCGTTCGGTGTGTACGCAATTAAACTGATTAAAACTGTCCATAGATCCATGTTTGCTTCAATCAGGGCTAAAAAAAGAAGCACTGATGTTGTGCTTGAATATCTCATTTTAAGGATATTAGCTCCCCGTCCCTTCGAAATTAGACTGACAAAAAGTCAGTGATTGGAGTTGGAAAATTAATTTTGATGCATCAAGTAGGTGTAATGATTTCTTAACATAACAAGGTCAAGGTTAAAGTTAATAAGATGTAGGCATTACCCGCTTTAATTTGAAACCCATTTAGGTAATGTACGAGTTTGAACTTTTATAACATGATTTGTTCAACGTTTTGGCTCACGCATTTGCCATGCCTTTCAAACTAAACAAACATTAGATGTTGGCCAAGTAGACATACTGTACATAAGTCCTTGCTTTTGAGATGTGATACTCAAGGGACAGTTGCGATGTGTTTAAAACCTGATGAAAAATGATGTAATTATTGGTAAGAATATTAAACATTTTGTTATATATTCAAAATGTACTAAAGTGGTGGTTCACCCAAAAAGGAAAATGCTGTCACTCACGCTCTTGCCATGTCAAATCTGAATGACTTTCTTCAATTTAACACAGAAGATATTCTGAAGAATATTGGTGACCGAACAATGGCGATTCTAATGGGTTCTACCGACCCATTCTACTGTGCGGACACAAAACCAATGCAAGTCAACGGGTACCGCTGTTGTTCGGTTACCAGCATTCTTCAAAATATCTTCCTTTGAGTTTCCCAAAGAAAAAACATACGGGTTTGAAATGACAAGACGGTGAGTAAATGATGACAGAATTTCCATTTTTGGGTGAACTATCCCTTTAATATATATCTTTTTTGAGTTTTCAGAAGGCCTATGTTGTGTTCCCTGGTACTTTCAACCTTTGTGCCGCTAATGCAACTCTCTACTTGAGCTTAAAGAAAACTGACACTTACTGTACATAATATGTCCTTCACATGACGGAAAACTTGGAATGTGTTCAAATAAAAATAAAAGCCATCACAAATCACAATCACAGAAATCATTTGAGCAGAGATTTCTTTACTCTGGCTGAGAGGTAAAACGCTGGCATAGTGCGCTCTGTAAAGGCTGTTGCTCCCGTGCCGAACCGCATTAAAGCGAGCAAACGCTGTCACAGACAGAGAATAAGGAAAATGAGATACAGAGGAAGAGGGGTGGAAAATACACACTCCATCGAGCGGAGAGAAAGCAGGATGGCAACAGAGACAGGGAAGTGTTTATATCACTCTCCTCCAGTATCTTTGGATGCTCTTCCGAGCGATTTCTCACCATCCCTTGCCTTCTTCCTCAAACTAAATATATTCAGAACGGTTTTATTTTTCTTCTCTCTGTAAGCTTTTCTTTTCAGCATCAGAATTGAGTTTATTTTCCAGGTTTGCCCTAATGATGAATCAAAGCTAGTGTGTTGAAACCATGGTAACGGTGAACATAAAACATGTAATGAACAGATATACAGTTCGGCAAAGGGAGAGAAAGAGTGTTTTATCCCATGCATTGTGTTGTGATGTAGTGCACATTGAATGAAAAACAAATAACCAAATGTATAAATGCAGAATGTAAAAACATTTTATAGACAGCGAAAAGAACATGGAAAGTAGTCTGCTCACAGTTTACCGAAAAGAAAAATAAATACAATAGTATGCATGTGAAAATGAAATTGGGCATAATATTCTTATATCGGCAATTCATTTGATACAATTTTAGTCAAAGTAGTTACATTAAAGGTTTAAAAAATGAAAGCACTGGCACATCGATGTTTTTTAAGGAAATAGAGAAGAAAAGGTTTCTTTGCGGAAGGTCATGATCAGGCTGCAAAACTTTTATTGTTTGTAATTGAAACTGTTTTTGTATGAGTGCTGAACACATCCATGTTTTTATTCGCCATCGGAGTGCAATAGAGAGCAGTTAGAACCCCAATCTTGATGAGAACCACTGCTGGAGGGCAGATACCATTCCTGTACTACTGTTGTCATCTTTTATCCTTTAAGTCTCATTTCTGCTGTGACATGGTGATTTGAACAGGAATATTTAGCTTGTTTTCACGGCAGTCTCTTCATTTCCCCACTGGCACTCATTTAGTGTCTTTCCTAAATATTATCAACCGTAATAAGCACATAACAAAATGATGACAGGTGGATTGGGCAGAGGCCAGGCTAGTTGTGCAAGTGCCAAAACAAGCTTTGGTCTGTCGGCTCGTGTGTAAACTGCCTCTTGAAAAGGTAACAGGAGATTTTGTTTTTAAAGCTGTTTAAAGCCCGAAGGGGTCTGACTCAGCAAACTATTCTGTGGTGACTCATGAGTCACGGCAGCAACTTAAAATGGTTATTTTAGTATCAGCTTTGCGTTCTGAAGTTCTTTATAAACAGAAAGATATAGAGAGAATGTGTGTGTGTGTGTGTGGGGGGGGGGGGGGGTTAGCTCTCTTCAGCAGGAGGGGCTCACCTTAACCCCAGCGATCTGATCTCATCTTCACAAGTCTGTGATGGGGATTTATCCACATACACACTGCAGATCTGTCACACTTAAACACGGTGAGAAAGAGAGAAACAAAGATCTAGTTCAATGGTCATTTTGGTACCACCAGTTGCTGAAAGAGGAAATGAAGTAGAAATAAAAAGGGAACATATGAACAACATTGGATTTTATACCTGAATATCAAAATAAATAATAACGTGATATATCTATTAAACTTAAAAACTATTATGAGCGAAAATTGTAAGCATTCCAAACTTTCACGGCATCTAAAATCGGCTGCTTCCGTAGTAAATTCAGTATGCGAAATGAACAGTATTTAAGTAGCCTTAGTAAGTAAGCAAGTAAACCCTGGATGGTCTACTTCTTCTGCTGAAATGTCATTTTTTTGCGTATCTTTTTGCGTATTTCATTGGATGGACAATATTCTATCCCATGGGACCTCGGGAGCTGGAGAGCTGCTAATTTCGAAAATGTTTTGTGATTGAAAAATGAATGGATATTTTTCAAGTGTAAGTACAGATTTGTTGCAAAAGCAATTGTTCACTATACACTACACATTGTTTTTGTGGCTGTTGTTAGTACGCCGCGTGAACAAAAATGTGGGTCACTTGACAATGAAAACATAGTAAAGTGCACTACCAGTCAAATGTTTGGAAATACTTACTATTTTTCCACCTTTTAGAATAATACTAATGTCATTAAAACTATAGAGTTGCATAACCGTAATCGTGAGCGTTATAATTATTAGCATCTAAAATAAATAATAACCGTTATATTTTAGCTACCTACAGGGACCACTTTTATTATCTAATGCAATGGCATTCATTTCGTTTTATTTTTAACCGTGGTTTAAGGTACCCGGTACTTCCTGGGGCTGCTGTATCTGGATAGTCGTCTATCTGCGCGCGTGTGTGTGTATATGCATACTCCACCATATGCTTTCCGCTTCACTTTTACACCACAGCTCATAGCTCCTGTCACCGTGGTAATTGCATCCTCTTGTGCGCTTGGAGCTTGTCCAGCATCTGTGTCTATGTCTTTGTGAGTGTGTATTCAGCTTTAGAACCCTTCGCTCTCAGGATTACTGCTGTTTTTTCCTTTGTATGTTTACATGCTCTCTGCCGTAAAGCCCTACAGTACTTGTGTACCATACTGGTTTTGTAGCAATACAGTCAGTTTGATTGTGTGGTAATAATATTTCTTGACAGAAGGTAGCATTAAACGGGAGACGTTTTGATGGCAAGGAAGGCAGATACATTTGGGACGTGACTCTCGAAAGATAGATGTACGGCTAAAAATGTCCAGGTATCACTTTATAAGGGTAATCCATCATGGCGTGTGAGGTGGAGAGTAATCGTGAAGTCTAGTGGCAGGGATGGCTCGGTCCACTCGCGAGGCGCAACGGGGGGGTCGGGCACACCTGGAAGAGCCCATTAACTGGAGGTGAGGAGGGGTGTAATGAGAACAGATGGAGACGTGACAGGTGGAGAAAGAGGGAGATAGAGGTGAGAAGTAATCACACTGCGAGCTCAAAACTCACAGCTGACACGAGCGATTGTGAAACCTGTGAAAAAATACCATTATGATGGTGTCCATAAAAGAAAGAAACATGGTTAACTGTGGTTAAATTGTGAGAGAAAGAACTGGCATTGGATTACCCCTACGGTTGTTTTTATAAAACCATAGTCTTACCATCTCCAAGAAGAGTTAGACAAAGATTGTCAGATTGTATTACCATGGTAAACTAAAATGGGACATTTGCTTGAGAAGAATAGGATATATGAACTTTTTTTAAGTTGTCAAAGAAATTTTTTGTATTTCTTTTAGCCTGACATAAACAAATGAATTAAATGTAACGATGACTATGGTTAAAGTCCCAGTGAAAACAAAATTACAATGCCGATTTGTTTTCATGAAATATTGCAGCACTTATTGTTAATAGTAAATCAATGTGATTATTCTTTTTATAAAGTTCATGTGCCCACATAATCTGAAAATGCACTTCCTTCCTGTAATGACTATCCATTCTAGATGGGATGGGCGGAGCATCCGTTAAATCCACCCCTTCAACAGTCATTCTGCTGCCAGGTCCATTTCAAAATTCAACAGCTGTTTTTATACATCCAATCAAATTGCAAAGACGAAAGCCACGACCACTATTTTTCTCATTAGAAATTCCATTTCACTTGGAAATGCGTCAAAACACGGAAGTAAAAACTTATTTTCCACATCGTGACGTGTATCCGAGTGAAATGGCTTCTGAAAGTAGAAAACAATGTAGGGCGGGACTTCCCCTTTTCATTGGCTTGTAGTGGGCCTGCAGTGGAGGGCTAAAAAAGCCTGGCCATTGGACAATCTAGTCCTACCTGCTGACTTCATGTGGCAAAGAGTTGTTGTTGAGAAGGGAAGAAGCGCTTAATGTTTTTGATTAAAGATTACAAGTTCAAATGAATAAAAAGAATGGTGTGCACGGATAAATCATTCATAATAAACACTAAGAATTTTCCTGTTTGAGTACATGGTGACTTCAAAAAGATCAAACTCATTTAGATTTGTCTTTTTACGTCACAGGTAAATTTATCTTTTAAGAATCTTTTAAAATTTTAAGTGGAAAACAAGACGAAAGTACTGATTAAGTAAAGCGTTTTTCCTTCGTGAAGAAAGAGAGAGAATAACAGAGCATTTGCGAGCAGAGTGAGTCACGGGAGAGAGACTGCTGAACAGTGGGCGGAAGTGCCGCGCGTGGCAGCCGTGGATTTTTGAACGATAACTACAGCAAGCATGGGTTTTTCACCAGTAATAAGAAACTTCTGAATTGAACAGGTCTCAGATAAACGTCAACAACAATCTCGCACACTTACAGAAACACGTACGTGAAGCCCTCGCTGTACGAGAGCGATTACAATTCAAACACCTTCTGGTTCCCTTCCCTTCAGCCGGGGTGTTGAATTGAAAGCAGCATCTCACACGCACACGAGCGAGTGACTGACGGCAGCGCTGGCGTTGAGACCGTGTGCCAATCCTGCTGTAAGAGCGACAGCCGCAGGTTCTGCCTGCACAGCCTCAAGCGTCTGCGGGAAATTTAATTCAGCAGCCTCTACTT
Organism: Barbatula barbatula; assembly: GCF_947034865.1. Lineage (NCBI taxonomy): Eukaryota > Metazoa > Chordata > Actinopteri > Cypriniformes > Nemacheilidae > Barbatula > Barbatula barbatula. The sequence goes on along the minus strand of NC_136770.1, from coordinate 4,156,590 downwards.
TAAATGTCATTTGCTGTTTTTCAAACCCTGCGATAGTTTATATTTGGAAAACATGAGTTGTCTTTCTTTTTTCGTTTAGCAGTTCTTCTTCTATGACTGTAAGGTTTAATATTCTTTTCATGCAGTACAGAGGACACGGTTCAGAAAACTATCTAGACTACAAAGGGATTTATAAAAAAACTGTTTAAAATTTAAAAAGTGTTGAATAACAAACTGTACATAGGCATCAGGTACCACGCACACACTTTAAAAATATCTTTATTGCGCTGCTGGGATTTACGAAGGGGTAATATTGCCCCCTATGACAGGCGAGGTGTTAACGTGCACATCTGCGATTATTAAAGGGCTCATATCACGGAAAGCAGGATTTTATTGCTCTTTCGAAATAAGAGTTTATTAAAACTGAGCTGCAAAAACAGGCCATGTGGTCATCCAAACCGTTAACTTATTCAATCAAGCAATTAACAACAATGTCATTTGCATCTTAAAGGCACAGTAGCAAACGTATTTTGTTTAACTGTGAGGTCCAAAACTAACAAGCAAATATATGAACGCTTCTAGCCATACGATATTTCACATTTTGATGCATTTTTTAATCTGTCACAGTGATATTTATAGCGTAACAAAGACACACACTGCATTCATACAGCGTTGCTTTCAAGGATCTTTTGAATGCATTTTACTTTCTGTGCACCGGGGCTTGTGTGAATAAGTGTTATTAGACCTTTTGACAGGCGTTAACATGCACATCTGTGATTTAATAAAGATTGCATGGGCTGACGTTAGATAACCCACAGTGCTTTTTAAAGTCTCTGTTAGAAATCTCAACAACCATCCACACCTACCCTCACCAGCCCTAAAGGGACACCATCAAAGAACAGAGACTTCAGTGCAAATACATCTGAGTCATGTCTTTACCGGCTTTAGTCTGGTCACCACCCACCAAACAAACCCGCGAGATGCCCCGCGCAGCCACTTCTAGCGGCTCGTGATGAAAATTCAATTTAATCTGCCGCGGTTCTGCATGGGAATAACGTTTAAAGCCAGCGCGTACGCTTAAACGCAGCCAAAATGATTTTTCTGTTGACAAACAGCAAAGAGGCATTTTAATGGATGCGTTAAACTCCTTTTCCAGAGCTGTGTAAGCATTCTCTGAAGACATGCTTTTGCTAATCTGACAAATAGCAAGTTTGCTTCCCCTCAGATCTAATAAATAATGGATAAAGTCTGCCTTGATTTCTGTTAAAAGGACTAACACCAAGTTTTCCCTGACACGGATGTTTTGCGTCATTAGACGCACCTCGTAAGGCGGGTTCTCGGTTGGCGCAAGTTGTTAATTTTGTGTTACGCCTCACGTTAACGTTTGTTACTCATACGCAACCCTCAAGGCCAATAAATTATCAATTTATTTCACACATTTGTGACGCAGGGAAATCTTTTTTCTTTAGTGCAGCGCCCAGTGGTATTAACTAGTTTGCAACATCAGTCTGCTGATTGTAAACTTGTTGCATCAAGGTCCCTTCAGAAAATGAGAATATCCCTGAACAGCGTGTTTGTGTTGCGATGTGTGGGTGCTTGTGTGGGAGTTAATCAGCTTTTGTATAATTTATTTATATTCTCATAATTTATATTTATATCATGAAAAAGCAACAAAATCATTGAATTATATGGCCTTCAGCTGTTGAACATTATCGCATAGTTAATGCCTCTCAATTGGGACTATATGGGGTACATTTTAATCAGAAATGTATACAGAATAGAAATTAATTACAGAATTTCAGAAATTCATTTCTCTCAACTGTGTATCATGATAATTCTACCATAGTAGGAAAATCGTAGTCAAAAGTGCAAACGAACTGTTTGGTTTCCGGCTTTCTTCAAATAAAAATACATTTATTAAGCATTTCTTTCTATAGTAGTCAATGGTGGCAAAGAGTGGTTCAGTTACAAGCATTTTCTAAGCATCTTTCTCTGTCTTCATCAGAACTAATAGATGTATACAGATTTGCAAGTTGAGGCTGAGTAAATGAAGACTTTTAATTTGTGGGTTAACTGTTCCTTTAAGAACATATTTTTCATTAACTTATTTCACCAGCAATGTTTCATTTGACGTGGTCAAAACCCTTTTAAATGGTTACGGTTTTAATAATACAAGGCAAACAGGCAAGAAAATAAATCAGAACATTGTAAATGCTTTAAAGACGTGTGCTACGTCACAAAAACGCACAACGTAATCTCGCTACAGTTTGCGGCAGCCAGGAGCTCCGTCCGTTGGGCCAAGAAGGTACATGCTATTTTATGAGCACCTCAGAATGGAATATTTGCACAATGGGAAAGTGATGAGAGAATGAAGAGTCAGTATCCTCTCAGAACCCGAGGCTTAGGCGTTAAAGCCCGTAACGTGCAGGACGCAGAAACGTTGAATTCTTTAATGCTAGCAGCTTGGCATATGTACAGTACCTGTACGAGCGTTTCCAACTAGAGGCACTTTACCGCTTTCAAGTTTTGACAGAGTCGATCCTGGTATCTTGTTATGGGAAGGAAGTCTCCCCATGAATCACACTGTTCTGTTCCTTGTGACACGCGCTGACTTTTAAGTGATTACCTTTACACGAATGCGTCAAATTAAACATGTTGCGTTCCTCGCCTCGTGCGGGCTGATTGCTAGCGAGCCGGTTTTCTTGAATTCGTCTGAAATAAATAGCTTTTGCTGGCCATGTGGCGCGGACCACCTGCACGTGGAGGTCACGGAGAACGGCACAGGTGATAGATGACTGCAGTGTATCAAAGGATAGCTTATCATTGTGCTAAAAACAATCAAACACCCGACACGGTGCACTAAAAGCCTATCTGTAATTGCTTTGTTGAACGCTGTATCTCGTTTCCTGGCGTGTAATGAGGATGTTCGTTGGTTTTAACTGGCTGCGCAATGTTTTAACTCAAAAACAGAACCTTATAACGTGATGGTTATAGAGCAAAACAATAGATTATTCCTAAATAAATGATTAGACTGGCTTTAGTTCAGGTTAGACAAGAATTGTTTTCAGTCAGTAAATGTACTGGAGATGTGTTGTTAGGAGAAATAATAATGCATGTGAGATAAGAAACACGTTTTCTTGTCTTGGTAAACATCACTGCCCTTAAACCAAACCCTGTTTAACAGTTTATCCTATAACCAGCCTATTCAGCTCCTCTGGAGATGGCTCAAGGATTAGAGATTTTGTTCGCCTGTCTTTTGCGCTGTTGGCAGTCAAAATGCTCAATAAACCACTTGCTTTTAATGAGAATTCAATGAGGTCATGATCGTCAGGTGGGCCGTGTTAGCGCTTTTCCTCCGGTGTGCTGCTTTTGTTTGTGTCTTTGTTTGAGCACCCGCCGGCCTGAAGACAGAATTTGACGCTAATGTGCACGAGCAGTTGCAAACCTAACATTTTAAAAAACACTGTGAGAAAAGGAAAAGAAAGCAGCAATGATGATTCATTCATCTATCTCCTACCTTGGCTTTACAGGCGCAAGGTGTCTTTCTTGTCCGCCTCGTTTTTCCTCTCTTTGATTTTTCCCAGTTTCTTACAAACACGAGAACATGGCAAAACATTTACTGTATGCCAGGCCACCTACTGCTCTCAGCAGAGTTACTCGATCAGTCGTGAAGTTCATGGTCCAGGTTCAGAAAGGAGTGGACGCTTGGGGAGAAGATGAAATGCTCGGGGATGTTTTGCTGAAAAAATTCAAGCGTTTGACTAGAACAGATGGAATAATTTCTCAAATACTTTGTGTCATATTACATTTGCAGCCCACAATAAATTAAGAAGAAGCATTTAAGGGAATTTCACACGCAGATGTTGACGTGTTTTGTTAGCTATTTGTCACAAAACAAAACTGACCCCATTAAGGTTCCTTAAATTTAATTTACACATAATAAACATTTTATTTATCTGACTATGAAACTTATTTGAACAGATTTCACAGTCCTCTCAAATTTTTGTAGGCCTTGTTTTAAAGCAGCATTGAACAGAAACAGTGTTCATAACACTGTAATTAAGTCAGAATTCATGACACACCATTGCACCACCCCTTAAAAACCCATAATATAGTGTTAAACGTGCTGTCTTCTCACGCTTAACAATAATGGTACAGCTGTATCTGTCTTTTATAAATGTGATCAAACTAAAGACTCTGCGGATGTTTGAAGGGTGAGATACTATTCTGTAAGTACTCAAGATTAACATGAGATACACAGAAACTGTCTGAGTTAGGGCCGCTTTAAACATAGACTTCCTGTTCGTGGCTGGAGGAAGGGTTAAAAAAGAATAGGCTGAAAAGTAGGGCAAATTTAGGAATATTTGGATAATTTTGCACCGTTGGATCAACACCAGGTACATTTTCATTTCATGTTGACTTAAAAGACACGATCTGCCAACAAAAAGCTTCCATTTTAAAGTATATGTATTGACACCATCACTGCGATGTTTTGCTGGCCAGAATGTGAATCAGAACGTACAACACCCAGCCCCATCAACAGCTTCAGAAGTCTGCTGTTTGATCTCAATTCAACGTATCATTAACCACATTATGGGTTTTGACCAGAGTTTTCTCTCCCTGTCTAATACGAGAAGGCTACAGTGTTTTCCAACACATCACTTGGTCCCTCGTGTGATAATTAATATTCATGTTTGTCCAGTGCCTAAAACTCTGCCTTCAGGCATTTATAAAATGATGATGATTTGAGCTGCGGAGCTCTCCATCGGCCCTGACTCTCATCCAGAGAGGGAGTTGAATGCCGCCCTGTGAAATACATGCGTGAATTGAAATCTCCAAATATTGACAATAACCGTGAAACTTTGTGTTACAAAAATGTTTCCTACTATGGTAGATTTAGGTAGATATGGTTAAGAGTCACAATGGTTACAAACCTTTTCTCTGCCTGCTTACATTTGTATTTTACGTGTGATTCATTGACCACATAAAAGTCAAGCAAAACAAAGATGAATTTGACTTACAGGATCATTTATTTATTAAAAAAAACCTATAGCATAGATCACGGCAATGCGTTATTGAGCATTATTTTGGCCATCGGTAACCGTGTAGGCAAAATGCCATATTGTGAGATCCCTAGAATATAATTATTATTAAGTTGGAAGTTTTACAATTATGTCCGTTTAGCGTTTGTAGCGTTTGTTTGCCAAGCAGTTTAGTCTGATATATTTGTAAAACTTAAATATGAAGGAAAAGGGGGATTAAACAAGTTAGCTAAGTGTAATTGTGCTTAATGAAATGTCTTAAAGGTTCCAAACCATAGCAAAATTGCCTTTTCAGTTGTAAGGGTCAGAAAGAGTGAAGTAAAGCAATATTAACATTTCTTTGATTCTAGAAACCTTTGACTAGTTCATTAAGCCAAAAAGCACATTGTCATTCAACAGTCGCCCAGCTTTCTGTTTGCATGTTCTTCAAGATATACCACGCTGGAAGAAGTTTAAGATGCGCCACATGTGCCACGATAAGCCGCACTGCTGAAATATGGCTTATCACGGTCTGTACAAACCAATGATAAAGACAACATACTTGGCACCATCCTAAGATGTGTACACAAACACATACGCTGTAAAGAGACGCAGGAGAGCAACAGCTGGGGTTCGATACAAAACCCACAATCCTTAGGGGCCTTCTGTAGCTGTGTAAATACAACGCAAAGACTATCATGACTCCTGACGCAGAAATAGCCCAGCTGTTTACTCCGTAAAGAATCTGTGTCAAGACCGTCGCCCATTGCACATACAGCCATCTGCTATTGACATGTGCACTATTTCTTGATGAGTACACTTAGTCCCTTTGGTTTTGCTCTTTGTTCCATCGTTCTTAATCACTCTTGCCTTCCTCTGCACTTCATTTTTGTCTCTTTTTCTCGTCTTTGTGACCCGGTGGAGTGTGTACGACTAATACTAATCTGTCAAACCGTATTATGGAGCTAACATCATTTCTTACAGGTGGTTTGGGCTTTTGCCCTGTTGAAAAAATCTTGCTCCTTAAACATGGTAGCTTGTTCTGATCATTAGAAAGTTCTTTAATTTCTGCAAATCGGTTCACTGTGAAAAATCCAGCGCCAGTATCTGGTTTAAAACATAAACATAGGAGCTTGTTTTGTATCCGGTTTTAAATTTTGAGAGTCACAATGGTTACAGACACACTTCTGCCTCTCCACACTTGGGTGTGATTTAATAATCAAAAGAAAACTCTAAATTAACAACATCATAAATAGATTTTATTTGAATAGATATTGTGATGGTATCAATAACCGAATAGCGAAAATATGATATAGTGACAGCCCTATTTTCTAAATGCTGTTACTTTTTATATGCTTTATATGTGTGTTGTTTTATTGGTTATTTCTGCTTGTATGTTGACATTTAACTTACCTTTCACCGCAGCCGTAAGATGCCATTAGATCTCAGTTCACTGAGATCTACAGTTGTAGACAGTTGTTATGGCTCTTTGTGAGTCAGATATGTCCGAATACGATAAATCTGAGTTCTGTGAGTTGCTGAATCATGAACGAAACGTTCAATTAATTTCATCCAATTCAATGGCCAGCATAGTTGTTCTGGACCAAGATGTACTGGATGGAGAACCAGCAAAAACTACCAAAGACCAGTCAGAAACCGTGCTCCAAAAATACATCTATGCTGCTTTTCCAGCTGTGTATATGCCTGTATGGCTGGTCGGAGCAGAGAATCTTAACGCCTCTGGCACATTGCTGCTCTAATGTCTCTGTGGATCTAACATGTCACACCGAGTGACAGAAGCCCATCAACACTGACAAGATCCACCGACCGCCCGGGGTCACGTGATCTGTGAGGAACGGTGTTAGACGTGGCTACAGAACCGTTGATGCTCGTGAAGGGTTTGACCTTTCACTTCAGCGGGGCTGGTGTTGGAAGATTGAAACAGCTGTAGTGCTCTTTTAGCTGGTGCGTTGGTTTTGCCCTTGAGCCGGGACTAGCCATCATCACTTTATGAGTTCGAACTGTAAGCGTCATCATCAGCGCTGTCAGGGAACAGGGTATTGTTGCTAAAGGCCCGTCAGCGTGTGATTCAGTGTTCAGTTGATCTTTTCTGTCAAATTAAACAGATGCCGTTTGGCTATTGCTGTTAAATGCTTCACAACACAAATGATCTGTCACTTGGAGCAGTTTTCTCAAGTCAAATTCCTCGCTTTCTCATGTTAACCATTGTCATATGTTAACAAGGCCAGCCACAGAGAGACACTGCTTTTGTTCAGATTTAGCTTTTTAATCACTTAGTAATGTTTTATTTTATCGTCTCAAGAGTTCGAAACGGTTTTAATTATCTAGTTAAAACGTATGCTTTGGTATCTTTCTACATCTGTCACAGTTTGTGACTTTGTTGACATCTCTTGTTCATTTACATTTTCGCATTGGGCAAACGCTTTTATGCAAAGCAACTGAGGTATATGTGCATTTGAGCAGTATGTCTGTTGATTTAAACCCATGGCCTTTGAGGTGCTAATGCGATGCTCTACCAATTGAGTGACTGGGGTTTTTTCTCAGGAGACTTGATTCCATTTATTGTTGTCTGTGAGAAAAAAAAGGTCGTGTTCAAGACAATCCAAGTATGTAGGAAGATGTTGTTTTGTTTACAGTCTCTCGCATGGAAACCTTGAACTGATATTCATTACTCCAAAGCATCATCGGTTGCTATAGCGAGGCGTCCTAATTAAATGAGTTCTCATGTGAATAAATCCCACATAGCGAGCGAGTGAGCACACCAAACTCTGTGCATTATTAAATCACGCTTTACTCTTATTTACTGTACTATTGATTGTGATATTATTACCGTGAGATTCCGAGGTACACACACAAAGCGCCGACTAATTAGTCACATGCGTACGACTCAATACGCACTTGTTATATTAACATTTTTAAAGATCGTAACGGCAGGATTATGAGCTTGGGAACCTCTGCTCCACTTTTAAGGCCAAGTTTGGAAGTAATATTGATATTTGGCTCTAAGAATGTACATATACATAAAACTACAGCCCCTGGGACTCGTATCCTTTGTGAATAAGGATGGGGATTAGTCAAAGGCTATGAAAATTTATTTTTATATCTTTAATCTTGAGCAGCGGCCGTCGGTGATGAAGGGAGGGGTGAGGGATGGACCGGGAGCTGTGTTTTAAATAGTAGTCCATTTAGCAAAACTGTTCTTTCCTAATGTGGTAGTAATAGGAACCGCTTAATCTTGGTGTAAAATAAAAGAAAGAATGGAGCCATTCGTGTGCGTGAGATATTTTCAAGGATGGATTCCTTAAAGCTGTGGGTGGGCTTAAGACTGGGGTGTGTACGACTTCTTTTACAATCGTTTCTCTGATGCGGTACGAATTTGTCATAGAAATGAATAAGCCCCGTCATAAGCAACAGAAAGCGAGTTACTTTTATTCTTACAGTTAAAGTTTATTAATGTTCCCAGATCGACTGATACCACATAAAAACATCAAGGATGGTGTAGCATGGGCAAAAAACAGCCCTGTGTGAATTAAAAATACTTTCAGTTGACCTGAAAATAAAAATACATAGTATATACCGTCATTTATTTACCTTCATGTGGTTCAAAACCAGAGGAACACAAAATAAGATATTCTGAGAATGTCTAAGTGGTTTTGTGCATACAATTGGAGGTCAATGGGGGCCAGCGTTCTGCTTTGGTTACTAACGTTCTTCAAAAATTGTCTTTTGTGTCCTGCAGAAGAAAGAAAGTCGTACAGGTTTGGAATGTCATGAGGGCGAGTGAATGATGAAAAAAAATATCTTTTACCAAATCTCTTTTTGTGTATTCAATGATATTTCTGATGGATTCAGGAACCGTCTGAAGCCTTTTAGTACAATGATCATTATTTTTCAGACTGCTGAGCTCCAGTGATATATTCTTGCAGAGAAAACCTTCAGCGTAGACCGTTAAGAATTAAAGAGGCCAGCAACTAAATGGCAAGATGTGACATTTATACTTTTATTGCTTGTGCCATTAGATTTGGCATTGAGAATTCACTGTCTGGCAAAACCCTTTACCGTCCCGCCGTCCCCTATTAAAGTCTTAACACAAATTTTCGCCGTCCTTTGTTGTTTGGATAATCATAGCTGATGTGTTTTATTTCACTTGCTTACTGGCTTCTGTCCAAAATATCTGACTCGGGCGAAGAGATAATTCATTCAACAGGCTCGTTTTGGAATAATATAGTGTACCTGCATCTAAGGTCACCAGTGCACACGCCCAGCATAGTAATGTTTCAGTCTGCGCCCAGGGTCTCCGATAATAAGCTCTGGCTAGTTGCCTGGTCTTTTTTGGGGGGAGGACGTTAATTGAAAATAACATTTATATTCAGGGATGGAATCGCTTTGGATTCCTAACTGAATTGAATGAATCCACACTGCAAGACTGTTCATTGGCGAACGCGAACGATAACAGTAAAGAGGAAAAATGATGGTAGACTGGTTTAAAATCCAATTTAAGATAGATCATTATTTTTCATCTAACACTAATGTTTTACAATTTTACACGCATGCCGTCCATTTTATCCATAAGGGCATATTGTATAATGAACAAAACCTGTATACAGCTTAAAGGGTCGGTTTGCTTATAATGAAGATTCTTCCATCATTTTTTCACGCTTCTGTTGTTCTTAACCTGTGTTTTGTTATTTTCATATCACATATAAAAACCTGCTTTTTGCTTACAAGAACAAGTTGTGTTGACAACAGATATCCAGCTTCATAAATGCAGAATAAAAGAAGCTCTCAAACAATATTTCCTAACACAAAGCTGTCACACTGTATATACTCAAACTATAGAACATCATTTAGATTTACTGCTCTTATATTTCTCATGGTGTTTCTTTACCGTGTTTTGAGTGGTAGGCTTTGTTCACATTTTACTTCTTTTTTGACAAGAAAAACTTCACAATGGTGCTTTTTTTAGTGGTTACAAATAGCAGCAAGAGCAATGTTCACAGGCAGCATTTGTGCACGAAGGCAGCCTAGAAAATCAGGATTCATAAGCAGCGTAAGGGAATTCTATTTGAATTATAAACCTCGAGTGTCTTTGCATCACATATTTGAAATCTACAATACTAATCTCTCGCTAGAAATGCAATTAAAAGTGAAAATGAAACGTACATTTAAACAAAACCATGCGTTTCGGCTGCCATTTCATTTTCTCGAGCTTGATCCTGCTCGAACAATCACCTTCCTTGCATTTTGTTATGGAAACGACGGGTTTTGCTACTCGCTTGTCATTGGCAGGCTTTCCAGTAGCTCAGTGGTAAGAGCATTGCGTAACAACGCAAGGTTGTGGGTTCGATCCCAGGGGATTGCACATACCTATGTATAGGATAATACAATGTTAGTCGCTTTGGATAAAAGCGTTCGCCAAATGCATAAATGTAAATGTAGCTGTGAAAATGTGCTTGGACGTAGGGCTTTTTTTCAGAAAATATTTTTTTCAACTTCAAAAGACTTGCGCTCAGGACTTTTTTCAAACACAGTTGACAATTTAGGATTCTAATGAAAAACAGACACTAACAGCTTCAAATGTAATCACTGCCTTATGATGTGGTCACTACACACTGTCAAAGTGTGCAAAACAGCACCACAAAGGCTTTTCAAATATTGTCTTTATTGTCTTTTTTGCTCGAAGATGCAAATTGCATTATATTGCCAAACTGCAGCGAAGGATGTGTCCCTAGCTCCCTAGGTCTGAACATCCTTTTTACATGAGAATTTCTCAAATAATACAGAAGTACACGAGTACCGTTTTTTAAAAAGAGACATGAGAGATAGCATAGCGTGATGTTAAGTTGTTGGCGTCTGCACAAGCTCTGCCTTCTGGCGTTCGGCTAAATCTTTAAGTTCATTGTGTGTCGCAACAGGCGTGTTATCGACTAAATCATAGTCTCTCTACAGAGACCCCCAACCAGGAGCTCGGCTCTCACACCTTCAAAGATCGACCACATCAAGCACGACACGTTTCTCGGTTTGATTCTGTTTGTTTAAACAAAGCTGGGCTTTCAAATATATATTTACAGATCAAGAGAAACCGAGAGGGCGACGGTTTCATGTAGACTAGCAGGCAATGGTGGTGACTTGAGGCTTATTCCTGCAAAGCTGACCATCTTAAGACAACCATATTAGATCCTTATCTACTACTAGACCACACCACCCCCATGCCTTGTGTTTGCGATACAGTTAAGTTGTGAAAATGGACATTGGAATATAGCGATAGAAAATGTATGTAATTAGCGTTGAGGTCTCTCGGTCGGGTTCAGAGCTGTTGTGTTTGCTGTGATCTCCCTGGTTTCTTGTGATGATGTAAATGAGTTTGATCTTTATTAAACTCTTCCACCCCACAGTGCTCCGTGTGATTTGAACACCCGCAAGTTCTGATGACTCTTTCGCACCAACACTCTAACCTCTCGCATATGCATGGTGTGCGAAAACGCAGAAAAACGCCGGCAAGGGAATAGCATGAATCAGAATCTTTGAGCTCAAACAAATGCCTGGCGTCTGCCAGTGATATTGAGCTAAAACATGTATGTATAAATATAATTTAGCAAAGTCTAAAGCCTGAATAAAGGCTCAAAAACTGTTCTGTATTACCTTTGTTATCAGTCCGGGCTTACAGTTATAGACCACTTAGGAAAATGTAATATTGATGGTCCAGAGGAACTTCCTGTTTCAGTTTTTTAACACTAAACAAACATTTGAACAATATAGAACTAACAGCACGTGTACAACTGCATCAAAATGTTAAACAAATATATTTAGAATTGAATTATATACGTGAGATTTAAAAAGAAAATAAATACAAGTGAAACGAAAGTGCTTTTGGAGCAGTGTTTACATGTTGAGAAGTGGTCTATAAATTATGCATGGTATAACTCGTCCTATGATTCACATCAGTTTGAATGTGAATATGTAAATAAATTACATGTAGGATTTTCTTTTTTAAGCTGAACACAAAAACTATTTCATGATAAAATGCCATCATATTATCGTCTTATCTGAAATGCCAGAACTGTACATCTTTACATATTGCATGTTCCTGGTGACATTTGTATGATGCATTTCTTATTCTGACTACAGTATAAGTTACATTAGTTAGCTGTGTTACACCCTAATGAAAATGAATCATAGGTTAACTGTGGTAACTGTAGTTTTTTGGTTTTATTTGTAGTAAAACCAGAGTAACCACAAATTTACCATGGTCTCACAATAGCGACTACAGTGCCCAAACCATCATAGGTTAGGATACAAATGACAATCAATCTGCCAAAAAAAGCCTGCTTAACTTTTACTAAAACCCTGATTAGTTTTCCTGACTAGCATGCTAGATATGTGTTGGTGCTAGTTCTCAAAGGCGCGTAAGAAGTGTCTGTCATAACACTCAGCATGCAGTTGTAGCCGTGTTTACCCGACACAAACAGACAAATTCATTTACGCCTTTCAGCTACGGATGAGCGCCGCACCTAATTATTGCTCTAGCCTAGCAGCAGGCTCCAGGAACATGTTTAGCACGTGCTAATGTCAGGGGTTGAGGTGGAAGCATATACGAAACGTTTGATGGGTGTCGCTGAATCCATCAATTACACGTCAACTGATACCTGTTCTTAATATCATGGATAATAGAAAGTGACAGGAATTATATGTCTGACCTAGTTTCAGATTGAGGTTAAGAAGGACAAGGTGTTGTGATATTGTGCCTGAGGTAAAACATGGTGAGATTAATACAACGTCTCTTATCTTTTTTTACATGTGCCGTTATCCTGTGTGACATTGTGAACAGGTAAGAAGATTTTTTAATACATTTGTTTAATCTCGCTCAGTGAAAATCACATATTTAATAATATATAATGTATTATTATGACTTATGTGTATAGCATATTGTGTGTTTCCAGAGCAAACCCTGACATTGTTGGACCTAACTATTTGGGAAATATAATAGATTTTTATTTAAATAATTTTTTTTGAAGTGTGCAATATTAACAGCCAGTCAGGACTGGCGGATTTAAGTTTGTTCTTTCTTTACTTAAAAAATAGGTCTTGCTTTTTAGTTTTTTGCCTAATTGATTCTTTTGATCCTATTCACCAGTTGGTTTTGAATGATCTTGGAACTGAATGGCATGTTTTTGCTCTTTCTCTCTCAAACTGTTTTGCATAGTTGTCCTTTCTGGACACCAAAATGCTTTAATTTGCTTTGTAGACATCTTAACGGAATACGTACATTTGTGTTTCCTGTGATGGAAGGCGTCTCGGATCATCTGTCAGGGTGGAATTTGTACTTGCCGTTGTTTACGTACAGGGCCTTAGACGTGTCAGATTTGATTGTCCATCCGCTACACGTCCTGTTTAACATTTCTCTCACTGAATTAAAAAGCTACTTGATATTTTCCCCGACGTCACCTCCACTGGGTATTTAGCGACTCCATCTGAGAGAGTATCTGTCATCGCCAAATAAAAGCTTTTCCTTGCCTTTCTTTCTCGGGGAACGCTTGACGCGTGCACGGGAGTAGAGATCAATGACCTGTCAGTCATCGCATGCAAGGCTTCAGGTTTTGTGAAATCATGTGCGGATATTAGAGCTGACACTGTGGCTCAGGAAGGTGTATATGATGATCACAATTGTAATTTAACCTCCAAGCTCTTGTGATGGTGGACATTGGATGAAATGGAGAATCACACAGGGCTTTTCTAATTAACTGGTCCAGCTTTATTTTCTTCAGACTTTGTTGTTCTTTTTACTAACCCTTGACACTCGTTGAGGATACGGAGGTTGTCCTCTTCTTCTAATGAATTTCCCAGGGACCTTGAGAGAGCAGGTCTTTAAACAAACACCATTAGAGGTGTCAAAGCACTATCTCTAGTTAATGCTCCACCATTCACTGCTAATTACAAGCGTGTTTTGAACCGGTATTTCATATGTACCGTGAACAGCCAGATCTGTTTTGTCCTGTTGCTCTACTGCCTTTTCTGTACCAGCGATGCCGTACAGATGATGGATACGATATCAGTCAGGAGATTTTCTCTTGATTTTGTGAAGCCAAGATAAATGGCAAATCATTTTTGGACATTCAAAATACCCAAACCTACAAATTGTTACTATAGAATTGTAATTTTGCACATCAAGATTCCATGTAACGCATTTGTCAGTTTGACTTTGAGTTACAGGCACATATTTTATTTGGGCCATCTTAGAAAAAACTGTGAAATGATGTTTGTGAGTTTTAAGGATGTACTCGTAAAGAGTGTGCGTGTCACATCCAGAGGCTGCGGGCAATTTGGAGACCCAGTCTAATCCTGTCGTAATGCCACTTTGTCCCCTGACATCTGCACTCTGCTCTCTCTCTTTGTCTCATAGAAATCTGTCTCATTCTGTCTGTCTTCCCTTTAAATTTACCCCCCAACCTCATCCCTTTAGGCGACTGACCCATATCCAGCAAAGCAATTAACCACTTTGATACGTCAAGTAATTACTTCATTTTTCATGTTAAAACGCACCTCATTTAGTGAGGCGTGGAGCAGCTAAAATGGTGAGGGGGAGAGATAGGTCAGTGGTGGTTTGAGGAGATTAACACAAGACTCTCACTGTCTCTCACGGCTCGATGGATTGTCTCCAGAGAACATGGGAAATGCGGCAGAGGAAGTGGGCTGCCATTTTGACCTTGGCAGCCAGCTGCTTACGCACACTGGAGAGTTTCCCTTTGCTCCCCACATGCAATAGTGGCCTTTTGTGAGGGGAGTGCCTCTCGGTACCTCCTTGGGCCCCTTTGCGATTTTACCCCCCATTATTTAATGTGTCACATGCCTGCCGGGCAAGTCGAATCTGTCACCCACTGTGGAAGAGTGGGATTTTAGAGGATAAGTGGAAGTGTGTGTGTGTGTGTGGTCCTGTTTGGCTATAGAGACTCCAAAGCACAAGCTCTTAGTCCGTCTAAATATTTCAGCGACTGGACTGCTACATGCAGGCGGACAGATAGAAACAGGGAGGCTTTAGCAGAGTTGTTCCCCATTAAACTGAAGATTCATTCTCTTGATTTCCGTAATGTATTCTTCTGAGGTTTGTGCAGTAATTCAATTTGAGGTAATTGTAGCAGGAATCCATAATTAAAAGGATTAAAATGCAAGCCGTTTATAGGCGGGTTAAAGAAAGGAAATCTAGTTTCTGGAGTATCTCTGATTCTTAAAATTTCCAGCGTTGAGGGGGATTTCTCACTTCTTTTGACACTGCTTGGACAAAATGGGGAGGAAATAACATCAAAGTGTTTGTTAGACTTTATAGAGAGGGCGACCACAATCTGGGTACCAAGGCCCGGGCGATATAATATAAATAATAATTAACATGTATGTATGCTTTAACTGACTTAAAGCTGTGTTTTTTCAAAGTCAAATGGTTCCCTTTAGGAAACTTAGAGGGCTATTTCACGCAAAAAATTATGTCGTAATTTACACACCTTTTGTCATTTCATACCTGTATGACTTTCTTTCTTCTGCAGAACACAAAATATGATATTTGGAAAACTTGGTTAACTGGCCCCCAGCACTTGCATTGGTTTTGTGTCCATGAAATACTATAGAAGTGAATGGGGTCCAGTTCTGTTCGGTTACTAACTTTTTTCTAAATATCTTCTTTCTTGTTCTGCGGAAGAAAGTAAGTCATAAAGGTTTTAAATGACAATAGGGCAAGTAAATGATAGAATTTTAATTTTCGTGTGATCTACCACTTAAAGGAATGTTACTGGCCAAATAAAAAGTGCATTGGATATTCACAATGGAACTCAATTTATTATCACCCAAAAGCAAAATTGTGGCTATATTGTGAATATTCAACATAATATACATCACCCAGACCTGATACCTGCAGACCTACGAACCACATACACATTAATTCTCCAATAAACGCATTCCCAATAGAGCCACAGCCGAAGCCAGCCGGGCGGCACAGGTAACGCAAGCATTTCTTCCCCTTCAAGATGAGTGAGATGTCAGTCATTTCCGGCTGCCTCTGACTGGATCTGCTTTATTTTCTCCAAGGAGGTCCAGATAACCTCAACACCCACATACCCAGCTAGACTCCCCCTTCCTATAACATATGTCAAAAATGAACATTGTGGCTTGTTCTCCCGTGGCTATTTCCCGCCGGATGAAAGGTCGGGTGAGCTTGATGTTTTCTGAGCGAGCTTGTGTGTAAAAGTCATTGTTTCAGCCCTGCTTCCTTCGAGTCAAAGGGCTCAGCATCATCCATGTGTCATGGTTTTCTGGCAGTGCTCTGAAACACAAAGGAGAAACAGAATAGACTGATTCAGTGTACAGCTGGCAGGGAGAAGAGGGGAGGTGGGATATGTTTTGATGTTCTTGTCTGTGAGGATTTGCTATGGGGTATTTGTCTTTGTTTCTCTCCATCAGAGAACAATTGTGTTTTTTTCTTATTCGGACTGGCGGTGTTGAGACACAATATAGCACTTACAGTGGACTCATTTTTCTTAATTTATTCTTCATATTCTAGATTCTCAGACTGTTTTATGCAGTGCAGATCAGTTTCTTTTTCCACTCTTGCAGAAAAGATGCCTTGAGCCTTTTTCTTTCGGCATTGCATTTTGGGTGGCGGTACCTGAGTCCTCTGAAATTACTTTGATTGTGAAAATGTAATAATGGTCTTTTTTGCAACTTTAAAGAATATTTTTTCAATTTCTGAGTGTGATGCATTGTATTCTTTTTTTATAGATTATGTGTATGTTGGTTGCTGACAACCATTTTATCCAAAACAATTACCGTGCATTACAAGGTACACATTTTATCAGCATTTGTGTTTCCTTGAACTCAGTCCCATGAGTATTTACCTACTAATGCAATGTTCTACCAACTGAGCTACAGAAACATGTGGATTTGATACGGTTGTGTTGGTGGTTGTTGTTCCGGCAGGCGTTTCATGTAAAGATCCTCTGTGCTTTGTGCTTACGGTAGCAACGTCAGCACTCCTGACAAACTGATGAGAGATGGGCTGCTGTAGACGCAAAGACAGGTTGTACCTACCAATCAAAGCACATCAGGAGACGTCCCCATGGACAGACGCCCCCGCGCAGGAGCGTACGGCCATTCTGAGAGCTGATTGGAGGGTAAAGGGAGTTGAGTGTGCAGGTCTGCATCCCTCAACAGTTGGAGGTGATGTTTCTTTATTCAGGCATGAAACATGCCCCAGAAATATATGGCATGTAAGTGTCACGCACCTTTGTCTTACAGTTTCAGGTTTTGTTTATGTTGTTTCTACAGTGGATCTATCCATTCTGTTTGTTGTTCTGCTGTGTCTTTAGATATTCTGAACACCGTGACAGGGTTAGACTATGGTAGATAAGTTGACAAAGCTAGCTATAAAATATTTATTTGGAGAAATAACAGTAGACACGAATTGGGCAATTGTTGATGTACGGAGTGTAAAATGTAGAGCTATACTGTATGTAGTGAAGGTGGATGGCAGATCAATTGGTTTGGGGAAAGTTTTATGAGAAATGTTTGGGTATCAGTATGGTTCTTTTGAAAACCAAAACTGCTTAATCTCATGGCACGGTTGTGAAAAAACCCTTTTGGCACTTTATATTAAAGAATGTTTTTGAAGAAAATGCATGCGAGATGTGAGGAAAACAATATAAGTTAATATTTTTTTGCAATCTCGTTCCTGTCTAGGAGAAACGACTGTGATATAAAATAAATCTGATTTGTGAATATTTTATTCTCTATGGGAATGCATTATGTCTGTTTAGCCGATAAACTGCAGCTACAATAAACAAGGTAAAAGACCAAAAATGTATTCATTTCATTAACAAAGAATTAGTGTTTTTGTGTGGAGCTAGAATTTGAGAGCGTAAGACGGACTCTCTCAAAAGAGAGAGACAGACAGAGACGGAGTGAGCAAGAAAGAGACAGAAGACAGAGAGAGAGAGAGAGAGAGAGAGAGATTCAGCCCCCCAGGAGCCGACTGGTCCAGTTGCTCTTATGCTGCGGTCATCTGTAAAACCATTGGCCCTGTTATCACTGTTCTTTGGTTGCCACGGGAGACCATGTTGCTACTCTGACGAAACTTGTTAACATTGTGTAACCTTGAGTTAAACAACAGTATCAAGCCTCTTTCACACCCTCCTCTTTTTTGCTCTGCCTTGTTGTTGTGTAAATCTCTCTCTCTCTGTGTGTCTCTGTCTGATGAATTGTTGAAGTCTTCTAATGCCTAATGACTTTAAAAACAATGCTCTGAATATTTATTTCTCAATGGGCCTTATTCATGAAACGAGAACAGAGACAATTTCCACGTAAATCGTTTATACATTTTTTATTTCATATTCGCAAACTCGATATTCGAAAATGTGTCCAGTACTAAATGACCCAAGCTATAGTTGTCCCTTAGTATGTGTCCCCTGACCTCTTAAAAAGCTAGCTCTGAGAAATGTTGACATAATAAATACTTTACTGAGGAGTTTGTTCACCAGTTTAAGTTCAAACTAGGAGCTTGTGCTGAAGAGCAAGAATGTTGGTTCTCTGATTTTATAATCTCTCTCTGTCACTACTTCAGCCACTATCAACAGGAGCAGGTATGCCAGAGACAAGAAAGAAACGGGCAACTTCGCGAAGAGTCTCAACTGTTAGAGGGTCTGGCAAAATAGATAATGTGCGTAAATGGGTTTGTTTGTGTGTTGCGCTTTTTTTTTTGAGTATAGATGGAGAGCAAGGTAGATACTACTTAATAAACGCTAACAGTGACATTTGTTGCATATTGACATGCAAATGTAAATAGTTAAAATAATTCTATTTTTATTTTATATATTTAATTATGCAATACAAGTTTATTTTATGGCACACTGTAATCTGTTATCTCTTACAAAAAAGAACCATACAAAAAAGAAACACGGTTACTGTAGTAAAACCATGGTTTCCACAAATGAACCATAGTTTTGCTAAAGTAACTTGTAAAACCATCACTTTAGCAATAGTAATCAATCTGCCATCACTTATCGTAAACTATAGACTTTGTTACACACATGTTTACATGCGTTTTTTGCCTTTACTTAGATAGGAGACAGGACAGGGTTACCGGGAGCCCACAAGGCTCTCGACTCGGGCCGCATTTTTTCTATTTCATATCATTTTAGTAATGTTTTCTTTCCATTTAATTTCTATTGATGATTATTGCTATACCTGTGTCTCAAACACATTTTGGGATGATGATGATGTCACCAATGCCTCTTATTGTTAACCCTTCCAACCACCTGATTATTTTTCGAAACAAAATTAATTCCAATAGCTAAAATATTTTGTTATTGTAAAAATAACTGTAACATTTTATTATATATTAATTAATTAATTATCTTATTATATAACCTTTTTTATTCAACTACACGCCACATAACCAGACGCGGTGTCGTGTTGACATTAAACTCACCCGAAGGTTAACATTCCTAATCACAGGTTTCCTTTATTTTTCTCCAGATTGACATTGATTTAGAAATAATATGGGGGGAATCAGGCCTGATTTGCTGGTGTTGATTGGTTGTTTATCTACTTACGATAGCGGATTGGTCTTGTGTTTTCACTGATATCATTTGTTAGAAAGAACCATCAAATGCCCCGTGAGCATTTCAGCTCTTATTAGCAGTCCCTGAGCTGCTGCCAGCAGCCTTGGGTCAATTTTGTATGCTGTTGAGATCCTTTCTTTAAGGAGACAACCGGTACCTGAAGTCCGTTTTTATGTGGACCCGCTCAAAATACAGGGCAGAGCTTTAAATCCCAAAGCAAAATTACAAGTTCAGCCAGTAAGATTACCTGTTAGCATTGGATATATTTGGGATTTTGTATCTGTGATTTGGTATGTGTAGTACGGATATAAAGGCCTAATATATTTTTATTTATGACCATTTTTTAGGACATTGATAAGTAGGAACCAACATAGACTTTTTCTTACTTGTTTAGGCCGATTTATTTCTTAAAACCATTAAACTGGACCAGTCTGACCTTTTAAAACCCACTTTACACTGGTATAAGGCAGTTTTTGCAGCAGTAGGCGCAACCATTTTAGTTTTGAAGCAAAAAAGTACATTTACATTCTTACAAATTAATGTTTCATGTTTGCGTTTGCTGCAGATCTTTAATCGCACCAGGGTCCCACTAAAGCAATGACATCTGTAACTTATGACAGGAACATGATAACTGTAAGTTCACTTAGGATAATTGTGAATGTTTCAAGCCATGCTGACAACATTTTTAATTTCCCACGAAGAGCAAAATGAAAGGAGGTGAGGAGAATGGCGTGTTGGGAAACGGTTTGACAAAGTGTGACAATGATGGAAGCAGACTTCTCTCTTTGCTCTGGGCGTGCTGAGATGGAGGATAGCAGGATGTTGGCACATTCAGCGCTGCGCTGACAGGGATTATCGAGGACGATTTCAAAGAGCTGTTCTTGCAATTCAACTCGCTGTACCGTGTTTGCTTCTCTCCGCCATATCCTCAGCATCGTGCTGACACCGTAATAGACAGCGACGCTTTGGATCCGTGGACTCACACTCAGGGGTGGGCACCTGACAAGAACGCGTACAGACCGGGCAATGCTTTTACCCGGCCATCAAATAAAAACACAACACCTCGTTTCTGAAAGAACCGCGAGACCTTTGAGCGCCATTCACTGAGAGCAATGAAAAGCGCCCTGGCATCGGTATCGAATATTCCAATGACCCGCTGTCCCTGGGCACTAATAGCGTGATGTAGATTTGGATCACACTTTCTAATGGTTCTTGTGAATAAACGAAAATGATTACAGTTCAGTCTAGAACAGAGGGTCGAACTTCAGATTGGATAAAACATTTTATTTAATTTTTTTGTATGTTTTGCCCATTTGGTTATTTTTGGAGAGCACGTGCATGACGCACGATTTTCTGTAGCTCATAATATTCAAGCAGTATTTCACTCCCTGTCTCTCTGTGGTATAATATTTATTTTAAATGCATGATCCTAATAGACAGAGGAAATTCAGCTTGTCCTCCATCATTAAAAGTTCTCAGTTGCCACAATTCATCCCTATTCTCCTTTGTCATGTTAAAGTTTCTAACAGCATTAGTTCGAGAGGACGTTTTAATGAAAAGATCTGAGCTGCGAGCGAATGTTGCCGAGTGAGTCGAGCAGATGCTGAAACACGGGTTCTGCGGCGAACGTTTTACCGTATCTCCTCCATTCCTGTCTGTCAGATGCACAGTTGCCGCTCGCAATGGAAATCAACGCTGCAATGACAAGCTGAGCCTAATAATATTTAATCAAAGAAAAAACACCATCACTTGTTTCCTTTGGTTTCCTCTCGCAATCGTCCGTTCTGTCAGGTGTGCCGGTGTGCAATAGATTAGCGCTGAGGAATAATAGGGTTTAGCTGATTATACCATTTCATAGATTTTGGAGTAGATTATATATCTGCATGACCAGAGATGGACTCTTTTAATGCGGATAGCTCCATCACTGTGCGCGGTATGTTAACACGTTCAGTACGTTTTGGCCTACAGGCTACTTTGTAAAATGTAGTTTCTTCATTAAACCTGTGGGAAGGTAATTATGACTTTTTATGGATTTCCTATGTATATTCTCTTATTGGTCTTTCTTAAGACTAATGCTCTGCGAATGGGCTGTTATAACCTAATAACGTGCCAAGATGTGTCATTAAAGAGAAATGCTATTTGGTGAATCTGTTTCTGCCGCAGTATTGTTTGGTTTCTCATTTAAAGGAGCCGTGCATAATTTTTTTGGGATCTATTAACAGAAATGCAATATAATATACATAACTATGTCTTCAGAGGTGTATAAAGACCTTATGTTTGTTTAAGCATTATGTTTGTATTCCCTTAGAACGAGCTACATACACCACGGGTTGCCTTGCATGGAATGCTCCATGTTGGTTCTACAGTAGCCCTAAATGAACAAACTGCTCTACAGAACGCGATTTGTAAATACGTTATCTCCTTCGGCAAAGAAGCGGAACATGATGACTTGTTTGTCTGTTTCAGCTACCGCAATGCTTCAAAATGGAGTGGTGGATTGAGCTGATGTTGCATTTCGCCTACTCACCTCTAGATGCCACTACATTTCAAACACTTGACCTTTAAAAGTTATAAATCTGTCTTAAAATAATGATTAATGTAATATTATTACAGTTAATAATAACACATTTTTGGTGAGGGGGTTGTATGAGCTTCAATGATGGGCCTTTAGGGGTCGATGTCCACATGAGATTGGTTTTGCTTCATAGTGTGTTTTGATCACATTTGATCATTGCTAAATGGTCTGGTCCACATTGTATTATTTTTTCCCACAAAAACATGCACGCATTAGGACAAAAAAATAACATGAATAAGTGCATAACTCTTTTAATGTTTTCTTTCACACTTTCGCCAATTTATTTGATTGGACACTCACAAAGTTGCCACTGTGCTTGTCAAAGTCCAACCAGATTGAAACGTGCAATTTTTATGAATATGAGACACTCCCTTAGGATCCTATCTGGGACTGTTATACATAAGTTTCAACGCTGTTTCATTAAAAGTATCTCGGCTCTTTGAGCCGACATCACATTTCACACTTCTGTCCTTGCCAAGTTTTGCTCACCTACATATTAGACCAGCGTTAATTCCCTGGGCTGGAAATTTAAAAGCCGGGCTCTTGCTGTAATTGCAGTTCCTGATAATCTATAAATCATAGCTGTGAGGTCATCTCATAAACTCTTATCAGCCTGAGATTAAGGAATGCTCACATTTGCACCCCCCGTTCATCTCATTTCGTGGTAGACTCGCCCCTGGAGAAGATTGATTATGCTTTCTTCAAAACAACACATTAGTTCTTAACGCGTAATTCCATCGCGTCCAAATGAGAGCCGGGTTATTTGCGACTACGCAGGAAACATCAAACCTTGACACGAGAATTGTTTCTTAAGATAAAAAGGTTAAATAACAATAAAAGCCTATTTTGTGTACTGCTAAACCATCTCCCTCCAGCGCCGTTCCAAAAGTTGGTTGTGCAGCATACAGATCATAAGCAAGATCCATCTCAGCAATTTGACGCTAGACTTGTGGCAAAGAACATGACCCCCACAATGACTATGTACTGATCTTTTGTCCAGTTCAAAGATTGACAACATTCCCAGCAGTCAGCAAATAATACACAGTATATGCGGTATATGCAGTATAAAACATATTTGTGGGGTCATTTTCCATTTCAGATACTTGAAACAAGATTTAACTCGTGTTCTGTTTGGACGTAATGGTCCATTTGCAGTAATGACCGAAAAAAAGGGATAGTTCACGTTCATGTTCTGCGGTCATTTATTGACATGCATGTGGCTTAAAACCTGTGGAATACAAAATATTATATTTTGAGGGGTTTTGGGTCCATAGAACGGAGGTGACCAACATTCTTATATATTATCTTCTGTGTACTGGTGGCATTGGCAATGTTTAAAGAATTGTCCTTTCTGTAAAGGAAAGGTGCTAATTTTGGAATTGTTGCATTTACAACAATTATAGAGTGCCCACTCTCCAACATAAAGTTTATCTTCACATGATGTGTAATGAAGAAAATAAAGAAAATGTTATGGAAAAATTGTCAAATTGGTCCTTCTGCATAATCCTATTATAGAAACAAGTCTTGTTTTTTACTCGAATAAAAAGGTCTGTGATATTTCCATACTGGTGCATAATTTTTGGGTTGTGATGCATAAATTCATAGCGTCTATTGCCTGGAGATGGAGAGCAATGTTTCATACAAACAGTTTTCTGCTTCAGAGTGTCTGCAATGAGAAAAAATTGCACATTGTTATTTTGTCCTTGAACAGAACAAAATGCTTTTCTGTTAGTTTCATTCAAAATAAGGCTTTTCGTGCAGTGAATATGGTTATGGGAAATAATTCACTTGGTTGGTTTATTGAACGGCAACAGAAAGACAAGCTCACCGCTGGCAGCCATCTTAACAAAACTGTAATTTGTCAAAAGTAGATATTACACAGTTCAGTGGTGTTTTGCGATGGTCTATTAGTCGTATTTTGGGCACGGAGAACTTCCGAACAGGAAATAAAAAATTTTTTTACCACTTCTACACTTATTGTAAAGACATGAATTAGCTGATAGTCCATAAAACTGATAAACACACAATATCCCGCAAATCTTTTCCATACATAGTAACAATAATTTGTGATGTAATAAGACAGAATTCTCTTAAAGTCAGTCAGAACCAGCCTTGGGAAAAGAAGGCATGGTAATCCCTGACCTTTCAATGCATCTGAATTGTAAATTTCAAGGTAATGTAGATCTGCCTGAAATACACTTATGCTGTATTAACATTCACATAACATCAGCCGAATGCCTTGGCATCACGTTTCTCATTCAGACGGTAGGAAGTTGGTAACGATAATCCATCCGTGTTATCAAAAATGGTTCGCAAAAATATGAAAATTCTGTTGTTATTTACTCCTCAAGTCTTTCCCATCTAAGAACCTCAAACCAGGCATCGACGTGACATTTTGGAATGAAAATGTGTGGAGGGTTTAAGATCTTGAGGACAGATGACAACATACAGGGTTAGAGCGACATGAGAGCGAAGACTTTCTCACTCTTTTATATTTAAAACAAACTTATTTCCTTAAACTGCCTCTGTCCTGCCTTGTTAACTTGATCAGTAGATTGAGGTGAAGTATCAACTCTGCTGTATCCTTTATAGTGGTTATTAAAGACTTTTAAATATTGCTTCCCGCAGGTAATGTGGATTAAATGATGTACTGTGTGCACGTACATTGCAGGCTGAAATTGCAAACGTTATGGAGTGTATGGGGGGGGTAAGGTAAGATTGAGCGCTCTCGGTAATTACGCCGCTGAAATAACCAGATAGGGTTTTATTACCAAATTTCTCCAGGCTGCGGTTAATGATCAACCCAGAGAAAAAACGCATCTCTCTCTTTTCCTCTCAGCTTCTTTCCTCGCTATCTCACTCTCTGAAATGTAACCTGTCTGCTGAAATGAATGGACTGTGGTTAAATAGCAAGTTTCTGGGTTTTTAAAGCTTTCTCGGGGCAACAGTGCTAAGTGTTAGTGATAAGCAAGTGGAAACAGAGAATGGTCAGGCTATTTTTTACCTCACCGATACTGTAAGGAAATGGGTTACTTAGCGGGTTTACTAAGCTTTACCATGTTTTTTTTGTTTAGGTTGGGTAGTTTGTTTCGGTACATTGGGTAATATCTGGGTTCCTGTAAGTAGGACTTTTTTACAATGCAACACTATACATGCATATGTGATTGTTGTGATGATAATTAGATTTAAGCTATAGTTGCGGTTAAACTTTACCTCATGCAAACACAATAGATGAATCGAGGTTCCAATAAAAATGGTAGAATAATATATGTTTTGTAGGCCTATTTCAATCATAATAAACACGCATGCAAATACTTGAATTACATCTGTTCAGCTCTAACCAAAGTGTGCTTGTGCTTGTGTCGTACACTGATGATGTCACGCATCCAAAGCCGCGATACCTGTGTGGACAATCCCAGCTCAAGGAGGCATGACATCATCACGGCACTGAATAACCATGAAACTAGAGCTGCACAGATATGTCGGCCAAAAATCCGTATTGGTGGATTAAACGTTTTCACACTATCGGCCAATAGTTTAACAACACGCAATGATCAGAGCCGATATACAGTATTGCTATATCAAAACAGCACAGAAAAATGCAATGAATTTGTGCTCTGTATATGTATATTTAAAATGTTGAGAAACATCACTAGTTTGATGTTCAAAATTAATAGTTATTATATGAATTAATAACATTCAGAACATATTCATTTAATCTTCAGAAATGGTATCAGCAGATATCACTCGACTAATAATCCGTTTCGGCAGAGAAACGTTGTATCAGTGGCCAGTAACAAAACTAATGTATCTCAGTTCACCATTGTGTATTGGTGTGTGTGAATAATTGCAGTAAAAATAATAAGCACAATTCTTTGCGAATAATCAAAATTGCGTATAAACAGACGAAAGAGGTTTGCGTGTCGAATATCATGGCAATGATTTGCTATAACTGAATAATAAAAAGAAATCTAATGTTATGTATAGCCTAACATTATGGTTGGTGCGGATAGCAGACAGACCTGATGTGTAGGAGATAATCAGTAATCAGAAATTATGTAAATTGATTCTATCAATTTCAGTTTTAAATATAGGCTAGTTTCACGCTTAAACCATTATTGTATCTCATACTGTGCATCATATTATTTAGCAAATTATCATATATCAAAAATTTTCCTCAATTTCGTCCAGCCATAGTCCTTATTCTGGATCAAAGTTTTCATAATGTGTAGTATCAAGTAATAGCACTTAACACAACACACTAAATGAGATCTCATTAAACGCTGCACAAACCGAGTTAATGTTAATGTTTGGGATTAAGGGAGCATGTAGAATACTAACCTCACCTGTAACTCAACCACACACAGTCATCGACACTAAGGCCTTGTTGTTCTGGTGCATTACTACACTTGCTGCTTACAACCGTAGCACAAATCCTATCCTCCAGCACCCACTGACACACATTCACGCATGCAGTTCCCTGTTCCCTGGAGGCATGTGACAGCAGCCAGAGGGTTGCTAGGGGCCATTAAAATTGGAAATGATAAGACTGCCCCCCTCTACACACACACAGACACACACAAGTGTGCACATTTACTATCATGCATTATTTTTTTGCATAACAACATCCAGGCATTCTTGTAGTCTCATCTCGTGTGGGCAAATATGCAAACGTGGACGCGTGGGCGTGCACGCGTATGTTTGGATGCGTGCATATGTTTCAAGTGTAATCCGTGCCCCGCAGTCAGCTGCAACTGAAATCAGGCTAATTAAATGACAAAAAGGGGACAGGCAGTCATCTCTGTTACAGCCTCCTGCTATTCTGCCTGATGCACGGATCTGCTGCCAGTATGCTGCGGAATTACACGCAACCAATAATTGAGTTTGTTTCAGAATAAAGTGTAAATAATGATCCTTGGCATATTTTCTGTGTACGATACGGACAGAAATATGAAGGTGTAAGCGGTCAGTTCACTACACGGTCCCGGTGCACTTGGACTACTGCAGTAATGCGTTTCTGCAGTACAGTTTTAATAAATAGTCCGGATGGTCAGGGAGGAAGCTCAGTCTCTGCTTGAAACCAACATGGCTTTCCGGCGGCCTTGCAAAACCTACGCTTGGATACGCATTCATGTAATGTGTCCGTACATTGAAATGCTTGCAGAGCCTCTCGAAAACACGTCCGCGTATGACATAGCATATGCACAAACAAATATAAAGGATAATTTGCTAATTCATAGAAGGCAGCAGGTAAAGTTGCTTTATAAAGTGTGGCGTCTGCATAAAGCACCAGGTGTTGGCCTGTTGTTCACTTCATCAATATGTGTGTCAGCGGTGCGAGGCGCAGCTGTATTCGGGGTAATGTAGTCCTCTCCCCAGCCAGGAGCGCAGATTACACATGAGGACAGAGAGACGGCTGAAATTAGTTTATCCTTGAGAACGAACAGATGATACCAGCCCGTGTTAGAGAGACGACACTATCGCACTGTCACACGGCCACCTGCATTCAAAGACTCCGAGGCTTCAGTACATTATGAAATAAATGTATGTTTTGTATGTCTTTCTTTTACAGTCTGATGTCAAGGGAGCTTAAAACTCTTTATTAATATGATTCTTAAAATACGTTTTTGTCACACTGAAGCGTAAACATTTCCTTTGGATTAACAAAGTATAATAAACCAAACGGCATCTTTCGGCAGCATTTCTTAACCATTTTGGCAGTTTTTGTAGCGGTTGCAATGTCATCAGTCCACACATTGAATACATTTTTAAATCTGCCTTTTTCTTAAATTTTAAAGGATGAAATGTAAAATTCCTTAAAAGGGTTCCATGTATTATCATTCTCACTGATGTATTCTGATGAATACACATTGTCATTTGGCTTGAGCTTGTCATCTGTCACGCAGAGCTCTTCATGAGTGATATCCGTAAAAAATCACGGCTTCTTACTTGTTTGCATAATCCATTTGGGTAATTATTGCATTAGAAGCCTAATTGCGTTTACATGGGCGTTGATGGACGAGGGTGATATGAATCGGTTGTTCTGGTGAACATGCAGGTACAACGATATGAGACGATGATCTCATTTGCCAGTTTCCCATCTCTGACTTCAAGCTGATTTTCTTTTGGAAAGTTACACTTTTAGAGATGAATAGAGTGCAGAAAGAGAGGAAGAAGTATAGCATTATTTGAGCTGTACAGTGCGACACATACAGTACATTATATTCTTGTAGTAAATTGATAAACTGTTGTAAACAGTATTGTATACATTTAGGGTGACCGGTAGAAGAACCGTTGCATGGCTAAACTTTAATGCAACAAAGTTACAAGACCCGTTCCACAAATTGTTTATTTAATACAATTATTATACAATAAAATTAAAAATACATATAAATAGTTGAGCAAATCCGTGAAAATGTCAATTTTAGACATTAAGGTTCTCTCAATGGTTTTTACTAAGCTAACAGCACAGATATCAATATTTGAGGGTTTAAATATCTATGTGAGGTCTCTGTTCGAGTTTAGATTTTTCATAGTCAGGTAAGAGCCATTTTTAGGATTGTCACATCCATAACGGTACATATTCCTCATAAATAAACACATCAAAATAAAGTAACAATTTGATGTTCTACAAAGAGGAGTTCTTCATTTGTTGGGTATTATTGCTTCAGGTTTGTGCATTTTAATTCACAGAAATCCTACAAAGTTTGTCGTCTCCCAAAAACTGTTCGTTTTTGTCACATCCATAACGTATGTTCATTTCCCTTTTTAAAATAGAAAATGTGTTCATTGACTGACATTTTCCTGATGTTTAGACGCTATCAACAAAGGTTTACATAAACAGATGGTTCAATATATTCGTAACAAATAGATTCTCTGAGCATTTTATGTCACATCCATAAGGCAAATTGTCACAACCCTGGAATTGCCCAGTTGTATTATTAGCAACTAGCAAGACCGAAGTTAACTTAGGGCTAGGCGTGTGTGTCCGATGAAACCGTCTGTAGCAAGGTTCAAAAACATTACAGTATCTAGGAATTTTATTGCAGTTTACTATACTAAATATATAGTATATAGTATGTGTTTTTTTCAAAGGTGATAGCAGATGTTTTATACTTGTTTGGCTTGTGCTTTAAAACTTTAGCCTTTGTAAAAATGTAAACGTTCAGCCCTTATTATATTGAATTAGACCAAAATAACGAGAAAGCATGTCATAGTTACATGAGTAGGAAATACTTCTGATCTCAAAGACCTCATGGTGGTCCTATTCTGCCCTTCCGACAAACCTTTAAAGTGCTAAATTGAGAATTTGCAAACCTGACTTCAGCCGTGATGCCTTGTTCCATCAGGACGCGGCTTGTTTTATTCTCTCAACATCTGAAGATCCCCTCTCATATTTTTTTTGCCAGAAGGGGAATCATGATTTGCTACTGATAAAAAGAAAGAGCAGCAGGTGTTCCTCTGAAGGATGGAGTGTCAGACTCCAAAATACGTGAGGCAGGGAGACCGAGAGAAAGACGAGGAACATTTCTTGTGGAAATGTACCAAGGGTAATATTCTCGCTTTTGACTAATGGTCACATACGGGGGGAAATGCAGCCTTCTCCAGACCTCTATTGCTTGACATAAAAGCCATTTTATGGTGGCTTTCGTTTATCTGCGTCTTGGGAGTATGTGCCTCCACCGCGCGAGAAAGCCTTGCTTAATCACTTTTAATGGCGCTGGGCTTTAGAGTCTACTTATGGAAATATCAATACCTGCAGTTTTATGAGAAAGCTTGTTTTATCAGGCGCATTTGTTGGCGTGCACATGCAATCGGACGCAAAAGCAGCGCCCTGTTTTTGTTTTCCCGGCTAAGCTAATCTCCCATGATCAGATTTTTATGAAGCAGCACGCAGTCGGACGTTCACACAGGCGTGAAAAACAACATCAATGCGCTTTCAGGAGGGCAAAAACACATAGGTTCATGTTTACCTTCCTGGATTTATGAACTCGTGAGGAAATAGTTTTAGCTCTCCGTTCGGAGCAGAGCAAAGGTTTAATTGATTTCTGAGGGAAATGATCCCACGCTGCTGTGTTGACTCCGTCTGGTTTCATTTTGCATGTAAGATGGCTACAAGTATAAATAGTGTAAACTTATCTTTGCATATTAGACATCTCGTGTGAGATTCTCCGTATTAAAAATTTCACGCGAGTTTATTTCGCTCATTCGTATCAGGAAGAGTTTCTCTCTGGGCGCCTCGGCCAGATGGATAATTACCTTTGCAGACTGCAAAATTATCCAGAGCCTTTCATTTGGGCTTTGACGTTGACTTCATAGCACTTTGCTTGTCTTTGAGTTGGAAAAGAGCGATTAAAAAAAATGAAAACCCACAGTGATTTGATTTAATTTAGTGGGAAATATTTCTTGTTAGCTGCATGGTGTTTCTGTAGAGATGGAGGGACTAATGCATTCGTAATGATCACCTGGGCTTGAGCATTTGAAGTCTATTTACTTTCTCTCTCTCTCTCCAGGATGAATAAGCACTCTGCAGTGACTTTATTTTATCCATGTGTGTCACATGGTATTATTGTTGTTTTTCTCTAATGCACACATCACTTTTTTCCCATGTGACTTGACAGTGCATACTTTCCATGTGTCTTTTGAAGGTTTGGGAATACAAGCTTTTTGTTGAGATGTAAAGTTATTTTATGTATTAGCCATAAACCCTTTACAGATACAGATGCATTCAAATTTATTCAAAATCTTCTGAACGTATAAGTTAAAATGATGGTTCAGCCCAAAAAAAGCTGTCGTCATTTACCAACCCTCTTGTCATGTGTAACCTGCCTCAGCTCTAACTGTTGATGGCTAAAGACTGGGAGATACAGATATGTTTATTTTATCAGTGCCTTAATTACCTCCTGGACCAGAAAATCAGAAGTCTAGATCGCTACAGGAGAAAGGGGTATTAGCCATATGCATCGAGTGACAGGGTAAAGGATTCACACAACCAATAGGTAAGTTTTTTTTTAAGCGTGTTATATTGTATTGAGAGGGGAAAAAAATATATATATATTGTATAAATAAAACAAAAATTAAATTGTCAGCAACACACAAGATATCAACAAAGGTTTCAATAAAGTCCTTCACTGAACAAATCGCAGTCTCTGTTTTTGGGTGGCTCGCCACTACCACTGAGGTTCCCCTCTACCTCTACAAAATGGGAGGAATCCCAGCAGCAGAATAGGTTTTCATGCAGATCTCAACCAGGAATCCATACAAAGAAAAAGGACCCAGCCAGAGGCTCAAATACATATATACACACACACTCCGGGTACAAGGCAGAAAAGCACAGCTCTCATCAGTCCAGGTTCCGGTTCTCTTTCGTCTGTCACAACCCCGCGGTCCGCTAATAAACCCACGGCAAGAAAAAGCTTCACTCTCTGCGTCGACGATAAAAATAATTCAGACTTGGAATATCTGGCTCTTTTACACAAACCCGTAATATCTGCAGCAACAGGTTAGCATGACGCCACCTTGACGTTGGTCCGGCAGAGAGAGAAAAAACGACGACAGCACGTACACCTCGACGGCGTCTCCTTGGTTAGGCTGTGTTATATCACGTGAACTCCTCATGTCACCCGAATCTTTTACAGTTAAGAAAGGCACATTCGCCACATTTTGAAATAAACAAAATATTCTTTTTAAACAGACTATCCGTTTATTTTAATTGCTAACAATCTATTAATCAATTTACTGACATATTTAAGATTTTAATCCTAAATTCTATTTATTCATCTTGTGTAAGATTTTAAATCAACTCTGTTTATTTATCTGTCACAAAACAATTATGAATTTATTAACGTATTGATAAAATCAATTAACTGATAAACTGGACTTCTAATAAGGGCCTAGTAACCTGGGTTACACCCTCCCCTTCTAAAGGTGTGTATGTCCCATTACACCCACATGACTATGAGTTGGCCTTGGAGTTACTTGAGGGGTATCCGCATAGCCTTGGTTCTGGAGTGCGTCGGCAAAGGCAAGGTTGAGGCCTTGGAAAAGTGACTGGACTATAGACAGCAAGGGATTTCCCAGTTGACCATACTGAAGTCGCTCAGGTTGTTCTCTATGCCTCTGAGAACGTCTGGGAACACTCTCTCCCCTGATGACTGGAGAGGTTCTTCTTCCAGATGTCCCAGCTGCTGTTGCCTCATTGGTCCTGTCCACAGACACATCCTCACATGGTTTATTGACAAAGCTTCCTTCGTCTTTGCTAATGTCACTGAATGACAGGTCTGAGAAAACAGGAAGGCTTTCGTCCATAATGTTTGGTTCTGAGGGAGGTTCTGACATGCTCAACTGGACAGGTAAGGTCTCATCCTCTTGTCTTGAATTGTCAAAGGGGGTGTCCTGAGAGTTCCCAAACAGAGCTCTTCTCACTTTGGGGGGGTCAGTTTCTCTGTGCCTTGAGGTGACCTCAGCCTCCGGATCGATAACTGCTGAGGTTCCTTTCCATCCAGAACAGTTTGATCTGTCAGAGCTTGGCTCATTTGAGGTGTCATCCGCAAAAGCTGAAGGTTTCTCCGAATTGGATGGAATGATCTCCACAGGTATCTGCCGTACTGTCTCTCTTTCAGGCCTCTTTTCTCTGTTCTGTTTCTCAATGATTGATGTCTCTGTCCTTTCTTCCAAGTTGACAGGAGCAGGAAGCCTACCGACTGAAGACCTGTTTGGTTGTTTTGTCTCTCCAAGACTTCTCTCCCTAGCAGGTACTGTCTCTGGCCGGGTCAAAAGACGTGTTTCAATAAAGTCCGTGTTCAGCGTCTCTCCAGGTAAGTAGCAATAGTAGTCATTGTCTTCTGACTCTGAATTATCATCTGCCACCTCAGACTCGGCTGTGACTTTCATTCTCGACTGTCTCCTTGTTCTGGGTCTGCTGATAGTCTGCTTCAGAGGTTGCACGGACTCAGCCACAGGTAAGAATCCACACGGCAGCAAGAGGTCACGGTGTAAGGTGCGAAGTGGTCCATCTTTTCCTTCTGGTTTAACAGTGTACACCGGTAGGTCACCAGCACGTTTGACCACCACGTGAACATCTGGTTCCCATTTATCGGCCAACTTGTGTTTCCCTCGTATCCGAACATTCCTCACAAGGACACGATCTCCTGGTTCAAGAGTGGACTCAACAACTCTCCTGTCAAACCGCTGTTTGTTACGCTCAGCTGTTTTTGAGGCATTCTCTGTGGCAACTCGGTAGCTTTCCTCTAGGCGGCCCTTTAAGTTATGCACATACTGGGAATGTGACTTGGGTTCACAGCTGGGAGGTAGACCAAACGCCAAATCAACTGGAAGCCGGGGTTGTCTGCCGAACATCAGTTCGTAGGGACTGAATCCGGTCACGTCATTCCGTGTGCAGTTATAGGCGTGCACTAGAGGCTTGACAAACTCCTTCCAATGAGATTTGTCCTTATTTTCCAAAGTGCCTAACATCTGGAGGAGGGTTCTATTGAATCTCTCCACTGGATTTCCCCTGGGGTGGTATGGGGTAGTCCTGACCTTCTGAATACCAGCGATGGAGCACAGTTCTTTTATGGTGCGAGATTCGAAATCTGGGCCCTGGTCACTCAGAAGCTTTTCCGGAAATCCATAATGCACCAGAAAGTTTTCCCATAGACACTTAGCCACAGTCTGTGCCTTTTGATTTCGAGTTGGGATGGCGACTGCGTACTTAGTGAAATGGTCTGTCAGTACCAATATGTCCTTTGTGTTGCTCCGATCAGGCTCCACCGATAGAAAGTCCATGCAGACCAGCTCCAAGGGCCTGCTGGCCTTGATGTTACACAACGGAGCTGCTCTCTCATTTGGAGTCTTCCGGCGCACACAACGTTCACACGTCTTGATCTTCTGCTCTACATATGTTGACATTCTAGGCCAATAGAATCGTGACCTCACGAGGTCGAGGGTCCGCTCTATTCCTAGATGACCTAGATCATCGTGTAGGCCTCTCAGTGCTGTGGCTCTAAGTTCAGCTGGTAGAACAAGCTGGTGTGTGACTTGTCCATGTTCTTGCCTTGCTCTGTATAACACTCCATCTCTCAGCTCTAAACGCTTCCATTCTCGGAGCCACAAAACAAGTTCTGGAAGCTCTTGTCTCAGGGTGGGTGAGGGCATGTCTCCAGATTCCTTGTGCTCGATGACCACTCTGAGATCAGGATCGGCTTGTTGCTTTGCCTTTATCTCCTCTTCAGTCCAATGACCAATTACAGGGAGACCATGATCACTTTCCTGCTGGAAACCACTGGGCAGAGCATCGGAATGGATGGCAAGAGACTCGACCAGTGTGACTGATGGACAAGTGGAGTTTTTGTGAGACCACTCAACATCATGTCTCTCACATATGGCCTTCACTGCATCTGGAAGAACAACATCTGGAGTATCCTGATCCTTCATGTAATGCAGAGTGAACTGTTTAATTCTTTCACGCTCTTTCCTTGAAACAAAATCATCCTGGAGCTCCCCATGTGGTCGACGAGAGAGTCCGTCTGCATCTTGATTCTGGGTTCCAGCTCTATACTGGAGCTGGAAGTTGTATGTCGATAGAGTGGACAGCCACCTGTAACTCGTGGCATCCAACTTCGCGGAGGTCAGGATGTAGGTTAAGGGATTACTGTCAGTGACAACAGTGAAGTCAGTACCATACAAGTAATCACTAAACTTAGCAGTGACAGCCCACTTTAGAGCGAGGAATTCCAGCTTGTGAGCAGGGTATTTCGCCTCACTCTTTGTCAATCCTCTGCTCGCAAAAGCGATAGCCCTCATCTGTCCGTCTTGTTGTTGATACAAGGCCGCACCAAGCCCTGTCGTACTTGCGTCAGTGTGAAGGACGTATGGGAGTTTTGGGTTTGCAAATCCCAAGACAGGTGCGGTGGTGAGCTTGTCAATGATCTCCTCGAATGCTTTTTGACATTCTGAAGTCCACCTCTTCCCAAAGGATTCCTTCGGATGGAAGTACAGGTGAGTTTTTTCTCTTCCTTGACTGTTTTTCCTGAGAGGTGGGTACCCTGCTGTGAGGTCGTTTAGAGGTTTGGTGATCTTTGAATAGTTTCTCACAAACCGTCTATAGTACCCAGAAAAGCCCAGGAAAGAGCACAGCTGCTTGAGGTTCTCGGGTACTGGCCAGGTCTTTAAGGCTTCGATCTTCTGTGGGTCTGTCTCAACCCCGTGCTGGGAGACAATATGACCAAGATACTTAACGGAGGTCTGGAAAAACTTGCATTTTTCTGGTGACAGTTTTAA
This sequence comes from Barbatula barbatula, assembly GCF_947034865.1. Taxonomy (NCBI): domain Eukaryota; kingdom Metazoa; phylum Chordata; class Actinopteri; order Cypriniformes; family Nemacheilidae; genus Barbatula; species Barbatula barbatula. Next base: position 4,121,113 of record NC_136770.1, on the reverse strand, counting down.
CCCATACTCTTTAAGTCGGTTGAGAACCTGTAATAACCTTGACTCATGTTGCTCCAAGGTGTCTGAGAAGATTATGAGATCATCGATGAAGACCAACGCCTCCTTGCGGTTGAGATCTCCCACACATCTCTCCATCAGTCGCTGAAACGTACTTGGCGCGTTGGTAACCCCCTGTGGCATTCTATTAAATTCCCAGAAGCCCAGGGGGCACACAAACGCAGTCTTCTGTTTATCAGCCTCTTCCATTTCGACTTGGTAATAGCCTGATTTTAAATCGAGGACTGAGAACCATTTTGAGCCAGTCAAGAGGGAGAACACTTCCTCCAAGTTTGGTAGGGCGTAAGCATCCTTTATGGTTTGTGAGTTGAGTTTCCTGAAGTCGATGCACAGCCTCACGGAACCATTTTTCTTTCGCACGACGACAATGGGAGATGCAAAGGGGGACTCAGACTCACGTATGACGCCAGAATCTAGCAGCTCTTGAAGATGTTTCTTAACTGCATCTACATCGTGTGGATGGATGGGTCTGGGTCGATGCTTGAAAGGAGTGTTGTCACTCAGCTTGATGTGATGTTTTACTTTGTTGGTATGACCAAAGTCCATGTCATGCTGAGAAAAGACTTCATGCATGTTATTGAGCAGCTTTGTGATTCGCTCTTTCCACTCTGGTGATAGAGGGGAATCCCCAAAATCAAACTCCATCCCTTTGGTTTCAGGAGCGGTCAAATCAGCTGAGGGTTCCTTCCCCATCACCTGTTGAACGGCGTGAATCTCAGCCAACACTGTCCTCGGAGGGATGGTGATGTCATGTTGAGTCTCATTCCTTAGCAGAATTGACATTGAGCAAGGGCGCTTGATGGGTAAGGTGCACAGGGAGCTAGCAACCAGCAGTCCGCCAGGAAGGGACGACACAGATGCGGCCTCTACAACTGCCCACTTATCCTGTTGAGCACCACTCATGTGGACATGCCCTTCCACAACGACTGTGCTGCCCGCTGGCACCACTTCGGGGGTGTTGCTTCGCGCCTTGATCAGCCCAAGAGCTCCAGCACTTGCCTGCTTTTCCCGTACTTCAAGGATTTTCAAAACCACTCTGTAGCCAGGAAGGGATGACTGAGGACGACAATCATACTTTTCAACGTAGCTGGAATAGAGGACGTCTAACGAATTGGTGCCGATGAGGATTTGAGGCACACTGTTCACGTCAGGGACAACCAACACTAACGTAGGGACTTCAGTCTCTTTTCCCAAAAACTCCTCTGGAAACAGCAGGTTGAGTTCTATGTACCCAAGGTAAGGCACAGCCTCTCCATTGGCTCCCTCTATTTGCAGCTCTACATCCAAAAGATCATCCAAGGACTTCAAGGAATGATGGGACAGGTGAGTCTGGAAAAATGACAGCGGGATAGTGGTCACCTGAGATCCTGTATCTAGTAGGCAGTTAACTTTGTGGTCTTCAATAGTGACTTGAGCAGTGCATTTTGTCCCAACCAGCTTGGGCGGCAGTATGGTGGAGGTGGTGTTAGCATTACCACACTTGCTAGCCACTTGCTTTGTTTTTCTAGGGCGTTTGGTTGATCTCTTAGTCCCTGTTTGCCCTGCAACAGGGGCTTCTAGTAGTTTAACTGCTGGGTGCCAGTGCTGCCATTTTGCTGGTCCCATTGCCTTTGTTTCTCTCTGAGCAGCTGTCTCTTTTCCTCGACGAGAAGGGGATTGGGTTCACTCTCACAGTTGACTGCCAGATGAGCATCTCCACCGCAGCGGAAACAGTACCATGGACGGGGCCTACTGCTTGCTGTTGGCCCTGAACTGAACTGTCCGCTCACTCTTTTGTTGGGTGACTGGTGTCGAGCTGTTATGGAGAAGTCTCTTGAGAATGCAGGCGATGGTATCTGATGACTTTGAGCTTGGGGTGGGCTCATCTGTGCTTGAAGAAAGGCAAGCTGATGTTTCAATGCCTTAATCTCTGTTGCTTCTAGGTGGTCACTTTTAGCTTCATGAGTTGCTTTCCTCATATCAACTACCTGTGCTTGGATCTCAGCAATCTGTCTCTTCAATGTGCTAATGTCAGTTGTGTCAGGACAACTAACTTTAGCTTTTCGTGAAGTTGCAGTCTGCATGACAGCAACTTGGGCTTGTATCTCATTAAGTTGTTTCTTGAGGATGTCGGTATCAGTTACTTCTTTCTCAGGTGTAGCACAACTGCATGCAGCTAACTGTTGTGCTGCAGCTCTGGGCTTTGGAACAGCAGGACTTGGCTTGTGTAGTCCAAGGTGTTTTTTCATGCGGTTATGTTTGCTTGCCTGTCTGTCTTCCTCTGTTCTGATCAGAAACACCAGTTCAGCAAACGAGGGCGGAGCATTTGTTTTCCGCTCTAGTTGGAGATCAGCGATCAATGCATCATTCCAGCAGCCTCGACAGAACTGCTTCAGGAGGTAGCGGTTTCGTTCACTCTCTGCGATACCACCACGCCTGACCACAGCACTCAGAGCAACTTGCAAGCGGTTCAGATAGTCAGAAGGCTTCTCGTCATTGTTCTGCAGTGTCCCCATAAACTTGGCCAACAGCTCATCTCCATCCTCCACTGAGCCATAGACTGAGTCAAGTAGCTGAAGATACACTGATGGCAAAGCCTGAGGGCTGACATGCTTGATAACATCAGTAGCTGGAGGCAGTAAACTGTCCAAGATCTTGCGTGTTCTGTGCAGGTCGGAAATGGAGGGATCTGCCAAGAATAAGTCAACATTTGCTCTCCAGGTATCAAAGTCAAGTTCACTGTTTGGACGAGGAAACTTCCCAGAGAAGGGTCTGAGGCGAAATGAAGAGTGCATGGGAGACATTGCTTCATTAGTTCTTACGACATGTTCAACAACAACCCGTTGTACAGCAGGAGGATTAACATCATTCATTGTAAGTACTGAAGGTGTCACTGCAGCACCGTCATTACCACTGGCTCTGATGGACAGGGACGCTGTATGTTGAGTGTCAAAGTTAGCAGCCATGCTAGGCGATGGAGCGGCTGTCAACACGGCAGGCTGCAACTGACCATTTACACTGGTAGGTAAGGATGTTACCTGTGGACTCCGAGTAGCGGCCTCAAGCCTTTGCACAGCTGGGGTTGATGCTGCTTGGACATCGCCTCTCAATCCACACTGACTACGCCTGGGTGAAGGAGATGGTGGGAACACAGTTGGTAAGTTCCTGACTATTTCAGGGGAGACAGATCCAAGCAGAAGAGAGGGCTGTTGCATGACCTGGGATGGCGCTTTAATATTCTCACTCTCATGACAAACTGCATCAGAAGTGTTCAATTGAGAGTCTTCGACTGGTGCAGTGTCAGCGGGGAGGTTCACACTTTTCCCGGCACTCATCTTCATCAGTTCCTCTTGGAGTACACTTTCAAACGACTTCCCACTTTTATCAGCAATGGCCTGCAGTTCTTCAAGATACCCCTTGGTGGCGCTGCTGCTAGCAGTGCTAGTGTAAACACTATCTAAGGAGCGCACCTTAAAGGTAACATTTGCATCAGCTGAGCTCTGATACTCTTTTGGCAATATAGGTCTAAATGTGTGCATTGCGGAGCTACTTGCAAATTCCACAATGGAGAAGAGATGATACTCTGATTTTGGATCATCAATAACTAGCACCCTGTTAATAGAGCCATAGCGGTTGAGGTATCCCTCAAGCTCCTCATCTAATCCAGTTTGAGTTAATCCATTAACAATAACTGAGTTGCGAACATTTATCTTTTCATCCTCTACAATATCCATTGTGCTATATTGCTGCTTACTCCTTTTCTCTTGTCACTCGATAATACTCCACTTCCTCCTGGTTGGCTCGCCAAATTTCTGTAACCTGCCTCAGCTCTAACTGTTGATGGCTAAAGACTGGGAGATACAGATATGTTTATTTTATCAGTGCCTTAATTACCTCCTGGACCAGAAAATCAGAAGTCTAGATCGCTACAGGAGAAAGGGGTATTAGCCATATGCATCGAGTGACAGGGTAAAGGATTCACACAACCAATAGGTAAGTTTTTTTTTAAGCGTGTTATATTGTATTGAGAGGGGAAAAAAATATATATATATTGTATAAATAAAACAAAAATTAAATTGTCAGCAACACACAAGATATCAACAAAGGTTTCAATAAAGTCCTTCACTGAACAAATCGCAGTCTCTGTTTTTGGGTGGCTCGCCACTACCACTGAGGTTCCCCTCTACCTCTACAAAATGGGAGGAATCCCAGCAGCAGAATAGGTTTTCATGCAGATCTCAACCAGGAATCCATACAAAGAAAAAGGACCCAGCCAGAGGCTCAAATACATATATACACACACACTCCGGGTACAAGGCAGAAAAGCACAGCTCTCATCAGTCCAGGTTCCGGTTCTCTTTCGTCTGTCACAACCCCGCGGTCCGCTAATAAACCCACGGCAAGAAAAAGCTTCACTCTCTGCGTCGACGATAAAAATAATTCAGACTTGGAATATCTGGCTCTTTTACACAAACCCGTAATATCTGCAGCAACAGGTTAGCATGACGCCACCTTGACGTTGGTCCGGCAGAGAGAGAAAAAACGACGACAGCACGTACACCTCGACGGCGTCTCCTTGGTTAGGCTGTGTTATATCACGTGAACTCCTCATGTCACCCGAATCTTTTACAGTTAAGAAAGGCACATTCGCCACATTTTGAAATAAACAAAATATTCTTTTTAAACAGACTATCCGTTTATTTTAATTGCTAACAATCTATTAATCAATTTACTGACATATTTAAGATTTTAATCCTAAATTCTATTTATTCATCTTGTGTAAGATTTTAAATCAACTCTGTTTATTTATCTGTCACAAAACAATTATGAATTTATTAACGTATTGATAAAATCAATTAACTGATAAACTGGACTTCTAATAAGGGCCTAGTAACCTGGGTTACACATGTCAAACGTCTTTGAATTTCTTTCTTCCACAGAACACAAAAGAAGATATTTTGAAGAAGGTTGATAAGTGCGCCCATTGGTTTTGTGTCCATACAATAGTAGTGAATGGGTTCAGTTCGGTATCCAACTTTCTTCTAAATCCAACTTTCTTCGGTTAGAGAGTTGGGCTTGTGATCAGAAGGTTGCCAGTTTGAATCTCAGTGCCAGCAGGTCATGACTGAAGTGCCCTTGAGCAAGACACCTTACCCTGATTGCTCTGCAGTAATGTGCCACTGTAAAAAAACTACTTGTAAGTCGCTTTGGATAAAAGCATCTGCCAAATGAATGAATGTAAATCTAAATATCTTCTTTTGTGTTCTGCAGAAGAAAGAAATCATAAAGGTTTGAAATGACAAGGTTTGAATTGTCATTTTTAGGCATGTGAACAGTATGTGAATCTTAATTTAACATTTATAATTTTGCATCTCCTCATGCTTCTCCATCTTACCCACTTTTGTGTCCTAGCTTAACCCAGAACACTTTAGCTTATCTTTTCCTTTGTAATGTCTTTCTGCTGGTGTACAGTATAACGTACAGAGAAACTGTGCTCCGTATTATGATAACTGGCGCTCTGGCAGGACTCTTACATCACGTCATCACCCAAACCACATTTTCCAGACACATAAAACTGTCACAGAGAGCTTTGTGCCCAACCAATGAGTCTATGTTTCTCCAGCTTGGGTACTAAGTTTGAAATATTCTTGAGTTGATAACTCAATGCTCTATTCTTTTTATTTTTGTGTTATGCACCCACTTTATATTTATCTATCTGAATGTTTGAGCAGACTACTGTTTAAGCAAATAGTTCCTAATTGGTCAATTGTTCCTACATTTTTGCCCTTTAGAGTCTTGATCGCCCTGTCAGGTTTATTTTGCTATTACAGTTGGCTCACAGTATATGCTCTGCATAGTCACTTCACACAATGCCGAACAGAAGAACAGATTGCTTAAGCTTTGCATGTATTACTATATTTACATTATTTTATACAGTTATTGCATAACCTCATGCCTTACCAGATAAATATGACTTAATTTCTTCAACTCATTTTAGACGTTTTTATCAGTCGCACGCGTCTGCCCCAAAGTTGACTTTAAGCCTTTTAGCTATAGTGGCTAGAAATAGGCTATAACAACGTATGTCATATCAAATTGATATGAATATTAGTTTATATTCATGTCTTATTGTATATTAATTGTATTAAATTAAATTCAAACAGACAGGATATCCATCAGAAAAGTAACCCATAGAACTGCATGAGTAACACAATGCTTGAAACCAAAGCATGCCTTACATTTACATATGGTCACATGTTTGTAACATAAAATCCCAATGATTCTCATGTGTTTTGCGACAAGTTGTCATGTAATATTTCGTCACGAGAACCAGCAAGATTACATTTTTCTCTGAACTAATCTGTTAAATGATAACCACGCAGCCGTTATATTATATTATAGTAAACTACAGTGGCATAAGGCCACATTGTCTTGGTGATGTATGTCCTGTATTGTCTGTAAGCTTGTAGCATTAGCTCAACATCCCCTTTGCATTCTGAGCAGTGTCGTCTGGTCGTCATTGCCTCGAAGGCACGTCCATCGACTGTTCTCAATCTCCGATAGCAATGGCCTTGAGAAACGCACACCTCGCAGGGTCACCCTGAGAATCACTTTCATAGAGCTGACGTAATGTTGGCATGAACGCAGGGACCATTTGTTCTCGCTGGATGGGCGTGTGCCAGCCGGTGCTCTGCTAATGGGCTGGGTGGCAGACGGAGGCAGAGGGTACGTGAGCACTCGAGGTTTCTTCCGTCCTGACAGAAGCAACGATTGTGTCTTCGAACAAAAGCTGGGGGTGGACCTGTTGCCCTACATGAAGATCTGCTTTTAGTTCATTAGGAATAATGGGTTGATTTTTTCATATCCCTGTTTTATGAACCTGAGTGACTCTGCTCTGCCCTTGTGTGTTCAGACGGATTTGGGAATTAGTGGTTCATGGATGGGGTGTTTGAAACAGATTCACTGTTTTAATTTAGTCTTTCCCTAAAGGGACAATTCACTCGTTCGTAATGTAAAGTAATTTGTGTTGATCTAGAAAAAAGGCTCCTACTGTTATAAAATTAAAGTTTATTTAATTCAAAACATAGAATTAATATACAGTATATGAGTATATTATAACCTCATTTGATAAATCAAAACATACTGAAGTCTTACTTGCATTAAAGTATAGTGTAGCTCGTCTTTGAAATGCATGGGTTGACTGTAGTTTTAAATTATGAGTTTCTTGTGACTTGGCAAACTAGAGTTTCGATTAGCTGTCTCAACATTGGCCTCTGAACCTCATGAAGTAGCTTATTTCAATCAAGTCGATTATTAGTGCATTCTGTAAGAGCATTCCCACAGCACAGTGAATCAGATTGAAAATGCATAATGGTTCATTACTACTGTACGATAAGAGTCAATTAACCGTAATCAGACTATCGCTTGTATGCATTTTCTTTAACGTATGTAGTGTGTTACCCCAGTCTGAACACTGCAATGGCTCGACTCGTGAAATGTAAAGTGTGGCTGTGTTATATACATCAATGCATTTGGCAGACATGTTTATTGAATGCAACTCAGAGTGCATTCAAAGGTTTTCCTCAAAGGGAGCAAACCCACTTCAGATCCACTCTTAACACAATGATCTACCAATGGATCTATAGGAACATTTTTATTTTGAGCGTAATAGTGATCAATACAGTCATTATAGTTTCTGTCAACAGTTTACATCTATTGGCTTGTGTTATTTTAGTTCTAGTGTTTACTTCTGTTTTTTACTCTGTTCCTAATTCATTACAGTACAAGCAAAATTAATTTATGTAAATAGTTTGTTTGCACACTATTGAATCATTGCATTTGATGGATTTTGACAGTTTACAATTAGTTTTACAAATGTTTAATGCAGTATTTTCAATCTGCTTGCGATTCGATAATGAGGCCCATTGTGTGGTAACCAGGGTGATGGAGTTTGGATGGTTAGATTTCATAACTATATTATTACGAGGGTATGAAGCACATTTCCCATCAGCAGACATTTAGAAGTGTGTTGTGACCAAATAAGGGCTCTTAAATTGAGGAAATGCATTTATTTTCCTCTATTCCATTGAGATGGACATGGTAATGGATGCTAACAGCTCTACAGTATTAGACTTTGGGCAACAACCAGGATGTTTTTGTAAGGTTTCTTTATTAATATTTTGAGCACGCAATGGCTAACACAAACCCATAGGAGAGCTAAATTATATTATGATGACACATCGACAACTTTTAATCTTTAAATTGGTTTTCACATATCACAAAAAATATGATAAATAGTCGTAAGACATGCAAGAACCAAAAAGATGGAAGTTATACATGTGTTATTATATTTAAGTTTAGTGTTCTTAAGGGTTATTAATTTCAGCATCAAAGTCAGCGTGAAATATTATTCATTTTCCAACACTTTATGTCGTACATGATTATTACATTTTTCTTTTCACACAACAGAAACAGATAAACGTCATGAAAACTAGGGAAGATTCTCACAATAATATATTCCTTGTACTTAAAATAATTATGTTAGTTAGTCATGCAATAATTCACCTGGAGCTGAGATGATATATCTAACCCAAAGAAAGAAACAGAAAGACCTGTTTTTTCTCAAAGATAGGACAGCATTTATCCGCCCCTCTTATATAGCCGGCTGCACACACACAGACACTTTGATTTCTTTCCAGCATCCTGCAGCCCAGCCTTTGATTATCGCACAAGGTGACATGTGCCGTGTTGATGGGTGCCATGGTGATGCTGGTGTGACAGGTGCAGTCGTCAGAGCGACTCCAGGTCAAGCCGAGAGGCCATACAGCAAACCAAAGCTACCCGAACTAGGGCAAAGCGTCACCGCAACCCAGCACCTAGACGACAGGGTGTCATGGCGATGGAGGCTGAGGACTGTGACGGAGCCAATCACGGATAAAGAGAACGAGCAGTTTACACAAAAACAAACGCAACGACTGTAAACAATGTACTGTGGAACTAGCTTTTAGAACAAAGCCTTGCTAGGGTGTATTTTTGCATGTTGCAACAGTTGCTAGGGTCCCCTGGATGGTTGCTAAGTTTTAGTTAGGGGGGTTACGATGGTTTCTTGGTGGATTTATGTGATATTTTAGTCTGTGGATATGGCTCGGAACCCTTTATAGGATTTTCAAATTACCCGTCATATCCATTCACTCAGAATAATGATCGCTCTTATCTTTTAAAAAGGCACAGTTCACCCAAAATGAAGAACAGTTGAACATTTCTTAAAATGTGTCTTTTGTGTGAGATTTAACTTTAATTATTTGTCTACAACAACTCTAACAAAAAGAAACAGCTTGCTTTATTCTGGCTCCTCTTCATTACAAGAGACGTGCCAATGAAGCAACGTGAATATAGGGGATCTCTAACTGAATGATAAACAGGTGGGATGATATTCTCATGGCTCCTGTGCACAAGCTTTCCGCCGCAGTCAACAAATGCGATCGCCTGACCACTAGTGGATAGTAAATGAAAGTTTTGTTTTCCACAAGGGCGACAGAGTCGACTTACTGCAAGAAGCCGGTCGTTATTCACGAGAGAACGCATCAGTCACTTCGCTTATTTGTAAACATGATGTTTAGAGAAAAAAGAAAGGGCGGTCACGGGAAAGAATATGTTTTCTAATGATCCGGCTCCGCTGCAGCATTCCCTTTTTAATCAAAGAGAGGCTGGAGTGTTCACTGTCCTCTCATTTCTGATTGGATTCACCTTGGAATGCCGTAACCTTGACGTCAAAGCAAGGGCACTGTGAAAAATATGGAAGAAAAGCTCTTGGATTGTGGATGTCTTATAATTCTGTGTCCATGCTTTGGCTGAGAAGAAAGGGTTTTAAACAATTTCTTCTTTCAAATGCCATTAAAAGTGAGAAGTTCAGCCGTACAGTAAATCAGATTTTAGATTTTATACATCATGCAGTATTTTCTGTACTGTGGTGGGTAAAATTGCCCGAGTGTTTATTTAACTTTGCAAAACAAACAGCTTTAGAGTTTGTTTTATTTCTATTGAGGCAAAGTCTGTCTTCAGAATCTGTTTAAATTGTGAAAACATGCTTGTGTTCTGTGTTTGTATCTTCGGCTGTATTCATACAGTATGAGATTGATGTGATGTGTCTGATACTTTCTGCAGGGAAAATAATTTCCCAAACTTTTTTTTATTTGTAAAACAATGATTTCAATTATAATATCTTAAACCCATTAAAAATACAAACTATCCCCAACAATCCTGATAAATTTTCGGACACACATTTTCTCTTCTTAGTCTCAGGTGGACCGCCTCAACCAAGTTTTGGACTGGTCTTTGTTTCGCACGACCTAAGACAGCAAGTTCTCATCACAGTTTGATACACAATCGACACTGGTGCCAATACGGGCATCCGTTTGAGACGGGTCTCGTGTAGCGCCAATTTGCATGTTAATGGAAGTTGCAACCCCGTCAACGGAATGGAAAATCACAAATGAAGGAACCAAATTGGGAAAAGAACAGAGCAAGAGTAATTTGGTTAACATGGCTGGAGCAGAGGGTCATTCCGCGCGATCAATCTCACTCTGCGATTGAAATGATATCATTAAGACAAAGGAAACTGGAAAATAGGTTGGAAATGCATTGATCGAAGGGGCTGCCTGAGAATTGATATTACCGCCATGACCTAACATTTCCCGGCCTGAACCGCACATGCGATGGTCAATGTAAAATTACTTTTGTGCTACTTTGAAGCAACTCTAATTCTGTCATTTTGATGCTATTAATATAACTCTGAGCTGGGGATTTACGCAAACCCTTAATGCTCTGTGCCACGGATGTGAATAATAGCTCAAATTGCACTAGCTGTTGAGAAGAGGTGTGCTTTTACTAGAATCGATGGCACTTTTTCTTTAGAGTTTTGGAGTGGGCTGTTTTGATGAAAATGTCAAAAGATTGTAGAGGTAAATAATCTGGATTTGGGTAAATGTGATGAGAAATATTTGCGTCCATATTGAGATCGTCAATAACATTGACTTTTGATTACAGACTTGGCAAATCAGCTCAGTTTCTGAAATGGTTGAGACCTCTGATATTTGTAAAAATGTAAGCAAAGGTTTCCATTTGCTCTCCTTTTAATCTCATTGATGTCTAGGAGACAAATTGGAGATCTCATCCGTGATTTTCCCTTCAAATGGGAATGTTTATATTTTAAAATATACTAAATACAGTTTTATTATCACCACAGTTACCCAACACTGCACTTTGTTTGAAAGACTCGTTCAGAAACCTCAGTCGTGCTCTCTTTTGAACAGGAAGCACTTAAAAGAGAAGCTCTTTTAAGTGCACGGAATGCATTTCCTCTGTAGGGTTTGAGGGTGAAATTGTTTTCGTCTGTGAAGAATGTTGTGGCTTCCTTTTTTCTCGTTCTCCTTTTCCTGTGGTGCACAAGGGTCGGCTGTCAGAAATCAGGATACCCTTTCAAATTTACTATAAAGTTACTAGGGAACGAAACCTTTCACACACATGATACACTGGAAAAAATGTGCTGCAGGTTCATACGGCCACACCCTCTCGCTCGAGCCCTCTGTGCACCCTCTCTCTTTCCCATCTCATTTGGGAAATTAATTTTCATGTCACCGTGATTCAGTCTCTAGGTAATCCCTGATGATTCCTCATGTCAATCCCTTAATGCTGTGCTCTTGTGCCTCATCAGAGACCGTTTGAGGAGTGATAGAGAAGGACTAAGCCTACGTCTCTGCTCAGCAGCGACAGAGCCAAAGGCCATGTTAGTCGAAGACGTTGTCCTACTGTACCTAGATCCTAAACAACATCACATTATTAGTTTTCCAACATGCTTTGGCAAAATATGTTGACTTAAACTGTTTGTTCCTTGGATATTGAACCGTTAACCTTTTTGCAGCTAATGCATGCTTTACCACTCAATCTGCATACTTAAAAGGCAGCTTCCTAGGCAGTAGACAGGATGAGTTAGCCCACCATCATCCGTGTCATTCGAGGACAATCTGATGCATATTGTACACAGAACTATCAACATCTTTCTCCAATGGGTAACCTGAAATTTGAATTGCTGGCTTTACATAATTTCAAGGAGTCAGGGTGCTCAGGTTTAAGCGGCATGTTTACAAGTTCACAGGCTACTGCAGTGCGCACTTTCAGGAACAAATCGCTGGATTTACCAAAGTGAGGTTCACGCCGGTATAAATCTTTGAATTATAATTCTAGGTCTCTTGGTGGCAGAAGAACATGATATACTTAAAGTACTTTTCTGTGTGTTGTGTGTACTTCCAAGTTCTTCAAGTGTCTTGGAAATATTGTCACATGTCTTCTGCATTTAGTAAGTCGCAGTTTTTTATGTTGGAAGTACCGGCTGTTGTCCCTGTGCATACAAAGATCTCAATGTATTATTACAAACTATGGCAACAGGAATGTTTGGAAATGATATTTTCTATTTCTTATTAATCCATACCGACCTAGTCAATGAAATACAATTCTGATTACATCATATGCTTATGTCTTGAAGCTAGGCTTAAAGAAAGTAAAAGCTGCAATGTTGATCCAACTTTATGCCAATAGTCTGTGTATTGGTTCACAAGAGGCTCTGGTGGTGTTGTAAACCGCCATCCGTAGCGAGACACATGGTAGGAGTGCTGCTCCTCAAGCTTTCTGAAGGGGTGGCAATGTGTTCTTATTAAAGGACTGTAAGATGGAGCAACTCAAGCTTTTTGACACCATCTGGAAGATTAAAAGACGGCGAACGCCTTCGGCAGCCTGAAAATTACAGCAACAACCCACCAAAATATCAAACCGTTCTTCGGTACCGGTAACACGGTGAAATGAGAGCGTATGTCTAAGTGCAGGGGAAAAAGATGTACATGTCTTCTGCTCTTTAATTCAAACAGTTTATTTTCCCATGATAACACGGCATTGACAGCGCTCCCTCTGGGGATACATATTTAAATTCATGTTAAAAGAGGGCTGGGTTCCATAAATGGCACGAGTATAAAGTGCGTCTCGTGAGAAATGCGACAAAATTCTCTAAATATCAGCAGGTATATTTTTCATTATTGTTTGCTGGTTGTCGGGGGATTTTTTCACATTCCTCTCATGCATTATGAAGGTATATCTGACTTCCTGGCATTATTCATATTACGTTCACACACAAACACGAGAAAGTGATGGAAATATTGATTACGGCCTTTCGTTCAGGAGCTCAGATGGAACTTTAGTCTCGATGAGGGATGAGGGCCAATGTAACGCTGCCTTATGGGACATTGGAGCACCAAATGGCCCATGTTATTAGTCTGAGGACATGAGACAAATGGAGCCGCCATGTTGGGAATAGATTAGTTTGAGGGTTGGACTGATTCGTGAACGAATGAATCTCATGAGCCGCTTGAAATGAATCACCGAATCGTTTGGAAGGATTAATGACTCACCAAACAGCAAGCCTTTGAGAACTTTATTTGTATGTACAGAGGAATGTTTTGATAGTCCCATGTTGTTTTTATTACAAAGTATATTAGACCATGTATACATATATTACTTATTGGGGAATCAGATTCTTTGAAGGAATTTGCAAAGAGAACCAGATTCAAGAGAAGTACAACGTGTCGTCTTGTGTTGCATCTTGCTGTGTTCGGATTATGTTGATTTTAGCTGATAATACTCATATGTAATACATATGTTCTGGAAACCCCGTTTATGGCGTATCACACCAATTATGCAGAGACATGGCGCTCTGGCTTTTGTTCCCTCATCAAACGCCCGGTTTTATTTATTCATCAGCTTCGTCCGGCTACAGCATTTGGCTGTCTTTCATATCAACAATTCACACAGTTAAAAAAATAATAGATTCCTGCGCTCCCATTTCAAAGCTTTTGTTCAACACAGGAAACGTTAGACATCTTAGTCGTTAAGGTGGAAATTAGATGCTAAATTGGAATTGAAACGGCCGTGTTCCGAACAGTATTGCTCTACACCAAACAGATGAATAATAGATGCATTGTGTCGGAGATTCACAGAGCGCTGTTAAAATAAAAACAGCAGAACATTATTATGTTACGATATCAAAGCGTTTCACTCGAGCGCAGGTCACAACGGTGCGTTTAATTCGGGTTTATGTTCATAAGGCCTCTGTTTGATTGTTTTGGTTAGGGAATGATATACGGATATTCAGTCTCACGCTGAACACCGCTGTCTGAAGCGCTCTTCTCTGAAGAGACGAGGTGGTCGAGTTAATCTCACTCCACTTTATATTTAGCAATTCAAGCTCACTTCAAATCAACTTTAGGCCCAATTTTTTATCACTCAACAGCTGGTGGAAGCGAGAAGCCTTTAAAGAGCCGGGCTGGGAACCGTGCAACCAGTCGTCAGTGAAAACAATCCAAGACACAGTCGAATGAAATGGTATAGAAGCAAGGGCGTACATCAGATTAGCTTTTTACACTTTAATCAGAGTAGATGCGTCATGTTTTTTTATCTACGAAGTGACTTCTTTTATCTACGAAGTGACTTTCTTTTAAAGAGGCTTAATGCGATTTCATAGTGTTTGAAGATTTTTTTCTGAAACCTCTAGCAAATATAATATTATATTTGGTATCAAGTAAATTCGGTTGCATTTATAGACCACGGTCCAAGATGTAAACAATGGTTCTGAGGCATTTCCGGTTTTATTTATATTTGTCTTAAATTGTATACATAAGATTTATGTCTAGATTCCTTTTTAAGTGTTGTTTGCATTTTGTTCAAACCTTTGTGTAATGTTAAAGGACTGAAACAGGAAGTTCTTTTGGACCAGCTTTGGATCAAAATAGCTTACGTTTACAAAGTGGTCTATACCATATCTCAAAAAAAGTATGCTATATATGTCAAATATCTATGTGTCATGTAAAATATGTAAAAACAATCAAATTCTCTGACAAGTGTTATTGTTTGCGTCACTTTGATTTCGAGTAAGTTTTTCCCATTTTATTTTTTATTATATTTATTAAGGAAAAGAAAATCCAAGTAAATATAGGTATTGTTTTACAGGGCACAGCCAGTCTAGATAAGACATTAGTTGTTGTTTACCAAAACAATGCAGCTTTGTGTCCATAGTAACACATCAAATGCTTAATACTTTCGGTGCATATTGTTTTCAGTCACTAAAGCTTTCACTATAAATAGTGATGGAAATTGCATGGAGAACCCACTCCTACACCACTATAATAAAAACGTTGATGTTTATCTAAACTTTAATTATTTTTCTTTTTCCCGGTTTTCTCTGTTGTTTGTGGCCACATGCTTGCGAGGGCATGCAGTGAATAACACTCAACCTTGCATGAAACTTTAATGAAGCCCCAATTGCTCGTTTTTTTTTAAATCCAAGACTAGAATAGTTATATTTTTCCCATTTCGTCTTTATTTTGTCCAAGTACGATTAAATAAATACACAGAGCAGCATGTTATAAATACTAAATGACCCCATGAGGATTGTCTTCATTATCTTCTTGATTATATTTGACAGTGCTGTTGAGCTGATGATACCACACTGATTCCCACAGTGCTCTTTTTGTCCTGGTGTGGGCGGAATGGAAGTGTTACATTCCGTTAGATTTAAAGTCGATGTATTCTGTACGGTTATCTTTCTCTCAGGGACAGATGCAACCGAAAGTTTTGCGTGCTCGAGATTACACGGCTCGAGGTCGTAGACTCTCTGTGTTCACGGCCGCTATTATGCATTCCTGCTTGACCGCTGTGACCATCTGTATAACTATCCGTGTTTCTTTTTTTATTTAAGACTCCGTACACTGTATTCTTGTACATTAAAGTATAGTAATTCCTCTCTCTTTATGTCCACAGATGGACCTCTAGGACCAAGAGGCTTAGTGGAGGCCACAGAGATGTGCACCCAAGAGTGCCTCGTGCTGGGCCACTCCGACAACTGCTGGATGCCACCAAGCCTGAGTTCCTACCCTTCGCCCAAGTCGCCCGTTTCCTCGTTCAACAACCAAAAAGAATGGGCTAAAGAGAGATTGCTCAACGGCCACACCCTTACTCGCAGCTGGAAGGGCGAGCGTGGAAGCCAAGAGCACTTTGGGGACAGGAAGACCTTCGGGAGCTCGGAGGGACATTTTGGCAGCGGCGGTCACATGGCCGACATCCCATTGGCCAGCCTGAAATCTTACCAGCCCGCCTCCGGCCTCGACAGTCCGAAAGAACAGCAGCTTTAAAAGCTTTTTACAGGGTTTGTTTTGGTTCTTCATCTCTATCTGATCACCCGAGCAACATTTGAGAGCTTTCGTCCATTGGGTTCCTTCCTTTCTCTAGTTTTCTCCTCCTTTTCTTAGGTCAATGCTAATGCGGTGTGATAGTTTTGTGTATGGAGTAGATCGTAGACTTTATTGCTTATGCAGGACAGTATACTATGCCAATCCGGCTTGCCGACAGTCCTTCCGCAGAGGTGCTCTTACGCAAGTTCATAGCTGCCCTAAAACTTCCGTGGTTTGCTGCAAATTTACATTCAGAGGAAACACTGTATAGTTCGTCTTGGACAGAGACTGCCAAAAATGTTCGAAATAAACTGAACTGTGCTCTATGTGTCACAGTTTTTGAAAAAAACAATATTACGGCTGACCAATATATACAAATATTGTGACGTGGTTGTTTTTTGAGCTGTTTTGGGACTATATTAATCTACACCATCCAAGAAAAAGGGAATATACACTTGAGAAAGCATTGTGCTTATAACTCTGTTAGTTGAAATTTGTTTAGTCTGTCATCGTTGAAGTGTTTGTAAATAGGACTTAATACTAACCGATTTTATGTACTTGTAATAATCACATGGAATAGATCAGTGATCACGACAGTTGTCTTTTATCATTCATCGTACAGGAGACGTTGTTTTATCAGGCTTTCGTCACTTACATTTGTCTGCTGGAACAGAGGACTGCCGCCTGGATCTGAAAAGCAAAAACGAACGAAAATGCGCAAACACGCAGCCACACCCCTCTGACGGAGAAATCACGAATCAGCGAATTCTGGACGGTAATGTCAGTCAATTACGACATTGCACAATTGCCCAGTTTTTTGCATTTATGAAATCGACGAACCTGGCAAACTTATTTTTTCAAAGCTATTTTGTATTATCGATGTAAATGCTAAATTTCTACTTACGTGAAATGGAAAGCTTGATGTCTTTTCCTTCAACAAAAAAAAAGAAACAATTCAACAGCAATATATTTGTAAATTCTCATCAATTAATTTAAATATAGCATTATTGTACACTTTAATTGAAAATGTGCTTTAATTGAGAGTAGTATTTGCCAACTTTGAATTTTTTTGCTTTTAACTTTGAATAATTATTTTATTCTTAAAATATCCTGTATACCCACAGATTTTCAACATGCAAGAGAAGTGAGTGTAATTTTATGTCTGTGCCTTCATGACATACAGTATACTATGTATTGTACCGATCTAGAGGTTGTACGCTGACAAAAATACAGCAGTTCCTGGTTACCAATCACGATACATGTTTGTCAGGCCAATATACTCAGTCATTCCAGGTAAAAAAAATACACTGTCCGGATTCGGATAAAAGAAAAACCCAGAACTTGGTCCAAAAGAGCATGTGCGCAATTTAAAGACTGAGGTTTTCGTTTCGTTCTGTTCCTTTAAATGTTTGGGCCGTTTTTTAACCCTTCTTGTTAAAGTGGTATGGCCGCTAGTTCAAACAACAAAAGCGCATGTTTAAAGAGACGAAATAGCTTTACGACGACTTACTTTAACTTTCTTTCGTTGCGTTTCAAACTGTTGATTTGTAACACGTGAGGCCATTCATTTTGTATAGCACCTTTCTTTTCTCACAGTATTTAAAGTACAAAAAGGTTCTAAAAAAACTATATGAAAAGACAAGAGTGATGTCAGTTGCTTTTAGCAGTATGTTCGTGGGTTGTGGGGATGTTTGCCATCATAGATATTTAAACAGTTACTCCTTGTTACTGCTCTACAGGTATATCCAGCTACTGCAATAAATGTTTTCAATATGTGCATTTCTGTGGCTTGTTTTCTACCTCGTTCTGACACGCAACGTTGATTTTTTTTATATTCAAATATTTAACCAAAGTTAATGTTAATACATTAATAACAAAGTTCATACATCTTTAATGTGTTGTTTTGTCATCAAAGTATCCGACAGGAAGGTTTTTTTTTATTTCTCAGCAGTTGCTCTTTTATAGTTCAGGAGACTCAGTTGGGTTCTAAACTTCATTAAAGTGTCAACTCTCTTCAACGTTTCTTTATTATTTATTTTAAAACATGTCTTCTATAAATGAGACACATGTTGACATGCAGTCTATGGTGAGACATTTGAGGAGCCATGTACATCGCTTAAAATTGAAATTTGTGACTTTTCATCGCTGACATTTACATAATCTCTTACAAATCTGAGCACCGATTGAGTCATTTGAGTTTTCTTCTTGAGTAAATGGTTTCATGGGGATTTCATAGATGATTTATTTTGCCCTACATGTGACTAAAGTTGGCCCAGTACACACAAATATCAAATTAAAACAAAGTGATAGTGGAGACCAAGGCTGTAGTTAACTTAAGAAAAAAAATTTTGGGGTTAAAAGTAAAAAAATGTACAGGCACAAAAAAACGATTTAAAAATTTATGCTGCTGTTGCTCTTTCAAACATCATTAAAACGCATGTTAACCAATGGTGGGGCATGTTGTCACACTAGATCCAGTTC
Organism: Barbatula barbatula; assembly: GCF_947034865.1. Classification (NCBI taxonomy): domain Eukaryota; kingdom Metazoa; phylum Chordata; class Actinopteri; order Cypriniformes; family Nemacheilidae; genus Barbatula; species Barbatula barbatula. The sequence continues at coordinate 4,102,325 of NC_136770.1, read as the reverse complement.
AGGCCAGACAGCCTATTATATATATTTTTCTGTTGTTTCAAGAATAAAATGTTGAAATACAAAATACAAAATCAAACCACAAAATGTATTGTTAAAGAAAAATTTGTTCCAATTGTTCCAATTTTCACAATGCATGTGACCTGAAATGCACGAAGAATATACTTTTAGGTTTTGTGTGTGACAACATTCCCTGGTCTTCAGATATTATGGTAAAACTACAATCTCAAATCCACCTTGCAATAACAAAGATTCCACTACTGACTGCAATGTCAAATCATAAAACCATTTTTTACAGTTCACTTTCTCGAGTTTGTAGTAAAACATAACGCCCTTGGTGAGCAGTCAAAGAAGTTTGATCTAATTTTATTCAAAACAGCAAACGCATCATTTCGTCTTCTTGTGTTTTCTCAGCAATCTTGAACGAATGTAACGCCTTTAACAAGCTGCACAGAACACCATTCCGCACCAATCTACAATGTTTCCACTGCAACATGTGTTTGCATTGTCGCTAATCAGAAGTGAGATCACAACCCGACCAAAACTATTCAAGTTAGCGCCGACCGAACACATCACTGAAGTCTTGTTCGGCTCCCTTTGCTCGTTCTCCACGTTCCTCGCCGTGGCGCTTTGCCCAATCCGTCAATAGAGTTTTTGTTTGCACTGTCTGGTGCCCGTGGTTTGGCTCGACAGCAAATTGCTAGGAAGTGAATTTAACATGAAACCGATGCCCAGTAATGAAGGCCAAGCATACAGGCGAGCAGTTGGAGTAATTATATTTCTTTTGCTCTTTATTTTCTCCTTTTCTTTCACTCCTTTCTCTCGCTGCCTTTTCCTCCTTCTGTTGATATGTTTATCTAGCCTCCCCCAGTGGACCTGCCTAAATTCTCATTCGCCACGCTAGCTATCGACTTGGGCTGGAATAGCTTCTGAAAAGCTTCAAAGCTAATTGCCTTGGAAGTGCAGGGGGAAGCAAATTAGTGTCACACGGCAAGAAGTGAAAGAAACGTTCCCGTTTGCTATTCATATGGCTTTGTGAGAAGTGTTTCTGATGCACCCCAGGCCTCCGCCCGTCCGGCGAATGGCAAAAAGTGGGGCCGGCAGAGATTCGGTCTAATTTTCCTGAGTTCTCACTGGACCGAAGTGCCGGGCTGTGCAGTGCTGTCTCGAAATTGCGCGTAATATCAATAGGGCTGAAAATAATGAGCAGGTACGGGTGTGGAACAAGAACAGGAGACATTCTCTGGTTTGTATGGCAGTCACACCATGGCCTGACAGAACACAGAGGAATGGTTCAGCTAAAAATGAAAGCTCTGTCATCATTTACTCTTACCCTTGTGTCGCTCGGTACCCGCGGTCAGATTTTAAAGAAAGTTCTGCTCTAGACAGACGTGTATGGCGAAGAGATGACAAGCTCCAGAATAGTGAGTAATAGGTGGCCAAAGTGCACAACCAAGTCATGTGATAGATTTGTGATAAGCAGATTGGAAATTCACAGTTAGGCCATTCGCTATATAAAGTGAAAATACAGTATTTTCTTGCTCATTTTCAGTTGCATAAGTCAAGGTGTTTGATTCGTGCATATACAGACTAAGAAATATGTAAAAAACAATTTTGTGTACTTAAAAAGTAAGTTCATTTCATGAGAAGGATGAATGAAATATTTAAGACTTATTAAGAACTTTAATTTAGCAGTAATCAAAATGAGAAAGTTTGTATTATAGATTTTAAGAAAATATAGAATTATACATTTGTAAAATAATTGAGTAAATTGAATAATACATAAGGAGTTTCTTTTTTTCATTTTTTATTAAATATAAGCACTCGGATCCAATATGGAAATGTATCATTTCATATATTGCATTATATTTTACCACATATTTCCATATATTTTGTCTCACAAGGGAGTTGAGGTACCAGGTCACCATTCGCATTTTTTTAATTTGCGCATCACAATTGGTTACACACATCTCAATAAATATTAACTTGACATTGAAATGTGAAATGCGGTCAATCAAAGAAGGATGTTGGTTTGTGAACGATTTAACAACTACCTGACAATGTAAGATCTCGCCTACAATTTTGGTTTGTTGTACGGGTGATGATGATCTGTGTCATGCATTACACACATTCAGAAGGTCCCACCTCTCAGCCGAATCTCAGCGCTGACAAACCTCCGGGCTACACGGCGAAGGATTGCAAGAAGGGAGAAATTCGTGATGTGATCTACACCCCATTGATTCGACTCCTAATGTTTGATTCAAATTCTGTGAAAGAGCCCCGGGTTCTGGGTGGACCCTGCCAAAAGAACTCTAATGAGCTGATCAATTTGGCCTTGCCCCGCAGTGTTGTTTTTAACACACCCATCTTTTGGACATTGGTGTTAAATAACATCCTCTGTGAATGATACGGGGAGATGTAAATGAGTCTGTAAATCGGGCACGGAGCCCCGTTTGGACTGTGCTGCAGAATGACTTGCTTTTACAGCGAGCTGCCAGGTGTTCCTGCTTAAAAAAAGACGTTTATATCAACGGCATGCCTTTACTCACGATTAGCTATCGTTTACAGTAAATCCGTCTGCGCCGTGATCTCTGCACCTGCTTTCCACTGGTTTTTGTGTGTTATATTTACTCCCATTCATGTTTTTCAGTTGCCTATTTACATGTTTACAGCTAGCCACTCATCCCTTTACGTTTTTAATGAAATGATTATCCAGCCTTATGGTGGGCATAAATTAAATCCTTAACCTTGTGTAATTTACACTAGTGCACCAATTCATATCTGAGTGTAACTAATGGATGTAATAAACATGGTATTGAGCCTGAACCCATGATATCTACTCAAATGACCGTACGGGATGCTTAAGTTTACAGAACTGATAACCACACTTACTGTACATTAGGATGAAATGTTTATAGACGCAGTGGCACCCCGTACAGAAAATATGTTTAATAATTGATTCATTTGCCTCGAGATGGATTTGGAGACGGATAAATGTGTGGCTAAGATATGCCATTAGAAAGTCGGAGCAGTTATTGAAAGTCTAAGGCATTTCTAGAAAAAAAACACAATAGAACAACGATATTGCTCATTGTTAGTTAATGCATTTGCTAATGTTAACAACTGAAGAGTTTGAGATCAAAATCATGTTTTTTTATTGTGCATTTCAATAAATATCAATCTTACTGCAGTTTTTTTGTTTTGATTTAAGCCGTTTTGATAAATACAACTTTAATATCGTTTTCGCAAATGATTTAGTCACAATAACCACGCAGGGAAAATACGAAATCGTGATAGCCTTAGTTTAAGCACTCGGTCACTTTTGAAGTTGCTGGTAGGCCTACAACTCAGTACCATTCGAAGAAAACCTTAAAACACGGTGAGGCAACCTTTGAAAATGATCTGGCCATAGATCATTGTATACTGCTATGAATATTTCAGTTAATCCTCAGTAGAGATGTCAAACCCTATTTAGTTTTCTTCGCACCATGCCAAAGCGACTCTTGTTTGGTGTTTTATGCATGAGCGTGTGTAAGAATGTGAAAAGACACAAGCGAAACAGTCTTATTTTGTCAAGGGAGGTAATTAACCGCACAAGGTAAAAAACATCTGCAGTGTTTCCTGTCTTTTTAGGACACACGGGGTTCTTCGGGCAACATGTACAATACATTTATCATCACATTGCGATCGATGGGAAATATGATAAAGAGAAGAAAAGTGAGTGAGAATTGGTGCTTTCAGGTCTTCTGAATTGTGGTGGTGTGGAAAGAATCACATGAAAATGACTTTAATGTGAACTATCCCTTCAAAAATATACTGTACCATAAAATGCTTTTTGATCTTGATTAAGGAGCACAAAGTATAGTGATCTATTGATTTTTAATAAATGTCAATGTACCAAAACCTTTGATCATTACGAGTCTAAAAAACATCTACGAAAATATATTGAGATGACAAGTTTAGCTATTTTGCCTGTTTGGTTTATCTTTACACTAATATCATATCAATCATTCACAAATCCATCCAAAACAGTGATATAAATCTAATCTGTGACGGGTAGAATTTACGCACGAGAGGAAACATTTATTTTGTTTCCACAGGAAAGAATGTTACATGTAGTCTAGCGGCAGGTTTATCCCCCGAAGCTCCGGAGCTCCATGCAAACATGCTCTAACACAGCACTTTTGTTAAAATGGCTGCTCTCATTAGCTCTTTTCCCACCTTTTCTTCTTGTTCACAGTCCACAGTGGGTCGTAATCCAAATGTGTTAAAACCAAAATGCAGTGCAAAATGTCATCTCCATTTTCAGTTAATAGTGGGATTCATGTGAGGGAAACTTTTTCTACGTCTGCTTTTCAAACTCAAGTTGGCCGCCTGGCAAGACAGAATGCTTGGGCACCTTTTGCAGGTAAATCCAGAATGCTACCGAGCAGACGAGCTGTATATTTTGAGACAGACGCTCTCTATCATGCAAAGGTGTGGTTGAGGTGATGGATCTTGTATTCGTTTGGAGTGACTTCCCATTATTTGTAAGATGGAAGCAGGTGGTAGAGGTTAACCCCTGTGACCTCTGGATTTCAACTGATCAGTGATGTCAATAATGGCCTGAAACACCTTCAAATTGCAATTCACCCGTAAGAGACAGAAGTCATGTGGGGAATTCAACCTTACCATGAAGAAACCAATGGTTTTTACTATGGTAACAGCACAGATATTAACATTTGGTGGTTCAGATACCCATGTGAGATCTCTCTTCTAATTTGTAAAGCTTTTGTTTTATTTTTACTGCAGGATTTTTCATAGTCAGGTAAGAGCCAATTTCAGGATTGTCACATCCATAGCCGTACACATTTCTCTTAAATGGACCAATGAAAATGAAAATAAAGTAACTATTTGATGTTTTAAAACGAGGCATCCCTTCTCTATTCATTGGGTATTATTGCTTCAGGATTGTCCATTTTATTTAAAAGAAATCCTACAAAGTTTGTCGTCTCCCAAAAACGCGTCCTTTTTTGTCACATCCAATAACGCATATTTATTTCCCTTTTTTGAAATAGAAAATGTGTTCATAGACTGACATGTTTTGATGTTTAGACTCTATCAACAAGGGTTTAGTAAAATATAAACAGATTGTTCAATAAATGCGTAACAAATGCATTCTCTGAGCATTTTTATGTCACGTCCATAAAGCAAAATCCATAACGTTGGAATCGCCAACGTTTGTTTTTGTCAATGTTCCTTTAAGACTAGATTTTTTTCTTCTGTTCTCAAAGGAGCATTTACTGTAAATTTTGTTTCATTAAAACAATTTTTCGCTGAATTTGCTAAAACAAACCAAGTTCAATGTCAATACAATGTAAGAATGCAAGTTAAAGAATACGTATAGCTACTGTTCTTCTGAAACCTCGTATCTCCACATTTTTATTATTATTGGTCGCCCTTTATGTTTGTCACTAGGTATCTAGCCAATAAAAAGTGCTTGTCAACTTTGACGTCACAGTATTTCATCTTTTTTTTATCGTCTTTTCATTAACTGAAATAGAGTGAATTTGGACATATGAGGTTTTAGACGGACAGCAACGCTATAAATGTAAAACTACGCACTTTCCTGAAAGTATACCCGAACATAATGTGTTACAACTTATTTTACAAATTACCTTATAAAGTACTGTTAAAATGAATAAAATCTCAAAAAAGTATTAGAAGTCCATTCACACAGACAGCAGCTCATTCGCTAAATGGATTATTTACACAGTTACAGTATCTCAAATAACACAAATTTGTTTTTCTGTGCAGAAATCATATAATTGCTTTAACAAAAATATAAGCTTCCTATTTCTGCTTTCAAACCATTCAGAATGTCTTGCCCCGCTTCTTCTGAAAGTGTATTTCTGTAAATGCACTACAAATGGTTATAGATGCTTTCCATGGAGCGTGATTTGTATTGAACCGAAGGCATTCTTTAAAAATCGAACAACAAAAATGTGATGTTTTTATTCAATTGGAGAACTACAATAGATATTTAACTTTTAAATCAATGGAGTCTTGAGTTACACATCAGCGCAGGTCTAGTTTCCTGAATCGTCTCTCATTGATCTGAAGAGGACTTGCTAACGGCGTAATTCTTTAAAAGCCAAAAAATACAAAAACGCACCATAAGAGCGGCATGCATTTTTACAACTCGACAGCACAATTGATCTGATACTGTGTGCAAAGTGTGACATCATTGCTTCCCAAAGTCATTGGTTCTTTCATGTCACATGACTGATGCAGTCAAGTTTAAACATTTCAAATATACCCCAGACTTCAGAAAACTTGCCAAATACACGATCTGTGACGTTTTCTCTTTTTGGAAGGTTTTCAGTTTGGGGTTCAGTTCGTATTGGTGAAAACACCAAATTCGGTTGCCAAAACTGTTTCTTCCGGCGCAGACACCTTTACCATCTCATCGAGATATGAGCAGAGCCCTCGGAGGAATAATTGAAATCAAAATTACATTTTCAGCTCCGGAGGTATAAAATGTTCCCTGTCACTTCACCTTTCCACTGAATTAAAATGGAATTAGTAGTAATTGCCGCGGCTTTAGGGATTATATTATTTAACAGGAAGGCCCCTTTGAACACCTGAAAGACTCGCTGCAGATAAGAGATTTCCATTAAAATCCCTCTAGACAAGACACCAAAGGGACCCTGGGAAATAAAAACCCCATTTTGTGCCTTCATACGCTAATAATTAGATGGGGACTTTCAAAGCTTCCTGTGTAAGGATCGATTGATGATTGATCTATTAAAGCACAATATCTTTGAAGACGGCGGAACACGTAATGGTCATGAATTAGCCGAGGGAAGCGTGCAACGTTTAAAAGGAGTCTTGTGGAATATAGTATCTCGTGACAGTATATGCTGTGTAAGGTATATTATGAAAGAGAAAATGATGGTTAATGTGATGTCTGGTTCGATTGAGCTAATCTTAAACCCGTCGTTGGCCAGAGTCGTGTGTCTTTGTCAGGTTTACAGGATGTTCACTTTTTCTATCCAGCAGGGAATCTTAGTGTGAACAAAATGACGTAAACGAGTCTGAACCTGCGATTAATTCACTTTAAATAACACACTGAACTAGATCAGATTCAACACCCCCCCTCTCTCTCTCTTTTAATCTTGAGGGCATTTCTTACAGTATATTGCTGCGAATCTTGAAGACCGGTTATTCAAACTTTGTAATAAAATATTGTTAATACTGCAAGCGTCGTCAGTGTTTAATTGCCAAATTCTGTCACAGTCTAGACAACAAGTGCCGGTGATACCGTAGATGACAATGTATAATCGGACAGCCTTATTGTTTACCCAGCATCCCTCCGAGTCTTCATATTAGGCATCAGCATTGAACGCCTCAGCCGCCGTAATAAATCATCTTATTTTCAGTATGAAACTGGTTTCTATTAATGGCATAAATGGAAATGACTAAACTCTGCTAATTTGAGATAATTTAAAGATGGATTTAGGATGAGTTAAATGGCTTTAGAGGAATGAAGTTGAGCAGAACTATTTTCCCTGCGTAAGTGCCACAGGCATGTAGTGTGTGTGTGTGTCTCCTATTATTATACTCTGGTTCTAAAATTGTTAACAATATTGCTTAAAACTGCAATCGGTAACTCTCGCATCTCTACCGCCATCTTTCATTAAAGTTTAAAATCGCACGTTCATTTAAATATCTTTTCGTGGGTTGATAACATCAAACTGACTTTTCCCACAAATTTGTACCTAACAGCTAAACCTCAGTGTTATAAGCGTACTGTTAAGAAGCTTATCGTTTTTACATTTAATTGCTCAATAACCGAATTCAGTTCATTTTAACCGAAAAATGTAACAGATTGCAGCTAGACTAGGAAATCAAGACAACGGGAGGCAGAATCATGACAGAACCTCATGTTTGATGTGGAGAGAGGCATTTTGGCCCTCATGGCTTGCCATATACTCTCTCCGGTCTCCTCTCTGTTCCCACCCTCTCGTCTCCTCGTTATTGATTTCATGCCCCACACTAGAGGACCCGCATCCCGCGGGTCCCAACTGAATCTCGCGGGAGCGGGCGGGTTTACCTTTGCCGCGGGCAGGACTGGACGGGTAAAACAAATAGTGCGGGTCCCGCGAATTATAGCTGCCCGCCAGCAAAAGATGGAGCCGGTAAACGAATTAGAGAGGAATATGAAAGCGGTGATTTACTGCACAGAACAGAAGTCAGTCCAGCGCAGGGCTCTACCCCACACCTGTTCCCCTCTTGATTTGTTCCCTTATTTAAAGCCCTTGTGTTTCTTGACCAGTGCTGGTTCGTTGTGGTTGTTTGGTGAGTTCCTGAGTCTAGTCTAGTCTAGTAGTTCATGTTAAAAGTTCATTTTAGTCTTGTTTAAGTGTAATTAGTATTAGTCCTGTCTCGTCTTGTTATTATATTCCCCTGTTTTGTTAGGTTACCCCCTCGTGGGTTTTATTTTATTTTTATTATTGAAGTCTTGTGTTAACCCTTTACCTGCTGTCTGCGCCTGGGTCCTTTGTCCTCGTCTCACCACTCCGATCATAACAGATTGATGTTTTGCTAACATGGAACCAACCTTCAAGTTCAATCTAGGATCAAAGTTCAATCTCTAGAGTTGCCATGACGATTTAGAGACAAAGGGTCCCTAATGTTAAAAAACTTAAGAAAAGTTAAAAAAGTCTAAATTTAACCTGATGTGTTTCTCTTCCACTCAAGTTTAAATAATCAAATGTGGCATAAGATCAGAATATCCATTCTTTATTCGTTAACACATCTAAACAGTGAAAACATTCAAAAAGTATTTATGCATTTGCAATCCAAAGGCAAAGTGAAATATCGTATAGGTCTTCTGACTGAATTGCTTAAAAATACTCTGAATAATGTAAAAATGGAGACATTAGCCTTTCCTAAGGCGCTTTAACAGGCAAAATGAATTGCGCATGATTAGCAGGTAAATGCATTCTGCCTGTCGTGTTAGAAAGATGAGAGGTAGGCCACGCATGCTGATGTGCGGATCAGTGCGGAAATGTATGATATCCTACATTATATAGAGGCGCTAATAGCATCATGCTGATAAACCCCATTTATATAAAGGACATGAACAAGGTCTTCTACATAACCAATGCAATCGCACAGGTGGATTTGTATTAAATAAAATCAGAGCATGTACATGAATACGGGTTTTCTCATGACTTTGATTGATTGCTAGTGTCTGATAGAGGCAGCTTGCAAATAAATCCCAGAGAGAAGACAACAGACCACACTGTAATACAGTCACATACTGTATGTTGAAACCGGATACGTGTCGTCTTCACATTTCAAAGACGATTTAAATAGATTTTGATTGCAACTTTAAAAAAAGTTAACTGGATCATCACTGGAACTTTATGGATTTAGCATGAACCAGACTGTTCGAAAACTAAGCAAATATCCTTTGTCAAGTATGTGCTGTTCTTTGTTGGTATAAAATGAGGTCTCTGTTAAAATGATCACTGTGATCTCCAATGTGTAATCCCCAAATTTTGCATTTCAATGTGACAATGACTTTAGAGAATAATCCACCAAGAAACTGTCAAGTGTTTTTGTCGTGTCAAATACAATCGTAACACCTCAACCTTACACGAGGATCTTTATACTTTATACGGTAAGTTGATAAAAACAATTTTCGCATTGGTGCCGTGTTTGTACACAGAAACTTTTAAGACTTACATCATGCATTTCTGTGTCCTTTAGATTTCAGGAGATTGTTTTCTCATAATGTTACTCATGTCTAAGGTGTAATATGCTGCGGTGCGATTGCTTCACGCTCGGCTGCAATTTTACCCGATCTACCGTGGTTCAGCGCTCAAAGAGAAATGAGTGAGTACAAACTTTTCTTTACAGCTTGCTGACACTTTAACTAACTTTCAACAATATGTTTTGCCGTATTAATGATAAACAGCTGCTGTTGATAAGCTGGATGGAGGGTGAACATAATATCTTGCTCACTGGCAGAGAAATGTTTTATAGCGGGAGAACTGTACTGTACTTGGTAGAGCGGGAAATAAACTACTGTTGATTTCTTTCCAGGATTTTGAAAGCAGGAACGTGATTTATAACTGTAGTGTTGTGAGACATTTGTAGGTTATTTCAACAAACACTGTTTGAACTTTGTGGAGTTGGTTTGAGTTTCCCAGACAGCTTGACATACGGTTCCACTGGCTAAAGCAATGGCATGGGTTTCATATAAAATATGAATTTAGAGTTCCTGTAGCATAACTGTTGGGGCGCACACTGATAATATCTATACTTTGAACGAGGTGAAGTTCACTTTGAACAAAAGCTTTTCACAAAAACTCTATATCGTATCGCATAATATCATATTACACTATAATATCATTGTATTGTATCGCATAATATAATATAATATCATTATATATCATATTATATCATATATCACATACATCATCATACCGTATCGTGTGCTGTGCTGTGCCGTATCGTATCATATATTGTATTGCATCTCATCGTGTATAACATCATACGTATTGCACAAGATATATAATATCCAAAATACAATATACTGTATGTATATATATACATATAGCGTATCGTATTGTATCATATAACATATCAACACAAAATATTTAATGAAATCATTTTTATAAAAAGTTGATTTTAAATTATATAAAATAATATGTTGCCATGACTTCACATCATTTTGTACGGTGTACAAATATGCAATTACAAATTGTATTCTGAATAAGTGAAGGGCCGTGTTGAAATGGATTCCTGTATTCATATCAAAATATCATAAACAAAGTTTTTGAGTAGCTTTTATAAATTCAGCCCTCATCTGTCCAGAGTGAAGACCTGCAGACGATCGACACAGACTCTGAAAGTCAAGGTGGCCATTTGTAGGGAAACACTCTGAGAATGTGAATAATTCTGTGGAGTTAAGCGAGGCCACAATTCACTCCTATTCACGCTGGCTCTCAGTCAGAGACGTGCGACTGAACAGCACAAAGCTCGTCAGGTCTTTAATACATTTATTTGTGTTTACTTCCACTCTCATTACTCACAACAAGCCTGTTTGTGTCACACACATACATCTCTATCCTGACACGCATCTCACGGGCACCTTTCCCGTCTCTCATTATCAAAGCGTTCGAGCTCCTTGTGATCTGCTCTCTGTAAAGTGTCATGTGTACTGTAAAGCAGTTCTGATATTTTTACAGACCTACAGTAGTAGAGTGGACAGCCTGATGGAAAGATGGACTCATGATAACAGATCTTTACGGTACATTTTTTATATTGTGCACACTTTTGTCTTATTGCATTGTGGTACTGTAACAATTGTTGTCTGTGTCTACACAACAGAATGTCACCTTTATATTCACACAGAACATGGAAATATTGGTTTCAAATTCATTCAAAAACGGATCTACTTTATCATTATGGAATGTTTGCTCCTCTGAGCGAATATGTTGCTGACACCCCATTTGAGAGCCAGAAAAGTTGAATGTACAGCTTAAACAAAGGCTTCCGATTTAGTCACTTGCAAAAAAAAGTGCAAATATTGTCTAACTAAAATTGTGCAGCATCGACAAAGTCAAAGCGTTTCAAATTAACCTTGCTTTAAAAAAAGACAGCAGTGGCGAAATTGCAGACTCGCTGACCCCACGGTAACCATTAAACTGTCCGCAAAAAACAAGTGGATTTAAAAAAAGAAGCTTGTACAATAAGCCACTGACAAAGTAGTTACACAGTCACCCATTAGATTCTAGTGTAATTGCATTTGTAAGTAGATGGTTACTGTAATGAAAAACATGTAGTCAATATGTAATTGTTGTCAGTCGGTCAGAATTTCTCATTTTAACTATCGCATCTGATCGCAATGAAGTCTAATAGGTGTAACACGGGCAGTTGTATTTCTCAGCACGTTCGTTTTTGAGACAAACTTTTTGATGCGAGATCAAGTGTAAAATTGAATTATAATCTTCTCTTTAACTCTCAGACACATTCTGAAGGGTCACATTTAACAAGGGTGGTCTCATTTATAATCCCATGTGTACACGTTTGGTTACACTGAAACACTCACAGCATCTAAACCACATGTAGGCAAAACTTAAAGGTGCTGTGTGTAATTTGTAGCTATCTAAGGTATTGAGAGAAATGCAATATAATATACATAACTATGTCCTTAGAGGTGTATAAACACCTTACAGCGTTATGTTTTTATGAGCTTCGAATGAGTCACACCGCGGGTCCCATTGCATGGAATTCATCATGTTGTTGCTACAGTGGCCCTAAAAGGACAAAATGCTCTACAGAGCGCGTTTCGTAAATACGTGATCTCCTTCGGCAAAGAAGAGAAAAGACATCTTAGTTCTGTGTCAGCCACCTTGGTGCTTCAAAAGGCAAGGGGAGAGGTGTAGTGGGCTGTTGGTTGCAATTTGCAACCTCGCCACTAGATGCCGCTAAAAACACCACATTGTTCCTTTAAAGGATGTACAAAACGGCAAAATTTGTTTAAAGGATCGTTCCTGTAAGGTTATGGGTTTGATCCTTCATTGAAAAATGCAACAAAACCACCTTCAATTCCCACTTGAGTATTTTTATAAATCTTAAAAGATTTCTAAACATTTGAATAACACTAAAAGTACAGAGATAAACGAAATGGTTGTTTTCGTTAAAAACATCAAAGTATCAAATTATGATTACTTTGCAGGTGTCTATAATGGCACATCTGTATCATCCAAAGTAGAGATCCTGTGCCCGGGCGAGCTGTCGTGTGTTTGTGCACCTTTTGCATTTGTAATATACACTCACCCAGATCTGTCCTTCAGCTTTGGGCCTCATGGGACAAAATAAAGGCAAAGCTGAAAGCTCAGCAGCCTGTATGACACGTACATTGAGTGACAGACTCCGGCGCTGGAGTACCCTCCATCCTTTTAAAAACCATCAGCGCGTGTGGGTGAACAGGTTTTATTTGGATTATTTCATACTCGTGGTTACCGTAATGCACTTCCAATAGAAGGGACGGCCAAAATACACATTTCCAAAAGTACAAGTGCTCCATTCTGCCGCAGACTGGCGTTTCTCCATAGAGTCGCAGTACCGAAGCGATATAAGATGTGTGGTCTGACCTTTCTCTGTGCACCTAATCTTCTTTGTGCAAATTACACTTGCATACTTTTGCTGAATATATTGTAATTAGGCATATGTATTCCTACCGGCTGATAAGATATTGTCGCTCTGTAATCTCTCATTTATATGCAAAGCAGAGGAGTTAAAGAGCTTACGCTTTCTTCGCTCTTAATGCGTCCCCCATTTTCGTTTAATCAAGTTCATTTTTTCCATCACTTTCCTGTCTTCACAGTCCCATCTCACGCTGAGCTCTCAAACTCTGAGTTTACAAGCAGCGGGTGGTCCCTATGAAAGACAGATTCACTGGTGTAAACTGCTGAATATCACCAGTCACTTTAGATCTGAACTTTTCTTTCGGGTGTCAAAGATCCTATTGTGTCATTTAAAGGGACAGTTGACCCTAAAATACAAATTCTGTCATTTTCTCGCCCTCCTGTTATTTCGAACCTATTTGACTCTTTTATGTGAGAAACATAAAATATGATATTTTGAGAAATTTAGTTTTTGTGTTCATACAATGGAAGTCGATGTGCGCCAAGGTCATTTGGTCACCAACATTCTCCAAAATAGCTTCTTTTGTGTTCTGCAGAAGAAAGAAAGTCATACAAGTTTGAAATAACATGAGCGTTATCTTGAACATTTTGTAAAAATGATGTTGTCTATTACAAGTCAAACATCAAAACCATCTACACAGGAACTCATATTAATGCTCACAGTCTCTGTAAATACACAAACTCATCAGCAAGGGGGGATTTGAATTGAAAAAGTCAATTTTGCCGCTCCCAGATCTAATTTACGCCATATAATTATACATCTCACCACAATAATTTTCAGGACTTCTCTAAAGATGCATTCTCAGAAGAGTTCAGTCATTACAATTCGCCCTGCTTTCCACCGAACGTTCCTCCTGCTCCGATTATCGTCCACGCCATTCAGTGTAACGCTTCAAACTAATTCATTAGCTTCCCTAGCGTGTTAAATTGACTTCTGCCTCATGACATCAAAAGAGTCCAGGGAATCGACCATAGAGCGTGATAGCGGAGATGGATAATGGCCACAGGGATTCACATAAACCATTCAAAGTCTCCCAGCATGCGTGTCTTTAGTTGGCCATTTGTGGTAACTGTATTGATATTTTTGGCGTCTAAAGAGCGCTCTCTTCATTGTTGGAGAAAATCTTCCAAATGTAATTTGTAAGGAGTCTTACAGTGACAGTGTTTGGTTTGTTGTTGTCCATTAAAATGCTTGTTTTCTCTTGTTATTTAGATTTTTACAAACCTGCAAATGTACTGCAACACAGCCCTGAAATATTAATGAACGTAAGCCGTAATGAAGGTCATTATTTCTACGCTTTCTCTAGTACAGCTTACATTTAGCTCTGCAACACGGTCTGTCCGCTAGTTTTAACGGCCACCCACAAATCGGAAAGTCAGCAGAGGACAAACCACAGAGGAGGTAAACCGAGATGAAAAAAGATGGCAACCGGACAGACCCCTTGCTTTCCGAAATCTGCGTTTGCATATTTATTACGACTCCTGGGTGACACGACTACAGCTGTGTTCATGTTTGTCCAAGAGAAGGATATAAATTAGCTGCTCGCTGACGTGTCATCCGCGGCGTGTCCTTGACGTGACGGACCCCCTTCCCTGCGGAGAGGAGGCGATGCGATGCGGGGTTTGGCTAAAAGAGGAGGCGGAGGAATGGGGGGGTTGATAATACCTGCGCTCTGCCTCGCGACCGGTCTCACAGGTGTAGAAGTGTAGCAAAGTCACGTTGCCCTTCCTGTCACTTCGGTCTCCAACCAAAATTACTTTTCGCTGTCATCACAAACACCCTTCAATGATTCCCACTTCAGACGCCCACAGCTCGCCAACTCCAGAACTTCTGTGAATTGCGTCTACGATGATTTCTTTCCACTTCTCCAAATGTTCTTCAACATAAAGTTGACGTGCATTCGGTCATTTTGACACGAATCAATATGTTCATCCAGAGAATGCCAACGTTGTTTGACTATTTATGATGCAATATGGAGAAATATTGCCTTTTTTAACTGATATGTGCTGACCTCCTCCCACAACATGTGCATATTTTCAAGAGCACGCTGAAGAATTTCTGATTTGTGAATGGCAGTTTTTTCAAATAATAAAGTTTATAAAAGTACAACCTGTCTGAAATTTTTGTCAAAACTCTCGTTTTAATGTCAAATGCTAACAAAAAAGATCTTCGAAAGCATCAATATTGGGGTGTTCATATCGACAGATATGTTGAGAGATCATTGTGAAACAGGCAAATTGAGCAGTCACAGGTAACAGAATAGACAGAAGGAAACCCATTTCAGATTTGTCCGATAAGATCTTTTACCAAAAGTTTGAAAATGTATACACATTATTGTCAGTGGTATACAAATGGGTGGCTTGAAATTGTACTAACCCTTAACTTATAATATTAAAGTGTAGTCATGTTTTTTGGGGTGTATTCCTTACTATTGGCGAAACCTTGGTTTTAATGTAACCATGGCTTATTTTTGCTGTTTACTAAAACCATGGTAAGGGTATGATGGAGTATACCCATGAAACTTTTGTTTAAAGTTAACACACTTTTTCAACGCAATTTTTTCGTCATATCATTATCATGTTTTTTTTAGTTGGGGCGATGTGAAGTTGCTTTGCATGGGACCAGAGAGTAAATGTGTTATATAGTTGAAATAAGATGAGAAAAAGGGGACTTCTTAAAGTTTAGAATTGTGTTCTGTTGGTATTTTATTTGCGTTTATGTTATGTTGTTGGATTTAAGGTGTTAAATAGTAGTTTAAAGTGTAAATAAATATAAACCAAATTAAATTCAGTTTATTTCAGATTCCTTTTACATCAAATGATAATGATAAAGTATTTCTATATGACTGAATAGCTCAAAACTTATTTTTAGCTAGAGTATATGAAAAAATATAAACAACAATGTAAAATAAAACATTAAAACAAGTATAATTAAACCGATAATATAGAAACATTATGCAAAATAGCCGTAATGTTAATAACAATATATTCCAAGTCATTCATTTTAGACCAATCCCTCTTCATTTTTGTTACATCTTATTGTTTATTGTTATAATTGTATCAATGGTCACGAATATTTTATTTAACCGGATAAGCAAAAAGTAAGCAAAAACTATGTCTGACAGTGTTACAAATAAACATATGATTTTAAGGAGTTAGCTAAGTGGAATAAAGAAGTGCTTTGCAATTTATTAGAAGCTCGAAAGAAAAGCAGCAGGTTGCTGAACGAATGTCAGAGTAAGCGATGTAGTCGCCATGGTGATTTGCTTCTCTCCAGACAGCGGCAATAACGCCGCTGAAGTTTGGCCCGCTCCTCTAATGCTGTAAATCAAAACAAACACAGCCCTGACAGCGCAAAGTTTCCCGTTCCCGGGTGACATTGTGGAGTTTTCGCGCACATCCCGCACATCAGTTCAATGGGGATCTGCTCTCGAGCCATCCACGCTGACAACCAAGGACAGGATTGAAGCCCCCGCTTCAGTGGGCCTCCTGCGGGCAGAGAGATGGAGAAAGGAGGGGCCCCTTGTACCCCCCGCCCTGTGCTCTGAGAAAAGCATCCAGAAAGGGGATAATCAAGTTGTCACCTGAATGCTCTGCCTGTGAATCCCAACCTTTAATCATTCCGGCAAATAACAGTAACTAAGTCTTTTACTCCCTTCACGTTTAATGAAATGCAAGAGAAAAGGAGAGCGATAGAGAGAAATGGTGCGTGTATGCACACCGTCTGTGCTTCCATGAGAAAGTTACCCAAGTTTGCAAGCGTGGAGATTGTCCCTCACAGTACATCTTAAATGCAAAGCTTTTAATAGTCCAAGGTCAAAACTTTTGCAGAGGTGAGAAGAGGGGGACATGAATTCAGATGATGAAATCCGTTCTAATTACTGCAGGGCCGAATTCTCAAAGGACCTGCACACTAATTTTGAGTTGGGCTCCATTTATATTGACATAGATTTCTCTAATGAAATCATAAGTGCACTCTACGCCACAACCCTTCGTCCCACAGATGGATCCGCGTGTAGATAATTGGATGTAAAACTTGCGTGGCCTGGAAATGTTCTTAAACAGTAAACTGGCTTCTCACCAAAATCTGCTAATTCAATGACTCTTACCTGCGATCCGAGCGTTGTGTGTGAGAAGCTCTATCCAAGCATGACATGATAATATATGAGCGGCCTTTTCATCATTAGGTTTTAATTGGATATTAGCGCTGTTTAATTTGTTTTACTTCGTTGGTTCTCATATGGAGAGAAAATCTTTTTTTTACAAATGTATTCTCATCAGGGTGCTCTGCGCGAAGATTTGTAACTGAAGTTTCATAACGGTCACATTCAATGAAATATCATTGGACCATTTTCATTATTCTAATTAAGGATCCAATAAGGTCCAGCGAAATGTATTTTGTCAAAATTGATGTGTATTTTATTAGTATTATTATTAATAACAATGGCAATTGTTATTCATAATACATATATTTATTTGTGTTTTAATTGTTTTAAAAATAATAACAATGATAGTAATAGATGATATTAATACAATTATGATTAATGTTTACACCATTTCTAAAAGTTATGACTTGTTTTTATAATACAATGAACTCTTTCATTTGAAAAGATGAAGGAAAATGTGATTCCTCACTATCTGACCCCTTTATATCCCACTGTTTTCAAAACAGAGCTGAACCGCATCACGTTATAGCAAACGGTTAGCTGCGAGCCACAGGCTTTGAACCCAGCAGTTCTGATTCGTTCACTTCTCGCTCGTCCACAGCAGCGGGGCTTTTAACTGGCTCTCTGAGTTCATTTAATGATTTCTCAGAGGGGCCCAGTGGCTCCCTTTCCTCGGGGGACATTTAATAACTCCACTCGCCGTCCCACTGCGCATAACTGTAAGGGCCGGGCCCCGGCAGTAGGGCGGAAAAGAGCGACCACAGTGTTGGGAGCGAGACCGATTGGTTCCTGCGACAGGAAACGGAGCGGCCGGATTGCTTGAAGCCCCACGCTCTGGTCATGCCGGTCTCGTAGTGATGAGATTGTAAGAATCCCGCAGGGAAGGAAAGATAACACGCACCTCCACGGGAAACTGAGAATGGCACACCCCATCCACTATCTCCTCACGGCTCGCACAATGGGAAGCAATATTCCACACATAGCAGCACATCTAACAGCCATTAAGCAGCGGGAAGAAGGGATGTTATTAAGAGAAACGGCGATGGTCACATTTTAGAGTACTCAGAACTCAGTTAGCCGTGGATGACCACCTAGTATGATTTGTCAATTAATAAGCAATGACCGAGTCGTAGGCATGCCTCCAGTCGAGGGATAAAAAAACAGTGAGGTCCGGTAAGTGCATAATGACTGCTATTCTGGCCTCTGCTGGGACGGCGAGTGCCGTCGTTTAGTTTTCGCATGAAGTGTGCAGCATGCTGCAGGAGGGTAATTGGACCAGATCAGAACCTACAGCAATGGGACGTGAATATGCGCCTGCATGACATAGGCAGGAGCGAGCATGCCAGATCGATGCGAATCGGGATGCCTTTCAGTTGCATTGTTTAGCCTTCAATCAAACAAAGAGGGACGCAAGAAATCATTTCCTGCAAAGTGTCAACGTCGATGATTTCGGTGCTTACAATCAGACCGAGACCGAGGTGAGACAGGACTCCCGATAAAATCAAGCTCTTTACTAGGATGGCGGTAATGAAGAATGACTGTTGGGTAACCTCATTGCCGAGTCAGAAACCATCTCTAGTGTTCTCGAGAGAGTAAGAAATGCTTCTTGGTTTCCTCTCTGGGCCCAGAGGCAGCAATATGATTCTCTGGAGCGACTGGCATGGTTGTATAGGCCGGTGAGCCGCTACATGAAAGCGAGGTAGTGCAACGCATTTCAAAAGGGTGTGAAATGGCTTGGAGCATGACAGCGCAGCCGTCTGCTACTGCTTTACTGACCAGCAGCTCGTCCGAGAAAGAGATCGGCCCTCGCACACTCATTAGCCAAACTTCGCTCGGCGTGAAACCGTCGCCGTATTGTAATAACCAGGACAAATGAAAGCGTCCCAGATCTCCCCCTGCTATACTCCGAAACAACCTCAATTTATTTGTTTTTCTGTCGCTCTGGGTCTCGTAGTGAGAGGAAATTAACGCGTACCACGAGCTGGGAGGAAATGTCTGGGAATGCTGAGTTATGATGCAAACACATCATTATGTTGAGTACGCCGTGAAATAATCACAGCGCGTTTCTCTCACACAGAAGCCACTTTACGCTTCTAAACATATCTCTCTCATAAACTAGATAAGACGATGAAGGGGAGTGAGCATTGAGCCAGGCATTAGATGTGTACTGTAGACGAAGCACGCAGACAGACATCACGCTGAATATGAAAGATTTGCTCCATGCAGTCATTTCCTTCAAACAGTAATGGTTTGCAAGATTGATCGGCAGGACGTTGTCAAGAAACATCTCACCGTCATACTCTTGAGAAAGATTATGGTAAGTCGACACTGGAAAATGTGCGCCATTAAAAAAATAAGTACAATTAGTTCATTTTATTTAGTATACAGTACTTACAATCCAGTCTCAATGCGGTTCCTGGGATAGACACAAAATTAGGAATTGTTCATGGACAAATTTTTTTTCGTGTCAGTGAGCACGACCTGTCCATACAGGACTATCACTGGATCTGCGCCGGCATACTTTCACACCCTACTAAACTCCTACACCCCATCAAGAACCCTGCGTTCAGCAAATGAGAGGAGCCTTGTAATTCCTTCTCATAAGGGCACTAAATCCCTTTCCCGTTCATTCTCCTTCGTGGTGGAACATTCTTCCCAATGTGAACCACATCTCTCACAACCTTTAAAAAGACACACATCTTCAGCGAATACCTGACAGACAAATGAAAAAAAAGGAACACTAACCCTCTTCTCTCAACAGGTAGTGGTCTAGCTTTTGTTGAAACTAGTAACTTTGTATTAGCACCTATTGTACTGTCGATCTCTTTGTATGAGATGTCTCTTATTGCTCCCCGAACTCTTTGTAGGTCGCTTTGGATAAAAGCGTCTGCTTAATGACTAAATGTAAATGTAAATGCTCAATACATTTTGTGAACAGTGTTTGATCAATAGGATTCTTGAGAATAGGTTTTTTTTAGATAAAAAGATAAATATGTTTTAGCACAGAAAGAAAAAAAACCTGTGTCAAACGTGTGGTTCCTCAAACCATTAGTTGAGCCAAGTGTTGATATGTTGGCCCGCTCAATAAAATAAAGAGCTTTTAGCTTTGAAAATGATCATATCTGCCATATTTTACATTTGTGATGGAGGAAAAAGTACAATGCTGTGCAAAAATAGCTGTCAAAGTTATTGCCATTACATTTGTACCAAAAATCTTCTTATAAAGTAGGTTAGCAGACACCAGAATATCTGCAGGCTAAAATGTAAAAGCGTCTACTTTCGTATCCTGTTTAACGCAACTTATTTGAAGAAACGTCTTTAAATGGACCAAAGGGGTGTTTAACAGATGTTCTTTCTAACCTACATTTCTTGTGAAAGTCAACTATGTCTTATGACTTTTTTGTGACCTATAAAAACATTTTGTGCATGAGACTGTAGACTTTCCATCATTCTGAGCATTTGAAAAAAATAACATCTATCCCTGCAATTCAAATTGACTTATTTAAATGTGTGTTATTGTGAGCTGTAGAGTTTTCTTTCACTCTGGGGTATTGTAAAATTATTGCTAATTATTATTCAGAAAGATTTGTTCCTCTCATGATGGTCTCAATGGACGGACAACCAAATGAACTTTAGATTGAATCACTGGGTTTATTTATTCGCTTCTACCCAACAAACCTCAAAGGACAGAGATGCCCTGTGGCTCCGAGCCACATATAACTTTAGCCTGTTTCAGTTTAAGTTAAAAAGTGTTTAATATTGACTTTGTCTTGAGAACGAAAAATAAAAGAAATCAATTGAAATAATGCATTGCAACAGACTGATGAGTTTGTGTTGCTTTAAAAGTTTGACCGGTTTGTCATGCCGCAATGCTTTAAGTTATACTAACATAGGTTTACATAAAATGTATTGAACGTATGAAACGGAAATAAAATGTAATTACAATTTTAATTTCATGACGAATAAATGAATAAAACAAGATATGAAACAAAATGTTCATATCTGACTTTGTTTCAACGTTCAGATGATAGCAACATACACTATTTCAATGTTAAAATAACAGTAATCATTTTATATTTCGGTAATGCATGATGTAACAACTGCGGCAATCTACGTTTCTCACTTCGTTGCGATGGCGCCATGTGACACACAGACACATACTTAAGAAGGAATTGGTGCTGCTGTGTGACACTGCTTGTCAAGCTTTTCAACAAAAAAGCTATTTATACTCCAACTTCTCTTTCTGGCAGCTTCACCACGTGCAACATCCAGCCGGAGCCGAGGTTCTCGTTATGGACTTCAGGAGGTCCTGCAGGCTCTCTTTAATACCACCCACAGCAGAGTCAAATGTGTGAGTGATCCTGATAGACCAACGCTGATTTGAACATGTGAGTATTTTGTTGATGCGCCGTTGTTGAGTTTCAGAGGCTCTTGTGGATCTTAAGAGTTTCTTTTATCTAAAAATCGGTTTGTTTCTCCAGAAAGGACAAGGGTTATGAACTCTTTGACCTCAGAAAAGAAAGATAAATATGTTTACATCATGGTGTCAACACAAAATTAATATAGATTTTAATCAGAATCATAAAAAGTTTGTTGCCAACTTTGATTACACAAAATAATTTTTTGGTACTTATAAATACAGCAGCAAGAAAATATATTAATAATACAATTTAAAGATTTATTAAAAAGATTATACAATAAAATTCTGTCATCATTTACTCAACCTTTTGTCATTTCAAACTTTCTTTCTTCCGCAGAACCCAAAAGAAGATATTTTATAGAATGTTGTTAACTGCACCCATTCACTTTAATTGGTTTTGTGTCCATAATATTCTGTAAATATGCATATTTTCAGACGCTTCGCACAAGTTTTCTGTATTTTTTTTAACTGCAAGGAACTGTTTGTGAGATAATACCAGAATAAATCGAACACTGATATTTGTGTGGCTTTTTTCCAAAAGACGTCACTTGCTGAAGTATGGTGTCATTACGTAATCGGGTGATTCTCAAGAAACCACCGAAAGAATTAAGATAATTGTGATCTCAACCATAATTTCGAAATAGACATGAATTATTTATGTATTTTATTACTTTTTCCGCTGAAATTTTCATAACCGTTATATGTCGTAATGTTACGATTGAAATATTCAGAAAAAAACAATTTGATGTTCTATTAGAATCATGTTTTACATCTTGAAACCAAGATTTCGTCAGAATCACCCATGACAACTAAAATAGAGAATTAATCACAAATTGTAACAATAGTACAATATAAGCAAATACTTATTTTGAATTAGAAACACATTTTTTTTATTTTCATATCAAAGTAAACGAAAGTAGCAAAGTTTGTTAGAAATGTGAAACCGCTTTCTAAACACATTATGTACTTTGCAAAAATGATGATAAACCATGCATATTTTTTACAAATGACCTTAAATTACCCTTGGGCTCTTACATTTTCTTCTCCTCTTGCAGGTGTGTAATGGTTTTAGCCCTCGATCTCTGAGCTTTCCCTCCATTCAGACTTGGCAGGATACAGCGGCAGCACTTGGCAATTATCCTTCAGCCACAGTAGCACATGCCACACGGAAGGGCGAAACAGTCAACTCACTGTGACATATGATGTGTGGCGCCATCTCCCCTTCCTGCTTTGAGAGGGTCTTATTATCAATTACAGAGCATAATTCTGCATTAGCAACCCCACGTCACAATAACACACTTAAAAGGATGCTTGTTTCTGAAGAAAAGCATGTGATCTTATTGTAAATGTGTATTAGAATGGAAACATTCGTATTTACTTGTCTTCCTCTTTATTGATCGACAATTCAATTTATTAATGTTTTAAACAGGAATGGCGAGTGAGAGGCTGCTTTTGGCTTGGATTTGGGTTGTAGCTTTAAATATTGGATGTAAAAAATTCACCTTATGATTTGCAATTCTTGCAACCCAACCTATAGGTTTCAGGTTCAAGTAACACGTTCATAATGAAATGCAGTGATATCTCAAGACGGGGTTGCAATGCTTCTCATTTATACAGAGTTCTTTATACATTATATGTATTATTTATACATTTCACTTTTCGTAGCATAGCTTCATGTAATTTTGCTTGATGCTTTGCATGTTATGGTTGGTTTAAAAGCCTTTTCTATAAATGAGAAGAGCTCCAATGTTCGAAAGGAATGTCATTTATGTAAATATCCCACATTCCATAGCATTTCAGGTGGTTTGCAAACAAAACAAGTTTTGAAATACCACACATAAAAATGCATGATGACTTACTAAAAATAAGATCATTTACTGTTACAGATCAGTTTAATTTACAGTAGACAAGGGAGCATTGCCAAATGACGATACTGTATGCGTAGAGCAAACCTTCATTTCACTAGAGAAAGTTTGGCTCTGAATGACTGTGGTATCAAAACTTGAACTTTCTCATTATCACCTCCTTTTACCTCCCACCTTCTCATCCGCAAACAAGGGCAAAGTTGACTTACTCCTGTGTCACTTGTTTTTGTGTACCACATCAAACTTTCATCGAGAAATAATTAAGATAAATGATGCATGTAATAAGTATTAAATAGTAGCGAAATATGCAACCTTTATCGCGAGAGTGTAAGCGTGCTGTCTGCGTCCTTTCTCCCCAGTGGACAGGGACCATCTGGCCACGGCCATTATCTCTGACCCTGGTGTCAGCCTCCGTAGCGGGGGAAAAGGACTCAGACATCCCTGGGTCTGGCCCCGAGCACCTGACTGCATCTATGCAACCTTGCAAAAGTGTTGGGGACAAATGACAAAGTCATTCATATGATAACAGTATGGTTCACGTGAGTGCTTTGCTGGATCAACATCTTTGCGTTATGTGAGGTGGTGGATTTTTTATTTACATTTATGCATTTGGCTGATGTCATCTGTATCCAAAGCGACTTAAAATGCATGTAATCATTTGAACCCACAGTCTATATACTGCTAATGCAATCCTCTACCACTTGAACTACAGTAACACAATAATACAAAAAATGTATTATATTTATATATTGTGAATTGTTGAAAGATTCGGTTGGGAATAAAATATATATGTATTAAATTAAATTAAATATAATGAAATTTAATAATGAAATTAAAATACTTTGTTCTTAATTCTGTTTGTCTCTGGATATCTGGATTCTTGCACCAACACAAAAATATTATAATATGCAATACAAGCCATCACGTGTTGTCATGACGATCAGGAATCATCCTTTGTTTGTCTGAAGTAAAAATGACTCCATACAGTTTCATTCACGGTTTCTTATAAAATATTCTGTGGTATACTGTGTAAATTTTGTACTTCTAGAGTGTCACTTGTGTAAAAAGTTTCTCTTGACCTTAATAAAAGCGTACGCTTAAATGTCTGAAATGTTTGTAGACAAAGTACAATTGTGAAAACATAATAGTTTTCCCCGACAAAAATTTGATAAAAAAGTACATTTAGAAGAAATAAAAATTCTTTGAATCTGTTCAAAAAGCATCTGAAGGTGAGACGTCAAGAAGCTGCTTGATAAAATGCCAAGAGAAAATGTTTGCTATTTCTAGACAAAATTAGCAAAAATATAAGATAGTTTAGATTTATTTTGGATTTTTTGGTCACAGTATAATTCTTATGGTCCTGTGGGGTTTTTCTGTAGCTGTGTTGACTTTACTAATGTTCAAAAATATCGAAAAACAATATTCCTAACTTGGTAAATACAATGTATACATTTTTGAACGATGGTGTCAATTCTGTAAGACATTTTAAATATAAAGGTGCTATAAAGGTTCTTGACCACGATGCAAGACAATATTTTGGTTCCACAGACTCATTCAGTCAAAGGTTCTTTAAAGAATCTCTTTCTAATGTTTTTAGAGAGCATTTTGTGAGACAAGTTATTCGGGTGTTAAAGGTTCTTTATGGAACCATTTAGACAAAAAAGGCTTCTTCTATGGCATCCTGGAGCATCTTTATTCTTGAGAGTGTCATTTTAGAGATCAAAAATATTTTGAATTACAATGTGAAACTTTCTGACTAACTGAAATGAATAAAACCTTTTTTCTTTCGATAGTTAAACAGTTTATTGTCAAAGTTGGCAGGTTCAATGTAATAATTTTTATCGGTGAAATATTTGAAAACCCAGAAACAAACTTGAACTGTGACTGATACCAATAATTCAAATTCTGAAAGAAAAACAGTCTGACAGTGGCAATCCCCTTAAAAAGAAACATAAGCAAATATCTTGTGGACATTTCGGGGGAAACCTTGTATGTCAACACGAATCTCTTTATACTAAGCAAGCATTTGAATTCAGTTCTGCATGATATTACCCTGCTGTTGTTCCTTCTGTGAGCTTTTGGAATTTGAAGAATGTTGCGACGTTTCATCTCCTCAAACCATTTCTAGATGTTCTGATGATGAAACGTCTGATAACAGCTCTGTGTTTACTCTCTTTGTAAAAAGCAAAGGTGAGTTTGTCCAAGTTTCCAGGCAGCGTTATTGATGGAAGAATGGGAGGAACGCTTTGACATTTGGTCTGTTGCCCTGGCTTATGTGTAAGGTACTAATGAGCAGAGAAAACACTGTCAAAGTGCCATATGGTGGAGGAGATGAAGCAGCTTGCCAGGCACAGCTACGGTCCTGAACATTTGCGACCGCAAAGCTTTGTCAAGACAGCTTGTGTCAGGTATTATATGTAAATGTAGGCTAAATTAATCAGCGCGCTAATGTTTTTCGTTTTTTTTCCTTTTTGGTCTTGTTCGCTTGCGCAGATTCCCAAGGTTATTGTTGAACACATTTGCTGTCTCGGGCCTTGTTCATTTTTCTGCTTGGTTAGCAAACATAATCAGAGCCAGGGTTTATGTCAGAACGCTATAAAGCTCACCGCCACGTTCCATCTTTACACTACGGTGGAGACGTTGTAAAATGTGATTAAACAAGCCAAACACATACATCCAAGCAGTCGTCGTGTTACTAAGGGGTTTTCGATATAATTAAGCGGAAAATAATAGGGAAGAGATGCATCTCTTCACTAATGGGACTTAAGGGGGAGAGGAGAGATCTTGATGTTCCATTATGCTCATTAAGACTTATGCAAACAAAGTGGGTCCTCTTGTTCACGCTCAGATGTTCTCATGGTACTCTCACGAGACTCCAGAGGTGTGACTCTGAGACATCTACACTGGGATGCAGAGAGTTCTCGGCGAGTATTATAAGCTGTTTGACCCATTACTTGTGTATCCCACAGAGGAATCAATTGGTCGAGCCGTTTCATGCGAGGATATGAAATCGACGATGAATGAGGCCGAAGAGGTAAACAGAAATGATGTTGAGGTTGGAGATAAAGATCAAAACAACCTTTAGGAAGATGAAGAGGCAAAGGCAGAGGTGAAGCCATAGTGAAATGATTTTCACAGTTTTCTTGGAAAGGAGAAGTGTGCTGGGAAAGTTGTCTGAAACACAGTTTATTGCTGGGCAAAACACTGAATGGAGAAACCACGCTTAAAGTAATAGTTCACACACGCACGGTTATTTGTGATTAATCTCGAAAAAGGACCATAGGCCTATACATATTGTATAGTAGTAGTATTTTGAAGCCATTAAAGGAAAAGCACAATATTCAAAATCAACTTAAGGCTATGGCATGCGAAACTTTATTTTGTTGGCACGTTTTTTTCGACTATTTCTTTTGTGTCATACGCTGCTGTGTTATTCTCTATAAGCCTGCACCTGTCACCAAAAATGTCAAGATTCATTGTGATTTTGTCCCTGATATTTGAAATATTTCACATGTACTGTCCTACAGATTTCTGGCGAAGTGTCTAAGAAGGTAAAGTTTTTAGAACACATGCAAGTGGTGAGATGTTTTCGTGTGGTGTGGTTTGAGTCCCCACATCACATCAGCTTGGGTCAAAGTATCACATAAAAGAACTGACAGAAACCACGTATCCCTGTTATCTGCAGTTCAAAAAGCCATGGCAGACGCGTGCTTACTTTAAGTAATAAGTAATATTTATACTAATGTTAACTATAGACCCTGTCTGAAAATCAGCGGCATGAAAATGAAGTGATGCATCCGAATGTTTTCATTATATTCCCTGCATTATTAAAATAGTAACTATTTTAATATATATTCAAACATTTTGGTGCCACACACAATATTACACTTGTTATTGCACAAATAGGCTATTGTTGTGCATTCATGAATTGTTTGCCTCAGAACAGTAAAGAACAGGCTTTAGAGAAAGAGTTCCACATTTGACAAGATGTTAGTGCAGAGCACAGTAAAATGTCTTATCGGTGTGAGTGAGTTCAGAGCTCTGTTGTAAATCGTGGCATCGGCATGGGCTTACTGTGACCTTTCACAGTTATCTGCAAAGACTTATATGTAGTGTACAAGACTGAAATCTTTCTGCTGGGGTGCGGACAGCCGGGCTGGCAGGTACCTGTTTGCTTTCACCACCGGGCGGCAAACAACCAAAATCTCTTGCTAGCAAAACCACAGCAGTGACCCTTGCCTGTATGAATCATGTCAGATGACAACAACAACAAAAGTTTAAGTAAGTCAATCATGTGAACACAGTCAGTACAACTTAAACCTCTTTCACTTCAAGAAGTGCAAGCATGTAGTTTGGATCTAACCTAGAATCTTTTGTTAATTTATTGTTTCTATGTACAGCCATGAAAATAAATATTTAATAAATATTTTTTGAAGTTTACAGAATGAAACACATTCTAACATAATAAATACATACCTATAGTAGGCTACATTTAGAAATACTGTAAATCATTTTCAAATGGTCTCTATTGTATACCAACATCTGTTCGAATACTCAATTCTGATTGGCTGGAAGGTGTGCATTAATACCGTTTAATGTACGGGTAGTTCCAGTCAGTTTGATCATTTTTTTAAATTTACTGACAAAAATAACTCATTTTCACCTGTATGATACAAAAAATACACTGTTAACATCAATAACAGCTTTAACTTGGAAAAGCACCATGGTATAAACAGAGTAATCCATGGCTAGCCTTGAATTAAAGGATTTTAATGCACGGCTAGCTGTGAATTATCCCTTTTATATTTATTGATAATATAATATTATATACAGTACAATACAAATCATTATTATTTATTTTATTTTTAATCAGTAATACCTCGTTATACCTTGTTTTTACGTTAATAATAATTATATTTAGAAAATGTCACACGCAACAGGAAATGCTTGTGTGACAATACTGTTTAAAACAAGGACTATGCTGGTTTACATACTGTTGTGTTGTGCACTTCAGAATGTAGCAAGCTACAAACATTTCAGTTTAAAGGGTAAAATACGCTACAAGACTTTTAGTCAGATTTTGCCGAGATTTTCAGTCTGGACTTGTTGCAGAAAATCTGTGCCCGGTCGCAAAGTCGATCAGTTAGTGTGTTTCTATCTGAAACTTTCAAAAAGTCTGCAAGTGCACGATGTCTAGTTTGTTCGGATTTGAAAAGTCTTGTAGTGTGTTCCAGCCATTAGCCATGCACACGCACGCACACACACATTCACACAGCGTGTCGATCCCAGCTCCTGCTATTTTCACTCAGATCACACACTTACACCTGTAAGTGAAAATCGTAGCATAAATTAACAGAATTAAAAACTTTGTGAAGGTCGTTTTCACAGGGTTAACAGTGACTTTTAGCACCACAACGGTGTGCAAAAATAGCTTTGCTCTTTAATTCATATCCGATGGTACGTGTATTAAAAGAACAGTCATTTTATAAGAAAAAGCGAACTGTCCTCATTTTCACTCTTGTAATATAACAGGTGAAATATTTAATAGTGTCGGAGGTCTGGTTTTATCAGGAGATTATAAAGCAAGTCGGCTAATGAGTCCAATTCCGCTCAAATGTGAAACATAATAATAAATTAAGGCCAAATGAGCTTTGTGCTCAAATAATGAAATATTCTATGTAAATGTTGTAAGTGTTCTTGCATAGTTATCTTTTGATATTACAAAATCAGAGACACTCACCCGTGGAACTTTACGGCGTGATATGAAATGACTTACAATTTATTTAACCTGCAGGTCAGTCGTTTTGGACATTAGAGAGAAAGCGATTAAAAAGAGTAAATTGCATTTAATAATTAACACTGTAAAAAGTATCGTGTCATTTACTCTAAATCAAGTGTCAGTCATGTATTATTTACTTTCTGGCACAACCCAACGGAAGACGTTGGGCAGCAACTCGTCTTTTATTTTCTATAGTGTATAATCTTAGTGGATGGTGGTGATTTATACCACCAGGTATCTTAAAAAACGTAAGGTATGGCTTAGGAAAAAGAAATCCTTAGTTGCAGTATACAAATATAAATCACATACTAATTTTAAGCACTTTGCCTAAAATTGTGTGGAAGAGAAGAAATAATACGCTGAAATGACATGATGATGATTAAATGACGGTTTAACAGGTGACATGTTCCTTTAAGATCAATGGGTTGTTGTTCTGTACACATTCACTAGAGTGCAGGGAGTCAGTAGTGCACTTTGTGGGGATGCTGTTGTCGTCAGCGAGTCTTCGAGGAGGTTTGGCTGTTTTTGGATCAGGGCCCAGGTGTTTCCTGAAAGATGAAGATATGTCTCAATAATTTATTTATGTGTGTTTGCACCTGCATAACGCCGTAAGCTATGGGTCACTCTTCTTTCGGTTTGGCCCACCTGCAAGTGGTCCAAGTGGGTTGTTTGGCACCAGCGTCAAGTGAAAACCATTGATTTCGTGTTAGCTGTCTCGCAAGCCAACTCCATATAGATTAGAGTTTATTCTCTTTCATCGTATTCATGCCTGACAATAATAAATCGAAGCCACAAAGAATACGAACACTCTATTGCATCATACAATTACACATTGTTTTTCACTGCTTGGGATCTTATTATGTAGGTCCATTTGCTGCCATCTTTTCTACTGTGAGTAATGTACTGTACATCAGGTGTCAAATATTATACCTAACAGTTTTGTCTATAGTATAATCTTGCTGACAACAATGTCACAATCCGAGCTCAGATTTGTCAGGTCTGCAATCCGCAGTCAACATTATTGAAGATTTAAATATAACCTCAAACATTTCTCAACAAATATACCATAATCCTGATCATTTAACCTATACGATCTACATTCATTTTACATCTCCATAAGAATTTTAAGAGAAACATCTGAGACTAAGCTGAAACTTAAATGAAACAACTGAAACACTATCAAATCTCCTAGAGCACTCAAAGTGGTTCTTGGCTGTCATTGTAGGGGAACCGCTATATAGAACCATATTTTGGAGCTTCAGTGGTTCTTCAGCGGTTCTTTGGGATGACTGAGGTGAACAGCCGAAGAACCATACAGGAGCTTAAAAGGTTCTTCATACAGAAACGGTGCTCTATAGCGCCTCGGTCAGCCCAAAGAACCCTTGAAGATCCTCTGAAGAACCACTGAAGCACCAAGATATGGTGCTGAATACGACTTAAAGTGGTCTATTATGATTACGAGCCAAGCACCACTTTTAGTGCAATATAGCACCATTTTCTTAGTGTATGAAAAAGCTAAATTGAGCAGTGACATTATCATCTCACAGTATCTCACAGTACATGATCACATACTGAATACTAATCGGGCACATCTAGACATACCAAGAACCAAAAAGTAGGAATTCCTTTGACAGGACAATGAGAGGATTTTGACTCGGTCAATTCAGACTATTTCAAGATCCAAAATTTCTAACAAAATGTATTCATTTAGGTTGTTAAATTGTTCTATTTATAGCTGCGTTCCTTTCTTGGTGTTAACATGAGTGCAGGTTTACTCCAAACCTCTTGATTCTGTCACAGAGTGATGGCAGCTCCTGCTGTGGGTGGTATGAGATCCGCTTGTTAAGGGTGTTCATCTGCTTTCTTACACAGGTTGAGAAGCCCTAGGTGTCTGTCAGTTAATGAGGAAAAGCGTTTCGCTTTAGCAGATGCGGGTAATCAGATGGTAATTGGATTGAGGAGTGGCCGTCCTGCCTCCAACTGGAGCTCGGAGTTAAGTGTTTCTTTTTGTGAAGATGAGGATTATCTTGTGTCTGTGTGTGAGAGAGAAAAACATGGCAGATCAGCAGTGCTCCATGTGTCCCAATAGGGGCCTCCTGTTGGCTGAATAGTCACCAGAACGGTTTCATAAATATGCTGGCCTGCAGCTGCATGGGGCGTCAGGCTCCTCGCTCTGCCAATATTACCTTCACGCTTTTTATGTATTCTATTTCTCATCGAGATATTCATGGGACAGAGGAAACAGATAATCTTTCTTCGGTGTCCACATCAGGGCACGAGGACCACACACCCAGAAGACAATTGTATTGCTCAGATGTTGCTCTTTCGCAGCTCATGTGATTTGATGGGATTCTTAGTTGTGTTTCATTTAGATATCAAATTTTGTCCTTGGTCTTAGTCTCCTAAAATAGCTTGGATGAAATAAAAAATAGAAACTGAGACAAGTGTTAAACTGCATAAAGAGAATGGTGTAAAATGAATGAAGATTGTGGAGGAAAAATAATCTAGATTTAGGTCAATTTGATGACAAATGCTTGAGATCTTCAATAATAAAGACTTTTTGCAGACTTGACAAATCTGAGTTCAGTTTGAGACATTTTTAAGATCATTTGTGAGATTTCAGGATCCCTTTCTCAAACATCCGAGACGCAGGAGAGGTAAGCAAAAGTTTCCATTAGCTCTCCATTTAATAGCATTGATGTCTAGGGGAAATAACTGAGATATGTAAGAGATCTGAACACAATCAGAGCTTCGGCAGACAAGATTTTCCTTTAATTTACATTTAATTACAAACAGCAATACGATTACATTTTAAGAATGTATCTTGCTCTTAGTGCAAGTACTTAGATGTACTAAGTAATTATTTCTAAATTAATGGAATTGGGGCTTTCGCACCGCAGGAATGATTTCATAGTTCCTGGACAATTTGCTGGGGGTACTCGCTTTTATTGTGTTCGCACCGCAGGAACTGGATGGAATTTTAGTTTAGGAACGCTTTAGCTCCTTCTCCGAGGCAGGGTCTTAACCAGCAGGATACGAACGAACCTTGACGTAAGCATATGCTGATTGGCCGGACTTCTGTTGTACTACTTGTTTGTTCGTTGTTGTTAGATGGACGCGCTTAAATGACATCACTGTCGGTCGGCTTACGTCACTAAATAGTTCCTTTTGCCCATGCGAATGCAATCGGGGAAATAGCCTGAGGAGAAACTTTTTTCCATTCTTACTCGTTCCGGAACTTTTTTGGTGAACTTATCCGGTCGGAAAGCGCCTAATGCAACTTGAAGCAGAACTTAATTAAGTAATACGTTCGACCGTTTTTAAGTCAGAAACACTGCTGCATGGATGCTGATAAATTGCGCGTATCACATGTTTACCTATTAACAGAAGAGATATGTGTGTGAAACTTCTGAACCGTTCACAGAGTTCAGGCAAAACGACTACGCGTTTGCCCCGGGCTTGGACTTTTAACTTTATAAATCGTGAATAATTAAACGCTCATAACTATAATACCAGCTGAAAATAGCCAGTCGACAGTACATTTGCATGTGGAATCACATTACAAAGACAAATCTGGGGTGAAACTAATCATAGCTAGGTAATTTGTCAATTAAATATGATCTACTATCCATTTCATGAGCGTCCACTTCAGATTTAAATATAGTTCTGTATGATATATTCAATAAAATGGTACTTTGCGGTTAAACTCCAGATATAATGCTCGCATGAAAAATTAAAGAGGCAAAAGAAGCATAATTTGAAGATTCATCAGAGAGCCCAAATGTGGCCAGATAATCGAGTTTGCCTCATAGTGAGAAAGATACGGCCGTAATGAGGAGGAAAAAGGCGTGTTAATGACCCTTTACACTTTGACTGACGTGTAAACGCCGGTTGGCTACATACATGCCTTTTAGTCGAAGAAAACAGCTTTTCGATTAAGTGACACTTCCAAGAAAAACTGAGCATACAATTTTGGCAAAATTTTTTAGAATGTGTCACTTGCGTGCTTGAGATTCTATTAATGTGGCATTTTAACAAAACATCTTCAAAGCGTTTGCAAAACTCACCAATTACATTAACTCGAGTTGAGAGATGGGACCTGCTTTAAAGAGCATAAAAGTATTCATTATAAAGGTAAAAGGTTTCTTATTCAGAATAAGGATTCACTAAAACGTATCATATGAACTAAACAACCATTAGAACTCAGTGTTTTGATCTGATTTAAACTCCCTTAATGTGAATGTGGACACTTTTCAATGCATAAGAAAATTAACATATTGCAATGAAAATGCAAATAACAAGGAAATAATTTTTGCATTGCGTTAAGACTTTAGTGGCCAAAAACTTAAGCTCCTTCTATGCTTATGTAAATGGCCGTTTTGAAAGTGTGGAGGATTTTGTTCTACTAATGAAAATGTAAAAATGGCTCTTCGTTTTGGGCTCATACTGTAGAAATACGAATCCGGCCATAAGACGACAACTCAGATAAAATAATTGTATTCTCTGTGTGTTCGTAGGCACAGACGGAAATTGAATGGCTTATCTAGGGGGTCTATCCTTTAATGGAGAATGTGTGATATAACTGTTAATTCGAACTGGTATTGAGATAGAGGGTTGAGGAAATGACACAAAAAAGAGAAATTAAAAAGCAGATAAATGTCAGGGCCGGGGCCGGGGCTTTTACTGAAGGAAAGCAAACCGTTCTAGGACATTGTGATTTTCCTACTATGGTAGTCAATGGTGGCCAAGAACTGTTTGGTTGCAAGCATTCTTCCAGCAGAACAAAGAAATGTATACAGATTTGGAACAACTCGAGGGTGAGTAAATGATGACCGAGTTTGAATTTTTGAGTGAACTGTCCCATTAAGTGTTAAAAATATGCAGGAGCTGAGCTATAAACCAGAAGTGATGGCTTGAGAACTTGGTTGTCACGCTGAATCTTGTGTCTATCCCAAGATAGCCGCTGAAAGAACCCTTAATGGCCCAGGATCCAATCTTTCAGTGAAGGAGAGAACAGAATAAAACTTGCTCCGTGTCTCCAGAGTCGAGGGGTGTTCTTACTGCTATTATTAGGGGCCAAAGTCTCATGTCCCCCTTGACACAAAGGCGAAGAGAAGGAAGACAGTGAATTGTGCCCTAACAGCGGCCCAATCAATATTCATCTTCCAAACAGTAACAGTAACAGGGAGAGTTGAGCTCAAGCCACGGAAAGGGCCGACAGAAAGATCTCTGTATGTGTGTGTGTGTTACCTCTGAGTTATCTGGAAAGAGAACAATGGTGCTGGAGAGCATATCTGTTTCAGACGAAGTCTCGGCAGAAAGACAGCGATCTTACGACGGGGGAAAACAGAGGAGCTCCACCCGCCCCTTTCCTTGAAAGTAACCTCTACCCCAATTGGCCTTGAAAGACAGTGAGGAGAACCGAGGAGAGCGAGGGAGAGAAAAATCAATCAAAGCAATTAACTACTTGAGCTGAACACTAATTCCCACGGATGAACTTTTTTTATTTATATCTTTTCCCCTGAATTCAGATTGCACTGAAAGTTCAGGGGAAATCAAGGCCCTCCTTGCTAAGCCCCGATAATTTGGTAACATCTTAAAATCTCAAAATAAATAAGTACACTAAGAAGATTAGGCAGATCTTTTCTAGACCTTTGATAATGTCAAACGTTCAACATCTTTGAGAAAATCCCTGCCGATGTACAGTTCTCGCACTGCTTGCATAAGACGCTGTTGTAATCTTCTTCAGTGTGAGAGGGCAGATTTTCCATCCTATTGTTTTCTCTCCAGTTCTATCCAGGACAAGCGTGGCTCATGTGTGGCGGTTGCTGACACTTACATCTGACAGCAGTGAGTTGTGGTCAGTCCTGCACACAAAAGTGAAACTCTGCAGGTTTTTTATAATGTAACATTGGCCAGGTTGTGTGGAGAAGACAAAAACATATACTTTTCATTTCTAGACAGAAAGTACGGTGTATATTTTTTGCTGCATAGACCCAACAGTTTTGTGTAGTTCAAACTAGTGATGACAAATGTGGGATTTTCAATGGCGGATGGCCAATGTAATGCTGAAGTGTGTGGTGAATTTCAATGTAGAAAACAATTGTTGAAACAAAACTTTTTACACAATTCTGACTACACATGCCATCCATAGGTAGGGTGTTTGCGCTTATTGCAGATGACCACAAAGGGAACACAAACACTTGCGTTTATCAGTCAAGAGAAGATGGTTATTTGCTCAAAAGTGATTAAATACCTTCAGATAAATCTGCTTGACCCTGATAATAGTCTATCGCTCACTACTTTAAACATATAATTACTTTTTAATGCCTTTCATAAAAACAACGCTCTCAAAACGACAATAATTAACTTGGAAGTATAAATGGTAAAAGGTTAATCATATCTCTATGGTTATTGCATAGCTTGATAGTTCACATCCAATTTCATGAGTGCTGCTCTTATTGCAGGCATGGGCATTGAGTTAAAGATCTTGGTAATGTAATTGTTACCGACAAATCTACAAGAATGATAATATATTCTTTTGTATTCAATAGAAAATGTCAAACGCTTTGACTGATGATGAAAGATGAAAGTTCAGGAGATCTTCAACCCTGTGAACTCTCTTGCTTAACCAACAGGTAAGAAAGCATCTTGGGTATAGAATGAAATCGATCCCCACACACTTATTCTGTAATTGATTTGAACAATGCGTCTCAGTGACACATTTTGTCTATTTCACCTTATTTTGTAGTAATGCTGGTCCCCGTGGATCCTCAGACGAGCCCTGTGACTATTATAGCGCTAAAACCAATCAGGTTCTCATAACAGTGAAGCACAAGGCTGTAAATTATGCTAGTCAATTATGGGGCCCAAATGAATGTGATTGAAGTGGTAATTGTTGTTGCGCAGAGAGTCGAGAATACGCGGGACAGACAGAGACATTGCACTCATTACCATCAGCCTCAGTGGACCGCCGATTGGCCATCGAGCTTTTCAGGAAATTGAAATGCTCATTGATGGATACTTGTGAGAGAGATCCGCGCATGAGAGAACGCCGGAAAAAGACCCAGCTCCATTGGCGGTAGGGGGACGAGCCAACGCGCACTTAGTTCGCTTTTCCTTGATAGGATGATTTATTTCCTGACAATGTATATTTCCTACAGATAGCGTCGGTTTCAGGTGGCTGCCGTTTTAAGTTTCTTTTCCTCTCGGCGTTAGCCCCCAGGAGAGCGCGCGCGTCGGACAGGCTCTGCCACTATTGACGTGTGTATCAAGCGTCACTGTTTTATTAGACATTGACATTTCCTATTGGACCGGTAACAAATGGCATTTCCCTAGACAACTTGTTAACTTTTAAAGGTTGATAGATTCAGTAGCGTCGGGCTGAGATACGCTGGCAGATCACTGGGAGGCGATTCGACATACCCAAGAAAAACAAAACCGGGAGATTAGCTGGTGACAGGCGGCGGATGAAGCGTGCGAGGCACAGGCGCTGGAGGCAGAGGGGAAGCCTTAGCCTGGACCGGTGCGATGGACAAAATCGATCTGGATGCGGTGGCCTCGGGCTGGAAAGAGAGAAAATTAAGCTCGAGCTAGAGTGTCTGTTGTGGTTGAGACGCAGCAGTCCTGAATACTTTCTGCTTGCTTGGTCTGCAGTAGTTTGAGTAAAGTGTGCTGTCCTTACAAGAGTTTGTGTGAAATGTTCAACGCCCTTGCCTGAGAGGATGCACTTAAAAAGTGTATTTTCTGCATGGTTCCACAATTCGTAGGAGCTCTATAAGGACTCGTCGGATGACCACTTTCAACAAGTTGGTATGATTTATTACGGTCTTCATGAAATGTCTTAAAACATAGTTTGCTTAAAAACTCTCGATGGCTGTTTAAACAGAACCCGTTTGCCACGTCAAAAACAGCTATGCTCACAGCAACCCGTTTTGGTGGATGTCTCTTTAAATGATAATGAGTTACTGCGCACCCCACCCCTTTCCGTCCGGCAACATAGTGCGCGCTCTCTCTCTCTACTGCACACAAGTGAAAGTGACTTGTGCACATGCTCCTTCTCCCGCTCTCCATGGTTGATGCGTTGGCGTGCTTTTCCGGTAGAATTGTCCACGAAGAGAAAAATAAAAGTTGCTACATAACGATTTTTTATTTTCAAAAAAAAATATTCCGAAACCTGTACGAACACTGGGGGTGTGTATCGAGCGCAGAAATACTACGTTATACGTCCAACTCGTTTTTTGGCAAGTTGACCATGTAAATTATGAGAAGACAACACATTTAACACTGTAATGAAGTCTGAATGTATGACACACCGTTGCACCACCCCTTTAACATTTATCTGTTGAAATATTCGCTCTTTGCAGTTGCCAGTACATGACTAATAAAGAAATCTAAAATTGCATTAGTTTTTAATTGCATAATGGTGTTTTTTGAAGTCATTGTAACCTCAAAGCTGGGTTGGTTTGATGAAGAAGTTAAGGCTCAGGGCTGACATGCAACAGTCATGAGCCATCACCCTTATGCCCTTGAGCAAGTCAGTTCAACCCAGGTCGTCTCAGGGATCTTATGACTTCCGTAAGTCCACGGCTTCACATTTCACCACATTCAACCGGCCTTTAGCAAATTTTATTCAGAAAAACTCTGTATTGCATGAAGTCAAAGCACGTACAACGAAGTAAAAGTTCAAAGTTGCCGTGGTTACAGACCAGAAAGTGACATCTGGCTTCCAAAAATCTCATCTGGCAAAATATCTGCGACTCCCTGATCTTGTTTATTTGCTTTTCTACCCGCTCTCAGGATTGCACTCGGCCGCACGGCAGTCTCGCTAAAACAACCCGCGGCCTCTTCGGCTCCTATGATAATACAATATGGAGGGGAGCCATTTGTGCGGGTCGGAAGCACTTGACCTATAACTGGCTTCTCCCTGCTGAAACCACACATATGGTTATGACAGAGGATGTTGCTAAGAGAGCCGGTCCCTTCTTCTAGAAGCTTCCTTATGAGGCTGAGAGGCGGGAAAGAACTGAGGACCATGGATTCATACAAAAGCAGGTGCTTTTTCACTGACACTAATTGGTCCTCCAAAAATACTGAATCGCATCTGATGACCGTGAGATCAGATAGAACCCGGACATTTGCATCTCAGAAGTCGTGAACTTTTGCTACCTTGAGCCATTTCATAAACGTGTTTGAAAAACGTTGTTTTTGTGGGCCCATTAAAATCCTTTCAAATGTATCTTATAATAAACATAACATCATTGTTCTTAAATTGATACTATGCTTACAGCAATCATAAAAGAGATAAGCAAATGATCAATATTACCTATGTATTTCTGTTAAAAATACAATAGGATTACACTTTCATTTTATTGTTCCATTATAATCTTCCAATACCTCTAGATACAGTTTATGATTCCCCATCACATTTTCTGTCAATGCGTGAAGACTCTTTGGCGAGCTTACGGCGGTTTAATTTTCCATGAGAATTAAAATGATGTTTTATATTAAGTCAACACTAACTTAAAGAAGGAAGGTGATACAAACCCTGCCTGGCAGTTGTTTCCAGTTTCATATGACAGTTTTAATTCCAGGGTCATTTACATCAACCATCAGTGATAGCACAGTCATGCTTGTTGACGTGATATCTTCTGACAGCAGTATTTGGGGAAAGAGAACTTCCATGTGTGTGTTTGGACATTTACTGAGAGATATGCGGAGGGCCGCATGCACGGATCAGTTTACAAACCACAATGTATCACACGCAGAGTGCTGGGATGAACCTGGTGCAGGAACAACAAAATAAAAGTATTTCCAACAAGGAAGTATTTTGTTAGATGTGTTTACGCGTTTTCCCATATTTGACATATCATACATGTATTAAATCCAGTAGAATTATTGAAGTTAATTTGATATTTTAACATTTGTTATTATTTTAACATTATTTTTATGTAATGTGATTTGATTTCAATCTAATAATATGGGGAGATAAAGCGATTCTTTATAATTGAATATGGAACAATTCTGTACACTGGGAAAAATATAAAACAATCCCTAAAATGAAAATATATTATTTTAGTTTACTGAATGAAAAGAAATACATAAAGTATTTATTGAAAAAATATTTGTTATATACCCTTAATATGTTGGTGAATGTCAAATAGAATCATTTGAGTTACTCAGATTTCCTTATTATACTTTACTTCCATCTACTCTTGGAGCTTTAATATGTACTCCACAGTTTAGCGTAGATAATCTCGGTTTTTCAATGTGAAAATGTTTCTATGGTATGTTAAAAGCTAACACTGAACTAGGATCTCATGTTTTCATAAAAGAAACGAATAATTGATCATCAGCGGAACATGTCAATATGTCTCATATAAGTCTCCTCTGTGTGTGCTATTAACTGGAAGAGTTGAACCGAGACCTAGTCATGAGATCGGATGCTTCTGAATGATGAAGTCCTGGACGCTCTCATGAAATGTTGCAGTAATCACAGAGGAGCTGACACAGTGTCTCAGTCATTTCTAAGTACAAATGGTTACCTAGATATAATTTTTGCCTGAATAATGCATTAGCGGCTGCCACTTATGGCTAATGCAGAGCATCATTAGAAAACCATATGAAAGTCATTCTCTTAGAGGTTAGCAGGGTGGTGATAGTGCAGTTCGACATCTCCTTCAGAAGACAAGTGTGAGCACCTCACATCCTCACGTCAACCATACAGGGATCAATGTAACTTCCTAGTTCTCTGGATAATAGATTTTTTTAGCTCAGGTTCAGAAGCAATTTAAAGTAATGGTTTAGCTGTTATACAGCACGCTTTGGCCTTAAAGGTACAAGCAAGTACGTTTAGTAGACACCATCCAGTCTTGTATTTCTCTAAAGAATTAGTGCTGGTTTATAAGCACAAAGGCGTTTTATAAATAATAGATTTGCCCACCTCTCACAGTTGTTGACACTTTAAAGCACTTCGGCAGATGCTCATCTTCTCCAATGTTCCTCTTCTTTTCTTCTTCCCGCGTTAATGAGAGTTTGATTACTCAGTCAGGGCTTTACATTAGAATGCATGCTATCATTAGCAGCCCATATCACTGCCTGCTACCCAAATGGCCACCTTGTATACTGTAATTATAGCTAGTGCACTGCATTAGCGAGGTATCTCACAAAAAAACGTCCATGATATTCCTTGCTGTTTCTCAATACCTGTCAAAACAAATATAATGTGTTTTCTTTTGATGGATAACAAACGTTGGGTCATCTAGCATTCACTAAGAGTGCATTAAAAATACAAATAAATGACAGTCTGACAGCGGTGGCAATGTATTTTATTATTAACTAATATCATTTTTTTATAAATATCATTAATCATAATTTTCTTAAATACAATTTCGGTAAATAATTCTAGCAATATCAATGCATTCGTCTATATCAGCGTTTTCCAAGGGGGCCTGCAGAGTGTTTAGCCCCCCCAAAAAAATGTGGATTGTCATTTTCTTTAGTCTTTTGTCCTGCACAGGTTTTTCAAGTGCACCACATGATACCACTGGAACAGCAGCTAATCACATGACTAATTGTTAAATATAATCTAAAAACTACAGCTTCTGGGATTGAAACTTCGGACAAATATCAATCGCACACAAGTGCCCTACTCACTTTGAAGGGCAGAGCTCTAGAAGTGGAAATTCGAAAGGGAGACTTGCAACTGTGTCTCACAACATAGCAGTTTTGATCGGACGGGCGAAAAAAGGAAGATGATTCTGGTCGGCCCAAGGACCAAAAAAGACGACGCTGCTATTTGTTATCATGATTCTGGTTGGCCAAAGGAATCCAGGTTCTGGACCAAAGACGTTTCGGACGCTCGAGTGTAGACGCCTAAGACTCCTCCCCCACGGATTTACACGATTCACATAAAGGACCTATTTTTGATTCAAAAAGTCGATTTTCATATAGGTCGAATATCGACTTGCTTGCAGGTATAATAAGAGTACTGTTGTATTGCTTAAACGTGAATATGAACTTGTTTTCTTTGCGGTATTTGAGGTCTGAAAAAATACAGAGCATCTTTTCTGTTATTTTGACTTGATTCTCCAGTTTTCAATTTCAGCAAATAAATGCAAATAGAAACAACAAATGTTTTTGAAATTTGGGAGAAACATTGTTAGTAGCTCACAGAATGGACCCCAAATAAAAATGTTACCTAAACATATAGGCTACCTACAGTATAAATAGGAAATTCAGGAAAACAGAAAGTAGTTTTAAATGGTCTCTCATTTTTTTCTGTGGCTGTATTTTAGGAAAAGGGTTGCTAAAAAAACGTTCATTCTTTTTTTGGGGGCGCTTGAAACCTCATCATTTCTTAAGCATTCGTTTACATCACCACAATTTAATTTTCTTCTTTCATATGATGCAAGACAGACATGACGTACCGATCTGTCGTGTGGGCGAGTCAGCCAGAGAATTCAAGGATTTCTCTAGAAAAGCCCTTTATCAAGGGAAAAGGCTTCCGAAACAGGATAAGGAGGTTCTATTAACTTCCCAGCATGCATCTGTGGAAATTTGACAAAGAGCGGGTTAGAAACACAGTCTCTTGCTGACAACACTTCCTGAATAATTTAATTTCAGGTAAACGTATTGGCGGTTACCTGTCATATCCTACCTCTTGACAATAGAATTGCTTTTTTAACATTTTAGTGTCACAACCCCACGAAAGCACATTCCGCAGCCCCACAATTTCTCTTTCCTCACTTGATCCGCCAAATTTCAAGTTGACCCGTGAATTGAAGTGGGCGTCTATTATAGGTGAGTTGACACGCTTCGCCTGTCAAATTTACAGGCTTGTCTCACCGTGCAAGAAAATATAAATGATATTTTCTTATCCTTGCATTCCCTAAATGCTCTGAGGTCCCCGAAAACTAATTCCTTATCTCACAAGCCCATCCATCAAAAGTGTGGTTTGAACCAGGTGGAATGACATCAATTCTGATGCACTGGGGCAAAGCTAATGAGGAAAAAAATCTCCATGTACATTCCCGTCATTCCAGGACAATCGTCACGTAAGTGTTTCAAGCCACTGAATCTCCTTTACTAATGGAGCGCACGCATGTATTTGTGCATGAAACCTTTTTGCTAAGATTTTCTGGAATCATGATAAATGTGTTTGCACCCAAAATCGACCAACCATCTCTCATCTTCTAACCATCTTCTAACCACCATGTCCTTAAAAAGGCATTGAGTTGGAATTACAAAAGAATTTTTGACACAATGTCTGTTTGGTTTAAAACAACATTTAAAAAAAAAAACTTACGATAGTTTTAAAACGCTTTGAATTTGTTTGCTCGAGGGCTGTTGCTGTGTGTTGGGTTACCTGAGGTTCAGTGTACGCATGTGACATGTTCAGGGTAAAGACGACTCCTCGTGGCTTGATAACAAAGAGATACAGTGGACAGTTTGCTTTCAATTTTTTTCTCCACCATGTCTTCAGTAAGAGGGAAAACAGCACGGGCGCAGTCACTATCAAAGGCAGAGTGCACAGCACTGCTCAGAGAAGATGATCCGTTGCACACTGCGTCCCTGCTGTCACTTCCTGACGCTCTCAGTATCGCATGTGAACCATTGAAGTTACCACATTACGCTACATGAAGTCAGCGTGCTTATACAGCACACAGCACAGTTAGAAAGAAATAAAGGAAGCGTTCACTGCGACCTCGATCGCACTACAATATATCTGTCCAGTCCTCTCTTTATCTCTTTGTCTGCCTGAGTTTGTCTTTCTGTCTGTCCATCCATCCATCCATTCTGTCCATCTGCCTATCTGTCTGTCTGTCTTTCTATCTGTCTAGAATGCGAAATTATGATATTTAAATAAAAATAAATGTAATCCATCTGTCTGTCTATGTATCTGTCATCCATCCATACATGCATTATGTACTATCTAAACTAAAAAAGGTACAATTGTGTACCAAAAAAGGTACAAACCATTGTCACCAGGGAAGTTCCTTCCTCCTACACGTTTGTACCTTTACATAGAGAAACAAATTTATACCATTCCATTTTGTACCTTTAAGGACATGATTTGTACCACGTGTAACCAAAATGTACCTTTTGTATTTTAAACCTTGATGGAACAATGTTGGACCTGCAACAAAGGTACAAATATTGGCCTTGAATGTACCTCCTCAGTGA
Organism: Barbatula barbatula; assembly: GCF_947034865.1. Taxonomy (NCBI): domain Eukaryota; kingdom Metazoa; phylum Chordata; class Actinopteri; order Cypriniformes; family Nemacheilidae; genus Barbatula; species Barbatula barbatula. The sequence continues at coordinate 4,058,706 of NC_136770.1, read as the reverse complement.
CAAGCGCTTTTGTACCTTAACTATGGCAAATGTGTTGCTTTAAGCACTGTTACATGTCATTTATCGTTTGAATAGCACACATTAAACAACTAAACTGAGTAGGCATCATTTTAATATAAATTAATGTACAGTAAATACATGCCATCAAATACATAGGTGTTTGCATACAGTGGAATTTACTATACAATAAAATGTAAAAAATCAACATAACTTTAAAAAACATTTCTCTTTTTGATGCAAAACATTTTACTAAAACGTAACATTATGTAAAATACAATTTGCCATATACGTAATACTTGTCACAAACTGTTCGCAGTAGAATTTAACTATTTCAGATTTTTTTATCGCATTTCGTGCAATACCAGTCATTAAAGGTATGGTTCAGGCAAAAATGAAAATTCTGTCATCATTCACTCACCCTTAAGTTTATCCAAACCTGTATACATTTCTTTGTTCTGCTGTACTCAAAGGAAGATATTTGGAAGAACATTGGTAACCAAACAGTTCTCGACCCCCATTGACTACCATAGTAAAAGAAAAAAATATCACCGTGAATGCTGGGCGAGATCTGTTTGGTAACTGATATTTTTCCAAATACCCTCCATTTTTGCCTGAACTATACCATTAACATTACAATTTAAACATTACAATTTTAAAGCATAAATTATTCCAAATACAAACATATAATGCAAAAACATCCAAAAACCATTGTAACAATTCTACAAAACCTGTTAAGTGACACATATCTGGCTCCTACATAAAAAACATCATCAACCTTATAAAGGTCAAGTGCCTGGTAGTCCAGTTCATCTCCTGGCATCATACAAAACCAGTCCTTGTCATATGAAACATGAAATGCATTAAATAAGAATCAAACAAACGTGGAAGCAACGGTTTTCCACACAGTATCCACAATGTGTCTATGTTGAAAACATACTGAAATGCTGAAACTCATCAAGTCCGCAGCAGATAGAAAATTAGGCTCATGAGCATGAATCAAGCCTATAGAATATGTTTAATTCATTTTACTGGAGTAAAACATCGACGTGAAAACATTGGACAAGCATTGGGCCGTAGCATCTTCTGAGTCTAGGTTAAAATCAGTGGCGGCTGGTGAAAAATATTCTCGGTGGGGCTGTGCCATACTTTTTTGTTTCCGTAACCATCGCAATAAAATTTAACACAAACTGCAGGACAGCAGTGCTCAGTGAAATAGTCAGTAATTATTTAATGCCAATATTAAAAAGTTGAGGCATTCGTACACAAAAACATAAACATCATGATGCACAAACACAAGCCTTTTATTTGCATTTAAACTGAACTTGTAAACAATTGACTATTTCTACATATAAGTAACATCTTTTGGAAAGGCTGTTGGTGCCATTGGTAGTAAATAGGCAACACAATATGCATGCTGTCAGAACAGAGTGGAAAGTGGACAATAACATTAAATTATTATAAAGTTTATAGGAATTCTTACACTGTATAAAGGATGTATAATATAGAAATGGATATCAAGTGGCTGAACTCAAACCTTTGACTGGAAGAATAGCATAAAGTATTTTATGATCAAACTAAATGTAACTAATTGTTAATGTGCTCCAGAACTGCAACAATTAATTGATACAAAACATATATACAGTAATATTAGCAAACACACTATTAACATTTTTTAGAGTACCATATATAACTGAATGATTTTTATGCTAAGGTCAACTATATACAAAGAAACGTGTGTGTGTGTGTGTGTGTGTGAAGCTACGGGAGAAGCCGCGCATATACTGCTTCCCTTTTTCGCTAGCCTGCTGTTTGATTGAGAGGTCAGGTTGATCTGGGCCCAGCTCTTTCACCCGAACTTTCTCCGACAAAGTTCTCCACTCAAACGGATCTTGGAGGAGAGATTTCACCGAGTTAGGGTTGGGTCTTGGAGGAGTAACGTCCGCGCTCGCCATTGTCGTTTAGTAAAAATGGCGCCCCTAGAGCCCAGTCCTTATTTTATCAGGGCTTGGGGCGATAAAATGATCGCCCTTCTTGGATTCTATTTAAGAACGCTGATTGGCTAAATTTTATGTCATACATTCATATCTTAAATTAGCAATTGGCTTAACTGCTACATAGACCCGCCTCCTTGGGGCGCTTTCTCTATCGCCCCAGAGCTGATGAAGCGGTCAGACAGGCAGAGGAAAGGTTGCAAATATGATTTTGTATCATATTTTACATGTATTACTGGGTGCATTCCATATTTAAAACACACAAATATTGACATACTGATGTTTTTCTCATTATTATTACTATTTTTGTTTTAATTGTTTTAATTTTTTTTTTTTGTGGCTTAAGGGGGGCGGCGCCCTAGCGCCCTCTATTGGCCGGCCGCCACTGGTTAAAATATTAATAATCCTGACAACAGCAGTCGCCAATGGCTTGTCACCAAGTGTGGTTACCTTCAACACATGCCTCCGGAGAAAGAGCAGGGTATTCCTGTTGTGCGAGGGATACGCAAAGTCGAAGACAAAATACGCACAAAAAGCAGAAAGAACTTCATCCTCGACCCAAACTGCTTGGAGAATTTCAGATTCCTTTATTTTCACAGTGCTGAAGATTCTCTTCTCACTGAAGACCTATTTCCAGTCAGACGTTCCCAAAATCTGTACAGTGGGATATGGTGTAGCTGGTTCATCATGAACAAAAAGATGAAAATCAGTTTTAGAAAAGTCAGAAGTAAACTTAAAAAGCCAGAAATGATAATAAGTGATGATTGACATCACTGATTTTACTGGTATTTTAGTAAGGATGTGTGAATGCCGTCTTACCAGTAAAGAGATGGAACGCTGTTGCATGTGTGAACAGCACATTATTGTAATCACCCATTAAGCCATTATAGCAATCTTTCATAAATTTACAGATTTTACAGTGTGAAAGGGTCTAGAGTCATTTTTTGTGAATGTATAAGAAACACGGCAATACCTGTCTGGCTCCAATTGTGACATAATTGTCCACTTTCTCCCTGAATATCACAGGAAGTAAAACCAGAGCAGCTCGGAAATCTATCTATAAATTCATTTAATAGGTATAAATTTTAATGATCTTGTGTTATGTACTTTTTAACTCAATTCCCGATAGCACAAGAAGGCAGTGAATTTTAAACCAGCACTGCACCTTACTAGAAATTCATGAAAAACTATTCAATCAAAAATACATGCCGCCGTACTTAAAACCTGCAGCAAATTAAGATCAAATATACGGTTAATGGTTATGGTTCACGGTTAAAGTCAACACCCTACTGTATATTTTAACATTATTAAATGTCCAGGAATGCTTAAAAAGTGTAAAACAATATGTCCGAAAACATTGGGTACATACGTTCCTAACGTAATTTAACCGGGTGACTGACATTTAAACTAAATATAACCACAAAACTAAAAACTAACCTTTCGTCCAATTATAGTTTGATAATTCCAATCCAGACTGTTATTTTGAACTAAAGACACACCAAGAAACACTTGCATCCAACCTGCTTCCCGCTCTGACTGAAAATTCTGGAACAATATGCGGCGGTTAACTTCGGCCAATCGGCGTGTTGTTGCTGTGCCTAATAAATTAACATAATATTTATATCTGTCTTTCTGCCCAACCCCCTGTCTGTCTGTCTATCTATCTGTCTGTCTTCGTATCTTTCTGTACATCCCTCCTGTCTGTCTGTCTTGCTTGCTTTCCATGTATTGGTCTGCCACCCATCGACCCATCCGTGAATTATATATGTCTTTCTGTACATCCCCCTGTCTGTCTGTCTCCATCCATTATGTATCTATTTGTCTTTAATTGAATCCTCCTGTCTATCTGTCTGTCTATAATAAGAAAGATAATTCCATCTGTCTGTCAATCTAACAGTCCGTCCGTCCATCATCTATCTGTCTGTCTGTTCATTACGTATTAGTCTGCCTGCATGCCTTTCTGTCCATCCGTCTGTCTGCCAATCTATCTTTGTATCCGTCTGTCTGTCTGCATCCATCCATCCACCCACCAATCTGTCTTTCTGTCCACCCCCTTTCTGTCTTATTGCTTGTCTGTCTGCATCCATTCATCCGCCCGTCCGTCTGTCTTTCTGTCCCTCCATTCATCCATCATCTATGAACGTCTTTGTGCTCATTTATCCATTTACGTATCTGCTTGTCTGTTTATGTCTTTCTGACCTTGCGTCTGTTTTTTTTGCCATCCACTTGTCCACCTCCCCTCTCTCTCTCTCTCTCTCTCTCTCTTGTTCTGTCTATAAATCCTTATCTTTCTTTTCTGCAAAGCAGCAGTGACGTAACAGTGAGCAACATTCAGAGGTGTGAGTCCGTGAGGAAGAAATCACTCTATCTCTGTGCCTGTGGGTGGGATTCTGGGCACAGTGTCACCAGGCAGAAAGGACACAGGTCCACATTTATACTTCTGACCACGCATCCTTATGATCCATTCTGCACACGCCCCAACCATCAATCATGCATATGAAAAACTACACGATCAAAACCAAAGCCTAAAAATACAGATTCTGTGTGAGAACAGAGCTAGTGTCTGTATTTAGCATCAAAACATGACTGGATTAAGTGATAACTACACGGATAAGAGCTTTCAAAATGAATTTGTTGGCGGGAGATAGTATTAACTTCTACTCCCAAGAGAAGCCAACAGATTTCACCTGTTTGCTTTCATAAATAAAGATGAACACATCTTGTTGAACATTTTGATGAACATAATTGCCCCGTTCGCGAGTTTACACAATGTTACTACTCTTGAATAAATTGTACATACTTACCGAGACTTTGTTTGTGTGCTCCCCAAAATAACCGTCTTTTAATCCCAATTGCGTACGCATTCATGTTTTGCCTGAGACCTCTGTGTAAGAACCAGAACTCAGGAACTGTCCTTTGTGAACGCAACAGGCCCTGTCACTCACAATGTCTATCTGGCACAGCTCCCAAGCATACTTGTTTGAATTATTTTAATCAGCTCCAATGCCATTTCACTGGAGACGGCCATTTGCATATTTGCCGGCTGATAAGCTTTCATAGATCCCAAACAAGATGAGCTGCCGAATAATGTCATTTCCGTCACAAACCGCCGACGCAACAATGCTCCTCAATCAGGATATATTACTTCTCTCTGACGGCTTTGGTTGTTGCTGCAATTGAGCAACCTTTATCCAAATCTGCAAATCTGATTTAGACGAGGACAATTTCATTTCAGCCACAGAGAAAGAGATGGAATAATGAAATGTATTGAAGAATGCATTTCATTTAGCTCTGTCTTTTGATGTCAGATAGACATTAAGCAATGTTCTCCATCCGTGGCTAATTTACTGCACAATCACAAGCTGATGGGATCGTATGGAATTGTGGCGATTCAGTGTTAATGCATTACTGAGAATAAAAAGATCACAAGCATATGTTGGTGGCTTGATCTAGCTCTTCTGACCATTTGGTTGAATACCCAACAGCACATTTTGACATCAAGAAAGTTTTACAAAACTTCTTAGCAGAGACTCTATGTTTGGTAAATCTTCAGAAGATGCAGTTATCCATTTTTAAATCTAGTTTCCCTGTTGAAAAAAAACAGCATATGCTGGTTAGGTTTGTTTTGAAGCATGGTTGCAGCTTTATACCGGTCATGTGTAAACAAGTAAACCTGTGTGCCCTTTCTATTGGATGCTGTGAAAAGTCAGCCAATCAGATTTCCAGTTTCGTGTACGATACACATCAGGCAGGTTGAAAAAGTTTTGTGTTTTCAATTAAAATCTTTAAAAAAGGAAAAAGACATGTACAATAGGAAAGTCGATTAAAAATAAGAAACCGGAAATTACATCACGACACCGCGATTACAGATGAAATGCAAAATGTTTGATGGCACCATTTCCAGAAGGGCTTTAAGACAACAATGTGAGTTTAAACATTAATAACATGATAAGATTAAAAGTGTGAAAAAATGAATAAAAGTAGGCCAAATGTGAGCAAGATTTAAAAAAGCAAATAAAAACGAGACGACAAAAAAGTAAAAAAGGAAGAGAATGAAATCCAGATGGGAGATTTCTGTTGTCCCTAGAGGGGACAGAAAGACACAGCAGGGAACTGACTTCCCAAAGCCTCATGACAAACACTCACCTTGAGTGCTGAATCACGGGTCCCGTGGGCCTCCGCCAGAGTCACTGATGAATTTTTGCCAAGAGAAAGCAGGGGTTATCTCCGAGGTCAAGCCGACCCGAGCCACATTCATCAATGCTTGAATTCTTCCAAAACAACCGGCCAAGATTGTGAAACTAAGACGCTACCAGCGAAACGAGAGAGTGACGGAAAGAGAGCGTATAGAGGAAGAAACATGCTTCTGATGCAGAATGCAAATACAGACAGAGGTACACAAATCTAAGCGCGTTTACCCAGCATGCATGCTGGCGATTCCTCTATTTGTAATACTTTCAAACTCTTGTATGCGTACATACTGTATAAACACATGAACGTATACCATCCGCATCGCATCATGCTTGTGGATTCATGAACGGATTTAAATATGTGTAAGTAACAAATGTATCCCTTTACTTCATTTTTGATATTGATTTTCCAAATACAATAAAAATAAAACACAAGTCTCCCCTCCGCTCCAATCACCCGGGCTCCATTATGAAACACCCACTTTTCACAATCAAATCAATGGCTGAGGATAAAATCAACTATCACTCTTCATTTGATCTCAAAACACGTCATGTTTCACCCAGGCAGACATTAGCAAAGATGTGTACCTCATTTCACATATAATTTATCATTTTAATCCAAAATGCATTGAACACATACACTGCTATGTAGTCTATCTGCTGAAGCACTGTAAAAAGTATTATGAATATACATGAAGACATTGAAAAATACAATAATTATTTTATTGTGATTGGGTTGTTTTGATAAAGTAGCAATACCTCAAACAAAAATGTTTTTAAAAACAATTTTGTATATATTTCAAATAAACTCTTCATATATAATACATTATTGCTATATTCCAGACGTTACAGGATAAGATACCTTTTGTGTGAACAGAAATTTCAGTCATTATTAGTTGAAAAGCTCACTTATTCTTCCCGGTTAATTGAAATATATGAATGAGATTTAAAACATACACCTATGACTTTTATGAATGAGGCCATACACTGAATCTTTTTTTCCAGACTCAAGCCTTGCCCAGTTGTGCCGCTTGTGTCTGTGTTTGTCTTTCTAAGCCCGCCGGATAAAGACACGCCTCAGTAAGCTTAACAGATATAGTCAGTTGGCGAGCGCACTACACAGAGGTCATATCATCAGTATTGCAGTGCCGACCTGTGGCACCTCTCTCAGAAAGGAAGCTGTCCCTGGCCTTTATTATTGCCGAGTAACACACCTTATTGCCAGGGAAACTGTACATTTTCATCACGGGAACGGCAAAGGTCACCCAATATACCCCTCCGTCATCCGATGAGCGAATTTTTCTATCAAACATCATGCAAAGTGTCCTTCAAGTGCACCTCAGTCAAATCTCTCCCCTGCACCAATATGAACACCTCTGTTCTGTCTGATATTCTCTTTTATGGTTTAGATTTATGGGCTCGGAGGTTGGTGACCTCAGGGGACGCACGCCGATCGCTGGTTTTCTGGAAAGTAATTTATCACTCCCCCCGAAAGAAAGACATATTTTTGTATAAAAGAAGATCAACAAAACTTTAAGATGTGGGGCAGTCAGAAAGGTTTATAAAACGGTTTTATTCCTTGGCATTTTTTGGATTTATTAATCCCAAGATAACAAATAAATAAAGAAACAAACAAAAGGGCACGAAGCTTATTCATTTTCACAAAATGCTTAATAAACATATTTTGACAAATGAATAACCAGCCAGTGAGTTGTTGATCCCATAAAAGCATTTTCGGTGAGGTACACGTTGCTTTTAAAAGTTCATACTTAACAAAAGTATACCTCATTTACATATTTTAAACATTTAAATGGCTAACTCACATTGAGAAAAAACGCAGTTTTTATGTTTTCCATTAAGGCAAAGTTTAAATAAGAAAAAATGTAAGCAAAACACAAGCTTTTCATTAGTAAAACAGTTTCGCATTTATCAGAGCGACAGGGAGAGAGAGGGAAAGTGAGCGAGAGAGGTAGAGACTAAACGGAAGGTCATTTTTGAATAATGTAGCAGAGCTTCTCACAAGTGTGAGTGCAGAAGAGGTCTACTAGATTTTCACCTGATTATTTCGAGTGCCAGCAAAATTCACAAAAGTCCTAATTCAGAGCGTTTCCAAAAGCTACATGTTATCTTTTGATGACCTTTAGACGGGAGAGATTCTAGATGTTCATTTCCAGATAATGATGAATGCTGACCTGCCAAAGAGCAGACACAGCTCTTTTTTTTCCTGTGTATAGTGCTGGAATAATGCAGGATCTTTCAGGTCTCCAGATATTGATAAATCAGCCCAACCTTCTCATTGCTCCTCAAACAGTTCAAAACTTCAGATCTTCTGCTAATAAGCTTTTGTTCCAAGTACCGCGGTTTCCCCTTAAATAAAGAGTACTGTGCCTTTTTCATTGCTGGACCCAGATTATGGAATAACCCGCCGCTTAACGTTCGAGTCTCTCGTTCCAGAATATGCTTTTAAATCCGGTTTAGAAAAATGCTTTCATATGATGTTACTGGGGTCATAGTATATGTGAAGAATGGGATGCACAACTTAAAGAAGTTAAAAACATTAGTGGTTTAAAGTTGCAAAACTACAGGAAATTGGGAAAGAACTTTGCCTAAAGCAGCCTTGCAACCGTGTTTCATGCATTCTGACTTATTTACAATGTTAAACGTGCTGTATCATGCTTAACATGGTCAACTTGTCAAAAAAACGAGTTGGACATATGACGTAGTGTTTCTGTGTTCGTACAGGTATAGGAAAGTTTCTTTTCGAACATGAAAAATCGTTACGTAACAACTTTTCTTAATCGCTTATTGGACCATTCTCACGGCAATGTGTGCGCATGTTCTTTATTTCCGCCCCCACACGCGTTGCATGTTTTCGGAAATAATCGTACAGCTTCATCTGTCTTTTATAAATGTGATCAAACATAAAAAACAATAAAGACTCTATGTATATTTGAAGGGTACAATACCTTTTCCAAGTACTCAAGATTAACATGAGATATGCAGAAACTGTCTGAGTTATGATCGCTTCAACACAAGGTGGTCAGACAAACCACCAAATTATAAAAATACAATTATAATTATGATATTTTTTTAAAAAGGGTGCTGATGCAATTCCTACAGTATATTTTTCTCATGATATTACACATTGAAACTTGACATATCAATGTTTTATATATAATATAAGATAAATATTTGTATAAATAGTTTTTATTTTATTGTTGGTATTATTTGATATATTATTATGATAATAATAATATAATTGGTTAGTGTAACATTATTATTATATAATGTTCAAAGATTATATGTTATTTTATAAGCATACTATTAATGTTTATTAATAATTATAATTGAATTGTAAAAATAGGAAAAATTAAATCCTTAAAATCTGTTTATAACAATCATGTTACCATACAAAGCACATTTTTAGGTGAACATACAACCAGTGTCAGAAGAACGTGATCTTCTAAGAAGGTCCAAGTACATTTAAAATATACATCCAAGGCCACGTTTGGTTGCTCATCTCGGCGTGGTTAAATAAATCGCTACTAGTTCACTCCATTTTAAGCCAGTGGTGCATTTCAGCCCATCAAAAATGAATCCAGTTGCCTACTTTAGCCAAGCCTTCATCTGTCCCGTACGAGAAGTCTTTCTATTAACATTAATAAGTGGTATAAATAAGACCACATGCTCGGCCTTCATTAGAACAAAACTATGATAATCTTTGACCTAAAAAGGAAATATATCAATAAATATCCTCTTTCCTGATCCTTGATGTTTGTATGTATGTGTGCACGCGTGAGCATCTCATCGCCTTCTGATCCATCAGAAAGGTAAAGCACACAAAAATGACTGCTACTAGGTCCATTAGATGCTACAATGAGGCAGAATCCAGAATCCTTTTTTCACTATCCTGCACCCAAACTTCCTCTATCCCTTCTCATCATGTCGTAGAGCTCAAGTAGCCAGCAGACTTCTGAGGGCTTACAGTAGCAGTACAGTTGGAGCGATACATCATAGCTGTGTGACTTTGATAATGTAATAACTAATCTCACACCAGCCTGTTCGTGCTGCTTTACAAACACCGAGCGTAATGATAATTCATTACAAAAATTCAGCACTCATATTGGACGCTTTTTTTAGCCCTGACTTTGTCAACAAGACTTTAAAATCAGCTTATTACAAAAACCTTTTTCTTGACTTTGACAAATATACGGTCTAAAAATTCAGCAGGGCGTTTATGAAAAATGATCAGGGGAAATAATATTTTATGCTGAAAATAATAAACAACACGGGAAATAATGTGTTGCTCTTTGCCGTAATGCTTCTTGCTACGTCATTTATTTTGACATGCAAAACCACTGCGCTCAACATCTTCCGATAAACCATAAAGATAGATACATAATAATGTATACAAAAGTAAGCTCGCAAAATCTTCTTTAAATGGCTTATGAACTTTATGGTATTAGCTGTAAAAGTAGCGTGCAATACAAGTCAGGCTCATATTTGCTGATACAAACAGTATTTCTCTCTCATAGTCTGCAGGCCAGCCATTCATTTCTCTTGTTGTCTCCAAAGAGAGTTTCTCTGAGGGCAAATGTCGAAAATAGGTCAGTTTTACAAAAAAAAGCCATTTTGTGTTGATACACATTGAATAATTGATGATGGCTAACTTCTCTGTAGGGAAAGGCAGATATCAATAAAAATGCCCACAAAAATAGTCTGTCCCAGCAGAGGCGGGGTTTGGGGTAAAGATGGCTTAGAACAAGTACAATTACAGAGCTTTATATGTTCAATGTAATATACACTATATATACACACTATAAAGTGCAATATATTCATTATTCAATTAAATCTGTGTAACTAAAACAGTTGTAAAACATGCCTGAAGTGAGTTTGGCCAGTTGGTAGATGACACAACTCTACCAGCTAGTTTCAAAAACATTAGTTGTGTCTGTAGTGCACATGTAGTGTACTCAATCGGGTGTCCACCATTTTGTAGTGGTGTCCGAAACATTCCCTACATTCTTTCACTCTTTTTTACCCACAATGCACTCTGATTTTGAGTGTACGTTCGGTGTACACTCGCTCATTCACTATTTCCCATGATACAACACGAGACGACCGGAGGACACTAACCGTTAATGCCACGATTGTATGATCAAACACACTGTCTGCTATTGTTGACGGTTATTTTCTAATTCAATAACATGCAGATTAATGATTGATATAAACAATAGTGTGTTTGTAATAAACATTTTATTAAACGTGATAAATAAGCATGCCTTAAAATGAATGTGACGACTGATTTGTTCTCTTTATTTTAAAATAATACAATAAACTTTACAAATAAGGTAAAAATAATTGAAATATTTTATAATGTTATTTAAATTATCATGTGATATAAGCTAGTCATTATGTTTATGACGAACATCAGCGACAGCACAGTCAGACGCAGGCCTCATGTGTCACTGTCCCAAATCACTCTCATTTTCATTCACTTCTTCCCCATATAGTGGACTCAAATGTCATTCGGAATAGATAAGGAGTAAAACGGTTTCAGACACAGCATTTGTGTGTTCTGAAGGCAATTAATTGTGTCCACAAGGGGCGCTATAACAGACATAAATTGACACTTTTATCCCTTTTATGTGAACTACTGTCACCGCAGCACAAGAACTATCCAAAAGTAACATTTAGTTTAACAGAGCATCCTGAGGTTAGTTACAACAGCACATTAATCACATTTAAAGTCACTTCAAAAGAAAAGTTTAGTCACCCACATGTCATTCCAAACCTGTTTGACTTTCTTTCTTCCACAGAACATAAAATAAGATATTTTGAAGAAAGTTGCCAACTGGCTCCCTTTCACTTGCATTGGTTCTGTGTCCATACAATAGAAGTGAATGGGTGCCTGTACAGTTTGGTCCCAGAATTTCTTCGAAATATTTTATTTAGTTTTCTGCGGAATAGAGAATGTCATACAGATTTCAAAAGACAAGAGGGTAAATGGAGACATCATTATTATTTTTAAGGTGAAATATCACTTAAATAGTTCTGTGCGCTTACATTCTTATCTCTGTTTACAATAGTGGCCAACGGCTATATCAACCCGAGGACAATTTACCATTTAATTAAACATATTATAAGAAATGTAATATAGATTTGGTGTGCATATTGTATAGAGTAGATATGCGTGAAGTGTGAAAGGAAGCTTGAGAAAAACTTAAGGAGGCTTCCCAAAAAACAAGAGCATCGAGAAAATAAAACCACTAAATTGCATTCAATGTATGATGTATTTTCTATGAACTTAATTCTTTTTTGTGAGCTTTTCATGTCTATGCATTATTTGCATATGAAAATAAACTCAATTTTCCCTGATACTCTATAGATTTAAATTCATCCAAAGAATGTTGTCAAATATAGACCTTAACCAAGTTATTCGCATTTTGTTCCATATTCCTATCTTTTGATGGTCAACTAGAACATGTACGGTCAACAAAATAAATATTTAGCAAATATCTCCTCCGGACATCACTTGTCACGGAACAGGTAGTGAAGAGAACCCAAATGCAGGCAGTAATTCGGGGTAACAGATTTTAATAAAGTAAAAAGAAAAACAAAAACCCACAAGGGGGTAAAATACAGGGGATAACAAAGACAGCAACCAAAGGATGAAAAACTCACGGCGGGTAACCAAAAGGACGCTAACGCTGGGACACAGCGTAGGGACAAATCCTCAGAGCAGTTACACAGAGCACAGTTACCGACAAGTATGACAACAAACGAGCACAGGACAGAGAATACAAGGGATTTAAATAGGGAGACGAACAAAGGATATAACGATGGGCAGGTGTGGGTAATGAGACACAGGAGGAAAGCTATACTAGAAACGAGAGGGGCGGGGCCAAATGACGAGACAGGAGAGAACGCATATTATGTCCTGATTGACAATAATATGTTTCTCTCCACATAAAACACGTGGATCCGTCATGACTCTGCCTCTAGACCAGAAAACCAAGACAAGAGAAGGCAGAATCATGACAGAATCCCCCCCCTTAATGAACGACTCCTGGCGTTCACCAGGGGAGTAACTAACAAGACAAGACAGACTGGGTAACAGACATAAACCAACAGAACATTGCAAACATGACCAGGGGCATACAAGAAATAATCACAAACGGGTTGGGGTGAGACAATAAAAATAACAAACATGGGAGGGGGGGTGGAGGCAAACAAGATTGCCTAGGGGGCAGTCCAAAAGGGAATGGATTGGGTGGAACAGTCTTAGGGGGAGTCATAGAGGCTCTAGGAGTCCCCTGCTGAAAGGCCTGCTGAAAGGCCGGCTGAAAGGCCGGCTGAAAGGCCGGCTGAAAGGCCGGCTGAAAGGCCGGCTGAAAGGCCGGCTGAAAGGCCGGCTGAAAGGCCGGCTGGAAGGCCGGCTGAAAGGCCGGCTGGAAGGCCGGCTGCGACACCGGGTGGAAGGCCGGCTGCGACACCGGGTGGAAGGACGGGTGGAAGGCCGGCTGAGACACCGGCTGGAAGGCCGGCTGAGACACCGGCTGGAAGGCCGGCTGAGACACCGGCTGGAAGGCCGGCTGGAAGGCCGGCAGGGCAGGACTTGCCGCCGGCTGGAAGACCGGCTGGGGCCGAGACGCCGGCTGGGGCCGAGACGCCGGCTGGGGCCGAGACGCCGGCTGGGGCCGAGACGCCGGCTGGGGCCGAGACGCCGGCTGGGGCCGAGACGCCGGCTGGGGCCGAGACACTGGCTGGAAGGCCGGACTTGACGCCGGCTGGAAGACCACCGGGACCACCGGACTTGACGGGACCACCGGGACCACCGGACTTGACGGGGCCACCGGGACCACCGGACTTGACGGGACCACCGGGACCACCGGACTTGACGGGACCACCGGGACCACCGGACTTGACGGGACCACCGGGACCACCGGACTTGACGGGACCACCGGGACCACCGGACTTGATGGGACCACCGGGACCACCGGACTTGACGGGACCACCGGGACCACCGGACTTGACGGGACCACCGGGATTGACGGGACCACCGGGCTCGACGGGACCACCCTTCGAGCCGCCCTCCGTTGCCTCTTCCTCAGCCGAGCCCCCCGCCTGGAGGCCGGCTGCAGGAATGAAGAGAATGGGATGAGCGGCTCGGGATTGGAGGTCTCAAACGAGGACCCCCAGGATTCCCGTCTCCCTCGCTTGCCAGTGAGACTGGGCGGTTGTGGAGAGGCTGCAGAGGTTGGGGAGTGGTGCGTGGCGATGCCCACATTCCTGATCTGCAGAGGACCACTCTCTGGTATCGCAACCAGCGGAGATGAGTCAAAGGAGTTCGATGAGGTCGTGGACCACGAACGACCTGTGGCGGCATCCCACACAGCGTCGAAGCCCAACGGCCTCATCGCCCTCATCTCCGATCGAGAGAGTGGCTCTCTGAGACCGGTGTTAAACAGCACCGCCAGCTCCTCCTCCCCGAAGACGCCCTGTCCTGCGATGTCCAGGAACCTCTCCACATAATCATCCACAGTCTCACTTCCCTGGCGAAGGCTGCAGAGGCGGCGGGCCAAGCTAGACCGGCCAGTGTCCATGCTGCTGCTGGGTTCAGTCTTGGCTCGTTTGTTCTGTCACGGAACAGGTAGTGAAGAGAACCCAAATGCAGGCAGTAATTCGGGGTAACAGATTTTAATAAAGTAAAAAGAAAAACAAAAACCCACAAGGGGGTAAAATACAGGGGATAACAAAGACAGCAACCAAAGGATGAAAAACTCACGGCGGGTAACCAAAAGGACGCTAACGCTGGGACACAGCGTAGGGACAAATCCTCAGAGCAGTTACACAGAGCACAGTTACCGACAAGTATGACAACAAACGAGCACAGGACAGAGAATACAAGGGATTTAAATAGGGAGACGAACAAAGGATATAACGATGGGCAGGTGTGGGTAATGAGACACAGGAGGAAAGCTATACTAGAAACGAGAGGGGCGGGGCCAAATGACGAGACAGGAGAGAACGCATATTATGTCCTGATTGACAATAATATGTTTCTCTCCACATAAAACACGTGGATCCGTCATGACTCTGCCTCTAGACCAGAAAACCAAGACAAGAGAAGGCAGAATCATGACATCACTTCCTGCCACTACTATATAATGAATGCATCAGAGGTACATGCAAATATATCAGCCAAATAAAGACATCTAAAAATGATCTAATATCAAACAGTCAATAGCCCAACAAATACATCAGTTAACTGTATGTCTAGACATAACTTTTCAAAGCTCTGGCTACTGCGAAAAACAATTTTGGATGCAATGGGTCAGGATTCTTTGACACAACAATGCATGTTTGAATGCGATGGCAAGGGCCAATCACCTTTAGTTGATTAATGTCATTCATTAGGTGGGTGTCTTGATCACCTCGGAGAACACCGAGCCTCTCCATCACATGCAAATCAATGCACGGAGCGACTAATGACCAACTTAAGTACTGTACCTCTCCGGCTCTTTAAACACGAAAAAAGTCTCTAATAAACAAAGATGTAGATGCATTTAGATACATTTGCAGAGTCTCTCTGTGTGCAACCGTGACTTCTCTACTTTTTTCTGAGCGTTTAAGGAATCCGCAGAGCTGAAATATTCCTATTGGCGTTTAATAACGGCATATGGATTGATAGATAAATTATGTATTTGTTCTGCATGGACACGTATCGATCTCTCCCCGTGTTCGTGCGTTTTCTCCAGGTGATTTGTCACACAGCAGTGTGTTTGTGTCTTCAGTGAGAGCTAATGTGGTTTGGGTGGGGAGGAATGCATTCAGGTCCGACACAATCGACTTTTGTCGCAAGACAATGGAGTGAGAGAGAAAGCGTGAGAGAGAGCCGAATAAATAGCTGGAGGGTAAATACGCGTGTCTGCTGGCGAATAAATGATATTTACAATATGTATGCAATCAATAATTCATAAATGACAGGTTGAATTATAAGTGGCATTTATTCGCTCTTAACGCTTGTCTGCTACCTTTCAGCAGTTGTAAATAACAAGAAAATGTTATTTACAATAAAGTTATTTACTAACAGATAGAGGCATTTATTTGGATCTGTGGGATTTCTGGTCTGTGCACTGGACAACGTCTTTATGTTTTTGGTCAACAATGTGGGCAGATTTTACAGAACTAGTAAATGCATTTGCATTTGGAGCACACAAAATATTTTCATTTCTTTTTACACTAACAAATAGAGTCGAGTTTTTAGATGCTTTCACACTAAAGCAATGTTTTAAAGGTCCAGTGTATGAAATTTAGGGGAATATTGCGGAATTGCAACGAACAGCTTACTCCACCCCTCCATTACAAAGCACTACGGTGGCTGACAAAGAGATGTTGTCACGTTTTCGCTTCTTTGCTGAAGGGGATAACGTATTTATGAAATGGAACCGTAGAAACAAAATGGCGAATTCCATGTAAGGGGAACTGGGATATTGCATTCCTCTCAATAAATCCTCCAAAAAATGACACACTAAACCTCAATGATAGATAGGCGTAGTTGGAGAAGTATCGTTTTCCTGAGACTTCCTTGACATTACCCCCCAAGTTTTGCTACATGCTTCCTTCAGATGAAGCATTCCCATTAATTCTGATTGAAATGTATCGCCAACATTCACCGGTTAACCCAAAGTAAACCATTTGGCTTTGTCATCGTTCAGTCATTTCTCACCCCTGTTATGCCAAATTCCATCAGAAGTGGTGGGGGTTGAAACATAACGTCCCTTTCTCGTTTGCATCGCTTTGGATAGATACTGTAGCCAGCAGCTGCAGAGGAATGATAGCACGGTAGCCGTTGCAGCCGAGTGCAATAATCTCAGCCCTGGCTGTTCCACAGAAAGAGAGCTGTCCTCTAACTGCGGGGTTCTGCCACACCTCGAGTATCATCCAGAACAGCTGTTTTCAGAGGCCTAGCTTGCTAGCTAATGGGATGTACAGTAGGTTGGGTACCTGATGATGTTGATGATGTCATTGATCTTGGTTACGTGATAGTTTGAAATAAACAGCTTTGCTGGTGCTAAAATGAGGCATTGGTTGTTATTATCGGGATACATTTAAATAATTGTTTATCACACCATATCAAATTTGGTATGTCAACTCGTGATTGTTTCATTGCCAATGTTTGTTGAGCGTCAGAAAGATTTCATTGTTGTCTGCTCCTTACAGCTGGTACTGTTTATCTTTAGACACTTTCTAAGAAGCGTTTTTCTTCTGATTGTTGGCTTTAATGTATTCGTGTTATGGAGGACGTCACAAACGCTGAAAATGAAGTCCATCTCAGAGGGCTCTGCTGTTTCAAAACAAACATGTGTGCAATTAGTTTACAGTCTCAACTGAATAAAACATCTCCACGACGTTCCCTCGCTTTATCCCAAACGCACAAATTCAAAGCCTGTCATAATTTTGACCAAACCCGCTCCCTCGAGTCTCCCAACTTTGTTTTCACGTTTTATGATTTCGTTTTGTTGTATACCGTCGCATCTCTTTCTTTGAATATGTAATTGCATTACACCGCTTACGCCACTTTGTTCAGTTGTTTATGTTTTTCTTTTTTGAGTCGAGCTTCATGTGGCATTGACAGCTCGACTCGGCGGCATGGTTTCATCAGATTAAATAAACATTACAAAATTGTGGAACAGATGATAATCCCCCTGAGGATAGGAGGGGGGATAAAACAATCAAAGCCGACTCGGTAGGGAACTGACCCCGAGCACTCCCATATCAAGGCCGCTGCCCTGAAGGCACTATGATTTTATATCAAAAGGTTCGAATGAAGAATCACTCACCCCGAAGCCTCAAAGGCCGCTAAATAAGAACGTTTGTGCAATATTGATAACCATTTATTTGATATAGCCACTCTATCATTTTCTAACTTTGATGTCGGAGAGAGTTAGAGCAACTGATGAGGTGAGACAACAGATGACTTTTTTTGTTAATGGATGAATGTGAAAGCATCTTGACGGCTTACGTCGCCCTGATGGCTCTTTGTGGTCTTCACTGTCTGCGTAGAGCAAAATGGGGGTCAGGGGAGAAATAGGCCCTATTAATATTTCAGGATGAAAGAGCATCATTCCAGTCTATTTCAGCAAGTAGCCACGAGTAGCCTACTTCCATCGGCTCTGAGCCCATTAATCAATTAGTGAGGGTTTTTCAGGGGTATTATATTCAATCTATAGGGAACATATCTCATCTGTGCTTTAGTGTCTTAATAACCACATGACTGTAGCTAAAAGAAGCAGTGACAGTAAGTGGCACTTTTGAACATGGGAAATGCGGCATTACTGTCAATTATTATGAAACGCTCTAATGTTTTATGAGGATTCAAATCGATGCTATGGAACTCAAACAGCTGATGTCATGAATTCTTAATGCAAATGCTGCCAGAGACTGTGATTTTAGGAAAGTCATAAAGTAATCATAATGTAATGGTCAACTCTGAAACTTATTTTGGATGTGATGTGAGATTTAATAAATATAAACACACCTGTGACTGTACATTCAAATTATTATTACAATTATTACATTAAGTTCCCTGGCAACCGTTGACTGGTATTTTAATCACCGTTATTAATAACCAAAATATTTTTTATAAACATTAAATGTGCCCCAAATAGTGAACCTGATGTGCACTTGCGTCTTTTAACTTGGCAGTAATGTGCCTGTGACCATGTACACAAAACTGTAGGGTGTATATACAGTATAGCGGATACATTCTGTATATATGTTATATATATATATATATATATATATATCAATACTGTGTGTGAAGAGTTAGGTTCCAAAGTGAGATAACTCAGATAAATCATGTTTTTATTGTGTTTTATTGCGCTAGTTTGATTGATAATAATTGGAAAGTACAATACAAAAGTAAATGATTTATCTAATTTTGGATCCCAACTTTTCATGTACCAGATATATATATACTGTAGATACATATTGTTTTTGGAAAACGATTAAGATTTTTAACATAAAAGCAACAAGGTCCCTGCATTTTATTTTCTGTACTATGGATGAAGTGATTTTAGTTTACTAAAGTTTGAACATGTTTCTGTTGATTGAAATCTAATAAAATTTTGGCCTACAAATGTTTGAAAAAAAAATGAAAAAATGGCTGAGAAATAAATGGAAATAGGTTTATAATAATAAAAAGAAAACAAAAGCGTATATAGCAACATAAAAAAATAATTATAAAATTACCACAAATTAGCTTAGAAACTAAAATACACATAAAAATCGCAAATATTAAATATTAATAAAACATAAAACAAACTGAAAAATAATAAAAAATGATACCAAAATATATTAACTCTGCTTCAAACTACTTCTAAAATAATAATAAAACGTCAGAGGTCAACTTAATTTCTATGAAGTAGTAGCTGAACTGAACTTTATATATGCTTATTTTTTCATGTTTAATCATCCACCTTACAAAGAGACAAACACCGGGGTAACAAGATACCTGGGCACCATTTGGGGTCCATAAAAAACACTACAAAGACCATAAACTAGAGTCAATACAGACAGATGACAGCTGAGATCAAGAACAAATGTGATATAAACAGGGCCCTAAAAAAATGAACCAGCAACAAAGGGATGCGAAACTAGTTAAGAGTAAAGAACATCTCTCAGTCATTGTTACTAAGAGACAAGTCATTGTAAGCTTTAATAGAAAATATATGCAGGGTTTAAAAAAAGGTATGACATTAATCGTATCATTTTGGAAAATAACAAGTCCATGTACAGCACTTAAAAGCCTCTAGCAAAGTCACAAACACACTCTTTAAAGCGCTTTGTGAGAAAGCATCGTACTAATCTCTCATCTCGCCGAATTAAGCACAGATCTTAATAAGACAATGCTTTAAAAAGCTATTTAAAGTTACCTTAGTAAACATGTTTCTGAACTGCTGTAAGCTGAAATGTGCAGCTATATAGTGAATGTATGAAAAGGATTAAACATATTTCTGACAGGTCATATACTCGAGTCATCAAAGTCTAGAGAGAAAAAACAATTAAAAGAGCAATTATTTGGTAGCATTGAAAAATAAATATTCATACTTCTTTTAACACACTTTTCTGCTAATTTTCCAATACACACCGAAACTTGAATTGACGGATGACAGAAGCGCAAAACATATTGATATAGTTCAAACAGATGAAGAAAACCACATGACACGTTTACAATTAAAAAACAAATACAGGTTGATTTTTGTCATCTTTTTGGATTCAGTTTTGTACCTGTACATTTATTAGCCAGTTGTTATTTTTCCTGTTGTTGAGCAATAGAGTTATGGGCCCAAAAAAGTCAACGTTGCAAAATAAAAAAATAAATAGGCAACACTTTACGACAAGATCTTAACATAAATTAATGCATTGGCTAACACGAAACAATCATTCGTGACATTTTAATGTAGTTAACTATTGTTAATGAATGGAACTTAATTGTAAAGAGTTAGTAAAAATACTAGTTTATTTATAATATAAATGTCGCGGTTAAAACCACATGTATGATTGTATCATTGGAATACGTCATAATATGGCTTTGACAAAAACTTTTCAATGTCGCAAGAGCAATGTGACAGAAAAGTCGTTCCAGCGCAGTTTCCCGCATGAGGCTCTTACAAATCGATTTAAATGAGTGAGAATGATGCAGCAGATGTGCGTAAAGCACTTTCATGGAAGAAATAAAATAAATAGCACGAGTGCAAGAGAAAGTGAGAGCGGGAGCCAATAGCAGAGCGAGAAATTGCTTTACTTTTGACAGCAACACTTTCGCTCAAAAGGTCTTTGGGGTTTTTACTGTTGTCATTGCATTGAAGCCTGAAATTCAATTTCGTTTCAAATTCAACACAGGAAATATTTGGTTGGACACACCAATCATTTAACAATCAGTATAGTCAGAAGAGATGTCGGAGGGTGTGTTCCTGTGCGTGTGGCACAGGCTGTGGCCCGTGACTGCGTCTATCTCAGAAAGCATGAAATTATTCAATCACTACAATGCTTTCAAATCTTCCACCTGCTTTGTGTAAATGATATCGGAGAAACCTTTTGCTTACATTATAAGCAATGCACCTTCAATTCAATCGACACTCGGTGTTGCAGATTCTATAAGAACATTCTTGAACAAATGTTTTTAACTAATGTCGTACATGCTGGGTCAAAGAAACAAGGCTGGATGAAACTAACTGTTGATTCAAAATAAATGCTGTTAGGGAATACCGGGGCTAGTTGTCCCTAAAGTATTGGGGTACACTCTTCAGAAAAATGCTTCTAAATTGCACCCAAAACTGGTCTTTTGGCTTGTTACAATAGCAGAACTTTTTTGGTGCTATATAGAACCCTTTTTTTAAGGTTCCATTAAGAACCTTACCCTGAAAAGTACTATATAGAACCTCAGCGGTGCTATAAAGAACCATTTTATTATAAGAAGTCAGAAGTATAAAAATATAAAAACTAAAAACGTAAATGTAAATAATACTTTTATTTCCCACTGCTCAGAACATTAAACGTATAACGCATTGTTAACGTTGTGTTTCTTTCACAATTTTCCATTTACAGCTTTCAGAAAAAACTAATTTGCTCTAAACAAAGACATAAATCAGTTTTAGCACATTTGAGCTCAAAAGCAGTGGAAATGTAAGACAATAACTGTATAGGTTATATATAAATTAGAACTAAACAAAAATATAAAAATACATTACAATTTGAAGTTAACCAAGCTACAAGTTTATTGTTAAAAAAAATCCAAACAAGCAGGCAGGCTGTGGTCATCATCATTGAGTATTAGGCCAAACCAGAGCCTTGTCTTTTAGTCAGGTGTTTCCAGGAGCCGAAGATGAGACATAGAGACAAAACAATTTTGACCTGACAGAAGTTTGGTTGAGCTGACTCCTACTGCATAAACATGGTAATAAAGATAATGTACGTCCAAAGAGTTATTCATACATTTTGTTGACTGACTTGTGAATGTCACTGAATTTGCAGAAAAAAATACATTTGAGAACAGTTTAGTTGATCTTTGCTTTTGTTTTCTCAGAATAAAGAGGTTTCATGTGACTAAAATGGTAGAGCATTGTGTCACCAGTGCAAACATGGTTTAATCCCAGAGGACACTACATTCAAATCTACATCTTGAATGCACTCCAAGTCACTTTGGATAAGTGTCTGCCAAACACATAAATGTTAATGTGCTGTTCTATAGGAGGTGTATTAAAAATGATAACATCATTTTAACTGAAGGCACAGAATGAAAGAAATATATACCCATACACATCTAAAAACGTATGCCTTGTTCTAGTGCCCAATTACTACCTAGTGAAAGCTATGTAAATGAAACTTGTCTTTTTAAGCCTCAGCAGGGAGTAATAATCCTTTGACAGATTCCACAAATTAAAAATAATATGAGACACGGAGCATATTTCACAAGCTTTACTTCGTCATATCTCGTCTGTCTGGCTTCATTCTGCTATTATTTTAATCCCGGCAGATTTTGTTATCCCTATTCATCTAACATCATTAAGATACATTTCAGTATCAACTCGAAGGCTTTGCATTTATTAACCAGAGCAGTAGGAAGATTCTGTGGGAGCTCATTAATGTTCATAGGTATTTCTACGGCTCTGTATATTAGTTCACACGGATAATTCGGTTTATATGTTCGGATGGACTTGAACATTGACAGAGACATGGAAACTTAAACAATTTAAACAATTCCAGTTCTGACCGATATTTACTGCAGATAACATAGACACATACGTATATATTTCGATTTGTTGCATTTTAAATTCTGTGTTTTCATGTTCTTTCATATCTCACACTCATGCTATCCCGGATATATCTGACTTCCTTTCTTTAGATAAACACAACGTTTTTCTAATCAAATATCTGTCACTTCATACT
This sequence comes from Barbatula barbatula, assembly GCF_947034865.1. Classification (NCBI taxonomy): domain Eukaryota; kingdom Metazoa; phylum Chordata; class Actinopteri; order Cypriniformes; family Nemacheilidae; genus Barbatula; species Barbatula barbatula. Next base: position 4,035,569 of record NC_136770.1, on the reverse strand, counting down.
GTATCCCAGAATGTTGAAGCTCCAGATAGCAAAAAACACGGACAATGCACGGACAAAATAACAGACCATTCCAAATTTTTATTTAATCAGCATTTCTAGATGTATCTTGGCCATTCTAGTCCAGTATCTGTTGAATTTCAACAAAATCAAACCTCAGGAGTGACAAGGTCGTCCAGCAGTAACGTGAAAGACAGACATCATGACAAGACACATGAAAACTGTGAAAAAATCCAGGCTATCATTGAAAAACATATGTATATATGAACTTTTCCTAAATACACATCCAAATATAACTGCTGTATTACTTCAAAGTGAATGTGAAATTGTTTTCTTTGCAGTATTTGAGGTCTGAAAAAATACAGGGCATCTTTTCTGTTATTTTGACCAGTTTCTCCAGCTTTCATTTTCTGCAAATACATTCAAAAAGAAAGTCACTGTTTGAAATTTGGGAGAAATATTGTTAGTAGTTCACAGAATGAAACGGAATCCTTATCTGAATAAATACCTAGGAATAGTAAATTCGGAAAAATATAAAAATGATGTATGTTGAGGAAATGAATTCATCAAGTTACGAAAAAGAATGATAATTTCTTTGACGTGATTATTATTACACATTATTAAATTATAGCAGGTTCTGATGGAAAGTAAAACAAATCCTCAACATGCACACGAACAATAGGTGAATGAAATTCTAAATCATTTTCTCCAAAGTCATACCTAAATCTAAGCAAGCAGTTTCACAGCTTAAATGAACCACTGTCGCGTCTAAAGGAGGTTATTTTGCAAATGACGTTCTGTTTATGATCTGATAAATTGAAAATTATCCCCTTGAATAAACATCTACGTTACTTTCATTAAAGTGAAATGGTGCATCTGTGTTGATCATTGTAAGATCGTTACATTGATTTGTCTCAATGCAGGTAAATGTGTTGTTTAACTCCTCGGGGAACGGCCACCGTCATTTGCCATGTAATAACTCAAACAGACTCTCACACTCAAGGTCATGAACTAGATTAATATCAACATGACACATTTGGTCTTATAACACACGTTCTACAGAGCATTCAGTAAGGTAGCAATGTGTCTTAAAGTTAAAGTACATTTAATTCTCATTAACTATTCTGCCAGTGAACAAGCTCACACTTGTCATATTTTACGGTTGACAACACCACAAAAACAAATCAGTTTAGAAGCTTGTTATGATGGTGAATGATCATGTAAAGTCACATGGCCATTATCCCAAGATAACCTGATGGGGTGATCAAATCTTCAGGGATGGTTTAGCGGTTCATTACACCAAAAGGCCACAATGGAGTGGTGCAGGTCTGATGTATTTATCCAACCTGAAAGTTATCTCCGCACTGGTGACCGAAAGCCTTTGCATTTTTCCCATAGTCTTTTGGAAGATGGCAAAAATTAAGCTCTGTGATTAACAAAGGTTTATGAAACACGTTTATGATACACAGTATTTGCTATTTTTAATACTTAAAATCAATCGCAGAAGTAAAAAGGTAACATGAGGCATTTTTTGAGATTTGGGCCCATGATACATACATTAAGTGTAGGATTTTTCTTTCCGTTATGACGTTTGATGTCCACCTGCAAAAAAAGTTTTGGCAACTTGTTAGAAACTTGTCATGAATATTTTTTAACCGCAGATCTTGTTTGAGGCATGTAACCAAAAACCCATTCAAAAAACCCTTTGACTTTGGGGCGATGGTAAATGCCAACTCGCTTCTAGGGTATGCATACACAAATACGTCATCTCTGGGGTACTCCATATGGTGTGTTTAGGGATCCAATTCATTTTTGAGTGTTTGTCTCAAGAACTTTGTGATAGATTTGATTAGTTGAATAGTGGCAGAGTGCACAGATGAATATAAAGGGTGACCTACAGTGATGAATTATTAAACAAATAAGACATGAAGGCAAAACATGACGCAAAATCCCTCGAGGGGGAAAACAAGAATAAATTGAAAAAACAACTATCCAAACTTGACTTCAATAAACTTAACTTAGGCAGACCAGGGAAACAGAGATAGGGACGAGGTAGACAAACGATCCAGCACAGGACAGCAAACACTACAAGGGGGCGGGGCTAAGATGCAAAACAGGAGAGCACATGGCACAAATAATACAAAAATGGCCATGTGCTTCCAAACACAAACACAAGACTGTCGTAATACTGTCACTCCAAAACTAGAAACACAACCACAAGAAGGGCAGGATCATAACACACTGTTTATTTAGATAGTTCCTACTTTTACTGTAGAATAATAGTGTTCCAAAACTTTGGAGTGGGACTATTGTAAACTGTGGGAATTATGTTGCGCCTCTAAAATAAATCAAAACTGTTATATTTAAGCATCTTGCCATTCTTTGACTAGAATTTGCTAAATTGTTCTTGACATTTGATCATTCAACTTCTTGAGTTCTCACCCTGGAAGGCTTTTTTTAAAGTATAGACAGGACTCTTATTGGCTGCTTTTTCTTCATTAGTTGGTCCACCTCGTCCATTTAAAAACATACTCAAATGTTTAGAGAGACTACAGTTGCAGGCCTGAGAGAGAAAGATGAGGATTTGAGCCAGACTGCGGCTGCACAGAGGGGTCTCAGGGATGGGCCCTTTATAAAAGCCTTTGAAGGATGAATCCGAGTGATTTCTGGGGACCAAGGTTGGCACCTCCAGGGTAAAAGAGGTACCAGAGCACTGTCACCTTGTAATCCGTTTCATATCTCTTCTCAGTTGTACTGCGAGTGCACTACACAGGCTTGTCTCTCTCTCAAGGTCTCGGAGCCGTTTCGTAAGCCCTGATCTTGGCGTGCCGGCTCTCTCGCTCTCTCTGTACCTCTCTCCTTTGTCTTTTACCTTCCGCTGAGAAAAGAAGAAAAGCTACGCTCTAAAAGAAAGCATCTGTCCTGTGTCATCAAAAATGAGCAGGGGATCAAAATCACAAAGACGCCTGGCGGAAAAAAAGACAAAGGCTGTAATTTTAAGGCATTCGCAATGAGTTGCTTAAAAAGAAAGCATTATCTTGTCAAACAGAGCATCGCAAGATATCATTCAAACGTCTGAGGGGATGCGTGAATATAAAAGAAGATAAATACGTCAGTGGATACAGGCATATTATGAACAGCAGTCAGAAAATAGCTTGGTTTTTTAAGAAGAAAAACAATTGGCTTACGAATAAAAATGAGAGGGGCCTCCGGCGCACACACTGCGGTTTCTATCAGCCCTGAGTTTCCTGTCTGTATTGATCTGTTTGGTCAGCTGATTGGTGCTCTGTGACCAGTGAGTGATTGTAGCGTTCCCGGCCTCTGACCTCTACAGTCCCATGTCGATTATCCGCTGCACTAGCTATTATTTTCAAGCTGCCTTCTTTGGTCAATATGAGATGATGTTGACACGTCATAAAGACAAACACAATCCATTCATAGGTCTTAATAAATGAAGTGGTAGCACAATGGGAGCACACACACATTTAAGACACACGCTGTTATTTACCATATTAAAGTGATAGTTCACCCGAAATTGAAAATCATTTCATCAGAACACAAAAGAAGATATTTTGAAGAAAGTTGGACATGATAGAGCTTTAAAAATCACAAGTGTTTTATAACTGGTGTGAACAGTGACGGCACCTATTGACTTGAATTGGATTCGCGTTTATACAATAGAAGTGAATGGGGGCAGGCGCTGTTCGGTTACCAACTTTCATCAAAATATCTTCTTTGTGTTCTGCTGAAGAAAGAGAGTCATACAGGTTTGAAATGACATGAGGTGAACCATCACTTTAATGTATGGGCAGAATCTAAATCTATGACTTCCTTTGACGCCCACGGATTGGTAAATTCATAATGTGATTGTATTGGAATTTCTTTTTAAATGACATGAATTGTTTATAATTATTCATCTTTCCTTAATAAATTAGATTAAATGTTTAACCGCATGACATTACAATTTCATTCTGATCTGTGATTTGTAAACGCTGATTGGAAGCTATCGTGACAGCGCACGCACACACAAATCATACATTTTACACCTTTACCTTGATGTTTTATTCTGGTGTATATTATGACGATGAACATTTCTTTCTTTTATTTGGATTTCATATACAGTATAAATAAATTCGCCATTAAAAAGATCTGATGTCAACACTGATAACGTGTGCATAATCTCCACTTTCAGGTACATTTTATCATTATTCACACATGCATTTTCTGGGATCGAAGCCATGACCCTCAGTCCAATTGCATTCAGACTAATGCGCCTCCATTTTTATTTTGGAAGGCAGAGCCTTCTGACCCTGTTTTACCATGTGACCCTCCTTTATATTTTATCATTCAACTCATATCCTTATTTACAGTCAGTCACTCTTGGTGCATCTTAACATCAGCACAGAAGGTGAATTTCTTTATTGTATTTATTTAAGCAAATAAACAAAGGCCGTCAATAGTACCACTGACACTTTGCTCTATGCATATTTATCTGGCAAGTATTTGTGCTGGATAAGTCTTGCGATTTGCTTGTGTTATTGTAAACGAGTCTGTGCATTTCTGAAAGAGAGCGTTCGCAGTCAAAGGTCTGAGGCTCAACTTCACTTCATTAATGCAAAACACTCACTGCGATATGAAAGAGGATTTACACACAGTCGACCCAAACCAAAACAACAAGAGCGAACTGCTTTTTTCTCTTAGAATGGGCTGGTTTGATGCTCCTATAAAGAGGGAATAAGTCTGCATGGAAGTGGGGGTGAGGAGTTCTCAATGAGTTAACAGGGATCATGTACACATTTTGATCCACTGTAAAAGGAAAACTCAGTCTTGGGAGAGACGTGCCTTTTGATTTTGCTGTTGACAATCAGAGATTGATTGTGTTTTGATTCCATCCCCCTAAAAACAAATTAAATAAACAATTGTCTTCTCAGATATTATGCCCATTATTTAAATACAGACACTCAATCATTAGCTAGATTATAAACCCTTTATAGTTTAATTGCAATTTGGTTGGTTAAGGAATGCGAAGAATATCCGTTTGGTTGTTGTCATTGTTTGTAATCAATTTTTTGATTAAGTTTTAATGATATCTGAAATCAGTGTGTTTTCTTATTGTCTCATTGTGTGTTTGTTTATTTTGAAGACTCCGCTTGTAAAATTACTATTTAAATAATGGGAAAGCGACGATAGCTGTTAAACCATTGACACTGAATGTGTCTCATGGTAGGGTTATATTTAACACTATTTCTCTATGGCTATTAAACAATGCATGTCAAGATACAGTTCATTTAACGCAAGATGACCTTGTGTGACAACATGCCTCCAAGGCAGGATATGTTGTCACACTATACTGAGTAAGTTATACGTTATTCGATTTTAAATGGCTTTTAAAGTAGTAACGTTTATTACCACTAAATAAAATACACATTTGTGAAAATGAATCTGTTACCGGATCGTCCTCAAAGCTACTGAGATGAAGCCCATCTGTCAACTTTCCGGTGTGACAATTAGCCCCAGTGTCATTTACATGGTGTGTGCAATGAGGCCTTCGATAAAAACATAATCAATAGATGTGGTACCACTTTAGGATAGGGACCAATTCTAACCAATAACTATGCTTATTGGCATGCCTCTTGGCTGTTTATAAGTTGGTATAAAGCACATATTCTGGATGACCATATTCTACATCCCTCATCCTACCCAAAACCTAAACCTTAAAATGAAGTGTGAACAAAATAAATTGTTTAGTTAAGCTTTGGTTGTGCATCATAACTGCGCTTTGGTTCAGAAAGAGCACAGAAGAACTTCTGAAGCATTTCAGCACCTTGGACAGCAGCCACACAGTCATTCAAATGGAGCTCAGCAGTATTGATGAACCCAGAACAGTGACCTGACCACAGTTGTGTTTCCTTCACAGTTCAGACGCAATGAGCTTTCCTCTACACAAAGTCTTTGACGAGGAACTTTTTGAAATGTAGAAGTCAAGACATGAAGGCTCTAACTTGTAAGATGTTATAAATGCCGAATGCAGTGCACTTGCCCATGACTACAGTATGACCCGCTTCATGTCCTGATCTCAATCTCTGATAGTTAGTGGAAATTGTTCAGTAGTTCATTAACTTGCATCCAATGGCAACCAGTAACAACCTTTTTACTATTCAGGCCTTGACCAACTAAAGGCTATTTTGTGTTTACCATTGGCTTTCTTCAAAGACCTGAAAAAAAGCTGTTGCCCTATTGAAAAGCTATATACGAGTGTTACAAAGAGTATTTTCTGAAAGACACAATATCTCCTATTATGTTTGTATGCCATTTGAATTATTTCCCATTTCCCTGGTTGTTCTGATTTTATCAAAGGGGTACTTGGCCTGAAAATTTAAGAACCACTGAAATACATCATCAATAGGCTGAGCACTTTACAAACTCTCAATTTAGCTCAAAGTGTTGGCTTGTATGTTTCCTAGGTAAAAAACAAATACATGCACTTCAGACACACAGACAACCGCTTTACCATGTAATATTAATGTCCGACATGGCTGATTTGGTGTCGGATGTTATCGTGAAATGCTTTAATCTTCTCCACAATAGCAGTTAGATTTAAATGCTGCTAATTTTCAAACGTGATAAAAAAATGTGCAGATAAATAATGTATTACAAACACCCCTGCGCCTCTGAACTGCCGTTGAATGTTAGACCCACGGGTGTGTTTTTATTTATTTAGGCACTTTGGTCTCGCACACCTTCAAAGAGCCGAGCGCTTGTTTGCCTTTCATTAGTGTGGAGGCACAGCCGGCGCTCCAAATGTGAGGCAGAAACTCAATATTCTTCTCACCTAAGAATGACACAAAAGTCTATCGGTTTTACTCGGAAACGAGGCAAAATTCTGCTCAAGCACGAGATCATATAGGCTGTTTCTCTTCGCTCAAGCATAGGCCTCAGCGGTTTCCAGACTTCCCACTTGTGTTCGAGTCCCAGATGAATACTTCCTCCATAGTCGGGTTAATAAGGTTATAATCTCGCCATTAAAGCACACCATTTTAGTCTCCTCCTGCCTCCCATGGTGATCTCCGCATGGTAATCCAGTTAAAATTAAGCTCAATTACGTCAAACCATAAACATCGTATGGAAACGACCCTCCTCTTTCCAGACAAAAATAGACAGGCTCGCTGGGGCTGATGGAACTTAACTTCAAAGTTTGGTTGAAGAGAAATAGCAATATGCCTACATCGAACCACTTCATTCACAAAATGCAAGTAATCTAGTCTAAACAAGTACGTCCACATTTATTCAAATGTACATGCGCAAGAATGAAGAATGAAATGGTACAATACAAATAGCTTGATGATATCACCTTGAAGAGTCTAAACGTCTCATTTGTATTATGGTAATTTTGTCATTATTTGTTAAAGTGTCTACCAATTTATTTTAAGAAACCCCAGCTGAGAGATTATTCACAATGTTAAATCAGACCATTGGCTGACTCCGGCTGTTAAAATATGCATTCGTACGTTCATGCCTCGTGGCCATGAGACTAGCTCAAAATTTTGGAACGTGGACTCTGTCTGACTATTTATTTCCCTGTTCCCAAAACGCTCATTTACAGTGAAGAGGTCTATGTAACGGTGGATGTAACTCACAATGCTTAATAAAAGTACCGGAAGGGGGGAAATTCTAACAATCTTCAATTGTTCTAATTGGCATCATTAATTTTCTCTATGTGCCTCAAGATAATTACGTGACATTATTGTCATGTATAATGTATGAGCAATTTTCACCCCACATTCTGGTGTGTGTGCATGCGTGTGTTCAATTTTAAGATTAATCTCGAAAACAGCATGAGTTAAAATGTAATTTGAGTGTGCTTGGATTGAGTATGGTAGAGGATCGTGTTTGTTCAGTTTAAAATACATTCACATTGTCTCAGCATACAAACGAGTGTTGAGTTCTGAGGTTTATGATAAATGAATATGGTGATATTGTTTCCAATAGTCTTACTTACTTCGTGGCTTTATAGCATGGCTATTGATTTTCAGTAATATATGTTGGTTTTTACACCCAGTCACTTCGCCTTGTGAAACAATATATTGATTCAAGACTGACTTCAACCGTATTGCTCTAGCTCAACTGGTAAAGCATTACGTTGGCAGCACAAATGTTGTCAATTCAATTACAACCTTTTTAAAAACACACACTAATAAAATGTATGGCTGAATGCTACCCAATGCAAAAATGTATATGCTCATGTCGAACATTTACAGTACTCTGTTAAGTGCAATTATTGAAACAGGCCTGCAAGGAATTGTATATTTTCTTTGCAGTTATTGTAAAATCGAAAATAAGCTTTACTAGCTCTGATCATAAGCCCAATAGGATGGACAGACTGTTTTGTTGGTCGTGTAGCGTTCCTCTATCATAAATACTATTTGATCTTGGTGAGTGAACAAATCCAATGTCAGAGCAATGAGCAATGAATATTTTTAAATGTCAAAAAAAAAAAACATTAAAGCAAGATCAGAGTTTGATGCAGTTGTTTCTGCATCAGATCAGGCCACTGGAGAGTTAGTAATGCGTTGCCAGGCTTTACTAATAACATAAAGTCTGGTACCCATTACTGCCAGAGTTTTTCTTTGGTGGGTTGGGGGATTAAAATGACATCATTTGTATTTTATAAACCAATCTGTGAAATGCCCTATGGAGGACCTCAGTTGACCAAGACCATGTTTTTTATGGGTGAGCCCCTATCTCCTTTGAGCCACATGAGGAGGCTATAACATATACATTTACATTTAGTCATTTAGCGGACGCTTTTATCCAAAGTGACTTACAAAGAGTTTGGAGAGCAATAAATGATATAAAAGAGCGATAGTACAATAGGTGCTAATACAAAGTTACAAGTTTCAATAAAAGCAAGACCACTACCTGTTGAGAGAAGAGGGTTAGTGTAGGTTTTGTTTTCTCATTTGTCTGTCAAGTATTCAAAGCTGGACCTTTGAAGACAACTGATATAGAAAATCAATCATCATAGTGCAAAGACTACTGATAACCTGGCGCGATATATTAGCTTGAAGTATTTAGGGCATAGCTGAAAATCCCGCTCTAATGTGAAGCTGTGTTAAAAAACACACGTTGCAATGGTCCAGCTTTTTTAGCCATCGCATTTTCTATAATCAATGTTCATAGCTCCCAGTCCTTTGGCCAAACACACAGACCGTATTCATATTTCATAATTGACAAAATTGGATACATGATTGCCAAGCAGTAGCAATTCCGAAATCCATTGTCAGAAGGAAATAACAGATCTAGCCGAAGAAAAGAACTTAGGGTTTAGGAAATTAAAAGATGATATACCATGTATGATGCCAAATTGACAGCATATATTCTGTCAGGATGAAAATACATGAACATGTAAATTTTTATATTATTATCTGTACAATGAGTGTGACAAAAACCACATATAAAAGGAGGCTAGTTTTGGGTCCTTTGCGCACCATCTAAAAAAAAGTGAAGACCAACAAACCACATTGGGCTAGTTTATTTATTCATGTATTTACTTTCAGCAGGGAACCTTTGAAAGAATTTCTGATTTGCTTTACGGTTCATCCGAGGTGTTCGCGGAAAATGTGCGTGTAATCAAAATGAAAAAGCTGGCTCGGCTACGGACTTATAAGCCGATCGCTTATAACCAGGAAAATCGAGTGCTCGAGGAAGAAATTGCTCGCATTTACCTTGCAATGCCAAGATGATGTCTTGTAAGAAAACAGTTGGCAGTGTTGTGAAGACTACAAATGATGATGCCTGTGACATCAGTAAGAGATGTTGACTCAGTAAAGCAGTTTGTGTGTCTGTTTGTGTGGAGGGGTGTAGGTAACCGGTTGGACGTGAAGGTGTCTTGTTCCCAGCGTCGTGCGTGTCGCGAGCGTGTTCCTCCCTGTTCCATATGTAAAAGCTGACCTCTATTAGCCCCCTGCCCACTTAGGTGCTGTAAACCTGATTGAGTTTGTCGACTGAGGCCAGAGTATTAATTTGAGGAAAACACACACACACACACACACACACACACACACACACACAGACACACAAACGCAACATCCACAGAGCATGAATTGTGTCTCATAATTCTCAAACTTCAAAGACGCCCTTGAATGCCACGCAAACAACAGTTCGATCGTGTTTTCGAATGCCTCTCCGTGCTTTTGACCAGTGTGAGAAAGATAAATACGGCAATCAGTCTCCACCTTCCATTCAGTGGCTTTGTTATCGACGTTACAGAACGACACTGCATTATTATTCTGTTCGTATTCTTTTCATTGATGATAAAAAAGGCACACATTCAGGAAGATAAGCATCGTGAAACAAGATAAACTATAACACGTCTTGCCTGGTTAGCTAAGCGCTAACGCATGCCATGATATCCAACATCAAGATGATGGCAAAACACCCTTGTAATCACATGGAAAGACTTCACCCTATTACCATCTAAAAAGCAAATGAAGGCTGTAATAAGGCTGAGCGGAGAGAGCCGACAGCAGCTAATTAGTTATAGACCAAAAATAGAGAGAGATCAAAGATACATTCATGCGTCCATCTTAGCTCGCTGCTTAGGCAAACCTAATGAACTACATTTAAAAAAGCATACACAGTCATCCGGGACATTCCTCGCTTTTCAACTCAAAAAAATCTTGAACGATTTTAAATATCAAATGTGGCTGTTACATTTTTATTTGCAATGAAAAGTGAAAATAAGTTCGAAGGTCATTTAAAAACATTCAGGAAACGACCGCTCGACAGTTTAGGGTCACATACTTATTTAATATTAGATTTCAGATTTTAGAACAATAACACATTTAATAAACCGTGAAATGACATGAATGTAATTGTGTATGAAACAAATCAATGTTGTTATATTTTAGCAGCTTCTTGCTGTCTTAATGTGCTTTTTAAAGAGCGTTGAAGGAGTTCATATCTATTATGCATAAATAGTACACGAAGAATAGCAACAATTGTCGATAAAAGCAACTTTTTACACTAGTGGCTGTCAGCAAATAGTTTAAGAACAGCCGATGATCAGGGCAGATACATCCTGTCTATAAAAAGTGAAATGAATTTGTATATAGAAAATGTTAAGAAACATCACCGGTTTAATGATCAATATTAACAGTCATTTTGAATTAATAACATTCAGAAAGTTAAGAAATATACATTTAATCTTCAGAATCGGTATTGGCAGATATAACTCTGAATAATCGGTATTGGTGGTGAAAATGTTGTATTGTGCACCTCTTCTAATAAAGGTCTATGTGCTGTCAATGGTAAATAACCAGATATTGTATTCAGGTCCACTGGATGTAAAAAGTACAATAAATCTGGGTCTTGAAACAAAACCAGCTGAAAGGCCTTGCTTTAGTAGACTTTAAAGTAAGATTAAAACATTATGAAGACCACAATGTTAAAATAACTCTTAATAAACTTGGCAGTAGGGCCTTTGGGTTTGGACCGCTGTTAGTTTGATATAAGATGGTATCATGGTCTTCTATTTGTATAAAACCCAAATAAGAAGCTAAATATTTGCTTTTCCCATGATGCCAGTGTTGAGTTGTATTTGCACTTTCAAGCTTTATTCAAAGGAAAATGGGTGTGTGATCTGATTTTGTGATGTACTTGACATATCCAAATGTTTTAATTTCATCAATACTACAATTATACATAAACAGAGCTTATATGAAAATTATATAAGCCTTTTTCAGGACTTTTCAGCATAGGTTGTCAAAATATTTACTTGCATATTTTCTTACTTGTTTGAAAAAACAGAAAATAATATATTTTAAAGAATGTAGGTAACTAAATACCATTGGACCCCATTGACTTCCGTTCCAAATCCACGGAAGTATGATATACAGTATTTAAATGGTGTTGAGTTAGTTTTATTTTACCTTTAAGGTTTTAAGGGCAGGAAAAGTGCGGTTTCCAAAAAGCCTGCTCATTCTCCTGCTGCATAAAACATGATTTATTTACTTAAGTTTTGTTTAAAGTCCACAAAAGAGAAAAATTTATATGTAAAGGTTTTTAAAGTTTGAAATTCATAAGCCTTCTTTCTTTATCCGAATGGAGAAGTTTAAAACAAATCTGCGATTGCAGCGTCTCTTTCCCATAGGCGGTTTTCGAGAAAACAAACGATCATTTGTCTAAAAGAACGCTCTCATTTTTAGGGCAGACTCTACTGTTTCAGAAGGATAAAGGTCCTTAATTCAGTCGGCTCATTAAAATTATATCCATCCTGTTGCGATAAGACTGCGCCGTAGACGCAAACAGCTTGGCTCGATTGCTGAGTTTGTATTCTCGCAAATGTGGAGTCATTACGCAGAGAGAGGGACTAAACTTAAAACAAATATTATCAGAGACGAGAAAATGAGGATCCTGCCAAAATGTCGTTGCCTTGGGGAGAGCAGCTTGCCTTTATTCAGTGGGAACAGAGCGCTACCCTGACGCTCTTCATTCCACGGCACATATTGCGGGAGCCTGGAAGCCCATCCAAAGAACATATCTGCGCAGTAATCAAGAGGAGCACTTAAGCCACTGAAGATTTGTAAATTATTTATTTATTTGAATTTTATTAGTTTATTTTCATTCTCCCGTGGGGAGCGTGTTCGCTTGCTGCCTGTGCAATTCTCCAGCAATGGCCTCGTAAACATTGCTTCGCGCAGTTGGGAGTGTCGTACGTCTTGTTGGAACGGCGGTTGGCACAGTCATGTGGAAGTATTGAGAAGTGTGAACATTTACATAAGGTTTAGCGTTTTTGGAGGCAGCGGTTTATTGGTTGGAAATTTTGAGTGTAGATGCCAAAATAAGATTGGATGCTTTAGAGCACATAAGAGAAGCGTAGAAGTGTCCCTCTTCTTAAGCTCCTTAGATCTAAAAACATACTACTTACCGACAAACTGTTAAAGATGCACCAATATATCGGCCATTAATCGGTATTGGTCAATGTTACGTTCCCTTGTATGTTTTTGTGTGTTTTTCTTGATTTCTCTGTTAAGGAACCCTTGACGGATAAGTTCCCATTGGTTCCCATCATTTCTGAATGATGTCTTCCTGGAACCTCCACTTGCCATTGGTTCCACTGCGGGGAATCTCCAAATGACGTCACCCACAATACAGCCAATCCCTTGCCCCTCTCAGCGTTTAAAAAACGTGGGGGCATTTCCGTCGACAGAACTGTTGGCTTTTGGTTTGAGAGTGTTTTGCTAGCTGCTCGCTAGTATTTGTTTGATGCACAATTGTGTAATGATTCATTGTTGAGTCTCTTATTTGTAACTTTGTGTGCTCTTGGGTTTATATCTCTACTATATGTTATGTCTCGCCTTACAAAGAAGTGGACAGGTAAGTATTTCACATGACATACATGTTGCTACAAGTAGGTTGTTGTCGTTGTTAAATACATAAGGTTAGGAGTGTGTGCCAGCCACTGTATTTTGTTTTGATTTAGGATCGTTAGAGTAGGGATTATTCAGAGTGTCTTGGAAACGGAAGACCCTTCTGTTTCAGTGTGTATACCATCCTTGTTACTTGGTAATAAGTTAACTCATTTTTACACTCGGCTGATAGATTCAAAAAAGCAAATGATTGGGACCGATATATCCTGTCAATTAAAAGCATCACCGATTTGATGTTCAGTATTAACAGTCAGTGGAGTAAGGTCCATATGAATAAATAACATTCAGAAAGTGAAGAAATGTTACTTCGCTAGCAGAATAGGTTGAGAAATTTAGTATCTGTGCTTCTCTGATCTCATTGTTAAAGTTAAAGGCGATAGAAAGGTTGATATTTCAAGACATCAAATTCTGTAAAATGAAAGTTCAACGTTTAGCTTTCATAAAAATTAAAGGTAACACTTCAGAATAGGGATCAATTCTCACTATTAACTAGTTGCTTATTAGCATGCCTATTATTGGCATATTGGCTGTTTATAGATACATATAAAGCATGACCATATTCTACATCCCTAATCCTATCCAATAAACTACCTTACTAACTATTAACAGAACTGAGAGTTTATTGAGACAAGTCGTAGTTAATGGTTTGTTAATAGCAAGAATTGGACTTTAAACTAGAGTGTGACCAAATTATAACAGTTTTGATCTGTAGTCACTGATGGTGTACAAATTGAACTTGCCATTGGTTTTGCTATACAATATTCTGTTATATGCTCTCTCTCTCTCTCTCTCTCTCGCTCTCTCTGGATCAAAGCATTCACACGATTAGAGGATCAAAGGATTCTTAGCTTATAATACGAGAGCCTGGACCAGAGGACACGGTCAGGTTCAACCATCATGCTTTCTGTTGCCCCCTTCTTCGATGCCATCGTTCATCTGAAAAAAAGCTTACACAGCAGTAAAAATCGCATTTCATTCTTTCTGAAGACAAAAAGCCTACGTACGTAAATTGGATAGCTAACTAACTCTAACCCTCGTGAGAATAGTGTGGAAGAAAAGCCTTTTAATTGTGTTTCTGTTACAGCACATTCTGTTGCATTTGTTAAGGCGCCAGAATTAGGGATTTGTCTTGCTTTTGTTCTCACCCTCATGTTCCCTTTAACAACTACACTGTATGTGTGTTCATTGTTAAAATGCTTCATTTGATATGAACATCCCTCTATGCCGAAAAAACGCACTTTGTCTAGTAATACATGAATTTTCCGATGAGTCTTGAGGACCAAACCTTCAAAATAAAGACCAGCCATGGAAAACCGATTTTGTTAGTGTCATCTGGAGATATTTAGTTTAACTCTAATACATTTAAGACCGCAGGGCGATCAGAGTGAACTCGTCCATTGACCTCTATTGATTTCTGGGTGCTTTGGACTTAAGCTGACTACACTTTGGTTAATGTAAGCAATGTAACAGTGGGCATCACTGAAGGCATTTTTCTCACTTTCACATGCATTAGGAGCCTGATGCTTTATTGACTGTACTGGGATGGGGCATAAACATGACAGCCATAGTGCATGTTACAAATACACCATTTTTTGGTGACAAAAGATATAATGTTGAAAGGATTTGAAGTGTTTTGTTTGATATCCGCAAAACTCGCAAAGCATGAGTTTATAGTCTTATCCAGATGGCTAACAGGGCAACTTTTCCACAATGTTGCTTGGCAACAACACTGGGAAGAGGCGAAAGACTGGAACAAAGGATGAATTGTTTATCTTTTAAGCTTTAGAAGTAAATCGTAGGGTTGCATAAACTAGCTGCCCATAGAGTCATAACTTCTTTTTTAGGGGTATCACAATATGCCGCTATTTACAAAACCCTGATAAAAAAGACTATTAGTAATATTGTGTTGATTTTACACATCGGATAATAACATAAACAATAAGCAGCTGTTTTGCCACAATAGTTACAAACTCTCTCTAATCCTAAATTTTAAGTGTTATCTCTTGACCAAAAAAACCCACAAAATCAACCAAAGATGAATTTGATTGATAGTGACACCACTGCTCCCTTGTTATTTAGCAACACTGATCAGATGTAGGCTTCTGCTGTTTTCTTTTTTCCAAAAACAAAACTTCTGTCATTATATTCACACTCTATTCACATGCTGCCTTCAATTTAAAGGGTGTATGGGCCTATCTCAAACTCCATCAGATCGGTTCAGTTGTCCCGAGACCTTTTAAAGTTTACCGTAAACTCAGAACGTCGTGCCAAGTTGTTGAAAATATCTGCTCACCAGCATGCGATTAAAGGCAGCTGAGGGACGACCTTCTCTATTGTTCTTGAAGGTCTATGCAGTGAAAGGAAATCTGCTTCATCAACCTTTTACAAGGTTAAAGGCTTCCACAAAACACCCCTCCTCATCTCCACAAAGCCGAAGAATGGGGCCAACATTGAATTTCACATGATCTTATCTCATTTGACGGTCAAGATAGTATTTTCATCCCCCCTGCCCCACCCCACGCTCTCGTCCCCGCACAATAATCCATTTCCCTCAATTCTGAGTCTTGAGACCAGCCTCAGAGGGCCACTGGATCAATATTTGCCAGGTTTAAACTAGAGGATTATCCGTCTGTCAGGGAGTTTAAAGAAACCCTCCAAGGTGACATGAATCCTTTTCTTTTTAACGCTGTTTTGGAGGTCACTTTCCGTGTACCCCCTTCAAAAAGAAAGTAAATAAAACAAAGTAAATTAATACAAAACGACAAATGCATATTTATTTGTAAAATATTGTGTTGTGTTACGTATTGTCTGGAAATGGCCCAAGCGCGGGCAGTAGTGCAGCTTTAATAATATATAACAAAAAACCCACGATGGGGAGGGAACAGGAATGTAACTAAAATATAAACATATAAAGACTTCCCAAAATGGGACAAAAAGTAAGAAAACAGAAAAACTATACTTACTAATAAAAGACAACGGCAAGACTAAATAATGACACGACATCCAAACACGACAAGGAATTCAACAAGGGGGCGTTATCCAACAAGGTACACGTCGAAACACGATCATGAACACTGGTACCACAAAACGTTTCAGAAGACACAAGGGCATTATATAGGGAGACTAACAAAGGATAATTTTTTTGATTCCCAAGGCAGGCTTGGGGAATGAAACACGAAAGAGAAGCTAACACAAGAACGAAAGGGGCGGGGTCAAAGAGACCGGAGAGAACACATATTATGTCGTGACCGACAGTAATATGTTTCTCTCCACATAAAACACAAGGCCCTGCCATGATTCCGACACAAGACCATCATGACATCCTATATTATAGTACACAATCAACTTTTTTTATTCCCAACTTCAAAATACTAGCTTTCACATTAGAAATCAATGGTTTGTAGACTTTGCATATTTGATTATACTATTCTAACACCCGGCAATGAGTTATCAAAACAACATCTCATTAATGAGAAATCCCCGCAAAGCCACTACGTAAACAAACCCAAACCAATGTTTCCTCCATAGACCAATTAAAATGAGCTACCCGCGAGCCAACAGAACAACAGAAAATTGAGAATTGCAGGAAACAAAAGGCAGGACATTGACTGAAGAAGGTTGGTTCCTCAATAACTACCTCTTCCAACTTTCTGTCTTTCTTTTGAAAGTCCAAGGTCTCCTTTGTAGCACAATGAAAGGGAATTGAAGGTTCTTGTTTGTCGACGTGCTACTTGTTTGTCTTCTAACCGTTAAGGCTTTCTCGTGCCTAATTATAAAGACTGAATAAAAATCTCTCAGAAGCGCGTGCCACTTACAAGCGAAGTAAAAGGAAAAGTGTTCCTTGGCTGTGTGGTTTGAGTCGACTGAGAAGTGAGCAGGCGGTTACTTGAAAATGATCACAGCTAACAGCACACCACTCAGTATCTGGCCTTGCCTACTGAAGTTGCACTATTTTAAGATGCAGATTAATTGAGCTGGCAGAACATTTTTAGAAAAAGGTCTTTTCATTTAGTGCTTGCCAATGAGAACCATGGAATGTACTAATTTTGACTATTATTTTGAAGTGTTTTGATTGCTTGCTTGCTTGTACTTTCATGACGTTGTCTTGAGGAATATTTAATGTTCATTTACGTCTTTTTTTCAGATTTCTTGACTGATTAGGAATAACAGTTGTGTGCCATGCATAGTATTATAAGTAGCTGTCAGGTTGTCAAGTTGAACATAAGCCACAGATGTTGACGTAGAAATGTTTAGCTTGACATGATAATTTCTACCGGCCTTTGTCTACCAAATATGAATGCTTTGTATGTTTCATTTAACAAATCACAATATGTCAGCAAGGTCTATTTCTTGTTTTAGTGCCAAAAAGCATAGCACTATGAGAGAATGAAAAATAACTATACGTTCAACACATGACAAACAAACTCATGCCTAAAAAACCTAATTAATTTCCGTGTTTTGTGGAACACAGAAGCTTTATAGAAAAAAAGTAACATAATTATAACAATAATAATAAATGATTATTATTAATAATAATAACACATAACAACAATACTAGTACTACTACTTCTAATAATAATTATTATTATTATAAATTTTTATTATTATTACAATATGCAGGTTGTTATTATTGTTTGCTTTCTATGTCACACTACATATAATAATGTCTTGGAATAACATAGAAAATAAATTAACTGGAATTTCGATTTTTATGTCAATATACAGTATTGTCCTGTAAAACTTCAAAATTCTTTCCAGAATCCTTATAAATCCCCTGTGGTCCTGAAAAGGTGCCCAAAAGTCCCACGTCATTCAAGGAACGAGACCACTTGCAGCCAGTTGAGCAGTTCTGTCAGCCAAGCAAGGCTGCTCTGTCCATTAATGTTTATAAAAAAAAATAAACATAACAATTGAACTTCTATGGCTGTGCACAGGGGAAGCGTGTCTCAAGACCCGTTGAGATATTCCATTTATTTGTAATGCCCTGTACGGCTCCCCATAGCCATGTGTACATCTCCGCCGGGCTGTGATACAAATGCGTACCCGTTAGCCTCTCTGAATTGGATCAATTTAGAAGATATTACCCCACAAAGTCAATCTTGACAAAAATAGATACTGGATGTATACGTTCGGAGCAGATCGTATGTTGCAGTTAACTGCGTTTTATTCTGCACGCTGCTTCTATGCGCCTGTCAAAATCTCCAATTTCAAGGTTAACCCTGTGACTTAACTCTGCGGTGGGAGCTATTATCTCTTAACATCTTCAACAAAACACATATTATCTGAGCAAATTTATACCATCTGACACAAGAATATGTTTTGCCTCTGAATTTTCAGGCAAACCGTAGTCAACCCTGTATGTGCATTGTTGTTATCGAGTTTTTCAACTCGGGTCGTGATCAGCTTACCCTCTCTCAACTGCAAAAAAAGACTAAAACGACAAATAGAAATGATGTTAATTGTTAAGTGTTTTTATTTTTCCTTGAAGAATAATTGAGACTGCTTACCAAAAGGACAAATTTAAAAAGTTGCATTATAATTTGATGAGGATGATACATTCTTTGGCCTGTACTGGTTCTCATTCAGTTTATTGCTATGAATGCATTTTGGGGAAGACCGAAATGATTTCTTTAAAAAACAACTGTCAACCAGAATCATCCGTATCTGCTCACCACCTTACACAGAAAGTTGCCTGCCCATGACACCTGACACGTCTATGAATAGACTGGAATGAGTCGAACCGCTCGCTCACGTACAAACATCCCCCCCCCCAGCGACCGGCCCCTGTCCGTTCGCCCACCTGCACTAATGATTCAATCTGTCTGTCTGTCCTGTAAGAGCTCTTCTCTCCTGGGCAGATGCTCCTCTGAGACACAACTCAATGCAAGACCAGCTCACCAGGGCACTGAGTTTTTGACAGGCTTGAGGTATCTCTGGGATTTAAGATGAAATCAAATCCTCAATTTGGCCCCTGACAGTCCTTGAGAAGATAGAGGAATACAGAAGGCTTGTGTGTTTGTGGTTTCATCTCGCAGAGGGATTGAGCCGCCCCTTCTCGTGACCTTGGGGGGCAACATACTGTACTAGCACACCTGTGCATGTTTGGAAAATCTTAGATGCATAGTTTACCCAAAAATGAAAACTTTCTGTTAATTGTCTCATCTTGGGACAGTTAAGGGGGACGTGACGGTTTCCTCAGTACAGCAGTAAGAAGAAGATTTTTTAGCTGGAGTCATGTATTGACAGATGATACAGGCAACAGAATTAATACCTGTGGCTCCTGGTGACATGTTGAGGTTTCATGAAGCAAGATGATAGACCTGTATCCATTGTTTTTTAATATATATATATATATATATACCACACCAGTCAAAACATTAGGGTCATTTGACTTAAAAAAAAATCATGATCTTAAACTTAACCTTAAGACGCATGCTTAAAGGTCCAGTGTATGCTTTTGAGCAGCAGTTGCGAATAGTGTTATTATGTACCTGTATATTATATTGCATTTCTGTCAAATGTTTGAAATGTGTAGTCAAAAATATAATGTTATCTTTATTATATGAACCCATACACAACAATAAAGTATATTTTAAGTCCTCATTTACTTGTGTTTTGGGGTGCGGGAGACTGACATATGACTCAACACAATCCATTACACTGTTCCACGCCTCTGGCTCCTTTTTCTTACATTGGATGTGTAACGGATCTTTTTTATTCACCAGCGTTCACTTTATCGGCTGTAATACATAAACTTGAAACAGCTACAGTATGCAGAGTGTTATATTTGTTTTGCTTTTGTTCTGCAATGTCCAACGAAAAAAACAGAAACGAAAAGGAAACAAAACAGCATGTTCAAATGCATCCATGGGAATTCTCTTGGCAGTAAGACCTATTGCCAATATTAAACTCTGGCTTGCTAGACGACGCTAACCACTCGCATTCTGCTAAGCATGAAACATTAATGAAAAACGCGGTTGTGTTGCAGCACAATGGCCAGCTTTCTCCAGAGGAAAAGTGATTTCTTTACCCGGGGATGCAAATAAACACCATCTTCGTTCTCTTCTTCTGTTAATATCGTGCATTACATTTACGTGCTTTATACCACGTATGATTTATATTGATGTGGATGTGAATGCACAGGGTAGTGTCATTTCCACGAATTTCAGTTATGCATTAAACTTAGTTCCACTTAAGGGTTATGCCCAACAATGCCCCCATGATATGAAAACACATGCCAAGAACGATGGCAGCGCCACCTGGTGGTAGAGAACAAACCTTTAATGTTTCAATACAAGTCAATCATTTTGCCTACAGTCTAGAAAGCTTTTGTTAGATTTAGGGGTTTATCTGTATAGAGATTTTATGTAATATTTGGATTGCCTTTCTTTGTCTAGTGTTCAAATGTTTACGGTGCATTTTTAGTTCAAATTGGTCAAGAGGATTTTTCAATTGCTTCGAGTTCCATTTTAAACCCCTTGAAATGTCTTCTCAGCTCTTATTGTACCTGTTTGTATAACTGTATACAAATTGTATGTTTCACCGAGAACACATTTTACACACTTTTCAAGCGGCTTTCATCTTGGAATTGATTGCCAGCCGAAGCCATCTCTAGCCAACATGAAAGAAATCATGTGCATTTATTTCAAATTTTAACATTACCGTCCACCAGTCTGTGTCCTCTTTCTGTCAGAGATCATCTCTCAACATGAGGACATACAGTATCACAGCCTGGGAACATCACGTGTACAAGAAATAAAAGCAAAGAGGTTTGGTTCTCTTGCAAACACGAACAGTCAAAGAGCAAATCTGAAATAAATAAACACGTTCAATCCATCGTGACTGATAATGGTTACAGAGAAACCCGTTGGTCTCCACGAACCAGACCGAGGACAAGAATAAATATTTTGCGACAACAGATGAAACATATTAGTGGACACGGGCCATATGCAAATGGTGGCTGCAGGACTTGTTGGCGCAGTGTGGTGTAGCGGGCCGATCGCAAGCAAACAGCGGGGCGAACCAGCGACAGACGCTCTGACAGTGATCAAGTTGCAAGGGCTGGAGGTCTTCAGAGACCTGCAGGAATCATTAGTTCTCTGCTCCAGTTCTGCCACAAGGTGTTTTCTTAGTGCCAGCTTGGGGACTTCCCAAATACCCCTATTGTTTAAAATGGCTTGCTGGATACAGAGCATTTCCTAACCAGTCTTTTGTTGGCTTTGCTGAACGACAGGAGAAGCTTTACTCTGGAAACAGATGAAAAAAGTTTCATCATTCATCATGGTGTTTTTACATGGTTTTTATCTGCTGATACGATGAGAGAATATGTGGTGCAATGAAAACAGACTCATGCTTTTTCATATCCGGGCTGTAACAAACTCTTATTGGAACATTTGGTTAAATGAGACGACCTTGTTTGTCTGAAGTTGAGCGAGTTTTTACAGAAGAGACCCAGTTATTCTCACTCTTATTCAATATTTTCAAATCTCATTTGTATTTGTAGCTCCTTTAAAGGCGTTCTTTGGATCACGTTGCGCTTGACAGTGTAATGAAATGTAATACTGAACAAAATGTACTGCAACAAATATCAACCCTGGTCTAAAAAACATGTGGTACTGTACTAAGGTCTACCAGGTTGAAACTAGGTCTTCTAGCTCGGTCTAGGTCTAAGTGAAATAGGAAATGACCAGCTTTGAATAGCCGGAGCATATAAAACTATCAACAGATTTAAAGGGATAGTTTACCAAAACTGTGTGAACACAAAAGAAAATATTTTGGAGAACGTTGGTAGCCAAATAACACTGGCCCCCATTGATTTCCTTTGTATGGGCACAAAACGACTGGGACATTTCTCATAATATCTTCTTTTGTGTTCCACATGTGAAAGAGTCAAAGAAATGTTTTGAACCACACGAGGGTAAATAAATGATGACAGAAAATATTTGCATCTAGTTCCGCTGGATTTTTCAGCAGGCACCAACATACTTCACTGGAGTTCAGTGCAGTCTGTTACATCTTGTTTGTTCATTTATCACTGCAGTCAAACTTTGAAGTCATTACTACTGAGTGACTTATCTCCCTCCAACAATAGAGCAACAAACATGTGCATCAAAATTCAAAAGGTCTGTCCCATGCTAGCACATGGCACAACATCGAGCAAGCTGGCACTGCCTGGCACAGGCCCGCTTTGGAAGATTCGTCGCTCTTCACTGTGCAATCCAACATTCGGATTGCCAGGAAACCCATTCAGACTCTCCAAGTCTTTTCACCCCCACACTACATCTTTCTCCTGCCTTCTTTGCCCGCTGCAACATGAATAGTCCCGTTTTCCCAACACACTCGTGATTTGTTCCTCCACATCTCATCCATCTATGACTGGAGCCGGATGGAAGATGCTCGCCGGCTGCCTGCTCTTCCTGCCGCCTCTCTACCTGCCACGACGTCGCCTCATCACTCCACCTCTCTCTCCATCTCCCTCCTCCCCAGCCGAAGACACTCCATACCCACGGCGATAAGTACCATCTGTGCCATCACCCGCCAACTCCTGCCCCTGAGGATTGAGAGCTATGGGGCGGCTTCTCTT
The DNA here is from genome assembly GCF_947034865.1 of Barbatula barbatula. Lineage (NCBI taxonomy): Eukaryota > Metazoa > Chordata > Actinopteri > Cypriniformes > Nemacheilidae > Barbatula > Barbatula barbatula. The sequence continues at coordinate 4,012,559 of NC_136770.1, read as the reverse complement.
GTGCCGCCCTCCTACTTTCTCCGTGACGCACCTCCGATAATTCCTCCTCTGCCTTCTCTCTTCTCTGTCCCCCGTGTCTGGACAAGGATATGAGATTTAGGCGGCATCCAGCCTGCTGTGGTTTCTGGCTATGGGTGTAAGGCTCCTGGCAGGCGCCTCGAGTCTTTGTGTCACAGCTTACAATGGAGCCTCATGTCGTAAATCCATCTAAACCATGTCCATGTTCCTCATAGTCTGTCTGCTACCTGCCCACACTATGATTTACCTTGTTCCAACTGTGCTTCCCATGCTTGCTTTGTTGTGGGTGTATAGCTCATGTTGTGCATTGTTTCTCCTAAAACAGAGAAAAGAACAAATGGACAGTTTAATGTGTGTTTAAGAAAACTGACAACCTTTACAAAAAATGTTTGTTTGAACTAAACAGTAAAGGTAATGAAGTATTTAATTTTTTTAATTTCAATTACGTTTCAGAAATAAACTTACAATTACACTCAAGTTATACTGACAGAAATTCTACAGATATTCTGCCCATAGTTGTTCTACACCTTGATCATAATTTATCATAAACCGTATTCATAAACCATTTTGGATAAGGAGCCCGCTTAACACTTTTTATTTAAATATATATTTGATCAAGATTTTATTGTAAACAAGTCAGCTGTCTGGTGGAATAGCTTAGTATCATGAAAACTAAAAAAATCATACATTGGACCGTTAAAGATATATTTCAAGTATAAAAAAGGAATACCTAAATAGAGTAGTATACTTATGCAAAAAGTTCAAAAACAATACAAAGTTAACTTACAGGTACCCTTACACTAATAAATCTCAAGTACTTTTTAACAAATAATACCTATATAAGAATACAGGTAGTAGGTTTATTTGTAACTGGTATTATTAAATCAATATACTAAATAAATGAGTATACTTCAAAGTCTACTTACAGAAACAGAAAAAAGTGCCATACATAGTGAACTAGTACACTATTAGTACTCCTATAAGTTCGCTTCTAGTACAGTTGCAGTACAAACAAAAACACGTAGCCGTGAAAAAAGTGGATAACTATTACACCTAAAGTATACTTTTAGAAACAATAAAGAGGGACGATTTACAATAGTCCCAAGTACAGTAGTATTGAAATAATACTACCAGTACACTGAGCAAGTATACTTAAACATATACATTTCACTTTAAGTAGCCTATTGTATTTAAAAAAAACATTGGACATAAATAAGACCCACTTTTATACGGGGGGATGGCAAAATAACTTTTCAACACAACATACGACCTACATAGATAGCAAACAAAAAATGGTTTCATCACGCTTACAAGTTCACAAGGTCTCAAGAGGCACACAAAGCAAACACACCACGCTGAGTTCCCTTGCCAAACCATTTCAGAGTAACGATTTGTCCTTGTCAAGGCATGACACATTTGTGTTGATGAACATTGACTGTGTTAGATTAGCCAGAGCGCTGTTTCCTGTTGTGATCCAATCCACTTCAGCAAGATTTGAGTTTAATACAGCAGCGGGCGTCTGAGACCATCTATTTCCAATCCAGAAAGTAAAGAGCGAAAGTAAAGGATGAAGACTTAAAGAAAGCCAAAATGCCGTTCTCGCGTCATTTTTAAGAATACGCACGATTCGGCGAAACAGAGACGGAGGATTAATCTTTGCTCCGCAGGTGGGAGGGCGATGGCAAAAACTGCATTTTTTTCTCCCATTCTGTACGGTGAAGCCGCTCTCCGGTGTATCCGTGAGAGACTGAATATGCCGGACCATTAGAAGGTCAAAGTCATCAATTATACTTATGCACAGCTAAGAGGAGTGCTCCTGCAATCCAGTGTGAGATTCTTCTTTAGAGGAGAGGGTGTCTGGGATGTAGGTCACAGCAGATTAAGACAAATGGATGTATCCTCCAAAAGAATCCATCTCCATTTGACGTCGGACCGCAATTACACCGAGTAAAGACACACAAGAGTGGAGCGCAGGGTCAATAAATATGTTTACACTGCTCACTTTAAGATTAATTTTCATAATTAGATGGGAAACAAGATCGTCTCTCACGAGGCATTCGTAGAGTTTTACCTTATTATCGTTTCATTTTTCTACTTTGGTTTGTGGATCGGATGGATGGAGCCCCAGGTACACCGTGAAACTATTCACCTATTTTACATACTGTACTGTAAATCTTGCACAAAATGCATACGTGGTTTTGTACTTGTGGTGCAACATGTATTCATGATTCTGAAGCCCTGTTTAAAAGGTCACGAGTTTGGTTTCCAGGGAATGCTTATACAAATGTCCCATGAAGGCTCTTTGAATGAATTTCACCATTCATAACTCTTTAGAAGAGCACAACATTCATCATAGATCTATTCACTTATTTTGCTGTCAAAACGCACCCCCTTGATGTATTTACCTTTGAAATTTACAAATCGACAAAAATGATGGTGTACTTTGTTTCATATAGTAAATGAGGACAAAGTAAACATATTGAACAAGATAAAAAGTGTATTCCTAATTTTCACGCTAAGTGTATGGTTTAAAATGGATTACCACAATTCATATGTAATCTATTGACAGTAAAACCATGCAGTCCAGACCATCATCTGCACAAACTTATTGAGAAATGGGATGTACTCGTGTATCTGTACTTTTGACTTCACTACATTATAAAGCATATTATACTCTTACTCCACTACATTTCATACATACATTTGTGTATGTTTTTTTTTTTACATTGAATGTGTTCAATTGAATGTGTTTTTCTGCTGAAGTAAAATCTAGGCACAACATTTTTATATTGAACGTGAAAAATCTAAATGTCTCTAACAAATGTATTGGAGTAGAAGGTATGATATACTGTACACTATACACAAGTAAAAACACTGATAAAATACAGATATTTCTAAATGTACTTTATCCAAAAATACTTCAGTATTTCCCACCAGGTCACAGCTAAAGTGACATGCAGAGTTGTAGCACTTTGAGCGACCCCAGTTCCAGTCCTGGCTCGCGGTCAATTCCCGACTTCTTTTCCCCCCTTTTGATTTCTTGGCATCTACCCTACACTGCCTTGTCTAATTAAAGGCCAAAAACACAACATAGCGCCTGAGCGGGTATGAATGTAAACACAGCCCATTATGCTTGAAGTGAATGTAAACAGACGGAGAGAAAATGGGATGCGTGTCAAAATATCATAACCTTGCATTAGGGCTAGCAACATAAATGCAGCCTAGGACATCTTACTGCCCCTTTTGGACATTTCTGTGTCTTATTTCCCCAATGCTGATGAAAATCAAGTTACGAATTTCCAAAAAAGCTTCATAATGGTCACAAACCTACTCTCTCGGGGAGATCTTGGTGACAGTATGGTAAATGGCTAGTGCTGTTTTGAGGCTACGACCGTGTTGGCAGTCTAACCCCACACATATAGAGAGCAACCATGCGGAATGACCGATGCAGTAAAAGTATGCAAACACGGATCACTCTCTTTTTCTTCCCCACATAGACATGCAAAGCCAAGGTCATTGGAATGGGAGTAAGGCTGCGTCGGATGAGCCCTGGGGCCCCATTCATCCAGAGGCGACAACATCGATGACATTAAACAGACCTGACTGACCTGATCTTCACAGCGTCACATTCAGAATTTCTAAAAGATGCGTACTTACAGTCTCGTCCTTCTTCATTTCTCTGGCTTTCTTTCAAAAAAGGCCTTCAGGACAGAAAAGATGTCCTCTGAGGTCTTCTCTGTGTCCTTGCTGGATTGTCGCACCATCTATTACGTGAGGCTTTTATCTGGATTTCCATCACGTTGCTTGACCCTAAGAGCATAAAACGGGTTACTTTTTTTATTCGAAGGGAATAGAATAGTGGGTCATCTTTTACTCTGGTTTTTCGAGCTAAATATATAGACATCTGCTTTCCCTGACACTATGTGATAGGAAAGGAGAGAATTCTTTTAATTAAGTCATTAATTAGATATTGTATCTGACACCCCACTGGTCTACTTTTAAGTGAGGGCCGGAGAGATATTTTGAGGGAGAACGAGAGCTGGAGCCAAGGGCTTTTGAGTTTCTGAATGTTAATCACAACGCATCACATTTAAGGAGGCTCGCGACGGTAAAGATGGCAAAATCCATTCAAACCCAAACTGTGCGTAAATCACGCTTTCACTGTCGTTGCCGAAACAGTTCTGTAAGTAAACATCCCATCTGTAGGAATACAAACAATCCCACTGCATGACGAATTCAAGGTGGGAGGCGAAGCTTGTTTGGGGCTCTATTTGTGTAGTGGAAATGTGACACAAATCCGTGTTTAAACAAAAAGCGAGCCATTTCATCATCTGGAAATTTACCTATGTCTTAAGGACAAGCACACAAGCTACAAAGACGCATAACGTTTGCTGGTGTAAGACGTCGCTTTAGAGGGGAGATGGGAGGGGTCCTGCTGGACAAACTTCTGGAAGTGGTTTATGGTCCCGAATTGGTCCAAGAATCTTAAAATGTTGTCAGAGCAGCTTTTCTATTTTCTTGTAGAATCCACTCCATGATGTGTTGTATGGTAAAATTATAATAATAAACTCAAATAAAACAGAAATATAAATGAATTCATGTTATATAGCAACATTAAACATAAACCTATAAAATGACAAAAGCATATACCAAAATTGGTTGAAACCATAACTAAAATGAACACAAAAAATCTAAAAATAAAGATTTAAATTATTAACAAAACGAAATACAATTAAAACCAAAACCATAATAACTCTGCCACACACACACATAAACACAAACATATATTTTGGAATCCATTAATTGCTCTAATTTGACAGCACTTATATGGAAATGTGGGCGATAAGAAAACAATGGCAAGAACTTTGAGATGCAATCGGTAAATTTGTGTCTCTATATCGCCATCTCAGTTTCAAGATAAGTTTGCAGGTTTCTTCATGTACTTAAATGTCCAATGTGTAATTTTAAGGAGGATCTATTGAAGGAAACGCAATGTAATACACATACTGTAGCTATGTCTTCAGATGTGTATAAAGACCTTACATAATAAAGCGTTTTATCTTCATTACCTCACAAAGAGCTGTCTATCTATATACATACATTGCGAGGCCTCATGTTGATTCTACAATGGCCCTAAACGGATAAACTCTCCGTTCGCAAAGAAGCGATAAAGTGACAACATATTTGTCATGTGAGAGCCACTGTTGTGCTTCAAAAGGGAGGTTGGGGGGCGGAGTGAGCCGTTGGTGAGCCATTGGTTGCAATTCGCAACCTCACCGCTAGATGTCACATAAATCTCCAAAATGCTCCTTTTTTAAGAAAATAGACACAAAACGTGTCTCTGAAAAACAGTTCAAGCAACTGTTCAACAGATCAAATAATATGTTATTAATAGGTAGTCGACAAATAAACTGTTCCATGTGTCCTATGGTGTGACAGCAAAGAAATGTAAAACCAACCTGTTAATAATATATTTTCTAATCGCATTTATTGTATTAAATAACATAAGAGATATTTATCTTCATTGTCAGTTTTTGTTTCATAATTTTAGTTTTTTTAGGTTTCATAAGGATAGAGCATGGAGCTTGCAACGCCAAGGTCATGGGTTCAATCACAGGGGATTGCACATAGTCAGAAACGAAAAAGATTTTTTTTATTCTTAACGAATTGCAGCTTTGTCAAACGTAAAATATGTGTATTTTATAATACAGGCAAAAACATTTCAAATTGTCAAGAAAGCTACATGAAATGCAACATGCATGAGGTGCAAAAGAATTGCAAATCCCCTGACAAGATCAACATCTCTGATTGAGAGTAAACAGACCTCGAATTGAAAAACAGGGAATGGAAACACAGCCCTGGGGCTCGGTTTGTGCTGGATAATTAGCAGGAGTCACCACAACATCTCCAGTGGAAGTGCAGATGCTTGGGGAGAGATCTGCGGGCATGCCACACAGGAATGAAGCAACTTTGGGGAGGAACAGCTGTTATTTTGATGACAGAGCCGGCTGAAACGACAGCGGAAAAGCGAAATGATGGATATGTGCGAGTCATGGAGGTCATTAAGGGAAGAAAGGCACACATCTCTTACCAGTGACATCACTCATGATGGCTGATCAAGTTAACATGTCACTCTGGAGAGATGATCGGGAGCCGGCCAGCAGAGAAAAGGAGAGACTCGGGGTGCAGAATATTTATGAGAGGACGTGCAGAAGCAAGACATAAACGAAGAGGGAATGTAAAAAAAATGTAGAAAGAGAGAAAGATAGATCACTACAGTAAAGGGATTTCTGGGATAAGAGCCTTGACAAGTCGCTTGACATTTCCCCTTCAAGACGTTACAAGTGACAGAGAACTCTGGAAGAGTGACAGACGGAATTCTGGGGGAGTACATGTCCTTTTCCTGCGAGGAGAGAAAGTGCATCTCCCTTCTCATGTCATAAACCGTTCCAGTAAGAAGATCACAGAGAATGACCTCTGCAGAAGTGAAACGCTGCACGGGAAACGCACACACGGCCACGAGTCTAATGCAGGCGGATCTTTTGATCCTACGACTGAAAGTCTGCCACTTCTTAAGCATCAGAATCCCACCATATTTAAAACTGACTTAAAAATCGCTGAAGGTGTTCACACTGGGCTGCGCTCCTCAGCTAGCCCGCAGGCTAAATATCTGGCCCGTAAATCATTTTATACGACACTTGGAATTATTTTGATGAAATCGTGGCTCTGACTGATACCGCAATCTGTTCTGGATGTAAAAAGTAGCTGTGACTTCAAAATCATTCAGAGGATGGGCAGTGGACACTTTTATCATATTCTTTTTTTTCCAATTGGAACATATGTATGGCTCTTGGATCAACTTGGATCAGAATGCAAGTTTAAAGAAATTGAAACGTTTTGAAATGTTTATCACCGCCCAAGGATTTAAAGTGATTATTTGTATATGTATATTTTTAATCACAGTTCTATACCAAGTCACATTTGTTTGCATTCCGACCTTTTGACGGCGATGATATTAGCCTGACGTTCATTATTTATAATTATGTTTATACACACTCAGGGTTACTGTAAATGTATTTCGGTGTGCTTTCAATGTTAGGACGGTAGACTTAAAATTTAAGTGCTTTGATTTGATAATTACATCTAATGTTTGTCCCCTCTAAATTTGACATAATCTGGCCCTTGAAAGCACTTGAAGGCTCCGACAGAAACACTCTCCAAGACTTTCAAAAGCACACACGCAATTATCCTAAAAATGAGCCATTACGGCTCAGGGAACAATTATACGTGTCTAAGTTGTTAAAATGGACTCTATTTTTATAAAACAGGTTAGGTTTTATATTCAAAATTAATTATTTCTGCACGGTAATACGGGTGTTTACATTGCTGGAGCGGCCCGTGTGAAGTGTTTTCTATTATTCATATTTAATGTCCATTTTTATAAGTACTTGTGTATTACCCAGGATAATGGTAATTATAGCAGAACGTAGCCCCTCAGAGTGACACAAATCCTGATCGGATTAATATTTTGATCATGACTGGCTTATTCTATATTATCCCTTGCGCAGATGTGTCTGAACCAAACCTTTAGGACCGGTTAACTGGATGGAGAATTACAGTGTGAAATGATTTGGGCATGTTTTCGAGGTTTCCCGATTTACATTTATTTAGCAAATCGGGGGATGAAATAAACCAACGCATTTAAAGTGACAGTTCACCACTTTCCACCTTCATGTCATTCCAAACCTGTGGCTTTCTTTCTTCTGTGGAACACAAAAGAAGATATTTGAAGAACGTTGGTAACCAAACAACATTGTTCTCAAAATATCTTCATTTGTGTTCACCTGAAGAAAGACACATTTTCGACATGAGGGTGAAACAATAGTGACAGATTTTTTCTCTAACTCTAACAAAAATGAAACAGACTTTCCACAGTCGAGCATTTTTATCTGAATTCTGCATCAGTATGTCCCCTTGAGAAGCCTAAGATCTCGGGATCAAAACCTTTTTTTTAATTCCGGACTGTTGACTTTTGACTCATTGTATTTCCCATTAGTGCCTTATTTTTGTGATTGTAGTATTTGTCTTCCTGTGTTTCATATTTATGGTATTCCTAATTGTATTGTAAAGCCTTGTGGCTGTTGTATACGCGCTATATAAAAAACTAAACTTGAAACTCGCGACACTTCCCCTTTTGGCTGAAATGCCTAAAAAGATTCCATTTCCATTACTTTTTTGTCCTTTTTAAGAGGTAAATGATACGATTTGAGAATACTTTTGTGTTCCTTATTATTAAAAATAAGCCTGACAGAGTAACCTTCAATTTAAATAGCCGAGTAGCCCATATTGAATAATTTCGCTTTATGTAATAAGAGCCAAGCAATTATGAATCAAAAACACTAAATATTCATGAAATATGAGGAAACGGAGAGCAGGTCTATAACTGGTAAAAGTAATAATATTTGAAGGCGTCAATGTCAGATCATATAACAGCTTGCACCTTTATGCAATTAGTTTATTTCTTCCTGCAATTAATTTCAACGTTAATAACTCTGATAACATATCCCACTGTCAGATGCAAACCCAACTGTTATTATACCACACTTGACTCACAGTCTTTAACAAAAGCTTCAGGCTATACGGGGGTCGCTGGCATCAACATGGATAACAGCACATGTTTGATTCAAAGAGCACAATCTGAAGTGTATCGGGGTCATGTCAGATTCCTGTGTAGTTCATTGACCTCGCGCTTCGCAAACAAGGCATTTACTCTCTACTTTCGTAATTCAACAGGGGCCGGCAGACCCAAAAAGCGAGCGCTGTCGATGTATCCGTGAGGTTAAGACTCAATTTACTTTCTTTTTCTCTTGTCTCCAGAAAGCTCATTTCCCTAAGGGCAATTATAATAAGAGAATCGATGCTTGAGTGAATTTTAATTTGTCATATGAAGAGAGGGAAAGATATTTCAATCTACAGTCTGACTGTTGTCATCAGTGGAAAGGACGGGGAGACAGAAAAAGATTCTCAACGCTGGACTCTTTGACGGAAACAATGCTGAATAAGAATTGTATCTGGGAGTCAACATTTTCTTTTGCATGATCTCTTTTTGACCATTAGAATTGAATGGCCTGTTTTTGCTGTACCTTTGAAGCTGCAGAAGTTGCGATTATGTTTTATTTCTAATTGTGAAGTACATCGCTGTATCTGCTTAAAAATTGGATTGAAGGTGTTGATTTCATCCTTTGGGAATTGTTTGGATGTTTGGAATTTGGAAGCCTGGCAATTGGACAGTCAACATAGTCCCACCCTTGGGATTAGACATGCCTCAGGCAAAGTAGAAATGTAATAATAACAAAGACAAAAATAATTAAAATAATTATAATACACGGTCAAAAATATTTCAATGTGTTAGTCCATTATTAAGGATTTTAGTTAGATTTCTTCTGCGAAAGAAAACTGGACAAAAAGTTAAGCAGTTGCTTTTGGAAAATGGACTTCCCACATTACCGAATGGACTGTCATGGAATAAAAAAGGTTTTAAATACCTTGGAGTTTATTTGTGTAATGATGCAATGTTACAGAAAAATTGGCATGATTTTCTGGAGAAAGTGCATGGACGGCTCGAAAAGTGGAGATGGCTGCTTCAAAAGTTATTATACAGAGGAAGAGTTTTAATTATAAACTATTTAGAGGCTTCTGCTTTATGGCATCGTTTGGCTTGTGTTGGACTTCTTGGAAAATTGCAGTCTACTTTGGTCAATTTCTTTTGGGATAAACTGCATTGGGTACCACAAGGGGTGCCCTATCTTCAGAAGGAAGAAGGAGGACAACCTTTTTAACGTCCTTGACCAATCTGACCGTGGCAACTGTTGCTATCATCCTCATTGCAAAGGATCTTTCACTCTTTTCTGCTAAGTCAAGTCAAGTCAGCTTTTTTTTATATAGCGTGTTTTACAATTTTCATTGTTACAAAGCAGCTGTACTAAAAAACCTATACGGTTATGCAAGTCAAAACACAGGTCAAATATCAGACGGACTATAAATTCCTATATGCAGTGTTAAATAAATAAAACTATAAAATTCTAGTAGCCTCCCCGGCCAGGCAAACACTGCAAAACAGTATGCAAACAATGGCGAGGAACCCAAAACCTCAGAGGGAAACCAGGCCTAACCAGGGGATTCCAGTTCCCCTCCTGCAAAAGCTGCACCCTCTGCACACGCTCGACAGTGCTTGCACAACAAGAAAAATAAGAAAAAAATAATTCAATTTAAGATTAACATTAGTAATGATATTATTAATGATGTTTTTTCGATCTTTTCGAAAAAATTATCCAGTTCCCCTCAGGCGAAAGCTGCAGCCTCTGCACAAGCTCGACAGTGCTTGCACAACAAGGCTAAATAAAAAATAATGAGATTTAAGATCATCATTAATAATAATATTATTAACGATCTTTTCCGTCCTTGATAAGTTTACAAAAGTTAAGCAAGTTGGATTGTTTTGAAAGAGAAGGAGTTCTCAATGTGGTTGCCAGAGCAATTCCTATATGCATGTTGTGTAAACCTTGCAATGTCGAAAATGGTGAATTTGTATAAGCTTTGGAAAATATTATTTACCTCTTTTTTCGTCCTTGAACTTCACTAAGACAATTAATGAAACTTCACAGGAGGTGTAGTTTGTTCGTTCTTACATATCTGTCACAAAGAGGCCTGCGAAAACAAATGGTGTGACATTTGTGCTAACAGTCCAGCACCTTCATCGAGCATGAAAGTCTCTTAATTACCTGCCTGTTTGTTTCACGTTCAATTATCTTACATTCTCAAAGATACAACTATTTGTTATGCGCTCCCCCACACAACCCTTACCAAGATGTCACACATCTAAACAGTAACAAAAAATTACTGTAACTCTCGAGCTCAAGGCAGAAAGATCTTCGGGGAGAAATGACATGAGAGCGCTGCATTAGAAATCATATGAGAGCAGTGTGTTTCATTGCACACCATCTGCTTTACAAGAGTCCCAGCAGGGTTGTCTTCAGAAAGTGGGGTACAGGGTTCTTTCTGGAAGATCTTGTGTCAACGCTTGCCAGCAGCTCCCAAATTATCAGATGCCCTAAAATGGTGCACCAGTTTAATCTAAGTTTTTAAATGAAGTTTAAAGAAAATATCAAATGAAAGAGAAGCTGGAACAGCGGAAATGAGGAAGTCTTGTTCTCTTTGTCCCCTAGCATCGCATAAAATTTCACTATGATTTGGCAGGATCCCGGTAATGATGATCTGATAACTTTGGCCCTGAGAATGTAGATGAAACATTTTCGGTGGTTTCCTTATAACTTAAGTACAAAAAACAAACAGTTTTTGGACATTCTTTGAAGTATACCATCTGATTACATCACCCTATGAGGTGTGACTTTTCCTGTATTTGATGGATTATTTGACCAGTTCTTGTACAAAAAAGACATGAAACATATATGTCAAATAATTTGTCTTGTTTGTAAGGTGTCACTTCAAGGATAGCTCTAGATTTTGAAATGTACACCAATGTGACACAAACGCTTATTTGTCTCCTTATTAATTTAAAGACTTCAGAACATACAGCATATTACCTGAAAACAGAATCGAATTGATCACTATGATTGACTATGAGAGCTCATTATGCTTCAGGCCTAAGAATTCATCTTGTGTTTTTAGGGTTGCCCTTTAAGATGAATGTCGAAGCAAAGTCAATTTAATGTGTCCAACTTCAATAAGGAACAGCTCATCCAAAACATAAAATGTAATAATTTACTCATACTCTTGTCACTTACTTTCGTTCTTCTGTATTCTCTTTTATTTGATTTGAAATCTTGGATTTCCCAGCTGCTCTTTTGTTGTATAATGATGGCAAATGATGCTGTCAAACTACAAAAAACACGAAATGTCAAAGGCACCATACAATTCATCACCTTGGAATTACAAGGTTCTATCTGACATTTTTGTCAAAATTACGTATTTACATTATTTAATGATTTTTCTTTAAGTTGTGTACATTTTGGAGCTTTGGGGCATGCATAAAGAAAAAAAATGTATGCATGCCATCAAATATAAACAACTGGAATATTCTTTAAAATGCCACCCTTTTACTTGACATAATAAAGAGCAACACAATCACACGGCAAAAACATCATAATAAGATGTCGTCGCACTTTTGCTTCTTTTCCAAAGGAGATAACATATTTACGAACTGAGCTCTGAAGAGCAGTTTGTCCATATAGGGCTACTGTAGAAACACATGAAAAATTCCATTCAAGTGGACCTGCGGTTTATGTAGACAGAAATAGCTCATTCTAAGGTAACATAACGCTTCATTATGTAAGGTCTTAATACACCTCTGAAGACATGGCTATGTATATTATATAGCATTTTTGTCAATAGATCCTAGCAAAAACACACAACACCTTTAATACTAAGACCGTGTCTTAAGTTACCTCTTATTACTTTACATTTAATTGATACCTTTTACCATTGTAAGACTGGCTTATTCCACACATTCCTTACTTAACACGGCATTCCTATTACATGCTCAAACTAAAAATGCTATTGTCTATTCATGCATAGTTGTTAAACGTCCTAAGCAGACCTTCACATGAAGTTCAAAGCAGCTCATTTGCAAACACTGCAGGATCCCATTCAGTCAAGAATGAGCTTTAAAAACTGTATTCTCTCTGTCTGTATCTGAAAGATAAATACAGAAATATGAACACTACAGTCAAAATGTTGTATTTCACAGTGAAGAGCGTTTCTTTAGAAATCTTACCAAGTTGTTAAAATTCGGTTGTAGATAAGGTTGTTTTAAGATTGGTTGAGTCTTGCAGTAAAAAATACCGCCCTCTTGTTTTTTCCTTTTCCAGCTTGCAATTGCAGATTTGGACTAATACTGGACACACAATCTTTAAATAGCTTCCATAAGAATGCATTCAGATTTCAATTCGGGAATAGATTATGGTTAAGTGGATTTTCCTTTGACCTCTTTGAAAAAGTCATGCTATGATGTTAATGGCAAATGGTGGACGAACACATGCTGTTTAAAGCCAGAAATGTTCTGGTCGAGCTTTTCCTCCATGTTCACCTTGAAACCCGGCAACCTACAATGGCAAGAAACGCGAGTCCAGCAAGTCTTTCCACTTAGTAGTCTTTTGCTCACTTAGACACATAGACATTTCCCATCTGGGAGAAAGCACAGAGATGAGGAACATCATCTGAAGCGAATTAGACATATTACAGACAAGCTACACTTGCATGACTGAAACATCTCTGAGAGATTTGCTGGCAAAATACATGATGTATTTCCCACTGACAAGTATAGTCGGTGACCGCTTTAAACTTAAACCCACCTCACCTGTCACAGAGACCTCTCCGGTCTCACATAGAAGGTCTTTAATACTCAGCCTAGGATGTAGAGAGGTAGTGTTGGAGAGCGAGTTGAAGGACAAGGGCTGACCTTTTTTTTTCATTTGGGCAGAGCGTCTATCCAGCTTGAGAACGAACTCTAATGAGCAGAACCCATCACCGGAGATGCCAGCTGCCTCTTTCAAACAGCAGCACTCACATTTTCTCCCTCTCTCTCTGCTTGTCAGTCTTCCGTGACAGCACCGCACGCCTCCAGGTTAGGCCCTGATCTCCATTATGGTCCTCCTATCTGCCACTGGGTGTCACGGGGCCCAAATTCAACCACAGGGTCCTTGTCAGGACCAGGCAATGAGGGACGAGATGAGAAAGGCGGCGGGCACAGCGCGGAGGATGGATGGAGGGCTGGAGAGTGACTGCCTCCCTCATCACTGGCTTCTTTCTCTCGCCCCCTGTCAGAATCGGTGACAAGAGCCAGCCTCATACCAACTTAATGAAGCGTCTTGGAAAAGGAGCGGGAGCCAGGGCTCACAGATTGAAGGCCCTGTGTGAAGTTTGGGAAGGGACAGGTTATGCCTGAGATCCACGGTAATCATTCTACAACTCAATGGATCCATTGGTGAGAGAAAGCGGTACAAAAATATCCTCCATTGGACTATGACTCTCAAGCGTTATGGTCTTTTTAATGGCAAACAGAGAAATGAAACGGGTTGTTGTAACTGTAAATATCAGTGATGGGAGATCTCGTTCCCTTTTTTATCAAAGACCGGTTGCTGAAGATGGAGTTGAATCTGGCCCCGTTCCACTCACAAAATAGGTTGTTTATTTTCAAAAATTGTATTTATTTTTCTTTTATATTTTTATTAAAGGTCAATTGAAATTATTTGTGCACAACTACTGTAGCACTACTGTGGGCCAAACCAAATGAGGCAATGTTGAACTAGAACTAGAAACACAATTCATAACCAAGAAAGTGCCTTTTCATGAGTGGCCACTCACGGCTGCAATTCTCTCAACAAGCATGACATCTGTATCCCCCCCTTGCGACAGCAGAAATCGGTTTTGGGCCCCTAAAAATAGCCTTAAAAAAATCTATGCTGCTTTCTCCACTCCCTCACTTTTTTCATTCCCTCCAGCAAGTTCATGCCGTAATAATTCAGCACAAACTCAAATATCTCTGCAGTTGTAAAAACGAAATCACCTTTCTTTGGAGTCAAACACAGAATGATGAACACATACACAATTTCACCGAAAGATTGTTTCAGAGAGGCTTCTCTGGTTTGGGAAAGCAAACACTTGACAATATCTGTCAGACATTACAAGCAGAAAGTACATCTGGGCCAACGGCGAGGTATATGTGAGCAACAGGGACAAATCATTTTAGTTCTCCAGAAAGAAATCGGTGTGCTTTTATGACACAAAAGATTATTGTGCTGTCAGGGCTGTGCCTATGGATTTCATCTAGATTGTTATCTAGATCGCCAAACTACAAATGCTATATGATTTCTAAAAGTGTTTTCTGTCTTGAATAGACATTTAAAGATGATTTATTACAAATGGTATCATTGTGATCTTTGCATGTAATCTGCCTTTTTCTAAATTGCTAGTTGTTCACCATAAATAGATACAAAGTGGGCCTGACTTTATGCCAATATTCCAGTTTTTCATCTCCACTTCAAAACACACACAGATCTTTTAAAATGAATATACTGACTTCATTATATTGCACAATTTTACATATGAAAAAAAAACATGTTACTTAGCATGTCATTCAAAATATGAACCTGTACAACATAAGGTATCTCACATGGCCAATAATTGTCCAAGAATAATAGGCTTTGGACGAAGGTTATCATGACAGAAATATATTTTTTGGAAGCCATAATCTTTTAACGAAAGCTTCATTATGCAGACCGGAAAACATATTGAAAAACATTTAACATATTTACTTAAAAACAAAAATGCACATTTTTTCCAAACGGACTTGCCCTCAGGCATTTTATTCTCCCTTTTAAAAATAAATGTGCCTATATTTTGTATGCATTGCCTTTCCCTGCTGTCTGCATGCAACCTTGTCAGAACAAACCTGTAACCCATTACAAACTGCTTTTAATATAATTTTAACACAATTTGGTAACTAAAAGAAAACAGTTCACATTTAATTTTTGTGTTTCACTTGCATAGAATATAAAGGAAATAATTGTGGACACCTAAACCCCAGAGCGGTGCACATCAAGCCCGCGTCACCCACGATCCCTACACTTCATCCATCATGTGCAATCAGACCCGAAGGCCACTCCTGGATTCAGATTAGAGGTTTCACACCGGGTGATTTGTGGCTGGAAGGACATGCCAACAGGTCTGAGGTCAGTGGTCTAAAGATCACACTTCGTCTGCGGCTGGTGGATTACAGTCTAATACCGCCTGTCACAGCGATGCAGAGAGAGCACCACACAGAGTAATACGTGTGGACGCGCAAAAAACGTGTTAGTACATCAGGGATTTGTCTTTTAAATCGGTTTTCCCCATTACCTGAACATTTGGCCGTTTCATTAATGACATAAGGCATTAAACTCATTTGCTCTGGAGTATAGCGGCAGATGTTCAATTTATGATACTGTGCACCGAGATCTAATGGCAATCGCTTTTGTCTAAGTGACAGTAAGCGTTCTTTACAATAACAGAAGGTATTTCAGGGAAAAACTAGGATCGGGGGATCTGTAGAATAATGCTGAACAGCGGTGCTTATAGATGACTTTGCATGAGGTGAGATATAATAGTTGCTTGCCAAATCTCAGCGGAGCCACGTTAAAGGTTTGCATAGTAATATATAGTGTTATTGCAGGGAAGGGTAAATACATTAAATGTTGGTTGTGAAAAAAGGTCAAATATGGCTGAGAAATCATGTGAAAATATTGCTACTGCATATCATTAATGTTATCAACAGTATCGTTGTTATTAAAATACTCAACTATATATGCTGTTTATCTCTTTGAAGTGCTTAAGTGATATTCTTACTTGACCTATTAAACCAAAAACTGAGCTGTTTACACAACACTGCCGTTTTTATACTGTAAATATTCCATTGGAGGAAAAAGAATGGATGAAATGTTAATCTAAGATATCAGGCTTAACAGCAGCAAATTCAACAGGTAAAGAAAAGACAGAATGTGATATACTTAAATAATAAGCGGTTGTCACTGCTTGTTCTTTTTCTCAGCGGTTGGAGGATAAAGATGTGGCGATGGGAATAAACAGACAAACATTCCGCATCGGTGTGACATTTGTTTCGCTTTCGTTTGTCCACGAGAACAACGCGGGACTGTTCTGCATTGATTTACATTGCGAGGCGTTGGTTGAGGTTTCGGCACCAGAAGTGTCGACAGCAATAACAAGCCATCAATAAAATAGGAAAATTGAAAAATTATAAAGAATATTTCTTCCTCAATGTATTCCAATGTGTTGTGAAGGTGGCCCGATCACAAGGCCTCAGGGGGTAAAGGGGATTTCTAGCTGATGTGGCAACCTGTTACCCATATCTCCCCATGGCAACTAGCCAGAACGGTGAAAAACGCGCCGAGATATTATAGGCTGGAAGATTAAAATGGCCCCTAGCTGTTTAGAGGGTTAGCGGGGTCCCCTGTCCCATCACGCATGGAAGCAAATTAGCCAGCCGCAGCAGGGTGTGTTTGTGTAATATGTGTGTGAAAGACAATGTGTTTACCTTGGCCTTACCTCTACCGCATTTACAGAGAATAAGTGCAAGATAGAAAACACTTTTGTATGAGAGAGAGATGTTGATGATGGAAGGATTTTTATTGGGTCTACTATAGTTAGACTATTATGTTATTTGGTTAATGTGCAGGCCCACGCTGTAAGAAAAAAGGTATACAATACATTTTTTGCCAGTTGACGCAAGTAAAAATACTGTAAAATACATTTTTTCTTGTAAATCTTCAGTTTTTTTCTATAATTTGACGTTTTGGTCACACTTCCGTATAGGGGCAATTCTCGCTATTAACAAACCATTCAATATTTTTTTTTACATAGTAAGTTTGTGTAAGGTTGACGTATTGGGTAGGATTAGGGATGTAGAACATGTTCAAGCAGAATATGTGCTTTATAAGTACTAATAAAACGCCAATATGCCAGGCATGCCAACAACAACTAGTTAATAGTGAGAATTGCGCCTATACTGAAGTGTTACCGCCGTTTTTACCATATTTCAAAAATACAGTATTTACCGTTTTTTATATTACACTTGAATTATTATTCTTTTAATAAGAGTAAAACTAAAATAACAAAACTGTAACAAGTTTTTTACGGTGCACGCAGAATTGGTTACGTCATCAGAAACAAAAAGAAATTCCAAAGTTGAATCATTGTTTTTTTACAATAATTCCATCAACCAATAAGAATTTCTAAGACGTAAAGCTTTCTTTTTCTTATCATCTTTAAAGATATCGTTCTTGTTGTGAACAGAGCTTACGCTTGAATTTTGGCAGAGCACAGGGAACACACTGATAAAATGTATAGTTTAAATATGCTGTAATTTATTTAAGTAAAATCCTAAATTACTATATGGCCAATAAATACAGTATAAAACATACAGTATAGTTTAAAATTACCCGCCTGTCTTAAATGTGAACTTTACTCATTCAGAAGTCAACAGAATGTTTTGTTCCTCATTGCAACCAGTCAGAATAGAAAACATCTTTTCTTCTACAAAAATGAATGAGCAAAAAGAGGGGAGACAGAAAGAAGCAGATAAAGAGAGTCCTTCTCAATTCAGTGGTGCAAATAATATATGATCCAGTCATTGACGGCGTTACCTCTGAAGTGGAGAAATTATGCCCCTTAATGGCGATTAAAACTCCAACAAATGCATGAATCATACATTAGTACCATGTAGAAGGGATATTTTTAAAACAAGAACTCAAGGAAAATGACCAAGACTATAATTTCTCCTCTTTCGCGTTTGACTCGCAGCCCATCTGTCTACAAACGAAGCCTTCGTGAGCTCATCTCATAAAAACGTAATGTTCTATTTCAAGTGACTGTTATTGATTTGTGAATTCAAAATATGACCAGAAGAAGTTTTAAAGAAATTTTATAAATAAACCAGATCGCATATTGGATATGAGGTTTGTCAAATCTGCCCAGAAGCTACTGTGATTTGAGACTATAATAACGCTACTGACGAATTCGTTTCTCATCCAAGCAAGCGTAAAACACAATTGTAAAACACAACTTGACTGCAAGAGGAAAATCTATAAAAAACGTATAAGATGGTTGCTTTCTCTGCGTAATTGCTGTGTTTGGGTGAAGTCGTTCGTGGCGCATACTTCATGCTGAATAATTTCATTTCGCTGGGGTGGAAGTAAATTCCTAGCTCAATTACTTTTGAATAGTTAGTATAAAGAGCGATCAAACGTTTAAAAATTCTAAACAACAAGAGATGGAAATAGAATCAGGCGAAAAACATCATGGTGAATGCGAAGCTCGTTGAAACATAAAATACATCAAACCAGGTGAAATAATTGTAGGATGATAGCAGCACGCTGATGTGTTTAATGAAAAGTCTGAGACAGACATTAAGAATTCAAATAGATTTAATACGGCACAGCCTAACCATAACCCAAACCTTATCCCCTATGGTCAGTAAAACAGCAAACATGAGGTAAATGTTCATAGTTATTTAAAGTTGTTAAAATATGAATTCATGCATTCGTTTGGGTATTTGGGCAGGTTGCAATTCCATTTGGTGCCAGTAGTAGTATTTTAAATGCTATCAATAATGACCGCACAGGGAACGGGGTCCCACCACAGTGTCAGGGCCTGCGTAGCGATTGGTTGACCTTTCCCTTTCCAACACCGCTCACTCTTTCTTCTTGTTTTGTAATGAAAAGCAAGAACGGTTATTTAGAGCAATCGTACACCCAGAGAGACCTGAAATGAGAGCGCGGGCAGATACACTGATTCAGTCTCCAGAGGAAAGTCTGAGACATTTGATACCTGCATCCTTCATGTCTCACACATATTCTGGATTACACAGCGCAGACTCGCTTTCACTCACGGTTAAAATCCCGGCCCAGTGGGGATTAGAATTGATTACTTAATTGCTCCTCATAGGGTCTGTTACCTCTAGAGAGCAATTTGAGTGAAGCACACAGAGTCCCCACTCGATTGAAATTGAGATGTAAGTCAAACTAGGAGAAATGGCAAAACGACGAGCAGCCAACACACGAAAAATCTGGTGCTTCCGTCCAAAGTTGTCTTTTCGTTTTACTGCTTGGAATCCATTTTCCTCACTGGTGAATGTCGCACATCTTCAGGTCATGTTTCAGACCAAAAACAAAAGCAATACAAAGGTATATTTAGCTTAAAGGGACAATTCACCCAAACATGACAATTCTGTCATAATTCCCTAACCCACAAGTCATTCCAAATCTCTATAAATATCTTTGTTCTGATGAACAGAGAAAACATATTTGGAAGAATGCATGTAGCCAAACAGTTCTTGGCCAAAATGATTATGGTCGTGGAAAGTTCCTCAGAACTGTTTGTTTTCCTACATTCTTCAAAATATCTTCTTTTGAAGACATTTATAAAGATTTTTGTCCTACTGTGGTAGTCAACGGTAGCCAAGAACAGTTTGGTTACAAACACTCTTCAAAATATCTTCTTTTGTGTTACAGAAAGTGATACAGGTTTAAACTGACAAGAGAATGTTCGCTGTCATTGTTCACATAGCTTTCTTTAAGTGTCTTGGAGATATTTCCACGGTTCTTCTGAATTTAGTCCGTCTCGATTTGGGGGGTTTTTGGGGGCTTGAGCCTGGGCCCTTTTACTTCCTCGAGAGAAAGTGACCTTTTTTCTGGGATCTTTTGTTGTAAATGAATATATGTGTATGCACGCGTATGTGTTTCTATTTTTCAAATGTGAAACAAAGTTCTTGTCACCATTTGTGTGTGTGTGCGTGTGTAAGTTTAATTATAATTATAACAACTATAATAATATTAATAATAATAGTTAAGCTGCTGTATTCTTTTATTTTGTGAATCAATTTTTCAGTCTGTTTAATTATTTTTTGCAGGTTTTTTCATGTGAAATGATATATTAGCACAAACTGCCTTTTTCAGTTCGGTGTGAAGGTCATTGTTGGTGTTCCAATAACACCAAAATAATTAAAACAGTTTATTGGCTTGTGCAAAATAAACAAAATTATTAGTTAAAATATATAATTTTCCTTTGTGCAATCATTTCTTCCAAATACTTAAGCAAAGAAAACATACCCGTGGCTTATTTTCCTTTGTTGTTGCCTGTTGTGATTAAATTAGTGAATTCTGAAGAAGACCATGGTTTCTATGTGAACTGATTATTTTGTAGATATTGTTGGAAAATGAAACCGCATAAAACAATTATGTGAGCATAGGGGATTTAAAAAGAAATGTTGTTTTAATATTTTTAACACTTTGTTTGAAAACATTTGAACAAATATAAGTGCCCTTTTTTTCCATCTTGAGCCCCTGCCCCTCAAAATGTCTCTGCACGTCCCTGCTGATTTGGCGCTTACACTATATCGTTTTGAGTCGGATTCAGTGGTTTCATGTGTACGCAGATATTTCTTGACACGATGCCGTGAAAAGGAGAAAAAAGATTGAATAAGGGAAGCTCTGGCTTGTGGATGTGGCCTAAGATAAGCAAAGAGAGGGTCACGTATGTTTGTGTATGAGTGTGAAGGAAGAATAAGGGACTGAATTCCTTTATTAGAAAATATGAATTGAAAAAGTCCCTTTGGCTGGTGAATGGCTACTGATGAGGCACACAGGGAGGCTTCGCCTGACTCCAGTGTCAAAAACACATTTATTTTTCTTTTCCAGAAATGGGATTTTGGTCCTTTTCCGAGTCTGCGCTGAATCTAATGAAGCTCCACTCAGTGACGTCCTTGTGGCTCCATCCCTGGAGCAATAATTGCTGGTCTGTGTGTGGGGTCGGTTGTTAAGACACATGGTTGACTAGACATATCAATTATATGAAAATGGTTAATCTTATTCATTTGTCCCATTTATATTCTTTTTAGAATGTAAATCTAAAAGGAATAATGTTTTATGTGAAATAATCAGTATATTTTGACAAATGATAAAAATGAATTCATGAGAGCGAAGCATCACTTTATTCACTGTTATGCATTGACATCTCCTATCACTCTTTACCTTAAAAATTAAGATCACTCCACAAAACTAAATAAAGAAAGCAATATAAACACTGGATTCAATTGAAAATGAATTCAGTATGAATTTTCGTTTCGAGGTCTACACCTTCTACAGTGAATGAAATATTCAAAGTAACTGCCTTTACGGATTTGACCCCAGTCATTATATCTAATATATGCTGCTTCCCACAGATCATTTACATCAACGCCTGCGCTGTGACCGTCAGAACGTTGACGTTGAACGTTTTTTCCCTGTGATGTTACCCAAAACTTGTCAATACCAGTGTTGTGGTCCAGAAGGATGCCCACACGTCAAAAGAACATTTTGTCCCTGAAGTGGGTTGAGATTCTCACACTGAGTTAAATTCAGCGGGTATTACATAAATCCACCAAAATCCTATAGCCAGACTTTTGCCAATCAACGTAAAGTCTGGTAGATACCGCAGCTTATTCTTGCCAAGAACCAGCCACGGGCCCACTTAGAAAAAAGACGACAGAAACGGTTTGTTTTTAACCAATGCAGACAAATACCAACGTTTATCTCTTTCAGTTCTAGAGCAACACTCCCCATTTATATATTTCCAAAATCTAACACTTTTGATTCCATCCATTGTGTTTCATCACCTGGGTGTGTCAGGAATGGAGAATTCCATAAATCACCTATCATTACAGCCAAGTATATTTGTTGGAGTCCATTTGTATTTGTTTTTTCGCCTGGAGCTGCCATTCCCAATGGTAATCCGAATGCTATTACACATGGATGAGACTGGCACGGCACCACTGATAAACTTCTCAGTATGCAAATGTCAAGCAATTAAAGCTACAGCCTCAGAGCTCTTTGCATTTCTAAGCGAGGTACTGCGGCCATTTTACGACCCAGTGCCCCCTGTGTAATGCTGTATAAATTTCAACACCCCGCCATGAGGATGCGGGTGGCGGTTTCGTGCAATAATCAGAATACAACTAAGAAGAGTGAAAATAAAGTTGTAAATTCTGTTATTTTGTTGTGAAGAGCGCGTTAACTGAACTGGAGCTGTTTGAATGAGCCGTTTGTTGAACGGCGAACAGTTTAGTGCAAAGCATTTCAATGCAAATTAACAATTAAATAAACAATCGATGTTGTGTAATCACCACCCACAGAAAGCAGCCGGTGAACAGGATGTTTTGGGTGCTTCCTGGCAAATAATATTTCCATTCGTTTTCTCTGTAACTGTATTCTGCTCGGTTGCATGTTTGTAACATATTATTGTGAAAAAATATTACGCCTGGAGAGGGAACGGAACACTGTGCCATATTGTGAATAAGCTCATACATAGAATAAACCGCTGTGTGCTTCAGTGCCAATAATAAGTATGGCAATAACAAAATGTCCAGCTTGCAAAACTATAGTGTGAATTGTCTTTAAAGGTCCAATGGACCTTTAATATGTCTTCGGAGGTGTATAAAGACCTTACGTAATGAAGCGTTGTGTTTTTATTAACTTAGACGAGGCATTTCTATATACATACTTACATGCAAATATTAAACACAACATCTGCTTTTTCGTTCATCATTGTCTAAACGTTAACATTATATAATCATGCTTCAACTTTTAAGGCATTTTAGCTTCTGGCTTTGGAACACGTAACGCGTGTCTGGTGTATATGTGCTAAAGGCTGTGTCAGAATCTGTCAGACAGCGCACCAGTAGCCTATATGCACTCTTTCGTGCTTGAATGAACAAAAACACGCAAGATTATGCCAGAAAGCATATTTTGTCTAGTATTAAGAGTTCAATAAAGGAAGCACATTAAACCTGCATAGAGCGCCAACTCTTAAAAAGACCTGCGTTCTTAACAGTGCTGCGTTCACACCGGTCACTAATGTTGATCAAAGAACAAAGTAAAGAAGAAATCAACCTGATTTAGTATCTTTAATGAAGATTATTTTGTTTATTTTGTAAATAAGACGTTTGGATTATTTTCGTAAAATGATGCTGTTAAAGACACGTGTTGTTTCTACGTTAATTTGGAGGTAAAATGTGAAATTATTAGAATGTGAAAGTATATTTAAAAACATAAATGCTGTATTTGAAAATTAATTTGTAATGGATTTACAGCACTAATTTCAGTTTTGTCATCAGTAGCTTTATTAAATATTAAAATAGACTACTAGGACTTAAGCACCAGGCCTACTGTGTTTCACAATAATAAATGAATTGCCAGACAAAACATAATAATATTATTTTTAAGAAAAGTGTTGACCTCCGCCTCAAAGCCGTAGACCTAGGGGAAACACTGGGTGAATTAAACTAGCAGGCATAAAAACCATTCACGGATTTACTCTTAAAACATTAATTCGTATTTTTTTACTGATAATATTAATGGGTTAAGCCATGGAAACCTCTCACGCTTCCCCCTTCATTGCGAAAACTACCATGGTTTAACTACAGTAAAAAAAACATGGTCACTGTAGAAAGAAATCATGGTTTAGCAATAGTAATCAATACAACAAAAAAAGACATGTTTACAACACTTTCACAAGGAAAAAATCATAGTTATTTTCATAAGGGCCATGTTAAGGATGTAATGAGTTTATCAGGTTTTATACACAAAGCACAAGTTCCAGAGAATGCGAGTTCTGCCATGAAAACTATTGCTTTTAGAGCAACAATAGCATTTAGCTGATGTACAAAAGACTCCGAGTTTGATCTTTGCTCCGAGCAAAACCGACTACACTGCTACCCTGACCTGGATAAACGCCCACGTGTGATTCTTGTACTCTGGGGAGAGAGAGGTGAGGTCAAAGGAAGGAGGTTGTAATGGATCATGGGCAGAGGCTTTTGCTCTGGCTGTGGAGAACTCATTCTTCTAGATCAGAGGAAAGCGCCGCCATGCTCTCCTCTCGAACATGTTTACACTTGATAATTTCTTGAACATTAAGGTCGCGAGCTCAGTAACCGTCTTGAAATACACTTCACGCTAATATTCTCCAAGTAAAAGCCAACAAGCAACGCTCAAGTAAAACAAAAGTCTGATAACTCAATACAAACTCTTCGACATATTTTCCACTTGCCTACACTCCGCATTAAGATCAAAGAAGGAAAATATATAAATAACCGAGAAAAAATACAATCACGGAAACATCTATTACATTTTTACAGCCCAGCACCTTTGAATATCATCAGGCGTCTGTGTAATTACACTGAATAATATTTGGTGAAGAGTGTGTTGAGTTGCAAATTGCTTGAAGTTGCCCAGAATATTAATGATCTCCTAATACAGCGAGAAATGATTTCATAAAACCTCTAAAACTGGAAGCCTTGACAGATCCAAGATCTCACCATGTGACCGGAGTAAAAACGGTTTGCCAATATTGGATCCTCCCACAATTTACGGAACAAGACATGGATAGTGCTTTAAGCCCATTTACAGGGGGTTAATTGCAGTGTCTTAAAGCGACGCGGGTCTAAGTGTCTTACTCGAGAGGAAAATGATTGCAGTTCAGGTTTGTGAATAACAGTCTAGTTGTTGGCGTACTTCCATACCTCAAATAGCTTTGGGAGTCTAATCAGCAATCTTCCAGTAGATGGTCCACACCACTCAATCCCCCGCCAATATCAACGCTTTCCCTCGGACCTACTCACGCAGAAGCCACGGTATCCATTGTATTCAATTTCTAGCCACCATCTTTCCATCTAAGTGCTTTTAGGTCGCTCTGGCTATTATGCTGTTGGGTAGATTCACTCTAACATTGCAATGAGTCATTACCTGGAACCATTGGATATGTTTTCTTTACCTCCTAAAGGTGAAGTGTGTCATTTCTGTGGATTGTAGAAACAATGATTGGTGTTAAACACCATCTGCCATTGGTCGGTCAACCAGTCTCACCCCAAATGGTCTCATTGGATAAAACAGTTACTATTTTTGTCCCACTGTGGTGACTAATGCTGTGACTTACATAACACATATGGCTCGTTCGCATTATCGCTTTGTATGAAAGTGTTGCCGAATGCATAAAAGTAACGTGAATGTAAAAGCATGAGGGCTTCGATGAAAGCATCACGTGCCGCTTTGACCTTCACATTACAAGCATTGCAGATTTGTTTAAGGTTGCCAGGCAGCAAGAACAGTGTATAAAGAAAAATGTAAATATTTCAGCTGACTGAGAAAACAGAAGATAACATTTTGACAATTGCTTTGATACATCACAATAAAGAAAAACAGGAGAGGGGGAATGTGGATTCATGAAAGTTTATTATGTCAGGATGCTCTGGGTAAATTTAAATTAGTTTAAGGATTGAGGTACCATGGCTGAAAATAATCTGTATACACTCCTAAAAATAAAGGTGCTTAAAAGGTTTGTCACAGCGATGACACAGAAGAAGCATTTTTGGAGCGCTTTCTCACAAAAAGGTTATTTTATGGAACAGACAGGCTCTTCGGATGTTAAAGGTTCTTAATGGAACCATTTAGACAATAAAAGCTTCTTCGAAGGCTTCGTGAAGCACCTTTGTTTTTAAAAAGTGTAGATTTCTTCATAAAGCTAATGTTTTTCTTTTCTTGCTGCTTTACACTCTTTGAGACAAGACGACAAAATTACCAGCATTGTAACACAACATTTTTTGTGCCTTCAATTTAGCCTTTACATGACTTCAACTCAACATAAGTAATGTAATTTCAACGTATTTTTTCAACATTGGGCAACGTTTTCGTTGAAATAACACCAGTTGTATCACACTAAATATTTAAGACCGCAAACGTTTTTATACAACAAACTTAAAGTCCATTTTATGTGTAAGTTGGCAATTTGAGTCAAAAAGAATGGAATGGAAGTACTTAACCAACAAAAATATTAAAGGTACAGTCAAAGAAATATAAAAAGAACATTAAATGTGATTTGCATATTGCATTGTTTTTCTCTGCCGACTGCATCCTGACCCAACACAATTATTAATTTATTCTAAATCATTACATAAAATAGTCTCTTGAACTTTTATATGGTACTAATAAACGTCTCAAGGGTATACAACTTTACAAAAAAAAGTGTCATGAAGCTGTGATTCTCCAAAGCTCGAAAACTCATCTAAAATCTTGCAAACTACTTACATGAAGCCTTAAATTTACATGATGTCGTTGACGCATACTAACTGCATTGGAAAATTATGATTACACGGTACAAGTCACATCTGTGTAATGAAATAAGCGGGACCCAAATGCTACATATGCATATTTGACATACATCTTAACGTTGAAGGTGTCGAAAGAATTCACCAGGGTGCAAACATTTTAATGGATAGATTTCGTTTTCGTTTAAAAAATAAAATAACATTCAGAATACCAAAAATCCGGAAATAAAAATCAAATGAGAAAATCAGATGAAAAGGGATGAGAAGATTATTTCTTTGTTGTGGAAATAATGAAATGTTCCAATCTTTTGATTAAGCACTGCTTTCTTTCGAAAATGTTTTTTATTTGTAGTTTGCAGCTACAAACTTACTTCTCTCGCCAATCATTTCTAAAAGACCACAAGCCGTTCACGGTTTCAACATACAAACTTGTTCATGCCAGACAGCTTAATAGCTCATGCCAGTTACATAATTACACAAGCAGAATTCAACTTTTTCTACAAAACAAAAAACAAATGTTTCAGTTTGCAAAACATAAACACACAATTAAAGAACGTAAAACAAATGTAACCATTCACACTAGGCTCTGATCATTTGCAAATTCACATGCAACATGACAGCCAAACTTCAGATTTCAACATTAAACACCACCATTACCCAAAGACCCAGTAAACAAAACAATCTGCTTCCCGTCAGCGGCCAAGCGACAAAACAAGGAAGCGCAGCGCAGTCTATACAGTTGTAAAACATTTCCAACCAATCTCCAACCGGTGTGCAACCCAGGGGTCGTCTATAGCCAGCTGGTTCATGTTTATGTTGGTCAAAGAGACGGCAGCAATCATAGGAAGTCATTTGCACATGTTGAAGCTCTTCGCCGTGGTTCTGATCCAGCTCACAGCTGGCTCAGCCTGAGAGAAAGAGGTTTGTTTTGGAGGATTAATTTTGAGGTCTGCGTTTGAATCAAGTGCGGACCCATCTGTCTGGGCCTGCGAGAGGCCAGATAAACCTGACACGAGTGTTAAATCATGATTGGATAAGAATGGGACGGCACACAGGGACACCCAAGAGTCGGTTAAAATGAAAAACAACAACGACAAAAAAAAGAACAACCAAAGAAAACAGAGCCAAAGCCGACCAAAGTGTGTTAAGTATCACTGCAAATATACATTGCGAGTTGCAATGCAACCATTCTGCAGGTTTTAATAATGTATTAACTGTTTAAAATGTTAGGAAGAGCTTGACACCTTGTCATATTTCTCCTCAACATGCATTGCAACATTATGCATTTTTTGTCAGTTTTAAACAGCCCAATGCTCGTAGTGTGTCACCATTTACTTCTGTAACGTGCAGATAACTTTCAGTTTAACTTTCAAGTGTCATCTTTGAAGCCAATTTCACAAGTGAACTCAGAGCTGGAAAACAACAAGCTTAAATTGAACTTTCAGTTTATACAAACAATGTCAAATTTAATATTCAAGATCTTTGTGTACTTTGGTACAAGGAAGTTCTTATTTTGTCCATTCCTCTCAGGAAAGACATACAAGAAGAACATAAGGGACACAAAAATACAAGACAAATATAAATCATATGGAAAATGATAACAATAATCAAAGGCAAACCTTGTTTTTTATGAGTTATTTATACATACAGTTAATTTATTTAAAGTAGTGTTTAATTAACAAACAAATATTCATATACAGTTAAGTCAAATCTCAGAGTCAAAACTGAAGGTCATTAAATCATTATAATTAAAAGTTTCAAAATAAAACCCACAATTACTGCACAAAAAATTCAGTCAAAAAGGCCCATGACGTTGTTGAAATTGCAAACAAGCTGACGAAGAGCAGCACTTCTGCCATCTTCTTTACAGGCCATTTGAAATGTTGTTTTGATCGTAATGTTGTTAACGTGTAAAATTGATTGATTTTTCATTGTGAGACTCGCTTAAAGAAAAACTGCTTTATTGGATAATTTAATATAAAAAAGTAGAAATAAAGAAAAATATTATTTCTGTCGAGCCGTGACGTTGTTTATTCCCCTCAAGGTGACTCAGGCAAACCAACAAGAAGCTGCACCTCGGCACGCCGCAAAGCTGACCCGTCAATACTTTCTCCTCCGTGCTCCCTGCCCCTGTGGTCTTCGTTGGTCCTATGACCATTATGACGCTTTGTTTCTTCAAAGGCATCAATCAAAGCCATCTGGCTGGGCATTGATTGGCTCAGCTCATTAAGTCCAACCCCAAGCCCCTTTGGTGGGTGAGCACAGAGGGGCCGTAGACCGGAGTCTTATCGGCCTCAGCACAAAGCTCCCTTCCAAGCCATCATAAAATCCACGGTGAAAATGTACAGCTGCCGTGGCACCGGGTAGAGGTCAGCATCTCTTTAGCTCACGGCAGACTTGTTAGATATGATACCGTAATCAGAACTTACCCTTCAGCAAGTCATTTCGCTGTTTTTTCCTTTAACAGAAACTCAGGGGACGAATCTCCATCTGTTATCTATTTTATGAGATCATATAGCCGGAATGATATCGCCATAAATAGCAATACGAGCCGGAATGTGCCACATGGTCTGAGATAGGCTCTTGTTTATCTGGTCACAAACCAGAAAGGCAGTGTTGCTTTTCTTAAGCTGAAGGCGAAATTAGTAGCAATTTGGCTTTGCCAAACTGATCTGTTACCCGCGGTGCTTTGCAGTAATGGGCTCTGTGTGATCGTCTCAGCAAAATGACTTTAAACAAGCAAATCTCAGCAGGTTGTTCTTCGAGATTTTACACTGGACTTCAAATGATGACCGAACACATTTTACAAAAGCAAACAAACACATTCTAAAAGCAATACACAGCCATACATTTGCCTGTCACAGCTTAAATTAACAATTTTCTCTCCAAACATCTTATGAATAATTATTTCATTTTTTTAGCCAATATTTCACAGCATGGAAACTATTTTTATCATCTAAAGGCAAACCTTTCGCTTCCTGCGTTGTCTTTCCAACAAGACGGGATGTCAAGCAACCATCCAAGTTGTCATCTACCTAATTTTGTAGGCATCTACTAAGTGACAGGTGAATTTGCACTAAAACAGTTTGATATGATGCCCAGCGTTTTTCCTGGGTCACAGATCCACTGTTTGAACCGAGAAATGTTTGTCATGCGATAGCTTTCTGAGCAAAGCATTTATTTTTGGTTTAGTTCAGAGCTTATTTGCATACATTTCCTGAGGATGTTGCTGGAATGCTAGAATTAGAGGACACGGTGCTAATTAAAACACTTTAATGACCCGCTCATTATCCTCATAAGCTCTGGCCTAATAACCTTAGCCAGGAGTGATACTGTTGATCTGTCTAAAATCTAAGATCTCTCCAACTAAAATCTCAAAAAGATACGTGCCACCAAATCGACCAATGCAAGGCCATTAAGTTGTATGTAATTAAAAGTTGTCTTCACCAAGTCCAAAGGTACATTCAACATCTGTAACGTAACAAAATATTTGCGATTTACAAAACAAAGCTACTTCAAAATAGCCAGAACTGCTCTTGCCGCTAGAATAGAGAACTTACATGATCTACCAGCAGGTCTAGTTTGAACAACGCAAATAGTCAAACACCTGTCTGATGTTTGTATAGTGGTGTAAAATTAGACACATCATTTTCCTTACACTGAAAATGTGTTTCAACCAACAGCAGTGGTAGGTGTATTTTAACTGTTGACTCGCTGCATTTATGTACCGTGGAAGCATAGCCCAAAAGCTCAAATGTTGGCGTAGAACACACTTGCCAGTGTGTGATACCGCTTAAGAGACAAGGTGCAAAAACATTTAATTTGACTTATTCTATAGGCTTAGAAAAAGTCTTTGTTATTATCCCAGTTAGCATGCGATTAGCACTAATGGTAGATGCATTTCAATTGTTGTCTCCCTGCATTTATTTAATATATTAAATAGTAACTGAAATGCAGGCGTAGAATTTAACACCTGCCAGCAAATAAAAGTACTAAAGAAACAAGGTCAATCCCAGTGCAGAAACACAGTGATGCCAGTCCCATCATCCCCTTAACTGTCCTGTCATGAGCACTATGCCGGGGGGACTGAAGTGTGATGACATGCTAAACATCTCTATAATCCTGTTTCTGACGCCGAGTCAAATGAAATAATCGCTGACTGAATCCCTGGAGGAAGGCCGACCAGGCACGCAGCAAGCTCGCACCGGGATCTTAACTAGGCTCCGCTCTCTCTCGATCGTTTCCCTCGCTGAGGATCAGCCATATTGTCACTCTGGATTTACGTCAGCAGGACTGCTCGACCCGGGGAGTGTTTTTCATTTCTGATTGGGTGATTAGTTAATAGGAGATAATATGTGCCATCAGGCCCAGGGCTGCGGGAGAGAAGATGTGAAGACAAGGACTGTGTCTTATCCTGTACTCATTTAAGAGAGACAGCCAGAGACTGCGGCAGCTGGGCTGCAGTGGTGGAACTTTGGCAAGGACAGACGCCAGTGTCAAGAATCTCCCCCTCTCTCGCGGAGCGGTGCTAATGGGAAAGGCTGAGGGTCATCTGTAGCCACTTTTAATATCTGATGGATGAGCCCTTTCAAGCAAGAAAGGATCTTGGAGGTTTTACTCACTGGCTAAGGACAGCCTTAAATTTGATGGGACTGTAGCAGTCAAGCAGTGAAGTACTACATGCCTGTTTTGAGCTATGCTAAAAATGAAAGTCATTAAATAAACATCAAATAAAACATGACGCTTCAACACAGCTGTCTACGGATATAAAAAGAACAGTTCTAAAACTGTGATACATTTATGAGAAAATTAAAAACAAATCTAACTGAGAAGAGGTTCCTTAAGTTACTGATGTTGCACAAAGAATGAAAGTGATGACATGTGGTGTCATAGAAGATTGTTTTACAGTATATTTTTTTACTAAAACCAATAACGATACTTCTGCTTGCTGCAAATGCTTTTGTTGAGGTGTTTTGAGCATTAAGAACGTTGTATGCTAATAGTAAATCCAAATATTCCTGGAAAACTCCTTGGTGAAACAGATGGGATTATCAGAAGTGAGGGTGAGAATATTTTTGGAGATGTTTTTCAAATTTTCACCCTTTATAGTTAAATGTTTTGGGGAACGACATGAGGTAGAAAACATGTTGACAGAATTTATACATCCCTTTAAGTTTCCTCAAGGCCGTAAGAACAGAACACTTGAGGTGAATAAATTAGAACACAATACAGTTCATTGAGGACAGACATTTGGTCCTGTGCCAGCTGTAATAAATCTTTCTGAAGTTCCTGTTTGTACCTAACAAAAAGACACAAGGGCCAATGTAAATACTCATTCTGAACTGCCCGGTGTCTTTGTGTTTCCGAGAAAAGGAAAAACAATCGCCTGGTACACATGGGGTGCCCAAAACACAGAGTGTGAAAGGAAAAGGTTTGCATACATAATATGATTAGTGATGGGACAACAGCCGGACCAGCGGGACACGAGGAGAAATGACATGTAATCCAGGATACAGGGACTGGATTCGAGGGAAAACAGCACATCCCAGACATGGGACCCCATGCAGAAACCCAGCCACTGCGACCTTGAATGAAAACACATCAATAGCTTTATTGCAAATGGTATGTAGAGTAGGTTGTGTGCCAACATCTTGCGCTTTTTCAACATGCACCGACTACCAACGATCTTCAAAATATCTCCTATTGTGTTCTGCAGAAGGAAGATATACAGGTTTTGAATGAAATGAGGAAGTTTTGGGTGTACAATCCTTTACTTGTACAAACCTCCCTTTCAAACAGTGAAGCTAGCAACACTGATATCATGGGTTAAGATAACAGATAATGCCTAAATTAATCTAGTTTTTACATATAGTCTGTATTTGGAAATATATTTTAATCAAATATTTAGCTAACACAGGAACTGCCTGAATGATGTTGGCAGATACAGAAAAAGAACATAAAAAAACAGTTGACAAAAAGATTAAATGAAAATATATTGAATGATTCTTGAGCTCAAATGCTCTACAATTTTAATTAATAAATATGACTTTCTTTTTACCGGTCTTGTGTTTTAAAAGCAGGCCCGGATTAAGAATTCAGAGGCCCCGGGGCACAAGTGACAACTTTTAGAACCCACAACCATACACACACGTGTGCAAAATAAAGTTTTAAATTAGCCTATGGGGTACTACGTGTAGGAAACACCTCTATTTTATACAGGATTACATGGACAAGTTACAAACTATGATCACAACCCAAAGGACTATTTCAACACCTGAACACATCCTCCATCATACAGGATTTACACCACACAATTGCAACAATGCTTTCCTGGACCAGCAAGGCAATATCAAGACATTTCCCTGCATATTGTAACTCACTGGCACAGTTTTATCAGATTCTTCCATAATTCAAACACGCCGGACTCACAATACTGTTATGAAGAGAAAATATAAGAACTGTCTTCAGCTAATAAGAAAAGTTAATAAGAAAATTATAGGAAGTTCTTGAAAATATATATCATAAAATTATGTAATGTTTTTAACGGCATCTTTAGCCTGTTTTCCATCATTATATCAATATTAAGTTCATTACTGGCAAGGAAACACCAACAAATACAACCATGAGGGTATTCTAATTCATAGACTATATTTACATCAATAAAGCTGTTCTCACTGACGTATGTTCTGTTTCTATTGTCAGCTCTGACTTATAAAGCGATATTCTTAACAAATCACCATAAAATGGAGATTTTGGCTATGTTCTTTCACATAGCCTCTGTCTAGGTAACCATTTGCATATTTACAGACGAACTATCTTCATTTATATACTGTATCCAAACAGTCGTTAACTGTGGTTTTGGAAACGCTGTTTTGTACTCATTTCATTCAGTTGTCACCTGTCACGTATATACGGTGAATTGGATGTGCTGCTTCTTCCTGCCGCTCACTGTACAGAGTGATGCCAAGAGAACGGATCTCTACGCTGGGAAAGAGAGACATTGTGCTCGCGGGGAGCACTAGCGACATTTTCCCACTGAATGAAAGCCAAGGTTTATCCAAGAAGTTGCTTGATTTAGCTATAGGCTTCCGCTACTGGGCTCGTAAAAGTTAGTAAATCAAGAGACAGACTTTCTAAGTTAGAAACACCATTTTATGTGGCCACCTGCGTGTGCGCAGACCAGAGAAGCGTACGGCAGAATGAATATTGCGGAAACACTGTTATGTGAAGTTTTCTTCCCCTTGCCTGGGCCCCAAGCGAGCATTGGCCCCTGGGACTGTGCCCATAATATCCACAATATTTATATTTGTTTAAACCAAAATAAACTTTGCTGCTTAGTGTAGTGTTGTTTATATTTTACAATGTGTTTATCTTGAGTCTACTATAAATTATCATTATACGTTTATTTTCCATTGACCCCAATTGAACAAAGAACCCAAAAAGCCTTATATTAAAATCACTAACTGAATTCGGAAAACGTAGTTTCATTCATCTCTAAATACTGAATCTATTTTCATTGCCATAACTGGTTGTGGCTTTAAGGCCAAAAAATGAATCACAACTAAGGTGTTTATTTTGTTAAATGGGAAACACGCACATTTAGAAAGCAGAGTGGGTTCACTGCGAATGCATGTGAGCTTAAATGTTGCTCACATTCCTTATAAACCCACTTTCATAAAATGACAAAACTTAAGAAGAACGATTCAAAGACAATACGCCTCAATAACCCCTAATATCCCTGTTATATTTAATCTAGACAATCGCTGCAACAAGGCACAAGTGTAACATACAAATGTAGTCAATTGTGAGCACCTTCAAGGTCATGACCCGGCATGGAACTGTGTTGCTGATGCATGTCACGTTGAGTTTAGGATATCGCTCACCCAGCCAGTGCAGCCTATTAAAACACCCTCTGTATCAAAGGACCTCTTAACACATCCTCCAGGTAGCAGCTATCTAATGTAATTAAACCGAAAATGCGTGAAAGCAAGTGTCACCGATCCAAAGTAGACAGAAGTGGATCATGGTTCTCCCGAGGTGAAATATTTCCTGTTCAAGGAATGTGCCATGAGAAATGACACCTCACGATTATTCAGTAATATGATTTTTTCCCCTCGGGCTCTGGTACTGTGTAGTTATGCTGGCATTTACTCCACTGAACCATTAACATAAAGGCCAGCCTCGAGAAACTCTCTAACTAGCATTCTTGCCGGCAAGTAACTTGTGCATCTCAACTAATAACTGTCCTTATTTGTGAATAAAATGTCCGCACGTGAACTTTGCTTCTGCCGGGTCATTTGTTGCATAGCAACAGCCGATTCCTTTTTGAATAATAATCACATAATATTCTACTGCCTAACAAAACTGAAAAACATCAAAATAAGTCTGGCTATAAATCTTAGCTGTTAATGAAGAAAAATGAGTTCCACCTAAACAGTTTTATTACGCATTAGCTGCCATTGATTCTCAGACGATTCTATGCTGTAGAGTGATGGAAAAATAGTCATCTGTGCTTATTATTTTTGGCATTTGTTATAGTTTTGTATAATGGGATTAGTAACACTGATACTTGTAAGGCGTTAGACTGCATTTATATATTAATTTAGTTTTTTATTAGCTTTATCAGTCCTATTGCTCTTTGTATGACATATCGCTTATTGCTCCCCGAACTCTTTCTAAATCGCTTTGGTAAAATCTGCAAAATGACTAAATGTAAATGTAATGTACACGACCAATCAAAACAAATTCACAACCAGCCCAATGACAAATCCAAACTAGCCCACAATGAGCTCAACGACCAATCGAGACAAGCACAAAACTAGCCCACAACCAGCCCAAAAACCAATCGAAACTACTTTGCAAGCAGCCGCAAAAAAAAAAAAAAAAAAACTTGCCCACAACAATTCCATTGACCAAACAAAAATACACAACCGGCCCACCGACAAGTCAAAAACAGCTAACAACCAATTAAAACTACGCCACAGTCTGATGATGACCAATCAAAACTAGTCCGCATCCTGCCCAAAAATAAATCAAAACAAATCCACTATTAGCCCAACAACCATCTCAATATCAAAAGTGTAAAAATACCACTTACCCACATTTGCATTTTATAGAATAGTTTTCTAAATTAAAAAAAGCATCACATCTCATTTATTTTCAAATAAAACTCTACAAATCAATTATATTATAACTCCCACATTTTACAATACAAACAGGTTTTTAATAAAATGATCACAATCCAGCTCTTCACGGCTCGCCTTTGATGGCGTGTGTATTGATTCTGGGCCACAAGGGTTTTCTGTGTCCACTACGGCAGCATGCGGGTCGGACATAAGTTATGAGAGATGTTTGCAGCGAGTCATGATGAATGTACATCTGGAGGTGTTTATTTGGTGCTCGATATTAAACGCATGAGGATACCCAGGTGACAGTGAACCCGGAAGTGCCCTTTATTTGGTGGTATTCTTGCTGGAATGAACCGGGGTCAGAGTTCAAATCATTACAAACCGCAGCGTAATTAATTTGTCTGAATGTCACCTTTTTCTGAATGTAAGGAGAATCTCAATTGAATCATGTAGGCCTATGTGTGATACACAGTTTCCGCACAGTCGGAATGGTTGGTAGCTCGGAAGCATTTTGCTTGCAGTGCAAAGGTCATTGGTTCGATCCCCACGGAACACAAATGTATATTAAAATGCATACCTTGTAATGCACTGCAAGTTGCTTTGGATAAATGCATCTGTCAAATGCACAATGCACTGCTTGATGTTCTGATAAATCATCTATTGCAGGTCCAGACTTTATAGAGTTTATAGAGGGCAGATTCGAAATGAGAACAGATTGAAACTTTAGCCTATTCCAAGTCAAAGTCAAAGCAAGTAAGTCTCAAAACTTCTGGCTGCAAATAGCATCAGATCATTGCCAGTCAAGCATCTGCCTACAGAAGATATTCCAGACCTAGTTACTACTACTGATGGAAAATTACGAACTACAAAGTTGTTCCAACATTAATGTAAATTGCTCCAGAATAGATTTGACCTCCTGTTTGGCGTACACTGCCGTGCATCTTTGTTTGCATGCTCAAGACTCAAGAGACAGAGGTGGACCGTATCGTAGATCCAGACTGTACAGAGGGACACTAATGGTGTGCTTTACAATCAGACAGAATGAATAATACCCGAGGAAAAGCAAAATGAAAAGCTACCGATTAGGGTCATTGCAAAATATAATTTCGCCGAAGAGAAGCTACCCCCCTCATTCATCTTGTGCTTTGTGGTGGCCGCAGCGTCATTAATATTTCCCAATAAATAGCATTTAAGGAAGCACCTATATTTATTTCCTTTATGATCCGAGACCTTTTGGTGATTAATCTGTATTACAGAGCCTGAGACGTATTACCTGCTTAATTAATTTGATATATGACACATTAATCTTTCTTCCGTACTCCTACGCCTGGACCCGTCCACAATGGAAGATGCGTGGATGGTTCTGTGAGTGCCATCTCTTTTGCATTCAGAGTTCTCTTGTTGGGTAGAACCTAGTTTATTATGGTCACAAACAGCCAGGTTTTGTGGGAAAGGCCCGTGAGATCAACGTCAGTGATTTTGTGAAATTCAATGATTATATATTTTTGGAATGTGTGTTTATCTAAAACGTGTTCAGGGAAACTCACCCTCCAGTCCTTATCTGTATAAATGTCTTTGTTCTTCAAAAATATGTTGAAGAATGTCGGAAAGGAGACAGTTCTGGTGTACTTTTGATTGCCATTGTTTTTTTCCTACTATGGTAGTCAACGGTGACAAAGGACTGTTTGTTTTCAAGCATTCTTCCAAATGTTTTTCTCTGTGTTCATCAGAACAAAGACATTTATACAGATTTGAATAAACTCGAAGGAATTACTTACAGATTAAAGTCAGAGTTCATTGGTTTAATACAAAGGGAAAACAAATACTGAAAAAATGCTGTCATCATTTACCCTCTTGTCAAACCTGTATTTCTTTCTTCTAC
Organism: Barbatula barbatula; assembly: GCF_947034865.1. Classification (NCBI taxonomy): domain Eukaryota; kingdom Metazoa; phylum Chordata; class Actinopteri; order Cypriniformes; family Nemacheilidae; genus Barbatula; species Barbatula barbatula. The sequence goes on along the minus strand of NC_136770.1, from coordinate 3,974,827 downwards.
AGAACACAAAAGAAGATATTTTGAAGAATGCTGGTAACCGTTCATCCCATTGACTTGCATAGGTTTTGTGTCCATACAATAAGTAAAAGGGCACCGCCATTGTTTGGTTACCATCATTCTTCAAAATATCTTCTTTTGTGTTCTTTGGAAGAAAGAAAATCATACAGATATAAAATGGCACGACCTTAAAATGCACTGTGGGTCACTTTCAATAAAAGTGTCAAATGCTTATTTGTAAATGTGAAAAACGAATACTCCAATAATAGGCAAATACAACGCCATCATTCTGCATCAAGCTGTACAGAAAACAAGTATAAGCAGGTAATGCGTGATCAGAATTTCTCTCCGTCAAAAAGCACAGTACAGAGTATTTCACAGGCATAACTCTGCAAACTAAAGCACATATACAGTTCTGCTTACGGATGGTGTTTACTTACTGTTTAGTGTCTCAGATAAACTAGAACACCACATACGTATATCAGTCAAACAAATAATAGGCGTCGCACCGAGAGCTGGTATAAGAAAACAAGCAAGCGAGCAAAAGATTCTAGCCCGGGCCTCTGACTATAACAATGACCAGATTTAATAAAACAGGCGTTTTGTTTCGTCTGAATCTTTGCTTTTCAATAAAAGCATCATATGGGAAGATTTTCCCAGACATGCCAGCGTTGCTTGGCAGCAGCGCTCGTAATTTGCAAACAATATTAGAGATATTTCAATTTTTTAAACAACCACTTAGAGGAAAGAAAGACGCTGTTGAGAACCCTTGTTCTGCTCGGAAGATAGCAACAAAAGCCGAACATGCATGATGACACATGCACGCAGAAAAGCATCAGATAGCCGTGATTGGATTCCCTTTTCATGTCATTAAATCAATAGAAGGAAATAAATGTGGAGATAAATAAATGCTTGCAATAAGAGATAGCGGCGCAATCAGTAGACGATAATGAGTGAGTTGGGCTTTATGTCAATGAAATTGATTTTATATTGTTATATCCGGTGATAATGTGGATTGGGATGTTCAATAACAAAGCGTTTGGCAAACAATTACTAATCACACATTTTAGTTAATGCTGACCACAACCGTCTAGCGTTCACATCAACTGCCGTGCGTCAAAAATGACATGCATAATTCAAATACTATATCAAGCAAGCTAAATAAAATATGACTGCGGATCTTGGTTTAACGTGTGATTCTTATGATATGGGGTGAGCTAATGCAAGAAGCCAAAGGTTCAAATGGTGCATGATCTGGTAGACTTTTTTTCTCGTCTCTGGTACGAAATGTACAAGGATGCGAGTAAAAGGTGGAGACTTTGTGACTTTGTCAACAATGTGATTTTGATCATATCTCGTGAGGTTTTGACTTCCTTACTTCTGATTGGTTCACAAAAAGGAAAAGCTGATTGGTCCCTGTCTGTGTTCGTCTCCTTACCTGCAACGGGTAAAGATTAAAGATTAAATGGGTAAAGAATTGAGCTGTCAGGTAAGATTTCGAGAAAGTATACACTATTTTACTATAGTATGTTAAGTGTGAAGGTAAAACAGTAGCCAGATTTAAGATTATGTTTAAATTCATATCGAAGATTAGTGATTACCGTCCACAAGTGCAGATCTCAATATTCAACTTTTTTATATTACACATTTTCACATTGGGGCTGTGAGTGCTCATTTTCATCTTCAAGTACTTTCTCAAATTCAAAATTGCGTGCTTTCAGGTTTTGCTACTGTTTTACCTTCATATTTTTTATACATAATATTTATACATAATATAAATGTTTCAGGCATTGCAACCAATATTGGTTTATATTGTCTTTTCTTGGTGGATAAAAGTGCACACAATTGATTTTATGCAAACTTAATATTATCAACACATTATAATCCTTCTCAAGACCAAACCAACATTTAATAAAACAAATGACAGCGTCAACTATAGAATGTATGTAATGAGAACATTCATAAATAAGTAAAGTACAACATTTCAATATCTAGTTGTCTACATTTTAATCTTGAGCTCTTTGCAAAATGTGGATTTGTCTCTCTCGATGGCTGCCACAAGGACAGTTTATGATGCAATACAGTTATACCCAAAGCTTATTGGCTGAAAAAAGTGGCCTCTGATAATGATTGGCTGTTAATGAATTTAACTGATATTTTTGTGATTTTTGGGAAGAAAACGAATGATGTTTTATGTAAGAAAATGGTTACATAAAGTATATTTTTACAATTATTTATTTATTTATTTTAACTGTACTGATACATTTGCCCCCCAATTTTTTTAAATTACTGCAATACATTCGTGCAAAACGTTTATCACTTTGGATATAAGTGTCTGCTAAATGACTAAATGTATTTGCATTATGCACATGTTTCTGATCTTAGAGCACATTATTGATGTTTAAGAGTATATTGGAGTTCATATTAGGTGTTTAAATGAAGAAGATATACGACATGTGCAGTACAAGTTTTTTTGTCCCCTGCTGTAAATTGTAGAGACAGCCCTAGATAAATGTAATTTCTGAAGAAAATAAAAACCAGAATTTACTTAGTCTCTTTGGCACATGCAAATAGTGCACGCCAATAACAGTTTTTTTTTCACAAAACAGAACACACAGACATCTGGGCCGCTCTTTCTGGCCAGCTCCAGATGTTCTTTCTCTGGTGATGGAAATATCCATGGATAATAATTGTTGTCTAGGCCCCATTCACATTAACACGTGCACACCCAGGGCGTAAACATTTAAAACAACATCTTTCCCCTGACACCCCCTCATAAATCGAATTTGCATGACAGAAGCGACGTGATTGATGCCTGGCTTTTCCCAAAGTGGTTGATGAACAGACAGAAGGTAAATCGCTGACAAGAAGGAGATAAATGTTACAGCCGTGGATTAACATCCCAAGGTCACAAAGCCTGGGCATTTCAATTAAGGACTTTTCAGAGGACGAAATTCCGGCCTACAGGAGCCAAATGGCCGTTTAATGAGACTGTCATTCCTTACTGAGCTTTGGAAAAGAGGGAGCGGGGACACAGGCCATCTTTAGAACATGATAAAAGATCAGTATTATTTACATACAGTATATACGCTGTGATCCGGGGTTGGGAATGCGCAGAATTGGTCATTCATGGGAGAGGACGGAAGAGTGTGAATTTTAGAGGCGTTATAGAAATAAGGATTTTTTAAATGTTTTTTTCAGCCTCCGTGCTGATGAAGCAGAAGAGGAATTTGAGAAAGAAATGTTAAGATGATGGACAGATGAGCGAAACGGAATCCGGGCCTTTCAGATGCTCTGCGGTTCAACCCGGGTTCCTTTCCAAAATACACGTTTGACTGTCGCGGTTTGGCATGTGTCACACAGAAAGAGTGGCGGATTACACTGCGCTTAACCTAAACTGCTTACTCGAGGTGTAAAACCCTTCGCACATGTACACTGAAATGTGTCGAACTGCAGACGGTATTGAAGGGCGGGGATTTAACAGCAGACACAATGCTATCTCCGAAGAACACTTGTTGATTTTAATAACAACGCTGGTCAGATTTGATTACCGTCTGGATTGCTTAAAGTTTGGGAGATCCGCACGTCCTCCTCTGCCCTTGGACCATATGCTGATTGATTATAGCAATTTGTCAAGCTCTCAATGTAACTGTGCAATGGCTGAACGTGCCAACAGATATTATTGTGCCAAAAGATATTCTTGACTTAGACAACAAAAAACAACTGGAATAAAATTACGAATTTTCATTTGAAATAATGGTCGGTGGCTATTGACTATGATTTTGTCATTTACACATTCTAATGTAATTCCAATTGCATTATTGTTTATCCTCTGCTAAACACAACACATGGTTAGGCAGACAGTCAGAAGTGTTCTTTTCTATACAATGGAAGGGAATGGAAATGACAAACTCTAAATAGGACAAAAAAGCACAATAAAACAAATATCACTCTTGTGTTATATATCAAGGTATCCATAAGCTCAGACAATCATGTTTTTTGGCAGTGATACTAATACAGCAAATAGTACAAAGTTTGAACATGACGTGAGGACAAATACTTTTTATGGACATATTGTTTCCATGGTTTACGATCAAGTGCTTATACTGTATGCGATGCGCCACAAATGTCGGACAGTCTGTAGCTTCTATCCAAGTGGGGTTTTATTATAGCAGGGCTTAGTCGTGGCAGGCACGATATATTTTTTTGTCTGCTCCTCCTTCTCTCATCAATTTTACCTAAAATTGTATCCATTATCTGGCAAACCTAAAGATGGCACATCCAGGAGACAAAAAATGATTAAAGAGGACACTATCTCGGTGTCTGTCTGTCTACCTATCAGTTACAAACAAATACTTCAATTTACCTTAGAGGAATGTAATGTCAAATTGTGTACAACCTGCAAAATAAGCACCGCTTTTCCCCTGTTTCTGCGGTAAATTTAAATGATGAGACTCAAAACAAGCATGCACTTACACTGCGGAATTAAATCAATACTTTGTAATTTGCTCAAACCTGCTGACTAAATGGCATACAGGTATAATGAGACATTTTAATGGAGGTGGAAAAAATAGCCTTGGGTAAATCAAACTTTAAGAATCTGACTAGTTCATACAGTGTTTCCAAAATCTAAACGTTTGACTTTTACTGAAATGTTGGCTGGTTCTCATAAAGATTAAAATGAAGTGTACCTTAAGAAATATCTTGACCTTTCTTTGTTCTGTGGAACACAGGAGTTTATCCGTGAAGTTTTTGTGCACCGTCTCAGGGATCTTTGTAAACCTTACATGGCCCCTAACCACTTATGAACTCTTTTTTTGTGTGTGTGTGCTTTCGTAAGACAAAAAAAACATGGATGCTATCAAGTGCTGTCCAAGCCTGCAGATCCTCAGCTGTCATTTGAGGGGACTTGTTGGAGTTTACTACAGAAAGTCTTTGGATTGCATTTGTAGGATGTCCACTACTAGCTGCAACATTGCTGCATTTCTGACATTTGTAAACCGCCTGTGGACTGATTCTTCATAAATCCTACAGCAACCCATTTCTTCAGAGCTTTAACAGACCTCTTCCTCTGAGGTTGTCAGACATATCTTGTGATAAGGCCATTGTTCAGGTAAAGCAGTCAGGTGTGAAGAGCCGGATATGTTTTTTCCGGGGCTAATGGTCATACCACATAGAAGATGGGTGGGACTTGATGTCATAAGCCAGATTTACAAAGTATGTGCAATTGTTTTTAAATCTGTGTATTACAAATAAAGAATCAACAAATACACTACTGTACTGCCACAACGTCTTGGGATGCACAACATTGCAACTCACTAAAAACACTCAGACCACATAAAGACTGCATAGCAACACCCTAGCAACCATTGATAACTAATGATTCTTGGCAACAGGTATTTTTCCTTGTTGCCCAAATGCAATCCTTTTATTAGTGTTTTATAAATTATAAGGATGCTTAAATCATTTGGCCCTGCATTTTTGGGGTGGCGTTAACGTATACATATTATTAATTGATGCATACATTTGTTATTAGTGTTAAGTGTTTGTTTTTGGACTTTAATAATCTCCAAACTGACAATTTATGGATGTCATAAACTCTGTCGCCACGCATATCACGCACTACTCCTCGCAAGCCAAAACAACATGGGATCAAATGGAATTTGTTCAATAAATGGACAGCACTGCTTATTTGCCAGGTTGGTGCAGTGCTCTAAAGGTCAGACCACATTCAGGAGCCACACACACAGAAATGCTTTTCATTCACCATCGTTCCCAAACTTCTGTCTCCCAATTTTCAAAAGCCCTGGTTTAATTGAAGAATGTGCGTTCACATTCAGCTCACAGTTCAAACTTTCTTTGCATTTCTTACCGCCGACAAGTCAAAAAGACACACTATACAATATTAATGCAATGCCAGCTCCGCTGTAGTTAACCCAATCCACAATCTGATAACTTTCTCAAACGCCAGCTCAATGCTCAATGGAATTAAAATGTGTTATTCCAGCCAAAGATCTGGTCATATCTCGCACGCTCTTCAGATTTACGATACTCGCAACACGATTTTAAGAAAGCCTATTTCTCCAAACAGATTTGATATTTCACAAGTAATTCACATCTACGGCACAGGGCATACTCTCTGGACCTAATCACATAGACGTCCGAGTTAAATAAACAAACATGAAAGTTTGTTTGTTCAAAGCACATGGGATGTTCTGCTGCTACGTATTTTATTATTTAGTCCGCAAACCTTTGAAACACTTCGCTGAATTTGCTTTTTATTTTTTGGAAAACTTTCGTAGCTCATGCTTCATGCTTTGTTTGTAGCTCTCCAGCTATAAGCGTCTCCCTCTGTTTCAGGTCCAGCTTCCACTTCAAGAATGTTTGTTTGTAAGAAAACACAAGGTTCCTTCAGGCATCGATTAATTACAACCATTAATTACATTTCTCGTCTTTTCCAAAACTTTTTCTTCCACGTCGTTTCGAGCTAGTCAAAGTATTTCCGAAAATATCTGGCCGGGTTATTATCCCTCCCTCTTATATGGGCGCGCTTTCATGTGTAAAATCTTTGGCGGAATGAGATTCAGACTGGCTAATGTATCCTATCGAAGTCTTTGATATCCCCAATTATGTAAACAAGCTTTAATAAGTAAACAGACCGGGTGCTACAATATTGAATCTGATTAGGGCCCCGTGGTCAGAAATGTCAGCACTTTCTCTAAAAAGCAATCTGGGATCAAAAGCTCCGGGGCTTACTGACTGGATTTGGCATTAACTGCTCGTGCTCGGGGATACCTGACCCCAGCGCTATCGATGATATTAGCTTAATGTCAGTTCCAGTGAATTCAAAGTAGATGTAACTGCACGGACTTCAACCGGACCACGTCGACAATGTGCATGATGGGGGTCCAGGTAAAGAAATTAAATACTGAAGGTACAGAACTTTAGTTTCAATTATGTAATTTAACATATTATTTTGATTTAACTGTATATGTATCAATTAGACTGAAAGAACTGTTTTGGCATGTGAGTGTTAAATAATCTGGTCAAATAATCTGGATTTGGATACATTTGATAAAAAGAAATCTTCGATCATATTGTTTCGAACAGCTTTCATATTGTGAACAGATACGGTGCCTTAAAATGTGGATGCAGCTCAGTAGTTTTTGTAACAGTGCTAATATTTCCCCAAGCATGTTTCAACTGAACTTTGACTTCAATCCGCTCTGTTCAACCGCAGCGTGTTGACCTCTGACCACTTCGTCTCAACAAACTGAGTGAGTGCATTAAGATTTTTCCAATTTTCTGGCTTTTTAGCTGACCATTCACCTCGGCTACATAATATGAAACCCTAAAATGAAACACCCATCAATCGAGAGTAATCCACTCTCTGAGTCAACTCCTTTTACACACTCAATGCAAATTCAATACCTATAATATTGACCCTGTGCTGTCTCACAGCTAAAAACCTACAGTGGCGATCACTCCATTTTCATAAAAAATGATTTTACGCACCAATCGGACAATACATCATTCTTCTGGATTGCCATTACCTCAAAAACCTGGAATGATGCACATTGTTAAAGTAAACTGGATTACAGCGTGAACAAGATTCATATAGCATTACGCAGTATGCAGTAGTTTTAATAAGACCTCAGCACCGATAAGCAGAGTACATGCATGTATTGTTATTAATCCCTTCAACCCATAACTCAGAAATTATAAATGAGAGGCTTTTTGATTTATTGATGAAACCGGCATAGCAAAGTGCTTTTTGCCGCGGGCACGACTCAAGGCTAAACCAGTTATAACAAAGATAAAAGATAAAAATGATGTTGAATTTCAAGCTATCCATAACAAATGAGATCTCCTCTTTTGATTTTCTGCCTTTAAAAGTCTACAATAATTGACTTTACAGCATTGAGATTCCTTTTCAAGTGCAGGTAAAATCCACAAATAAACCTCCAGATCCCTCGAAGGGGGTGAAGGCCTGAGTAACACGGTCGCGCCCCGAGTGTTCATTGGGCCGCTAAGCTTCTGATCGAATGTGTGGCTCTATTAACAAAACCTTTTGATGCCATTTTTTATTAATGAAACAATCGTGTTGTAATCAGGGGGTGTTGTAAGATTATTAACGTCTTCATGTTAAACAAGCTAATGCTAACGGAGGCATTATAAGAGTAATGGTCTGCATGCTAAAAACAAAACCACCAGATAAGGTGTTTGTGAGTAAAGACATGGATTTAATAAGCACTTTTATCCAAATCAACACTGCATTCAAAGTATAGATTTAGGCCTATATTAATATTTGCATTCCCTTGGGGTCCAACCAAACTCTGCATTGTTACCACAGCGTTTGCACACGTGCACCGTCAAACCAGACCAGGCTTAATGACTCCAGAACTTTCCCTCCGATCGTTCACGTCCAGATTATGAACTGCTAAATTAGCCCACTATGCCACGCTATTAATTTCCACCCGCCGTCCTTGCTGTTTGGGAAAGGCAAAGGCTACAGAGGTCTTTCCTGCGCAGCCTTACCTCTCTTTCTGCTCGTGTCCTCCTCTTCAATTCCATAGATGCTGTCCGGGGGCTGACACCAGCAGCTCTGGCACGTAGGGTCATTACCAGAGCTGTCATTAAGGAATGAAATCAATCCCCAAAATGCAGCGAGCTCAAGGGAGAGGTGGCGCGATTGGGAACGCGGGCGTGCGTGCCTGCGTTGATGATGGCGAGGGAGAAGCGGAGGGGGCTATCGCTTCATAAGCCGTAGATTGCTTTACCCACCGCACTAATTATGATGTAACTGGAACAACAGTGTGAGGTGAGTGTGTGTGGTGATTAACCTCGGGCAGCTGAGAAATGAATTTAATGAGGAGAGCGGGACATTGGAAGTGTTCAATCAATTTTACCTCTATCTCTCGCTCTCTCTCTCTCTTCCGCGTGTCTCCAGAGCATTTAAATGCATTTGTGACCTTGTAATGGGTGACAGTGGCAGTCTCTTGAACCCATTTAGCATAGCACGTTTTCTTCATTTGTCTCCCCGGCCCGCTGTATTCTGCAGGATGGAGGAGAGTGAAGGTTGGGCGTGACTCTGAGAAATGTGTTTTTCCCCTTTTGAACCATGTGGGAACGGTGCTACAAGAGGAAACAGAAAAACAAGAAATTGTTCCTGCGCATTGTACCATGATGCTGAGGGATGCTTGATTCTGATTGGTTTGAGAGGTGATGCTTAACCTTTATTACGGTTATAAAGTAGTTCCAGTAGTTCCATCAAATGAGAATACTTTTTTCCAAATTACTAGCAGGGCCAGTCAACTGGCGGACCACGGTCCAAATGCGCCTTAACATTTCAAATAAGCTTAGAGAAACGGTGTGCTTTAAGAAATGCACGTTCTGGGACACCACATCTTTAAAAGTGAAAATGCTGCTACATTCAATGCAAAATTAATTCTGGGGGCTCGTAACGATATACTGATGTCATATCATGACGTCTTAATGTTATGTATGTAATAACTGGCAATCCACAGCCTCAAGCAATCGGTTTGCGCACACACAAAGCTTCTTGTGCCCTTGAAAGTAACAGCGGGAAGTTTTTTTTCCGCATTCAATATGTATGAAAATACGGATGTATATATTTACAAGAAACGGCTGTTCATATCCCTCTAGAACTGCCCTTCTAAGTGCGGGGGGGACATAAATGCGAATTCACCTGAAGATGCCATAATTGCGTTAAGTAGTGCACGGATCAATTGATTCGCTTTATAAGTGGCTGATTTAACGTCACAGGGGGCAGGGATAACTTTTGTGTTGAAAAACATGAAGGAATATAAAAACCACCACAAAGACGATATCCCTTTTATTAAATATCACGAAAAGGCAATGTAGATGCTACTGGATGCAATATTTGTGTGCATGTTTTAATATATGGCATATACGTAACAGCAACAAATAACATTTATACTTATTTATACTTTTGGAATCTGGCCCTAAAAGAAAAGTAGTTGAAGACCCCTTCTCCAGAGTATGTTCTCACTCACACACACACACACACGCCATTACTGGCACACCTTGTCATTCCAAAAGTGCAAGGAAACAGCCCAGAAAGCCTAAAGTGACATGAGTAACTGGGCTTTTGACTTCTAGACTAGCAAGTTTTAGCAAGATGCTGAATCAGATGCTAATAGTAAGAGCGTTTTAGGGAAGAAAAGCTGAAAAACACCTTAAGGTCTGGCAACAATGAATTAGGCTGAATAATTGACTGCGGATTGTTGAATTATTGAAAATGAATGCACTGCCCGCTTCACATCGATAACACATTACCACCTCAGGGTGCGCAATGGCTTTCAATAATTTACCAGCCTGTCAGTTCTTCCTTATGTGTACTGTAGGCTACGTTCACACAGACGGTGTTTGATGATTGACAGCTGTGTTACTTACGAACAACATGTAACTTCTGAATTGTCATGTTCGTTTTACAGCTTTCAAAACTTAGATATATGACTCTTTCTTCTGTGGAACACAAAATATGTTTTGAAAAATGCGTGGTTTTGTTTTAATACAACGGAAGTTAATGAGGGCCAGGATTGTTTGGATGCAAACGTTCTCCAAAATATCTTCTTTGGTGTTTTGCAAAAAAAGAAAGTCATAAAGGTTTGGGATGACATGCGGGTGAGTAAATGAGTAAAGAGTTTCGGGTTAAACTCTCCCTTTTAGTATAGAGCAGCACTTTAACAACAGTATCTGATTTGAGCTGAATTGTATTTAATATTGTTTAAAGCTCCCATCCGCTTTTGCCTCTCTATCACCATCTAAATTTAAAACTAAAAAATATTAGTACTTTATGTACAAATGATGTCAAACTATATCTATCTTTATATTAAATCAAAGCAAAAAAATCATTTCAATGCAACGATTTCAAAAGCAATGATCTCCTCGAGAACAAGGTAAAGCACATTCAGTGATATTTGAGCGCTCTAAACTTTACACGCTTTAAATCTGTTCAACAGAAGTGATTTGTGATAACCTTCATCATTATACTGTTATGCCTTTTTTTTCTTGAACAACCAAATTGAATCTATATGACTTTCTATCTTCTGGATCGTGTTTTTTTTTCAACCATAGGGTGAGAGATAAGTGGAGAGATCAATGAGTATTTTTTTCTTAACTCTTCTTTTTGTTAATGTGGAAACAGCAATCTTTCACATGGAAGGAAGCTGTTCCATTTTCAAGAAGCAATCAGCAGAAACTTTCCATTCAAGCTTTGGCTTGTGTTGGAAGAATTCATGTTGAAAATGAGCACCACAGTGACTGTCTTGGTTGCCGTTTACCAACCATTCAATTTGTCCGTATGAATTCCAGAGAGGAACATGAACTAAACCCACCAGCTCAATGACAACAATAAAAACCTGAATATCAAATCTAACATCAAGCGTTTGTAAAGCAATACTGTGTGTCTTTCTATCTATCACCATGTTACGTCATTCAATGCTTGATGACTGTCTAAAGCTCACAGTTTACCTCTTTTCATGGTGTTTTCATTTCCACGGTAACAGCATTCTCTCTGATTGGCGACCCAAAGATCCTTTGCCCCCAAGGTTTATGGGAAAAGTAGTTCTCCGGCTGAAATCGTTAAATCACAAACATAATCTTACATGCTCATGATTTGTATATTATATTGATATCCATTTTTTCTGTCAGGACAGATTGTTAACAATTGATGACAATTACAAACCAGTTGAACTGTATAACAAATCAAAGGTTTGGACCTAATTGTAATATTCCACATTTTAGCAAACTAATAAAATAAAATAAATGAAGTAAAGTTTTGCAAAACGAGACACACATGGAGGTATGGGATGGCCAAGCCAATTTCGAAAAAAAAGTCGTATATGCTGAATTATATTCTTTTATATAACATATGATTTTGGTAATACTTTACAATAAAGTTGTGTTAACAGTTAGTTATTGCATTAGTAACTAACAATAAACAATACTTCTAAATCATGTATTGATCTTCAACATTCAAAAGTTGTTTCTCCTAATACAATTAATATACTGTGACTTAGATAATACATAAAGAATTGTATTGGAATTAGCTAGCAGGGGAAACAAATATTGCTCATTGTTCGTTTATATTGGCAAATGCATTTACTAATTTCTTGTAATGTCTTTGCATTTTATATTGGTCTAAACAACTTTTCCTAAACATTTTTAAGGAGCACATTGGTGTGCAAACTTTTGACCAGTTGTATCTAGGAGCTAGCATCGTTCCTCAGGTGTAGTTCAATCGAGATCACCAAAATGCTTTCCCATTAACCACACAAACCAAACTCTAAATGTCAAACTGAGCGAGAATAAAAAAAGGTGTGCTTTTCAAACCGAGGATAGCAGAATACTTTATGCAAAGGTGTAGAGACAGCAGAACTTGCTCATTGTGATCAGCATGGCACAGTTTCTTCAGCATTCACTCTTTGGAGAGGCCATAAGTAATAGAGGCCTTTGATACTTTCATTAAGTCGCTGTCTCACTCCTCTCGTTGTTTCCTGAGGCACCCGGCAGGACTGCGTCCTTGGAGCAACATCCTTTGAATAATCAGTAAGTTTGAGTTATAGTTCCACAGCTCGATGCTGACATCCTATCTAAAGAAACAGTGTGTTCTTGCCGCTTGTTTCTGTCCTTCTTTCTCTCTCTGTCTCTCTCTCTCTCTCTTCTTCCGTGCGAGGGTTCCTTCACATTTCAACTTGTCATGCATAAATAATCTGCAAAACCTTCAACGCACCCCGAGCGCTCGGACGTAATGTAGAAATTCAGTCAGTGTGACCGAGGCGCTAATGATGTGGCAACGGTGACATTTTTAAGACATTTGCGACTTTTTTAAGACGAGTGGCCAGAAATGAGACGCTGCCTGTGCTGTGTTTAACAGATTCTTTCATGTCTTATTAAGCATGATTAGGTCTTGACCTTGTTAGCCTCCATCATCGTTGGTTGCTAAACGCCTTTATGTAATTCCCAGCTCGTGGCGGCACGCTTAATTATTCCTGAAAGATGCAGAAGAGTCAAATCATTTTCTCTGGTCATATTAAGTCTTTCTCGAGAAAGAAAAGTATGTTAATTATGTCCTTTAGAAATATACTGTACAAGGCATATGTAAGGTCCGCTAGGCCTTCTAATAAAAACTATGGAGAATTAAACTGTCACGTTTAATGCAACGTGTGTGTTTGATGTTTACAATACAGTGTTATTTTCTTTATATTTAGCTGTTTTTGTTTGCAAAAAATACAATTGTGACTCAAGCCCAGTTGAGCTACAGAACACAGTACAGAAAGCAATGCTAAACCCACCAACCTACGTCTTCATTCATCAGAATCTTCCAGTCAACTGGTTGCAAGTAACACCCAAATGTACTCAAGCCAACGTAAAGTGATTCTAACACCTGAAGCCAGCTCTCATAGTCTCAGTCAGAGCTCAACCAGCCTCACACGCTCGCTTCAACCTGCTCGCCTGACACCTCCACCAACATGGACAAGACTGGAGTGATGAGGAACATATCGCCTTTGGCAACTGTTTCAAGTGGCGGCAGTGTAAAGCAGAGCTGCCTGTCACCTCCCATGATCCTCAGCAGTGGACTGGAGCACTTTGATTTTCCCGTCGCCTCCTTTCGACGGCATCATTTGCGCGGGGTAATTGATGGTGGCGTTGACAAATGCGGAGCCCACCTCGCATAATTAATAAATGAAAGCGCCGAGCTCTGCATAGATCCCTGTGATGTGTGGGAGAGAGGTGTGCCCGCGCTAGAAGCAGTTATCTGGGGAGAGGTCTCATTTGCATTCCTTAGGCTGCGCTAAAACGCAAAACACAAGTTCTGATAAATGCCCGTTTGCGGCGACATGAAAGGTTTGCATGATAATTCGACAGCAAGGAGTGTGGAATGCGACACCATGTGTTGCGTCCGTTATCAAAAGAAGAGAGAAGCAAAAAAGTGTTGCAGAAAGCAAAATCAATCGTAATAATGAGATTTCTGAACACAACATGCGTTTGTCTCCGTAACGGTACACTGGACAAACAGCATTACCATTTCATCCAATCAGAACTGTCGTACTGTAATTGAATGAAAACCTTTTTAACCTTTTCCGCCAGCTCTCACATGGCGGTAAATGCACATGGGCAAACAAAACACACGGTTATCAACAAGCCACATGTGCCGTCTTCTCCGACACGAACACGTAGGCGGAATGCAACCCTTTGTTCTTTAAACGGTTCAATGGAAGAGTTGGACTAAAGCACTTCCAAGAGATCTGGCTCCGTGCAGGATCGGCTCTCGGGCTCCAGGCTGCGACTCCGGACGCCCAATTGGCAGCCGTTCAGAGAAAGCGAGCAGTCAAAGGTCACAGCCGGTACAACTGCGTCGTGCCCACAAACCCGAGATAATATTTGTAGTAAAAATTACAGGCACTGAAATAAATAAACAGCATTGAGCATAAAAAACAAAGTTCAAGGTTGTAGTTGAAGGCTGGAAAGCACAACAACAGGCTTGGGAGCATTTAGAACCGGGCCGCCACGGCATTGTCTGTTTTATCATCAGTAATGTGTACTATTTGTTCCACTCAATGTGCAGCGAGAAGGCGATTTAGAAAGATTGATCTTTTCGCTTTTGTTGAAGACCAAACTCTGAGACATCAATATACGTTCTGAAACAAACCTTGATTAGTTTCCACAAACCACAAGACAATATGTGCAGGAAAAGAGATGCGGCCTGGTTTTATTTATTGTGGCGGTGCTGTTGGGTTGCCGTACAGCAGACGTCTTTACAACATTAATAGAGCACATTGACACGGCTCAGCTACGATTATTGCGTCGCGATGCATCGAGCGTAATTACGAGATATATTTCTCAGAGAGGATGGTGCAATATAACCCAAGATGAAAAAAGCAATAATGCAAAATATAAACATGCCTCGCAATCAGTTTTCACTGCTATTCTTAGGATGAGAAACTGCAGATGTAACATAATTAGACCGTTTGCATGTGTAACTATAATTGCGGTTTTATTAACACGGGGGGGGGTAAGGTAGATGACCTGGTCAGAGAATTATAATTGAATTGCCATCCTTATGCAAATTCATTATCGTAATAATTTGATGAGCATGAATATTACTCAATCATTTTGTAATATTTAATGTTAGAAACACTGACACGGGTATGAGACGAACTGTTATGCGAGTCAGGGCTTCATTAAACTTCAAAAGGGCTTTGAATAGTTAGTGTCAACACACCTGCACGTAATGGGTTACTTGAGTTCACACGTCTTTTAATCGCAAATTACAATTCAAAGGTGTGAAAGCAAAGACATACACAAAGTTAACAGAGAAACGCTGGAAAGGTATGCTGAAAAAATGTATTTACCAAAATAAACAAACTATTTTGACGTGTTTTAAAGAATATGATGTTTACCAGTTTAAAAGTCATTGCGAATGTGCCAGGGAATTCTCCTACGGAAGTTAGCCATGATTTTACTACAAATAAAATATGAAACGTGATAACTGGACTTACCGTAAAATTCCTCCTCACTCTAGCTCAACATTCACCTTCGTCCGAATTCTTATCCCTCATCAGCACCGTCAACCACAACATACGGCACAAGCCTTCTTGACATCCCCCCGACACTTTCTTATCCCAGTCATCCTCAGTATCATCCCAAAGCTCCTTCCTTGATCTCCAAAGCCATCTTCTGTCTCCATTGTCATCCCCTCCCCGCCGCTACACTTCCTTGACACAAATCATGTCACTTACCTGGATCATCTCAACCTGAAGAAACTGTGGTGAGTGCGTGTCCATGTCTGGCTGTCTCGACTGCATCATCATCCTCCTGTAAAAGATAAAGGACCGATCAGTACCTCATCTTCCATCTTACCTCATCTACTACTTACATACTCACCCGTTTGTTTAGAAGAGGTAAATGCAAATAAAAGCTACAAAATAGTTGCCATAAATATCAAATTTGTAATCCCATCTATTACAGTATATTCCGCATATGTAATGTGACAAAAATGCTAACATATTTCTTTCGATGTTTCTTGCCAATCAACGATTCTATTCCACCATCAGTTAGTGGTCAGGTCTTCCACAAGTTCCTCAAGTTTTTACTGCAGATCTCAAAATGAAAGTTGTCTGATTGTCTTTCGCGCCGTGCAGTCTCTGATCGACAGGAATCGATTTTTATCGGGCTGAAACTCATGAAAACGCAAGCTTGTAAGATTCCACTCAGTTGTAAGAGGCTACAAAAATCTGAAGCACGATACATAAAACACAGAAAGGCCTTTTGTAGGGCACCGGCTGGTGTGAGTGCTTGGAGCAGAGTCAGGCGAGCGACACATATGGTTGTGATGATGAAACCTGTCTCAAGTGTGTCCTCTCTTCATATTTTCTGTTGTTCTGGTGCTGTGTGTTTGGTTAAGTCTTCACTTTCATTGTTTGAGGAAGTGGTCTCCACTAAGCGAAGCGTTCTCTCGCTCGCTCTCCGATAATCTCCTTTCATGGTCTGCTTGGCACCGCATTCACTTCTGCTCATCCACGCAACGTAGAAGGGAGGAAATCGACTTTTATTTATTCAGACTGCTAGAGCTTTTTTACTTATTTATTTTGTCAGCAGGCACAGACTCTGCGATTCTAGTCACTGTTTTTTTTAGTCAAGTGTTTCAAATGAATCCAAATGTGTCTCTGTGTGCCGGCTGATTATCAGTGGTTTGATAATTCACTTGGTTTTCTTTTGTGGTCTCTTTGTCTGTGGAGTGTTTTGTTTTTGGCCCTCGGTGGCACATTCCGAACACTTGAAAAAAGGATCACTGCCTTTTCTCTAATATTAGCATACAGTATTTAAAAACAACCTAAGCTACATCCAAAATGGCATACTGTGACAGAACGTCTACTGAGTTTTATTAAGTATTAAGTTATTAAGAATTTGATCATATGATTAGCGGGAGTAGTATGAATAGATTTCTGACATACTGCATCCTTTATGGTCACGTGACCCGTATGCTCTTTGACCTATGATGTATTAACAATAACCTGTACATAGGCTTTGGTAAAAACATAATTCAGTTTCAAGAAAATCATTTATCGGTGCTTACATTTGAAAAACTGACATTCGCCTTTCAGTTTTCAGGTATTTTCATTTGATTTATTTTGAATTTGACCATTCCTCAGCTCCCGTGGCATCATGCACAGAGAAGTGTCCATCCAATGAACACTCACAAATCTCAGCGGAAGCTGTAGACCATCCGAGTATAAGTTTTCTTTTTGCATAATGAGGTTTCACAAATACTATTCATGACGCAGGGCTAGACAAACCACCATCTCTGATGAACAAAAATGGAAACAATGCATTATGGGATTTTCCTACATAGAAAGGATTACGGCCTTAGAATTTGGCCAAAATAAGTTAATTTGAAAGGCTGTACCTTTTGAAACAGCCTTTGTGTCTGGAACGCATCAATGGTGCATAAAATGGTGTTTAGGTAGGCAGCAGATTTTGGAACAGAGAAATAGAGTTTGTTTTGTCAAGCATGCATCCCAGAAGGCTTTGCAGTCTTGTTTGTATGCTACTGTGAGACTAGTGTACAGATTTATATATGCATTAAAAACAGCAATCAACAAACATCCTCTCAGAATCACCAACTATAAAACAAGAAGCAATATTCACCACAATACCACCTTTAGCATCCTTTCCCTGCTTTAGTCAAAGCATAAATATGTATATGTATGACTCCAAAATTATGAAAGTGAAATCTAAACGCAGATAATGGCTTTTCATTTTGAAAAGTGTGGGGGGATCTCTGAACTGAAATCCCATATTTATATGAAACTCATTTTTATGATTTGAATCCGTATTATCAGATTTGTACAGAATCATACACAACTACTGTATACGGCTTTAGAAATGTTAAAAATCC
Source organism: Barbatula barbatula (assembly GCF_947034865.1). NCBI lineage: Eukaryota > Metazoa > Chordata > Actinopteri > Cypriniformes > Nemacheilidae > Barbatula > Barbatula barbatula. Next base: position 3,956,883 of record NC_136770.1, on the reverse strand, counting down.
AACATTCGCAGTTCACAAATAAATGAGGCTTTAAATTGTCTCCAAAGCTGGGAAATTAAAATTGATACGTCTGGTTATCAAACCAAAGGTTCAGAACGCCTGCCAACAGCCAAAGTAATTATAAAGAATTGGTTGGGTCATTATAGTGGAATGTGATTGATCAGGGCTGCCTTGTCACAAAAACTTGAGATATTCATACACATACTTTTTCTTTCTCAGACAAAGAGTAAAGAAATAACTTCAGGCTGTCAAACGTGTCCTCATATTAGGCTATACCAAATTAAGTTTAGTCACCGATCTTTGTCTCCCGATTCTCAAATTCTACAAAGAGCTCGTCCAAACCGCATCGCTTAGCGCTGGGATTTTCAAAATAACATCCTTGTAGGGCGGGAGGCTAAATTTAAAATGAAATTCCATTTGCACGCTTTCATGCTGTCTCCATGAGTTTCTAGGAGCGAACATTCAATAAATCAAAGACGGAGGAGCTTCTGAGAGATTCTTACATTTTCTCAAATTTTGAGTAGCATTACAGTCAAAGTCCTGTGTTTAGAGTTTGCTAGACCGGGCAAGGAAACGCATAACTTTGTTGTAGTCTAATGAGATCACATGATTTTTTCTCGTACACTGGAGTAATAATGCACAGAAGAATGGAATTGATTGAGTCGGAAACGGGGCTCAGATCGGTACAATGAGAGCCTTTAAAGAACACAGCATTATGGAGAAGAAATGCATTCCGATGGGATAAAGCGTGCTGGACTTTTGAGAAAATGCTGTGGAATTAGATTAAGTGGGTCTGTTAAGGGCAGACAAGAAGTATCTGTCAATAATATGGTCATCTGTATAGTTTCAGAGCAATTTACATCTAATCGAAGGAGAAAAATGATACATATATTGCATTTATCTGTCCAAAGGAAACGGCGGAGTAACATTCTGATTTCGACCTAAGAAAACCAGTTTATGTAGAAAATCATGTAACAATTGGATTTGGAGAGTTCTGAAAAAGGTCTTTCAAATGAAACAAGAGCGCATTGATCAGACTTGGCAGATATTTTTTTCTTTAGTTTCATGTTTCGTAATTTTCAAAACTGGAAATGTAACAAACTTACTGATATAAAGTAAGTACTGGAAATATAACTTTACCAACAGCACCCGATTAAACAAGGGTTTATAGTAATGCACTTTCAACCGTAGCCTATGTTATTCATGACTGTTTAAAATCAGAAATGTAAAATTTTGTAACGGCATTAACCTTAATATGGCCATTCTAGTCAATGGTGATTGTGTAACTAAGCATTTTAAGGATGTTGCGACAATTAAATGAACAATAAGGCAATAAATATATACATATAAATCATCTCACAAGGTGTTAGAAGGGAATATCAGACGTGCTCAACTTCGTCTATCAGCCCTATTTCTAATCTTTAAGTGTGATGGACCTTGTTGTTTTAAATGAGCCAGTGAAACACAATCTGTATGGACATAGATAGAATAGTGCAATACCACAAAAGTGACGGAATGATTCTGTGCAATGCTACACATTAGGATGTATGGCCGTGTGGACTTCTAGTTGTGGCCCAATGAGACGTCCAGCTTCTGAAAATTGACATATTTTCCTTTTATTCAAATATAATGTATTGGCTTTATCTCCTCTGAGCTTTAGATTTTTCTGTGCTTTTCGTATCTTAGAATAGAACCTATATCCCCTATATGTTTTTGCCACATAAAGGTCTGGTGTCCTGTCCATACACAGGACCATACACGTTATGCTGCACTGCGATGGTTTAATCGAACCTGAGGATGCATTCGATTCAAATACAGTACAAGTATGCCCACTTTTTATAGGAAAGAAAGACCAATAAAATTCCATTGCTTGTGTAAAAACTCACAGAAAAAGATTCAGCAATAAAAACCTAAGAAATACTATAATTATAGTACCATAGTGTGATGCATTTCACAATTATCTCATCTGTCTACCCGTTTCTACATCACAAACAACAAACAAACATAAACGTCTTGGTGTGTTGCACCCTTTTTAAATCTCCCGTATCTTTGCGCTGGTGTAGTCAAGCTCTCACGGAATCACTGTTGCTGCGCAGCCTGCCTCCTCCAGATTGTTCCCCGGGGGCGAGCCACCTGCAGCAGCCCCTGGTTGCACGAGCAGATTGCGATCGCTGGTAATTGAGACTGCGGAAGAGCTCGCAGTCATGTCGGCGAGCGCTGGATGTGCACGGATACAGGAGGCCGCCCTCGAACGAGGCCGGGCGTCCGCATGTGGAGAGAAAAGGGAAGACATAACGTCAGTGCTGAAGAGTCTCTTCTATCCCATGATGCCTCAAACAGGCCTGTCAATGCTTGTGAAGAGCGTGTCGGCAGATGGTTTAAGCCTGGGGCGCGAACACACTGATATAGCCTTAAGAACTATATATATTTGGGTGGGCACAACAAAGTATGAGTGCTTAGGATAGCCCGACAAAGGCTGGTATTTACACAGAATGGGGGGGGGCAGTGAATGAAGTGTAAGGACAGAGAGAGCGAGGGAGATGCGTATCCACACTCTAACATGCGCGCCGGCGATATTTACTCTACCCGCTCTTGCTCCTAAGTGTCACCGTGCCCTCCTCTCCTTTCATTAATATCCACAATATGATGGCTTTAACGACAGAGCCGCATTCATTAATATCTCCCCTTTAAATGCCACTCTCCCGCACCAAAGCGAAACGCCACCAAATCAAAACATTAATTAATTACGTCGCCACCTCACCAACCTTCAGCGGGCTGACATTTCCCTCCCTGTCGCTCTGATGAGTGAGCCGGCTTACGGCTGGGTCTCCGCAGGGCTCTGCGCAGCAACGCCGCTGTCGGCTTTTACGCAGGAGAGGTGAGGCGCAGCGGTGACGGCAAGTGGAACGCGAGTGCCCACTAGTGGACCATTGGTGAATGAGGATTGTGCCTCACACTCCAATGCTTTTTCACTGTCAATATCTAATGTTTTTGCTGTGCTGTGCCGTGCTTTGCTTATCTTTCTCATTTTATTGTCCGCTCCTTACACGAACCCTGTTATCTAGGGATTGTTCCACAGCATAGTGACCTCGCTCATCCAAAATTACAATGCTGTCATTATTTAGCCTTCCTGATGACATCTGTGAGCCTTTCTTAATGATATAAAAAAGAGACGTTGGGGAGGACGGGAGCGTTCCAGCTCCAAAATGACAAAAGGCGTCCAGGTCTGATATTTGGTCACAAGCACGTATAAAGGTTTAAGTTGCACGTGTCGTGTGAATGACAGCATTCATCCCTGTTCACTTTTATTTCGTAGAAGCTATCGGTGTTGATATTCTGCCCAGCATCTCATTTTGCGTTTCACAAAAGAAAGAAAACTTGCAGATTTGAAACGATTTGTTTGAGATTAAATAATGACTGAAAGATGCATTATTCCTTTAAGAGACGTCACACACATTTATGCATTCTTGGATATACTTCTATTAAGTTTTAGCTCATTTGTTAGTTTAGACTCGAACCTACTGTATGACCTTTGGGCTGCAAACACGATGCTTGGCCAATTGGGTTACAGCCATATCATCTACAAACAAAACAACTGCAAATTTAGGACAGTATGTTCATCTAGTGCTAATTCTGTCCACTGTGGTGAATAACAACAAAGGTCAAACAAACAGTTTTTATGGTCCAGTGACCTCTCTCTTCTCCTTGACCTTTCCTCATGTTGACCTCTGACTGGGTCAGATGGGTCACAGTTAAAGCACAGGAGAGCGGGATTTGTCACCTGCCCTACTCTTGTTCCAGATTTCACACCTGCCTCGATTCACCTTTCTTATATCCCTAATCAGTCTTTCTGACCATAAACACACTCTCACAGGTGATGCATTAACAAGGCCAGACTCTATCTGTCTGACAAACACACATAAACACACACACACACCTGCGAACGCAACCCAGATTTATGCATCTCCCGCCATGACACAAATGGAGCATCTAATGCAAACAAATAAGCAAATACACACACAGCATCTTTGCCTTGTTTCTCCAGAGAAAGAACTTCGCTTTTGTATATTTCGTGGAATATCGCTGTCATAATAATGTGTTTGTTTTTATCTAAATATTGTATTCTCCATTATTTTTAAAAACCTATTCAAAGGTTCTGAGAAATATGTACACGTATATATTTTAAATATCTGGAGGTGGAATGGAAATAAGGATTTCAGCAGCTATTGTTGTAAACATGTACCCCACCAACCCCCCCCAACCCGAGTCACGCTGGCCATTGTAGCTTAAACATTGTGCTCCGTTGTTGAGTATACAAACATTGAGAGGGCTTTTGTTTGCACCCCATACGGTGTAAATGACATGATGTGATCTCCACCAAGCTCAGAGGAGAAATAAATATGATAATGTCTATGTTTTGTTCACATGGAAACATATTAGAGGCAAAAAAGTGTCGTCTTATTCATGGTAATGTTTCCGCCGGGTACATTTTTATATTACCTGGACATTCAAACTCGAACTAGTCAGCATAACACAGACATTACTCAGGCGAGCCGTGTTTGTGCTTCATACTTTCCAATAATTCATGTTATTAGACCTCGCACTAGCTTTGTCAATCCGGCTGAAACCAGATGTTTTTTTGAGGCAGCCATCAATGTAATTTACGGCGGTCTTTAATAGCTCGGTAAACGGACAAGGTTAGTCAAGGACGAGTGGCTGACGAGACGGCGGCGCTTGCGTCGTGCCCCTTTCCTTCCGACTTGGACCTTCCCAGAATGCATCGGCGCTCTGGTGCGGTCACGTCCGCGGTAATGGGTGAGCTGTAAAAATGGTCAGCGTGAGTGCGTGGTCGGCGGACACAGATTAGAGGACACTAGCGGGACACAGGGTAGCATACAAACAAAGAACACGAGCTCCCCGTATTTGCAGGGCGGCTGTGCGGAGAGACAGAGTGTTTTGTTGCGACGGTGATGTATGGCTTGTCACTCGCTTAGCTTTGCTCAGAATACTAATGGATCTTACGAGATGGAGAGGCCGAATTCATCTCTTTATGCCTCTGTTTTCGTGTGGTAACAGACGGCACACGCTCGCAGGGGAGCGGAGGTCTAGCATGTCACGGGTTACGGGGCTACTTTTTTCCCTCGATAAAAGGGATAAGGTGTTAACCCGGGAGCTGACACATATCTGCAACCCTATTTAGGCAGCCTCCAGCCGCTCGTGGTTAGCGCCGTGCCAGGGGCTCGCGGGGCTAACGGTGATGGGAGATCTTGAACTCACCCTGACCCGGCCCAGCTGGAATTACTTGTTTTGAATGGGAAACCAATCCGGGGAAAAGACACACAAAAGAGGGATTGCCAGTTGATTCTTTCTCATGTCTCATAGGCCAAGATTGTGGACCAATAAACTCTGTGAACTAAAATATGATTTAAACTAACCATGTATCATCATCCATTTATGCAAATGTTTTTTGTCAAACCTTTGCGCTGCCAATGCAATGAAACCACACAAACAAATATGTTACAAATGACAGACTACATTTCAAAAACAACATCAGAAGAATCTTCACCGGACAACCAGCACATAAGCACATACTTGACGTCTCTTAACCTCTCTCACAATGGATTCTTAAAACCATCCTGTTACTGAGATTGATGTTGAAAAGATGATGGATGCTTAATAGCGTCTGCTTGCTAAAAGGTGTGAGAGGTATGAAAAAGTTGAAGACAGAAAAATGATTCAGGGCTAGAATTATGGGATGAAAATGAGAGATGCTGTCCTCTCAGAATGCAACATCAGACATGGGAAAGACAAATCGCAGATGAGATCTTTTTAACATCTCAGTTATCTCTTTCTTAAGTCTCATCTGTAACTCATCTGTGACATTTCTCAAGACAAAAAGAGGCAGATATCTTTGCTACAAACTGATCTCGGATTTGTCAAGTCTGCGAGCAAAAGTCGTTGTTTAAGATCTCAGTATGAACTCAAACATTTCTCATCACATGTACACCGATCCGGATTATTTAACATTTAGAATCTACATGTATTTGCCTATAACATGTTTGATGCTTTGTGCAAACATAGTGTTTTGTTCTGTATCATTATGCATTTATGCATTGTAACTATGTTGCAATGCATATCGCTGCTGTCCTCCTGAAACCTTGTATCTCCACATTTTGTGTTTTTTTTGCCATAAATCGTTATTATATTACCCTTTATGTTTGTCACTGAGTTTTGTAAATATCTAACCAATAAAAAGTATTACATGCGCGGTTTTGGAAGGACGGTGGTGATATGTAATTAGTTAATATTGTTGCATATGTTACGATATGCATTGTATCTTCTGCAGCTAGATTGTGCACAAATGTAAACAAACAGTGCTGTGATAGCGATAAATCCCATTAAAACAACAATCTGCACTGACTCCTGTCATTTTATTCCAAATAGCTACTCCATGAAATGTATTGACTTTGATCATGTTTCAACATTGGCGGTACATTCAATGCAAATCTCACGCTTACTGGCATGCAGCTTTATCATCCCTGCCAAAGAAAAACATATCGTGCTTACATCTGAATACATCTTAGTCTCATTTCTGCAAGCGGGGAGCCATCGGTGACACACACACACACCAGCATTAAAACACATTTACATGTGAGAGCAAACTGCTTAATTTTCGATGTTATCTCCATTGGCTTGAATTTTTCTAAAGAGAGGGAGAGGTCGTACGCATGTGAAATCGTCTCTCTTAGCGAAGCATACCTTTATTTCCCTGTACACACCAAGCCTGATTAAATCGGGGCCGTTTAAGAAGGATAATTGTTTTGTGCATTAACTCAAGTTAGTCAGATAGCTTCAGGTAAGACCTCATTTAAAGTAAGCCGAGCGCTCTTTGCGCAAATGATCAATACTCCACCTGCCGCGCTCGGTCCACTTAAGTTCACACATGAGCCTTAAGAATCATAAACGCATTCACGCTTCTGACATGACGCTTCAACACGAGGAAGCTCGTTCTTTTAAAAGAAAAACAAGATCACTGGCTTCCTCTGAGATTCTTAGTGGTGGTTAAATAAATGTAATGAAAAGTTAATGTGATTCACTGGCATAACATTGTTAAGAGCAGCTCCATTAAAGTTCACAACTTTAAACATATATATTTTTAAAGGGTTTGCAGCTCTCAACAAGTTCTGTAAAGGTTATTATTTTATCATTTCATCAACATGGTATTTTAAACCACTTTTCCATGCAGTTCAAATGAATGTGGACTGAATGTTCCAAGCACAACATTTTCTAATGCGTTTTTTGCCGATGTGAAAGAAAATCGTTATACATTTGGTAGTCAATGAGCTGTTTGGTTACAATCGTTCTTCCAAATGTCTTTCTCTGTGTTCATCAGAACAAAGACATTTTGCAACAACTTAAAGGGGAGTTTAAGTATCTCGGGGTCTTGTTCACGAGTGAGGGAAGGATGGAACGGGAGATTGACAGACGGATCGGTGCAGCTTCTGCAGTAATGCAGAAAATGAATCGATTAAAGGGGAGTATAAATGAAGACCGAATTGTCATTTTTTTGGGTGAGCTGTTACTTTAATTTGAACAGAATCTTCATTTCGGGGTGAACTATCCCTTTAAAACATCCATTTTGCACTCCAAATAAGTCGAGCTTGCTTATTGCCTGAGCAGGTTAGAAAAGGCAGCAAGCAAGGGTCTGGGTTGTCATTGAGCTGCTTTCACGACCGAGAGAAATGTTGTAGGACTGGTCTGATTACCACAGCTCCTTATCATCTAATTCAGGTCAGCGTGCCACCTGCTGCTCCTCTGGCCTCTTGGGTCGCTCCGAATCAATGCCACGACCCAGAGGAAATCACCCCTGTCTCCTGTAATGCTCGGCTTGCACGGCTCTGCGCTGCACCTCCGGCATTACATCAGACAACCGGGAAAAACAATCCAGAGAGAGAAGAACACAATTGTTTGTGAAGACGCAAAGCACATTCATTTGTCTGCCATTGCGCTCTTATTTTGTTGGTGCGAAATGCGAAATCTCGCAAACATTATATGCAGAACTATTCCACACAGACAGACGTGCACATTTGTCTTTGCTTTATGCAGAGATGAAAACTGGAGAGTAAAACAAGCAAAACAAGGTCATTTTACTTTCTGCTGTGCCATGGTGACGTCTGGCTATACATATTTTAAACTTAAAATACAATGGTTCATTGTGCGAAACAGGCCACTTCGTGTCCTTTCTTAATATGCATGAAAATAATGATTTTTAAACAAAAAAGCTACTACGAAATTTCACGGTGTTATTACAGACTAATGCAAAATTAGCGCATCCATTTAGAAAAAATATGAATTTGCTTACTTGCAAAACAATTCACAATCAAGCTCAATTTACTTTCAATAAAAAGGCACTTTTTCCATGGAATGAATATATCACAAAATCATTTGTCTACGACAACGTTAAGAAGAATAAGTGAAGAATTAAGGAAAAATCTAAGAATGTGTTTTCTTGAAAGCATGTTATTTACAAACCTTATGAGTCATCACCTTGTGAGCACAATAAGAGGCAAACTTGCACAAACACACGTACAGATCTCTACCCGATTTAGATTTATCACTTGGGGATCGTCTTCTGATTGGCAACCCGGGTGCTTTGTTTGTCTCACGAGGCCCTGAAATTCTCTCTCCCTCCTTCACTCTTTTTCTGTTCTTTCAATTGACTTTTGGCGGAGGCAATCTTTGTCTCTTCTGCTCCCTTGTGATCTCTCACTTCTCTGCAACATGAGCTCAGTGCATATGCGTCCCTGTCTGCCAGTATTTGGTTCTACCTATCGGAGGATTAGAGGCCTCAAACCCTCGGTCTCACGTGAATTACCCGCTTACTGACAAATTAACCCGTTTGACCAACACCCTCAGCGACATTCAGTTGAAGCCACTCGGGTACAAACACGCGTCCATGCCCGCACGCACGTCTCATCTCCCTCTAAGCTCTTCCTGTAGTAATTTATTCCAAGTCCCCTTGGATTTGTGCTTAGAGGACGTTTTATAGAGGAACTGACCTGGATCATGTTATTTTGGGTCTTTCCGTCGCTCTACTGTCACGCATGACTGTATAGTTAATGTTCCTGCCTCTCAATCACATAGGCCATTCAATTATATTACAATTATAGCATTTCATTATCTATTGTTTGCCTTCCTCTGAGCCTGAGCATCCATCATCCATCATGCTTCCGTCTGCCCATCTCTTCGTGTGTCACTGTGAAGCTTTTAGGGATTTATTTGGTGTTTTAGACCTTATACCGGCACAGAACCCACACTTCTCTCTGGGTGTATTTCGAGATTGGTGCTAACAAACATTTCGTGGAAAGAATTGTGATTAGAAAAGCACCCCGACCTTTATCTAACTGTGTGTGTAAACCCTCATGCAAATTCATGAGTGTTTCGTAAGAATAAAAGTGTTTTTGAGAATGTAACACTTGTAAAGCCACACATTTACTATTGATTCCATGGTTTTACTACTAAAGAATAACCAGGTTAATCTATGGCCCCTCGAGGTATGTCCCAATTCGCGTACTATCCATCCTAAATATTATTTGAAAATAAAATGAGTATGTCCTATATCGTAGAACGTTGAAAAGAGTACTCCAAAGATTCCCGGATGGACTACTACTTCCGGTAAAAATTCCAAGTTCCGAATGATACAGACTCTAACGGATTATATTAAAGTAAATAACTGATGCGTCACTAAATTTTTTCATGAAATATTGGTGTGTTTTTTTGTAAGTAGTTCATCAATGTAGGTTATTCTCTTTTTAAAATTCGAGTGCCCTCATAATCTTTAATTAAAATCTGAAAATGCACTTCCTTCCTGTAATGTCTATTCATCTTAACTCCTGTTAACTCCTCCCCTTCATCTGTCAGTCTGTTGCCAGTTCCATTTAAAAATGCAACAGCTGTTTATATACATCCAATCAAATCGCAGAGAAAGACGAAAGCAACAACCATGATTTTCCTCGTTAGAAATTTCATTTCATTCTAAAATGCGTCAAAACACGGAAGTAAAATGATCGCAACTCATGGGGACTTTAGAACACATTTTTTTAACACAGTTATAATTATTTTAATTTTTTTGTGTAAATACAATAAATACAGTATATACAGTATATATATATATATATATATATATATATATACACACACACACACACAAAAACAAACATTTTGAATTATACTTTTTAGTGGTTGCTAAATATATTGCCTCAGGCACATGTAGTTGAAACACATCATACTGTAAAATGTGAAGCATTTACAAACGATTGGAGTGAAAAGATTACTCCGCTAAGATACAGTATGCTTTCTCTGCTTACCAGCTCACACTAAGTGATACATCAGAACACAGATAGTTTGAATACCAATGAGCCCGTTCTCTTGATTTGCAAAACACCGAAAACTGTTACAACCTGCACTTTAGCAATCCTCTACAGCACGAGCATGCATGCTTAAACGCTCTACAAACCCTTTAGATGTTGATAAGCTGATGCTGAGTCTGCAGTTACAGTATCTTTCACGACCGTTTAACATTTTTAAGAGAGATAACGCATCAAGTCTCGTAATAGTTCGTGATCAGAGTCGTTCTGTGTTCACACTGACGGCTACATGCATCGGCCATTACAAAATGTGTCTGGTTTCTTTTGTTGCATTGCTTGACAAATGGAAGAGGGCAAACGTATAAGGAGTCCCTGCTTTCAGACGGCAGTTCCATTAGAGGACATGCACATCGGACAAAGTGTATAAAATGGATTTGGACGATTGTACACTAAGTGCAGCCAAAACCTTCTCGGCTGCCTCGTTTCATTGCGTAACTCATTGCGCGCAATGAGCGGCTTGTCACGCCACATCAGACTCGTCGGGGGCTCCTCGCGCAGAATAAGTTCGAACCTGTGTCGCGACTCAAACGGGTATTGTTTCATCTTTGAACGTGATGTCAGGCATTGTCAAAAGTGGGCAAAGATGTCCATCCACACTTTGAAGGTGGAGGTCACGCAAAGTACACAGTAGCAGCATGGTAAAAGTAAGCACTTTGAAATGCAAAATTTAACAGATTTTGGCTCCTTTTTGCGTGAATGTCAGAACACGGAGAATAGTTTCAGTCTGTTGAAAAAGACACGTTAATGAAATTGCAACTTCAGTTACAATCAATGTGAAACTCTAAGTGAAACAGATAACGCATTCGTGCAGAAAGGTACTTTTTCTGGAGAGTTTATGACTGCAGCCATTTTATTTATAAAAAATAAACCAAACCATTTCTATGCCACAGTACTCCACTATGGCGATGTCTATGAATGAAAGTCTTGTCAGAAGAAGAAAGAAATTCTGTGGAATAACCTGCACTAATGAATTTTGTACAGAAGTGTGTATCAAGAAAATAAAGGGGCTCTATTCTAACTTCTTGGGATTTTCGCCTTTCACTCTCTGGAGCTCAGCATCACAAACATATAGCTTTAAAAAAAATGTCCAGCCAACACACCATCCAGTGACCTTGAACAGAGAGGTGACCATGAAAATTTTCCGCAATAGTTTCCAGACAGCTTGTGGCATCTCCACAGCATCAAAGGGTTTTGATGTCCGAGGAACAGGTTTGTCCTCCAGATAAAGATAGACGCTCTTATTAATTAGCCGGTCCGGCCACTTGATGCATTTCACCTTGGGCAGGAAATTGCCCCACGGAGACAGGAACTGTCCTTTCTTGTCCCCTCTTTCATTTAGCATCCCCACCCCTCCATCATTAGCTCTGTCGGCTGTCTGCCACAACACACACCAAAATGTTCTTCCTGCCAATTTTGCTATCATGTTCGCCTATGATTTTCTCGAAATAAAATCTTTATAGCACTGCTGGTCTGAAGAATACATTGTGTTTTTGATGCTCTTTTGTCTGGGCCCTTTATGCATTTTTTGGTCATTTTGTTAAAGCGGCCCTGCAATAGTGTTTCATGCATTCTGGCTTGTTTACAAAGTTAAACATGTTGTAAACATGGTTGACTTGTCAAAAAACGAGTTGGACGTATGATGTAGTATTTCTGTGCTCGATACACTCCCCCAGTGTTCGTAGAGGTTAGTTCGAACGTTTTTTTGAACATGAAAAATCGTTACGTAACAACTTTTCTTAGTCCCTTATTGGACAATTATATGCGTGCGCAGTTGCTTTAGTTCCGCCTCCTCCACCCCCCCCCCCCCACACGCGTTACATGTTGTTTGAAATAATTGTACAGCTGTATCTGTCTTTTATAAATGTGATCAAACTAAAGACTCTACTGATATTTGAAGGGTACGATACTGTTCTCTAAGTACTCAAGATTAACAATGAGATATGGAGAAACTGTATGAGTTAGGGCCGCTTTAAAAGAGCTAAGGGGTTAATTCAGCCAAAAATATCATCTTAATGTCATTAAAAACCTGTATGACTTTTGTGGAACGCAAATAAAGATCTTTTGTGTCCATACAATGGAAGTCAATGGGAGTGTTATTTGGTTACCAGTATTCTTTTTCTATGAAAGAAAATCATAGCGATTTGCAATGAAGTAAATTATTTAAATTTTGGGGTAAACTATCCCGTTAAATAGCATTACTTATTTTTTACAAAAAACTGCTTCTCGCAAACTAATTTAGCTTCTAAACATCACATTCTGTAAACATCATAAATAATTCCCAGACACTTTAAGCTGATCTTTGCAGGGCATTTGTATCCTTGGAAACAATTATCTGTCTAAATGAAAACCTGCCTTATACTGTGAAACAAGTTATACTGTTAATCCAAATTTCTAGCTTTCATAAAAGTGGGAGCAACGTGTTCATGATAAATGCAGCATGACGGTCATATACATGGCCTTGTAAATTGAATTTGAACAACATGTGGGCTGGAATCGCAACACCTCTCGATGCGGCGCCTACTGAGAGCGATACGGCTCTGTGACACGTATCCACTTACAAAACATCTTCAGCTGACAACACCTCTTAGGACGCCACGCACTCCTATTCCATGCAAATAGGGAGGTGAGCACCTCTAAATATTTCAATGCTGACAAGGGATTATCTCTGCTCCGTGTTAAAAAATGCATTCATTCGGGGAGTGTTTGAAGCGAGTGGGGCATAGAATAACAAGACTTGCAAGGACGATGTTTTTCTCATGTTAATAAAACGTTAGGTCCAATAACATCTGCACCTCACAGAGTTCGCTGTGACGCTTGCTTACCAGAGCCTAACCTTTTTTCACCCTTCACGAGCACGAATTCAAACTAGCATTGCTAAAAGATTTACAAGATCATGCAAGTTTTATGACGCTGAGTGCCGTAATGGGTTTTAGCAGCGAAAACCCAGAGTCATTGTGCATGTAAAATGTGGAGAGGCAGACTGAAGCACTTACTGTTGCAGGAACATCAGGTTTCTATAAAAGTTGCCGGTGTAGATTAATGACGGAGAGTTGAATGGGTTTTCACTTGCGGTTGATTGAGAAGTTGATTGGTTGATTATCATGTGAATAGCCCTTTTATGGCTATTGAATGTGAATAGTGACCATTCCAAATAGGCGAGACAATTAAGATTTTTATAATTAATAAAAAGAACATTGACTGCACGAACACAGAGTCTAGGCCGATGGGAGATATATTTGTTTTGTCTCTGCCATCCGAACTTCCTAAACAAAGTTAGCCATGTTTCGCAATCACAAGACATCATCAGCAGTCTACCAGGCAGGGACATCGCTAATCCCTTTTATTTGGGCACGTGCCCCAGTATAAATCTGCTTTGCCCCAGTATAAAAAATGTTTTGAGCAAAGCAGGGAAATGGAAGCAGAAAGGAGATGAGTTGAGGGAGGTTAGACTTGATAAACTACTGTACATCATCAGCTAGTCACGTCTCAGTCTGTTAAATTGCATTGTTGTTTAGAAAAATTTTGTATTATGTGCTTTCAAAAAATAAATGAGTATTCAGTTTAATAGCTCTAGTTTAGGACATTACATAAAAAGTTTGCAGTAGGCTACCCATGGCTGAGATTACAATGTGCTATTATAGTCAGTACAGTTTAATGCAGTACAGTTGGGTAAAAAAATTAACCAACATTGTTTGGACTTGGCTGTGAAACCAGAAAATATGGTTTTTTTTTAAGATAAAACATGTTCTTTATATTAGTTGGAGCCATATAAATATTATAATTGTAAATTCTTGAAAATATATACAGTAATTATTCATTGTTTTCATTTTGAAATTAATGCAGATGTGCTAGAAAAAAAATCTCTGCATTCGTTATTTCCATACTGTGCATGCTGTACACACATGTTAGTAAAGTTTATGTTAAGTATGTTGAAGATACTTAAATATTTTTTAAATAATAAATGTTTACCTTCCCGAAATGTTCCAAAGTATGAATAGTGGTTCAAGCTATTGAAGTTTGTATAGTGCATTGTGTTGCTTACTTCTTGCATACAGCACGTTTTTAACAAAAGTAATGGTGGCCTGTGCCCCAGTAGAGCTTTTGATCTAGCAACGCCACAGATAAACGGTATCTACAGACAACTTTACGAAACTCCCGAGCGAGCGTTGCTCATACCACTCAGCACCTTTCATACATACATAACCTCCATTGGCAAGTTATTAAGGTCAATCAAGAATAAACCCATCTGCTAGTTTTCCTCCCAGAGCTCTGAGCAATGAAGACACAGATGCAACGTACTCTTTTTATTTCATTACCGCACACGGGAATCTTACATTACTGCGTAGAACAATCAATCTTATACTCTGATTTTATTAGATGAAGTTTATTATGACTTAAATTCTGAATTTATAAAATGGCTCGTTCAAGAGTTCGCCACACTTCACATAAAGTTTAACCAGATTGAAAGAGTCAAAAATTTTCAAGTCCATTCGTTTGCTATGTTTCCATCCAAAGGTACGAATGTTCCAAAAATTGGCTCATAAAGCACTGTTTCAGAGAATCAAAGAGAATAAAATCGTGACTTCGTTGTAAATTGTTGCCAAATATTGCTATGATATTTTTTATTAATATACCAACCATTTTCACGGCACACTTTGGTTAAAGCATTTCAGAACAACATTTCAAATGCTGTGCTATGGGATCGCACCGCTGGTTAATGCTCCATTGAGGCAAAGTCACTTCAAACATTTTTTATTAAATGCGTTTCCATAATTTTTGAGAATATCTTATGAAAAACTTAAGCACAATTTTTATGCACATTTTTAGAATATATGCATATCTACGAGATTCTATCCAGCGCTTTTTATTTTATATCCTACCATGCGAAAACTTGTAACTACAGATGCCAAACAAAGTACATATTCTGCTTCTGAAAACAGTTCCGGGCTATCTCTGTGACACAAAATCAATTTCCGACCCATTCGCCCAAAAATAGCCTAGCCTAACCTTCTTGCGAGTGTGAAAAAACTGGTCTGAGATCAGTCTGTGAAGTCATATTTCCGAGCCACTTCAGTGGCACCTCACAGGGAACCAATAAATCACCCGACACCAGTGTGACTCATAAGCACATTCCTGCACTGATTAACAGGAGAAACAGGCCACGGCGCTGGACATCAGACCGTGCGTGTTTGTTTCTTCACTCGCTCATCCTTTCTCGGTGTTCCTGCATTCGCTTGTTTGTCCCATTACCCAGAATTCCAGAGTTCTGTGTGACAAAGTGGCCATGTCAGCCAGAAAGATGGTAGTGAACGCACATGTCTCAGTCAATTAATAATGCAACAAATTGCACTAAAGAAAGCCAAGTAGGGCAAAAAAATAAAAATAATGGGGCCGTGAAAAATTTCAATTTGATCCGACAGTCCTTCATGTCCATTTCATGCGTGTGATGAATGTAAAAGTCGTGTTTTAATCTCACATGGGTATCCCCTGAGGATACTTCAAGTCAGCAATCTTAGTAGTTTCTTCACCGCTTGCTTCACATGAAATGGCGAATCGTACAAAAATGTACGATTTTTTGAGAAAAGCAAGCATAACAGTCCACCCCAACCCAACCGCTAAACACAACGTCACTGGGGTGAAGACAGATCGTACCGAAACACACAAACAAAATCGCTGATACGAATTGACGGAGACGTTTGGTGGATAGAAATGTGTTAGACAACTTTCAAGAGCGAGAATAGAGTTTTGCCTGTGGCATCATAACACGCCCTCACTATTAAAATCGATGGAATTGACACACTTCATCGCACAGCGTGAACTCAGGTCTGAAGGCGCCCTTAAGATATAGCTATTACCTTTGGTTAATGTGTTGCATGCTTAGTGACAGCCTCATACGCACGGATGTATCAATGTCTCCGTGACAGATGTGAGGTGTAAGATGACTGGAAATGAACATTGTTTAGGCTCATCAAAAGACAAAGAGAAGAAAAACTTTTTGAGCATTAAAATGAAGGGACGTCAAAAAATAATGACATGCCCATTACTCATATTAAAAGGCTTTAAAATGGTGACCGCCGCAAAAAAATATGTGCCCAGAGATTCGCTTAACTGTATTTTACGGTTCTTAACTGACGGGGTCACAGTTGTGCTCAGATCACATGCAGATGGAAAGATACGAAAGCTAAATGCAAATACTAAACTGCAACTAACCATTTAATGATGTGTAATCTGCAGTTCTCAACTGATTCTTGCAGAAGTGTGGGAGTGCAGGATCTCATCTCGAGTTGGTCTAAAGGAAAAGACATTTCATTCTCTACCCAAAGAGTGTATAAACACAGATAATTAATACACACACATGATAGTCTCTTAGAGGTCTCTCGCTCGCTCCTTCGCTCCCTTGTTGGATATTTGTCTCCCAGCTGGTATAAAGTTACTAAGCAACACGCCGCTGAGCAAAGGATGGTAATTTATTTTAGGGGATTATCTTGAGGAAGCTCCCAGTCCTGTTAAAATAAGAGGCAAAAGAAAGACATGGCGAATGATTTAATCGTGCAATCTTATTGCGTAATGTTTTTCATGATTTAACGAAACAGGGAAAAAATTCTTTTTATTGCGAAACAAAAAAAAGATTTAAATGTTTTTATGAATGACTCGAACACAGTAAGGAGTCAATACAAGCCCTGGAACTTTTAAACAGTTTAAAAGAGCATCTAAGGGAAAAAATTGGTAGGAAATGTAGGAAAAAACTTAACAGCTTTCAACCGTTGCTTAAACCAGTGGTTCTCCAACTGGGGGCCCCAAGTAGGATCCAGGGGGGCCTCAGATTTTGTGGCATTTTTTAAAACATATGATAGATTTTTTTGCAATCAAACATCAGAAAAATAAGACCGCCAACCAAAATTGGTTATTGATGTTTCAACATTTTATAACTGAATAGAATTTTTTATTAAACCAAAAACATAAGTTCAATTGAATATTTTATTAAGCGATGCACTCTACACAAATGGGGGCCTAACAACTAAAACGTTTGAGAACCACTAGTAAAATTTAGCAGCATCTAGCGGTTGAGGTTGTGAATTGGAACCAATGGCTCACTCCACCCAACTTACCCAACTGTTAGCCAATTCATTTAACTATGGCATCGTCAGCATTACATGAATGCCGACAATGTCATAACAGTTTAAAGTTTCAGTAACCTTTACTATTCTGGAAAACAGAAATGTTACATCCCTTGCCATCGAAATGAATGAGCTAATGAGACACCAGAGGGACTCTCGTGTTCACAGTGTGTCATGAAGACTTGTTTGAGATGCCGGTGCTAGAATTATGAGGTTTTCAAAGCATGTGGATCTGAAAAAAGAAAAAGGTGAAGAGAAAGAGGTAAAACCAGCGACAGAACAAGCATGCACACCAGACTCTGAGCTGCCATTGAGCCTAGCCTGTGGCGATATTCTATACGCAGTAAGTTTTTAAAAGTTTGAGGTAAATGTCACTTTCTGTTCGGTTGATCCAGTCTCCACTGTTACCACCATCGGTTCATTAAATAATTATTCTGGTGCGGTAACACTTTGCTGCATAATGCATCCAAATGCATGCAACATGCGTTTCAAGGATACGTTCACCTCGAAACAACCTTATTCACCTCCTGACTTCATACAAGCATCCAGTGACCAGAGCATGGTGAAGAGACGATCAGCTGGGGTTTGGACGCCCGGGGCAACCCGTGACCTGGAAGCATTTATGAATGAGCAGAGGAGGTGCCTTGAGGGCACATGATAACAAGAAGCCAAGACATTTATGGAGGGAGCAGGGTGGAGGTGCCTACAGGAGGAACAGGCAGCGGGAAGAACGTGTTATGTGAAAGGCTATGAAACCGCACTGTCAAAATGTCCGTCAGCCAGTGAAATAATGTGTTGAGAGTCAACAGTGGAACATCTCTTCGGCTTTCTACTCCCCTCGTGCCCTGGACTCTGTGTGAGGGTTATGTTTGAAACACAAATCATCCTCACTGATGCTTGAAACTTACAACTACTTGGAAAAGATGTGGACACTGTCCAAGCCCATTTATACCACACAGAAGAAACTGAGCATAGCACAGGTGTGCACTTCTGACAGCTTTGTGCAGAACCTGTTTCAGCAGGTCATGAGAAACAAGGTTTCTCATGACCGGCCATATACAATCTATATTCCAAATACAGTTCTGTAGATTTATCATTTCTAGAAGCTTTGGAATAAGGAGGTACAGAAGCTAAAAAAAGTAGCTAATGGTTTGTAATGGTATTTAATGGAAATCATAGACTTGGTCGGCATAGCTGGGAATGCCCACAAAAACGTGATGCCCGTTTGTGCCGTGGGGGAAAAAAATCTATTACAAACAATGCATGCAAACCTCGCAAGGTGCTTGATCTTGACTTTGTAGTGAATACAACTGATTTTGGCTTGGTGCAGTGTCAAAAAGTTGCTATGTGGTGTTCTGAATCTCAATTTAAAAAAAGTAACCAGATCAATGTAATCCCAACCCCTGCAGCGCAACCCAGGGACTTTATAAAACGTTAAACGTGAAAAACACTTTATTCAGTGATTCTTCGATTTGTTCAATTGTAACCTGAGTTTGGGATAGTTTGTGTGTAGTTATTATCTTACATTCTTTCATAGAGTTATAACCATAAGAACGCTAAATCATTAATGATTGGCCAATGTAAAATATTAATGCTTGTACGGTTCTTAATTGCAATACTGAGCTGTTATTTGATTAAAATAACCCTAACACATACGTCCATTATATGGAAGCAGCTTCATTGCCTGACTTCGAAACAACGACCATGTATAACCAAATTATTAAATACATTTCTTTACCACTGATATCAAACATCAGCATAATAGAAAATGTTGTGTTCTTAGTTTATCACTGGCTTGAGCCACGTTAAGCAGTTTCGTAATAATGGACTTCTATGTGGTAAACTGTTGTGGTATTTTTGTTTTAAATTGATCAACTGTAGTAATAGAAGTATACTTTTATATTTCCTATAGTAACATTATATCATCTAGGAATTTAAATGCAGTTTACTATAGGCCTAGTAAATACTATAGTATAGGCTACTACAGTATTTTTATGTGGACAAACATTAATGTCCTTTGCTGTTAACCAGTGATGATCTGTGCATTTGTGTTTTGTATAGATAATAACAGACGTTTTATACTTGTGCTACCTGTAAAACAGTTTGGCCTGTGCTACAAAACTTCAAACCTCTGTAGCACCAGTGCTATGTGCAAAAAACTTAATGTACAGCCCTGTATTTCAATTGAGATTGTGGATCGAGACTTTTTTGGAAAGATCGCCCAGCCCTACTAATGAGTTTTGCTATAGGATTAAAAACGACTGCAGGGTTGTCTGTGCAATTACAATTTCACTAATAAAAATCGAATTGTGAAGAAATAAATTTGATAGTGATTAGTACTGACAGATTAAACGACATAAGATCACAGCCTGTCTAATATCTGTCTTTTTACAGACACGTGCCAGCTAGCAGCCGCAGGCTAGTGGTTGACAGAATAAGAAGATCCTAGTCTAGGGGAGACCGGGGATGGTTGTAACATTTTTTACATTTCTGTCTTTATCTTGGAGGTTTGTTTTGCTATTAAATGACAAACAGAAAAAGCATGGTTTAGTTTCAAACACGAGTAGTGAAATGTTATGATTCACCCAATAGTCTGGGTTAGTTGCAACAGTCTGGGTTAGTTGTAACCTTATTATATCCATCAGGGTGATATGTAACAGTGTTAATTATGTCAAAAAATGGATATTAAAGCTTTTTATTCAACACTGACTTTTCAGTATAACTAGTGTGTGTGTGGACCTGGTTTTTATATGTTACTGGGGACCGAAACCTGAATGCACACCAATTTATGGTGACCCGTGTCACTGTGGCGACCAAAATTGAGGTCCCCACGGGCACAAAAGCTTATAAAATATTATGAAAATCTAAAAGATAGATCTAATATCTAAAATTAAAAAGTTCTCTACGATCTTTAGGTTTATAGGTTGGGTTAAGGGTAGGGGATAAATATCCAGTTTGTACAGTATACAACTCACTATGGACTGTCCCATGTACAACCATCACGGTTGTACAACGGTCTCCCCAACATGCTGCAAATGACTCAAAATGCTAAATTAATGTTCTTTAATGGCAGTATAGACAGTGCTTTCAAGATGGACAGTGATGGTTTTAGCATATGTTTGCTTTAATCACTGTAAACTTTGGTTTTCAATGCTAATATGATGCTAGTGTAGTTTTACACCCCCCATAAGGGTTAGCGTCTACTTAGTCTAAACTGATTTAGATTTCATATGTTTCAAGAAAATACAATTAGCATTAGCATTTATGCTACAAATGTAGTAACATGAGTTTCTGGCTAGCTCTGAATGCACGGTGATTGGGTGCTTTTGACGTCCTTAACACTTTAGATCGGGTAAAGATTAGGCCACTGAGATTTTAAAAGCTTTAACATGACTTTAAGGGACACTTATGAGCTCCATTTGCATTAGAAACAGAGACATTTTTCCTCAGCCAAGCCTCTTTTTGTTGTCATTTGTGCATCAGTATCAATTGAAAATAGACTGTGGTTTTGTGAAAAACGTCCACTGCCAGCCATGCGAGCCTGACCAAGATTGGCATGGCGGTACTGACACAAAATTATACTGAAATGCCAACGGTTTGAATCAAGAAGACAGACAAAAGCTATTCATCCGATCTGCCGTCTGTGGCAAATTTCACAATGGCATTTGAAGTAACCTGGAATCAAACAAGATCCACAGTTCAAAGGCAGAAGCCAAAAATAAAAGACCTAGTGCTTGATGATGTTTCAAAAATGTAAAAACCTCAGCCTTTTCCTACTTTATTAAGTATTAACCAGCGGCGGCCTCGGTGAATAACACAATGGGATGTTCGATAGAATTTTCAATGGTATTCCTTGGATTTTTAATTATGATGAATTAGACTATTTGCAGCAGCAGCTTGCCCAGACTCACAGTTCCTTGATGTGAATAGGCTATTGACCTATAGGTAAAACAATAAATCTTGCCTTTTATAGCGAGGCCACTCTCTGCGACGCATCAAATATAATTAATACACTTCTATCTGCTACATTACTGTGATCTTTTTATTGTTATGGACCGAAGGCCCCACAAACAATCTGTCAATATATGAGTTTGGCTGACAAATTCCCATCTTCACAATTTCTGTCAGCGAGCCTCGCAACAACGGTGACTCCACGGATACTATCAAGTGTCGTAGAAAAACATTACAAAGCTATAAATCAAGCCTTTCTCCGGATATGAACTGATGTTTGCCTTAGCTCAGACAAATACACCTGGTGAAAAATGAGTTTGTGTCCTAAAATGAGGAATAAAAGATGTAAACATATTCATTATGTGCCTGCTGAGGCAAACAACAGGAACACAATACATGCACTTTTCTGCTTTGGTGTGATGGAAATGACTAAGAAATAAAATGGAATAGACATTTTTTGGCCAGTCCCTCAATCGCTAAAGTTTTCATCACTTGGTAAAACGGTTTTCACTCAGCAAAAAAGAGATTATTACTGTCACTGCAACAATTTGAATCTTTAGAAATAACTTGTTACATGTGTATAAAAAATGACAACAGTAACAAAGAAAAATTTAGCACATCCATGAAAGAAAACCTGAAAACAAACTGTACATTTAATTATGGCAAATTACTACAGATAGTAAGCCTTTTGTATATTTATTATTTTTTCGTTTATTTATTTGTATTTAGCTGTAGACCGTTGGCTGGTTTATGAATGTCTTTCGTTACAATATTCGGTGACTAAAAAAAACTAAACGTGGCTATAATAATCAATGTGATGTTTTTTATACTTTGCCCATTTAACCACAATAATATATATTGTCACGTGAGGTAGCGTAAACTATTAATGCGCACGCCAAGGATTATATTCCACAAGAAGAATTCAATGAATACAGAAAGTATACTCAAAGAAAACACAGGAACACAACCACACGTAACACAAGTTAAATCGGAAAATGAACACAGGCAAACACAGGTCTTAAATACAATGGAGAACATAATCTGGGGGAACAGAATCAGGTGTGGGGCAAGTCACTAATAATGGGCACAGAAGACAAAACAAACTGAAGATAACTGTGAGAGTAATACAGTAATTTCATTGAGTTGTTTATTTTAAAGCTGTCATTGATCATTTTTAAACAACACAAAAATTTGTTATTGAATAAGTATAAAATCAGCATGTGTTCAAAGCATGAACTCATTACTTCACCCCGAGTAGTGAAGGTTTATAGTATAGTCACAAGTAACTTGCAATTTTGCGTTTCAAACAGAGATGGCGATATAGAAGGAAAAGTTAAGATATCATTAAATCAATTAATATATATAATTGCTTATCAGGCCTAATTCATTCCTTTCTTTTTATCTGTATGATTATTTTTGAATATGAATGTCTTTGACGGTTGTTAAATAAGATCTTATCAGTGATTATATTCGCTTCCCTTAGCTATGTCAGGCGGTTTTAGCTCATCTTTACACACATAAGCATGCCTATGCATAAGTAAACACCTTCCTGTTTGCTCTGAGCGCTAGAAATGCCACCCAAGCAGAATCATTAAGAAGCAACGTGTGAGAGCGCATTTATGTGTGTTTGCTTAATTAATACTACAGAGATCTCAGAGCCGAAGGTCCGAAAGCTGACGTCTTTTCAGCATCTTCATGAGGTTGTGAAACACATCGCATCATTCTTCTTTTTAGCATCTGATATTAAAATCGGAATATGTGCTAGCATATTAGCCGAGGAAACAAAATGCAACTATGTCAAGTATTGATGCTACTGTTAAATCTCAGGATTGTAAACATTTTCAGAGACAATACTGGAAACATCACTTCACTCGTGTTTATTGTATACTTCCTAAAAGTAAGCAAAAACTAAATCCCATTCATTCTGAGCCTAGAACCAGATCAGCACATCAATATATTCACAGCCAACGCTCTTCAATACCATCTTGCAGTTTCATAATTCTGATCTACCTCCCAAATGTAACAATTCTTTTCCATTTATCTGGCCCTTATGACCTAATCAGAGTCTAATTATGAATTTGAAACCAGAGGAACTGGAATAAAGTTAGTAATAAAGCCCGATTAACATTTTGACAGTGGCCCGTGATAGCGATGTTAGAGCATTTCCATTCGTCATGGATAACTCAATCACATCCACCCAGAAAATGCATTCATTTGCATATATAGCAGCTTCGATTTACTCAAATAGATCATTTCTGATTGCTCGGCTGTTAGTTTCTTTTGAAGAAGACTTTGTGGGGTCAATAACATGCTGCATACTTTTACACATAAGTAAGCAAAACATAATTTGAGACACAAATGATTCTGATATATTCTGATATTATAGAGGCAGATTGTAATAATAGCTATTAGATATCAGAGTAACATATTTTCTTTTGTATCCAGCTTTGAAACTGTTCTCAAAAACGTTTCCTAAACACATGTACAAATATTATTGCATAATTCTGAATTCTGTTCTGTTATTTGACCTGTTTCTTCAGTTTTCATTTTCTGCAAATAAATAGAACCGTAGAACCAATAATTGTTTTGATACTTGAGAGAAATTGTATTATTTCAAAGAATGAAACAAAAATGTTCATTTAACCTAAACACACAAAAAGAAAAATCAGAAAACCTGAAAATAATCTCGAAATTATCTTTTAATTTTTTGCTTGGTTGTATTTTATCGCCATCTCTGTTTGATTAATAAACATCGCATGAAATGATGTAAAACCGATCAAAATGAAATCGTGCCCAACAGCTCAATTTATGAAAATGTATTACTAGCATACAGTTTCAAATCTGGATGGGGTAATACATTTTTTTAGCACAGATGTTTTATAATAATATATTGTAATCATAAGAACAATATGGTAAAGCATGGTCAAACAGTTTGTTAAGCTCAGTCCAACTGATGCACAACTGGAGATGTAGGGTCACGTAGTAATAAAAACGCACATACCTTGAGTTGGCCTCAGGTAAGATACAAGAAGAATTGAAGAGAGCTGTTTGCTTCGCTATTAGAAATTTGTTCCTGGCTCTTCATCCTTTTGTCAGATTCTTATTGTGTTCTCAAGCAAAATAAGAATGTAGGCTTTTAAAAAGAGCTTATGCTGTTAGAAATATTGCTGTTAAACTATACTGTATATGTGAAGTTCATCTCCATGCATTACCAACACTGACATTGAAAAAGAAAAAACTCAAAATCTGCTGAACTTCAAGAGCAAAAACATTTGAAAAAGGAAATCACTTATTTAGCAGACGAGAGCCAACCCGATCCAGCATCTTGGAAGATCTGCCATTATGAAACATCGTATTATCGTGAGTACGTGAGCAACAAGTGAAGTTTTTGTAAGAAAAGTAATTCAATTGATTGTTCACCGATAAACGAATATCATATAATAATCATTTACTCACCATTTTGTCATTTAAAATCTGTATGACTTTCTTTCTTTCGCATAAACAAAAGATTTTTGGAAAAAATTTATTAACTGGACCCCCTTCACTTGCATTGGTTTTGTGTCCATGCGATAGAAGTGAACGGGGTCCAGTGGTGTTCGGCGACCAACTTTCTTCAAAATATCTTCTTTCGTGTTCTTCGGAAGAAAGGAAGTCTCAAAGGTTTGAAATGCCAAGACAGTGAGTAAATGATGACAGAATTGAGTTTTTGGCTGAACTATCCCCTGTTTAATACAAGCGTATCTGAACAAGACTAGTTGCAATGTTATGCTCTGCTCATACAGGCCTTTATAAATGTGAAAAGGGGATTTCTAGAACAAATTCAAACGAATTAGCATGCGCGATGCATATTATTCTGGTTAGTAAGGTTGTAAGGTCACAGCAAAAGCTGCATAGTTTGAAAACGTCTTCGTTTGTGTCACAAGAGTCAAAAGAGCTTTTTCTCGAACGATTGGCTCCACGCAGTGAAAGTTAACCGTGGAATCGTGCCCTCGCTTCCATTCGAGTGTGAAAAATATGTATTTAGATACACTGGAAGTGTGAACTGGGTCACCGCTCTTCACGGCCGGCCCAGGTCTGCCGATTAGTAAGGAATGACTTTCTCTGGGGTCCTCGGATGGTAATGAATGCTCCTCCATGCCTGTCACCCCACGTGTCGGCATGGGTGTTATTTGATCAGCCTTCTGCGCTTCCATGACGCCGGTGTGTTGAAGCAGAAAACTCTGGTGTATTTCAGCTCTAGCTTCCGTCAGGTCGCGTGACGGCAGCTGAGAAAGACACAAGAGGGTTGTGACCGATGTTTCCTCTATGAGCCACGTGGATATTGCTCACGCACAGACTAAAAACATTCCTCGCTGAAGGGAGACTGAAAATGTGTGAGAATAAGATATCTTCCATCAGCGTTGAAGCAATTCTAACACATATCTATTGATTTTCAGTGGAACAGGAGCAGTGAGAAATCTGCAGCGGTAATAAATTCGGAAGACAAACAACATCCTGATAGCTCACCCAAAAATATACATTCCTTCAATACTCATGTCCTTCCAAATCTGTATGACCTTGTTTCTTCTGCAGAACACAAAAGATGATATTTTTTTGAAGAACGTTGGTAAGCAAACAACATTGGCCCCCATTGACTTCCATTGTATGGACACAAAACCACTGAAACATTTCTCAAAATATCTTCTTTTGTGTTCCACAGAAGAGTCATATACAGGTTTAGAATGAAATGAGGGTGAAATTACAGAATTTTATTTTCAGGTGAACTATCCCTTTAAGGTTGTGTCTCAAATCTGTGTTGTCTTCATTCATATAATCTCAATTCTGGCCCCAAAGCCGTGTACATATCATCATGTTTAATTTGTGGAGGCATATGCCAAAAAGGACAACATTATTTACCTTGTATATCACTGACAGAATAATTATTCCTCTGTCAATTTGTTTTCCCAATAGACTGAGCGGATAATGCCATTCTAAGAGTAATTACAGTGTAGGGGGCGCTGATCACATCTTTTCATGTTATTTTAGACACGATCCAAACCGTTGATGCTGCTAATTTATTCATTAACCCAAACAGCAATGTACAAAATCCGGTGCAAACAGACGCCTCAGACGCGAGAAACCATCCCAGCTAGGGATGAGGCCTACACGCTGGATTTGAAGTCAAGGGTCTCAACTGACAGGGCCGTGGGGGATTGTCGCAGGGGGATGCAGACCTCTGATCTACTATGGCACGTCGGGCGGGTTTGTTGTACTGCCAGAGGCGAAAGGAGAGAGGAAACGAAGGTCGTCTGACCCCGGCTTTGCGCGTCCTGTGTTGTCCTGATGGGGTCAAAGTAAGTAAGGCAATCGAGAAAGCACGCAGTCAGCAGACAAGAGCCGGCTCTCATCAGCGGAGCGTGGACCATTCCTGGAGATCCTGCAGGAGAGGTGAACGTTCTACTGAGAGGGATGTGGAGAGAGGAATGAAATGTGACATGTTGTTCCGATGTTCTTTTCTGTGTGAGACAGTGGCGATTGGTTTCTTGAACATGTGCTTTTGGCGTTTATCCATGTATGCAAACTTCAATGTACATGAATGCTGTATATTTAAGCAGTCATTTCAATGTTACTTTAAGAAACTGTTTTTTACATATTTACGTTCCTAGAAATGGATGCGTGACCCCTAAAACCTGTGGCAGCTTTTTAGATATATAATGCCTTAATATATTAATATTAACTTTATACACAATTAACCAAGAAGTTTTATTCATCAATTTTGTAAACTGCTAGGCTTAACTTTTTTGTTGGAACATATGCACCTGGGCACCCCGATTACAAAAGACCACTCGCAATTAATTGTTTATCGTCATCTGTCATTTGTTACACATTCATTAATCTATATTATGCTCATTGCAAACCTATTAGCTAAACAAATTTCGAGCCTCCCATCATTCAGTCATCGGCAGTCAGCGGATTCTTCTTCCAAACGAAAAGCCTCAGATGAACCAATCACTGCACTTTAAAGGCCACGTGCCGACAAATCCACTTCAATGTATAACAGCCATTAAAACTCATTTAGTCTTTATTTACAATTACGAAATCAAGTGAATTAACAACACATCTTTTTCCTTTCTGTGATCTTTCCTCTTCCTGGGTCAGTCTTTGAGAATTGCTTAAATTTGGTGGCAATTGTGTTGCGCCACAAACATCATATCGTGTTTTCCACTTTATAAACAGATTTCAGGCCAGGGGTGATGCTCTGAACAGAAAGCGAGTAAAACAAAGATCTAATGAAGCGTGGATAGTGGCTGCACGCCTCGCTGCACTTATTCACAGAGCTCTCAGATTAAACACACACACACACAAAATAACAGGCGGATCCTCAGATACCTTATTGTTTTACACGCGCAAATATATACACCTCATGACTCTCGGCTGAACTGCAACTCTCTCGTGATGATACCCAACAGAAAAGGAACGTTAGCTTTACTAATATATCAGACTGGCTGTCATCACAAATTGGTAGCATGGGTTGGCGGGATGACAGAAATCGTATATCTGCAACACTTATTGTCTGCTTGACGATGCCATACATGAGGAGCTGAAGGAAACAGGTGATGATTTGAATGCAGGGGAACTGGTGAACAGGTGACAATCCAACAACAGGTAACATCCACGGGTAAATACGTGCAACGCGCAAAGGTAACTAAAGCCTGAACTAGTAACACACATAGTACAACTAGACCTGACAAAGCACAAGACAAAACACATAATGTATAGTGTCCAGGAGAAGAGGTTCAGGTGTGAGTGCAATCATGGGATAATCGGTGCAAAGGATTATGGGGAGTGTAAGTCCAAGAGTTCAACAGTCCGTTGAAAGGGAACGGTGCTGGTGCTGTGGGCGTGGCTAACATCGGTTTAGTTATTACAATATATGTAATGGAACATACATCTTTGCTTTATTTACATTATTGCTTTGGTAGATGCCAAAATGATGGTGAAAATGTAAAGAACCCTGCCTAAAACACAACGGAAAAATGTAATGGGTTTAATGGTTATAATGGCCATTGTGTTGGTGTTTACTGGAAATGTAATTTATTCTATTATGGGGTGCTACCTGGCAAAATAATTATCAGAATGCCCAAAACACACTACAAATAGGAATTCTGTAATAGTTTTAATGGAGAAAGCTAATGTTCATAATGGTATTTTAATGGAAACTATTCGATTTTCTGTGATAGTTTCTGTAATATCTTTAGCAGGGTACAGTAATTATGACGAATATTTTTGCTTGAATGTTTTCTTACGTCAATAAAAGCAAAATGAAAGAAAAACTGATTATTAATCATGAATGAATTTTAATCACGGATCAGTGCATAAACAAGTTATTTCACACAAGTAATAAATGACTGACACAGTTATGTTTAAATGTAAAATGTGACAAATAAAATTATATATTAGTTCTAAATTAATACATTTATATGTCTATATTATTATATAAATGAAATAATTTAAAACAATATTAATTTACATTCATATATTACGCTTAATAAAAGTAATTGGGGCACTGCTTGACAACAGACAACAGTCCGGACCGCATAGATGGTTTCAAAGTGACAACATAAACAAACATCAGTGCCCATGCACGTGCTCGTGGCACGAGTCCTTGTAGATTATTTCTTGTAACAAACAAAAGAAACCGCGAAGAACCGTTACTTGGCAAAACCAATTTTTTGAATTTAGACTGCGATACCAAGCTCAACAACTAGATCCCATAGAGTTTCTTTAAATGCGACCAAACTACAGGACACATTCAAGTTACAATTTTTTTATTTTATAAAATGAACATACAACAAAATTAAACAAATAGTTTATTTAATACAATTAGTATACAATAAAATAATACAATTAATTAATATGAACATAAATGAAATAAAATATAAATAGTTTTTTATTAGACACTAGCCAAACTATGCCCTCCATGCGTGCGCTTCCAATGAAACGTCTACAGTCTGCAAAGTAGACTGTAGGTTTCTGTTTGGTGTAAGATTTAATAATCGTGCAGAATATCAAGGAGCTGACGCATTTTTACTGTCACTCCGTAAAGCGGCAAACCATACAGCTCTACAGTCGACTTACAGACTGATCATACTCAACTTTCCTTGTTCTGTCTCCATCTACATAACCTTGCAGTGTATTCCTATCTCCCTCCTCTACAACCCTTTCTCTATTTCTCACTCTTTCCCCCTTTGAGACCCTGAAATGAACTACCGCTGTCTCTTCTGTGACTCGTTTGCCAGTGGCTCTACCTCATCTCTTTCTAAAATGACATTTTCAGCAGCTCGGTGCACCTGGGACATCTCCTCCAGTCCTGTTTGATTAGCACCGCGTTCTCCGGGTTCTAGCGGGGGGAGAAGCCACTGGTACCACTCGACTTGGCACGGATCTCATGGCGAGTCTCTTCTCTTGTGCTCCTAAACTATTCCGCCTGTCGTTATTCTCGATCTGTCATTTCTCACAGCCTCCACGCTCTCCAGGTGACATTGTGTTCTGGTAGGACGTGTTTTGTGCCGCTGACCGTGTTTACAGCCGCTATTAATATTCATTTGAGGTGATGCAATCACAAGTGTAAATCTTTCAAAGCGCATTCAGATGCAGACAGAAGTACAAGTTAAACTCATTCCACCAATGCGACACCAGATCTAAGTAATTACAGCAAAATATATACTGAACAGGACGTGAGGGGAGGGGTGAGGCTTCCTCATCGCAATACAGATACCTCGCCTCACCTTTGAAAAAACCTATCAGTTACCTGACACTGCATTAAACATAAATTCATCTCAAGGCCGCCACTGCGGTATCGCGCGTTAGCTGGGCCTGCGAAGTCTTGGAGATACGCAGTCTTATGAGTCATTATGCAGTCCAAAAACTGGTTATGAGAGGTACAAGGTGCATGAAATAGCATCGACTATATAGATTCACCAGCCATTTGGGAGCCAATTTCTTCCTTCAAAAGCAACGGAGGACATTTAATGCATTAGTGATACACGAAGCGGCAAAAACAGCAACCGCAGCTTTTTCTGGGCTTATTTGGCTGTTCTTTGTAAATAAAAGTTATGACAGAAAACAAACATCTAATCTCACATGCGATGCACCTCTTAACAAAACATTTGGTCCCCTTTGCCCTCTGAGTATTGATATTTTGCTGCTTTATCCCTCAGCGACGCAGAAGTCACGCAAATGTAGGATTCCGTTGTTTTGCACTCGGCACGACTCATCTGGGAGTCGGGCCACTGTTTGGGAACTCCAGGTGTTGCGATGGAGTACGTCCTTTTGTATTTGCTTTGTTAAACATAACAACGGTGACTCCCAGCTGATCCACGTGGGAGGAAAACATCTGCTCAAAATATTACTCGTTTACACGAGAGCATTTTCAACTGTAAGCGCAAAAAAATTACGAGTATTAGCCAGAACAACATGGTGGCTTCCCGTACTGTGAGCTCTCGCTGCTCGACTATGTATTAACATTTCCCTAGTAAAATGTGGAAAATTGCGGCACCAACCCTTTTTGGGGTACAAGGTAAAGGACCAATCCACTCGTTACAACTACACTAGAGATACATTTTAGAGAAGCGTGACAGCAGCTACGGTCAAAATAAAGTAGCTTCAACTACTTGGTATGCTGCTGTTTTGTTGTAACTGAAAAGTTGAAAACATTTGAAAACTAGTCAGTTGGTTAGTTTGCGTGGTCAACAGTATCGAATGAACATTTAATTGATTCAGTCCCAGTTGTAAAGCTCCAAATAAGCAATATATGTACTATACATTAATCTTAAAAAAATACACTGTAGAATGAAATGACATCATCTTTATATGTTTATATTTAATGGGGTTTGTTACTTTATCTAGCTTTTGGTGTGCAGCACCTAACTACTTTTTTAAAAAGGGCATTTTGACTGTAGTTCAACAACTGTAAATTCTTAATATATATCACATTATGCTTTCCTGAATCAATTTTTTAAGCGAGGAAAAAAGGCTCGGACGGTTTCCTAGTGTCACATCAAGCCGTGGAAGTACCTTGATTGCTCTATTCAGCTCTGGCCTACAGAGGACAAAGCGTCTGAACCACTTTTTAAGTCATTTAACGTGACCGCACTGGCTCGGTTCAAACCGATAAAGCTTGTGATAAATGCACTAAGGACGAATGGTTTGCATTCAATTCATCATTGTCTTCTTGCAGTCGTAAATTCATTGTAATGCATGAGGATGGAGGCGACTCTGAACGGTGCAAGACACAATATGGATCTTGTAGATGATGCGCCCCGCTTTACTTCATACACACACGCACAAAGGAACAAGGCCAAAGCTATTGTTTTGATTCGGAAGATATTACCGGAGTTCGGTGACTAGACAGGGGCTTCTCTAAAAATGCGATTTATGGACAACAAATTCCCCTTCACCCTGCTTTGCTTTGTTGTTTTTAGGGGTACTTTTAAGGACAGGCACAAAGTTGAAGGCTTTGAAGACAACAGAACTTTACCGAAAGAACAGAAATGAGTGTGCGGAACATAAAGAGAAAAAATAAAAAGACTAACCGATTTGCCAAGAACTGTAGTTGCGATTTTTCAATAAACAACTAAAAGCATTGCGTCATCTTCATATGTTTGTGGTAAAGGTGAATAAGCTAAGTCAAAATGATGAACTTAGTGTAAAAAGAAAACAACCCTGTAAGCAAGAAGTACCGTATTCAAATAACGCTCATGAATATTAATGCACAGCGTTGCGAGTTCTGCCAACATCAGCTTTCACTCCACACTTTGATGTTTTGTATGTTAGAGCAGACTAGATTCAGCAACCTCTTTGATTATGTGAAACTTGCTTGGCTGTTCGATGTTCAACGTTCAACTTAGCAATTTTGCTCCTTTTCATGTGAGAGAACTGTTTGTATTGACCGAGACACCTCCTATAATGTACCTCTGCTACAATCTCTCTTTTTGGAGCGAAACACAAGCATATACTATTAATTATTGTAGGTTGTGTTCATCAAATGACGTCACTGTGCATTGGCCATGCGTGATTAATTCCGGCAAATTAACTCAGAAATATGGTTGTTGTGTTCATTTTTATTAGTTAATCAACCACAGAAATTTCCACTCCCATCGGTGCTTTTTCGAAATTGCCTTTTTCGCCATGCTTAGTACGTATGGCCTCTAGTCTTCCATAACCAGACAACTTAGTACACCTGCTGATAATAAGTATATTTCCAATATTTTAAATCTAATCATTTGATTCCCTAACATTATAAAATGAAATGCTTGAAAAGCAGGTGTGTTTCAGTTTGAATTACTGTGCACTGTTCTCAGATCACACTATAGCAAATACAAAAAGTACTAGACGGGTTTATGTACTATATACATGTATCTGTTAGTGTGGATGCTCTCTGTCCATATTAAGCTGAGATTCAGACCATAAATGTGTATGTATAAGTGTATGGTAACCTATGTACAAATGGTTACACATTTATTTCATCACTTGTTTGAACATCATCACAATCATAGAGAATATGCTATATATATTTTAACACACAGATAGACACGCTTTAATGTTTTTTGAAATAAACACAATGAATTGGATTTTTTTTCACTGAAGCTCTTGTGGGGTTTTCTTGAATGGTTACACTGCATTAGACAAATGAAGACACCAAACTTCTCAGTCCATTATGAAAGCAATATTTGCCATTCAGCTCAATCCCTGTGCGAACAAAGCTGGACGTCGACAATGGAAAAAGAACAAAACGTATAACAATACCCACATAAAATTTGATCAGACCATAAAAACGAGTGAAAGAGGTCGACAAGAGCCTATTCACTAATTCACTGTTGACTTCTGGGCAAAGTTCCATCCGAGTTAAACACCATCACTTACGGTAAGAGTCATTCTGGCTGTCCAAGACGAGAAACATAATGGTCTTGTCAAATTTAAGTAAGCGATACGAGCCAGTTGAACTAATTCTTGTTAGATTTTTTTCGAATAATGGTGCTGAGCAGCGAGTCCCAACAGGATTGTTCGCATCTGGGATTGGGTTTGATTGACAGCTTACTCTGTTTACCACAAAATCCTTTGGGTTTACACTCATGTCAGTGGATGTTGAAAGCCTCTCAGATTAAGCTCTACAGTATATGAAACAGACAGGTAAAATCCATAATGTGAATCACTCGCAGATCTGTTAAATGACATCATGGATAATTCGCCTGGACATTTGTCCTTGGACCCGAAAACGATGCTTGCAAGGAAAGTAAATGTCTTTCATTTTGTGAAAATGTATAAATTATGTCATCTGCTGGCTCACTGCAAGTTCTACTATCTGTTTCTTCTACAAAAATTTTATCTTTTAATCGCATTAAACCCTTTACACATAGAGGCCACTAAAGTGGAGGGCTACGGCCTCTCTTCAAATTTAAATGAATAGTATCTCTGTGTTTAAAAAAATACGTTTTGTTTGAACCCTGAAATAATATCTAAATAAATGTCATAAGGTCATGACGATGATGATCCAAGGTGAGTGAGGGGTTGTATGTCACACAATGTAAATAAAGCAAGAGCAAATTAAAACTAGTACTGTCAGTTAAAATAAATAAAATATTAAACATATATAATTTTGTGATGCATCAAAGTATATAGTGACACTAAGTTCTGTCAGACTGGTTTTTATTAATTGCAGGAACATTTTGTCGCTATCCTTCCGAAACGCAGTGTTGTCAAAGTTGAAATATTGGTGAGATATCTTCAAAACCCAATGAGAAACATAAAGAGGGACAAATAGTAATGATTTATAAAACAAAAAGGCCCGAAATATGGAGATACAAGGTTTCAGAAGGACACCAGTGATATTTAACAAATCTGAATGGAAAACAATTTATTTAAAATGTATTTTATGACTTTTTTCATAGTATTCTATGGGACCCCACAAATAAAGACGATAAAATCCAGAGGTGGGTAGAAATGCAATACATTTACTTTTGTAAAATGAAGTGGGTACTCTTACTTGAATATATTTCTAATAGAAAATGTTTACTTCGTTACACTGCGTGACGTTCCTTCGTTACTTCTTTTAATAATACTGTTGATAAAGTGATATGTCCGAGAAATAGAAATACTTTGTCCGAAACCTCTGTCTTCATAATCTCTTTTGCGTTTGTCTGGTGGCCTGGTGGTTAGAGAGTTGGGCTTGTGATCAGAAGGTTGCCGGTTCGAAGACCTACTTGTACTGAGTTGAACATTATCAACTCAGTACAAGTATGTCATGACTTAAGTGCCCTTGAGCAAGACACCTTACCCCTGATTGCTCTGCAGTAATGTGCCACTGTAAAAAAAACTACTTGTAAGTCGCTTTGGATAAAAGCATCTGCCAAATGAATAAATGTAAATTTATAACATTATCAACTCGTCAATTAATCTAGGCCATGTCCCAGGATACTTTAAGATGGCCGTCATTAAGCCTCTTATCAAGAAACCAACTTTAGACCCCAATGAACTAGGAAACTATAGAACGATTTCAAATCTCCCTTACCTGTCAAAAATACTAGAAAAGGTAGTGTCTACTCAGTTGTGCTCTTTCTTACAAAATATTGACATACACAATAAACTTTAGGCTTTAGACCGCATCATAGGACTGAAACTGCGTTCGTTAAAATTACAAACGATCTGCTTATATCATCATATAAAGGTAACATCTTACTCATAGTCCTGCTTTGATACTGTAGACCATAACATACTTCTAGATCGCTTACACATTATACCGGTATTCATGGACAGGCACTACAATGGTTCAGATCTTACTTATCAGACAGACATCAATTTGTCTATTTAAATGGGGAATCCTCAAATCTAACGCAAGTAAATTATGGATTACCTCAGGGATCGGTTTTAGGATCCTTGCTTTTCTCCATATAAATGCTGCCCCTTCATATTAGAAACTCAGCTATACATCTCATCAACACCAGATGATTCCTTCCAGCTATCCAAATTGGCAGAGTGCATCAAAGATATAAAACATTGGATGACTTGTAATTTCCTTCTTTTAAATTCTAATAAAACAGAAATATTACTTTTTGGACCAAAGACACGTGAGAAAAATACTTCGGTTTATAACCTGCAAGTTGAAGGCTGTACTGTTACTCTAACAAATACAGTTAAAGACCTAGACGTTACCTTAGACAGCAACCTGTCAATTCGAAGTAACATCTCAAATGTCACAAAAACAGCCTTCTTCCACCTTCATCAATAAACAAACTACAGTTAGTTCAGAAAACCATCATATAACACCAATGTTAACCCTTCACTGGCTTCCATTAAGTATCGTATTGACTTTAAAGTTATTTTATTACTTAGAAAGCCTTAAATGGTTTAGCCCCTATCTACATAATAGAGCTTCTATAACACTACAACCCATCAAGTACTCTAAGATCTCAAAACTCTGGACTTGAATGACTAAATCCACCAAAGGGGGTCGAGCTTTCTCATACCTAGCACCTAAACTCTGGCATAGCCTTCCTGATATTATTCGAGGATCAGACACACTCTCCCAATTTAAATCTAGATTAAAGACACATATTTTCAGCCAAGCATTCACTTAATGCAAAATATGCTAAATAAACCACCAGGAGACTGCATTTATTAGATATTACTTACTAGAATAATCCAGCTTGTTCTATAAACACCATGCACTGTGCTGTGTTTTTCATTTTTTTTTCATTTTTTCTTATTTTCTCCTGTAAAGCTGCTTTGGAACAGCACAATTTAATGTAATTGAATATAATCAGATACAAATGAACTAGTAACTAGCTACTGGAGTAGTTTTTTCATTGCATACTTTTTTACTTTCACTTGAGTAATTGTTTAAATAGTGACTTTTACTTTTACTTGAGCAACAATTTATTTTGTTACTTGTACTTTTACTTGAGTAAAGACTTTGGCTACTCTACCCACCTCTGGTAAAATCAATCTCAGCAGGGGCTAATCTATTGACGGCTCTAATTTGATGTGTTCTCAGATCTTCCCTCCACTGTCCTCCTTGTACCCTCCATCCATTTCTCTCCCTGCTCTTTTCTCTGCTCGGTGAGGCAATTTGCCACCGTCGTCTCACTGGATCAGGAGAACCTCTCTGACTGCCCTGTTCGGATCCATTAGTGATGCATTGGGATATCTGGCTGACACACAATCCAATCACGGCACAGACTCCGACCCCGCTGTAATCCCACTCCAGTAAAAGAGACGCCACCCGGGCCTGATGCACAGCCTGCTGGGCCCTGCAGTGGATTGTGTCTCCTGAAATGAATTGGTCTCAACGGGCGGTATATAAACAACCTCTAGAAGCCTTTAATTTGGAGATCTGAGCCTTTTACCCCCTAAATCCCAGCTTTTAGCAGATTAAATATTTAAAAGATGGGTATTTATTGTCTTTTTCTCCTGGAAGGAGACGGAAGGTCTGCTCGGCCTGTCTCTCCATCATCTGGGTGCCATATCTTCAGTTAATGACGTTCAGTGAAAAATGATCAGAAGATATATGGGTCTTAAAATACTTTTTTCAATCACATGCTCCATTGTGGTGTAAATAAAAGGTTTTGTTTGCATGACATCATCCTTACCTGGTCTTATTCATTGCTGCACATTTGTAAAAATGCACACGCCTTTGTCTTCATAATCTTTTATTAATCTTCTACCACCTTTGAAATGACTTGGTTGGTTGACATCACACGACACAACACAAAAAAAAGACAATAGAATGCATTAGAATCCATTATAATAAAAGTCCACACTTGACGCAACACGACAAACCCATTAAGAACAAGCAAGTTGTCGTGTCGCATTGTGCCGGTGTAGACACGGTGTAAGCAGAAAACTGAAACTGAACTGGAAAATTGTAACCTACACTATAAAAACAAACCGGGACAAGAAAACATGGAGGTGCTAGTTCACAACTTTGCCTCTTGTTTTCAACGTCTTGTATTGGTTGGAAGAGTCATAAGCCAGACACTAATCCATCTGGGGACCAGAACACAGCATCATGTACACACAGTAATGTTTTCAGATGTTCAGACACATTTACTGTTATTTCAACATGTGGAAAGTATTTAAAATATATCAAACATTGTGTTTTAAATACATTTCTGCCGTTTTGTGTCTGTTATTGCATAACCAGATCACTGAGCAATTGTAATGAGCTCAACTTTTTTCATTACTGTATCTTCTAATAGAGTTTTAACTATACATTACTGTTACTTGTTAATAGCTGTATTATTTACAATTGTTAATTGTATGAAGGAAAGAGCTATTTATTTCTTACTGATTCCTAAATTCACTTTTTACGCACTTGCAGAATGTGACAACTGAGGCATAAACTCACATAACTTACTCAGCATTTCATATCCAAGGCTCTTCTTTTACCTATCATGTCAGTGTTTGTAGTCGAGGATGAATATCATACGCATCAATATACTGCAATCTACTGACGCGTGAGTTGCAAAGAAATGAAAATATATTGATAACAGCAGCTCTGTGTCAGTGTCTATTGTATTACAGACAGCTCAGAACTCGACGGGAAAAGCTGTATTTATTGATCGCTTGAGGAATTGAATTTATCGTACTCATATTTATTCTCTTCTGTGCTGAGATTTATGATAACGGTGATCAATGTGATATTCCCGGCGGGTCTACTGAATCCAGTTCTGCCACATTTATTTAAATATTCATTCCATAATGGTGTATTTCACAGAACCTATGAGCCGTCGTATCAGTCATAGTCGTTGACAGCCCTGAATACCTTAGCCAAGCTTTTCCATCTGCAGCGCTGAGTAATACATGTATGTCAGTCTACAGAGAACTTGATAAAAGCTAGTTATAAAAGCTGAATGGCTTTAAAATCTGTCAAGAAGAGTGCATTTAGAAAACGTATGTTACTAAGAATAGTATTGGTAAGCTTGCTATGCAAATTCTAGTTGTTAGTCTTCCTACAGTACATATACTGTAAATTTACAACGTGCAAATCTGCATAAGCCTGCAAAAGTGACCTGTGAGACTTGATTGACATTCTAACCTTTGCAAATGCCCCTCGTAGCAATTCAGTTTTGTTTTCCTTACGCATCATCTCCCGAGCATCCGGATCGTCTTTTTCCATCTAAAGTCAGAGATATCCAGTGCATATCACATCTGAATGAAAAGTGGCACGGCACACACTGTTACAGGTTATCTGTCTGTAGGAATAACATTTAATCTTAAAACATACATGAATTTTTTTGTAACTTGTAAGATCACAAGAGATGCTTTCTGATACGGCACTTCATTTATAATGGAATCTTTTGATATTGGACCTTAAAAGCAACACCAACCATAGAAATTTCATGAAGGAACCACTTTTAAAAGTGTCAGATACTGTCAGATGTCATATAGACATCTAGAAGATGTCGGTGAGACGTTTCTGATTAGAATGTATGTAAAACATTCCTAGGACGTTTATTAGATGTTTTTGAACAGTAAGTCTTTTAAACCTCCAGATTTTAACCAGACATCGTATAAACTGAAAAATACTGCTCTTTGCACCAGTGTAGCTAGATAAGCAGAAAATGTATTCCTGATTTGAAATATGTTTTTTGAATGAACAATCTCTTTTAGATTTTACCTTTAAAACAGATTGGAGCTGTACAGTGACCCCAAATAGCTGCCAATATGGTCGCCAAGTCAACCTTTTTGCCTTATTAAAGAAACGTGTATGAATCCTTGTATGAATATGACAGATGCTTACTATTTGAACACGCACAATATCAAAATGAGTCATTAGGAGACAAGTGTAGTCCTTTTCACCTCGCATTTCGTGCCTTAGAAAATCTACTGGTTGACAATCAATTCTGTTCGCTTTCAAACGCTTGTAAATGAGCTGCACATGACTAATTAATAGCAAAATGATGCATTATGGACACACACAGACTCCTCTGGCTATGTCTCTTTGCCATCAAAATGATAAAGAGCTCACCAGAAACGCAACTGTCCTTGTTGTTTAATGGGGGGTTTATTGTTGTGTATTAAAATCTCCCCAATCAATCCTGGTCCAAGTCTATAGCCAACCCAAAGTCCTGTCAGAGCCCAATGTGTCTTCATAATTGGTTTTTAACAATTGCTGGCAGTGGATTTATGGTGGGTAAATGCTGTGGTAGAGACGCCAAACACCAAAAACACACATTTAATGTTGTGTGTTTGGGAAAGCCACGCACGGATGTTCAAAATGGTTTTGCCTTTTGCTGCAGGTCAAGAAACTATTGCAAGTCTTAAATGAGAAACTATTATACACTCATGGTTGGAACCAAGACTAATGGCACAGAGAAACTATTCACAAGCTCTCCAAAGCACTTTATATTCTTCAGTTTCATGCAAAAATGAATATTCTCCTTATATTACTCACACCCACATCATTTTAAACCTGTATGACCTTCTATCTTTTCTTTTAAGACATTTTCTACATGTAGCAAATATCAATATACTGTACACAAACATACCGTACATACGATTTGAACTACATGATTTTACATAATCAAATCTTAACAATTTTCATCTCTGAACAACTCCAAAAAACAAGGAGGCTCCGCTAAGGAGGAACCTTAATTTTAAAGAGTAGTATCAACAATGGTGCTGTAAATCCATAAGATAAACTAAATCAATAAGGACAAATATACAGTGTCTTTTATTTTAGTCTGGTCTTTTTTAAGCGAAATGCATATTTATCAGGCAGTTAGCCCGAAGACTGAAATAGCCTCTTTGGCACTACTATTTAACTTTGACAATCCTTTTGTGAATATGCCCAGTGCCATTGGTTATCCAAAAGAGGGTTAATCTTTCGGCTTTAACAGCCTTGATTGGTACTAAATGTGAGAGCCGTGTATTTATTACTACACAGAAACTCAAGGCTTGAGGAAATAAATCCTCTTTTCATAGACAGGACCCCTCTTGGTGTGCATTAAAAGTTTATTGAGAGGTTTCTGAAGGTAATAAAGATTGGGTCCGAACATAAATGAAGTCTTAGATCATCTTTGGAGAAGTATAAGCCAGAACATAACTTATTATTTCACCATTTGAAGAACCTGCAGGAGGCCAATTAATAGGACCATGAGGCATTTGACTCCATCTTCACCATTTAATTCCATGTTATAACAAAGTATTTCTCGTCTCGCTTATGTCTTTTAATGTTACTTTTTGCTCTTAATTGGGGTACTATGAAATGTCACCATTATTTTTACTGCTACGGTAACTGTAAGTCAGTTTTTTTCTCTCTAACCAGTAAAAGAAGAACAACAACAGCTAGCAAGACTGAAATTGTGTGTTCTCCAGAACCTCAACTACACTCAGCTTAACACTTCAGTAATGATAAATATAGATGACAGCGCACTGCTGGGCGAATTACCGCACAGATTGGGTTAACCGTTGTTATTTTTTATTTTCTCCTGCAGAGTTGAAATCTCACCTGTGACGATTTATATTTAACCTGACTTTTCTCAACTGTAACTTAAACTGACAGGCAGTCTCGGAGAGTTTGTCGTACAAATAAGAACGGATACGACGACAATCGAATGTTTATTTTCGGGTAAACTGTGTCTTTAAAACTAGCCTTCAAACTTCTTTCAAGAAGGCTTTTTGTCAGTTTAGACCCAATTATTCTTGTCATGTTAGATGGCCCTGCGTGGACACTAAAAGGTCTGAAATGAACAGATTTATCATGCTTTCGTTATGTTACTAGAAGCCACTTAGGGCAATTATAAAAAAATCTAAATGAGGGAAATTAAAAAGTAATAACCAAATATTGCAAAATGCAATTTAAGTGCATTTTCTGAAATGGGAATTCAATGGCCGAAAAACAACATTAATAAAACTTTTGTTTGGTTTATTTCCGGAGTCAGGACATTTTTGCATTATACCGACAAATGCATTTGTTTTCGCAGCATTTTAGCAGCAGACAATTTAAGCATCATAACGATAATGGCTTTTTGATAGCTTAAATATATTTTTGATGATGCCATCAATGTTACCGCTCGGTTATTTTGCTCTATTCTGTCATTACATTTCTTGCCGTATTAATTCTGCATCCCTTTCAAAGTCAGATGTTCTTCAGCTAAGCGCTATGCCATCTGATCTGATTCACAAAATAAAACGGCAACAGGCATATGTTTGGCAGCGGTTCGATTTTCGACGGAAGATCATTTAGGTCATTTTCCACAGCTGTCTTTGTTACAATTGATAAAAAGCTTCCATACAGGCACCATGTCACGTAGAAGCTTTAACTAGTTGACATATTTATCCAAGTAAATCGTTTCCATGATATTGTTCAACGGCATTCTCCCCAAGTAACAAGCTGAAAGCATTTTAGAAATAATTTATAGTACAGAAGAGAACATCTCCATCATGTTGGTGACCTTTTATTAAGCTAGCTTCTTATATCTCAAAATATCAGTTACTCTTTAAATATGAAGACATTAAGTGAAAACAAACATGATAAATTGTAAAGCTCATCTTAACTATATCATATCATAACTGATATTTGTTAATGCGAGAAGCTAGTGTGCCGTGTCGCTGAATGTCCCTCTTGTTTCTCTGACATGACTTCATTTATTACTTGGTCGTGCAGATCATATAGCGGTTCAGGAGCGGTCTGCAATAGACACATGCAAGGGACAATAATAAATTAAATGAACACAACCTGAGGACTTAAACTATATATATTGTTTATAAATACATATATTAGATAGTATGGGATGTTCTTAATGATGAATTGGTACGTTTTCCACATAAGCCAGGGGTCAAAAACTGAATGCTTGCATACTTTTAAAGCAATTTTAAAAATGTGAGAACTCTTGCCAAACATGGACAAATTTCTTTATCCAAACTTAATATTGTGTGGTCCAGATCGGATGCCAAATATAAAGCCTCACATACAATAGCAAAGTGCCACAGAGAGAGAGAGAGACAAAATGAGAGAGAGACAACACTAATTTGATTCTTGTTTCATATTCAATGAGAATCAATTACAAATATTAGGAAAACTATTTAGCTCAGTGTGTTCTTCTTTTCTTGTGTTTCACAAGCAGCTTTCAAAAAACAAGACGTCTGTGGTTGACATGACACTGGTTTGATACACAATTTCATTGATTCAGAATCACATCTCTCCTCTGTCAATCCAACACTGACTGCACCGCAATAAAAACATGTTTTTTATAATAATAGAGGAAGTAATGATTAGATTTAGAGACGCTACTTTCACAACGCGGGATTAAGAATTTTGTACAGCTGTAATATGTGACGCTATGCTCCATATTTGTCTGAAATATAAAACAACAGGATATTTTAAGTACTTGAAATGCCGTGAAAATGTTTCAACAAAAGCT
The DNA here is from genome assembly GCF_947034865.1 of Barbatula barbatula. NCBI lineage: Eukaryota > Metazoa > Chordata > Actinopteri > Cypriniformes > Nemacheilidae > Barbatula > Barbatula barbatula. The sequence continues at coordinate 3,913,983 of NC_136770.1, read as the reverse complement.
GTACAATGTAAGCATAACAAACCAAACATTAAAGCAAGGGTGAGGTTACGCTGTAGTCTTAACCAGAGATGCCACGTCCACAGACCACCCAAATTCCAGTAAAACGAAATAAAATTGAACACTTACAATATAAGTGGGCAGCTCCTGGCAAGAATAAACTTTGACTAGACGAGCACATTGCTACGGAAGCATATCTGGTTGTTAGCTATAATCACTGGACTGTTTGCTGTAATTCAGAATAAAGTCATTCTTTCTCTACGACCATATATGATATTCAGTCTCTTGGATGAGAATGCAAATCATTTTCCTCCTAAGTGAAAACATTCTTATGACAGCGCAAGTCTGAAGGGAGACTAAAGAGGATTTTTAAAACCGTTCCATGTGTAGCAAAACGTGGCTCGACCAGTAGTGACTACGCCACCCCGAATTATCGGGGAAATAATCTATTAAACAGGACACAAATCCGTTTGCTCAAGAACGGCAGGAGGCGTGAGTTCACAAGTAAACAAAACATTTTTATTAAAGAGGACAATTGACCAAATAATAACTCACAATAAATTATCTTGATCCATGAACGAAAGACAAAAATTATGTAAATCACTGCAGGGGCTGAGGCCCCGAAAGCGGGCTAGCTATAGCTACATATGGCAGAAACACCACAATTGGAAAGTCACGCTTCACTGCAAATAGTGATCAGGAATAACACAGCACTAATAAACCCCCAGTGTCAAGGCCGTGCAGCTACCACCACCGGCCCACTTCCCAGAAAACCTAGCTCCGGCAGGATAAAGAAATAAAAGAAATAAAGATAAATAATCCACTTAAACAAAGACAGAAAACAACAATTTATGACATAACACACATTCAAGATGACGTGGTCACGTCACAAAAATTATACAAGTAACACGACCATTTGGCTGCGATCAATCCGTGAAAGTCATTAAACCACAATGATCATGCAGCCAGAGGCCTGGTGACAGAACCAGCCAAATCCTTACAAAGACAAACACAAACAAAAATCATGAAATAACAGAAACAAGAACCCTTTACGGCCCACTAGAGCCCAAGACATATCGTTTGAACAACAGACAAGATGGGATCCCAAGGAAGTTCTGTTTCCCCAAAGCAGCAGACGTAGCTCGATAAGAGAAGGTCACTTGACAGTAGGTTGAAAATATAGCTGCTCAACCCTAATTGAATATTGGCACGCACACACAGCCACACACACACACGTAATCACAAATGCACAGAAGTCACACGATGGATCTGTTAGTGAGTCAAACAGCTGGCACTCTGACATGCCCACCAAGAGATGCCACACCGATGGAAGCCCCGAACAAATGTGGATGTGTGGATGTCACCACGAAAACAACGAGCAGCCTCGATGGCCAAGTGTCACACTCCGCGATCTCTTGGGATGAAGACAAGGGGCGGGCTTTCGACAATGATGCATCCCAGGAGGCACAAACACAGAGTCTATATACACTGAGGGCGGTGCCCCATTGGCTAAATATATAATGAGGATGACGTGATGACGTCACTCACTTCACTACACATATTTCTGTAGAGAGGAAAGCGCAGACCAGGAGCTAACCCGTTTCTGGGATTTGTAAGAACCGGCTCAATGATAATTCCCAGGTAGTTAATTCCCAGACCGAGATAATAACGGACCTAATGAGCTTCTAAGCCCTCTGGATCCCAGCTTTCAGCTGTCTGATGCTCCAGCTTTGATCCTGGACCCCGAAAAGCTCACAGGGGTCTACCTAACACTAATTACCTATAATGCTAATTCCCCAAATACACCAGAATTTACAGGTTTCACGGTCTATTGCATAGGCACGAGAAATGAAAGAAAGGAGACTTTTGTGTCAACTAGCAACTTCAGATATGACCATGACTGAAAATGTAAGAACTAAGAAAGTTGATATAATAGGTTTCTATATATTACTGACCCAAAACTATTTGACGACATTAATCAAACACAACTAAATAAATGATGCATATATCACAAAATAATATGTGAAGCTAGACCACAAAACCAGTCACAAGTAGCACATGATTTCTTTGGCAATTGGCCAAACAATATAGTTTGGATCATAATTATGGATATTTTTATGCAAAAATCATTAGGATGTTAAGTAAAGTTAATGTTCCATGAAGATATTTCCTACAGTAAATATATAAAAACTTTATTTTTGTGGGTAATATGCTATGCTAAAGACTTCATTTGGACACCTTTAAAGGCCATTTTCTCAGTATTTAGATTTATTTTTAGTTGTATCACGACCAAATATTGTCTGATCCTACAAATCATACATCAATGGAAAGATTATTAGATTCATTTTTAAAATTGGATACTTAACGGCGGGGCGTCTGATTTCTCTTAGCCGTTGTTGATGTTCAAATCACATAAACAAACACACCCCTACCCCCATCTTTCACTTTCGTCAGTGCTCGGCTCGACTGATGGTCGTCCTGTGCACTGTTCACCTTGCTGCTGATTGGCTACAAGGTTTCGGTTTCGGTTCTCGGCCCGACTTTGTCTAAACAAGCGTAATTCGGAGATCGGACACCCTGCCTTTAACGATGGTTTTGTTGTCCAGGGATACGGTATATTAAAATCTCCTGAAAAACAGGACATATACCAACATGGTATAATGTACAGCAAATATTTTATTTATATTCTTAAAATATTTTTTTAAATATTTTAAACCATTGGTTTGACAAACTTTGATGCTTGTTATCTCATAATTTTTCATAAATAAATAAATCACTATTCTAATAAAAAAATTCAATGCACCCATGGCTATGAGATCCTAAATTTAGGGCTTAAAGGTCCAGTGTATGTCATTTAGCAGCGAGGTTAAGAATTGGAACCAAAGTGGGCATTTTACTTTCAGTTTTGAATTAGCGGCAATCCGGGAACGGCCATTGCATGAATTATTGGTGGGTTCAATATCTTTTTTGATAAAAACACACAAAACTACAAAAAAGTATTACAGCATTTTCTTATTAAACACAAACCTTACAAAACAAATAACCACTGCACACACCATGCAAAAAATAAGAAACTAATATAAAAAACCTTAACGTCAGATAGTTTGCCTTTAACAAAAAGAATAATCACAACACACATCATCAAGTAAAAAACTTTTATATATATAGTATGTAGAAATATCTCATTCTTAGGTTATACAAATATAACACTTCATTATGTAATGTCTTTAAACACCTCTGAAGACATAGTTATGTGTATTTTAAGTATTATTTCTGTCAATAAATCCTTCAAAAATGACACAAAGGACCTTTAAAACCGAAGAGCTAGCATTGTAACGTCTCCCATTCATTCTTCTAGGACACCAAATATTCCAGACAGGTATATAAAAACGCCTTTACTCTCCCTGATAGCAGTTACCTCTAATGCCACAGAAGTAACTAGCTGCGGCGAGCAGCTATTTTGGATCCTCGGGGAACCCAGCACCCCATTACATCCCGTACCCCACAGCTTCCCTAGCAAACGTCTCGGCGATACTCTCTCAGGCCACCCCTCCCTCCCGCACCCCTGTTCTCTCCCTGGTAACGAAGCCTCTCTGTCGGGGCTTACCTCAGGCATCTGGGCCTAATTATTCCCTCTTGCCCCACACCTGTGAAATGCCTGTCCATTACCTCCCCTGGCGGTGAATGGCAAACGTCTACGGGGCCATTATTTGTCAATCAAAACTCACCCCGATCTCGAACCGCTGCCGGTCTTCAGTGAACCCTCATGCTGTCACTGAAAACTGTCAGTCAAAGTGCATTTTTATTGATTCCTCTCATTTATTTTTATCCCCTGATTGTTATTGTGTTTGTCCTGTCTGGTTCCCACAGGAAAAACACACCAGCAGCAGCGCCAGCGTCGGGAAGCTGAGAAGTTTGTTGGCTGACACCTTAGATGAAGTGAGACTGTTTCGAATTGAGTCTTTATTTTAGGATGGCCTTGTAGTATCAGTTTGGTGTGTTTATAGTGAAACTGTTTTCTGTTTTTGTGTGTGTGTGCGTTTTTTCCTCCAGCATTTGGTATTGCTTACATTTTAAAAGTCATGTGAAATACAGTCTGAAGTTTGTGAAAACAGAATAATACAATTACATTCATTATAATGTACTTCGAATAACCAGAGTGCGCACCCTACAGTACACTTCGCTGCTGAAATGAACGCAATCGTACCAAGTGAATGGCTATTAATGACGTAATACTTGGTACAAATTTGGGCTTGTGTGTGTGTTTCGCTCGAGCGAGACTGACACTCTCCGAGCAGAGAGCTGGATATCTCATTTCTGTTCACCTTCAGCATTCTTAAGAGCATTTGCAGAACATTCATAAGACAGACAAAGTGCCGTTAAGTACTGAAGCTTTGGAAACAAAACGTCTCGGTTACATATGTAACCTCCGTTCCCTGATGGAGGGAACAAGACGTTGTGTCGACAGAATGGGGTTTGATTTGAGAACCTGTCATCTCTGACTGACTTGAAAAGGCCAATGAAATTGGCGTCTGCGCAAGGATAAGCCAGAGGTGTTTCTCCTGGACCACTATTGTGGACATCGTCCAACCCAGGGCCCGTGCCGTCACCTTAGTCCCCCGGAGAGCGAGGTCGGTGGCGGTGCCGAGTTCCTGCATAAGCCCTGTGTCCGTCCTTCCCTCGTGCAACTCTTTCAACGCCTTGGCCTGGTGGAACTGTTGGATAGCCATGGCGGGCAGAGCTGAGGGCAGCTTGACGTGCAGCAATGTATGCCTTCTACACCTGGGAGGCTGAAAACTTACACGCTTTAGAGCAGGGGTCTCCAACCTTTTTGTAAGCGAGGGCTACCAAAATATCTAGAGGGCTAAACATACATTCAAACTTTAAACATGCAATGCCTTATTTTTACACTCACAGAACCAAATTCAGTATAGTCACAGATTTGTCAGCTGTCTTGAGCATTATTGGTGAGCCCTGTGTTTAGCGGGCAAATTACAGAGTTCATGCGGGCTACCAGGTGCCCATGGGCACCACGTTGGAGACCACTGCTTTAGAGCCGTCTGCAGGCATAAGAAGATTTGTGCTGAGTGACACGGAAAGAGAAATTCGTGTCCATGAACACAACAAATGTCATACATTTTGTGACAGTAGTACTTGTGTTGACCAGTAATATACTGCACTGTATTCTCCACTGCTTTCATTTTACAAACTAATTGGCTTTGCAAGACGTTCAACTTAGAGTTTAAAATTTTAATAAGTTACATCAACTGTATTGCCATTTGCCAAAATTGTAAATAATACGTTGAAAAGACTTGTAAACCCAATTGATTGTACTTAAAACTAAAGGCACCAAAAAACTATGTAGTGAATAGTTTATCACTATAGACCGTTTGATTGGACGCGTGTGCCCCTGACCCTCAGTAAACTTCTGGGTTTGTGTTTGTCTTGTGTCTAATATTATAACTATTTATATTTTATTACATTTTTGTTCATATTAATTTGTTTTATTATTTTAATTATTGTATTAAGCAAACAATTTGTTGAATGGGTCCATTAGTTTAGTCGCATTGAAACAAGCCGTATGGTACACTGACATTATTTAGCGGCTCATGACTCATGTCCTGGTAAAATACTATTCCTCCTATTGCAAAATATCCAACTACCATTGTAGACGAAAAATGTAAAGCAATTCTTTGATGCAAAATGAAAACAAACTCAGGTGAGACCAGATACTTAGAATAAAATAAGAGGTATATAAAAGAGAACCGTTATCAAGCAGAAAATTATAGATGGCATGCAAACATTTGTCTGTTTGCTTCAGACAGCTGCTGTTGTCAGCCAGTTAATTGGTTTGTTATGCAGCCAAAGTGAAAAGCTGTGTATGTACCGTGTGTGTGTGTGTGTGTGTGTGTGTGTGTGTGTGTGCGCGCCTCCACACGTTTCTGTGTAAATAATCTGTTGAAAAATCTTCAAGGTAAATATATGATAATTTAATAAAAAGCAGACTCCTCAGATGCATCTCTGTTTGTTGTGGATATGAAATAAAAAGAAAATCTCACATGAGCATATAAAGGAAGAAATGTAAGTTTGTCCAAAACAACATCATCGCTCCATCACAGCGCTACTAAACCCGCCTAAACACACTTGATTTGATGACGTCATTGGTTGTGGGCGGGCCTTTAATGTACAGAACTGTAAAAATAATGTGACGTATTTTAAGGTTCTTTTAATTAGATTGGTAATATGTGATGTTAAACAAATGATTGATGCCAAAAGAAAACAAAAACCTTTCACAGTCATTATTTAACTCTATATGAATGATATGAGTTTGGTGATGAGAACAGAATTCTCATCACCAAACTCCTTAAATGACCTTGATTGATCAGCAGAAATTGAAATTACCATACGTTACATTCAATATCCTTCATAACTTTCTTCCGCTGCTACACAAGCGCAACATTTCAAACTCAATTAGCTGTTTTGGGATCGTATGCGATTTAATAACCATATTTGAGTTAGCATCCACACTCCCACCCCTAGACTTAATCCAGGTTATACACATTTACCGCTTATATATGCAACCCCCTACAAAACGGGTTTGCAAATCTGAAATGACAGATTAACCAAAAGCGATGACCAACTGCTGGCTCGCTGTCACAAGCGTTTCCCCGGCGGATTAATTTGTCACGAACATTAGGGATATCATCCTTCAAGAGTGAGTATGAGAGCCGGATTGTCAAAAAAAGGACACTGGAGATTTGCAAAGAGAGGGAGTGACAGAGGGAGAGATGGGTGTACGCAAGCTATCGTGTGACATTAAACGTCAGCTGTTGTCTCTGAAGGCAGGCTATAAAACGGATTAGAGAAAACGTAGCTGTAACAGCCTGACACGGGAATCCGTTTTGATTATGGTGCCCTGCTCCATGGGTGCAATGCAGAGAAATCCCAGACTGCATCCCTGCGAAATTCTGAGGTGCAAACATCCAAGTCCATCCCTAGGCTAAGTCTGGCTTGTCTGGTTGGTCGTGACGGAATTCATCGATTGGTCCGGGATGCCACACAGCACGCCAGGGTGCCATTGGTCCACCTGGAATGACAGCTAGTCCAACCAAACAAAGCTGCAGGAATACACAAATAGTTCGGTAATAAAAAAGAAACAACACTTAGTTGCATGCAAAGACAAACATTTAGCATGTTTTTCATGCAATAGATTATAAACATTCTGCATGCAGCAGAATCACGTGCATGCTTGCATACATGCAATCCTGCTTTATATAATTGCAGTGTACTGAAATACATGCCACGACAATGCATATCCATTAAACTTTTTCAGATTTTGTGGTTGCTGCTGCACTATCCGGTTTAGCTACCCAGAATCTCAACAGCTAATTCTATGGTCACTGTTCAATCCAGAGATAATCTACCTGGCACGATGTGGTTAAGCCCAATAGAATTCACGTGATCCATGACTAATCGACATCGACACACCGTTGACTTCGACAGAACTAATCGAGTCGCGGTTCAACCCCTACTGTCAACAGCTGGAACTTCAGAGGTTCGGGATCATGACACGGTCCAATCAAAACCAATCAAACAGGCAACCATTTGGTTCCATGGAGACCAAACAAAATCAGTTGTCACAATGGCTTTGCGAATTCCTTTGAATAAAATATTGAGAAATTGTATTGTTGATGATGAGCAAGAGTCTTACAAGCTATACATTTTTTGAGCATGTCTATTCCTTGGGTTATCCAATTACCAGAAGCCATCATCATGTGAGAGGAAGCTGACCAAGACTCAGTTTCCGTGGTTTGCAATGGGCATGAGCGGACCTCCAAATACACATTGGGGCGGTTTCCCAGACAGAGCTTAAATCTGGTCCCAGACTAATTTAAATGTGACACGTGTCTTGATCGAAAACAATTTACACTGACATATCTCAAAATATATCAGTGCGATTGTGTTGTCTCAAGATGCACATCAGTAATGTTTTTTGTAAAGTATGTTTTTAAAAAAAACTGAACATCCTAATTTAACTAAGGCCTAGTCCTGGTTTAAACTAATCCCTGTCCGGGAAACCACCCCATTAAGTTAATAAGCTGAAAGCTCGCTGCTCTAGGGATATAAACCCTGTTGATTAGAGGAAACAGAGTTGAAAAGCATAGCTTGTTGTATCTCCTCCATAGTTTCCCAGTAGAGCAGAAGGCATATAGTTGAACTTTCTCTTCACTGCCCTGATTTGTGAGACCACCATTTCTACTTCTGCCTTTAAAAAAAACTACCCCAGGCTATAACAGACAGTGTGCATATATTATTTTAGCTTAGATGTTAGGAGACTTGCCGAACATGGGCAAACGTGCACATTTGGAGGAACTGAATAAATCATACAATCGGCACGTACACCTGTCAATAACATTCAAACAATGACATGCTAAAACCTCTGGCAGTCAGCTTAGTAAGGAACTTCGGTAACATAAAGTTTAAAATGTAAAAAACAATGTACGCACTGAATAGTGTGCGTTTGTCAACGTATGCACTAACAATAAAAGTGTGTATACGTGTGCTTGTGGGAATATTCCTGTGCTCCTTGTACCGAAACATTCACAAATAACCCGACTCATATTGCCTTGGTCTGATAAGACCCACACCAGCTCCTCTGAGGTTCCATTTGACACCCTCCAACAACAATATTAACAAGTTTAGGCTGTAGCATATTCACCATAACAGAGTAAAGAAATAAATAAACACGACACTGTTCCTTGAATATGTAATGACTCATTTCCAATGGATGGCAGGCTGAATTCCACGAGAGTATATTGAGACGGGACCTCTAAATATGCGTCTCAGAAGAGCTCAAGAAAGGATTCCATCACTCTTTGCTCATATGAATTTTCGTAAAACTTGTGTGCAGTGCGAGCCAATGTTATAGTGTAAAAACTGGCACTGAGCTCTCTAATTTGATTTTTAGACCGTAATGGATAGAGCGCATGGGGCCCAACGCAACTAGCACTGAATTAACTCTCGCAGGCAACAGCTACTGAACTCTCACTACACAATGCTAATTATGCTAATGCTAATCCCCATCGCACCCTTTGCCTCATTGAGAACGCTGATAATGCGGCCTCATTTCTGCCATAACTTGTATCCAAATTGGGGAATGCTCCACTGTATGCGGCAAAAAGAGAATAATTGGCTCCCGAAATGGTCTTCATTGCTTTTTGCTTTCCAGTCTTTCAGTCTTTTTCTCTCACTTGATCAGCAGGAATAAAACCGACTGAATTTCTTGCTTCCTCTAAGACTCGCACACACTAGTTGACGAACTTTAAAGCTGCGATTCATAACTTTTGGGTTAAAAAAAATCTCCTTACCTCGATTCATCACTGTACATTTTTCTAATAATGATAAAGTTGAGCTGTTGGTTGAGGTTTTGACTTCCCATTTTTGTATTTGACAACCAACTTAAAAATTTAAACGTAAAGTAACCTGCAATGTTATGTTTTAATAGAGATGGCAATAGAGAGGCAACACTTTCAGGACGGATTGCAGTTTAAAGAAATTAAATTTTCTTGTGTGTGCACTGTCACTCGAAACAATACCGATTCAAACTTTGACTATTTGATGTGACTTGAACAATAAAGTGTTTTTTTATTTATGTACTACCCTTGGAACTGTATTGTTACGACTAAGACTACTAAATAACTGTTGTTTGTGATTAAGAATTACAATAAACTTTGCTGTGCACTAGGTTTACAGACAGAGATAAAAGCTCAGCATTTCCGGCAGGATTGTGGCGCCACACGTTTCTACACAAAATGTGAAAACCGGTATTTATATATGAGTATAACATTTTACAACACCGTTTTTAACAGCCTGCGCCCCTGGCCAATGGCAGTAATGTAAGGTAAATATTAAAAAGGTCTACTGAACCGGTTTCTGTGTGTTTGCATCAATATTTGTTTGTACTGCCAGATATATGTTGCCAGTTGGTAAACAGCTCAGATAAGAAGCTGTTTAGTTGCTTTTTAAGGTCACAGATCAGTGACTTGTTATTAATGCATTTTCTGAACTCCCAAGCACCAACCTATTCACTTATTGTTATTTACCACTTTCACGTGAATAAGAAAGATATCATTAGTTAAACTATGAATTAACATACAACAAAGATGCAAAAATTACAAAGTAGTTTTGAACACACACTTTTCCGTTGTAATACAGTTGTCAAGTCTTAATCTCTGTAATAAAAAGGCTGATTTGAAGTGCACATCAATAATCTGACTCAAAGGTGGTCTCGAATACATTCCACATGCGCGTAATAAATGTGTCCTAACTTGGAGAACTTCCTCTTTAACCATTTCCCAAACCACATTTAAATCAAAATGACACTTGATAGCTTCCATTTAGCACTTTTCTCTTGACAGCGGCGTGAATAGTTGGTTCAAATTATAACCAGAGGGATTCTTCGGCACATCTCAAAGGTCCTTTGTTATAATATCATTCATTAGAATCATATCCATAGTCACACACAAAAACACACGCACAGTTGTCCCTTACGACTTTGTATTTCTATTCTTTGTCGTGACATAGATCAATACCGCAATTTACAAGGTTGTCAAAACATTCAAATATAAATGGCCAAGGAGCCAGAAAAAGAGGGGTGCCGGGGGCCAACGGAGAGCCAGGCGTCTCCGTAATATCCTTTCCACCCTCTTCAATTTTTAGCCCTGCTACTTTTAACAAGTCATTTCCCTTCTCCCAACATTAGTTTTCATTAAGGCCTCACAGCCATGACAGAAAATCAAAAGGCAACCATGGCCACTGCTTCCCTTGGGAGAGATTACGTTTTGACGGGTCGCTCTCGAGTATTTGTGGATGAAGGTGAGAATAATACAATAATCAAAGCATTAGGAGCTCATCCTTTGTGGCTGGTCTAAGGGTAGGGAACAGCCTGCAGATGCACACCACCTGGTTTCCATGAGCCGCGCTGGCCAGCCGAGCCCGTTGCATTTGGCGATAAATTTCCCCCTCATTCATGTTCCTTAATGTTTCTAGATGACCATTATGGTTTTAGCAATTGCTGTGACGTATGACTTCCTCCTGAAATATATTTCTGCTTTGGACATTTACATTACTATTTATCATGGATCTGCTTTCAACGACATCATTCTGATAGCATTTAAAAGCTTAAAAAAATGTAACCGATCATATTTATCTTCACCACCTAATGAAAAGAAGACAATGAGGTCTGAAGAGTCCTTAATGTGATTAAAGCCTCCAAGGTCACAATAAAACATGGTTACGTTAATGGTATGTTCACATATATAATCCTAAATGAGATCATTATTGTAAATTTAAAAAATGTACATTAATAAATGATTCATCATTCGTTATGCCTTTTTATTTATTACTGTTATTTTGTAGCTAATAAATGTCATTTGCACTACAGGTAGGTTTACATTTTGTACGTCGGCTTGTATTTATAAAATAAGAGTCATCCCTGTATATAAATATAACTTATCGACAAACAAAATCATCCCAGTGCACGGTTAAGGTTTGTTGGTTTCCATTTGCTACATGTTGTACAAAAAGGATACAGTTAACAACAATCCAGCCTCGATTTATACAAAAATGTTAATCACAAGACTGTACCTGTGTTTGAATGAGCTAATCCATGTATCCTGTGCATCAAACGTAGGCAGAAGAAGAATGTTATGACATTACGTGTCATTTTACATTTTACATATTCAATTTTTTTACATAAAATGAAAGGCAGTTATAATTCACCTCAGATCAGTTACTAAATCATTTAAGGTGTATGATTGTCTTAACAATTATTTATAGTTTTGCTTTTTTTAAGCCTGACAGTGTGATCAGGACCTGGCGCAAAGCCGGCTGCTTGTACATTGTCCCTCTTATAACACGACTACTTGCCAAATGAAAAGAAACTGGACATAAAACGTGAATTTAAAAAATGTTATTAGCTCATTTTTACTGAATGTAGACCTTCCGCGAGGAAAAGCAGTTTAGTTTCGGTTTTAAAGTAAGAAGCGACGTTCAAACGTCACAAACAGACAAATTGGTTCAATCATTTGTAAAAATAAATTCACATATGTTATTAAAAGACATTTATAATACATTTTGTGAAATATTAAACTGAGTCTGAATTTACCTGACTTTGTGAAAAATAATAATAAAATTTTTAGCAGGTTAATAATGCAAATTAAAAAATATGGTATATTGTAATGTAAATGTACCTACTATACTGTATATGGAAATTGCGTATTCACAAATGTAAATGGACATTGAAAAAACGTTGTTAGTACTTCCTGAAATCCACGACCCTGTCCGACACACAGCTCCTTCATAAAATCGACCGTGCGCTCCAAATCCGAGCGAATCAAGCTGCTACTTCCACAGATTAAGTGCACTTCAGAAGCGTGTCTCTGAGCAGTACTTTGACCGAAAAAAAGCCTTGTGTATGTCTCAATTCAGGGACGCATTTTTCACATTCATGGTGAGCACAAAAACATCTGACGGTACATTTCATTTAAGAATATTTCACCTTGAACGCCTTTGACCATTGTCCTTTAGTTTGTACCCGTTTCCGGGCTTTTTAAGCCAATACAACGCATTAGATGCCGTGTGCAAATCACAGCAACGCTCTTGACCTTGAGGTGTCCTATACACCTGACCTCTTCTTTCTGTCACGGGTAGATGTGTCAAGATATGATGAGTTGTTTCACAGGTGCCCTCTGCTTTGTTTTGTTAGTGTGTCATAAATTCCACTGTCACTTAAAGTGCCAACTGGCCTGTAAACAGAGGTTATTTAAAATCCAGAGGAGAATCAATACAGCAGTCTTCATTTCTCTCTCTTTCTGTGCCTATGTTTACATAAACATATCTTACACGTACACTCACAAGGTCACTGAATTCATGCCGTACACCCCAACAACACACGATTTGGGCAGAATGGTGATGCTACAGTATGTCTATGCAGTATGAAAGGAATAGTTCACCCAAAACTAAAATTTTTGGACCATGTCGTTCGAAATATATGATTGTTTGTCTGTGGAACACAAATTAAGATAATTTGAACAAGGTAAGTCAACTGGGGCCAGTGTTGTTTGGTTGCCAATGTTCTTCAAAAGATCGAAAGTCATACAGATTTGGAGTAAATGATGAAAGAATATTCATTTTCGGGTGAACTGTCCCTTTAAGGTTCCTCTGGTTGTGACACCAGATGCGTGAAATGAGGTTCCGAAACACAGTATAGGTTTTGGAAAACAGACTGTGTGTTAAAGCCTGCTATGTGTTGAACTGAAGAAGTTAGTGGAATTATTTTAAAGTTTATTCTTAAAAATAAACAAACCCACACACAACCACAGAGCAATAATAATTTCCCACAGCAGCAGAAGCAAATGTGTAGACATTACAGATTCCTTTTTTTTGACTGAATAGAGTCTGTAAATAAACCAAAAAGATTAAACAAATATTTATTATCATTAACATTGAAAAAAATAACATATTGTCCTAAGTTGGTTGCAAGAAATAGTAATAAGTTGCTACTTTGTTGCTACTATGGTAATTGAAAGAAGAATATCGCCGCTGTCCCTATCAAACCTCGGATGTCCAAATTAGCTATTTTTCAGGAAATGTAAAAAACATAGAATTTTTTAAATGATTAAATAATGTGTTGCACTTTTTAATATTTTTTATTATTTATATATTTGCAAAACCCAGTGGCAAACAATGGGTAACTGATAATAATGATTTATAGCAAAAAATAAAAATCACAAAGTATGGAGATACAGGGTTTCAGAACTTTTTGATACAATGCATTTATCTTTCTAGATATCTTATTCCTCCTTTCAAACGCACACACACAGATACACACACTACGGTAAGAGAAGGTGTTGTAACTTATTGAATTACAGGCAAGGTGGGTAACAATTTCCTGTTTCAGTCAGGTAACACTGCAACCAAAGGGCCTTTGGGCCGTTGTGGAGATTGAGGTTGTGACCCCCCTATAATATTTTGTTGACAGATACGATAGCATTTTAAAATGGCTGGAAAGGTAGTGAAGGTCTATATATCGAAAATCTGACAAAACCTGGTAAACAGAGGGGGATGTGGTGGGCACATGTGATTGACTAACTGACTGAATTCTGAAGGACATAGAGTGCCCAAAAGGGTAAAAATTATTCTTTCTCGTCTTGACTTTTCACAGTGAAGAGGAATGGTTTATATCAAATAATTTCATTTACTCACCCTCATGTCATTCCAAACCTGTACGATCTTCTTTTTTCTACAGAACGCATGAGAAGATATCTTGAAAAATGTCGGTAGTCAAACAACACAGGACCCCATTGACTTCCATTGCCATGAACACAAAAGCAATGCAATACATATATATTTCTCAAAATATCTTCTTTTGTGTAAATACAGAGGTTTTGAGGGTGAATGCGGGTGAATGCAAACATTTGTTTGACATCATCACTGCTAGTGTTCTTGCCATACACTCAAAATAAAGCTTCCTAAAATGTTCTTTGTCAGGCTGTATGGTAAGACTCTTTCTGTCGCTGAAAAGTACTTTTTTTAGCACAGAGGGCTCTGCAAACTGTAACAAATAGTTATTTTTGGAACCCATAATGTTTTTCCTAATGCCTCCTGTGAACAGCCCCTTCTAGAACCTTTACTTTTATAAGTGGAGTATTTCTTACAAACCATCTGGTCATATCACCCGTTTCTGTCCTCATCTGTCAATTGAACGGCTTATTCAGTTAACACAGAGCAAAGTGAGAGCCAGCTGAGGATCAGATGAATGCTTTATATCGAGCTAATAGCAGGTGAGTAACAGTGTCAAATATTTAACGCAACCACACTACAGGCAATATATTTATTCATGTATAGGTTATTATAAATTGTGCATTTATCCATTTAATATATTTTCAGTATATATATATATATATATATATATAGATGGATGGATGGATGGATGGATGGATGGATGGATGGGTAGGTAGGTAGGTAGGTAGGTATGTAGATGATAGATAGATAGACAGACAGACAGACAGACAGATAGATAGATAGATACATTGTGGTAGTTAGCTGTATTTTTTTGTTATTTTGGCTTAAATACAAACAAACCAACTGCAGTTTGATCATCAGCTCATTTCGGAACCAAATACACAAAGTATATACTGTATATGTTAGTAAGCTGTACAGAATTCAGTTTTGTATTTTACTAAACAAAACCACTTTAAAAAACATCAACATGTATTGCCTTCCCTACAAAATACTGGAGACTACACACTATAAATATAGTCTATTAAGTGGCACTTTTGAGACACAATGATTACACATCTGATGGTTTTGTAACTGCACCAGCAGTTTGTGTTCATCCAAGCAAGCTTTTTTTCATGCTACAGCCTGTGACTGAAGCTTTGTAGCATTAAAAATACATTTGTGAAATGACAAAACAATCTTTAGAGGTCATCTTAAAAAACTGTCAATAGCTCCACCCGCACGGTAAAAATAGAGGGGGAAATGGGAACAGTGAGTGGAAGAGAGCTTATGAAACGTTCCCTTTGAATCGGTCAGAAAAAAGTCAGGTAACATTAGCTCAGCACATTAGATGCTCTTGTACATTATTCATTAACAGGGTAAAAAATTCCTCTATATCTCAAATTTGATATTCTGAGGTCCGTGTTGAAACCCATTTACAGCATCTGGAAGTACAGATGTGACATTAGAATCTTCATGATCTGACTGGAGAAGTTAGTCTGGCAGGACAAGATGCTAGATGTCAGCCAAAGTACATCTCTGTTTGATAACGTTACGTTCTTGGTGTTTAAAAGCTGTGTGTGGAGAACACAGAGATGAAGGGAACAAGGAAAATAAGAAATTATGCAGAATGATGGACGTGATGGGAGTATGGAAAGAGTGCGTAAAATTCCCTCAATGTTGAGAACCAATGCTGTAGAAAACCCCCGGTATTCACTGGACTTTCGATCTAAAATATTCTATGTAATATCAGGAAAAGATCAGTTCAGGAAGTCTTGCTTCTTGAGTCCAGATGTCTGGAGAGACTGACACACTGAGGTCCCATGCTGGAGAACTCCAGTAGATATAAAAACACAACATACCGTATACACCACAACAATATATCTTCTGTATTTCTTTACATCTCCTTCTTCTAGCAGGCAATTCTCTAACATTTGTTGTTGTACACTTCACTTTTGTAAGTCCTACTGAATAAAACCATTGACTGAGATATGGTGGTGCTCAAGCTATGTGGCAAGGAGATGTGCACCCAAAAAGCTATAAAGCAAAAAACGGATTACTAACAAGAACAGATTCTTTGCTTAAAGACTGTAAACTCAAAGAAACATTACATAAATTTGTTTTAAGGTTGCTGCAAACAGCGGTCTGTTCCAGGCTCTTTACCCACAAATTACCCCAGTGCTATTGTTTGTGAGAACTGAGAACAACATGTTTAATGAAGGGGGAACAGTTGTGTTGCGGAGGGCCGTCCCTTGACTCCGTCTTGGCGTGGTTTTGATACTGACACATAGAGCGGATCATCATTCTTGAGTGTGTTTAGGTTAGGGTCTAGACCGGCCCCGTCGCTGTGATTTATGGGAGGTTGAACATTTACACCTTGGCTTTCCCTTACTGTCTGCCCGGGCCATTCATCACGGCCGCCATGTAATGAATGGACTTGTTCAGTCTTGTGGACTTAACAAGGCGCCGGAGTCCATAGAGTTCAGTAAAATAAGATTACAACTGTGGTCAAGGAAGAGAAAAGGAGAGCGACTCGCACCAGATTCGAACCTGTGGTTGAAGGAAGGGTGGCGTTCACAATGACGTCAAGAGCGTTTGTTTTCCTCAAACTGTCCGACGGCAATTATACTCCATTTAGACATTGGGAGAACGGCAGGTCTATTCTCATGAAAGCACCATGGAGGATGTTGTATGAAATGAAAATTCTGTCATTATTTACTCACCTTCGAGTTCTCACCAAATCTGAATAAATGTCTTTGTTCTGATGTACACAGAGAAAGATGTTTGGAAGAATGCTTATAACCAGAGAGATTTTGCCCCCATTGACTCCCATGGTAGGAAAAATAAAATATTTTTTTCTGTTGAACACACAAGAAGACATTTTTCTGAATGTAGGACAGTAAACAGTTCTGTAGCCCTTTTACAACCATTGTATTTTGTCCTGCTTCGGTGGTCAATGGGGGGCAAAATATGTCTGGTTAAAAGCATTCTTCCAAATATCTTTCTCTGTCTTCATCAGATTTGGTTTTAATTATTTTCTTGTACCAAAGCACACGATATGCTCTTGGAACACTGTCATAACTGACATAAAATTATGAATTACAGCAAATAATACAACTATTTATATTTTAAATAAAGAGTTTAAACATTATAACTAGTGGTCTAAGACTTACACTTACACCCTTACACTCTTGAAAATAAAGGTGCTTTATAGGTTGCCTTTTTAAAAAACACTTGTTTCTTACCTTTATGTAATCTGAAGAACATTTTCTTTCCACATCGAACCTTTTGTGAAAGGTTATTAAAGGTTCTTTATAGAACCATTCAGACAAAAGAAGATTCATCCACGACATAGTGAAGCACCTTTATTTTTAAGAGTGTTCACCTAAAATAAAAACTGTGATCATTTATTCACCCTCTTGTCATTTCAGTGCAACACAAATAAGATATTTTTAGAAATGTCTCAGTGGTTTTGTTAGCCTTTAGTTGTAAAGTTCCCCTTGTGCCAAGTTTTTAGTTGAACATTTGTAAAACCCCACTTGTCTGACACAGCCAACAATGTTCCTGTGAAGTACCACCACGCTGTACACGACATACTCATTTTGTTTCACATCCGTTTGTTACCTGAAAAAGGTTTTTTCTATGCATCGAAAACACTCGAGCAGACACACACACACGCACTGAAAGCTATTCACTACGCAATCCCATTGAGATGACTCAAGAGAACCTTTACAGAAATAAAGCCATCTGCAATGACATCTTACATATCACTGTTATTAAAAGGCTCACGAAGGTTCTTTTTGAGCTCTCTCCCTCACTCTCTATTTTCAACTCTTTCCCTTTCAAATTCTCTAATAGCTTTTTCAAGGCATAGACCATGCAAAATTCATCAGAATCCACAGAGGATTGGATCAGAGGCTGGTGACAGAGAAGCAGTGCTGGGCTCAGCATCTGCACGGTGGCAGAAAAGAAAGAGGAAGAGTGACAGCTTCTGATGGAAACATCTTGAGTCATTCAAACGTCTGCCGCTTTGAACGTCACTAGTGTACGTGTGTAATACGCATGAGGACAGACAGCGAGAGAGAAACATCAAACACAGTGTCTTACATAAGACAAAAGATGTTTCCTTCCTGTAACATTTCTCGAATGTTGCTGTAAAATATTGTGAAGCAGTACACTGCATTCCTCATAGTGACGCGGTTGTTTTCTTGCAGCTTCAACAAAGACGGAGCACAAACATACAACTGCTCAAGGTCAAAGTAAGCACTACCAAATAATTGATCATTTAAATACGCAGTGTCCGATTCCTGTGCGACTAACGCCGCCAAACAGAGTTGACTGTAAACACTCCTTAAGTCTGCCATTGCTTGGACAAACAGGTCATAAAAAAAAACATTGGATGAGCTACTGTTGCATGCTAAGAAAGGTTTTGTATTCATTTCTATGTTCATGGGACGGCACATTCTGCAAAAGCAGTGATGTAAACGACATCGAAGGATTACATTTTTTTAAAGCCCTCCACAAAAACTTCTACTGTAATAGAAATGATGGGACTTCCTCATAACAGCTTTTTGCCCATTTAATGGTGTAGTTCATCTATAGTACCAGCAGGGGCTAACTGCATAGCCGGACCTTCACCTGCTGGGATGTTTAAGATACCAAGCGCCACAATGTGGTTGAAAGCACCACAATAGTTACACCTGAACAAAAAAACGTTTCCAGAATTGAGCACTTGCTCTCCTGTTAAAATTGTCCTTCAGTGTCTAGGCGCTCTGGTTTCTCCGAGCATCTGGATGAGAGCAGATTCATATAGAGACACTTTTTTACGTATCCTCTCCGAGCCAGTCTTCCCCTGCTGAGAGGCTGTTTGGATCTCGTCCATTCCTTTCTCCCTTCACCACAACACCCCTAGCGGAGGCTGTTCAGAATCCCCAATACTTCCTTTCTTTCTAACCTTCAGACGAACCAGAGCACTCTGTTCCAGTAATGAGGGTGTCCTTTACTTATTTATGTGTTTATCTGAAAACTCACCCCATTCATAAAACATAGGGCACCCCTAAAGACAACAGCAAACTCCTCTTTTCATCCCTATATTCGTATTTAAGCCCACTGCCCCCCAATGTCAAAGCCCGGGGAGGACCTTTGTGGTTCGGATGGACTATTGATTTGGCCAGTCTTCAGTTCTAGCCCAGCTGTGTGACCTCTTTACACATAAGAGAGGGCACAGGCCTTATACCAGTCGTGGAGGATGGATACACTTTTAAATGCCAGACGTCGGAGGATACACTGCAAACTCATATGCTTGGCTTTCCGTTGAATTTTTTTATGTCATATGGCACAAAACATGTGCCATAATTTGTCTGCAATTTGTCATTTCCACTTTATTTCAATTTATCAGACGATTACTGACAGCTTTATTACTACCTTTGTTTTACTTAAGAAAAACTGAACCAAGCCTATACAGTACAGTACGTACTACTATCTTTACAGCCACGTCCTGACAGATGGAGGAGATTCATTTTAAGAATATATGTCTCTTTTACGTCTTCATAGCTGTGTCCATAAGCTCTTGTCAACACCGTAAGATATTTATGAAAATATCATATAAAATCAGGCAAAATCTACGTCAGCAATGTACATGTGGGAAATCCATTTCTGTCAGACGGGGTGACAGTGGAATAGAAGGAGATCAGTTAGATCCCATATTCTCCATCCGATCATTCATGAAAGCGAATACTATTTATAGTAAAAACGTGACATGACAGCACACAATGTTTCTGTACCTGAGCGTGTTTGATGCATACTGGGTGATTGTTAAAAAAAGTGAAGAAACATGAGCCAAACGTAGGCAAACTATACATTTTTAATAAAATAAATGTTGTTGTTTATTTTGATGTGACAGGCGTACTGTGACTGTGCGTGGTCATGAAAGAAACATTCAAATTGATTTACTAAAGAAAATTATAGTTCATCAAATAAAATTATGTTTTACTTAAACAATCTCACTTTGTATTTCTCTAACCGGAAGTTATATCATAAGGATGCTATTTTGTGAAACCTAAACATTTAAAAATAAGATTTTTTACGCACCTACATTGTCAGCGATGTAAAGATGAACTAACATTACAGGCTTCAAATACTGCAATGTTTCATGCGTGAGAGAGCACGGACGTCAAGTCTCTTCGCCTTACTCTGGGTGTGTGGGCTATTGAGATGAAGCAACAGCTTTCTGTCATGATCCAAATTCAACTTTTCAGGACACCTGAGACACTTTCTAGCCTTCTTTGATAGTTCAGATGGGGCTTAGCTTCGTGACCAGCTGTGCTGGTTTGCTGGTCTTCACCATGACTGTTTGTATTGAGCTGTTGTCCTTGGTGCAGAAGATCTACTGTACTTGGTGGTGCATACAGTAGGCTACATCTCAACATTTTGTGATTTTATTATTTATTTTTAAAAGATGATTATTACCAATTAAAAACAGAACATTATTAGAATTGGATAGAAAAGCTGTTGCCTTGGAAGCACATTAAAAATGTTTAGTTTAAAATATAAATGTAATGAAATAATGTTACATTTTGTGCTATTCATAAAACGTAACAGTTGCCCATCAATATGAATTGATATTCATGACATTCTGTATTTTGCTGTACATAGTCACAATTAAGTCAATATACAGTATCACCCAGCCTTACTGGTAAATCACTCTATTTTTAACCCCATAAATAAAGAAACAATGTTTTCCAATGCTTTTTAACAATGCAGGCGACTGTAGGACTCCACCGCAGCACGCACCGCTGACAGCCATCAGAAACACAGAGCGGCTAAAGAGAGTGGCATTTTAATTTGTAGGCACAGCGTGGTCATTTTAGACAACTGGCCCTTTAATTAAGACTCTATTGAGCTCACTGGAGGGTGACTAATTCCAGCTGGAGGCCCGCGCTCTCTGGAAAATCTGATCTGTATTGACAGCGGACAGATTGGTTTGTGTATACACATGTGGCACGGGTTGGGGGGCTACAGGGCAGATCACGGACAGGAAGTGAGCATGTGCATGCATTCTGATGGCGGGTCCCCGGTGCAGCCATTCCACATGCATTCAGGAGATATCAACGTATGTCAAGCACGCACCTGGTGCGTTGTTAAAAGAGAACAGGAAGAGTAAAAGATGGGCTTTAATAAGGGAAGGGAAAGAAAAGGGCGGTCGGGTTCACATTTCAGTGCCAAACTGATTCATTCGCCATCGTTTGGCTTGCCACATTCACAGGGCGACTGATCAATCAGACCCGGAGACGGTGTTCTGTGATGTGCCGAGAGGTCACTGGATAAAGAGTTAATTATCAGACTGTCCAAACCGCTCTGCTCCTCCTGACCACAGACGCCTCTGTCGTGTGTGATGTGCCTCTGAGTCACCAGACCGTCCAAGAACCTCATCCAACCACAGATTCCCATTACGGGCCCTCCACAATACTCGAGAATTAAACTGTAAGAGCAAGCACACACACATTTTCATGTCTCTATAGAGAAATGGATTTCAAGGGGACAGGACGGACCCAGAAGTAACCCACAAGTTGTGTCATTTAAACTTGTTTTTGTTGTCTTGCCAAAGCAAAGTACACTAGGAAAGACTTGTTTTGTTTTTTTACTTTAAGAACTGCGTTAGCACTTTTCATGTACTAATTATTTTCCTCATTTTTTAAGATGCTTTGGATAATTGATTTATTTGAATGCATATAGAGAAAATGCTGCTCCCCTACGAGACAAAAATAAAAGTGAATATACTGCAAAATATATTTTAATATATTAAATAAACCATTTCCATATATTGGAACAAAGTGCTTTAATTTTTCTATTTATAAAAAGTGGCAATTCCTTTATACTACATTAATAATATATACTAACAGTTCATATAAAGGATCATATTTTTTGTGTAGGGGCTAAAAACTGTGTGGTCGCCCTGTTGCAACAGATATCAAGATATGACCAGATATGAGACGTTTGTGTCAATGTTATCACTGCTCTGGGTCAGTGTGCAGCTTCATTCCTGTATCCAAGACTACATTTAGACACTTTGGAGAACATGTGCAACCTCCTTAGAGTTATAAAAGTATATCTGCAAGTGTGAAAGAAAAAGTGCCTGCAATCTAATCTTTAGATTCGTTCTCAGTATGAAACGTTTTTCAAATAAATGCATTTGCTTCCAAATTTAGACGTAAATTACTTTAATATATAGAACATCAACTGTAGTCACAAACAAAGGCAACACTTTGCTGTAGAGTATATAGTAGAGATCTCCATGGAAACTAATGTAGGAACGAGTTGGCAAAAGCTCAGCGCGGTGTAGTTTGGACTCATGGCAACAGGCGGCTCTTAAATGACTTTTACAGTAGTGCACATTCACAGTAATGTTGTTTTAAAGAGGAACCGCTGTGCAGCGCTAGAAGCTAATGAGAAATCATCTGTACACATTTATCCAGAACCATCATCCTCCTCCTCCTCAAAAAACCCATGAGCGCTTTTCCCCCGGCAGCTAGTTGATGCAAATTAAATTGCGCTTCATTTGGCGGCACCAATCCTCGGTTTCTTTTACCCAAGCCCAATATTTTAATTCCTAAGGCCCATTTATCTGCTCAGTATTTAATTCGGAAACAATTACGTGGTATTTGGACTGAAACGTCCTTTTAGAGGACGACAGGTATAAGACTTTTTTTCATTGTGCAAACTTATTTCTAAGATTCATCATGCAGGTCATTGAAGAATGTCTGAAGCATCTGGAAAGTTTATTTCCATTTATTTAAGATGATTTGCTTCCCTGAATGGCCTAAATATAACTGTTGAAGATGAGAGGCAAAATAATAAGATGTTCTTCTCTTCAATAAGAGAAAAACATGCACGTTCTCTTGAAAAATAAATCTGTTTTTACCTAACTCAAACCACAATATATTTGAGGGAATAACTTGGCCGCAGATCTAAAGATAAATTAAAAAACAGATTTTCAGCTCTAAAAATCTGATGGAATGAGCCACATTGGAAGCCATACAGTACATGCACACCTGTGATCGTACAGATTTATTCTATAGTAATGTGCCAAGTTGCTACATTGCTTAGAAACCATAAACAGCATATTGTCTTTTTTTATTGAACCTTTGCCAGTTCACCAAAACATGAAAATTCTCTCATAATTCACTCACTATCATTTATCATTTACCATTCCATGTAAACTACCTGTAATTTTAACACTCACTTATTCGTATTTTTTCCACATTTTTGAAAAATAGAACAACACAAAGGGAGCTATGATGATTATGTTCGGACTAAAAAAAACTAAAAATTAAAACTGGTTAAAATTTAGCATCTTCACCTTTTGGCAAAAAGTTATTTTGCCATTTGCTCAAGCTTTTTAAACAATATTAAAGGAGTTCCCATGTAGTATGTGCTTTTATCATTATTAAGTCAAAGTCATTTTTTATTAAATAGAATTGTATTATGTGCACAATTATATTTTTGTATATAAAACTAATTCCATACATTTAAGCATACACCTTCATAAAAACCTTTAAGGACAAATTCTTTCATATTTGCAAAAAGGGTAGTATGACTTGTTGCGTCACATGAACACAAAGATTTATATCACTGACTCACTTTGTCAATAAATGTACGCACATCTATCTATCCATCCTAAAAGCCACATCCAAATGACTCTGGTGAGCTTGAGAAAAATTATTTTAACCTATTTAGCGAAAGTAGACCGAAATAAACCATATTAACGCTAAAATCAACGACGGTACCATCACGATAACGTCAAATGTTTCAAATCAACATGAAGCAGTGTTCGCAACCCATCTGACTGCCATAAACTGATGTAAAATCGACAGGATTGACATTACATGGCAGAATGAGAGTCAGGAGTTTATAAGAAAACTAAATAGATTTGACATTACATTATTACATTGTTATTACATTTTGATGAAGGATTTTTTCTTTACAATAAACTGCACTGAGAAATAAGTCCAGATCTGTGAATAAATCATGCTGACTTTACAACTCTAATGTGCATGAAACCTCCACTCCGTCTTTGCAGGTACAGGAGCTATTTAACATCCTGGGAACTCAAGCACAGACACTAGTGCTGCAGTCTGAGCCCACGGCAGCGACGGGTCGGGATACCTGGGGACCGTCCATCTCTGCTTTTGGCTTTCTTTTTAATTGGACAGCTGCTATGCATCCAGTGCTCTCTGCATATATACCTGCTCCGTTCGTCTGGCACACGAGGCTTGTTTAAGGTGACGAATACGGGCAGTATTTATTGGTCTCGGAGGAGAGAAAACGAAGGTCAGGCAAGACAGAGGTATTTTAATTGCAGTGTCAGGACCGTGGCACTGCAGCGTCGAGCTGAAGACAGAACAGCAGAGGGCAAGATGTTGTGATGTACTCTTTCTTTCTTGCACGTGTCCCCACTCTCTTTCTATCTCCCACCCTGCCGCACGGCCTCCTGGGTGATTTGATATCTTGTCAAGGTCCCCTCTCTACATTACACCAGTGTTGCATTTCAGCAGGAGAGTCTCTGCTCAGCTCTAAAAGTCAATAGCGCAGGCCTCTGTGTAGCCGCTCTGTCCTTGTGCCGCACTGACACCAGACAGTGAAGCTTCTCCTCGGGAGATCAATTGGACCCGAGTCAAAACTGCCTTCAAAGTTTTCCACGGCTGTAAAATTCCATGTGCCTCCAACAGCACATGCGATCGTCGTTTCGCATTCAATTTGTGCGCCATTGTCAACAGACAGAGACCGCAAAATGTATTTTTGAATCCAGTTGGCGTTGATGTGCTGTGATTGTCTAAATCTCTAAAACATAATGTTCTGCCAACACTCTACATTTCTTATAGAAAAATGTACGTTTTTTCCAATAGGAAGGTAGGAAAAGTAGCAATTGGCTTTAATTTAGTTTTTTTATCTCAACTGACGGTTTCTGTCAGTCCATGCCATTTTTATGCACAATATGCATAAGACCATATATATGTAGGCTTATATGATGCCATCCGACACATTGATGTGTGTGCCATCTTGGAATGGTCAACATTATATTTACGTCGTCGCTCAATTTTAATCACAGAAGAAATTACGTAAGCTTTCATGGCTGATAATGTGTTGGGTTTTATATGCAAAAAAGATTACAGGTTTTAAAACTATGAAAAAAGTTTGTGTTTTAGAGTGTCACAATATATCGGCATTGCCAATAACCGTGATATTGCCCCCAGTTTATTGATACCGTGTTAATGCTACACATGATTATATCGTAATCTGCTCAGCACCCATTACAATTTTTGCTTTAGGAGGTTACAAATTTTCTTTCTTTCTGTGATTCATTGACCAAATATAAGACAAAACACAAAATAAACATTAAATTAAAGATGAATTTGGCTGATAGCGTCATTTATTTCTTAAACGATTTGTTGCTATGCATATTCCTATAATCCCTATAAAACTAATTCATTGTGAATTATTTTTGGCCATGATAACCATGTACGGGAAAATTGTATATCTTGTCTAAGCAAATGCCTTTGTCTTGATGTATTGTGTTAGTTTAATAATTATAATGTTTGGGTCTACACAACTGCATGTAACATTTGATATCTTTGTTGTCCTTCTGAAATGTTCAAAGTTTGGAAAAAATAATAATAATGATTTATGGCATAAACATATAAATCACAAAATATGGAAATACAAGGAGTCAGAAGGACATCAACGATATATGTTGGGTAACTAAGGTTGGGTACCTTTGACCTTTCCAATATGGCGTACAACCTGCATGTAGGGGCCCATACAAACAGTAGCTAATGATGCATCTATGTATATTTCTAAGCATCAGACATTCTATAAGCGGTCTGTGGGTGTGTCAAATGAAACTTCAATCCAAGTTGTGATGGATTGTAATGGACTGACATTAATTGCATTACACCGGTTTAATAGTATAATTAAAGATTGAAAACGGCTAAAGAAACCGTCAGTAAATAAGCTATGAATTCATGTGAAGCTAGTCCGTCGATTTATTACCAGAGCGAATAACCCTTAAAACTTTATTGAAATGTTGCCAATTCAAAACCCATCATTTCAATGCAGGAACACCAGCGTTTGACAACCACTGCAATATACTTTGAATGTGAATATCCGGTTTTAATGGCTGATACATAACACAAGCACAGCATAAAGTCTTCCTGTGCGAGTTTTATAGGTGAATGATAATTCATGGGATCTGGCAGGTACAGTATTTGTAACATCCTCCGGGAATCCAGCATAGATGGCAGATAAAGAATTACTGTTTGATGCAGATCTCCCTAATTGGTGCCTAATTTGGCGTGGTGGTGTCAGATTTCCAGAAGGACAGAAAGCCACTTAGAAGGG
Organism: Barbatula barbatula; assembly: GCF_947034865.1. Lineage (NCBI taxonomy): Eukaryota > Metazoa > Chordata > Actinopteri > Cypriniformes > Nemacheilidae > Barbatula > Barbatula barbatula. The sequence continues at coordinate 3,887,310 of NC_136770.1, read as the reverse complement.
GGTAAATTTGAGAAAGCAGATGGTCCTCTCCAGAGGCCAGGCAGCATTCACAAGCTGGGCGTACCATGTGTTTGTATGAGTGTGTGTGTGTGTGTGGGCCTTTGGAAGAGCTTTCTGCAGTTCTCTCTCAGTTTGACCTTGGAGTTCATCCTTTATGTTTCTTACAAATGTCACAGTTATCATTTCGATGTTTCTATGAAAGCTCTTTTCACTCCAGTTACTTTCCGAAAATTCGTACTGTTATGTTTGCAGAAGGCAATGTGACGTCAAAGGTGCGTTTTTTTGTTATGTTTTGTTGGAATTGTTGGAATTATACACATCCCAATTTACAGGTTTTTCTAAAAAATACTTTTACGTTTTTCTTAGGTCAGGCTGGTGGATGGAATGCCCAAACAAAGCAATTTTTTGATGGCGCCACAACGTTTACATTGCACATTAAGCAAAGATTAAATAAATGTTTTAACATCAAAGTAATGACACATCAGAATAATACATATTTTACAGACAAGGCTTAAGGCTAGTCCCAGACTAATAAGAAAGTTTTGGTTTTCACGGAAAATAAATTGCCCTGATATATCTTAAAATATGTCATTGCCTTTGTTTTGTTGTATGATACCACAAGTAATGTTTTTAAGTACATTTTATCTGAGGCATTTTAATAAAAGTGACTTAAATATCATAATATAACTAAGGCATTGTTCTGGCTTAATGGCCCAGTTTCACAGACAAGGCTTAGATTATGTCCCAAAATGTTGAGGCTCTTAAAAGTGCATATATCCATCAATACCATCATTAAAATAATTTATCCTGCGAGAGAGAGAGAGCGAGAGAGAGATACAGTATATATATATATATAGAGAGAGAGAGAGAGAGAGAGAGAGAGAGAGAGAGAGAGAGAGAGAGAGAGAGAGAGAGAGAGAGAGAGAGAGAGAGAGAGAGAGATATTAATATTTTGAACATAGTTACCAAGTTTTAAACAAGAGAAGATCTTACCTAAACTTTGGTGACATGTTGGAAAATTTTAATCTCATTGATTTTGGTGTGTCACTCTATTTGAGCTATTATTGGATTGTTTTTGTATTTCAAGTTCTCATATCATTTCACTTCAGAAAACATTTATTATCCCACTGGACTCGTTTTGATACTTCTGGATGGATGGATGTGCTATTCGGAGCATCAACATTTTGGGTCACATATTTAAATCAAGTGTATTCTAATCAAATAACTTCATGTTTAACTAAGTAAAGAAAGTCATGTACATCTAGGATTACATGAAATCATAACATGTTCGCTAAACTATTTCTTCAAAATACAATGGTCACACAAACCAGAGAAACCAGTTGCTTTGTGTTCGTAGCTCTAGATCTATACAAAAATAACACCACCACCTCCAATTATTTACAGTGGGCCTACATTTCCCCAAGGCCTCCTCAGTTGAATATTCAGAGCTAGTCAAGGTTTTCTTCAGCCCGTCAGGTGTGTAATATGAGTTAAAGGTACTGGAGACTCTGAATGCTCCTAGAAGATGCTTCTCTATTCACCTGTTAGGATGCACCTGTACACGCGTCTACAAAACGTTTACTACAGCGGAAGAAACCCTGCCATGATAAAGACGATCTCACCTTGTTAATTGCCACCTGCGTGAGGTGAAGTGATATCAGCTACATTACATCTCAGGGTTTCAACACAATTTATCTGTTAGTTGGCGTCACTTAGCCTGAATTTCTCACAGCTGTATGAAGTGTTTCATATTTATGCAGCAGGTCTCTCATTACATACTTCAGTGTATCATCCAATTACTGCGACGCAGCGGGAAACTGCAGAATTATTACTGTACGCCGCACACGACTTTCTCTGCTTCCCTCCCTCGTTGCTCAACTTCACAGGTAAGCGTCCTTTATGCACACAAGTAAACACTGTAATTTCTCATGTTTTTAGATAAATCCCATTTGCGGCAATGTGATTTTGCTAGATTAAGAGTATTTGCATAAATGGACATATTTACTAATGCACATATATTTTCATTCTATCAATAGATTCCCCTTGTGGGTCTTTGGAAGATGAGTTGGGAGGGAGTTTACTCTACACTTGAGGTAAAATACCTCTTTAGCCAATAACAAAATATTATAAAAACTTGAAATGAAAAACGTTGGGGGATTTCAACCCATCATTGGGTAAAAAATGGAAAACTCAAAAGTTTGGTTTTAAATTAACCTAATGGGTTGATTCAACCCATAGTTGGGTCAAATATAAACATACATTTAACCCAACAGTTGGGTTGGTCCATCTTTGACCCACTGATGGATTTAAATAACCCAACAGTTTTTAAAGTGTAATCTTCCTGTAGAGGGATTTTAGGTGCCATATAAAGAAAAGATGTCCACCATCAAACCTATTGAAGTGGTAGATAAAGTCCTAATGACCCTGGACACCAAAACCAGTCATAAGTTGTAGCAATAGCCAACAACACATTGTACGTGTACGATTTTCCTTTTATGCCAAAAATGATTTAGATATTAAATAAAGATCATGTTGCATGAAGATATTGCTAAACGACACACAGCTTGTTTTAATAGGATCACCGCGTCGCACCACGATCCAGTGTATACCGTGAACCCAATTATAATGGGTTCTAATGCATCGCCATGCCGCGTCCGGTGTAGACACAATGTTATGACTAGTTTTGTGGCCCACACAACTTTCGCCTCTCCATCTCTGTTTAAAACATAAAATTGCATGTTACTTTTTGTCCTTTCTTGCTTAATAACTGATTTTAGTTTTTTAATAAAAACTGCTTTAGACCAAAATGTGTCAGCTTCATGCACAGTTTGGCATAGGTGGGTGTGCATCACTTGTTTACTTAAAACCAGAGTACATTTTGGGTAAAAAAGAACGCCTTATGTGGTGTATAGATAGCGATTTCAAACACAGCTTGATTCAGTGTATTTCTGTACACCAGTGTTTATAATTCTGTTGTCATTTTGTTTACGCGTGTGACATTCTGCGTATGTAATTTGGAGTGTGTAACGCCTGTTTGTTAGTCACGCACGTCTCCGACCCTGTTTTCATGTGTCCAGAGGCGCATCTGTGCGTTCTTCTGCGCAGCGGTGCCTATCGTTCATATGAGTAATGAGATTACTGCTCCGCACAGGGCCACAGGCCTGGCAGGAATCACATGCCACGTTTAGTCACACAGTCAGATGTTCTCACACACACAGGCAAATATTCACACTGATGTTCATTCTGCCCTCAAAATATACAGAGCTGCTACTGCCTATATAGACTGTTGCTTTGTATTTGAACGTTTGTCTCGTTTTATCTATCCGTTTCTCGTTTAGTGACTTTAGGAGAAACATCATAGACACTAGCAGCATCCTAACAGAGATGGCACCGCTTAAAAGGACTGACTGATCTGGAGTGTGTTAGACAGCGATTTTACACACCACACAAATAGTTCTCGGCAGGGGAGAGAGTTTGGTGCTAACAGGTTCTCAAACTAATAATGCGGTACTAATAAGTATACACAATATTTAATGGCTAAAATAGCCAATTTGACCACTTAAACCAGCCTAAATTTTGATTTAACAGATCATTTCTTAACCAGTGGGCCAAGGGGAATAGATTTCTCTATTTTCAGTAAACGCAATGGATTCTAAGATTGCCTTCACCAAAAAAGGATCTGATGCTGAAGCGGAAATTGACCAAAATTAGGTTTCTTGGAGGCAGCATCATTTTGGAAAGGCCGTATCATACATTCCTGTATTTGTCCGCCAGACAGAATAGCTCTTATAGACGTGTGCGACCTTAGACTGGACAACACCACCTGTCGTGACGTCTCTGCTTCTGCACTCATCTAACTGGCACACAAACAGCACTGCCACAGCATCTTCTTCCAGAAACCTAAGACTCATCCAAGACTCTCCAAAAACAGCCAAAAGAACCTGACATTATTCACTGCCACCGTATCAAGTGTGTGCTCATCTGGGTCAATCGTAATTACGCCCAAAGTGAATTGGAAGAGTTTGGTCAGGGACAAAAGAGAGCAGAACACTGATCTTGTTAAATGTTGCTACTTCTGTGCACGTGTGTGAGGAGGACTGCGGGCACAGACACATGTTTCTCTACTGTGGGGACTGCGTCTGCCTTCCGCCCGGCTCCCTCAGGTATGCAGGCCGGTAATTGTGTTTTTCACTCTCTTGGCCTGCAATCTCTATGGCTGTTGTCACTGCGATATGGCGAGATGTGTCATCATGACTTTAACAGCCAATTTAGAACAGTGTGTAACTTTTTGGGTTTTAGTTATTAAAAATGTCTCCTATGCTGTATCTTATAATATTGATTTATAATTTGAGTTGATTGCAAAATGTCTGTTTGACATCATTTGACTTAAACACATGTAATAAAAATATGTCAAATAAACGGTAACTTTGTGTGTCAAACAGAGATGGCTACAGAGAGGCAAAAGTTGCAGACTGCTGCTTTAACGTCTGTTTCAATAACTTTATAAACTTAAATATTTTGATACTGTCCTTCTGAAACCTTGTATCTCCAAATTTGAATCCTTTTTATCAGTCACCCTTTATGTTTGTCACTGGCTTTTGCATATATCTACACAATAAAAAGTTTCAGTGCTTGTCAACTTTGAAAACACCGTATTATGGAATCATTCAAAAGAAGAGTGTTTTTTTCCATTTCCTGAAAAAAGTGCAAATCTGGGCATACAAGGTTTCACGATTTGTATCTTCTTTTTGTTTTAATTTACAACAGTAACCACAGTTTTTGGCAAAATACCATAGTTACTATAGTTATAGTAAACACAATGACAGAAAAATTCTTAAAGATACAAAAGGAAATCATTTGAAGTATCCAGTTACATGTAAAAACATATTTCCTGTTGAAACAGGAAGTTGGGCGTGACATAAACTTCCTTTTTCAAGCAGCCATCTAGATTTAATTTACTTTACTTTACATTAACAAAGTTTCAGTGCCATGACCTTCATCAGTTTTTTGGGACCATGCATAGGACTGTAATGTTGTTAATGTTAATGAGTTATATTTTTATTTGCAAGGTGTGCATTGGAGTGTGCAAGATTTTTTTTTTTTTATTTGGATGTTTCACTTTGCCATTATTATCTTCATAAAAATAATTGGTTTTGGTAATAGTTTAAAAATACACCAGCATAATGGTGTAGAACATGAAACATTTGAATATAAGCTAATGGAGTTTTCCCCGTGTTTTTTATCTTGTTTAATGGATTCAATGTGAACAATAACTATTAAATTTGGTATTTTGGTAGAGTGTGGTAACTGCTAAATTTTTCAGTCTATGAAATGTAGCACCATCTAGCGGTGAGGTTTCAAATTGCAACCAACATCTCACTCCACCGCTCACCCCTCACTTTCCAAGCACTACGGCGTCTGACAGAGGATTAAGATGTCGACGCATCTTCGCTTCTTTGCTGAAGAAGATAACATATTTACGAAACGTGCACTGTAGAGCAGTTTGTCTGTTTAGGGCTACTGTAGAAATGGCACCCGCGGTGTATGTAGAGAGAAATTGCTCCATCTAAGGTAATAAAAATATAACGCTTCATTATGGTCTTTATACATCTCTGAAGACATTGCATAATCTCTCTATGCATTGCAGATGCATCCTCCAAAAAAATTCATTTTTGGACCTTTAAGTCTGGAGGCATGACTATAAATTAAATGTTGTTTGCCTCAGTCTTTACTATCACAAAATTGGTTTCTGCCTTATTATTGACAAGATTTGATCGAGTCTGACTTTGTTCCCCGCGATAGAATGTGAGACAACAGTGATTGATTTCCTTCACAACCAGACGTCACTGTGATCAATAAGACTCTCCGTTTTGTGGTTATTGACCTTAAAAAAGAGCATCACGGCCGACGAAGCCAGGAATCCAAACTGAATCTGTAAAAACAGATTAAAAAGTTTAGGCACAAGGCCAGCCACAGTGGCTGATCCTGCATAGAGACAACCTAAGTGAGGACATAAGCACCTCCATCATGACACGCGTACAGCGGCATCGCTGTCACTGATGTTTTACGGTTTCCCACCCACTTTCCGTTCCACTCGGCCTTCATTAAAAATGATGTGTGCCTTGGCAGGTAACTTTTTCCCAACAGTTCTAAAATGCATCCTACGTCTGTTGCCTCTGTATCTGTCTGCACATCTATGCACGTATAGATATGGATGTTAACAAAAAAAAAACAATCAGTACAGGTCAAGTCAATCTGCAAGTCTTTAAAAAGGGAACAAGAAGAAGCACATTTTATGAAAGAGTCACCTTGACCCCCATTAAGGGTTTGTGTGAAGTTTGAGCAAAATTATGAACATTAAAGGGACTGTTCACATAAAAATACAATTCTATCATCATTTACTCACCCTCGAGTTGTTACAAATCTGTACGCATTGTTTTTGTTCTGATGAACTCAGAAATATATATTTGGAAGAATGCTTGTAACTGTTGAAGAATTGACTACCCCATTGACTACCATTGAAGGAAAAATGACAATCGTATTGCCCCACAACTGTTTGATACATGTTCAATAGAATAAATATATTTTTAAAGCAATTTTTTATGGTACTCATTGGGGGCCAAGAACTGTTCCCTGTCTTCCAAATATATTTATCTCTGTTCATCAGAACAAAGATTTGGAAAATCTTGAGGTGGAGTAAATGATGACAGCATATTCATTTTGAGTGATGAAAACGAAAACCAACTTCTTGTTTAAGACCCTACCAAGTTATTTTCTTATTGATTCTGGTTATAACCTGTAGTATCCTTAAAAGAGGGTTTGTTTAAAATCAGTCATGTTTGTCGGCTGCCCAGATCTCACCTGTGCACATGACCACCTGCCGTTGCGTGCAAAATAATAGCGGTATAAACTTAATAAAGTCGCACAAACCCCTTTCAGTCACAAGAACAGTTGTGCTTGTGGAAGCATGTACCTAGTTGTTGCTTTTATCTAGAGAATTTTAATTAAAGTTAACCTTTGATTTATTTCAAGAGTGAAGCAGCGTTTCGCAGAGGAGGTATCTATTAAACTCCCAAGAGCAGGCAATTTAGAAAATAGCAATCCTTTATAAATTCTTATGAAAGAAAACAATAACATTTGGTATGCGTACAGTAATTAAATATTGGGTCTTCAACTGGTGGCCATCAAATTGCAGCGATCACCAGAAAAAAACTGTGTATTAACTCAACAGGTTCCTAAGATGTGGACACATGAACAGACATTCTTTCTCAAAAATTGAGAAAGAGAAATGTTTGCATTTGATGCTTTCCATTAATTTGTGGCTCTGTTTGTGTTCCATCATCAGATCTTCTCTGCAGAGCTGTGAAAACCCCTTGACATTTTATCAGAACTGCGCTCATAATTAGTTCATATATTTGTCTTATGTTATTATGCTGTTTATTATGCATTTTTACCGTCACAAAGTTTAAAGCCTTGAATGAAACAGTCGCTAGAACAAAGAGATCTAAAAGAAACCAATGAACCATTCAGCTTTCAAAATAACACGGCTCTGTTTGATTTGCTTGAAGTATGTACAGTTACAGAAAACATATAAAGAAAGAGCACAAAAGGCGTAGCAAATTTACACACAGACATGTTTAGTTTTAAACAGGGGCATGTCGTAGACTCCTGTTGTTTTATATATAGATAGTTATAATCAGTATAACCAAACCTAACCAAAACCTTGTATTTTTACAATTATATCTATAAAAAACGTTTTTAAAAATGTGGCCCTCACAAGTACAGCCAAGTCTACACACGTGTGTGTGCTCAATCTCCCTCTCTGTCTGTTTCCAACAAGTCTAAAATCAATAGAGTAATTCAGCCACTGACCCTTGAGACCTGGTGTCAGCTATCGTTTAATGGCGGTTCTCTTTCCTCACACATTTTTACAGTATAATACCTACTTTTAGACACAACGCCCTTAAATAAATCAAAGCTTGGAGAGTAAATGCGTATTTAAACATTTGTTATTTTCCTTTGCATGCAGATGTTCTCTGCATTTTAAATGAGGAAAAAGAAATAGCTGGAAGAGCTCGCGTACATCAGAAAGAATCAGTTTGTTAAAGATTATGTGAAATATCTCAAGAATCTAATAAGATATATTTATTTCTGCTTTTTGGCATTCGTAGGTGATGCTTTTCCAAAACAAGGAATCTGTCCTGAAATTCTGTCCGACTTTTTACTCTTTGCACCGCTGTTTCATACAGAGAAAAGAACTTGCCTGAAATCCTTCAGCTTTTGTCTGTTTCTCATCTGGCGTTCAATAATCTTTGCTGCAAGGTGTCATTAGAAAACGTCTGCTCTGTTGACAACATATGACGTGCATAAGTATGTGACATTCGTGACAACTAATCGATTACAGCTTGAAACATTATGAGCACTCTTTAAAAACATTTACATTTGCACAGACACTCATTCGTCGACACAAATTCACAAAATGTGTAATTTTGTTTCGCTATTCTATGCAGCTTTTTAGTTTTGCCTGAAATTGAATATCAGAATGACTGGTCAAAGACTTTTACACATTATTTGTAGGTTGAGGTCATTTGTCTAGTCTTTGTTGTGTTTAGTTTCCTCTGTGTGTATAGATTCCTTGGAGTTTGAGAATAAAAGTAAAGTAAGGCAAGGTAAGGTAAGGGAAAATAAGCTAAGCTAAGCTAAATTTAAGTAAAATAAAACTTTGTGGAACCTCCTCGTCAATGGTCTGTGTCCTCCCTTTACAATCCTATTGACAATGGCATGTTAAGTTTGATTTTGTGTGGACTAAAACACAATATCGAATTTTTCACTACACAGTTATCGTGGCAAAACCTTGACAGCCATTTTATCACGGTAACGATTTTAATGTTTGACAAACAGATTGTCCCACCCCAAATTAGACCGCATATTCTACGCCCCTGATCATTGACAACGTAGACAGACAAGCTCATTTATGCTAATGTAGGACAGGTAACCTTCGGGTGTCTGCTCGGTGTAGATAAAGCATCACATTAGACAGCAGGTGGTCCAAAGGGCAGGATACTTCTCTCTGCTCAGCTACAGACATTGTGATGCGGTAAGGCATCGGTCCAAGCGTTCTCATTCCACTATAATCACTTCCAACCCTGCCAACAAAAATTTGGCACTTACAATAATAGCACCCCTATTTTCCCCTTCGTTCTCCCTTTTTCACCAAAATTCAATTATGAAATGAAAATAATGCGTGAAATGAAATTAGATGCAAATTAGCGTGGTGGTGTGCAGTTGTTCAATTTTCTGTATGTCATGGAATAATGGTGTAAACACTGATAAGAACAAGAGGAGAAATGAATCGTCCTCCAGCTTTTAAGGTGAGGAACAGAATGGAGGTGCTGGTACCTGAACAAAAGCGAACAGGAGAGGGGGCATGCTGGGAAACAAAGGTGCCAGGATGCATTTGCGTACAAAGGGGTGGCCTGACAATGAGAGAAAATTAATCCATGGCCTTGTTCACCTTTGGCAGCACAATGGCCATGTCTGATGTAAGCTATTGTAACTGGTTATGGCATTTTATAGCCTCATATGGCCATACAGTCCAAAATAGAATAGAATTTGAGACATAACATATACCAATAACACATAACACGACACAACACGACAACAGAACCTAACATATCAGATACTTTGATTGTTATTGTATAGCTATATAACACATTTTTATATCCTGCTCTGTATATTAACTTTCATTCAAGTCCAACATTTTATATTTTTGCAAATGCTTTTGCGAGCACCTCAGCTGCTTCTTTCCTCAGTTGCAGAGCTGTCGTAAAGCTGAGGGGTCCTTCCCTCACAAACCCTCGGTTGCTTGTGACATCTCACAGAGGCCTGTTTCACCCGATAGTCAGTCTGCCAAAATCTTGTTAGCGCCAAGAAGTTGCCGCTGTGCGGCGGCAGCGGAGATGACCAAACGTTTTCGTGGGAGTCTTTGGTTCTCGTGTGAACGCTCCAGCCAGCCATCATTTCAGACATTAGCATTCACCCTTGCGAGTGGAAGAACCTTCCAGAAAATGTGGAATGTGGAAAAGGCTGGTACTGGTGCACTCCTAGCAGCAAGCTTTATAGCTCTGGCTTTCCCACCAGGCCGTCCACCCACCCATTCACATAGTTATTATACGATGCCAGGGACGCTCTTTTATGGCGTCGGACCCGTGCATCGCGCTTCTGGCGACGGCGCGGGTTGGCAAGGGAGCCTAATGTCTTTGAGGGGTTTGGCACCGAGAGGGGTTGTGTATCCATGTCATTGCTTTCATAGATGCGCCCAGCTGTTGTCTTGGAGCCGGGTTTAAATTCCGAGGGCGATCTCGTGGTGACGGGGCTCGGAGAGTCGAAGAGATCTCCCGCAGATATTAGAGGGGCACGTGGTGCAGGGGATTATGGGAATGGTTGGCCGCTTGTGTGTAGGACATGTGGGGGGGCGAATGTTCTGGGATATTGAGCTTCACATCAGAGCAAATATATGAAATTCAAATCACATTCTTGAATGTCTGTTCAACAGGCGGTCGTAACAGGCCTAGATGAAATGTGTGAACGGTTCGGGCGATATCTGTGGATTTCAACGTGAGAGTACTACACACTTTTCTCGTCAGATGATGGCATTGTGAAATTAGCCAAATGTTGAATAATAAACATGCCGTGTAACTTTCTAGCGAGTTCTGCGTTTTTATTAAATTGCCAAAACATGTTTCTGGTAATACAAATATATATTTGTGGCATCGTGTTCTCTAGTTGTTCATCTGGGTCAACATATGCAGCTACACAACCCAAGATGGATCATATGCTAAATGAAGGAGAAGCATCGGGGGAATATTCTTCCATTCACCGCTCCAGAATCCTCTCGCACCTGGTGTACTCAGGTGACATCCAGCCAGCTGAGTCCTGGAAAGCTTCCGCTATCTCGCCCTCGCAGTGGCATTTCCTCCTGCACATCTCTGGAACATGTTTGACACTTGCTGTATTATATCGTTTCAACGCTACATTACAACAGGAAGGCATTTTCGAAAACGTGCAGAACAAGGCTAAATGTGGTTCCCAGCGCTTGAATCGAAATCATGCCAACGCTACATTTTAGCCATAAAAGAATCACGAAAGGGAATTTTCAAGGTGTTTCTGCTCAGATAATATATTTGTTAGAAGATATACGCCGTGTTTTGACAGAAAAAGTGCTGCTTATTTAAACAATTGATCACCTCGCGAACACATGTGAAAGATGAGCTTGCATTGTTTAGTGACTGCTGGCGACTACACTATGGGATGTGACGGCTGCGGTGTGGCGAGACAATTACACAACATACAGTAATGTACTGCATCACAGGCCACTGAGTGTGACATGAAATTGATTTTCTAACCACTTTCTATTCGGCCCACTTCATTCCCCTCTGAAATATGATTACCTGACCTGCAAATACGCCTTGTCCTCAGAGCAGCACAAACACGATGTATTGAGGACAGAACGGGGTTGAATAAATTCTCGAGGTATGTAATATAATAATATAGTATAACATAAAATAATATTTGTTCTTCCTCGGAAGTCAGGTTAATCATGATTTTAGAGTTTATTTCATGATGATGTCCAACATTACCTCTTATCTCAGGAGTATCCCATCAGGCTTGATCTTCTCATTATCTTTGCTGTGCATGAAACATACATTTGTTTTGCGAGACCGCGGTGCTAATCTGAGAGTACTCGCTGCATTACATGCGTTTAGGAGGCAGTGAAAATAAATGAGCATTTAGCATTTGAAAGGAAATTGATGCTGCTTTCAGGGGTCGAGGGAATTCCAGGATATACTTGATTTTTTTCGAGACACAAGAGGATTACATGTTATTTGTATAATAGCTGTTAAAGTATTCATACACTGATGCTTGCACAGTGTTAATTAAACCAACACATCTAGGGATGTTTCAATATCACAAACATACTTTCACAGACAACACATGGGGTTAATGGAATATTCGTTTTCATTCATTTGCAACCTCAACGCATTTTAATCTTTATATTTTACTTTATGGAACCAACTTACTTGGTTTCTTTCTTCAAAAATAACAAAGGTTGGGTTACGGTTGCAGATGTTGGACAGAAAAAACAGCATCTCATAATTTAAGAGCAGCATGTTATAGGCCTACTGACAAATATACTTTTAAGTAAATAAAGCACTATGCATTTGTTCTGCAAAAAAAAATATATACTGCATCTATACCAACGCACTTTATTTTTTTACCTTATTTTTATATTTTATTTAATGTATTCTCACTAAATCTTTTAATTCTTTTAAATCCAGGATTCTCAACCTTTTTGACTCCAAGCCCCCCTTGTTGTATTAAACAATATTCAAAGGCCTCCCACAAAAAAAAAGAATTTACAGAATAAATGTTATCTGGAAAAATGTCTATTCATTATAATAATGGGCTAATGATAAGAAATATTTGAGTTTTTATAAATGTATTTCAATGCCCATTTAGTCTTGGACGTCAGCTGAGGCCCCCCGTGTGGAGAACCACTTACAACGTTGTACATATAATTAAAAAGTGGTCTCGTTATATTTTCTCACCCTAATTACATTCCTAATGTGAATATAACATGGATTTTATTCCCCAGAACACAAAATATCTTTTCAAGAACAGTGGTAAACAAACATTGGCCTGATTGACTTCCATTGTATGGACACAAAGACATATCTGGTGTGCCGCAGAAAAAAAAGAAAGTTTTGAATGAAATGAGGATGAATAAGTGATGACAGTATTTATATGTTGGGGTGAACTGTCCCTTTAATCATATTAATGGAAAGATAAGACTTTCCTTTTCCTGTGAGGTGTATACAACCAAAAACGTGTTTCAGGGCATTTTATTTATTCTGTAACCTCTCACGATGACACGATCACCTTCATAGCACAATAAATACCAAAATTATCAAAAGAGACAAATCCAGAAGTCTGTACACCGTTCACTGAGTTTCCATTTAACTAATCTAAAAACATAATACGTTTTTTAGCAATGACTGTGGTCAACCGAAGACTTATTGTTAAAGTCTCTCCCGCAAACACTTTTAAACTGTTGTCAGGCTGCTACAGAGATATGCCCCTGAAGTGATGATTTTTAAATTAGCAGGAAGAAGCAGATATAGCGCCATAAGCTAAATGCAGCCATGGTTATTTTGGTTAGCAACGGGGGTATGTGATCCTGCCCTCCAAATTTGTCAGACGTAATAGCTTTGTCAGCTACTCGACTGAGTCTGACTGTGAGGGGCCGTGGAGGAGATATTACTAGCTCACTCCATCACTGAAATGCAACAGGGCCGACTTTAATGTGGGCCCCCTACTGGACGAACCGCAGTCTGTGCTCGCAGGAGGCCGCAACAGCATGCATCAGCATGTGACACAGAGAGAAGGCAGAAAACAAAGCAAGCGATTACGGGACTATATTACGGCGAAAATGAATTTACTTATGGGAGGACAGGTTTGGGAAAATGTTGAATGACTTCGAAAATCAGCGAGACGGCAGTAAATTGAAGGCTGGGAAATGGGCCCGTGCTGTTTCAGGCCCCAGTGGGTTATGTTTAAACATTGTGTTTTATGTGGATAGACTAGAAATGCTTTGTGAAAGAAAGTTTTATAGCCCCATTGACTCGTGAGCTGTAAGAGTCTAAACACAACCTATAGATTAAAGGTTCTGGGAGCCATTTTTGGAATTTCAACCAGAGAATGTACCTGGCAGATATGGCTGAAATAGAAGTGCTGAGGGATTAGTCCTGTCTATAGGCTTTGAGAGAGTTATTTTGGGGATATTTTGGAAGTTTGGGACAATTTAATAGAGATGGATAACAGGACGTTTTTTCTTCCTGTCAGTCATTTTGAACGCTACGGTTTGTGAAACGCACTCAAATTGATTCGAATTGATGACGATGGTAGTCAGACGTGTTTGCTTTCTTACATTCTTCTAAATATCTTCTTTTGTGTTCAACAGAACAGATACGTTTTATAAAGCAATTTTTCCTACTAGTCAATGGTAGCCAAGAACTGGTTGGTTGAAAGCGTTCTTCAAAATATATTTCCACGTGTTCATCAGAACAAAGACATTTATACAGATTTTTCATTTTTTGGGTGGACTGTTCCTTTAAGTTATATTTTCCTACAAATGAAAATGCTGTCATATTTTCTCACTCTCAGATTGTTCTAAACCTGTCTAAATGTATTTGTTCTGCTTAACACAAAGGAAGATATTTTAAAGAAAATCAATAACCTAGCAGATCTCGACCCACATTGACCCACATTGTGGTTACTGACATTCATACAAAAATCTTCCTTTGTGTTTAACAGAGCAAATACATTTACACAGGTTTGGACCATTCTGAGGGTGAGTTTATGATGACAGAATTTTCATTTTTGGTTAAACTATCCCTTTAAAGCATTCACCCAAAAAACGCAAAGACATTTACTCAACCTCCTGACATTTCAAACCTTTTTTTGCAGAAAGCAGAATAAGATATTTTGAAGAATGTTGGTAACCGAACCACAGCAGCCTCCTTTCACTTGCATTGGTGTTGTGTCCATACAATGGAAGTGAATGGGTGCCGCCGTTGTTCAGTTACCAACATTCTTCAAAGTATCTTCGTTTGTGTTCTGCAGAAGAAAGTAAGTCATGATCTACTCTAATAAATAGAAATGTATACGCACCAATGGTGGGTGTAAAGCCAGGCATGTGTGTCACAAAAACAGAGAGTGAACTTTGATGTTCAAGAACTTAAGTCTCTGGCAGAGATAAACAGCTGGACAATCCTACCTCAGGAGACCGGACGAAACCAACAGAAAAAGACCTATCCACAGTATGTGCTACGGCTTTTATCCATCTAAAGTCTCCACATCATTTTCCGTGAGTGTCAAAAGAAGCAATGTTTGGAAACTTTACTCATAAACTTATCAGACCCGACCAACTAGCTCAGACCCGGCACTACAACTACAACTGCTGTGAAACTAATTTAGTTCTTCGACTTCTTCTTAACCTTATATTAATTAATGAATTATTTGATCTGACATCTATAATAAATGTAAAGGCCGTGGACTGTTTCCAACAGGTCTGGACATGAAAGAGAGGGCCTTTCTTTAAACCTGCTTTTGCCTGATATAAAAAAAGATGTTTGGGGAACCTTCAAAGGCTGCCTGAATCTAATTTATGACATCAGTGCTACGGTTTACCTGGCAGCTCTCGACATCAAAGTTTGGAGATTAGCATTTTAAAGGTGTCTGCTATGGATCAATCACACCCCGCTGAAGTCTCTCCTTATTCCGCTTAGTCATTGAACATGTATAATTTCAGAATGTGTTGCTCAATTACAGTCGCTAATGTACTGCGCCTTATGAGCGTTGAAATGCATTATTCACCTTTTCAAGCGGCGTCCTACATTTCTTCAGCTAGGATGAAGAAGGACAGAAACCGACACCGGCAAAGTTAACTTCGACCCATAGCCCTTCGTAACCCTGGAAAGTTCTTTCTCTGTATGCTTCTCCACATTGAAATCAATCAAATCCTCCTGATATTGCTATGGCTACAAAGTAAAATAAAATTTCAAGAAGCACACGTCAGAATAAAGTTACATACTTCATTTCTCTCTCTCCCTCTCTCTCTCTCTCTCTCTCTCTCTCTTGGCACACTCATTTGCACACTATGGACTACTCTGCCGTTGCATTTATATTTCAAGGTCGGCGTTTCATTTTCACAGTAGGGTGTATGTCCATTCTGGGAAAACTTTCCTCAGAGACGTCTGTGAAAGAAATAAATATGTTTGGCAAATCTAAACAAATCTGCCCATTAGTGCCAGCTCGAGCACAGAGTGATGACCAACCGCATCTCCATCCAACAAAAATGCCTGGGAATAATAGAAGCTCATTATAGGTCTGAATTCAGTGCATTTCATTCCCGATACTAACCCTTCACTTCCTGCGGACCTCTCTACCCCGTGATGAAAGCTAATATAATGCAGCTGAGAGAACAGCAAACTCAAAATTTCACTTGACTAGAGATTTGTTAGAGATTGGATGCAAACCGGTTGCTAACCATCATTCTCCGGTTTCATCGCCCCCACATGAAGCCAAAGATCTATCTGACCGATTTGCATTTTTTTCTGAGTAGAACTCGGCTGTCATGTTTGAAAATGTCTTGCATCTACAGTACTTGAAAAAGGTTTCAGGTTAAAAGCACACGCACAACCAGAATGATAACTATAACTATATTAGCGTCCACACCAAAGGACAATAATAATGTCAACTTTTAAACCCACAAGCCCTCAAATGGTTTTTGAATGGCTGTTTATGTTTTATCACCCAAAAATATTTGCTCTGACAGTGATCCCAACAATATAAGTCCTCTGTATTTATACTGTTGATTTTGTTGTTCTGTGGTGCAAACCTGTATGACTTTCTTTCTTTCTTCTCTATGAATTCCCGACAATGTTCCCTTTGTGAACAGTAGCCTAGTTAACTACACTAGATAACTAATGAACTAATAATAATACAAATACTCAGTTATATGTACAACATTTTCTAAAACACATCTGTTTAATTTACAATCATTGTATCTGTTTCAAATGAATTATTATTAATTATTACACAATGAACCAACATGAACAGACAATGAACAACTTGTAGTATTAAGCACATTCGCATAAAATAACATGAATAAAGTAATAATTTAAAACTGCCAAATAAGCAATGGCTGGAATCCAGACTCATCTACCCCTCTCTGGTTAGTAAATTCTTGCCTTATTTCTTCTGAAACCCTTTTTGTTTTGGTTAGTGCTGGACTTATCGGCACGGACTCTTGCTCACACCTTTCCAACACATGGACGTGTTTTGGCTCAAACCCCTGAAATGTAAATGTCCTTGGCACGTAGGTGTCAGATGGAACCTGTTGTCTTAAATTAAACGCCTCGACTCCCTTGTAACACAGACGTCTGGTGCTGTTAACCTTGTTTTTAATGATTACAGAGTGTCCAAAGATTTTGGACATGAGGTCTCTCTCCTTCTTTGCCTCCCCACTTTGTGAGTCGCTGGGAAGTATCTCTTTTGCTCTGGTTCTTTATCTTTCCTGCACGCAGGCCAGTGGAGACCTCAAAAGTAACAGTGCCATGTCTTTACTTAAAATCCTGTCTCTTTGTGTTACTCTCCTCTGACAACCCTCAAGCTTTAAAAGCAAGCTGTGAAAGCAGCACAGGGTAGAAATAGACTCTTTTGTCTCACTTTGATGGGGTGATGAATATATATCCAAATAAGAGATGCCGAAGACAGATGTGGCGAAGGGTAACTTGCGAGAGAGGAGAATGCTCTCGCAACGCTTGCGTCGTGGATGTGAGGAAGAGGAAACCAGAACTGACAATTGATGCTATGCCTTCATTTCTTTTTTCTCTCTCTCTCTTCCGAACCTTTTGAACTGTTGCGGATATCTCGACCAGATGATAATTGTCCAAATTTAACCGCCTTTTATTTGATTCATGAAAAGAACACACGACAAGCCAACTTTGACATCAAGGAGAAGAGACTGTGAGTTTTGGAAGACAGTCACTTTTAGCTCCGCGTCTCTTTCTCCCTTGAAAATCTAATTTAGACTGTTACAGTTTAGAGGCAAACAAGTTAAAATTTGATTAGATTCCACGCAATTAAATAAAGTAACAAGAAAGGTGAACATCTTACCAGGAATGCAAATAACAGTATGTTATTTTTAGTGCGCATGGAAATGAAATGTTAGAAATGGTAAGCATGCAAATCATGCGCACAAGTGATTCTGAGATATAATTAGAAAATGATCATTACAGGATAACTGACAGGATGTATCAAAATATCAGGAATAAAAAAATAATTCAGTGTAATAAATATATCTCCTATATACAAACAGGGGAAAACTAAGGCAAAGGACAATCCATAAAGGACAATAATCTAAATATTTACTTTTTATTATCTCAATGTTTCTTCAGGACACCAATGAGATTACATTATAAACACAATACTTAATCTAAGAGGTTTCCCGTACAAGGAACAATTCTCTCACAATGTAATTTCCAAAGCCCCCATTCAATAAGTTCTCGAACATGTGCTCACATTTGACAATCAAAGGTCAGACATCTCATTATGAACCAAATTCTACCAAAACCAAACCAAGCATAAATGAAAGCTTTATTAAGATTCTTAAAAGCAATAAAATAATCCTCTTGAAATGACAGAGCAAATGGCATAATGTAAAAATAGAAAGATTGCAGTTACTGTGTACTGTAGCGTGATAAAAAATGCTAATTGTGTTAAATAGCAAGAATACACAGTTGCGTTTGAGCTTTAAGGCTGAAAGTTCAGAGGTTAGTGGTCAGCAGGTTGACAGCTGAAGGGAAAACACACACCGGTGGGGCAAAGTCAAGTAATCTAATGGCATTCTTCACGCTGGCACTGGGGAGAAGAAGCCAGTAGAGTCTTGTTATTAACTTAAATTTCTTTGCTTAGAGTCTATTGAGACCAATTAAATACCTGCCTTTGCTTTTACCTTATCTTCAGCGTTTAATGGAAGTTTGAAAACACGTGCTTTTCTTACCGTGAATGAAGTGCGATTGTTTCTGCAGCAGGGGAATAGAGAATGAACCAAACAAGCAGACGGCTAAAGTTCTAATAATGTTTCTATGGTTTAAAGATAAAGGGGCGTACGAAGATGTTCATGATGTTTTGAAATAAACTATTTCAGAATTTTCCTTCAGTACAAATATTACTGTTGTGTTGCTTGAAAGTGAATGAGTTGTGCTTGCAGTAGAGGTCTGAAAGAACTATTTATGTTATTTTGATCTGTTTCTCCTGTTTTCATTTCCTGAAAATAAATGCAAATCGTAAAAATATTTCTATTTGAAATTTGGGAGAAATTTTGTTTTTTAGAAATGGTCTAAAATGTTTCCGCGACTGTATACATAGAACTGTTGCATTTCCTGCAATGGAATTAAAACCAATTTAATTTAACAATTTTAACAATAAAAACCATTTCTGTATTCACAAGCCTCTTACCGTCATTGTTTAAACTATCTTTTAAGTGTTTTTATGTGTGTGCCGTCTATTGGCCCATGTTTCCGAGTTAATTGAATGCTGCCCTAGATACACTTAACAAAAGCTGTGAGCACACAATAATCGTGCATATATTATCTTCTCAAATAGTATTAAGTGATAAAAAATAAACAGAAAGATTGTTTCTTGTTCCATTAAGCAACTGGACTCAATTCTACAAGCAATAAATCACTGAAGACAACACACACATTAGAAGGCCTCCGGTACTCACACAACATTTGTTTGATGCATAATACAGCAAAGGAGAGCAATTCATGGGTCCATAATCTATGCATTCTTACATTTCTGCTCGGCTGGTGGGCGAGACATTTTCCCCACAATCGAATCACTCGGGGTACTTGTCTATAAACACCATCTCTCATTTTCATGCCGTGGTTTGTTTTATTTGATTCCCTCTGGCTTCTCTCTGTTGACCAAAGTGTGATGATAAACAAGGACCTATAGTCAAACTCTAATGTATGAATATGCTCTGATCTCCACAGCGCTTGAACAGCGTAAACAAATTAAGGTGACGTTTCCAAGAATCCTGACAAAAAATGACTGTTACTTTACCATCAAACATTGTAAAGTAACGCTTCAAAAACGCACCAGATTCTTAGTAAACAACATCCGTTTCTGTCAACGGAGGATAGTTCAGGATTTGGAATCAAATCAGGGCGAATAAAAGATTTTTAGTGAACTATTTTTACCCACAACATTTAGGAGTTGCTTCAGTTTAGCTTTTCAATATCAACAGCAATCGCATCATCCGCTGACCAGAACCATTTCATCATAAACTCCCAAGCAAACTGACAGAAACGCTCAACCCGGATCAGGCGCAATAATGAAAATCCCTAATTTTAGCGAAGATGTGTGTGGACACTTTGCTCCATGAATATCTCTCTCCTCTATGTCTGCTGTTCGTGTAAGTACAGCTCTGACATTAAGCCCTCCATAGCTGGAGATCAGCGCTGTCTGTACTTTAAATCCCCTCTCTTGTCAGCCAACTTGCATCTGGGGAGGGGTCTGCTCGCCTCCCTCCCTCCCGTCAGTAATAATTTAAACCTCAAATTGCATCTCCCTGCAGCTGAGTGAGAGAGAGGGACCTTATCAGCGGCCGGTCAGGAGGTGGGGGAAATATGCATGCTGCTTTTCAAGGTGTTTGGTATCATATCTGGACACCAACCTCAGGAGAAAGGTGTGCATGCTAGGAGAAATCTCCCGAGTCCTGTGAAGCTGTTGATCTGGGATTGTAAACTCAGACTTGGTCACTTGTTAACATCGTGTTGTTTCAGATTAGCGGCTAAATTTGGCGACATCATAACTCTGCGTTCATTTTAGGTCCCAGACTTAGAACATCTAAGGGGGACCCAACACATAACCAAAGATGTTTAATGTACAAAACTGTACAAACAAGCGAGTGAAAGGAGTTTATATAGCATATTTAAATTCAAGAAAAAGTTGAGCAGTGCCTAACACATATACAAATTTCGTCGATGAAAAAAGGATTTGCTAAATGATTAAAACAAAACGATAACTACATAAAAAAAGTGATACACACACATTCACACATAGTGTAAAATATGGTTTATTGTTAACCTACTTATTATATATGGGATTATCCATGGATGTAAATGGGCCTTGAAAAAAAAAAGATTTCACTCCATTTAAAATAGAAATAGGTCACTACTTAAATGCTTAAATGCTGACAGATATAAGAAATAATAAAGCAATAAAAACTGTGAAATATTGTAAAGCCTTGAATCTATCCTTGGATTTATTTGTGATGCATATATATTTTTAAAGTTTGTTCAGTCGAGAGTTTTCTTTTTTCTAAACTTTATTGTTTGATGTAATTATAACTGTATGTTCTGTTTATTGTTCAATAAATAAAATACAAATTTAAAATTGAAGTGCGACCTCCTCGAAACCGCATTTCAAAATGCCAATGTTCATTTATCCTATGTAGATTTAGTCAACTAAAATCGTTTTGAAATGTAGTCGACTAAAACTAGACCAAAACTAAAATAATGCAGATGACTAAAATGTGACTAAAGCTAAACTGCATTTTCATCAAACGACTTTCAATTAAATTACATTACTACAAAACAATTTGTCCACTGTGTCCAATGTTACTTTCTCTTCAAAAGCATCTACACCAACTGGGTTAAACTGTTGTCATCCATGTTTAATGTTTACTGCTAAACTTTGCAAACTAGCAATTATTCATCCACACGCACGCTGAATAATCATTTTTACTCTCACAGTTAAAAAGGCATACTTTCAACATTTCATGGCCAATAAACTACAATCCATTTACTCAACAAATTATTATCATGCAGTTCTTAGAAATGTATCACAGCCGAAAATCGGTCTTAAAAAGCAATCTGACATTCTAAATAATAATAATTATACACAAAGATTTAATCACTGAGCTAAAAACATCATGTTTTTCTTTTTGCCGTTAAGACAGCCAGAAACGCACATCAACGAAGCTCTGCTCCTGAAGGGCAAAGCATGCCCCACTGAACAAAGATGAGAGACAAATGAAGGGTCGGGGGTGAAAAGATAGAGAAGTCAAAGGGCCCGCAGAGTCAAAAGAACGCTCCGTGATACGACAACGCTGAATCAGCTTCACATTGCGAGCGGCAAGCAATGAGTGCTCTCTCTTCTGCATGTTCTTGATGTCTGGATGTTGATCCTAGTGGTCCGGCCTCCAACATCTGTCTGAGTGAACTACAGGAGGTTGAGTCTGGTATCCATGGTGACTGACTGAAATAAATTTGTAATTTATGTCCTATGGAGGGAGAATCAGTAACAAGAGTGAACCAGTGTGAAGAAGCAGACACTGAAGCACCTGCACTAGCCAGTACTTTATACGTCAGGGTTGCCAGATCTGCGTAAATCCAGCCCAATCAATACTAGCCCAATGACCCAAAACTCAAAATATGCCTGTAGTGTACATAAAATCATATTTTACAGTCACTATTTTCCATTACATACAATTTTTAAGTTTTTTTCACAACTTATAATGTAGGTGTTTCCAGCATGCTATGAGAATGTTCCACAGAGCATCTTTTATTCTTCAAATAAATTTAAGTTAAAGGGTAAACATGACTAAGATTCAAAACTTTTTCGTGTCATCTCTGCTTTACACTTTTCAAAAGCATTCAAAAAAATGTTGTGGTCCTATACATTTCATATGTTGGCAAAGTCTAATGTCTCACTGTGCTACATACTGTCAAGATGTCGAGGGTGTGTGTGTTAAATATTATCATCTTTAAAGAGCAATCTAGATCCAGAAAGGCCAAATGAGCTGAAGTTAAACTAAATAAATTGAGAAAAGTGTAAGCTCAACCTTGCTGTACGCATTGTTTGGAAATCAGACCGCGAAGACACAAGGGCTGTTTCTCTGAAACAAAAGAGTTAACAAGGCAAATGACCTTTATCTGCCTCCGTGGTGCGTGTGAGCGACTCTCCGAATCATTAATTTCGATGTTACAGGATCCTACAGGCATGAACAGAAACCAGAAACGTGTTGTGCGTGTCTTCACCGTTGTACGCTTTGCAAATGCACGGCCTTGTGGATTTATTTGTTGAATACAATAAAATCTTTGTGCATGTCTTCCCTTTTTAATTACAACCATTAATTACCTTTCTAATTGAGGTTTAAAGCAGTGAATTGGATAAATGATCTTCTCCTTTTTATTAGAAGAAAATGATATTAAAGGTTTAAGTCGTTGAATGATGTCAAGTAATCAGGCTAATGTAATATTTTTCATACTGTACTCTGTCTAGTGAACTTCAATGTGAAAGTCATTCTAAACTGTGACGAATATATTAACGTCAATATATCATACGATGTGTTTAGAGATTCTTTTCTAAGCAAGAGATTGGTAGACTTTTCAGATCTAGTTTGATACCTTTGACATTTCAAGTTAAACGTTTTGAATTCATATATAAATGTAAAAATAAGCATATTTAGTCTAATTCTTTTATTGCTGTTATTTTTCTGTGAATTTATTACTGATGTAGCATAGTCGATACAATGTTTTATATACTATTTGTTATATGTGCAAAACTCATCCGTGAACTTTTGATGCAGGTGTGGGAATGTCTTGTGCTTGCGGGAGGGAAAACATGTACACGCCTGCAACCACAAATTTACTGATTCACATGTGTGGCCTTTCTACAACTACAAATCCCCCTCTCAAAAAACAGCATCCCTCATTTCTTGATTTTTGTTAAAGTAACGCTGTTCTGATCACTCTAAGGACCGGCACATGTTGTTCCCGCACATGCCGGATAACAAAGACATTCAGAACAGGAAAAACATCTCTGAATGAGCAAACAAGCTCGAGAGGCTGATGTATCGAGTCCGGAGCATGTGTTCTCCTGCAGAGCCTCTTGTGATGTAAGCTCCATGTGCAGGCCGTAACAAGAAATTTCACAGGCTGTAGAATGGAGTGCCAATGGCCAGCCTGAGGCGATGAAACGAGAGCCATCGAATCGCACCTGCCCTCCAAACAGAAGCATCTATGATGGAAGACATCACGGCTTGATGTTCCGATTTCACATCTGCCTCTCTGGCTTCGTTTCTTCTCTTCTCTTGTTTTCCTAACGTATAATTCCTAAGCATAATTCAATTAAAGCTCCGTTTGTCAACTCGAGCGCTTCTTCAGAAAACACATCAAGGCTGTTTTGGGGAGGATTAAACGGCTTTGTTTTGAGACGAGAGAAATGTCACACGGGCTCCGTTCCAATATCTATAGCGAGCTGCCTACGTGGCGGCTTACTTGTGTGGCCTTCTTAGACACCTTGCTTATCTTTCTTAAAGTGAAACGTGTGGGTAGTTGATCTATTTATGAAGAGATTTAACTGCACAGACAGATCACCCTGTAACCATGAATACAACGAACACGTAAAAGTATAAATGTTTCTCCTTTGATCAATTATACCTGCCAGTTTTATATTACATTCATCAAGTGCCGGTAATTTGCTGCTTCTCTGTTGTGATTCACACATATTGCCGTCTCTTGTGTTTCAAAAGTGGCTGACGTATTACATTTCACACTTTTTTATATTTTATATGATTGTTTAAAAGCATCTTTTCATACAAAACCTGACGGTTCGCTGTCAAAGGAGTGCTTATCATTTCATTAGACATCGAAGGCCTGGTCGGCTGTGTTTTTCTTTGGGTGCCCACTCTTTCTCTCTCTCATCCTGACTGTCGCTCATACACCTTCAAATACTCTTCATCACGCCACTGTTTATGCACAGCGGTGGATCTGGACCACAGCTGTGTGAAATTTGGCTGCACCTTCATGGATGACTAGTTCACACTTTTTTTCTTCCTTGGCTTAAAATATTAGAATAAACATAGAAATAAAAGATTAGCTCAAGCAGTAGCTTAAATACAGCACTTAAGTATGCGTTGGATAATTTCATACTTCATTGTTGTAAGAGATTTCACAGGTTGTCTAGTTTGACATCATTCCTTAATTCCCGCAGAAAAGATCCGTTTAGATCCTCATGGACCTGAACATTACAACACCGTATAGTGAATATAAATGCATAATGTACAGTATATTAGCGCGCCGTCATTGATGCCCAAACCATCACTTTGAATATGTGGATGGAGAAAGATTTAGTGAATAACAACTTACAATTCTGTTTGTTCTTCAAACAAATGTAGATATTTTATTAATCAAGTGCCGATGTGACACAAAAATACACTCGAAAGAAAAAAGAAAAAAGAAAGGAAATCAAATTGGAACCTTTATGAATTCATAAACAATACATTTCTAGATTTATTTATTTGGCAGACGCTTAAAAGTGACTTTTACTATATATTTCTATCTGAGATGAAGAAAAAACGAAGTGAATGTTTCGTCTGTTTTCTCTTCCATCTTTTATCTCTCCTTTTGTTTATTGGATGTTTTTGCCACAACTCCCTGTCAACCGCATATCAAACATGTACTGTACTTCATTACAGAAGCTCTCTACACTAACAGTATTAAAAACGTCATTTCAAGACTGTGATGTTCATGTCACGATTGACATACATAAACAGGCATCGGAAAACTCAAGACTTAATTATTACAGAATTCAGAAACATAAGACACACTTGATGTACGACAAGGAATTTGAAACACACTGATATTATAACTGTTCACAATAGTCTTACTGCTTAAAAGAAAAACGGTATTAACTAATGACCTCAATGATGTTTTAAGCGTTATATAATGTAAATATATTATCATACATTAGCTCAATTGGTAGAGCGTTGCATTGTGGTTGTGGGTTCCATCCCTGGAAGCACACAAACTGATAAAAATGCACTACATTGAATCACTTTGGATAAAAGCATCTACTAAATGCTTAAACGTAAATGCGAATATAATCAAATTAACTAGTATGATCGTTAAAAGATTACATTAAGCATTATTTGCATGTGAATATTATTTGCATATCGAGATGCTCACCTAAAAACCCTCATAGATCAAAAACAGGCACTACTAAGTGGGCACTAATCATTTGGCAGATTACCAAGTGTTACTATGGTGACATCATTAATTTATTGTTTAATAATATCTTGTTTTATCTTAACTGGACCGTCCCAGAGGGTTACCAGGCAACTTGGGTTTGACCCAACTATGCCTCAACTGTCCATCCTGTTACACAGTAGAAAAATGTTGGACGATAATGAAGGCAAAGGGCTGAATTATGATGTACGTTTTACAAATTCGTATGAAATTGCCATCTCGTAAAAAGTTACATCTTCCCATGAGATCAGTCTGGCTCTGAATGTCATCTTTGACATTCTTGAAGATGTGATGAATCACCAATATTTCTCTGGAAGAAGTTCATTATCACTATAAGGTCTAAACCAGCACATTGTTCTTTCTGTCATGGAGAAAACGACAGCTTTTCTCGTTTGTTGTTTGGTTTCTCATCACCACTAAATAACATTATTCTAGGAACGCATTGCAGTCTTTAAAAAATGATAGTGACTTCTTTAAGAGCCTGTGATGTTTCACGCGTCTGATGTGGCTCATGTCTGACAATCCGCTTTGATGCGCGGATATGAAACGGAGGCCAAACGGAGGAGACGAAATGAAAACAGCAATAGGCTCTAGTTAACAAGACAAATGGAGCAACACGGTTTGGCTCATAACCGAGTTTGACCTATTGGTCCAGCCGATAGCTCAATCGCTCGTGTGGCAAACAGGCATTCGAGATATTTATCAAGGCACTTGTCAAGTGAAAGATCTGCTTGTGGGTTCGTCCTCCACGCTCGGAGGAAAGTCAGACAGCTTTGATCGGCCGGCTGTCTGAACTCGCCTCTTCTGGTGGTGGTAAAAAGCTGGGCTGATTTCTCTTTCTCAACCCCAGACCTTGATCTTGATGTGTCGCCGAGAGAAATCACTTCATTCATCATTGTTCTCTTTCCATCTTAGACGACGACGGCCCAGCTCACCACGTTCAGCATCACCTGATGACAGGCTGTCCTAGTCTGCTTATGGTTTATTGAACTTTTTGGAAATTAGAGCTGGCCATTCCACTCAAACAGGCTTTTATAAATACAACATATAAACAGGAGGACAAGCATGATTCATATGATTTTGATCTTGATTTGGACACGTTTTTCTCCTCCTGGACTGATGCATGTGCATATAAAAGAGGATGTTTTTGTACACACTGAGAAAGCCTAGTTCATCACTGTCTGTCCTGTTTAATGGCAATTTCCTTCAAC
Organism: Barbatula barbatula; assembly: GCF_947034865.1. NCBI lineage: Eukaryota > Metazoa > Chordata > Actinopteri > Cypriniformes > Nemacheilidae > Barbatula > Barbatula barbatula. Next base: position 3,860,435 of record NC_136770.1, on the reverse strand, counting down.
ATAATCATATATCCACATAATGTATCACAAAAGAGTCTTTTAGTCCTTGCTTGCCTTATGGATTTGTTGCTGAATAAAAGTGTGCGGAAGAATTTAAAACGTGTAAAATAACTTCTCGGTCAACCTCTGAGTAGGGTTACTAAAACTACTGAAATCAAATAATATTATCAGAAAAACTAGATGCAAATTAGAAATGTTACTTTAAAAGCAATTCTTAACTGGAAATAAGCAACTAAACTAGAAATAAAAATTAAGTATTAAATAAAATTGAAAAAGTACATAACAATATTGCTCAAAAGTAAAACAACATTTACAGAAAAACAGATTAACACAAAAATATCCAAATAATAAAAACAATAAAACTTGAAAATTTACTATTTTAAAAATATAATAACTGTATTTTACATAATAACCCTGACAGCAGATTTATCTTCTTAGAGTTTTTATTATTTGTTTATGTTTTTGTTATATGGGCTCTATGAGCACATTTCCACCATGGCGTCAAATCGTTCCTGCTTAGTGTTATTTGTATGCACCACGGGTCTGAGCGTACATATAAAGCGTACCTCTATATGTACAGTATGTACTGAATTGACAATATAGCAGACCACTTCATCTTTCCAGTCCACACATAAATGGTTTCGTTTTCCACCGCAGGGCTGATAACAGAAATCTTTCAAATGTAAACACAAATGCATCACGAACTGCCTTGGTAACACAAGAGACTGAGCAGACTGTGGTTGGTAACTTCAAGTGTTTTCAGCTTCACCGTCCTTCTTCCAAATTGGACTGTTCTTGATTCGAACTAGGTGCAAGTGGACCAGCCGTCGTGCCCGCTGTCAAAACTTTGTCTCATCAAGCTCTTTAATTTTATCTAGAAAATAAGCGTCAGTAAGTTGTAAGGTGTATAGTTCAGAAGGAAATACATTACACAGCGCAAGGCAATTATGGACGAATCACTCATCTGTCTTTATCTAGCACTTGTTTCTCTTTTGTGAGCGGCAGGAGAAGATTGGATCTATAGATGAGAACACAGTATAGCCCTAGGTGTTACTTTCACCTGCTCCTCTATGCGCCGTGTGGCGTCTCTTACACAGTCAGATAAAAGTGTGTTTTGGAAATTGCTTTGCTGACAGTTGCCTGCTCGACTCCCATAGTAAATTGCTGCTCCCCCAATAGGACGCATGCCCCTGCTTGTTAGTGAACGTGCCGACAGTTCATGCAAAAACAACTGAAGCAAACGACTCCACTAGTTCTGGCTGGACACGGATCTGTTTTTTCACTGGTGTGGAAAAGTTTGCGGTGTTTGACTCGCATCCCCGTTGGCTGCTATGACATCTATTTGATGGTAGAAAGTAAATGCAAGTAGACTTTTTGGTCTGCGTTGCCAGGCAACATCAGCAGAGACGGGCATGACCTCTCCTGACCTTTTGTCTCACTTTATTGCCTCTTTTTGAGAACGCTGCCAAATAGTGTTCCTGTGTGACATCACGTAAACGCTGTCCAACCTTTTGATTGTGTCTTTAAATGTACCGAAGTTCAAAACAGTTTTGTTGAACAATGGTTGTTTTTTCAAAGCTCATGAGACATTTCAACTACATTTACATGCATTTCTTGCGATTTTTCCACATTATCATCAACATATTGCAACTATGTCTGCAACCAAGATTTCGATAAAAACTCAACACACATTCCATTAAATGTAACCAAATCCAGATCATTTTAGCTGTACGATCTACATACTGAGCAATGCAATTCTCTGGGATGCGCTCTGCATTTCTTCCAAAATGCGCCAATGAGAAACCATTGAGATATTAACGAGATCTCCTTTGTGATGTTGCAGGAAACTGACACTGTGTTTTACATAGTAAATGTTCTTTTTATCACCGTGGGGATTTGTAAGTCAGAAGCCACACTGTCTGCCCTCTTCCAGATGAATAAAGGTGGTGCTCAGAGATCTCTTCATTATTCTTTCCCCTGATGCAACATGAATAAATGTTACATCCATTACAGCAGGCTGCCTTTGTGTTTATTGTAATTGCAGGCGAATTGCAGTGGAGTGGAGCTTTATGGTGATATAAATTAACTTGCTCTATACTCACTAGCTTTTGTAGCCCTCTCACAATACTTCTCTGTCCTTAGCTGAGAAGGTGATATTTATTTTAGCTATTTGGCTGCTTCTCTTCTCTTCTTGGTGCTTTATGGTTGCGGCGTACAAGTAAACCTAATAATCATTCTGAGTGTAATAGCCAGAATTCCTCATCAGAGGAGAGTCATGGAGACGGCTTTACATACATCACCCCAACTTCACGTGTGCGTGCGCGTGCATGCGTGCGTGCGTGCGGATTTGTTTTTTATATGTTAGTGGGGACCTAAACCTGAATGCACACCAACTCATGGGGACTCATGTAACTGTGTGGACCAAAATGTAGGAAAAGCTTATAAATTGTATATAATTATAATTTTTGAAAATCTAATATGCAAATTGTTTCTTTAAACAGCAGCATCTGTCGTAAAACATCATTAATCTTTAAAGTACAATGTCCTTGAGTGAAACGCTGATGGTAGCTTTAAGTTTCCTTGTTCTTTGATGTGTGTGAGGCCAAGGCTTTTTCTTTTGTATTCACGTATCACAGAGACGGCACACTCCACTATCTATTCACATCACATGTTCTCATGTCAGAGATGAGGAATAATTACATATATCCAGATGGAAAAAAATTGCATCAGGCTGTTTAAAATCTTTCAAAAAATGTCAAAAAGACATGTTGCAAGGGTTTGTGGGAAATTGTGGGAGGACATGTTTTTGATAAAGCATTTTTTAATGGGATGAGAGACTTGTAGAGGTTTTCAGTTTGATTAGTTGCCAAACCATCGGCCAACCCAGGTGAAGAAAGTGCACTAGAAATATGCACTCATTTTGCACTTAATATACAAAGAAATTGTCACACATAGAAGTGCTAAAAATCATCACATATGTGCTTTATTTAGTATATGATGTACAGAGTTGTGTGAAATAGAGTATTTAAAGTATTGAAGTTTACTAAAGAATATTTTAGTGCAGTATTTCTTTACCTGGGAATGTTCTGTGAAAAACAATCGTTGAATAAGTGACATGCACACTTGAAACTAAAAACACAACTATTTAATGCATAATATAATTAAGATATATTAGAGCTACACATTTCTAAAAAATGTCAAGAAATCTATAATTATGGGGTGTTGGTGTATATATTTGAGAGTGAAGGATATTAGTACAGATTATGTTTTTACAGAAAAATGTACAGAATTTTGTCTAACAAACAGACACATAAGACATGAGGTCATTTTTTTATTATTGTCTGTAAAACTGTATTCTTTACACAGAAAAATGTAATTCTTCACATGCGTGTACCTTCCAGAAGGAAAATGGCTTAAAACTGTGGCACTAATGTATTCTCGAAGGATTTTGTCTTAATTCAATACTCTTTCACCGTTTTGCCAAAGGGAATCAATGTCCCGATACTGTATTGTTTTGCTGAGTTGCTGTGCTGTGAGAAACCCGGCCTCGGGTGGGGTCATGTGAACACCTTTCAAATCGATGAGCGCCTGGTTTACCTATAAAGAGTCTATAAAAGAGTTCTTAGAAAGTTCCCCCCAGCATTAACCTCTCTTACGAGCAATCAATGACTGAAGTGATTCTCACCGGTCTGTTATTTGCATTTAGGTGAGCGAGACAGCTGCGAACTAGAACATTCCGCTGGACGTATCGACGGACGGTGAGAGCGGGACGGGTCAGACATTTATGGGACAAAAGACGGAAATATTCAACCAGCTTTGTGAATCGATACGGGTGCTTGAAAAGCCTCGTCTGGCAGGTATGTTAACAAACGACGGGCTTATCGCTCGGTTAATTGCCGCGATGTAAAGTGTTATTCAGTGGATTATGGGATGAAGAGAATGGCTCTCTACACAAGAGCACGGGTCCAAGGGTTAACGTGGTGATTGGGTTTCAAAAGGCCATTGCTTATAGAGCGGCCTGTGTCTAATTGGAAGCACTAAAATAGCACTTTGACATTATTGACATGCAGAATGAATCTTTCGATCCTCGAAGGGATAGGCTACTCCAATTTTAGGGTATTAAACTTCCGCTGGCCCTTCATAACCAGAACAATGAGATATGAATCCGGGGGGAAATATATCCCTTAGTCAGTAGATTTAAGGGCTGCTTACGCTTCGTTCCCCTCCCACCAGACTATTTAATCTCTCTGTTTTACTCCCTCTTTACCCCCCTAAGGATGGATTCTTAAATTTAGTGACATCTCGCCGTTTTATCAAAGCGCTTATTCAACTTTTATGTACTGCTGTTAGGATGGGTGCTCAGAGGATCTGGAAAATCTCTCAGCGCGGGGCTTATCAAAGCCAGGCAGCGGCGCAGTCTGTGGTCTAAATCAGCAATGAGGTCACAGGGAATCTTTTTCCAGCCAATCAGCTGAAAGCTCGGGAGGAAAGATCAAAAACTTGTACATCAACATGGAACGATTGCTATGCGGTGAATGCCGTAACGTTTTGTTGTCTAAGCTGTTTCTGTTAACAGAATAAGAGTGCTGACTTTTCGGGGTGTTTTTGTGGCTAACAAAACGCTGACTGTACGTTGTACAGATTTTGTTTCTGCTCCATTAACTCCAATTTGATTCAGAATCTGGATCAGGATGGTGTTTCATCTTTTAAAAGCTAGCTAGTGGTATAGTATTTTTGTACATTTTGGAGATCTCATTGGTTTAGTATCTACAAGCTTCTCCCTACATTTCAAACAACACGGTTGGTTCACTTTTAAAAGTTTAAAAACTTTCCAACCTTTTTGACGATTCGTTTTCTTTATCGTATCCAGTCATTATCTTTTGATGGACATCTGTCCAATATGTTGCTTGGTTTCTCAAAACAAACCTTTTTAAGCTTATTTCACCGTTACTTCTGTAAATCCCAAACCACACACAGCCTTGACTCGATGCTGATATACTTTCCCATTTCAAGGGCTTACCGCAGAGCATTTGCTCATTGATCTTTCCTCAGCAACAGAATGTGGTATTAATTGCCAAGATGCCCCAGCAAGACACACCTAATTCATATTGGATGTGTGATGAGGCGGCCATTTCATCCCGAGCGTGATCATTTTTACATGAGCTCACCTCTCACTTCCTGCTTAGCTTTAAATCTGAACCTTGACTAAATAGTTGATGGCCAGATTTCCAGTCCTTGCATTGGCAAAGTCTGCACATGGGTTCTGTCTCGGAACCAATTCCGGCCCCCACGTTTGGATCTCAGCTGTCTGCATCTTTCATTTCAAGCTGGTTTCTCTCCATGTGGGTATAGGCGCTGGGTTTTCCTTTGCGCTGGTTCATTTGCTGTGTCTGAATCGACCACTCATTCCCTTTACAGTGAACACCACACAGTGCAGCAGATGCTTCTAAAATCCCTGATATAAAGTGACCTTAATAAATCGGCGCAGAGTTCTTCTGCATGACACAAAAATATATTTTGAAGAATGTTGGTAACCATTCAATACATCCATGCAGCCCTATTTGGAATACTGTATTTCAATGTATTTATTCCACATCAATCTTTTGAAATATATATAACATTTAATAAATATTAAAGCAGGGTGCAGTATGGGTAACATAAACTATACATCGATTACAGAGAAATGCAGACTGATTTTGTAAACAAATATTTGGAGGAGACGGGCACTTTGAATCACTGTTCCACTGATACAGAGCTCTTCGGTGTACAGTAGTGGTCTGTAGTGTAACCGTCAGCACACCAATTAAAGGTACAGAGCGCACAAATTAATTTATTAAATCAGTCCAAACACAGTACTTAAGTCCCAGACAATACTGCGCTAAATGGCATGGATTTTTCATGGTCACCGTCTGATTCAACCATATTGATTGCAGAGTCAGCAAGACCTTTGCTCTCTCTCTCCATGAGAATGCGACCAACAGCTACACAAATGCATCTTTGCATTCATATTGCGATAAATACGACACATGTCTTACAAAACAAAGAGACATCCTACACTGACGGAGATGTTTAAACTACGGTGACGGCTAAATAATCAAGTTTGAAACACCAGGTACTAGTTTAAAGGGGTAGTTCACCCAAAAAGAAAAACTATGTCATATTTATTCACTCATGTTGTTCATAATCTGTATATGACTCGATCTTCTGTGGAAACAAAATAAGATATAAGAAATGCCTTAGTGGTTTTGTGTCCATACAATGGATGTCAAGAGGTCCCAAATCCCTTGGTTGCCAACATTCTTCAAAATATCTTCTTTTGTGTTCTGCAGAAGAAAGTCATACAGGTGAGGAAGGACATGAGGGTTAATAAATGAAGGAAAAGTCTCATTCCTGTGTGAACTGGCCCTTTAAGATGGATTAGCTAAATTGTCCAGCAGGGACTGGATATCCTTGATGCTCATTTAGAAACCATAAACAACCTGTAATGGTTTTATTGTTGGTTTCTTTTCATATTGATCCTCAATATGTGAGGGTCAAGAGTCACTCAATAAATAGCGAAATCTTAAAAAAGTAGAGAAGTGGTGCTAACACAGCCGTATTAAAGATCCCTAACAGTAGGGATTCTGGAGCCAACCACTAAATAGATGAACGTGATGGCCGACACCCAAGGGTTTTCATATCACCTCCAAAGCACCAGAGGGCCTTCACATCCGTAATATTCTCACTTAAAGGTTCATTCCTCAGCCACTTCCCATGTCACACCCGCAGCACAAATGGAATCCAGTCTCAGGGTAATACAGATATGTGGAGCAAACACACAAAGGCACAAAGTCGGCCTGTGACAGCCGAGAAGGTGTTGAGCATGTGTGAGGTGTAGGCCGGTGACCCACGTACGGCAGGCCAGTCTCTCGCTCTGTCTGATGGTGGGTGGCACTCACCATCTAATTTTACCCTCAGTAGCAGTCGTAGATAGTCTATGTCTGAACATTGCTTCTCTCTGACGCAAATGAATGGACAGCTGCAAGTTTTCTGATGATGACAGGTTGAAATCCAGCATTCTGGAATGATGTGGAATGGTGTTATGGCTATCCCAATGGTTTGTCCCTTTTTGAGCCAATGGTTGAAAATCTCCCAACATTTTTGTGAATGTTTGCACAATTATTTTTTGTTTACAAAACAATACCATACTCCAATGCATGCACAATTGGATTGAAAAGTTTGTACGGTTACGAAATATTTACAATGGTAATATATAAAAATGACGATAAATACATTCAGTCTTATCTCTATCTGCGGTATAAAAGGGGATCTTATCCTGCATTTGCATCCCATTGATCACCACTGAGGGACAATCTTGTCTTGATTTACAAACATTTGAAGAAACAATCGCCTGAAATGTATGCGGAACGCTTCATGCTAATCAGCCTCCTTTGTTTGTTCTTCAAAATATCAAGACGGACAAACATTTGAGGTTCTTACCGACGTGGGGATTTTTCACATTGATTGCTTGCTCTAACCCTTAGAGACCCAACAATAGATATTGATGATGTCTTTTTCCCTCTTAAATGGTGTTCAGGAAGGTATTGGTGATAGAAATCATGTTTATTCATGTCGAAAATTCAGCATATTTATCTTAGGGCTCTTTAAAAATCCATTAGGCTACACTGAAAAACATTGGAAATGTGTATCTATGAATTACTGAATGTCCTATGTTGTGGGAAAAACAAAAAAAAGGTTAACCTCCAAGACCAAGTAGTGGATTTTTCCGGAATATTTAGAAAATGGTCTCATATTAACACAGGTTTGACTTCCATTGTATGGACACAAAATCATAGAGACATTTCTCAAATTTTCTTCTACTGTGTCCCACAGAAGAAATATTTGTATAAAGGTTTTGATTTTTGGGTGCATTGTTCCTTTAAGGCTGAATTATAAACTGAGAAAAATAGAAAATGATGACAGGTCGAAAAAACTAAGGTCGTTAGACGTATAACAATTGATCATGTGTTATTACTGGTAGTATTGTTAGTAATAATAATATAATGATGATGATGATTATTAAATTAATTATAATATAAATTGTTGCTAAAGTTAATGATGGCGATGATAATAACAACAATAATAATATTATTAAACATCATCATCATTTTTATTATTCATTATAATAATAGTATAAATAATAATAATGTATTTTCTAAATCAAGCTATGGGATTGGCTATTGGCTTTGTAACTCTGGTGTGTGGTGGGCGTTCTGGCACAATATGGCTGCTGTCAGATTTTTTAGGTGGATGCTGCACATTGGTGGTGGTTGAGGAGATGTAAAGCACTTTGCGTACCAAGAAAAGCGTTATAAATGTAACAAATTATTATTATTATTATTATTATTATTAATAAACCTGTTGCTACAATCCATTTAAGGGTTATAGCTGTTGCTGTATCATTTTTTACCCATATTTAGCAAAAGAAAGATGTTAAATTGCATTAAACACGTTGCAATTTTGCTCTAGTGGGTCTCTGAGGGCTAAAGATGTAGGAAACCGTTTCAGCAGTGCATCTTAGCCATCTGCTCGAGCACCATTAAAACCGCCTCTCTGCCGGTGTTCACCGTTTGTCTCCCCCAGCTAATAACCGCTGCCTTTAAGGTGAAATAATAAGATTCCTCTTTGCTTCATTTAGACACCGCAACCCATCCAACAGACAGAGAGAAGATATCAAAGTCCGTGGCAGGCGGGCAGCGGAGAGAAGACGAGTCCCTGCGTGTATAAGCCCGTTGTCGGCCCTTAGAGGGTAAATATGTATTTTGTTCAGGAAGTGTTGTGTGTTGAGAACAGTGCAGAGAACAGCGTCCAGGGCAATAAGCCGGACTTGAACGCAGTCAGGCATCAAGCGTGAAAGGAATAATTGCCTTTTTATAGATTCCGCTGCTGTAGCTTGTTCTGCTTCTCAAACAAGCAAATATGTGCCCTGCATGCTTGTACCTCTCGGTTCCTGCTCTAAAAGTCGAGGGGCTTGCGGCGTGTCCGAAATATTTACTTTATCGTGTGTTTCGAGTGTCCGTGCGTGCTCGTGAATGTTTTAAACAGGTGTTAATGAGATAGTGGGAACAAACTGTCAGCGATTTTCAGTCTTGTTGAAGTTAGAAGAGATATTCTATTGGCTCTTAAAGAAATAATTCACCCAAAAATGGATCTGTGGTCATTTTTCTGTTTTGAAGACTTTTAAGGCACTACCTATCAAGCGTGATGACTCTCAAGCTCAAAAAGTATTTAAAAGCGTGAAAAGAATGTGAGGAACAATTTTATTCTTTAATTTTTGAACTTTTGCAACGTTTGCAAACCTGCGGCTTTATCATTTTTAAGTAATCGTTTTGATGATCGCCAAAACTTTTCTCCTATAGGTTGTCTCAAATATATAACTCATGGATATTTAGCAAATTCTATCTACCGTAGCTTAGAAATTCAGGTATTGAGCTCATGAGTGCCCCACTGTGGCCACTATCTACCTTTTACTGAACTTGCGTTGATGTCCAGCTGAGACTTTTGACCGCGTCTTACATGACAGTCCGTACTAGCTTTATGTCCCTGAGGCATGGAAACAACAAAAGCTGAAGGTGACATTTGGGACATAACATTTGTCGTAGCCGAGTCTTGGTGGGTGGCATTAACTAATGAAAGCCTCCCGATATTTCCTGATCCTATTACCCTCTCCTCTGCACATCATTTTCTCTTCTCAGAAAGCCACCGCATCACAGCCGCTATTATTCCGTAAATCAATCTTCACATCTTCGTGTCGAGGACGGAGACACCTTCAGTAAATATGGACCTTCTTCTGTCCAATTTTTTTATCCGTATAAATTGGCTGATTCGGCCCACTAGTCTTTGACAGCCTCTTTGCTCTTGGAGACCAAAACGGAGCAAATGAGGATTTGTTGATTAAAGTGTCTCTTTGTATCTCTCTTTTTACATTTGACCATCGTTTTTGGATCAGTGGTCCAAGAACTGCTATAGAGAGCTTATTGATTTTGTTGATTTTTGTTTTGCAAGAACCGTCCGAACCTGTTGTTTTTGGACGCCTGCACGCTAGAGAAAACTCTGACAGAGCAGTTTATTGATATGAATCTCTAAGACGCGAGGCAGTACAGTGAATCGCAAATCGCATGTCAAAGTGCAACGTCTTCTTCTTAAATTTATCTAAAAACGAATTTTTTTTGTACATCTAAATGAATCTGTGAAAATGTTGCACTTTTTTCACCTGGGTTTGCAATCACATTGGATCACACTGTATCACGTTAGTATGTGTTTAATTCCACTCAACTTTATTGCATCACCAGCATTTTTTGTCGCCTTAAATCACACAACTGGTTGCTCCATCACTATCAGTGTAAAAGTGAATGCAGCCAGATACAGACTCAACTGGTTATATGACCATCAACTGCACAAATGTCATCAACCCCTCTAGCAAAACAAGACACGTCCATATGTCACTTCTAAAGGGAATCAAGCAGTCACGCCACCCAACATGATTTGAATTATATTCCAAATCCCATTGAGTCAAACCTGCTGCATTCTCGCGTGGGCGCGCTTGAAACACTTGGACTGCCAGGGGATCAGCAGCATATGTGAGCTGATATCTGTTTCTAGACTAATTCTCACCGTTTCAATCTGAGCTCTGACACCCCTGGGTTGCTTATTGACATATTGAACCCATGTGTGGAAGTGTGAAAAAAAAGATCCCCGGATTTGACGGTTGTCGGGTCCTCTGAGGATACACGCACGGGTCAAACTCCTCTACGCCCACGTGAAGACAACCCGCTGAAGTGCTGGAGATCTCGCTCCCGCTATCTGTTTCTTCAGGGTTTATGATGTATAATCACCTCAAAGATATCGTCGCAAATCTGCACAAGTAGCCACAGTCGATACGCTGCCCGAGGATCAGCTATCGATTGTTGTTTGCATTCTCGGAGGGTGGCAATGAGTCTTGGTTTCGCTCTAAGATGGCCGAAACAAGGCCGGGCAGCCACATGCTGAATTTTACATATTGACTGCACTGTAGTTTTTCTCTGAGTTTAAGAAAGTGTGCGTGACAGATGCTCCTGGTCCTGCCGTCGCTGATCGATTGGTCTACATGGCGGATGGGCCACCTCGCGTATTTATCATTGGTGAAGAACGCTGTGCTGACTGTGACATAATCTGTGTGACAGGGCAACTGTGGTTGATTCAGATTTAAGGTGTTTTTAGTGTGCAACAACATGCTAACAGCTAAAAATAAAACGGTTACATATGCAGTCATGTTGAGTGTCTTCACACTTCTGGACGAGTCAAATTTTGCATCTTGCGCGGAAGATATGTGATTGACACGTTTGCGTATATTCGCGTCTTTGCATTGACTTTGTATGTAATATACAATTCACGTTGGGTGTGAACGCAGAATTAGGTTTGACTATATTTAACCCAACTAGCATTTTTACCGTTAAAAAAGATCGTAGTATCCTACTGTTGTCACATGACCTACACACAACCTCTATATACTTCAGATACACTGACAAAAGTATGCAAGTATGCGAGTACAAAATTATTCCCAGAGCACTTTTTCAGTCGTGTCAACTATAGTATGTTTGGGGTACTTGCACACTATTATTGCTTTCCGGATCAATTCCAATCTTAAATTTAAAACCTCCCCCAAATAACAGTAAAGATCATAAAAATGAAGTTTACACAACATGTAATTAAATGTTCTGCTATGTGCATTTTTGCCAAATGCGTGGAGTGGGCGGTTTGAGATTTAATTCAAAAACTGTGAAGAGGTTTAAAGCTGCGATTTAGATTAACACGGCACACGGGCTAATGAGGAACAACGTTCCTATCTTTCCATATGATTAACGGGACGTGTGCATGTGGGTTCTCGGCTTCACTCTGCATGGTGGAAGATCACAGAAAATCCCCCATGACTGCGCCGATATGGGCGTGCATGCGTTAAGAATGCAAAGCGATACGGGCAGATTTGTCTCTTTCACATGCTGTAATGGATTTTACACTTTTGTCAGCGTGCTTTGGCAGCCCCTCTTAAGAGCAGTAATGAAACAAATCTAAACGACTCCGCGAGCGCGCTCCGCTTAAATTATTGTCACAACAGAGACTCGCTTCGTTCATATATTTGAAACGGAACGAAAAAAGACAGCATAAAAATGAAAGAAAGATTTCAGCACGTTTGGAAAGGAAACTCCACAGACATTAATAATCAATTCTTAAAAGAGATGAAGATAAAATATGCGTTGGGCTTGAAAAGCGGCTGAGGAGAAATCTTTACAAAGTTATTAAACCTCGTGTTTGATATTGCGGAATTAAATATTGAGATAGGCAACCGAGCTCCGACTCCAGAGATAAGCTCAGATCTCCCGCTTAAACTCTCTGGGAATTTGGATTCATAGATTCATGGATTCTGTTCTCCAGCATCTAAACAAAGTTACACAACACAAGGTGAAACAGAATGTGGATGTGACTGTATAAAAAGCCACTGCGGCACACATTTATTAAAACATTTCTGGTATTTCTGTTAACACTTCAGTAGCGTTGACTCATGCAGTTATTTCTTGTTTGTTATTTTCTGTTTTCCCTTGGTTACTAAACTGATAAATATGCAAATTCTTTAAATTAGATGCAGAGAATATTTTCAACGATATTTACCATCAGCTATAAAATGTCACAATCAAAACATCAGTTCCAAAGTGCATTCGGTAAAAATCATGTCGGACACAAAATAATTTAGAGTCATCATGTAGCGATAGATTCCTCAAAACTCATTATCGTCGTAGTCTTATATCATTTCGTTTGTGAAACACAAAATGAGAAACGTTGAATCTTTATGCAGATGTTTCCGTATCCATCGCTTTTTCCACACGACCTCAGTGATGTAACTGGGTTCCTTGTGTTCAGTTTCTAAACTCGCTTTTCTCTCTACAGTTTTCCCTTTGACATCCCTTCAGTTGTGCTCTCTGAACACCTGAGGCCATGACACATCGCACTGCCTCAAAATCACTTCTGCTTCTGTTTCGCCCCCCCAAAAAATATCACTTCTTACTTGATGCCCCAGAGCGACACGCAGTGTTTTGCTGTCCGCAGCATATTCGTGTCGCCAAGGACCTTTCCTTTGCCATCATAACCGAGGCATCTCTTTCTGAATATAACTGTTAATGTGTTAATGAGAATTGAATAATATATACTGTAATTGAAAGTGATGGCTCATATTTAAATTGTAAGATAAATAACTATAGATAGAAATTTCCGGAATGTCATGAATGTAAGATCAACTGTTAAAAAAGTAACTGGAAAAACAGAAATGTGCTGTGTAATTGTTTCCCTGTAAAACTATAGGATATAAGGATATATATTGAATAGTTTTCCCCATCTTTCTTGTAAATGTGTTGTCTTTTCGGCCTTTAAAACAGTTAATGCAGTGTCCTGTTTCAGAATTTAGAGACTAACAAAATTCTTTCATCTGAGTATTTCGATTTTTGTTACATAATACAAAGACATTTACATATGTTTGAATCCATATTCATGATCAGAAGTTACGGATAACATTTCCACTCGTACCATCCGCTTTGATAAACAATAAAAGCGTTAAATTCTCAGGAGAGATTTACATGAGTGTTTAGCAGCGAAAGGTCCTGAGAAGAGCGCTTAAACCTTAAAACCTATGAGCCATTAAAAACAAAGCATAGCAATGAAGGAGTGAATCAATGCCCTGAGCTGAATCTGTTTGTGCTGAATATTGGGGGGGGGGGGGTTGATGTGGGCTTCCAGGGTCCCTGATGATGTGAGCCGGTCCTCATTAGGTGGAGAAAGCAGCACCTTTACACTTAAAGCACGTCAGACTTTATCTGACCAAACAAACACTATGCAAATGTCCGTGAATGCACAGTATAGGAGAACGATTAATATGCGACACTTCATAGAGCGGCAGCCGAGTTCTGAATGCTAATTTTCACGTGCAGCTCGGTACATTTCAACAGTCCGTGTTGTTTTGTATCAGCTGAAGTGTGGATGGCGGTTGCTTAACAGAGCCGAGAGCAGTTAGCAAGAGTATTTCATTATCTATAACATCTGCTGACACATTTACCTTGTGTGCTGTTTATGAGAAGTTTTCTCCTTAAATGAGGTGTTACATCTAAGCATGGCTTCACACTTGTTATTTAGCATTCATTTATGTTTATTAATTCGGCTTCTTTTCAAGTTGTGAAACTTTTATTTGATCATTTTTATTGATCAAAGTTTAATGTAATAGTATGACCCTATCTAAAATCTACCAATGCATTTTATAATCACCATCTAACAATGAAAAATTAGAGTTGTCAAATCTACTCAACATTTAATGTTAGCGCTTCATCTACAAAAAGCTTTAGAACATTTCAATTCTGTATTTAAAGGAACAGTTCACCCGAAAAAATAAAATTCTGTCATCATTTACTCACCCTTGTGTTGATCCAAATCTGTATAAAGTTCTTTGCTCTGATGAACATGAACCCCATTCACACAGACTGCTGAGCCCAGAAAATGGCCAAATTTTCAGAAGAAACAAAGCCGTAAAAGCCGTGTAGTGATGACACACATCTATAATAAATCGTAAATAATTTGGCCGTGAAAACAAATATAATTAAGAGAGTAATTTTTGTTTGTTAGTAAATAAAAAAAAATAGGTCTACTATTTGTCTGAAGCTAAATCATGGATGGATGGAGGTCAGACGCGAGAATTGCCATAAACTTGATCGCTTACCATACTTTAAAACTTTAACTCTTTAACATTAATGTGCTTGTTTATCTTAACAAAACATTATAAACAATATAAAAATCATTATGTGTTTATTTATGGATTTTATAGCATTTTGTGCAATATGCGTTCTTAACGGTTTTTCATGCGATCTGTGTGACTCATTCTGAAATGGTTACAAAATCTAGATGCTAATAAACTTTTCTCAAACTCTGTTTAAAGCTCAATTTAAAAGAATGTTAAACTTATTACTGAAAAATTATAATACCATGGCTTTTGTATTGCAGTTAGGCTGTTGCAAAAATACTGGCTAGTTTTTACTTATATGTTATATGACATTTTATATTTATCGTAATCTCGTTGGGCTATAACTTGCGTTCTTGTGCCTCATTCCTCTTCATTGTGCATTTACTAATAAAATATATATATAAAGGTTTGCTTTAAAATTGACGTCTTTGTCATTTGCAAAAGGCAACAATATATGCTGCAGAATAATAACCAAAAAAGGTGTATTTGGCACTAAATAAAGGAAGGCAGAAATAATAACAAATCCGCTTTTATCCACCTAAAAACACAGCAAGAAAATATATTTCACCATGATCAACGATATTTGATAAAAATGCACATAACGTACATTGCAGTATATTACGTCACGTGTCTTTACGGGATCTTCACGGGATGTGTGTGAACGCACGCACATATTCCAGAAAATCACTGGCAGTGTGAATTTACAAAATCTAACAAAGTCCTGGACACATTTTCCGTGTATTTTCCAGGATCACTGTGTGAAAACGCTAATAGAGAAAGATTTTTGGAAGGATGCTTCTATTCAGTTCTTGCTAGGACATTTTTTTTTGTCTGCGATCGATTTACTTTCGTGTTTCGACGCATTTCAGAATGAAATGGAATTTCAAATGAAAATAATAGTGGCCGTGGCTTTCACCTTTCTATGTGACTGGACGTATAAAAACAGCTGTTACATTTTGAAATGGAACTGGCAGCAGACTCCACCCAAGCCGCCTAACATACGTCATTTAAGATGGACAGGAAAGAAGTACATTTTCAGATTTACTATAATGAGGGCACACAAGTTTTAAAAAGAGAATGACCCACTTGATAAACTAGTTTGAGTTTTTCGCACACCGTTGCCTGCACGTGGGTTCTTCCCTTCCCAGTTCGTGACATACAGTTACATTTCCCATCTAAGGTTTCTAACTGGTGTGTGTACTGTACATGCAAAACCACATCTAGAGAAAATACACATTTTGTCTCAAAAATGTTCCTAGTTCGTGAGAGAGCCCTTGTGACAACCTCCCCCGGTAAATATAATAAACTAAGCTTAAAAAAGTTTATTAATTTATGGTCGTTCCTCAAGACTCCGGTGGAGTTCATTCAAACACCTGTACATTGAAGTTGAACATATTTACTGCTTACTACTCTATCCTGCTTCTTCTCAAACTCCCAAAGGAATCTGGAGGTGGTTATATATGCACTGCATTATCCTGCAAAACTTTCTATATCAAACATTCATGCAGCAAAATATTTGCGCATAAACTAACAAACAGACCTCTACACAAAACAAGAGAGGGGGTGAGTGTATGCATGCTAATGTATGCATATAACATCATCCAAGCTTTAGGAAGTGAACACATGACATGAAATCCCAGAGCTAATTAGATGCGAGATCCTCTAACTACAGCATCGAGCATCTCGAACAAACACCTGCGCCACACCAATTAAAATCCCTCCGTTATAACACGCTATTAATGGACTGCAGATAACCACACTTCATTTGATAAACACATAATCTCTCTCCAGCTGTGCACATATCAACCTCACCTACAGAACACATACAACTGCATTTACTTGATCTCATCCTGCATCTGGTTTTAGGTTTGATACAAGAAAGTGTATTACTTTTGGATTTATGTTGACTTAACTCAAGGTGGGGCTAGTGACGTATACAGACTCAAATAACTATCCTGGTCACTATCCTCTTAAAGGGATACTTCACCCAAGAATGTAAATTCTGTCATTATTTACTCACCTTCGAGTTGTTCCAAATCTGTATGAATTTCTTTGTTCTGATGAACACAGAAAAAGATATTTGGAAGAATGCTTATAACCAGACAGATCTTGTCCCCCCGTTGACTCTCATAGTAGGATTTCTTTTGTTCTGTTGGACACAAAATAATACATTTTGAAGAATGCATTTATTCCTACTATGGGAGTCATAGGGGGGGTTGATTTCAACATAAATTGGCACATTTAAAAGAGATGACCAACCTAGAAATGGATTAAACAACTATTCAGACCGATAGTGAATTAGCTTTGTTCCTTCTTTGAAGATGTGTAATGATCTTCAATCATCAGTAAATTGTATTTTGCGAAGCGTGATCTAGTCAGTTAATAACGTGTGTGACGATTTAGTGTTTCGTGCTGGAGTGGGAGAAAATGGCACTTTTGTACCACAGCCAACAGCAGATTAGGAGACGCGAGTAGCCCGTCTCAGTAAACCCGAGGACGGCACATCTGAACACACCTGTTCATTAATCAGCCTGCCGCTACAGATGGTGAACGCTGACAGAGGACGCGGCGAGCTATCAGCCGCACCGCGCTAATTAATCCTCAAGTCTTTGAATAACAGCAAAAAGCATAAATTAACCCACATTAAACGAAAAATAAACTCACCGAAATTATATTTCGTCAGCATTGTTTATTTCTTCATTGCTGATCAATTAGTAGCTGGGAATGTTTGGCGTGAAAAACTTTTCGAAAGTTTCTTATGTCTCCTTTGGTCTGACTTTGTGGGCAGCTACTCCTTGTTGCAAGCCTTGTGGTGTTGTTCCTTGTTGTGTTCGACTTAATGAGAAGAGTTTTATCTGTGCGTTTTAAGTCAAAGTGAAAGATAGAGATAAGACGGGCTGCTCGTGCCTGTCAGTGTTAGAATGAAAAGCAGCAACTTTTGTGGGCCGTAGCTGGGGGGTTGAAAGGTGGTGACAATTCTGGGGGCCCCCACTGCCCAGTGGACCCAACAAATCAAACAGTTACACAATAAAGTCACCTGTTTTAAAAAAATGTAATACATGTATTGTATACATGAGATTTTGATGACATCCAAATTCTTCATGTATTCTTCACGTATTTCTCATCCTCCAACCCCGTTCCAGTGAGTTTATTTGCCTATTACACGGCATATTAATACGGAGGGTTGGGACAAAAAGAAGCATGTGCCGAATTCAAACTGCATTTCGTCTGAACCTGTACCTTGCGCTCCCCCTACATATAATACCATTTAATCAAAGCCAGTGGGTGGATGCCCGAGAGGACGGAATTTGTCTATAACTGCCAAAACATAGTACAGCTGCCACAAATAAATCCCACTCTAGGTACGGATTTGTCAAGACAAGTCGTAATCTACGGTTTTACGATGGCAGTCGGCTAGACCGCTGTAACTTGCTATATTTCATCTGTGGCCTTGCAGAGGGCAAGCGAGGTGGTCTGTGTGCAGCTCTGGCTGTCGGATATGAACATTAGTAATTATTTAATAGCCTGGCATTCCATCGCCTGTTTGTTTGGCTAAAGGATGCCGTGGGCGCCCGAGCTTAACTCCCCCCTAAAGCAAACACGAACATTTTCGCTCTTATTGACAACAACGTCGTACACACAATCTGTTGCATTCAAACTGGTCTTAATCCGTAATATCAGCTGTGTAAATTTGCTTCCTTTCCATTGCAAACGAATGAGTTTGTTTTGCGCCCAAGACCAAGTGCAAACAATCAGATCCCAAATTAGAAGAATCTCCACTATGATGGATTTATCACTCAAGCTAACTTGAAAGTCGCGCGTCAAAGTTATCCCAGCGTTTGCTTGTTAGTGTTGTCGTAATCTTGCTGATAAAGTGCGCATACGTCTCAGCTTCAAGTGTTTGTACAATGCTGTCAGTTAGATGCATCACTGACCTGTCAATCATTCTGATTTGAGCGCCAAAAAGGTCGGCGACAACTGTTATTATTCTCAAGTTCCTTTGATTACTTATACATAGCGCCGCTCGAATAAGTGTTGCACAAAGCAAAAACAACCTGAACCTTTTCTGCGTCACAAGCAAGTCTGCTTCCCACTTTTTCCTGCTCCCATCCAGTCTTATAAGCGGAGAGAGATTGTACCACTTCCTTACCTAATTGCACAACACCGCATCAGTAATGACACACGGTTCCCTGTAGACCTCTGCCAGTATCAGAATGACAGCAGACATCCAGAGCAACATAGCCACCGCTCGGCTCCCTTATCTTATAGTGCCGTCTGCCCCCCATAGCCTGCGGCGCTAGCCAAGTGTACGCTTGCAGTAATGAAGAGCGGGGAAAGTAGAGCCGGGTGTCATCGGAATCTTTCCTTTGGGAAATCTCACCTCCGAGTCTGAGCTGTAACTCTCCCGACCTGATACACTGCCGCCGAGCCTGGGCTCATGATAAATTAACCAATAGTTAAATGATGGAAGCTGAAGGGACACAAGGAACGTTGGGAATTAAACGTGGCTGGTGAGAGATGGAAGCGAGTGGAATTAGCTAGGGACGTCTGCTCGTGTGTGTTCCCGTCTCGAGGCAGATAGCGTGGAATGACTTCAGCAAATATGGACACGTGTGTGTTCGAATGAAAGTCAGGATTTCAAACGAATATCAGTCTGCCTTGTTTTTTTACATCCCCATCCCAAATCACTCTTGTGTCAACTTTACTAAAGTTTTTACAACTTGACTTTATATAAGCAACAGAAAAAAAGACAGTAGGCAAGTAGTCAATAAAGGAGTTATAGGTTTCAATAATGTCTTTAAAACATTCAAAGTGTTGGAAATGACAATGTGCACTAGACTAGAGCATTGTATTTCCAACAGGCCACACGCAATTAATGTCATTTAAACTGTGTATGGTCATCACTCATTTGAATACATTCATAAATGAAAACTTATGCTCTGCACAAATCTATTAAACTGGCCTACAGTCACACTCCGTCCTTATTAAATAGGACAGACTCGATTGTGAACAACATGCCTCGTTCGTTCAGTTCATCCAATCAATATCGCATGTTTATTTACAGGGTGCCCTATATAAAGCTGTTTACTTCTGATTTTGACAGGTATGCTTTACCATGAAGGGACGTCGGTTATGAGAGTTGTTTATGAGTAAAACACAACTTTACCTGACAAAAATCTCTAGATATAACTGAAACATGTTTTATGCACTGCACAGCTGAGTCTTCTGTGTACACGGGTACTTATCCAAACATAGTCAATGCTAATGGAATAATGCATTCACTAAAAGCGCACTTTAAAGGGAGAAGCTAATTTTAAAGGCCATTTAACAAAAGGGTAAAACATCTGGTGGGCATGTAGTATGCGCTTGTAAAGCGTAATGTCACACACCACCATATATAGAAGGTCATATAATGTTTCCGGGTTCAAACGCCATAGTTGTATGGTAGTAGCATAGTGAAATGGTGATACTCACACACTTATGCTTTGCTTTAAAACTTGCACGCACACATACACAGATACAATAATATTGTATGTATACATGGGCAAACAGACACATGATGACTGTAAAGGGTAAATCATTCAGCGGGACAAATTTCTATGTTTACTCACTGCCAAAGATCAAGTCAAGTTACGTATTTGGTTTTCGCCCACAGAATAGAGCGTGTCCCAGTAATGCAGACAGACCTTTACCTTCACAACTCATTTAGATGGAGTCGAGAATGCCATCAATGCTCTGAATCCACAATAGCATCATTTGTATGGCAACTCCGACACCCCCACACTAATGCACATACACCCTCACCTCTTCCACGTGCTCTTTATCCACCGCTCAGGGGAAATGTATCTTTCTCTACAGTCTCCCCATCTGCCACCAGCCTTTTCCTTCTGATGAATCAATTAATAAGCAACGACTACTACAAACTTCTGTGACAGCCGTATTCACATTGCAGAGCGCTGCCTGTGGGCCATGTTCTGACAAAGCACGATTCCACGACGCACCCGAGTCCAATCTGTCTCGTCGACTCGCGAGCGGATAAAACTTCGTTGTTAAGACCCGAGAGGAAAGAAAACAATACTGCAGCTTACTTAAAACTAGAGAGAAAAAATGCACTCCGTTGTGCCAAGCCTACTAATTCCCTTAAGCCCTGCTTGCATTGCCAAAGTGAAGCCCATAATGAAAACAAGGCATCCGGTCAAGGCAACAACACTGAAAATATGTTTCCTTCCTCCTCCCATTGATATGATTGCTAGTTTATCGAAGCCAAGGCCTCGTATTCGTCAGACGTGCTGACTTTTATTATGGTGGAGCAACTGCTGTGTTGCTGATGCTTCGATAGTTCACCTAAAAATATAAAACTCAGAATCTGAATGACTTACTTTCTTCTGTGTAACACAAAAGAAGATATTTCGAGAAATATCTCAGAGGTTTTGTTTCCATACAATGGAAGTCAATGGTGTTGTTTGGTTACCAACGTTCTTCAAAATAGGTTTGTAATGACATGAGGGTAAGTAAATGATCAAAGACGTTTTCATTTTTGTTCAAACTATTTCTAGATTGCTATTTTAAGAGATGCAGGAATTATTTTTGTTGAAAGAAACCACTGTTGCAGATTGTGCGGTTTGCGCGTTCAGATGTACAACAAGCACCCTCCTTTGATTTAATCTTTTTATGCACGATTCACGTCGCTGTTAAAATCTCTCAACAAGCTTTAACATTAATGTACAGCTGACGGTAGTTCCAGACGTCTATTATCAGCTAAAGGAAGCACCTGGCGAAGGCGATGATAAGACAACGGCAATTCAGCAGTGCTGCTCATGGGAAGCCGTGATAGTTCCACACCAGAGAAACAGAACAGGAGGTAAATTGAATTTCTATCTTTCTCTCTGACATTTCGACTCCTGACACTCTAATTACGGAGGCCAAGTCATGCGTTGACAAAAAAATCTGGTGATTTCTTTTCTTTTTTTGGTCAATAAACTAAGTTCTCGTCATGGATAACAACAGTCAAACCACGGGCGCAAAGTGACCGGGTGACCCCTGCAAACAGACTGAAGGGGAGTCAATTAAACAGGCAGCGGGTGAAGAATTAGCAAGCGGTTGTGAAGGGGAAAGTGACTTTACAGTAAGAGAAGGGTCGAAATCACAAACAGAGGAGAGGTAGAGATGAGAGTTTGCATTTCAATATTAGCCAATGGAAAACACAGAGAGAATGCTAACTGTGATTTATACCCAGCCCTTTAAATGTAGGAATGTGTTCATGTTGTGGTGGCATGTTTGTGGCGATTGTGTGGCAAATGAAACCAGCTGGATTACTCATTACGACTGCATTGAAAATGGCATCGCGCAGAGGAATGTAGCTCATTAAGACATATAACAAGATTCGCTATAAACATGGTTCTTTTTCACTGATGTTTGTTAGGAAGGAAACTTTGTGAATGCTTCCAAAGAACAGGCAGGTTTGCATTTTTGTGGAAAAGGAAATAAATATACACAAGCGTTCAAATTTGACATATAGCGTCACTTCCTCATACTAATCACTTATTTATTATTTATTTTCTCTTTAATAAGGATTATACTTGTCCGACATTAAGTAAACCATGGAATACTATGAATTAACATAAATGTAACAAAAAGCGAAATAACTTTACTAAAAACAATCAGATAACTTTAGAAACCACATAACAGTTTACTAAAAAAACACCAGGATCACCTAAGCAACCATTTAAGAGTTTACTAAAAACCCCTTAGATCTCCTTAGAAGCTGCATAAGTTTAATAAAAAGCACTCAGATCACCTTAGCAACCACATAACAGTTAACTTTAAACCACTCGGATCACCTTAGCAACCCCATAATGGTTTACTAAGAACCACTCAACTCTCCTTTGCAACCCCATAATGGTTTACTAAGAACCACTCAACTCTCCTTAGCAACTGCATAAAAGTGTAGTAAGAACTTAGCAACCCCACAAGTTTACTTAGAACACAATATCATCTTAACAACCCACATAACAGTTTGCTAAACACCTAGATCATCTTAGCAACCATATAGCAATGTTCTGACCCCCAGGTCTCCTTAGCAACTGCATTACAGTATACCTAAATCACTCTTATCACCTTAACAACCACACAGCAATGCCCCAGGAACTGCCCACAATGCCCTAGCATCATGAATGCGACTCATTTATTTGTTGCTACTATACAAACAGTTTGCCCTAATGGATTATATCAGGGAATGGGAGAGATAAAAACTCCCTGTACACTTTCTCTCATTTCCCCTATCTCTGCCTGTTCATGCACTAGAGATGATGAGTCATTTCGATCCCAGGCTTCTCTGCTCTTTGCCTGGAGATGATACCTCACAACACTGTTACAAATCCTTAAAAGGTCACCCACCTCTGACTCACATTTCCACAATATTATATGCTGATAAAAGTTATTTTTAAATTAAGCTGTCGCCAACTCGTTTCATCTGCATGTCACCTGGCTGGTTAAGTTGCTGCCGAGAACGCCATCCCAACAGCATGGCTTTCCATTACCCTCAAAGTCAACGGTCCTAATGCGCTACCAAATAAAATATACAAAAACAGATTTATAACCTCAGTTAGATGCTCCCCACAAATGATAATTGCTCCATATTACTCGTGAGGAAGCTGATGCGGAGGGAGGGGGCATGAAAAAGCGCTTTTGCTCAGCAAATGAGGAATGAATTCAGTGGTTCAGGAGTATCCCAGAAGTGCAAGAAAGCGGGTATAAATATTTCAGTCGTGAGTTATGCTTTACAGATTATAATATTCACTCTCCCAAGGATAAATCTGAGGAACTTAAGCGTTATTACTTGTCTTTATCGCATTGTTGGCAGCGGCTGAGACTGTCGGAGGTTTCGCTACTGACTGATGACCTCATCATCCAGCTTGTACAATGGGGAGAAATTAAATTAGCCAGAGCAATGAATCCTGCCCTGTTTCCTCGAGAAAAGCCTGGGACCGACTGCACCGCAAGTCGTTCGGAAAACTAATCTCTTGCATAAAGCCCTTCCGCGACGAACGGAGGAGACTGCGGAGCCCGTAGAGTTCATGCGCGGGAGAGCTGAGAGAATGGAAGTTACGGAGGGGGGGAATATGTCATGTCATTAAATCTCGCCACCACCCGTCTTTATCTCTCTCATTTTCTTTCGCTCTCTAATTTCATGCGTCTCTCCTACTGCGAAAGGACGACTGCAGCTGTAAATCCCACAGTCGTAAAGCGCCAGATTGATGTGAGGTAGGATACTCGAAGGCAACAGGGCGCACCATCTCGGGGATGTGCGGGAGGATTCGGCGTGGCAAATGGCTCCTGGAGGTAATTAATGGCAATGGTGCTGGCTAATTAAAAGCTCTTAGCTTTCCCCGGCGCGGGGTTGCGGCAGCTGCTCAGGCCGGGCGTCACGCAGCGTGAGAGGGGGCATAAATCCTGCCACGGTATCGTAGAATGGCACCTGTGCTCGTTCTCGCACCTGTCACCGCCGTTGCCATCTCTCATCCTGTCATCGCTTTAACATTGCTCATGGCGAAAAAAGTCAGAAATGGCAGGCTTCCCGTTTCAAAATGATGTTTCTCTGAGGGCCGTGGAAACCTGTGGGGGAGTGGGGGTGAGAAAGAAGGGCAAAGTTGTGAGGATGGTGCCAATCTGTATACATTTGAAAATACACAGTTGGAAAATCCTATACATCCTGTAGAACTAGAATGTGGTAGCCAAGATGACGTAAGATGGTTATTACATGCCACACCACTGACTTGTCTGGACCAGCCAGTGATTCATAGCTGACCAGCTTAAAACCAGCCATAAGAAAGAAAAATAACATATGACAGCTCTTTACCAATGAAACCAGAAGTAAAACTGGGTCTTAAGTCTCCTGGGTCTCACATTTTTCTCTTGAGAAAAAGATGCAGAAATCTCACAAATGTCTCCTTAAGAGTATTAGAAGGAGAATACAGCCCGTCTAGCCACAGTGATGTTGACATGAGATGTCAAGAAGAAAGACACGGCGGCCAAGGAGAAACCAAGATGTCCTCATTGAGTTTAAAGTTACAACAAGCATTGTACAATTTTTTGACAAACATGTGACCTGTTCCTTTTTTAAATACATTGTTTTAATTGCTCAAAACTGAGTAGATTGATTTATACATCCTACTTAGTCCTTCTTCCATTTTAAATACACCTACACGCCTACAAACCATACGGCGTCTTTTCGTTTCAGTTCTTCCTGTTCGCAAACTCATTCTACTACTTTGCATACTTTCTTGCACTCTCCTCTTTCTCTCTCTGACTCTCTGTTTCTTCGACAATAAGCAGAGAATGTCAGCGCTGCAGAGATAAATGCATGGTAATTGTTGTAGCCTCTGGCATGGTAACAGGCCTTGTTGCTGCCGGTGAGGCTGTTGACCACTAATTACAGCCAGACACGGCATCTATTATTCATATTACTTACTCCTCTGGCAATTATGGCATTTTAATTCGGACTCCATTTTAAACTAGCTAACTATTCAACAAAAAACTTCTGTTCTGAAGAAAGTGTTTTTTTCCCTGTGACATTGACTGCATAACTCAATCGTACAGTACAGTACATGCTGGCGTTCACACCTATCACACGGTTAAAGTAGTTTGGATATCCGTGATTGGTCGAGCCCCACTGCTCTAAGACACAATTCATCACGTTGATAGCTGGTGTACCGTTTTGCTTTGCAGGAAGGGCCGGGGCCTGCCACTGCACACGTTCAGCCCCGCTGTGGAGCGCCCTATATACAGACACCATACGACCTTGAACGCACACCGCCACAAGCTCCCTTAACACATTACAACCTGTCAGGCCACTCCGCCACTGCCAACAGTATGGGTTTGTGGCAATAAAAGACAGAAAAGTGATGATAGATCGAGAGAGTCTGACCTATATTTAGGATTGAGTTGTAAACAATCCATAAACCTATTGGAGATTACTTCAAGTTCAATCTCTTCATGTTGAGCGATGGGCAATTCCATAGATGAATGGTGCGCGATATTCATGCCGACAGGTGCGAGGCAACGTTTTGGTGAAGCATTTCAAATCAAATAATGATTAAAGCGCCACAACTTCCTTGTATGGAGGATGTGCACTACAACAAAAAAGAAAACAGGATAGACTGCCAGTGTTGAAGTCTCGAGACAATATTTTAATGGTCTTGGTCTTGTCATGGACTTGTGTGCATTTTGAATTGGCCTTGACTCGTGATCGAACATGTTCACCGTTGGACTTATACCTGAGTCCACTCGAGTCCCAAAAGTAAAAGGGGTTTCTAATAATATCCTGTGACTTTTTTAGTAATTAACATTTTCACAAACTGCTAAACCACTTTAACATACAAAGACATTAAGAATCTATATATGAAACTCAACAATGGTGACAATCAACAAAATAACTCATCATGCTGCAATGCATGTTGGGTATCAACAT
This sequence comes from Barbatula barbatula, assembly GCF_947034865.1. Lineage (NCBI taxonomy): Eukaryota > Metazoa > Chordata > Actinopteri > Cypriniformes > Nemacheilidae > Barbatula > Barbatula barbatula. The sequence goes on along the minus strand of NC_136770.1, from coordinate 3,834,171 downwards.
AATACAACACTCATTCACGACTCCAAGCATCAATTGATCAATAATGATAAAACCACTACAATTTATTACAGCCTGACAATTTCCATGAGAACAAACCCAACTATGGTAAAAGCATCTCTGTCTTTCTCAGTGCACACGTGTTTTTAAAACACAATTACACGAAATCAATGATCAAGAGCCCAACTCAAGCAAACACTTGGCCTCGGACACTCGGGTCTCGGTTTTGACTTGAACTCAAAAGAGCTAGTCTCGACTTCAACACTGGAGACTGCGTATTTTATATCAGCTAATAAAACAAAATAGTACACTAATAAACAATGAAAGGCTGAAGTTTAACAGATGTACGGTTACATGTTTGTCAAATTAACTAATTCAATAGCCTCCAATCAGAATTAAGAATCCATTTTATAATATTAGTTTTAATGATTTAAAGCGATAGTTCACCCAAAATATTGATATTCTTTCATCATTTATTACCCACGAATATACACACACAAACACTTTTTGTTGTGTTTTCAGTTAAAATTACTATATTCTGGTAAACACATTAAAACACTTAAAAGTAGCCTAGTGAAAATAGTGCCTGTGAAAAAGTGTTTTCGGTTTATCTAGTGCTCACACACTGTATGTATATACTTTATTGTTTTTGGTATCATTTGTCCATCTGCCTGTCAGCTTCAAGAGTCAGGGCAAAAGAGAGGGAGAGAGAAAGAGAGAGAGCACCTGCCGCCCCTTCGGTCATCGCTGGTGCTGTAACAAGTTTTTGCAGTTTGAAAATTATAGGAATGGATCCCGCAGAAAAACAACTTGTCATCCGTGCGCTTGGTGATAGCATGATGAATTGTCACCTTGGACACCTTTGATCATCAGTGCTGTCTAGCAAAGCCACACTTGATCACTGTCAGAGGCCTCGGGAGACGGGCGAGCGAGGCACGGAGAAAGAGAGAGAGCACACAAAGAGAGTCAACCGCCACCTCAGGACACCTCAGGCTGGGTGGACAACAGGCCGTATTCTGTTTAAAAGCCTCATATCAAAAACCACAACAAATGACACGCTATAAAGCTCAGGGGATGAGTCGAGTCCACGGTGAGGTAGACGTACCCTTGAGACAAGGACACAACTCCCACTGTAGCAAAGTGAATTTCATTTGAGAGAAAATGCAAAACAGTCTAAAGAATAACTGTTCCAGCAGCACTTCCGGTTTCATTTTGTATTTTATTTGTATTATTTTTCGAATCTTACATATATATTAAATAAAAAAATATATTTGTTTAGCATTTCCATTCGGTTATAAATGTTCTGTTGCTTGTAATTTGTTCAAACTTTTGTGTGTCAAAACTGAAACAGGAAGATCTTCTGGGCCAGCTTTTTAAACAGCATTGTTTATGTCTTTCAAAGTGGTCTATAGACTGTTTCAGCGGCAACAACATAGAAAAACGTTATGTAGCCCAAACGTTACTTCTGTAAGACCTCCCCAAAGAATCAATAACTGTTGAGTAGTTTCTATTTAATACAAATAATATACAATAATAAATCAAATATACAAGAAGGAATGTTGTTTGTTCAGATATAACCAGCTTTCACATCCAAAACCCATCTAAAGCAAACACAGATGTAAATGCCCAGCCAACATATTACAAACCCGATGTACATACTTAATGTCCGTTCTTGTAATTTGGGGTCAATTTTATTTCACATTGTTTGAACCTTTAAACTTCACTTTGAATGACAATGATAAGCGCTCCTCATTTATATTGCTCATTTAAAATGGACACCTGTTTAAAAGCTCAAAAGCCAAGTCCTGAGGGGAGGAGCGGGGATAGAGCGGTGCCTGGTGTTCTGGCCTCCTGCTGGGGATGGATTGCGCCTGCTGCTTGGCTTTAGAACCGAGCCAGATGTTTCAGGCCCTGGAGAGATGGAGTCTAACAAGCTCTGTGTAAACAGAACTAGTCCTAGTTCCCCTTCCTGCAACAATAGACGCTCCTGCCCAACAACACTATTAGGACGTAATTAAGATTGATTGTAAAGTTTGAGTTTGTAAATGCGCTGGAGGAAGTTACCGTCGGCAACGAATGAATTAAGAAAAATACAATTGGATGAAAGGGATTGGCTAGCTGCTAGTGTAATAAGTATGCAGGCACAGATGTAAACCCCGGCAAAGAGTGCTCTATCAAATATGTCCAATCGCCTTGCCAAATGACTTGAATCTGATATGTTTTAATGATATTAAGAGTCTTCCAATCGCAGATGCTTTCAGGAAATCTCTTTATATAACACGAGGCTATCAAAACCATCACGCTTATGCGAGAGGGAATCACATAATCTATTAACATCGTGGCATTTGCCAGGACATGCCGCAGGGCTTGAGCGAGGAAGGCTGTCTTGTCATAACCGCTCGTCAAAGGAAAGGTCAGCTGCTACGGGGGTCTCGTACAAGACGGCGCTAGAGTGCACTACAGCAAGTCTCCCAACTCGATTTATAATGCATGACAGTCAAATAGAACGTACGTTCGGCAAGACAGAAGCCCAACAAACACCCAACTTTTAACCAATGACCAATGCAGCCTAACTTAACCAGCATACTAGACCGCCTATGGCCAAAACGGGGTCTCCTAGGTCTTATTCATGTCACCGCTGGGTTTTTCTCAACTAAGAAAAGTTTTAGAACTAAAAAATCTACAGAAACACTTTAAAGCCATTTTGTATATTGGTGCGTGACTGCATTTTATTGCAAATAAAATGAAATAAAAACTGGTTCTATCTGTGTTATAAGACTTTCTAAACCAAACTTTATACACACATGAGCGAGTGAATGATCTGATAAAAAAACGACAGTTTGCAGTCTTTAATGTTGGGAGGCAATGTCTCATGAACAATCACAAAGTGGAACGAGAATTAAATTAAGGTAAATTAAAACGACTCTTTGCATCTGTGGTTCAAAACATACCTCCGGGGGCATTTTAGTTATTAGAGCTTGCTATAGTCAGGAATTACAGTAAACCGGGAGTTTTTACCATACCGCCCCCGGCTCAGACGCTGCAGAGATACAGGAGGAGGAACAGTGGCAAAGGAAAGAAATTTAAAAGAAATCGTGAGGGAACAAAAATGAACAATAAAAGGCAGCGAGTGTCACACCACGTGGGGGGTGCCCCACAGCTGTGACAGCCCACCTTCATGCATATTGATGGACCCCATCATGGCATCGCCTCTGATTGAGCAGTTACACAATGGAGAGAGGCAGGCAACCCTCATGTTGGCCCATCAATCAATGGACAGCTCACACTCCAAGCCTTCTTTGAGGATCCTTCGATGCCGGATTCAGCACCATCGCATGGCCCAAAGGAGGTGTGATCATGTGTTCATAATTTTCCACTCTTCAAATAATACATTGCGAAAGAAACGTGTTTAGAATGGAACGCCTTCAAAGATCTGGAGAAAGCAGGACTGAATGTGGAGCGGGGTTTGCATAAGGAAACTTCCCTTAGTTTACTAAATATTACTGTATACTCCACTGGACTAAAGCTTTTGTTACAGTTGTCTGTACATATATTATTATTATTTACAAGCCTGGAAGGTCACTTTTATCAAGGTCAAAGCTTACAGACAAACCATTTAAAATAATCTCTTTGAAAATAATGTCATACACCACGTGCATCTGCAGTGATGATGTACTTGAAGTAGTTGTGTATTATGAATTAAATAATCAGGACAATTAATAATAATAGCAACAATAAACAACAACACAAAATGGGTGTAAAAAAGGTCAATGTCACACATTTGCTCAAATTTAATCAGTAACCTAAAAAACTTGAAACAATGTATGTTACCCCAGACAGCAATGTTGAAACAATGTAAAGAATAACCAATTTTACATTGACTTAACATTAAATCATTAATTGTCGTCATGGACGGATTATGACTTCAAAGGGCCCCGGGCAGTTACATCCAAGGGCCCCCTCCCACAATGTTTCCGTTGTTTCCCTTAGCTGCGCATTCACAGTTACAGAAAGTGAAAGTTAAGATGAAACTGAATATTTAAACCCTTCTCGCTGTGCATCAAATGCCTGCGGTACGCAAAAAAGATTCTGTACATGGTTTCTAGAAGATCCGGTTAAAAGGACAGTGCAGCTACCCGGATGATATTGATACTAATCTGCAGCTTACTTTACTTTAGTAAAATTGACCATGGTTTTATCATGTAAAAGATGATATTATAGTGTGTTTTTTTTTTAATTCATTACCATTTTTATAACTATAGTTTTACAACAAATATCATATCATGGTTGTTGTGGTTAGACCATTGCAAATGTATGGTTAATATGATTTTACTACAAAAAATGGTTATTATAGTTAAACCATGGTTAATTATTCTTCGCTCCGGGTCAGATTCAGATATGTCCTTCCCCGTCCCTCATTTTTTACTCTAGTAGCTTAAGCAGCCCTACAAGCTACATTAAATCTTAATAAATAGTGCACTTCCTTTAAAAAAATTCAGTAAGATATAGTGACAGTTTTCCAATCATTTTTCTTCCGTCAATCTTAACATTTGCGCAAAGTGACACACAGCGTCTAGAGTCTCTACTTATAGACTGACCTTTCACACGTCTGAAATGTCAATATTTTGCCTTATGGAAAGTTCAAGGACATCATTAAAGGCTCATTAATCTAACACACAGGCACATGTGTACGGTATGTGATCATGTGACAGACGGGACACTGAGTGACACACGGTTCCCTCACAGAAAGTGTTACACTGAAGCTGTTTCACCTACACTCAGCGTTATCTCGCCTGAGAGGACCGTGTTGGCACATCCCTGATTTGACAATATCTGGGTATCAAAGCGAACGTTCCTGCAAACCGTATCAGAGCAGCTTCTCTCCCCGTACCCTCCCAACTCCTCAAAGATTTATGTGACACACATATTATGCTGACGGAGACCGGCCAGAGTTCGGCTTTTCTCATCTTTATCCAGAATCATCCTTTCGTTACCTCGCCAATTTGTAGAGCAGTCCATAAAGTGGCACATGGAGAGGGTGGTGTGAGTGAGAGAGAGAGAGAACCACTGCGGTTGCTTTGGCTTTTCGTCGTGGCCGCTCGGCTGCCTGTAAATTATGAAGCACATTTTTATGCATTAGAGATGCCAGGTAGAGGGCGTGATCCATTAATATGCATTCGAGCAGAGTGATAAACAGCAGAGATTGAACCCTGAGCGATTCAGAACAACTGTCAGCGCTACTTAATGTGACTGACAGAAAGAGACAGACTGACACATATTCCACTCTGCGCTGTATCTGTTGCTTTTGAAATACTAGAGCACCATGTGTTTTTCTCCAAAATGAAGACCGCTTGGTACTGGAGAGACGTCCTGTTTCTAAGAGGTCTTCATTTCTAAGGACACTGAGGATATAAAACGTAATAAATAAAAGCAGAAGGGAAGTAAAGGGACCCATAAGAAAGAAAACCACACATGAACCATGTCTCCATACCAACTGAGATACGATTTGGTACGTCTGCTATCAAATGTCCGTATTATTTTAGATCTTAATATGAACTCATCAAATCGACGCATATCCAGATTATTGTGCAGTCCCTATACAACATACATTCAAGAAATCCATTGCTATTGCATTGACCTCTGAATACCAATGAGCTCTTGTATATATCAAATAATTATAATATAGAAAAAAATAAAGCCATTACACTTAGTGTCTTTAAATTGTTTACTGAGATAAAATGGTTCTAAACTAGTAAAAACAAATATTTAAAAATCTTAAAAAGATATAAGATATCATTCAGTAGACAATGATGTTGGCAGTAGTACAATATTTTTCAATGCATTACAGTTTTATAGGTTGTATCTACTGTAAATTAAGGCTTTTCATGAGTCCATGTTGTTGCCAAATTTAAATAAAGTTTAAATCTTCTGACGGAGCTATTTTTCTCAACATTTGGAATCCCTTGCAGTTGCATTTATGTGCATATAATATGTTCGTGGTGGGAGTTGAACGGGCCCCTAAAATCTAAACATCTCCTGAATCCAGAGAGAGAGACAGACGTGTCATCCTCTGCCTTGTTTGTGCTGCCATTTCCAAAGCCCAGTTTCTGACATGTCAACAAAGAATGTCTGCCGTGACCTATACGCGCCGGGAGAGGGTCACAGCCCAGGTGGCATTTGGCTTCTTTCTCTCACTGAAAGCGAAATTCATCTCAGAGGTCAGATTGTGTGAGAAATGGAAAAGGTGGGGAAGTAATCATCGAGGTCCTTCTCTCTCTCTTCACACGGAAAGATGCGCCGTTCTTGAAAAAACGGTGGTGGTATTAAGCGATTTTGTTTTGATTGGCTCAAGATCAGCCAGGGATCATCTGGACTGGTTTTATTATCAGTCTCAAACTTTCTTGACAAAGGCAGTTGATTGTGAGTACAGCAGGACTGCCAGAGGTGATTCACTATATGAAGGGCCGTATATTAACATTGTTAATGTGATAGAATAAAGGATTGCCTTTTAAGACAGAAATTCATTGGAGGTATTAAATATAATGTGTGCAGGAATCTGCATCTCGGATATTTGTCATGAGAAAAACAAACAGATCTCAACAATGTCACAAACTGAGCTCAGATTTTTTGCATTCAAAAGTCAATATACTTAAGATTTCAATATGAGCATTTTTAGTTTGGGATATCATGATTATTTTAAACTTTTAACAGTCCATCAGCCCGAATACACATCACATCACCTCCGTGTGACCGCGCGGCAGATATTTTTACATTTTATCTGCTTTTTATCTCTGTTCTGGCCTCTGTGTCACACCGTTAACAGTTATGATGAAAGATTATGAAACACGTTTATGAAGTGAAGTTAGCAGGCTTTATTTTAAGAGCCCCGGAAAAGACTGCTGATGAATTTAAACGTTAATCTTTAAAATAAGCAGCAGGATTCCAGGAGGCTGTAAAGGGAAGCTGGCAGAGAAAGAGAACGAGATAATTAATTGTTGGGAGAGTTTCTCGGTACGGTAAGGTCTTCGGAGGCCCATTGCAAAGATTATGCAGCTGTTAACTTTTGAGTTAATTCAATAATTTTCTTTGAGATTTATTTCACTACAGCTGCTTCATTTACTCCTGAAGTTTTCCTGAAGTCCTTACAGGGCTCGAGGCAAAACACCCAGATGTTCAGAATTCAAATACTTCCACCGGCTTTAAAGAAAAATGTGCTTATAGGAAGCATTCATATCCTTTCTATACAACGATGACCAAAACGAACAAAATATTGTAATCAAATATAATATGAAAAATGTCTTATAAATGTATAGTGTGTTGCATAGAGAAGAATTTAAAGAGGTTTAACAAAGATTACACAGCACAAGCAAAATCCCAGAAGAATGACTGATTTAGATATAAATTATTGAATTGTATTAATGTATGCTTTATTTTCACACAGCTTTTCGTTTTTCTTTGCATTTGTTTTATACACTGTAAAAAATCCTGTAAATTTTCCGGCAGCTGTAGGGTGCCAGTAAAATACCGTAAATAAAAATGTTCATGTACAATTACATGTTTTCATCTTTTCTTGAAATTTTGCTGTCCTTTTCTGTAATTTTACGGCTTTTACTGTATTACAAAAATACGTAAAAAGAATACTGCAAAATTACAGTTTGTAAGTGAAAAATCTGTAAAAAAAACTGTAAAATTACATTTCTTTACTGTGCATAAAACCTATAATTCTAGATATCAGTAAAACACTTCTCTGGCCACACAAGAGCTGATTCAATAAGTGGTCGCTCAACACATGTGCTGTTTTTCTCCTTGTTGAAGCATGACAGCCAATATGTCCGTCAACGTTATCAGACTTCTCCTGTCATTTAACCTTTATTTTGAAAGACAGTGTCCACATTGTAATAATATAATCTCTTTATCAATTACACCAGAAATCCTTTTTTCTCACGTTTTACTGAACACAAAGATAACATCTCACTTTCAATTTCACGGCTTTCCTCCCAATTCCCAGCTACGGCCGTCACGGAGACAGATTTTTCAGAACAAACAACTGTAATGTGCCATTTTCGTCTCATTCAGGTATGACAAGATCATAAAGAGCCTAATGGCATTTCTCTTTATCTGACAACGGTCAACAAACTCTTCAGTGGGTGGCGGCGGCGTAGCGTTCTGTCTCCTCTGCTAATTAACCTCAGATGAGCCGGAGCTGCAGAAGTTAATGAAGTCCGGCGCGCTGTTTTTTGGATTAATTAGAACTCAAATAGGATGGTAAACAGCTCGAGTAACAAATGGTGCGAGGCGTGGACTTTAATGCACAATTAAACGGGGGGCTATCTGGGGGGGATTGAAATGCTTACAGAAGGTGCTCTCTGAAGGAAAGCCATGCATCATCCTTACAATGCTAATGGTTTATGGGCAGCCTGGAGTCGCCCCACGGTGCCTCTCAAACATACTGGTAAACACACACCGCCTATCTCAAGATGGCCGACGCAGCTGAAATGTTTTACACGAAATGTCACGAAATACCATGTGTACAGAGATAGATGTACAAATGAATGCTGTGAAGTTTGAAGTTCTCTTCAAATAAATTAAAATAGAAAAAATCTCTTCACATTGCAATTATTTTAGGCTATAAGTAATAACAGGTATTAAAATAATTTTTTGCATTGTTTCCCTTAGATTGATACTATTTTTATCTTATGTCTCTACTGGTAATGTACTTAGCTGCTTTTCAAAAATGCTAAATTGTATAGATGCAAAAAGTGTTTTGTCTTTCAAAAATGGCGTATGCTTGTACAAAACTTGTAATGCACTTTAAGTCGCTTCGCATAAAAGCATCTCCCACATGCATACATCGACAGTAAGGAAATTTACATTTTATAAATACAGTAGCAAAAGCAACATGTTTATTTCAGGGGTCATGGAGAAGTCGTAAAGTGGTCGATTAACATTACGAGTACACTTCAGGGGAAAATGCAACCCAAATGTAGAACACAGCTTCTTTAAAGCTCTTCAACAGAGAACACGGGAGGCTAGACGGAAAGAACAGAAAGGGATAATCAGAAACGCATTTAAAACATCTCACAGTCTAGACAAAGAAACATTATTTGTACGCAGAAATAATTGGAGCTCTGTGGCATTAAGTGAACATCGAAAGCGCAGCGTGAACAATGTTCACAATGTTCTCACAGGGTTGCGGGGTGGAGAGTGTAAGCAAGCGCCTTTGTTGTGTTCTTCACTCTCTCTGCGATCTGTTTCAATGCATCTGTTATGCTTGGATGTAGCATAAAATGTGAAGGGCTAGATCCCCGGCTGGCTGATTAAGTTAATTCAGCCTTCACAATGCATGCAGGCTCTGTCTTGCCATGTGCAGCAGAGTTGGATTTGCGGTAATTCCTTCTCACCCCCTCATGACGATATGCTTTGCTGGAGATCGAATAACACATGAAACATATAGAAAAAACGGCACCACAAGCACATCTCTCTCTCTCTCTCTGTCCAAACACAAACAGAAGTTACACTTCTTCTGTTGAACTTGCATGAAGATTTGAAGAACTAAGTAAAACAGAGAGCAAGAATGAATTTTCTTGTATGGACAATGAGGGAATCCGTCATTTAATTTCAAACCCGTATGGCTTTTGTTCTTCTGTAGAACACACACAAAAATATATTTTGAAGAATGTTGGTTGACCATTGACTTGCATTGATTTTGTGTCCATACAATAGAAGTGAATGGGGATGTTTTTTTCTTTACCAACAATCTTAAAAATATCTCCGTTTGTGTTTTGCAGAAAGAATATTATCAGGTATAAAATATCAGATTTTTCATTTTGGGGTGAACCAGGGTCGCTGCTAGACCCCTTTTACTGGGGCAGGTGCACCCATATAAATCCGCTGTGCCCGGGTATTCATTTCAAGTTTAAGTTTTAACAATTTGGTTTATTTTCAGTGTAATCATGAACACTGATAATAGCGGCAAAAAACTGATCAAAGCAACGTAATTCATGCTTGTAAAAGCGATGCTGTCACGCATTTTAACCGGTTCTAAAACAAAAACTCGTGCCGTAGTTTCGTTTAGAAATCCATGTTCCTGCAGGTCTATGTGTTTCCTTTCAACAACCACAGTGCGCATACAGACCGCAAGGGTGATGACACGATGTAGGTTTCTAAATAATATAAATCATCATATATTGACTCAATCATAAATCATATATGGACATCAGAATTTGTGCAAAGCAGGGAAATGGAAGCAGAAAATAGATGAGTTTGAGGGAGGTAGGACTTGATAAACAAACTAGTGTTATGTCTCCAGCCAGTCCGGTCTAAGACGTTAATGGAAAACCTTTGTCTGGTCTGTAAAATTGCATGGCTGCTTACATTTACATTTATGCATTTGACAGACGCTTTTATCCAAAACGACTTACATTGCATTATATTATATGATATATATTTATATATGATAGAAAAAGTAATGGGTTTAGGTCTAGCAACGCCCCTTGGGTGAACCATCCCTTTAAAAAGCTTGAACGATAAACTATATAACACAACTTTTCTGTTGGATTCAGGGGCAGCATTTGACTTGCTTTTATGTTGTATTAAGTATTGAACTGGAGAGATTGGGTGGATGATATGACCTCTGTTTTTATTTATAAGGGTGCAGGTCTCTTTGACTTTATTGAGTCAATAAAAGAGACCTTAAACATGTCCCAGAGGAGTTTGCCAGAAATTCACTGGTATTTGCCTGTGTCTCACCACTGCACAAAGAACGACGCTGCAGAGTCAACTTTGCGTTTTTATTAAAGGTTTAGTTCACCCAAAAATGAAAGTTCTGTCATTATTTATGATGATGATGATGTTTTAAAATCGTGTTGGTCAGGGCAAGCTAAAAGAACCATTATTTTTCATGCATACAAAACAAAAATGCAGGTTTAGAAAGAGTAAACAATGTAAGAAATGTCTTTTTAGGACCACACAGGAAAATGGTATTGCTCGGACGTTGCTATGTTTTCATAGCTCAGGAGATCCCGCAGATGCCCAACGTTCATTACTAGCATTCTATCTGCATCAAGGAAATCCAAGTTTGTGTAGTGTTTCTTGACACGAACTCGCTGTGCAAAGTATAAAAGCTTGCAGCAGCATTAGGCTAAACATTTACACTCACATTTACACTGGAGTTAATGGTCCATCTGGAGAGGTGAAATGAAGGCAAATGAAGGTTTTAAAGTAGGCGACAATGTTTTCAGTTTTCCCTCCTCACAGCTCCAATATAACAGCCTCTAACCACACAACAGACTGCAAAATAAGGAAATTGAAGCAAATCATTACACATACTTTCACATTCACTTCCCGTTTTCCTGTGAAACTGAAAAAAAACTGTTAATTTATCAGCATTATCCACATTAAAAGTCTCCACGGACACATTGATTTCAGCCTACGGCACGACAGTCTGAAATCTTCCTCGCGTTCCATAAAACCTGAAATATTTATTCTTCGGTCTGCTAGTCTCGTTCATGAAACGAATGCCTGTTTACTAGCTTCTTCTCCTTAAAAGGGTCGACTAAAAGTCCATCAATCTCCAGGCGCGAGATGAAGAATCCTGCAGACGTTCATTACGCGTTTGTATGTGGTGCTTGGCTTTCTTGTGACATGGTGGACATTTCAGCGGAAGTAATAACTGACAAAACGTCAAACTTCTCTCGCCCGGTGCGACAGACGACTCGGGCCTGTCAAGACCGCACAGCGAAGCGATCGATAGTTTAGAGGTTGAAGGCAGATCTTGGTCGTGGTCCACCACGGATCTGTTTGGCCCCGCGCCTGACATTGATCAGATCCATCCCTTGAAATGAGTGTCCACAGAGTAACGTGCTAATAAACACTGAAAATATTGAATGTGAAACACAGAAGAAAAAACGGATGGAGAGTTTTATCGGCACCTGTGAAGAGCTGAACAGGAGGGTTTTTTAGAGGTCATTTCTTTAAGCAATGATAATGTATTGAGATCATTTTCTTTGGTTAAACATGGGATATAGACAGAAGCCCTTAGAAACATTCAATCTACAACATAGTCTTCGACGCAGGTGAGATCAATTCAAAACCCTGTTACTAAAACCTCTTATTGGGATTCAAGAATATAGTCATTTGACAGCTGCAGTCTCCATCACAATATACAACCTGAAAGCACATACTTAGAAACCAAATGTATAGTATAATGCAATGTAAGTCGTTTTGGATAAAAGCGTCTGCCAAATGCATTAATGCATAAATGTAAACAAACTTGGCAACCTTTGCACCTTTGGCCCCGTCTCATTACAGCATACTATAGCAGTTCCTTGGTCTTCAGACAAGATATTACAGAACATGTTAAAAATGCCATAAATAAGGTTGTGGATACATGAGGGTGACATTTCTCTCTTATAAAGTGGTAGTGTATGTTTACAGTAAGTCGTATAAAGCCCTGTAGATGATTCTAGGATCCTATGGCTATTATCCTGAGATTTATATTGGTGTGTCATCAGTTTTGCTACTGAATGTTTACGGATGGAAACATGTGTGAATTTATATCTTGACACTTCGGTTCATAATATTATGTGTTTTCTGAATGAGAACATGGTTAAACCTTTCCAAAATGAGGACGTTTTTGTGTGGGGTTTGTACAAGTTTGAGAATTGTTTCATGAATTGTATGTTAGCACAAAAGCACATATTTAAGAAAAAACATAAAATATCTATTTGGCACCATATATTATTATGATTTTTGGTAAATATTAATAAATATTTCCTAAATATGTTGACATTTATGTGTATGTTTTTGTGTTTATAAATACAAAATGAATATGCACAGTGCACAGACATATATTATGTAAACACAAACTTTTATTCTGGATGCGATTAATCGCTTGACAACCCTAACAGATATGTTCTTTTCAAAACCAGAAATAAATCTGAAACTCTTTACAACTAATCATAAAGCATCTTTATTTATTTTACCCAAGTGAGGCTTTTTAAAAGAAAGGCCATTGGCTATTATTTCGAGAACAAAAGTGCTTCCATCATACTGTATGCCCCAGCTTGTTTCAATTAGAAAGTGCATTAACACAAGGAAGAAAATTGCATTCATTCATTTGATTGGGTCTTGGGTGATTTATTCATCAAATCAAGATGAGACTTTTAACAAGTCATTTGCTTTCTTTGTTTGATACAATTTAATTGAATGCGCTATATTTTGAAAGAAAAATATCTATTTGAAGGCCAAATCCTAATGGAAAAAAAACATGAGAGAAATCTTGATAGATTATTTTTGCAATTTTGTATTTTAAACAATCAATGATATTGGAATATGTTTTTATTATTATCATAAATATGATTTAATATAAAACTAAAGCAAAGTACAGTACAGTGCAGTTCAACTCCATGGGTGTTATTATTGGCCAATCATTTTTCTCAAATTAGGGTGAATTTGATAATCTGTTCACTTTCAAAAGTCAGAGTCTGCTTTATTGTCAATTCTGTACAGTACATAGATGTAGAGGTTTGAAATTACGTTATGCACAGACCCATGGTGCATACAAATATCATATTGTAATCTGGGACACATGTACAGTGTATTAGGCCTAACAAAGCCTATTCACTTTACTTTATGCATGCCAAACACAATATCATCAGTTTTCTTTAAATGACTTAGTAGAGCAAGTAGAGAAATCTCAATAAGAAAATGAACATTACAATATTTCTATCTTTACACAGGATTAGCAATCTGGGTTAATTCATTTAAAATAATTGAAAACTCTATTAAAATAGCAAGCAACAATTTGAATAACAGATTATTAGTTCAGTTATTCAAGTTATTCCCATTTGTCATTATGGCATATATTAGCCCTTGTTTTTAGATTTATAAAGTCCCTAAATGCATATTTCCCCCATAGGTGACCAAAAGCATGCTCTCGCACGATCCCAATCATATTTGATAATATGGGACAACACCATGCGTTTGTAATAAAACACATTTACAACACTCTGATGCATATTTTGTTGCTAGAATAGATCACAAACATAATTTGAGAACAATAAGGAACGTTGTCTTATTTTTGACAGATTTATGTCTTTTACTGTCACTAACTTTTTTCATGCAATTCCCAGCGATGTTCTTGATTGACAAGTGCCACGCCCCCTTTCCGTTCAATCATCACATGACATCTATGCTAAAATTACAGTAAAAGTCCTGTTGACTAAAATGGGATAGAAAAGGAAATAAGCGCGAGAGTCGAGGTGTCCCAGATTACCGAATTCACCGTACGTGTCTTGCCAGATAGTTTTGACCAATCAATCGGTTACTGATTGGACATCATACAGGATACAAGCAAAAATCCCGGCATTACAACTTTAGCATTAGATTGTATTACAATGCTTTAAAATTGAGAGTAACTTCAAAAGCAGGATTTGACCTATAATGAAAGTGTTCGGTCTAACAGAACAGCAGTTTAGATAACAAGCTGTTTGTGGTACTGAGGGAAAGTTTACTATGAAGGTAGAATATTAGCAAAACTCGAGAGCACGTAGATGTGAATTTGAGACCTTGTACAATAAATATTTGCACTTGTATGCTACAATTTACACTCACAGCTTCGATGTGAAAACCTGTAAATCAAAAATCTGAAATTGAACGCTGAGATTTGCACTCGCAGACAATAGTCACATATTTGCATTTATTCTTACATTCACATTCGCAGTACAACCTCAAATAGGCACTTGCAACTTCTCAAGTCTGTCACTGCAAGTTCAAATTCCGCGCTTCGACTTTTGCTACTCTTATCGCGATATATCAGTTGCAAAACTGATTTGTGCACTTGCAACTCAGAAGCAGCGAGGGGCGGGAAAGGCGGGGGTGGGTGGCTGCAATGGAGTCGTTTTATTTGTTGGCACCTAGCCAATGAAATCGGGCTTGTTTTCTACGCGTCACGACACCCGCAGCCTCGCATTCGCGCCACTTTGGTTGTCATCGCGATGACGGGATATAACGATCCGAGGGTAAGTTTTTCTTTTTATACAATATTTGTTATTCAAATTATTACATACATCACATATAACATACCGTGTAAATACAGTTATAAAACAGTTAGTTCCAATCCTTTATTCTGATTGGTCAATAGCTGTGTTTTTATTCACGATAAAACCTATGGGTAAAACACGGCTATGACCGCTTCTCCAAACGGATCACTACACAACACCCCTAGCAACCACTTAGCAACTTAAACACATGTTAGATCTCATTGATACTGTCCATTGAAGAGAGATCGAGTAAGCGAGTGTATCTGCATAAGTAGACATTGCATTTTCCTTCAGGTCGGTCCAATATTCTTTATATTTGTATTGTGTGGTAACCGTTTTAAAAAAGCAATAAGGTAAGTTACTCGAGGCTAGTAACCTAACAACGCCCTTCAGCCGTGACTTATTCACGATACAGCCTCGTCTCGTACCTTATTGCTTAATTGTACAAAACACTGTAACAAGGTTTTTTTATTTTACATACAGCACTGAAAAATGTAATGAATATATGACCATGGAAAACTGGATAAAGCGCTCCATAGTTCGATATCAAGGATTTAAAGTTTGTCAATTAATGTGTCAATTAATAGCAAGAATCTTTCTCGAATTTCTCTCAATATGTTGACAATAACATTATGAAGATTGAGAAGCATATTTTGTTTAAGAATTAATACTCAAATGTTACAAGTGTATTACTGACTACATAAATATGCATTGTCAGATGTACACAATCAAAATGTACAGCTATGATCATTTAAACATTGTTATAACTTTGAATATCATTACAATTTTAATGAATGGAATTTTAATGTTATGTTTCAGGGATTGTTGCTGAACCATTTGCTTCAAAGGCTTTATGACCGACTGTCCCTTTGGCTGGAACGTGTTCCCCTTGACCTTGACTTTTTAGAATTTACATGTTCTCAGGAGCTGGTCATTCTTAGTGCCATCTCAAATCAAATAGATATTCCACATGAAGTTTATAATGCATTCTCGTCATTCTGGCCAGGCGGCTTCGGCACTACACTCCATGGCAGTGCTCCAGGTCTACCAGGCCAAACTCCTCCAAGGTATGGACGAGTCCAGCCCTGACCCCGCGCTCTTCAGGGAGCTTCGGAGCGCAACAGATCTCGCCCTACGCGCCACCAAGGCCATGGCCCAGGCGATAGGAAGATCCATGGCCAGGCTGGTGGTGCTTGAGCGTCATCTGTGGCTGACGCTCACGGAGATCAAGGAGGAAGACAAGGTCCCCTTCCTGGATGCTTCAATTTCCACTACCGGCCTCTTCGGACCGGCGGTCGAGGGATTCGCGGAACGCTTCACGGCTGCGCAGAAGACTCGCAGGCCATGAAGCACTTTCTGCCAAAAAGACCCGGATCCAGACCTGTGGCGACTCACCCCAAGCCAGCTAAGACGCAACAGCCGGTGAGAACCCCTGCTGCTCAGAAGGCTCCTGGAGCTGACTCTCGTCAACGCTCCCGATCGGGACGGCGCTACCCGCATCCCCCATGACAGGGTCCCCGGCCTAAGATCACGCTGGACCCTGCGCCTCAGGCGCCCTCCTGAGACCGAGACCGAAGGAAGAGGAAGGCTACAGGGCCCGCTCCAGCTGGCCCTCCTTTAAAGACCGCTCTCATGTCTGCACAGTCACCCCGTTCAGTTCTGGGTGCCGGCGAAAAGTTGATAATGTGCAAGTTTGTAAATGCGGGGCCTGTTCCAATGCCCACATAACATACCACAAAATGTTTAATAAAACACAAACATTGTCAAAAATAAGCAATCTTCCTCTTCCATTGTCCTTGGGAGTCAAGCCCCCAAGAGGTGGCGTACCTACCCCATGGCACCCAACCCCTTGCCACGCGGGCCAAGGCCTGGCGAGCCATCCCCGGTGTGTCAGATTGGGTTCTGGGTATAATATCTCGAGTATATTCACTCCAGTTTGCTCGTCGACCCCCGCCTGGAAGACGCATACTTCCACATCCAGATAGCCCCCCGTCACAGACAATTCTTGAGATTCGCCTACGAGGGGGTTGCATATCAGTATATGGTCCTCCCATTCGGACTCTCTCTAGCTCCCCGCACTTTCACAAAGTGCATGGATGCGGCTCTTTCCCCTCTCAGACAGAAGGGAATCCACATTCTGAACTACCTCGATGACCTCCTCAGCCATTTGAAATGCCTGGGCCTCAGGATCAAGTCACTTGGGGTCTGCCCACGGTCCCTTTGAGCCTCTGCTATCTGTGGACCTCCGTTCCTTAACGCTCAAGACGGCTCTGCTTCTCGCTTTAGCATCGGTGAAGCGTGTGGGCGACCTACAGGCTCTCTCTGTGAGCCCATCCTGTCTTGAATTTGGGCCTAACGACGCCAGGGTCGTCCTCAAACCAAGGCATGGCTATGTACCTAAGGTGCTCTCTACTCCGTTCAGAGCACAGGTTATTACGCTCTCTGCTCTCCCCTCCTCCGAGCGGGACCCAGAGCCTAACCTGCTTTGCCCAGTCAGAGCATTAAAAATCTAGATTGAGCGCTCCGCCCCATTCTGACAGTCGGAACAGCTCTTCGGTCTCGAAACATAGACTGTCAAAATGGATAGTCGAGGCTATATCGCTGGCGTACTCTTCCTTGGGCCTTCAATGTCCCACGAGAGTTAGAGCCCATTCTACTAGACATTGCCTCTTCCTGGGCCTGGTCTAGCGGTGTCTCTATAGAGGATATCTGTGCAGCTGCCTGCTGGGCTTCGCCGTCCACTTTTACAAGATTCTACAGTCTGGACGTCCCGGCCCTTCAGGCCCGGGTCCTTTCTGCTTTGGATTAGGCCGCTGAGCCCTGGCTCTATAGCCACGCCAGCACCTAATATTTTTTGGGACGATTAATGGACTAGGCGACCTACTAGCTTGACCGATGTCATGAGGCAATTATAACTGTGTTTTACCATTTTACACATTTGTGACTACTTGTCTGCAGCTTCAAATTCAGAATACAGGTTTGTGACTATTGTCTGCGAGTGCAAATCTCAGCGTTCAACTTCAGATTTTAAATTTACAGGTTTTCACATCGAAGCTGTGAGTGTAAATTGTAGCATACAAGTGCAAATATTTATTGTACAAGGTCTCAAATTCACATCTACGTGCTCTCGAGTTTTGCTACTATTCTACCTTCATAGTTTACAGCCAAACCAAGGATGCAGAGATAGAAGGGAGAAGTGTGAAAAAACAGGATCGCGAAGCATGGAGGGATGTTCAGGACTGCTGTAGTGTGGCTTCGGGGCTCTCTGAGTGGTGCCAAGGCTGTGTCGGGTAACACGTTCATTTGTCCACATTTCTTCCTTTCCGTCCCTTCAGGATCCTCATCCTTCTGTTGCTGTGTTTTTGCAATATTTTTTCAGCGTGACTCCCGAGAGGTCTCTATCACAGAGAAATCTGCGGCGCGACAGTTCACTTGGCATGCTTGAGAAGATGAGAGGAAAGCCAAAAAGAAAGCAAGAGAGACTATATTGAGAGAGGAAAGCAAAGCCGCTTCCTTCACATGAATTTTTGCCTCTGGGCGCATCTCAGATTGTACGAAATATTGCGCTGTATACTCGATCTCCCTTCTGCTATTGGCTTTCTAATGTTTCATGCATTAGTCTTCAAGGAAATAAGGATTTGCATTTCTCAAGTTTCCTCACGGTCGTGAGATGTTCACTAGATGTGTGTGAGACGCATTAGATAAATTCCTCCAAAACATTTCATCGAGAGAAGATCCGTCCTGATGCCCAAACTGTTTTGCAAACTTTTCCAATCAACAACAAAGGTTTACAAAACACCATTTAAAGATCTAGACCGTGAAACTATTTCTTCTAATAAGACCGCAGGGGTTAAGACTCGCTCTATAATGTATTCAGAGGAAGAACTGATGTTGTCCAGGGGCTCAATGCTCGTCCCACGTCTGCTTTCCTATTTATGGCTTCACGATTCTTTCAACATCTGCTGATGCAAAGTCATCAAATAAAGTTATCTGATGAATTGATATTAATACACCCATACTTGAGCAATAATGTATGAGAAGCTAGGATCATGTATATTGTAAGTTGGACGTTGGTAGGCACGTAACAAAAACTTTCTTATGATTTGCAAACTATACAGACATAGAATATTAATGAACAGACAAACAAACCCAAAGTACTGAAATAAAACAATTACATACCAAAAAAACACATCTCTTCTTGCATTAATTGCTCCGAAACATGACAGAAAAAAGTAAAGGAACAAATCCACTAGGCACTTTTATATAATATTCATAACTATGTCTTCAGAGGTGTATAAAGACCTTACTCAACCGCTAGATGTCAATGTACGGTTTGTTTAAATGCGACCAAACTACAGGAACCATTCAACAAATTGTACTAAAATAATAGTACAAAATAATTTTAACATAAATTTAATTAAATATAGATAGTAACTTTATTAGACGCTAGCCAAACACAAACCGATGAAACGGCCTATACCTACTTTAGCACTGATTTTATGTCCCGGCTCAATTACATTTTTATATTTTATTTTACAGATTGCAGAAGTAATTTTATAAACTAAAATCATTGCAATATGTCGTAACTATGGTACTTTCTTTAAAAGAATTGTCAAAACTGTTTATTCTTTTTTCAAATGCTGCTGGTTTTCACACCATTTTTTAAGGGGTCATATCAAATTGTCCCAGATCTTTCGACATGAAAGAGCTTAATGTTTTATGAAAACACACCGTGAGATTCAGAACTCAAAAGTTGCTCACCGGTGCACAAAAAGCTCTGCAGCTCATTTCAAATACAAATAGGGGGTCTCTAAAGCAGGGCAAGAAAAATAGCCTGTTCAATTCCGAGTGTCACTAAGAGGCTGGAAAATGGTCATAAAAAACTAAACAGCGTGTTTCTGGTTTGCCAACAAACATTCATAACACACAGCTGTGGAACTCGCACTTATATTTTAGAGGGAAAAGCATCACTTACTGGTACTGAATATAAAAAGGATTTGACTATGCTTGTACCCGTTCCTTCACAGCTCACTGGAGGGGTGATCACAGACTGATCTTCTGTCTTCTTCTAATAAGTGAGCCAACAGATCTCTGCAAGCACACTGTTTTACCCGAAAAACCACACACATAATGTTTTATCAAAGGACAGCCGCTCCAGGACTGATCTTTCATTATATTAGGAGAATTAAAAAATGCATGTGAAATTAACAGTGAATATCTGTAGTTTTCAGAAAACACAATGAAATGAAATTCCATTACCGCCTTGACACCATTGTCACTTTGTTTCTGTTGTACGTCTACAAAAGTTCTTAATGAGAATTAACAAAAGTTTACATGCTGATGGTTTTTGTTGAGTCACCATTATGAAGATGAGTGTTTGCTTTACTTGGGATCTTGACCCTTAGCTGTTTACGTTTGAACTTTTCCTCGTTTTTATAACTATGTGTTCAAACAGACACCAAAATGTGGAAAAAAAGCTTAGCAAAATTGATGTTATATCATTTTTTTGTTGAGTGTTGTTGCATGTTTTAGAGTTTAGGCACTGACAAGTGATTTTTTCATCCTCATTTATGTTACTGCCTCAAATACAATTACATGTATATTCTGAAGGTCTTTAACAACACATCTCTCACATGGAAAATGGACTTGCAGGCATCAAGACTAAACCTGTTTGTCTCAACAATGATGACAACCAGAAAAAAATATTTGAAGATAAGCGCAATGCATTCTGGGTACCATCAAAGTAGAAAAATCATGCATGACTCCCAACATGAATTGCGGCAGTAAGCTTGTCGTTTGTTGGTCACCACTGTTGAGATTCATACACTGATTCTTGATGTACGAGTCAAAAATTGTATACGGGTTCTTGCGGGAAATGTGGGTCTCCAATGTAAGCTCATTCGGACAATTGTAACAAAAACCCAATAAAAATCTGACAAATTATCTTATCATATTTTCTATTGATATTATTTGCCACGAAAACTATGTTTTATACAAACCTTATGTTTTTATACAAAGAAAAATGTTATGCTGCAGTCCCTGTGAAGCAAAAGTGCTGATCGTCTTCAGTATTTTGACATATTCCCAAGATGAGTAGTGTGTGCGGCTCATGTTTTCCACTGTGAATCGATTGGACGAATAAAAAGAGGATGTTCCCGTATTTCTACAGTAGTTTAAAAACTACGGAATTGTAACTGCCAAACTTCGGAACCTTTTCCACAGTGCATAGCTTTGACCGCCACCCGTGGAAAGCTAATTCAGGTCTTTTCTTATAGGGCAGGCAGGGCAGGACAGGTTTGAGTTGTCAAAAAGGAATGAGTTGTCAGAAGTGGACATTTTAACACTACTTTATTATCTGTTGTCAAACAGTTTCAAACAGAAATGGGAAAAATGGGAGTCATGGTCTAATGGTTAGTGCACGGCCTCTGAAACTTTGGCTGAAACTCATGAGACTTCATTAAGTTCTCTGATAAGTTCAGTTTTTTTTCAGTTTCCTTCAGAGAACTGAAACTAGATACTTTTTAATTTGAATACATTCAAAGTGCCGATCCACGCAATTTACTAAAAGAATGATGTCTCAGATAACTTGCCTTTCAAAAAAGAAACATACTAGATCAAGCCAATTAAATCAAATGTTAATTTAATAAGCATTTCTAGATGTATTGTGATTATTCAGTCCAGTGTCTGTTGAATTTCAACAAAATCAAACCTCAGGAGAGACAAAGTCATCCAACAGCAATATGAAAGAATAACAGCATGACAAGACACATAAAAACTGTGATTAAAATATTTTTATCTTTTTCTAAATACATATCCAAAAATGACTGTTGTATTGCTAAAAAGTAAAAATGAAATAGTTTTCGTTGCAGTATTTGAGGTCTGAAATTTTGACATGTTTATCCAGTTTCCCTTTTCTGAAAATAATTGAAAATGTTTTCACGAATATTTCTTGGAAGAATTTAAAAGATTTATTGTTATATATTGTAATATTGTTAGCAGTTCACAGAATAAAACAAAAAGGATCATCTGAACTAAACACATACCTTTAAATAGAAATGGCCAATGTCATTTTTTTCTTATTTCTGATTAGAACCGTAAATATTTTTTTTATCATAATCCATCCCCGGAAACAAAACAAAAGATGTCAAGTTTTAGATAAACATTTTAGTTTGATTACAACAACTAAACGTTATTCATATTTTCCTTATTTCTCTCTTGTCACCTACCATTTCTAAAACCTGTAAAAAGACTCAACAGAAAAGGTCACATTTCTCCAGAACAGTTTTCCAGGCACTTTAAACTACAATAAACTACAATAATTGAAGCTGTATTTGGTAAGGATCCTCTCTGCTTTTTATGTCGGACGTCGAAGAGATGTTCTGCCAGATAATACTTTCTGTTTAGGGCCCTGTAAAGTTCCAATTGACTTAGATTTTTACTTTGGATTTCCCAGCGGAATTTAATATGTATTATTTGGAGTTCTCTCTCCGTGGCCAAAGCACAAACGGAATCAGCCGGCGTAGCACAGAGCAAGTGGAAGACAAATCTCAGTTAAACCCAGCCCGGGCATAATGTGTGCCTACAGAGATATAGCCTCAGGTCTTGATTTCAAACCCCGCTTCTGTCAGAAGAGAAATGCTGTTTTCCCTTTCTCTTGCCTTAGTTGTGCAAACTTTTGGATTTCTCCATGCTCTCATGTAGTTAATCTGCTTCACTTGGCATGACAGCTCCCCTGCCCGAGTCTGAGAAAGGGCAGTTTTTTAATACCTTATTTCTGTGTCTGGCGTAAATTGTGTTCGTAAGCATTTCTTCTCAGCATCTCAGAACAGCAAGCAAATGAGGTGGCATCTTGTTGGGCTTAGCTGTTGTACTGTCAAAAACTTGTTCCCATTATTGTCTTCACTTTATTGTGCCTCCGATTTCATCACAAAATCAGAACTTAGTTTCTAGAATCACAACTTTTTTCGGAGCACAAGATGTTTAGCAAAATGTTTACGCTGTTGCATTCAACATAGGTGACTGTGAGAAAAAGATCTCACCGCATGAAGCTTCTCTGTCTTTCGGCGACGTGGATCTTTCCAACACGTGTCAGGTGACCTTAGACCCAGCGGAAAAAACTTCTAGAGATCTGATGGAGTTGTGTCCTATTTAAGGCGTTTCTCCTGAATTTGCTCAAGAGTATACAAATTTAAATGAGACCGTTGTTAAAATGATCGTAGAATGTAGAGGAAAAATTATCTGTATCAATTTGATGGGAAATGTTCGATTATATTAACTGTACTTCAAATAAGAGGTCAGTTTAAGAAATTGTTGAGTTCCCTCCTGATGGAGACATTTGTAAGATTTCTGTCTGTTTTTCTCTGCATAAATATCTGAGATGCACACAGCAGCGTTGCTATCAAAATACAATATTAATGTTCATTTGATCAACATCTCCCCTAGGATGTTTGTAAATTCTGAGAAGCATTATTTTGTTATTTATCAACGCGAATGAATTACCATTTAGTTTAATTTCCATTTAATGTTATGATTGCTTTAACAGCACATGACTCAGTGAGTAGAGGATCACTAATACAACGTATTCAGATGTTAGGTGTATTTGTGTAAAATCGTTTCTCTCCAGGAGCAGCTCCTAATGAACCCTTTCCTTTAATAAACACAGGTATAGCCAATTTAATGAATGTTTGTTGTGTTTCACAGTGAATTAGCAATTAACCAGCGAATCAGGACGCTGCCCCTGAAATCCCTTCATCATGGCATCTGTAGCTAATAGCCGACGATTGAACCATAACTGCTTATTTCAAGGTATTGATGAGGTGTAACCTTCAGAATGGCATTCAGTTTTTTTCAATCGTATCAACACCCCTACAGAAGAGACTTGTGGAATTCAAATGTGCAAAAAACAAATGATCAATGTGTTGTTTTTGGAAAAACAATTAGCAAATCCCATTTAAATGATAAGAATTGCACGTGTCTCTTTCAGGAGCATTTAGCGAAAAACGACGCCAAAGGGGTACCCTGCGCATTAAAAAGTGACACCAAGGGGCGCTGACCAAGTATCAATATGTGTCGAGTTGGGAGTGAGTACGGGTTGGAAAATGGACAAACGTTCTTTCGAAGCCAGATGACACTTTCTGTCTTGAGTTTTCTCTTTTTTTTTAGTTTTATTCATATTTGCCTGTAAACTCTCTTTTATTATCAAGTTCTAAAAGAGAAATCTGAAAGGACAAAAAGGTATGTTTTTGAAAGCTTTAGAAAGTTGTTTGTGGCACACAAAGGATTTCACGAAATTATATGTTGCACCATTTACCTCACTCGTCTAGCAGAAGGTGAAAAGGGTGAGCAGTCTCTGAAGTCAGCCTGTAAAATGGAAAGAATAGAGGAAGTTTCTTTAGACTGATGTACATACCTCGGATGCTGTAACTGGGTCACGGATGGGCCGTGATGACTGAGAGCGAATTAAGCCTTTAGAAAAATAACCTGAGGCGAACCGGCCAACTGCAGTCAAGCTTTAGGACAGAAGGTGCGCTTTTTCCTGTAGTTGCGAGTGCTCCTGGTCAGCCAGATCCTCCGGGATCCTCCCGGGTCAGAAGTCCCGCGGGTTTAATAGATACCTCCCAATTAACCGTCAGTGTTGTAACTGGAGTGCAGAAGCACAATGTGAAATGTGTGTAAAGTTTTATTTTTTTATTGAACTATCAGAGAACCGGCCCTTGAGGGACCCTTAAACCCCTCCCTGTAAATCCCATAGGGAGAAAAGTTTGCTGCTGTCTCTCTCTCTGTCTCTGTCTTAATCCCTTTTAGTGTTAAAGTGAAAATAAACCTGGCTTTGTCCTGAGGTTATACACAGCATGTACCTGATCACACCGGTTCACCCCGAGGACTACTGTATAACTATAGATATAAAGTTAAAACTAAAAGATTTGTGTGACCTCTCAAAATAGTCAAAACTTTGTTTTGGTTAAACTTCACGTTCCTACACTGCATTAAAGCCAAGAATGATGCATCAAAGTATACGGCATGTTGAGGAGAGATGTGCTATCACTTTTAAATCAACTGGATCAAAGATTTTTGCCTGGCAGAAAGTAAAATGAATGAAAATCACTTCAACTGAAAGAAGAAAATGAGCCGTATCAAAACCAAAGACACCTAGAACAAATATTAAAAAGATTATCCAAAACTAGGTACCATCTCAAAACCACGTAGTTCCACTCTGAGGCAAAATATTGTTTTACTGTAAATCTAAGGATGTCAACAGGTTTATGTGAGGGATGTCCTACAAATGTCAAATTTTTTTCTCTTGGGTTATGGTGTGGTTTAGTGTTCGTCTATAGTCATTTTATTGTAGTTGAATATTAGGGCTGCACGATATTAAAGAAAAATGTGATACGCAATATGCGATATAATGTTTGTTAAATCCGTTTATATATATAAACTTTTACTTTTCATAAAAACAAACAAATCATTATCACACATAAAAAACTAAAAATTATATAGCCTACCAAGCACACAGTTCTTGCAGGTTATCAGCATCGACCTAAAAATCTGCATCAACCTTTCTATACTGTATAGCTAGCAGTATATCAGAAAGCTAGAGTAACTGTGTGTGTGTCTGTGAGGGGTGAGTCTATGGGTTAAACTCAGTGAGAAGTAAATGCAGGGCGTTTTGAAAAGCTACAGAAGCAACTCTTTCTGTTCTTAATGTCAGTGTGTATCCGAGATCTCACCGCTGACAATACAGTGCCCGGCCCAGACACTCGAACCTGCGCAAAGGTGAATGTATTTCGATTGTCAGCCACAAAGCAGATGGCCGACGTAGCAAAGACTTTAAATCCCTGAGGCTGAGACAAGATCCAGAAGATTCATCTCTACCAACCTTTCCAAAGCCAGGCACGAAGAGCCACAAGCAAACCAGATCTTTTTTTAGACCAGTGCAACTGAGCATTTAGCTCCTGTAGTCTGCATCAAACAAATCTGTCAAAACTCAACCAGACTTCATTTCAATGTATTATAAAGAGGTCCCAAAAGACACAGCTGTGGAAATATCTACATCTTTTTGAAAGTATTAAAACTTAAACTTTTTGAACTTAAAAAGTACTTAATTCACTAAAAATGGAAAACAAGGTAGAATGTTGTCACTGTACTTCATATCTCCAAAGTTCTCCAAAACCACAACAGGAAATGAAAAAACCCCACTGTGTTTTATGAAATATTTATTTAATTATTGTTTTATTACATATATTAAATAATGATAATTATTTAAAATTTAAACAATTTAATACTTTTTTATTGGATTAATGTTTGCAAAACCCACAGTCAAACAGAAGAGTGACTAATATTAATGCTATATGAAAAAAAAATTATGCTATCATATACTTGACACCACGTATCTGAAAGGTATAACAACTTTAATACAAAATTATTTTAAAATATTATTTTAAAGCCATAAACCTGAAAAAGTCCAAAGTGCCCATCGTATCAACCTAGCGTTTTGTAAACATGACTTTGGCCACTGTAACAAAAAGCTATAGTTGGAGGTAAAAGCAGCTCTGTATTCAGTTCTGCTTCATGGGTCTCAGAAACAGGACAAGACACGACTTTGCATCTCAAAATTTTGTTATATTTATAGTGTTTGCGGCTCTACAGAGATAAAAGCCTGTTCCCTCTCCCCCGATGTGAGGGGCGACTTCCATCTGTTTCTGAAGGAGACACTGTTATCAGGTGGTGAGAGAACGGCCTCTCCTTCCATCCCAGACAGACCCGATGGAACAAGACGCTTTTAATGTGACTTAGCCTCGATGAGAACACGACACTCACAAACACACAATTATCCGTGTGTACACGGTGAAAAAGACGCGGCTTTTTCGAATTAACCGGGTTAGGGAATTGCGCAGAAAGCGCAGATCTACTTACAGTGTGTGCCGGCCACATGAAATGCAATTTAGCCCAACAAAACGACATGTCGTGCACTATTGTTTGTCCCTGAGAGACCAGCATGGTGTGTGCGCGTGTGTGTGTTTTAACCCAGTTCGTCCTCTGAACAAATCATGCACATCCAAGTGCTTGGAGGACGGGAGAAAAACTGAAATCAATCAGGCAATTACCTTGATTCAGCCTGCCATGTCACAAAGTCCCGCTCAGAACCGAGAGCAGGCCGAATGAAACATTGTGTTGAGTTGAACTTACTGCGATTTGAGAACATCATATTGGCCGGCTGTAATGGGCAATACCGCAGAGCAGACAACGAAAAGCAGAGAGAGAGAGAGAGAGAGAGAGAGAGAGAGAGAGAGAGAGATTCCAAAAGAAATTCTAATGTTGGATATTTATGCAAGAATAAGTATTGCGGCTTATTCATAATTCAGTTTTATAAACAACCACATGCTATGATATTAAGCATGCACATTATAAATCACCATGACTGCTTGCTAAAAAAACCTTGTGATTTTATGAATGTTAACGTGTGTACAGTATAGATAGAACACATCTCTGTGCCAGCAGTCATGGTGATTTATAAACACCATGATATCTCTCTGTTTAATCATAATTAAATCTCCACAATAATACTAGTAGTCACTCCGACCCATGTCATTTTCTGTTACAAACCAACCCGGCCCCCCACTTAAGACAGGGAAATTGATGTGGCCCTTGCAGAAAAAAGTCTGGGGACCCCTGGTTTAGAGCTTTGTAAAGGAGACCGTGTGACCCAACAAGTGCGGTCCATGAACTGGAATCTCTATCTCTCAGTTTTCTAACCAGTTAGTTGATAAGTATTTTTATGGTCTAATTGACATTGTAAAAAAAGATGTCTGAATGATTCTGTAACTGTTATGACTCAAGCGTCCCACACTACTTTTCTGAATTAAAGGTTGGTTAGATTAAAATGGTTAGTCACAGCAATGCTATAGAAAAAACAATAGTTGCTTTCAGGGTTATTGGGTTTACTAAATTATTGGAAATAATTTAAATAAACTGAAATTAGGCACTAAAATTATAATATTAAACAAAAACTAAAATAAAAATAACTGAATTCTATATGGTAACATACAAAATAAACAAATTCAAAACATTTTGAAATGACAAAAGCATAGTTAAAATTGCTAAAGATTTTATTAACATTAACATAACAACAAATAAAAAAATACAAGCTAATTTAAAATATTAATAAAACTAAAAACAAAACTGGTTGTTTCTCAAATACTTGACCTATTGGTCCAATATTCCTAAACAAACCATTTATGTCTTTCCTTTGTAGCTCATAGAATATTTTTATGACAAAGAACTTTCCATCCAAAATAAAGGTTCTGTGGATGTTAAAGGTACATCATGACCAAAAAACATTACTTTTCAATTGTGTAAAAGAGCATTTACAATCAAAAGTGTCCGGCCCTAGATAACTTTTATCTTTTTAGAATTGTTTTATTGTGCATTCTAAGTAATATAATTTCTGCAATATTCATGCAGTTGGGTTGTTTTGATTAAGTAGTCATGAGTCAAAAACAAAATATAGCTCATAAAACACAATAAAAACATGATTTATGAAAATGAATAAAAACAGCGTTATCTTTTTTGCAAATGAACTCTTCAGATGTGGTTTCCTCCATGTGGCATATTCTTCACACTAAACAACCTGAGGGAAATAAATAAAGAATAAACTGGGTCTTCACGTTTTGGCAGCAGGTGGTGCAGATGGAGACAACAATAGCTGTGTGTGAAAAAAACCTGCGCTGGTTGTCACAAAGATGCAAGTAAAAACAGGTAAACAACCCAAAGTGAAATATGATTTATATAAACATGCATTTTCATAGCCGGCGTAACCTATTTATGGATTTTACAGTATGTTTTATAAATTCATCCACCATTTGCAGATCATTAAAAAGTGCCTTTACCCACAATCCTCTGTTCTGCTAAATACACACTACAATCCCAAATCTCTTGAACCTTTGAAACAGTTCCACAGAGTCTATGATACACAGAAGGCTTTCGGCTCTGAAAACTAATAATGAATAAATAAATAAGTCAACAGTCGATGATTTGTATTCATCATCCAGTACTCAAACTTGTTAATATTTCATATGGACGACCAGTTTCCTCTCCACATCCTGTAATCCCGTCTTTAATTTTTGTTTGCTAATGATGTTTGCGTGTGGATATGATCATGTGTGACGCATCACAAGCCCTGGTTTTTACGTGTCGTGTGTGTCTCTAGCTGCGTGCCAGCACATTCACATTCAAATACATGCAGTGATACGTAGTAGACCTTGATGTACTGTGGGCTTATCGTTTGGAGTTAGCCGCATTGCTGAGCTCCCCCGTCATTGAGCAAATACATTTGCAGGTGAGGAATCTCATCTCCGCGTGTATCTGACTGCAAACGAAATTCAGCGCCGGCGTTATCAGCTGCACGCTGAATCTTGACCAGATACCACAGCAGTCTGCAGCCCTGCCTGGACCGCGGCATTCTGCCTGCCAAGAGACTCCCAGACCTGATCAATACTCCTAACACTCTTTTCCCAAGATTATAGCATTCCCGGATATCAAATCCACGCAGGGGGGGAGCCTGCTTTTTTGGCAGAGAAACACCCCTGACGTTGCAGCTGAAATTATTCATCGCACATATGAAGCGGACAGCAGTGTAAAATGAATCACTAAAGATAAAGGGCAAAAAGAGAATTGGTTGCAAAGGCAAACTTTTTGAGGAGGGAACATCGGGGAGAGGCTATCTTTGGTCAGAGATAAAGGGGAAAGTATTGAACGAAAACAAGCAGGATTATCAACAGATGGGGTACAAAAACGTTCTCCTCCTTTAGCTTCGGCTCTCTGGTTATCATTGCCGGACACTCTGAGGTTAAGTGGATTGGAAGCGTTTTGGGAGTGTTTTCTTAAAGATACAGTTCACCCAAAATATTTTTGGTCAATGTTTTATTCCCCTGTAAATCAGAGTTTTTCTGAATTGCCAAAACACAAAAAACTCTAAACAAATTCTCACTGACTGAAATACACATCCCACTGAGATGTATTTGTGTTGCAAAACACTAAACAAAAGGGGGGGGGGAAATAAACAACTAATGCACACTGCCCTAAAAAGGCAAAGTGCATAACTACACAAACACGGAAACTGAGAAAAATGCCTTCAAAGTTTTCACACCAGCCAGTCCTTGCAGCCAGTTACTGCATTTTTTAAAATGAATAATTTTACTTAAAACACATTCACAAGAATCAGAAATCTGAATCAACACAGGTCTCATTGAATGACTCCATTCATAAATGATCCGATTCATTTGTGTTGAACTGTCATGTGATCGCGTCAGTAACGTACGATGCACTACAGCACTCAGGCAGCGCAGAACAAAACATTCTGCATACGGCGACAAACGTTGATCTTATTGTCTTCTGAGAAAAAAAGAAGAGTATCTTCATCTCGCCACCGCTACCAGGAACCTCCAACACCTGGGAGTACCAAACAAAACACCTTATTAATAACCATAATGGTAGACCATACACTATACTTTTACATAAGACTGCTGTGATTCATTGATGAGAAACAGGTTTGGCAGCATGAAGGAACATGGGTATTGTAGTCCAAGGGGACATTACGTGTGTGTTTGTGTGTGTGCGTTTTTGCCAGAGGAGTCAGAGGTTTTGTTATTTTGGTTGAGTATTTGGATTTGTGTTTAACGTTTTGAGATAATGAGTGACGATTTCAAGAAATGTGTGTTAGCGATTCAGAAAAACAGCATCCTTTACAATATCATTTTATTTTCTCTGGGATAGAAAGGAGATCTTAGAAAAGTTTTCCACGACAACCCTTACAAAAAATAAGTATACTTCAAGTTAGTTTGATATTTAAATATCCTTATGTAAAGTATGTTTTAAGTGTAATGTAGTAAGTACACTAATGTAGTAATAGTATACTTGTTAGTGTGCTACTTCAATACCACTTGGGACTAAACTGCCCACCTCAAAATTTATAAAAGTGTACTTTTAAGTATACAGTGTGCATATTTTTTAAGAACACAACGAGTTTTCAACTATGTTTATTGCTTCTACTGCAACTATAGTAAAAAATAAACAGTGGTATGTGTAGTTCACTGAAAATATACTTTTTTACATTTATTTTTTAACTTAACGTCATACTTATTAGTTTGCTCATACATACACACACAATATAAATTTATAAAACAAATTTGTACAAGTATTCGCCAAACATACACACATACAGTACTTCAATTTTCTGTCAGTATACTTATATTTTTGAGAAGAACAGTGCCTAACAAATGTATTAGACCAGCACCCATTGGTGGTTACACAAATGATTTTTCTGTTTCTCTAATGTTTAATCCACTAGTATGTGTAAGCTTTTAGTCAAAGTATTATTTTTAATGCTGAAATATAATCATTGTCGTTATCCATTAACTTTAGAATTTACTGTTTTAAAAGAATGACAGAAAAAGTAGTACAGTGCTTTATTATTTTTTGATTCAGATGCCCAATTACAGTCAATAATAGCAGAGGTTGTGAAAAAGTACATAAAACAATGCCAGCAAGAACGCAAGCTGTTATCAAGGTCAAAGGAGACCGCAAAACATATCAGATTTTTGGGTTATTATTTGTGAATAAAGACTATTTCATTGTTTCAGTTTATTTGCCAAATAAATGATTATACATTTTTTAAGTTTTTGACAGATACATAAAATATCTGTGCTCTCTCTTTATTATAACTGGTGGTCTAATAGACTTGTTAAACACAACAAAACTGAACGTATACTTTCTTATTTTTTGTTTAACATAAGTATACTAAAAGCACACTTGAATAAACTTAATCTCCAATCGAATCTTCTGAGATCTATGCTTTTAAGGCTTCAGTCATGTGACACACAAGAACCAATGCCATTTTTGTCAATGACAATAAATCTAGTGTTGGTGTGAGTAAATGATAATAAAACGTTTATTTTTGGGTGAACTATTCTTTCAAGGGTCCTCGTCCATTTATAGGTCACCTGACACTGCCCGATCAATAAAGAAAAATGTTCCGCAACATGAGCACGGCTCTGTTTTTGAGATCTAGCTCACATCCATTTATTCATCTCCCAGCTCGACTTCTTTTGTCTCTGCATCTTTCTACGGCGAAAACAAAAAAGCTTCGGATTCAGGAGCTTGAAGTTGGCACTGTTACAGGAATAGCCTAAATGACCTCGGACAGACATCATATTGTCTATCTGACAGGCATGATGAAACCAGACAGGAGGTTGAGGAGACCACCTGTGGAAGCGAAAGGAAATAACAAGAACTAGAAATGACAGGCCTGGTCAATCAAACGCTGGTAAATTAGACGGAGGCCTGTAAAAGTGCACAGCATGGGACAGATTGTTCCATTAAAGAACACTGACCCCTGCCCGGACCGGACATCAAACTGGAGTGCATGCAGAGAAACTGTACATCACTTCTAATTCATCTCGCTAGGCCTTTCTGTCAAATGAGCCACCTTAAAGGACAATAATGTCTCACTCACACACACACTATTGTCCATGACTTTCTGAGTCACGACTAGAGCTTTGTGTAAGATTTGTGACCTAACGTTGCCCTCATGTGCTATCAGAAACTTCCCTTCTGAAGTTGTAATTATGAGCTTGTCCTGTTCAAGTGTTATGTTTATGTAAAAGTTAGAAATTACGGAGAACATCGAATTTCCCAGTGTCTTTATGTCCAATTTCCAACTAGGAAACGTGTATTTAAAAGGGCTGTGGATGTGATCCGCTTCAGAATTTAACATTTGACAAACGTGCTGTAACGTGTCCACATTTGAATATGAGCTATAGTAGAAAAGAGAAGTTATATGGTCGGCAGTGCACCAACATTTGATTCCTGGCCCGAGGTCCTGCCGATCCCATTTTCTTCTCTCCATGTATTGTCTCGTGTCTATATATATTGTTCGATTCAAAAAGCTAAAAACTAACTTAAAATAGAAGAGATTTTGTAAATATTTAATAGCTTTAATATTGGACTGATCGTCACCATAGACATTATATTGCTTGAGCAAACCTAAAATATACCAGCCTGTATTTCTACTTTGATTCTTAAAAAAGCTACCTATATATTCAGAAAAATATTTGACATGCTTTACCAACATTTTAGAATTGTTATTTGTTTTTGAACTATTACTTCATCCGTTAAGGTTCTGTCCCATGAGCCATCACCATTGTCCACTTCATGAAAGTTGATGAAAATTCACAAAAAATGGAAATTCTTCGCCCTCAAGTGGTTCCAACCCTCTATAAATTTCATTGTTCTGCTAAACACAAAGAAAGGTCATTTTATATTTCCTACTGAATACCGTAGTAGGAAAAACTACTATAGTAGTTAATGGTGTCCCAAAACTGTTATGGTCCCAAAATCTGGTTCCCAGATCCAACGAAAAATGTTTACAGGATTGGAAGAACTTGAGGTTGAAAAACAATGGACAGAATTTTCAATGATGTAAACCTAAGGCTAGTTAGATTGTGTTTAGCACACAAAAATCATTATAAAATGAAAAATGACACAACATTTTCCCTTATGTAATGAAAATGTAATGAGAAATCATTAACACGATGCCTCCACTTACAGTACATCTGTGATGAAGCGCTGGCCGTTTCCGTCTGTAAGGTTCTTTTAAAATCCACAAGAGATGCTTCAGAATCTTTCCGCCTCCCCAGCAAATTATCCTGAGAGGATTACGCCATTGCGCAACGCGTCCCCATATTGCTTGGCCGCGTAAAAATACACTCCGTAAACCAGTGTATCGGATTAAAAAATTCCCACCCAGCGCTGCAATAATAGGGAAGGAAGGAGAACACAATAAACAGCCTGGCCGCATGATGTTGGACGCTACATTTAAAATGCAGTTGTCGCAGGATTTCTAATGAATTCTATTTTGAAGCCGGGCTTTGGGGAAATGGTCCGGGAGCACATCACAAAGAAACCTGAGATTAACATTATTCCTTTTTAAAACATAATATTGCATCGGAAAATGCGGGAGCATCAAAGCCCATCCGCTAATGGTAGATCTCGAATCAGACAAAATGCAGCTGTGTGGCTTTGCCTTTGGTGTTATCACCTCGTTTTGATCAAATTATTCATTCGGTTTGTGTGTCAAGACATGACGAACTAATTATTAGTCATTGTGAGTTTAGTAGGAGCAGATGGAGGCAGTGTGCTCCAGGAGGCGCTGGAATGCTTCCCCCTGTGTCTTCCCTTCAAAATTTTTTGTTTTGGAATAACATAAAAACACTTAAATGGCGATCGCATCCTGCGGTGTATCCTACGATCCAATATTTGCATACTAAATCTTGCACATGTATTGCATGTGATTTTTTCGCCAGGGGTGCTTACATTGATCTCAAAGCTGAGCTTCAGTATTCCAAAGAGACCAAGGCAACATGCATACAACATTTTTAGGAATGTGTTAGTTGGACATCACTTTTGGTCACTATGAAAAGGGATATTTATGAGTAAAGTAAATCATAATCTTAACATGCTACGTTTGTTTCCATGTGGATTTTGAACCTCTTCGTTCTGATTGGTCGGATATACAGTAGCCTATATAAAGCTATGCGTAGCACCCATCGGCGTTCTCTCCCGAGAGACCTCTGTGCTGTCTGCTGTGCCGTCATGAGCATCTCGGCAGAGGCTTTTTGCATTTGGAGACTGAGCCGGAATTTGGCCACGTTTGAAAAATATCCAATCATCCAAAACACCTCAAATAGCTCCCCCGCAGAGGTGAGACACAAGCTCTCAGAGAACAGGTAGGGTGCCACTTAAATGTTTTCCAAATCCCGGCACACGCACAAACACAGGCACTCGATACCAATATAAACGGTTTCAAGTTAATGTTCTGTCTTCGTTCACTTGCAGCAATCTGTTCTTATAGCAATAACACAGGAGTTCAACTATAAGAAACTTGCTTAATGTTTGAGTATCTGTCTTAGCACAATTGGTTTTATCTATTGTGGGCTGAGTTTGTTTTTCCGCACTCAATTCTATAAATTTGCATCATTTTCCTGTTTTCTGTACCTTCTTTTTCCCCCTTTGTGCCTTTACTAATATGTACAGTATTAATTGCAGACAATGAAATGTTGAGACGAGCACATAGAAATCAATCTAAATGAAAAGAAATACTGTATGTCCCAGGCTGGTTTAAAGGAATAGTTCAATTTAAATAATTAAAATAAATTGCTATATTTAAAAAAACACAGACCCGAAGTTAACTTCAGGCCAGGCGTGTGAGTCTGATGAAACCATCTCTATATCATAAACAGAATATAACAGAAACAAACGCATCAACGCATTTTAATCTTTGTGGAAAGAACGCTTAAAAAATACAATGCCTAAGAATGTAATATGTCAAATACAAAAAAAATCATAAAAACCCGACTTTGAATAATAACGTTCTATTTACCTGAACAATGACTAAACTGAAGTTTATCTGGATCGATACTGACAGCACAGCTTTGTTGTGTCACTTTATGATTAGACATGAAATCCATTGACTCTTTCTTGGCTCTGGTTTGCCATATTCGATATTATCTTTCCTGCGCGCCGGACGATCCAATTGAAGTTCATCACAAGGTGAGCTCTGCAACCAACCAATTAACAGCCCAGTCAGAGAAGGAATCCGTTTTATTGACCTTCTTTTGTCAAGATACAGGACATCAGGCCGCCGATCTATTTAAGTTTAGGCCATGAAAGGTGTTGTCGGGGACTTGATAAGCGCGTTTAATTCGTCTGACTTTTCTTCTGCCGCAACCCACAGTGACCTTCTTCACTTCAGCTGCTTGAAGAACACGTTCTGAATGTCACGTTAATGATAATATCACGGTGTAAACATTTAATAGCCATCAAAGAACATTTTTTCTCGACATGCGTTGATGAATTCATACACACGAGAAATCAACACTGTGTACAGAAAGATTGTGGGCGAATTTTCAATCCAGGTTTCACAAACAGTATGAAAATTTGCTATTGGAGAATCATCAAAAAAATGTATAACTGTTCATTAACATTATATGTATGTCATACAGACAACATAATATTACTATTATTATGATTAAATATGAATATTGTCAATATTAAATTCTTAATATTTTTAACAACCTTCTGTATAAAAAACTTTTACTCAAACAGTTTACTTTGAGTCCCAGAATGTTCTGATTTTCTTAATATATTATATATTACTACATAAATAATAATAATAATAATAATAATAAATACATCATTAATTATGCATTTCTTATTATTACTTTTAACACTACAAACAACCACATTAATAATAATAATTTATATTATTATTATTCTCTGTGTTGTTTTTATACTAATAATTTATATTATTGTTATTAATCATAACCTTTAACCTACCTTTTCAATTCATTATCTTGAAGTTTGTCTAGATCCGTAAATCTAGAATCTCAAATTCTCAGTCCCAGTTCTGCTGTAAAGAGCAATCAAGTGATATTATATTATATTTATTTTTATATTATATTTACTGCATTCAGGGCTTTAGTCAAATCATTTTCCTAACGTATTATAAAACATTGAACTTAGTCACACGGTCATAGGAAATTCACACTTACCGCTGTACCCACATTAACTTCATGAGAACTGTATTGTATTACCATCTGTCTCAGTCTCTCTGCATGTCTAAGTCACAGCTGGATGCCGTATTCATCCGTGAAGGAACAGCTACAATATTTGATTGACATCTGCAGCTGTCAAGCTTCGGGTTCTCAAATGAATTTCAGGACCAAGCTGAGTCTCGTGTAATAACCTGGGTGAGGGTATGTGGCCTCGGTTACTGGACCCCTCAAGCGCCCTGAATTCTCCTTTAAGCTATAAACTGATGGGCTCTGTAAATTGCAGAGCTTTTTTAACTATCACAACAGTTTAACAATGGTTACTCACAATTGCATCAGCATGTCTCCAGGCTACAATCCTATATGCACGCGTATCTCATGCATGCAGCTCTCTGGTGTCTGGAGATGCCAATGGCAGACCGACGTCCGGTGGCCATCCAATAAAAAGTGACTGCCATAAGATATTCATAAAAAAAACCCATGTGGACTTCTTTTAGGGTGGTGGTGCAAATATTTCAGAATTATAAATGTTAAGTATGTTAATTTATTATGGTGCTCGGGAATACTTGATTCTGATTGGCTCGTTTGTGACTTTCCAATGTATGTTATTTCCCGCTTCTTGTCGGGACCTGATCACCCCTTTAGGGTTTATTCTGCAACAATCCATTACATATACAATCACAAGTATACAGTGGCCTCCAAAACATTTTGACAGTTATGACACATTTATAACATATGAATGTGATTGCATTATATAATAAAACATTATGTCAAACTAAAGTACGTGGAAGCTGCTTCTCAGACGTTAGAGGAACATGTCCGCAGTTTATAATAAAAAATAACCTTGGGACCAGTTGGTTAAAAATGTACTGCAAAAATAGAAGAACAGATCTAATCTTGCATCATTTGTTTGCATCATCTAGGTTTGTTTCACAGTTTTTTAAATGTGATTTAGCGTGCAGATACTTCTTGGGGCAGATTTTTTTACAGTATATAAAAAAGACACACTATTTTCTGGCAAACGTAAAATGTAAAGTAAATGTTCTGTTATTTCCTAGGGTTACAGAAACATTTAAACAGGTACATGATCTGTTCAGGTTATTATCACTTTTATTTCATACATTTGTTTTTCAGCATGTTTGTCTTGATTTTAAGACACGTTTCCATCCTGTACCCTGATTCTACGATCAAGAGTTTTAATATGAATATTATCGTTATAGTTTCTATTATTACAGCGGTTTGTCTTGGGAACTGCGTTTTATGTGTTCTTCCACCCCAATAAATTTGTGTTTTCTTTCCCTTAATGTTAGTTATGCTGTCGTATGGCCGAGGCAGAACGGCCATAAAACTCCCTGTGTCAGGTTATCGCTGGCTCTATTAAAAATACAGCAAAATCCATCCACGCGCCCACAAAAGTTAATGAAAGAAACTTCTTCAACTGTTTGTCAATGTGCCTTCCCCTCAGTTTCACCTCTCATTGCTTTTTAGACATGTCCAAACTTCCTCCAGACTGTTTTTACGGGGTTTTAAACGACGCCCCAGTTCATATAACCCGCAAATACAACCACACTGGAAGCATGGTGTGTTGCTGAATATGATCTGTTTGTGTCATAAAACACAGGCTCTGCTCAGCGATATATTTTTATATGTTGATCTTTTATTTTAGCTTCGTTTATTTCGCTCCTGGTTTACAGGTTGTCATTAAACGAGACGCCGGGCAGCTTGATTTGTTTGTGCTGAATATTAAACGATTCACCTTTTACCAAAATCTTTCATTTTTATTCTTATCAATTTAAGCATTTATTAATTTATTAATTATAGAGCAGTGCAGGGAGCAGTAAGTCTCTCCTAAATGTACATCATACTGTATACACGCTTATGGAGAATCTAAGCCCATTAAATATTTTTACTTTTATGCACTTGCAGATTTCTGCCTTTTTTTTCTAAAGATCCAAATGTCATTTTCACAATTTCAAATTACATATCTCCCATTTAATGCACTTTTCTTCTCCTTGGTAACATTAACTTTATATAATAATTATATAATATTATAAATAACCAACAAATGTGTTGGTTGTGATTAAAGTGATTTGTGTACAAATAAAATGCATGCAATTTAAAATTCGACTCTGCTTCTATAACCACGTTTTAATATTTAATGTTAACGGATTTTCACATTTTAAGAGTGATAAAAAGTGGGTTAATATAAAAAATACACATGAAATAAATGAAGGCATGTGATAAAAAAATTCCATTTAATTTCAGTAACAAAAAAAGAGAAAAACATATCAAGTCCTTTATAATGAAAAATCGTGCACACATTCAGTTACATTCTCAAAAATCCTTAACTTAAATGAGCCATCACATCTCAACACCACTGTACATACTGCACACTAAACTAATACTCAAAAATTATCCTAAAGAGTCCTAGATATCTAACACCCTTAAGAGAATCAGTCATTTTCAGAATACTGGCATTTAAGTATACTTATGCCGTTTAAGCCATGCCCCCTGCCCGCTGGAGGAGACCCACTCTGTGGCCCAATAAACCAAATATGAGTTATTACATAACCC
Source organism: Barbatula barbatula (assembly GCF_947034865.1). Classification (NCBI taxonomy): domain Eukaryota; kingdom Metazoa; phylum Chordata; class Actinopteri; order Cypriniformes; family Nemacheilidae; genus Barbatula; species Barbatula barbatula. The sequence goes on along the minus strand of NC_136770.1, from coordinate 3,794,954 downwards.
TCACCTCAATGTCCACCTCAGTCAGCCATGCAGGGTAGATTCCAGCGCTGAATCCCCTCCGTTGACCAAGGTGTTGTCATGATTCTGCCTAATCTTGTCTTGGTTTTCTGGTCTAGGGGCAGAATCATCACAGACCCACGTGTTTTATGTGGAGAGAAACATATGTTCAATCAGGACATGATATGTGTTCTCTCCAGTCTCGTCATTGGCCCCGCCCCTCTCGTTCCTAGTATTGCTTTACTCCTGTGTCTCATTACCCACACCTGCCCATTGTTAATTATCCTTTGTCTGTCTCCCTATAAAACATCCTCGTGTTCATTGTCCTGTGCTCGTTCATTGTATGTGGTACGTGTTTCCTGGGTTGTACTTATATGCCAGTCTTGTTACCGTGTACCTGAAGCCGTCTCAAGTCTTAGTGTTTGTATTTGCTAGTCCTGTCGAGTGTTAGTCTTCAGTTTGTAGTGTTCGTTATTGTGTACTGTCTTTTACCCCCTTGTGGGTGTTTGTTTTCTGTTTTATTATTTATTAAAGTATTTTGTTAACCCCTTCATCCCCGTGTCTGCCTGCACCTGGGTTCTTCCCTTCCACGATCCGTGACAGAATGAACGAGCCCCCTTCCATGATCCGTGACAGAATGAACGAGCCAGAACAGAACCCAGCAGGCAGATTGGAGGCAAGGCGAGCAACCCAGGCTCGTCGCCTCCGGGGTGTACGTCAGGGGTACTTGGATGTGCTGGAGTATGGGGACCGCTTCTTTGAGGTGGCAGGGGAGATGGTCCACAGTGAACAGGAACAGATGGTCCTGTTCAATGGCGGCCTCAACCAACCTCTAGCGGGGTGGGAGATGGAAATGCTGAGACCGCTGGGCTTCTCCAACCTTATCAGGTATGCCATGAACCGGCCGGAGCCCAGGGTCTCAGTCCAGCCCAGTTTGTCCCCCCCGCTGGCCGCCATCCCCGAGGGCCGTACCCTGCGAGTCGGGGCTGTGGGCCTCTCCTCAACCTCTGCACCCTTCGACTCTTCTAGCACGGAGCTAGTCATGCTCCCCACTGCTTCTCCGCAACCGGCTACACCCACCTTGAGCCGGTCAAAGAAGAAGCCGAGGAGGGGTGTAATGTCAAGCCCGATGTTCCAGCCGGAGGAGAACACCGGGACTCAGCCCAAATATTTTTTTGGGGGGCGCCATAGGAGCAGGAGGGCCCGATCGTCTAGCGGGCCTCCTGATGTCCCAAGTCCGGTGGTCCCAAGTCCGGTGGTCCCAAGTCCGGTGGTCCCAAGTCCGGTGGTCCCAAGTCCGGTGGTCCCAAGTCCGGTGGTCCCAAGTCCGGTGGTCCCAAGTCCGGTGGTCCCAAGTCCGGTGGTCCCAAGTCCGGTGGTCCCAAGTCCGGTGGTCCCAAGTCCGGTGGTCCCAAGTCCGGTGGTCCCAAGTCCGGTGTTCCCGCCTGCACCCACGCAAGTGCCAAGTCCTGCTCCCAGTCCTGCCCAGCCGGCCTTCCAGCCGGCGTCAAGACATGTTCCTCTGCCGGGGACTCCTAGAGCCCCTGGGACTTCGCGCTCTCGAGCGCCGCCCCCCAGGGTGTCCCCTGGGACTCCGCGCTTCCGAGCGCCAGGGACAAGAACTGTTCCCCCTTATCCCAACCCCTTTGGACTTCCTCCCCTGGACTCTTGTGTTCCCCCTATGAACTTTTGTTTGCCTCCACCCCCCCTCCCTTGTTTTTTTTTTTTTAGTATGTCACCCCAACCCTTTTATCATGTATTCTTGTCTGCCCCTAATTGTGTTTACCATGTTTTGTTGGTTGTTGTCTGTTTCCCAGTCGGTCTTGTCTTGTTAGTGTTCTCCCTTGGTGAACGCCAGGGGGCGTTCATTAAGGGGGGGGTCCTGTCATGATTCTGCCTAATCTTGTCTTGGTTTTCTGGTCTAGGGGCAGAATCATGACAGACCCACGTGTTTTATGTGGAGAGAAACATATGTTCAATCAGGACATGATATGTGTTCTCTCCAGTCTCGTCATTGGCCCCGCCCCTCTCGTTCCTAGTATTGCTTTACTCCTGTGTCTCATTACCCACACCTGCCCATTGTTAATTATCCTTTGTCTGTCTCCCTATAAAACATCCTCGTGTTCATTGTCCTGTGCTCGTTCATTGTATGTGGTACGTGTTTCCTGGGTTGTACTTATATGCCAGTCTTGTTACCGTGTACCTGAAGCCGTCTCAAGTCTTAGTGTTTGTATTTGCTAGTCCTGTCGAGTGTTAGTCTTCAGTTTGTAGTGTTCGTTATTGTGTACTGTCTTTTACCCCCTCGTGGGTGTTTGTTTTCTGTTTTATTATTTATTAAAGTCTTTTGTTAACCCCTTCATCCCCGTGTCTGCCTGCACCTGGGTTCTTCCCTTCCACGATCCGTGACAGGTGTCTCAATGAAAAGCAGAACATTCAGACCTCACGGTTGCCCTTATAAAAGCTCTAAAGGAATAGGTCACCCAAAAATAAAGAAACCCATCCTCTTGCAATCCATGATGAGTATGACTTTCTTAATCTGAATGCAAACAAAGTATTTTACTTCTGTATATAGTACTATTGTACTATGTGAATATATGTGTAGGTACCAAACTGCTAAGGCTCCAAAAACCAGTACATCCATCACAAAGGTTTCTCATCTCAAATTTTTGGAATTAGTTCTCTTGTTGTCTTGCTTTAAGTTTCACTAACTAAGTTAAAAATATCGTTTCAAAATATGAATCGTTTCATTTTTAATTGAATTGCTTCATTTGGATTACTTTTATAACATTTGGACATTCATATACATTTGGTGACGTTGTGAGGGTGAGAAAATTATGAAAGAATTTTCATTGTCCAGGTGATACGCCCTGTCACAATGAGAACAACTATTAAACACACACACACGATTTATATTGTTCCTCTGTAGGATTTTGTGCATTGTAAATGAGAAACAGTGTCAACAAACAACTTTGCAGTTCTATTATTTACATATTCATATATTTTTAAATAATGTATAATAAATGTGTTTTGTTTCATATTCATATTTACTTATAGTCTGCTTTGTTTAATCAGATGATTAGATTAAAATGACAGCAATGATTGGCGCATTCTGACCGGTCCAAATGCCGTCCCAACTCTACCAACCCAAAAACCCCTTCCGCTTTTCCAGAATCATTTAAAAGAAAAAACAAACAAGCAAGATTTGTCGTCTAAAATACATAAAAACTAGTAGAGCATAATTATTTTTACAGTTCCTTTGCGGTTGTTTTCTAAGAGAAAGGAATGATAGCGGATATAATTTAGTTTGTCTAGAGAAGATTTGTAGGTTTTGAGTAAACAGCTAATGTGCTCATGTTTTCGCAGAACAAACACACTAGAATTGCGTTCGCTCTGCGTGGGTTAAAACATCAATATTTGAGAGCGGCATATCATTTTACACTTAAAACCGCACAATTATGCCTCCTCGTAGGAAATTCAAGTATGTAAAAATTACCATTGAAATAATGAATATTCAAACAATGTTCCAAGTTCTTCTCACTAGAGCACCTTGGAATTAACATCACAGCTCACAGCGGCTACATAAATTAAAAATTCATGCGCTTTTATTTGGGCCCATTAACATCCAGCAACTTCACATTATGCCTCCAAAAGCTTCGAAACCAACAAACAAAATAACTGCGCACACACAAACAAACACACACAACAATGTTAACTTTAACAAATGAAGAGGAACTGACATTAACCCTGTAATACTAATGACTAAAATGAATAACGACTAATAGTGAATATCAAAGGTGAAGTGGAACTGCATTAATGATCGCTTCCCCAAACACTCCTACTTCTCTTCATCCCCCATTAGCCACTGTTTGGACAAAGTGTAGTCCATTTCTTTCTAAACAGCTTTTCACAGGTAGTTCCGCCCCCAGCGTATGCCTCAACTTGAGACCGCATTTTATAGTACCACAAGCGGATAAAGTGGAGAAAATATTGGAACATTGAGCATTTTATTGGGTCCTTTACTAAAGAAACCAGTTCTACAACAGAATCTACAAAAATAAAGAATGTCATTATATATTGCTTGATTTCTCAGGAATCCTAAATATCAATATAATATTTACATTAGGGATTTTCACTTCATGATTATTGTGGACAAAAAAATCACAATAACAATATTATAAACTGATAATAAGTAATCAATTGCTGCTCTCAATCAAATATATATTTAATGTCATTTATTTTATGTTTTACGTTCTTTGGCCTTTGAATCACACACTGGCTCAAGGCAAAATGTCAAGCAGATACTGGCACACAAATTTTACGATATCATCACAATATCAATATTCACAGTTAATATGACGGTTATTGTTAATACCAGTATTGCAACAACCCTAATTTACCGTACATATGGCAAAAGGCATCACATAGATAGGGAAGGCCGGATAAAAGGAGAGTCCCATGTTGTTGCGTATTCACTTGGATGTCGAAATTGTTGCAAATGTGAATTACATATTGTACGTGTTTTAAGAAATCTTGATTATTTCATTTGTGAAAGGAGGGTAAAGGGAGAACAGCAGAACATTGTGGCCACATACATTCCGAGATGGAAATGATGAAATAAAACAAATAAAAATGACACAAAGTAGTATAAAGAATATGCGTGATAGCCTTTTAATCGTACAGTTCATTAACACACACATGTACAGTGAGCACGAATGTTTCAATGAAACCAACTTTTTTTCCATACAGACTCAAAGTGACTGAAGAAATTGTCAGAAGGTCAAATCACTTCAAACTTCAATCACCCTGAATGCATCAATTACTAATGTACTTTATGCATTCAAGATCAGATACAATATTTAATCAATTACAAAGAACTGAGCCCACAGACTAAGCGTTGTTTTTGCACCCATTTATGAAAATAAAAATGATTAAAAAACACTTACACTATAAAATATGCACTAAGCAAATTGCGATAATTTCATTAAATAAACCATAACATATAATAAGCCCAAATTACCTAGAAAGAGAATGTCAATAGCTACATTGAAATATTAACAGCAGAGTGCTAATGTATTTCCCCTTGCCGAGTGAATTACAAGCATGCTTTCGTGCAGAAATACAGCACACGAAAGTGACTGAATTCACCTTTAAAGGCAGGAAAAAATGGGCATTTCATGTTTGTATGGCTCTGTCTTTTTAGCCCACTTGGAGAACGTTTGTTCATTTGTGACTTTAGGTTACTGCATTGATTTTGATTCCATGTCACCGTCCAAACTGTTATCTCTTTTGCACTTTTAATCGGGCGTCATCAAAGTTTCAGGGCAGCTGTTTTACATTTCAACCCAAAGGTTCCTAATTTTTTCACATTGCTGTTTTTTACTAGTAGTGGCCATTTCATTGTACACAGGTGATATGAGTTGTAAGTTCCAGAAATACTTTTAAAAACACAAAAGAAATGATTTGTGTGGACTGAGAGTGTTTTGATTAAACCAATTTTTATCTACAATATGCGTAGTGTCTGCTTGTCACGATCCGGTTTGTGGGTGCTTCTCAATTCTTATTTGTGTGGCACACACCTAAACTTTACTATCGGCCATCTTGACACAGCACAGATAATCTTGATGGTAAGCGGGTCTTGCTGGTTGGTTGGCGGGCTCTTTCTCTCGTCTTTCCGTGCTTTGGCCAATCAAAGGAATAGGATATCTGTGATGACACAGGGATCCAGAATTATAAAAAACGTTCCGAAACAAGTTGGAATGCTGTGGGAGTGTATCAAGTACAGAAATCCTACATCCAACTCGTTTTTTAACAAGTTGACCATGTTAAGCATGAGAAGCCAGCACGTTTAACAGTGTAAAGAAGTCAGAATGCGTGACATAGCATGTTACCCGATCTTTAAAGTAAAACAAAAATACAGCTTCAAACTAAAAAAAACTTTATGCAGAGATTCTATTAAAGCAGAATCCCTACAGCAATGACTTAACATCTCTGAACGAGGCTTCTTTCTTCACTTGCGGTTGTCTTGTAGACTTTGAAATGTCATCAGTTGCGTTCGGTTCAGGCTGGTTCATTTACGAAGGAAACTGTTGGAAACAATTTTGAGTGTTCAAAATGTGAAGGATTTCCCAAGGCAAATGTGGAAGAGAATCTAAAATCAAACAGAGTAAATCATCTCGATATCCCTTAACCAAGATGAGACTCCAAGCTTTCGTTGTAAAAATGTGTGTTTTATTTCGACATCTTTGACTTGCTGTTGCTTCCGTTTTTCCAAATGTAATGTAGCTCACTTGAGTGTTCCAAAACGTCTACAATTGACCAGGAGGGTTGAGATGTTTACTGATGGCGCCGTCCAGAACGGAGCCAAACTTCTAGGGAACGTATGTGGCACGGACCAATCACTTGCCTTTCGCAGATGTTAAAGAAGCAATTGAAAGTGCAATATGTTCAGTAAACAGCTGCTATAGGTTTTTACTGAAATCATGATGCTGTGTTAAAGTTTCAGACGGCTGAAGAGAATCCCTTTCGTTGTGGAAATGACAGAAGATATTTACATTTTGGCACAAACTTTGGCATGTCTCACTTTTGTAGGACATGGATGCTATTTTTAAAACCTTTACACTCATGTGTTCTTAGTGAAAAATTCAACCATGGAGCAAAAACTGTTCCTATAGTGCTCCTTTACACTCGGGGGCAAGTTTACACCTCACTAAGATTGTTTTTGTTTATTTTTTATATAATTTATAATAATGTATAGTGTGTTAATATGATATACATGAATATTGAAATAAATAAATTATAATTTTTAATGAACTGGATTTACTAAAAAAAGAGATATATGCATAATGCTAATGAACATCTTAGGTAATCCAGTTATTGTTTGTCTTTGGAAAGTCTGGGTTTCATAGTTGTTGTGCAACAATTCAAATGGAAACAGCATGCGTGGGGTGTGACATCAACAGAACTCAACAAACTTCTGTCTGTCTGTCCATGGATGCCATCCAATAAATGATCTTAACGCTGTAGTTTCCCCCTATGGGATTCCCTCAAAATCTGGTGTTTTTCTTCCCATGCATCTTAATAGGTCTCTTGGGTGTGCGAGTCATGTCGCACGAGCAGAAAAAAACAGCAATCTCTTCTGTTGCCATACTGCTGGAGAACAGTGGGTGTAATTGAAGTTTCATTGCTGTTTTCCTTCGCAAGTTTCCACGGCTGCTCTTTTAGCGAGTTACTTTGTTTGTTTGCTTTTTCGCAATCGCTGCTATTTGCATTTTGAGAAGCATGCTGCTCCGAGCAAATGAGCCGGTGAGGAATAGGCTTAGTATCGTATGGATTCTTGAGGGGCTTGGTGTGCTCAAAGTGTCAAGCGTTGACTAAAACTCTACCTTCTTACTGAATTACACCAGTTCAGAGCTGAACACAAGACCGAGGGAGAGTTTTAATGAAGTAAGCATACGTGGGTTCACAAAATGAACTTATTTAGCACCATCCATAAATCTGCTCGTTTTTTCGAAGGCAGAAGAACAACGTAAAAGTTACTATTAGATAGCTATTGGAATTTAAATATATAATCAAATGTAGATATTATCTCACATAAAATTCCCATGGCATGAAAATTAGATCATAAGACAAAATGTCCTTCCTCCACTCAGAACCCAAGTGCAAACAAACTCTATATATTTACTCAGCAACGTTTCTAGGCACAGGTAGGGGGCGCCCCCACGAGCATGCCTACCTGGATTAAAAACGTATTTAAATATTCATCATGAAAAGGTCAAAGCCATCAGGGGCTCAGTATCGTAAAATGAAAAACGAGGATGAGAAAAAGAAAGCAAAATAAAGAGGTATGCAACCACTTAGTGATTGTTTTGTAAGCTGGTCGCTGGTCTATCATCAGCACATTATGACACTGCATTAGCATTGTAGCACGTGAACATTTCAGCGACGAGATATATTAGTATAGTTAAGTAGAATAAAAATAAACTTGACCAGAAATGCAATATAATATAAGTATAATTTTTAAAACATATCAAATTAATGATTTTTTAGGCTGTAGTGTTAATATAGTTACAAGTAGACTGACGTCGATGTATGTGTGTGGATCTTTTAGTTTAAGATACCAGATATATGTTAATGGTATAAACAAAACAATCGTGACAGATGCACTCAGAACATTTTTGGAGAAACCCAAGGCAGATGCTACTGCAGAAGAAGCATCAGAGACAAGCACCAGTCCTTACTGTAAGTAAGTCAGTACTATATGTTTAAAATGCAAATGTGTATTTGTTTTATGTTATTTACCAGTTACTTCCTTTGTGCATAGTTATTTAATTCAAACTGGTAACTGTGTTTTACTGTATAATACTTAATAGTTGATAACATAATATATTGTTGTGTTTTGGGCTATTCCGAGCAAATGTCAACCTTACCATGAAACGTTTTTACCAACGGTCTTTACTATGGTAACAACACAGGTATTAACATTCTGTGGTTCAAATACCCATGTGAGATCTCTCTTCAAATTTGTAAAGCAGTTGTTTTATTTTTAGTGCATGATTTTTCAGTCAGGTACGAGTCCTTTTCAGAATTGTCACATCCATAATGCTACACATTCCTCATAAATGGACTCATGAAAATAAAGTAACTATTTTATGTTCTATAAAGAGGCATCCCTTCTCCATTCATTGGGTATTATTGCTTCAGGATTGTGCATTTTATTTCACAGAAATCCTAAAAAGTTTGTCGTCTCTCAAAAACCACGTCCAAAAAATAGACAATTTGAAAAAATGTTATGTTTAGACTCCATCAACAAGGATTTAGTAAAATATAAACAGATGGTTCAATACATTCGTAACAAATTCACTCTCTGGGCATTTTTATGTCACGTCCATAATTCAAAATGTTACGACCGTAACTTTGGAAATTTCTGCTGAAGTTGAATATACAGTATATGTTTAAATATTTGAATTCAGACAATTCAGCAATAATTATTAAATGTGTTTTCCCAAATGTTTGTATTTCTTTCTTATGGAATGTTGCAAATGATTTGTATGGTGTAGAGGTGAAGCATGGTGGTTAGAGGGCAGAGCCATTGGGGGGTGACAATGGGAATCTAGCCTAGGGAGCCAAAAAGGATAGAAACGGCCCTGTGTTTACTTTATATTAACAGTCAGTATATTCAATCATTTAATTTATACTTGAAAATATACAAAACTTTATTACAATTGAATAATACATAAAGAATTGGAGCTTTACATATATTGAAAAATCCAAGCATGTGGTGTGAATGTATAAAAATCTTTAGTTTATTATATGGCATTATATTTTCCATTATATTACCATATATCATATATAAAGGGTTGACCTTCTCGACTACAACCTGCCATATAGTTTAACGTCATACTTGTAATTTATCTGTTGAATGTATTTTTAATGACCACAATGGCACTGTTAAATCATGACCCACAGTTTGCATGCAACCTTGTTTCCGCACAATATTCGCCATTTACAAAAATTGATCAAAACCATTGACTTCTGTTGTATGAACACAAACCACTGAGATCTTCTTTTGTGTTCCACAGAAGGAAAAAAAGATTTTAGACCCCCCCCCATTGTTCCCTGTTTGTTATGTTATAACTGTGAGCTGTCATCATCTGCGGATTCTTCAAAAACCTCAACTTTTGTGTTTTACTAAAATCTAACAGTACGCCTTCTGTTTCATATCACGCACTCTTCCTGCGGTACCAAACGTGTGGTACTTTAACCCATTTCATTAAAGGACTGCACGGCATGCATATGTAATCCTAATGGATGCCCTGTCTTTAAAAACATATTTGCTTGCCAGCTAATGAGGGCATCACGTAAAGAGAAGGATACAGAATTTTTGCAGGGGGGATATTTTCAAAACGAGTCGCAGAAAAGCTGTTTGAGTTTTTAAAAAGACCCAAAGCGGCTTATTCGTAGCGGGGCGAGCGTGTGTTTTAGCCCTCCGATATAAAAGCGCGTGTTCCATCAGCCTGTGGTTGGTGTGAGGCAGAGTTATCAGAAGCCCATCAACCACAGGATCCTATGAAGAAGAGAGAGTGAAGGAAAGGCTGGTGGTTAGTCTGAGGTAGAGGACAGTAACAGCCCATTAGTCAGCTTTGGAAGATGGAGGCGGCTCTGATCACTTCTGCTCAAGGTTATTTTGCTCCTTGTGGACAGAGATGAGAGGGAGGGAGATGGAGGGAGATGGAGGGAGGGAGACATTTTGCTGTGCAGTCCTGGACATTCACTCAGGCTATATCAGAGAGCCGGAGAGTGCAGATGCTCAGGAGAACTCTCGCCGCAGTGTTGTTTTTCATCGAGATGCTTTGGGATTGATAAGCAGGTTTTTATTTAACACTTTCTAAGAAGCCTGTATACAAAAGGCATCAGAAAGAGTTTTCTTAAAGGAACAGCACACGAAAAATGAACCCATAATAAGTCTTTATTATAAATCATTATTTACCCAACCACAACCGTTCCAAACTATTATCTGTGCACACTTATTTTGGTAGCATCTTAACATAGCTTTTTCATTCATAACACCAAAAAAGTATTTTATTCATTCAAAGGTTATAGGATCAAAATAAAGGCGTAGTTCAGCCAAGAATTTACAACTCTTTCATCATTTACTCATCTTCATGTCATTTCAAAGATTTCCCCCATTGACTTTCATTGTATGTACACAAACCACTGAGACATTTCTCAATATATCGTCTTTTGTGCTCTACAGAAGTCACATACAAGTACAGGTTTTGAATGGCATGTGAGGGTGAGAAGATGATGATACAATTTTATTTTGGGATAAATTATCCCTTAAAAGTGCAAGTATAGTGCTATATGTCCGTTTTTAGATATTACTGCACTGTTAACGTGTGTCAATTCAGAATCTGTTAGTATTTTCCAAGCAGGCTCAATTGCACAAATTTCTTTAATGCTCATCAAAAAAGGAACACTGAAGCCCCACCCCTAACCATCACTGGCATGAAGGCGCCGTAAAATGTATGAATAAGACTACGCGAATTAGCCACCACATAAAATAGTTGTGAAGTGTGTTTCATCCGCATCCGCATCCGCATCCGCATCCTGACAAGCTATAACACATTAGTAACTGCAACTATTTATGAGAATGTACAATAATAAGAAGAAAGGCACTATGAATACATTACAAATACCTTTGGTGATGCATTAAACATTCAGGCTTCAGCCAAACGATCTATTATTGATCAGTCGTGTGATAGGACAGCAGAACATAGAAGCACGTGGAAAATTTATGTAGCTCATTTTCCATTTCAACAGCACATCTACTCATCGTCCCCGCAGACCCGCTAGTCAGGAGGCTGTTTATTAGCTAATCTCTCTCTCATTTGTTTACCAGGTTTTCATGAGAGATTTACGAGACAGGTTTATGAGCAAACAGACCGGAACGCTGCAGATTTGTGTGCATGCGGGTCAATACGTTTGTACTGTAAATTGTGCTACTGGGTACATGTCTTCAGGTCAGGAGCCCCGTTTTTGGCCCACTGTGTCTGCGAACAGAATATGGAAGTTGTCACAGTGCTGTCCTAAGGTGGAGGATCTCTAAGAGGCCAGTCGTCCCAGCTGGGACCATCTTTTCTTTCCTTTCAACTGCTTCCCATGGCAGATGGACCCAAGGCGGGAAAAAAGCTCATGCCCTGTGCACAAAGCGGGAAGTCCTTTGATATGACTCCAGTGTGTGCTGGAGGCGCTCGGAGTGCTAAGCCTTGTGTTTTCCACGTCTTAGACTTATCAGCATCCTGCCTCTTCCTGCGACATTTTTTTCCACTTCAAAAGTGATACCCAACTGGTGGGAGACCACTGTGTACGACTGCCTATTGAAAGGCTAACAATGTGCACGGAGGAACAGACCCTGCACAGAGAGAAAAACATGCACACACCTGGAAACTGTGGGCCAAGATTTGTGTGCTCGGAGTTAGAGGGATAATTGAAAGGCCAATGGCCCTGCACAGAGAATGGAAAAGAAGACAGAAGATAGGTACAGGGTGGGAGGGACTGGCATGAAAGACAAGAGGCCCAGAAATTGGGTTCCCATCAGGTCCGAGGCAGCAGCTTGTCAAGACCACCGGACTCAGAGGCCATCGGGGCGGCTCCATCACACAGACAGCTCTGAAATCACACACGACAGAGGTGAATGAAGCTGTTTTTCCCTCTTAATTTCATTTAATTTGCCATAACAGTTCCCCTCATCTCACATTATGTTACAAGGGTGAGGGAGAGAACATGAGATGAGATTGTGACGGTTCACAATGCACCAGCGCCATCAAGTGGCTCCAGAAATAAAATCAAAGAAACACATGGCGAACAGTGCTATGGATGGTTCACATGTGCACATCATGCCATAAGCTTTTATTGAAGGCTGTTTTTTTACAGACAAAACTTTGGAGATTGAGGGAGGACCATTTTAGAGCTCCTGAATTACTGAACCGATGACGTCATTTTCTAGATGTTTGAACATCAGAGGTCATATTCCGGGTTATTATAAATAGATGTTACACATATTTAAGGATTTATTCATAGAAGATTCAAAACTACATTATAAATGATGTGAATATAAAATATTCCGACTACTACTAAGCCGCCCAGTGAAAAACAGCTAAAGTCACTTTTGTGATTTAATGTTTTTACCAAAAAACATTTTTTTACCAAATGATGTAAATAACATTCTGTGAAAATAACCGATATCTTCAATATGAATGAAGTCATGTCAAAGATTGAAATCACAGTGAAAAGAATGCTTGAAATCAAAATGTGTTGCTCTTTATCTCAAAATTAGCCTGACTTTCACATGCATGGTAACATGTATGTGTATGTGTATTCAATAAAAAAAGTAATGTAAAGGCCATAAATGCATATGTAAACAAATTCACCTGCTATTTGATAAAGATAAATCTATTAAATGACCTGTTGAGGGCTGCTTTCATTCCAAACATATTTGCTGTTTAATAAGAAGTCTGTGGAAGTTTCTTAAAAAAACAATAAGCTTTCATTTACATCACAGCTAAACCCTGATGTGCAACTTACTGTTGCTGTGCCAAGTGGTTTTAGGGGAGCAGATGTGCTCATTCTAGAGAACATTAAATAGGACAAAATAAATTGTGTACAAACCAGAATACAAGATGAGCGCCCTTTATATTTGCAATTTAAGATTACACGAATGTATCTGAACAGAACAGTAGTGTTCAAAAATGATGTCCGGAGGGCATATCAGTGCAGTATTTGCTTTGAATGCACCCACAGATTGGACTTAACCATCAAAATATGAGTCTTTTCAAAGTTGAGCTTCACTTTAAACTCCAAGTGCAACTTTGCATCATGCATACTTCTCAAATCTTTAATAATACAAGTGAAATTAAGAGTGAAAACCTACATTTTCCAAAGTTGTACATCAATATTGGTCACTACTGTACATAAGCTAATATAAACTACTAAACAGTTTTAAACTAGTTATTGTTTCTTTGTGGAGGTATACCGCAAGTTACGTTTGGGCCGCGTAACGTTTGTTCATGTTGCTGCTGCTGAACTCAACTATACATGAACTAAAAGCTAAAAGTAAGTTTGAGATTCGATTATTTAGCAATTTTTACAAATAAGGAAGCACTCAGATTGATCGTCCGGTTGATTCATTGCTCCCAAATAATATTTACGACAAATAGAATTAGCTTATTTATCACATTGTTAGGGTCACATTGTCTGTTTTTGATTCCCACCCCATCAGTCTTTCAGTCACAGGTCTGCCCTGAACAGACATTCACTTGGCTATAGTAGAAGCCAACTTCATATTGCCCTTTGCCTGCTGACGTGACCTTTTATCTCCCGCCTCCTATTGTTACTTGATTGCCAAAATGTGCAAAAACACAAGATTCAAATTCCCTTCATTGTACTTCCGGCTGTGAAGCAAATCACACGACGCGGCGTGCTATTTCGATGATAAGATTTTAAGAATGTAGGGGTCTCTATGTGTGCGTTTAGAGCGATGCTTCATCTGAGTTTGCGCTCAGAATTAAAGTGAAAACCCTCGCTATTCTCTGACAGAGAACAGCATCCATTGAGATCACAGATATTTCACATTCTCAATGTGTAAATCTTTAATGCAGGACATCTTTTAAGACACGGTTTACACGAGATACACAAGAATAAAGCTTTCTAGGTAAGCATCTCCTATGCTTCAATTTGTACAGGCTTTACATTTGTCATATATACTTTCACATTAGATTTTATCAGAATGGACTGGCCCAGTTCAAACAAATGGAAATGTTCCCATGATTCCCTGGATAAGTGAATCAAGAGCTCCAGTAACCTGGAAAAGTCCCAAGCAGGTGAACTGTCACCTCATCCGGAGGGGAAGATTAAACTACTTCGGAAACTCTGTTTCATTAAAGAGCAAGTCCAGCTAAAATCTGGGCCAAGAGCTTTTCCGAACCACAAAGGCCTATTGCTGACCCGCTTTCGCTCTCGCCGTCCCTTCCCCCTCAGGGCTGTCTGTGCATACAGACTCGATCCGGTGGCATAACTCAATTACATTACCTTAAGTAAACAGCCCAGTCAAACTGTCCCACCCTCTTCTGTTAACTCGCGGCCTCTGGAGTGCCCTGCCGGCGCCGATGCGCACGGGGTGAATTAACATTTGCTCGCGCCATCTGCAAATGGCAGGCCGCGTCTGCAGTGGGAAATGAAAATGCGGCAAGCTATTCCATTCAGGTTTAAGTAACATTTGATCTGGGGAAAATGTGTTGAGATCGAAAGCGTTCTTGCTTTGACCGCGTTGCCGCTTTACCACCGTGTAACCGGATCATGTGCCGCATGCTCTCTGACCCAGAGATTGACGGACCCTCTGTACATCTGGCCATTTAAAAGCGTTTCTTATCCAAAGTGTCCTGCAGTGCATTCAATGTGTTTTTTTATCATTCCCAAGCTGTGTGACTTTCTTTCTTCTGCAGAACACAAAAGAAACACGTGAGACTTCGCCATTCAATCTCATATTACACTGGCCATGACTACTTATAAAAAGCTTTAAATCAAACATAAAAGAAGCATTGCAGGAACTGCAGTTTCTTATTTCATTACACACAATTAGACTACTATAATGTTGTAAAGGTGCAAATGACTGTCTGAAAGACAAATTAATAGTTTCAAATTAAAACTAGATAAGGGGTGGGGAATGAAGGCCTGGTCCCTAATGTCGAATAATCCTGAAGCACCATATCTTCCTGTGTTTTAGTGCTGAGTCAAAAGGTCATTAATAGCAGAATAAAGCAGCACTCTGCATCTCTTTCATCGCTTAAGTGCACATGGTGATGGGAACTACCCCGATCATCTCCTCGTTGACCTGAATGTTCACGTTTATTCAATGCATGCAGGATATTTATACAGTCGGTTATGCACAGAAATAACATTACCAAGTGCAACACAAACGAAAATCAAAATGTCTAATATAATAATATTACTTCTAATACAACGTTGTCATTGTCAGGCAAAACCCTTGTATCTTCATATTTCATAATTTAAATTTTTTCATTATTCAATATATGCTCTTTTTATATTTGTCGCTTGTGGTTGTAAATATTTAAGCAACTAACGTACTTAGCTTGTGACTGAACGCTCGTAACTCCACCCGGGCTCTTTATGAATGAAGAGCCACTCGCATTTTTGAAGCATCTCTGCCATAGACATCTGTTGGATTCCCCTAAAGCTACAAAAGCCAGGTTGCCATGTTTGTTACTGCCATCCATTAGAGGAACACAACCTCAAGAGGAAAACAAGGGCTATCTACAGGGTAGGGCGATCTGAAGTAGTAATAAGTAACTTTTATTGATTTTAGATACGTAAGAAATGGCATCAAGCGTGGCCCCAGAATGCCGAGACGTTCAATGAGAGAGTGCTTTGTCTATTGACATCAAGGAAGAGTATCAATATAGCATGACTTCTACAAAGCTCGACAAAAATTCTGAACGTGAGGTCGAATGAATTTTTGAGTATTACGGATTGATGACGCGGTCACATATATACAGCATATCTCAAAATGAAAACATTCATTGCCAGGCTGAAATATTTATAACTACTCTTCGCACAAAACAAATATGTTTTTCTTTTCTTAGGTTTCTCTAAGTGACACAAAAATAAAAATCGTCTCATCATTTGCTCACCCTCATGTCATTCCAATCCTGTATGACTTTCTTTCCTGTGCAGAACACAAAGGAAGATATTTTGAAGAACGTTGAAAACCAAACCAAATTGGCCCCTATTGACTTCCATCGTATGGACACAAAACCACATTTCTCGAAAATCGTTTGTGTTCTACAGAAGAAATTGTCATTTACATGTCATAAACATTATTATTGTGAATATTTTTACTTTTAATCTATTGAAACTACAAAATAATGATCTCATCATGTGCTGCACTACAGTACATTTTCAGATAATGAGGAAAAGTAGAAACCAAATCAGAAATCATTCTCTATTGAGCTTTATATTGTATAAACCGCAGGTGTCGGTTGAGAGTGCAGACGTGTGCTCTTGTATGTTTGACACATTGAAATTCAGCTAACATCAAGCTTTAATCAATGCACTCGCACCGAGGTTCACAAATTCCGTTGCTAAGCGCAAATTCCCACTTCGGCTCGGCCTTTCTACTGATTAATTCATTTCAACACCATACAACTGCATAATTTACTGTAGGATGCCTTCTATATTAACCTGCAGTATGCCACCGTAAGACCAGGGATGCAAATGGCCCTGAAGCTCTGCTTTGTAGACTTGCCTTGTCTATCACGTCAATACGAGTCGGATGATCCTATGGCTGAAGATCTGGGCCGGAGAGATGTGGTTGTTATAATAAAGTCTGAATAACAGCATGAAGCTGATGTAGTGGGTTCGATAGTTTCAACACAAACTATTTTTTACGAGGTGACAAATTCGCATAAATGTATGTACGATCTGCTTTGGCACTACTGACGCTTAGGTTTGAAGATGGGGCTTCAGTATTGTTTTTTTCAAACAACTGTCCATTTTTGAACCATTCACGACGAATGAACCACCTCGTGATAAAGTTACTAAGTCCTGTGAGATCCGGCAGGATAGTTGACCCAAAAATTCCAATGAAACAAGTATTTAGGTGAAGAAGAAAATGTATTTTATGTTGTTTTCTTCAATCCAAACTAAGATGATATTAAATACGTTGATATAAAAACCAAAATAAAAAGTGAAACAATTATTGCGCCACATTCTGTTTAGCAAGAATTGTCTCTTTTTATTTCTTTTTATTCTTTTTATATTATTCTTTTAATTTATTTTATCTATTTTTTACATGCATTTTTTGTTTGGTATCAAGTTGAATCCATTTTTACGTTACCAGCTACTTGTTTGTTTATTTTTTTATTTATAATTTATCGACTTTGTTAGCAAAGTCTATGAGTAATCGTGTCAAACAATCTCGATTGCAATTTTGTCCTAATCGAGCAGCCGTACATAAAACATGACAAATGTGGTCACCGTGAACTATCATTGTAACCTGCATGAAGATTTTTGTGCAGCACACGGCAGCAGATGAATGAGTAAATAATGAAGTATTATTCCTTTTTCCTACGCGTTGCCAAATATTTTGTTTGTAGTCTATTACCAGAGCGAGCGGAGAACACCCAATGGTGAGCTAATATTCCTCTGACAGCATTCTCCACACAACGGAGGGCGTGTTGTTCGCGGCACCCACCGGGGGATGTTTGGTGTGCATGCGGCTCACAGTTGGATCACGAGCCATCCGCCTCACTTGTTAAGATGTGTAACCGCGCTGATGGGGCCTGGTGCCGCTCCTTTTGTTTCTCCAGCCTCGGTCTGTCATTCACTGCCTCGTTATTGAGTTTAAAGCGAGCATAAAGAGAAAAAGAAAAAAGAAAAACAGGGAGGAAATACTTTGGAGTATCCCGCCGAGAATACAGCCTTATTTCTGATGGTGTCCTAGAAACATAAATCTCATTATAATTTGGAACATCAAGACAATCTACGCCCGAGTAACACAAAAATCGTGATTAAAGATAAAAAAGATTTAAAAATAAACGCATTTGAAAATTCAAACAACTTCAATCTATACATATGCATAGACGAACAAGATACAGCTAACAACCGAGTCTTGTTGGGGGGGTCTAGTCTGGATCTTTGAAAACTTTGCAAAAATAACTCGCAATGTTGTTTTGCTGTCACAGATTTGGGCCTAAGAATGGCTTTCTGCTGCTTTCCTGCTGCTTAATTAAAACATCTGCATTGGCTTTCTGTGTTCCATGCCAAAACAAGCTCGATGAAACACCGCTAACAAGACATCCAACATTCATTCCTTACTTTTGGAATTAGCTAGCGTGGAACAAAAGTTTTGCTGAAAAACATGTTTTGCAATATAATCCATGGCTTCCTCATCCTGATTTTTGAGCATTTTGTTGTGCCGTTTGACGTTCATAGCGCTCTTTGTAGGATACATAAAGCGCATTTATGAGGCTGGGTAGCTGAAAGGAGATTTTAGATCATCGTATAAAAAAAAGTTGGTACTCATTTACCCTCAGTCTTACTGACAAAACTAAAATACTGAAGGAGGGCACTCACAACAGGGTTATCTTGGTCACACGAATTCAAGAAACTGCTTTCGGGCTCAATCTTTTTATTTGTTAATTTTTTAAGCCAATGAATGATCCCAAAATACCAGTATAGCAGGAATAGGTGTAATATTATCATATGCGTGATATTATCACGATATCAGGAATTATCAAGGTTACTGTCAGCACCAATACAACGTGACAGCCTTACTTTCCACAAAATATAGTTATCAGGCTTTGAATCAACATACTGTAAGAATAAGTAATTGTCTCTAAATAAACGTACAGGAGAACTTTAATCTAAGGCCGACGACTGCTACCATCTCACCGTGTACCTTCCTGTTACCTCGTTCTATAAACAGATGCAAAGCTTTATCTTGTAAACCACATGAGCGCAAAACTGACCGTGAGTCCGCAACAAACACCTCACTGCCCCTGCTTTTCCAATAGGAGCGGCACGATTCTGTTATCTCAAAACCCCGAGTTCATTGTTTGTTGTTTTGTTGCGGCCTTTCTCGTGTGTTTTATCGTAAGGAAACAGAGCGCACCATGCGTCTCGCCGCGTATGTGCGAGAGTGGCAGAATCCAATGCTCTTGATGTTCTCTTACTGTACCTTCTGTTTATCAGGCTCAAACCACTAGAGTATTACTCTTTGCTATACCACGCTACTCGATAAAATAGGCTCTCGTCTATAAAAACTCCCTACCATCCATTGTGGAGGATCCGGAGGGCCTGTCTTCAGGTCGGCCGTATGGAGATCAGAGGAAGAGCTTGCCTCTTTAGAACACTA
Organism: Barbatula barbatula; assembly: GCF_947034865.1. Classification (NCBI taxonomy): domain Eukaryota; kingdom Metazoa; phylum Chordata; class Actinopteri; order Cypriniformes; family Nemacheilidae; genus Barbatula; species Barbatula barbatula. Next base: position 3,775,528 of record NC_136770.1, on the reverse strand, counting down.
CAAGACTTTTAAAATCTTTATAAACTAGGCAAGAGGGGTCTGAGTTGGGATCGAGCTGGAGAAATTGAATAAAGCATGTTGTGAAAAAGTCAATAATTTCAATGTCTGGACCAAGGAGTGCAGTTTCTATGTACGTCGAGGCTGGTGCGGGGCTAATTTGCATATTCATGAAACTAAATGAGGAGTTGGCTGTGTTATACACTACAAGACTTTTAAAATCTTTATAAACTAGGCGTCATTCACTTGCAGACTTTTTGAAAGTTTCTGATAGAAACACACGAACTGATCAGATCCACGACCGGGCACAGACTTTCTGCAACAAGTCCAGACTGAAAATCTGAGCAACAGTCTGTTCGTGTATTTTAGCCTTAAGGGTGTTAGTTACTTAAGTCATTTTAAGGCATGAAGAAATTATGACAGGAAAAAACTTTTACATTTGCTTTTTTAAGCTCAAAGATGATTTTTTAATCAATACAATTTTCAAATGCAGTGGGACTTTAACTAACATGAACAAGCAATGAGAAATATAGTTTTTTAGCGTTTAGCAATCTCTGTTAAGTTGAGTTAATGTTAGTTCATGCTGCATTAACTAAAATCAACAGACACAACTTTTGATTAAAAATGTATTAATAAATTAACATGAAGGAAGATTAATAAATGCTGTAGAAGTGTGTTTATTGTTAGTTTGCGTTAGCCAATGCATTGGCTACACTTAACAAATACAATCTTACTGTAAAGTGCAAGCTTGAATACATCTTTTTGTGAACCATTTGGCTTGAAAATTATGCCTGATTCATCTTCGTTCAAATAAATGCTACTTGCATTGCATCTAATGCAATGACATTTGACATTCATATTGTTAATTGAGAATTGTTCTGCACCACTTTGGCATCACAGAATGGAATTGCAAAAATAATCCCATAATGATGTGGACATTTAGAAATATAAAAACTTTTGGGGACACTGTTTGTTTCAAACCTTTAAGCGGAATACAATGAATACAGATACCAGAAATGCCATGATCTGATGATTCAGTACAAAAACAGATCATTTTGAAAGCTTTTAAAGTACTTAAAAATGTTCCTCTTGAAAATAATCAATGCCGCAAACTAGCCTGCAAACAACCATGAGATGGTCCACGCAGCAAAAGCGTTTCAGGATATTCAGAGTGGCCTGCGTGTCATTTAAAATCCTCTTTGGATGCATAGCACCATCCTTATGGGATGCAGGTAACCCTGCGGTCCTTATAATTCCAGTCTCCATTATGGTAGAGCAAGTTAACTGGCTAAAGACTATTTGTTATAATGCGAATGCAAGACAACAGCAAATTCAGCAAGTTTCGTCAAGTTTATTAAAAGCGCGATCCTTTCAATACGTGATCCCATTAATGCCTCACCATAAAATCATTTAAACATCCATTTACTCGCTTAACAAATAAAAAAGGAATCATTAAAGGCGTTCTACAAAAACCGCATTGTTTTTTGTTTCTTCCATTTCACATCCTAAATGCTCCTTCTCCATTATCCACAATTATCCAATCAGTTTTCCGCCACCTACTCGGCAGAAACTGGGGCTGTTTGCAGGGACAGATGCACTCGCCGGCCCCCAAAACCTTTTAGTGCATCAGATGATTTTAAATGACTTCAAACTTTATTTATTTATTCAATCGCAATAATACATTTTGCGGTAACGCTGCTCTATCACTCTCTAATGCCCCGAGGGCGACCAGATGTTTCTCCAACCATATGGTGTCTCAATATTTCTCTTGTTCTCCATCTCACACCCTCTCTCTCTCGCTCAGTCTCTGCATATGGTCTTCTCTCTTTTTCATTCATGTTTTATTCTGCGCTACTTTTCTGGCATCTGGTAAAATTACACCAATAAAATTTGCACGTAATCAGAGTGAGCTCATTGGCATTGACTGATATTCGCATGCGTACATGTCCCTATGTGGGGAAAGATAACAAAATCCTTGTACTGACAACATCTACAGTTGTATAGTTTTTTATGTAGCGTTAATTCATGTACAATTTTAAGGCATTGCAATTTTGTTTAAAACTGAATTTGCTGGAAACACTGCTGCAAGTGAGCAAGTTTAACAAACCCAATACCACGAGATGCCCTTGTTTATCATTAAACAAGGAATAAATGTTAGATGTTTTAAAGGCAAATTTATTTGGAACTAATAAAAGTCAAGCAATATTTCTTTGAGCTTATTTTTCATCAAAGCTTAACAAGTACTGTATGAAACAGTGTTGAATGGTTATTTACTGATATCTGTGTGTACTGCTGAACGCTATGTTGTGTGTCATTTTGACCTTCTGGTGACAATGTGTGGTTTCCATTAAGAAAACGGTTTAAAATCATACTAGATGTTTTTCGAAAAAAGCTAAAATTCAGCACTTTTATATGTTATAAAATGTACATTTGAATGTCTTTCCAAACGAGGTTTACGGCTATGAAAAACAAATATCTGGCTATGCAAACATTGTAAACACTCCCAGAGATCTCTGTTTTGTGATTTCCAATGACCTCGATCTTTTATGATGGACAAGAGCAGGGGTTCCCAAACATTTCAGCCCACCACCCCCAAAATAACGATGCCAGTGACACGAGACCCCAACTGTCCTCTGAGGTGGTGAAGTATACAAACGCTGCACGCAAATGCGCACATGCACCTATTCTACCCAAACGTGCACAATGACAACACAAAAGAGCACAGGCTAACATAATATTATTTTATTGTAATTTTCTCATTACTTTACTTGTTGTTATACATAAACTATGAAATATTACTACAGATGGTTGAATTGGATGGATGTGCCTCTTTCGTACTTGAGGACGATGGCCCCTCTGACTGCGGCGTATCTCCGCCCTCCTCTGCTGGCCACCCTGCGTTGTCTTTGGTCGATATTAATCAACGTTTCATTTCGAAAAATAGGAATATCCCAAACTTAAATCCTTAAAAAGAATCTGCGTACCCATGGGACTGTTTTACGTGGTGCTGTAAATGGACTTGCTGCACCTAACCTGAGGTTGCTAATGTCATTAATGTGACTAAATCACTTCAGGGGTCATAATCGACGGGGAGGAAATACCTAAGACTTTTTATTTTCCTTTTTAAATTTTTTATTTAACTGATATTTTTATATTTTGTTACACTTTTAGATTACAGTACATACGCTATTTCTAATAATAAAATATATGTTTCTAGAAATCATCTTGCGACCCCGACCTCGCGGCTTTGCGACCCCCACTTTGGGAACCCCTGGACTAGAGGACCATCATCTTTAAAAAGACAATGGCTCTGTTTCAAAATTCAAAGCATGCTGACCGCATAGGCAGCATTTTACAGCCCTATAAACCAACAAACTCTCTTACCCACAAAAAGAGATCACGCTGCCTTTTACTTTACATTATTTTGTTCAAATTCACAGGCTGCGTCGCACGTACTTTATGCTGATTTATGAGACTACCTTTTAGTTAGGGTGCCTTAGAAGGAAGTTGCCTATGTCTGCAGTAGACAGTAGGGAAGCTCAATGGGTTTTGGAAAACAGCCAGTGTCTCTCTTCCCAAAAAGCCACTCTGGGTTCCGGACAATTACGGTAAGAGTCAGAAGATCATGAAACAGAAATACTGCTCACCATCGCTAAATACAGAACGATGATCCATCTATCCATTTATCTGTCAATGCATTCATCGAACCATCCATCCATGCATAATACATTCAGTCATCTCTCTATCCATGCATCCATGCATCCATCCATCCATCCATCGGGCCACAGCTATAAGCAGCACATTCTGTTTGCTTGGTGTGGAGAACCACCCAGAGAGAAAATCCCTCATGGCTTGTACTTTCGCATGTTGGGCTTTAGTTAATGGGTGTCCAGAACATCAGAGACTCCTGTTCAATAAGTCATTTCGCAGGACGGGACTACAGTGTTGGGATGCCGGCTTTCAATTTCCCCTGTCTTCCACACACAGTCGGCAGTTACCCGGGTATTACCTCTGCATCACCACACACACTCAATTCCAATTATGCTGAATGGTCAAAGTAACAAACTCGAATCAGCACTTTAATGGAGACAGACACGACTGCAATCTTTATGAGAAGTTTTCTTTTTACAAAGCAGAGTTCTAGTACAAAAGTCAGTGTCAGTATGCAAGTTAATTGTGCGCTCTTATGGATTTTCATGCCAAGAATTGGCAGGTTTTTCAAGCATGAGAGTCATTCTTTTAAAAATTCAATTTCCCCTCGCAGTCAAGTCATGACGTACGTGTTTTATGCGCAAAGCAAACAGCCGCGTAATGTAACAGACGTTTCTTGAAGGAAAGATGATCGCTAACGGCCTTCGTCTGCAAGGTCACGGAGCACTTAAAGCGGTTTAGAGAGAAACTCGCACACGATCTTTTACCTTATTTTTTCTCCGCTCTCTTTCTCTCTGAAGAAATTGTTCTGTTTTAGTCCGGCAATGAGGAGGGCTTCAACCTCAGCCTGTTTCTCAAAGCGCCCGGAGGCGATTGGAAAATGGACGATGTTGTCTACGCCACCCTTGTGCAATGAAAAGCTTTCGGCTTCTCGCACAAAAATGAATTCTGATCTTCACCGGGAAAGATAATGCCAAAACAACATAAACAACATAAACATCAATTTATGTAAAAAAAATCTCATTTCAGGTCTGTCAAAGTGAACGCTTTGATGCAACTAATTATCTTTTTTATGTGAAATAATAAATATTGTTGACAAGTATCACAGGAACATTTATAAACATGGGTAAAATGCAGGTTGCATAAAATGTATGTTATTATCAAATTATTTATTGGAAATTTGCATTGAGATTTATGTCTGCATGTACTGTACGTTTGAGCAATGTCAAATCTCACACAAAGTGTTGAAAATAATAATTACACGCAAGCCTGTGTTTTACATATCTTAGACTTTGTTTGCCATATTTACATGAAAGGTACATGAAAATAACATTAAGAGATCAGCATAATAGAAAAAAATAAAACATAGATATTTGCATTATTTAACTTTCTAGTCTGAGAAGCATAGATTCAGAATGTCAAGGCACGGGGTCAAGGTTTCACCACGAGGTCGGATGGAAATGTATAGCTAGCTTGAAATATTCAATGCAGATTTTGAAACGTGACCAAGCCTTAGGTTTCTGACCGAAGGTTTCTGTCCGTGTTAAATATGTTGCTTTATTCAAACATGCCATATTCTCCACACACCTCCAAGCCCTTTGCATTCTCCACAGCCATCTCTTTCTCATCTTCCTCTGGCCCTTCACCTTCATCTGTCCATTTGTAAAACCGCCTCAGGCCTTGCGAAAGACAGAACCTGCTAATGATATCTCGCTCGCTGTAGCGGCCCTAAGAACATCTTTAGCAATTTCCCGGCTTTGATCAAATTCCCATTTCAAACCCACGTGAAGTGTTTGCACGAGCTCATTTCACCCCCGGAAACCTTAACTGACCGTGCGGCGAGTATAGAAGATGCCAAAGCAGGATATAAACCGGGTTCCAGGAGCTCGGCGCTCTCCACCTGCCCGCAGCAGAGCTGCCCTGAAGCTCAAACGCTCAGAAAGATAAATTTTAGGAATGGCAAAGCAAAAAACGGACCACTTCATTCGTCAAACGGCACACCAGGAAAGCGACTGAAAACGAAAAATCCTGGTGTTCTCTTTAGAAAGTCTATCCCAGCCGGAGGCTAAAAAGATTCTCCTTCAAGCCTAAAATGTCTTAATGCATTCATACTTAATATACAATGTAAGAAAACTCACTTATTGAAATACAAAACAACTACGCTGGATTTCTGTAATGTAACAGTATGTACTCACAGAAGGTCAGAAGCTCTCCTGAGGCCTTATTACAGAACACTGCTCATCTTCTAGGAAACCAGCTGTTATTTAAGTCACAATCTCATTGTAAATGTGATACTAAAACTTGAGATGTGAAGGTTCTATAATATTACCACATGCGATCATACGTTAATGCAGATCTTTGTTTTTTGGCATCTTTGGAGGTACACTTCTGTTGCCGACTTTTGAAAACAAATATTTCGAAATAATACAAATATAGCAAATATCAAATAAAATAGCATTACAGATAATTAAATAAAAACAAAAGAAATAAAAAATAGCCACAAATAGGTGGCTTATGATTTCCTACGAATGTCTGTAAAAGAAAAGAAATGCAACCCTGTTGGCATCGCTTTCCATGGGCAGGGCTTACAGGGTTAACAGATAGAGGGAGAGATGGATGATGGAACCCTTTGGAGGTTTGTTGGTTTGTGTTTCCCCACCACTCCACCAAAAGACATGAATCTTTCATCAGTCAATTCTCTCTGCATCGAGATCAAACTCAACATCTCTGCAACTCCAGCAGGCTCATTTGAAAGGAAAAATTCACTGCCACTGTACAGAGTAATGAAGAGAGTCCAGGAAATGATATGTACGTGCATGCTTCTGCGCAAGGGTGGTGGAAACAAACTCCAGAGGGTCAGTTACAATTCAACTCTAATCTACACCTTTACAAATCCACTCACTTTAAAAATATCCCGTAAAATCACATTTTTTGTTGTAAATTTGCGGTCTTTCTTTCTCTTGTCATTTTTAACGTGTTCTTACATGTTTTTGTAAAAAATAGTTATTTCGATTCTTAGCAAGATGTAAAAGTGCTGCAAGCATTTTTGTAAATTTTGCAAAAATACAGTTCTGTTCTTGGTCAGTTAAATCCATTATGTCACCTTTTAGTTTTGGTTTGATAAGCAGTTGGAGCAGCATTGTAGAACCCCAAAAAAACAGATCAGGACGCACTTTGTCATTTTTAACAGACATCTGTGCATCCACGCTTTTGGATCGCACCATCTGCGACGGATCGGAAGTTACCAAATTATTCAAACTTCCATGCACTCAACCATGTCTTTCATAACAACCTGGTCTGACGGTACAATTGTCTGATTGCTAACACAAACCAGTATGACAAAAACAGCAGATTTAATTCAACCTTGTGATGCATCTTCAAGGTCGTCAAGGACACGTGCGAACACCATTTGCATTTATCGGTTAATGTCCGATTCGACATGTACGCGCTTGTCAAATGGCATCCGAAGTTTAAGTCGTTGGGGTTTAATGCGCGCTATTAATTACAAGCTCAGGCTGGGGGTGACATTTAAACACTGAGGAGGAGGCCGGCCCGTTCATTCAAGGGTTTCAATAAGCTTATTAAAGATTTAACAGCGTTGTCGCCCTGCACGAGCCATTCCCTCCAAAAATCCTCTGATAAACGGTCGTCTTTATTTCACAACATCACAGAACAAAGATAACAGATGGAAACGAATACTACATCGATTGGTAAAATCCGGGAGTTATGAATATGGCGTGACGCAGCGGCATCCCTTGGAAAGTACATCAGATCGAGCGTCACGATGAAGACGTGCACATCTATGGAACTTTTTTAACACTTCTGGCAACAAATCCTCGGCACAATGTCGGGAAGGGATCTCTCTCTTATCTATGGCACTGCAGAGAATTCGTCTGGCTTTTGACGGGTTCATTGTTGTGTTGTGTGAAAACGGCTCTTGATTAATGTTTGAAGTGAGCTGCGGCAAAGCTTCGGCCCTCTCAAAACGAGTCAAAGACTCTTCTGTCACTTCTAAATCTTTCCGTCTCTTTTTTGTCCCGTCTTCCAATTATTGTCACGGCTGTGTCAGAGAAAAAGCTTTTTTCTGCTCACGCCATTTAGCTTGGGTTCTCTCTCACTGCCTCTTTCCTCTTATCTGTCTCATTTTTGTCTCTCTGGCCGTCTGTTTTTCTGATTTACAGCTAATCTGTTCATCAGACCGTCCCTGTCGTCCCTTCCTAAGTAACCAGATATAACCTGTGTCCACGGGTCGTTTCTCTGGGGTGCTAATGTGAAGAGATATGAAACGTGTTGTCGGAGTAAACACAGGCGGAGCAACCAATAAAACCGCTTTGAGAAATTTCGAAATCCACCTGTTCACCTACACCGTCACAATTTACTCAGCCTGTCGCTCCAAACCCGTATGACTTTCTTTCTTCTGAGAAACACAAAAGGAGACAATTTAATGAAAATACGGTTGGGTGAATGTAATACAATGGCAGTACATTATGAGTCACTTTAACGCTTAATAAAGCACCCGAGAGAGTCGGCAAATACGTCTCACTGATCATTCACCACATACTTGGATACAAACCAATATTGAGCATTTGAGGGAAACTGTGACAGCCGCCATGACGCATCAAAAATATTGAAAATGATTGGTGAGCCACGTTGCATATTTTATAAAGCATTCAAGTGATTCACAAAATGGTGACAAAGACATGACAAGTGATCTGAAACACCAGAACATGTGACTCAGTCAAAACCTAGCTAAAGTCATTTTTTGTGATTGACAGGTACACAATCATCCTGCATAATGTAAGGAACATTCAGTGAAAATATAACTTTGATATGTTTAGTAACGCCGTATCAGAGACTGAAATTATTGTTTAGAATTTAGAAACGTATTTGAGGTGATTCCCTGGAATATTATAAAAATGATATCACTGTCTTGAAGGTCCAGTGTGTGAAACTTAGCGACATCTAGCGGTGAGGTCGCGAATTGCAACCAACGGCTCACTCCACCCCTCCCTTTTGAAGCACTACGGTGGGTAACACAGGATTAAGATTTCGCTTCTTTGCCGATGGAGATCAAGTATTTTACGAAAAAGCGCTCTGTAGAGCAGTTGTACTGTTGGGACAACATAAAGAATTCCGTGTATGGGGACCAGCAGTGTAGACAGAAATAGCTCATTCTATGATAATAAAAACACAACGCTTCATTATGTGAGGTCTTTATACACCTCTGAACACATAGCTATGTATATTATATTGCATTTCTGTCAACAGATCCTCCAAAAAATGTAATGCATTAAACAACCTTTTGCATTTTACACTTTTTATATTCACTTACTGCTTCAGGTGCGGCTGTTCTTATGATAAAATGTCCAACATGTGTACATTTCCAACACGCTCTAATCATAAACCAAACACATTTTAGTTGGCATAATGTTATAATTAAATGACACATGCTAATTTCTGACTGTATAGCAAGTCACAACATCTTTGACAACCTGCGTTTATCTATTTACAGAAAAGTTGCAGTTTTGGAGATTAGAGGTTTCTCTACGACATGTTTAGTATACAGCTATGTAGAGCTGGATTTCCAACCATGAGATTGTACACTGGTCGGGACTATCCAAAGCACCACGGAAATAGAAGCATCAGTAAAATGCACGGATGTTTGTTAAGGTAATGGCAATGTGTTGTAAAAAAACGTGAACAGACTATTCAACAGTGAACGGTTTTTTGACCCGATCTAAACCTTAAATGACTTTTGTTATTGTATTCAGACTCATTCAGTCATATTAAATAACAATTAAATACCTAAACATATGAAATATAATAAATACAATCAAATTAACTCCGATGTCACAACATTTTCTAGCTTACAGACCAGAAGGTTTTACACAATTCAAGCATTCACATTTTTTAAATGACTCAAAGTTCCTTAAAGTGATGCTAATACTACTCAAACTAAAGAGTTGTTCTAACTGTAATAATAAAGCAGTATCGGATTCTAGGACATTAAATAATCACCGGTTTTTAATCATCTCTGCCTTTGTGACAGTGTGTGAATTCAGACTAGTCCTTGAGTACCGCACTTTCGTCTTTGACGCTGGCTTAAGAGAGCGAGGAAATGAGAGACAACAGCGAGTACGATGGGAAAATTAATTACTTTCTCCACCTCCCTTAGTGAGCCTTATACAGGGGCATGGGAACCACTTTAAGCCCGCTTGAAAAAATGTTGCCGTGATAATACGCAACACTTCTGGATCACATCCAAAGCATTTGTAATAGTTTATATTTAACTTGTTTAGGCTCTTGACCTGAATTCAAACAGGTAAAAGTGGCTTCTTGCCTCACACCATCAGACACATCTACCTATGTGTTTTATGCGGTTTACACACAAAGTCAGGTGCTATAACCTTTAAAAGGGATAATTCACCAAAACTCTTTGTTTAAATATCATTCAAAACCTGTGTCTTTGGAAAAAAAGATATTTTGAGAAATCCTTTGGTTACCACACATTGGAAGTCAATGGGGTCCAATGTTGTTTGTTCTTCAAAATGTCATATGTTTTTATTTTTTGGGTGAACCTCATTTATACAGTATCAATGTGCATACCAGCCTACAGTATTTTATCATTAAACAAAATGGTACCTCCAGTCCGAAAGAAGGCACAGACATTACATGCAAGGAGTGAGACTCTGTTTGGCGTTTTCCAAAACACCTCCTCGGCGCCCGACACTCCATATCTACTTGTGCTCTGAAAACTTGAATTGGTTTATAACCATTAAGCAGCGTTAATATTCATTAAATTGGCATTTTGAACTAAACAATCATTACAGCCAGATGGATGGACCCATTTCATTTTTTGTTGCTGTTGTTGTTTTTTTCCATTTGTTTATCGTTGAAAACACTTTTAGTGGTGGAAGGAAAAGAAACAAGTTTTTAGAGGCAGTGAGAGTGTTTTTCATTATTGCGCCCCCCGGGGAAAGTGTGGATTTGAGATTAGACTGTACACTGACAAGGGATTTTATGATTGATTGTCCCGATTAGATAGCCGGATGTAATGTGTCAGAAATAATCAAAAGGTTTACTCGGACACTTGTGGCTGTGAGGGAGCATCATATGATATCTGAGACGTGCTCTTAAGTGATAAGGAGAAAAAATGATCAGTGTGTTACAACTTAAACCTCAATCTTTTCCAAACGCAAGTATTCAATAATTAAATTGTTTAAATCTCTTTTACATCATATCTCAGACTAAAGACACCTAAAGTGTCTCCAACCAGCCAATTGCAGCGCTTGATGATTCCATCAAAAGCATCTTGTTTCTCCTTTATGTTAAACAAACTCAGACTGTGTAAAATGCTAGAGTTTAATGATTTGCTGTTTTGAAATGTGATTATTTTATGTATTTATCATTACAAAAGCCGGTATGTCTTATGCAATTAAATTTTGGTAAATTAACTTGGGGGTTAACTTGTGTATCCGATTGTTTTCCATTTTTAAATCATTGAGGGACAATCTAATGTTTACATATTCTGCATAACACACACATATAATACATGCAGAATATTTATTTTGAGCATAGTTTTAATAATTCCTAAGGGAGGAAAGACTTTTACCAAAATTGCCTATAAAGAGCACGATCAACATTGTAAATGGTCTTTCTCCTCTTCAGCCAAAGGAAGGCAGTCCTGAATTTCGCATTTCTGCTCTAATCTCCTCTTTTGCTTAAGAGGGTGTCAGCAAGCTGCAATTGTGCACTTCCACTCGCTCATCAGCCTGTCATTTCAAGAGCCGTGTGACTAAATTATCCTCTGCGCACCCCGGCTCACTATTACAACAGTTACCGATGATTCACCTCCGCTTTCTATCACAGTAAATATCTGCCTTCGCACGCGCTCCCCGTTGACTGCGGCCCGGCACCTCTGGAGGACAAAAACCCATATCAGACAGACGAGATGCAGTCAGCCGCGACAATGCTACTGATGATAGCCTCACTGCAAAAAACACTTCTTCATCTACAGCGTGATCACGGTGTGTACGAGCATCTTGTTGAAGATGTGACCTTGAGTTTGCATGGAGAGGGAGTGCAGATGAACTCACTCGGAGTTGATGAAGTCAGACCGGAAACTGATGTGTCAATTTATGTACTCGGTCACATTTAGATCTTTTTCTCCGTCTGCTCTCTAAAGGTTCTCTGTGGTACCATGCCGAGATGAGCATTTCAAGGTAAATATCATCAAATGCTTAATGTCAAGGATTTAACCACATATTCAAGAGACGTAGGGACCAAATCTAACAATATAAGGTGATTTCTATCTATACTTCTATATGTTTCTTCTTATTTTCTGCAGAAGCTACTGTTTTTAAATCAATTTAAGTCAACCACAAGCCATCGGTAGAATCATTTCTGCCTGACTAACAAAGGACGATTAGGGTGAATCTGATATCCAATGCATCCTTTTAAGGAAAGCCAAAATGTATGTGCTGCTGGACTTCACCTATGTGTTTTATTTAGTGTATCAAACAAAACTCAGACGTATCTTTCAAAGAGACAGTGGCAAGTATTTTGCAGACCAACTAGTTCATCCTCGCATTCCTAAGCATCATGGGAACATAAAATCAGACTGGACCATGCCGTAACATTCACTAGTCGGCTCGGCTTACATACAGTAGCTTATAGATTCCATGCCTGGAACTATGAGGTCTCTTGAGATGGTTAGAGACAGATATACTTGAGTGGGCAATACGAAAGACAATGCATCAACAAAGACCCTCTATAGACAGCACCCCCTAGAGGAGAGGGGCAAATAGAGCTTCAATGTGGGTTGCAAATACAACTTGATTTTATTTGTACATTTGTACATTTTCCAAAGATTCTGTGAGTGCGTGACCATTGCAAAACTCACCATGTGAGCCTGGAGTGACTGCCAAGGTGATGCTATGTAGCTGCAAACAGGTTGCAGTGGCTTAGAATAATTTCCACCAGGTTTTCATGATATTCTGGTGGCTTTTGGCTCGACTCCCTCCTGTTTTATCATCTGCAAGACAAAAAACAGCACACCTTTCTCATTCATGCGCAACCGGCAAAGGGTTTGGTGAGCATCCCCAACATCTGAGTACCCAAGCAGACAGTGTGAAGAATCGCAAAAGATGAACTCTTACACATCCTTAACATCCTTTATATAAACTATAGACCAACAGTATGTCTTTAGGCAGGCGATCTTAAAGTAGATGTTGATGTGTTTCCGCTGTCATCCGTTGACAAAGTTAAAAGGGTCACAGATTTTGGTAAGTTTGGTAACCAATTCAGGGACCTTAAGTCATTTTAAGAAGAAAAAAAATGTTTGAAGGATAGTTCACCCATAAATGAAAACGTTCAATAACATTTCTTTGTTTGGTTGATCACAAAATTAGATATTTGGAAGAATTTAGGAAAACAAACAGTTCTGGGGCACCTTTGACTACCATTTTAATATTTCAGTTCTTACATTATTGACACGAGACTCTGAATACAGTGGTTACACACATTCAGAGATCAGGGTTATAACGTGGGAGAGTTGAGTCTTTAAGGCAACGGACCAAACAAAGAGTGCACGGATGACCAGAGCGTGTTTAAAGATGTGTGGGTGGGCCGCACGAGGGTGATGGAGAAACACACTCCAGAGGAGAATAAGTGGTAATTCGACTGGAGAAGAGTGGCGCAGTTGTGTACAGTTCAGCGGTAGGTCAGCGCGGTGAGGATGTGAGGCGGGGTTTTGATGAGCGGTGAGAAGCGGGTGGTATTTTGGGCCGAGGTGGCATCTCTCTGCGGGGGGGGGTCTGATGTGGCAGCTGGGAGTAAACACAACATGGAAATGAGACAAATTCACAAAACACTCAGAGGGGGGTCACTTCTGCCAGCCTCCCCCAAAAAGGAAACATTTTTGTGTTTAGTGCCTTGACAAGATCGTAACTAAAGACAGAGAGAGAGCAAAAGTTAATTTTCACACCTGCCAAACGTGCTTCACCTGACCCCCACAATACGCAAAAACATCACCAGAGCTCTCAATCTCTCTTCCCCTGTCTGGCAGACCCTGTCGGGGGCGGGTAATAACCCAAGTCTTCGCCTTTCTCCATAAATCCTTCCCCTGTCTGATGGGCTCATTCTAACAGAAGTATTCTCAGGTCTGTTTTATTGCCCTCTCCAGCGCTGACCTTTGGTGCAACGTCTGGCTCAAGGTGCACCCCAGAGAGACGTTTGAAAAGGAATTGTTAAGAATCGAGCAGAAGACCATCAACCGAGAAAGGATGCAAAAAAGTGTAGGAGCAGTTAAATTTTTTGCGGATGTGCCCCGTGTGAAGTCCTGAGGGGGAAAGACAGGGGCACTGAAAGAGAGGGGGAGAGAGAAAGAACATGGTTTGCTCCATTGAGGTGGAAATGTGTGGATGGACATCTCTGTTTGGAGACGTGATGATGGTCATCCAGTTAGCACATGGTAACCATGGAGACTTGGGAATCCATGGTGATGTAAGTAGCATGATGGGATCTCAAGTCAAGACAGGTGTATCCAAAGCACCGCTTTCAAAGCCTCGGCTGAATCTCTAGAGATTCAGATTTTATTACAATAAAAGTAAAGCGTGTTCATTTTCATCAAACTTTTCATCATTTTGCAGTATGAATACCCATTGCAATGTGATGAACTGGTTCTGTTTTTGAAAAAACAACATTGACATTTCACTTTTTGGCGGACAATTTCTTACCAACGTAACAAAACAATTTATGACGATTATTATTTCCATTGTATGATTAAAATGTTATTGTCTTTAACCATCTGTCAGACGCAAATGTTTGAAGTAAGTGATACGAAATGTTTCCTTCATGCTATCTAAAATTAAAAAAGTTTTTGAAAAGACAGGAAAAGCTTTATCTACATGTTACCCATCACTGTAAATGTTAATATTGTGGTACATGTGTATCTATTGATGTTGCTCTGACAGGTGTGTGCCTGTGCGTATATCGATGTTGTTCTGACCCTTACTCACCCTATCCGCAAGAATATTGATATCAATCGAAATTTGACACAATGTGTATACTTCACGCAGCTAGTGCGATTACAATGCTCCAAAATGTTTTGATGCTGACAACATGGTACTTGGGGTGAAAAGTTTGAGAACTGACATAATATTTGTTTCTAATGAAATAAATAGATGCTTTAGAATACGGTGCGTGGCATGTTTGCATGTGGATATTTTTAAGACCCTGAACTTTGTTGAATGGAGCACCTGCGCTTCAAACATCAATCCACCGCTTTGCAGAGGCTCTATACGGGTATATAACATCATGGCATACAAGACTATGTAAAGAGCTTTTTGAAGATGAATTCTTACTTCATTTTTGTTGTGGTTTGAGCTTCACCCCTCTCATGGCCCGGAGGCTTTTGGAGAATCTTTTTTGAGTATGTGATGAGATTTACAGGGAGCAAGAAACGCCTGGAGGAAGCTGAGGGGGGAAACCACACACACATACCCATACACACACATCTTACATGGGGGCTCCTTTGCCAGCGGAGGAAATATCAGGTTGTCATTATCAAATTCTAATTCCCATGCTGTCAGTTTCCATTACGGCAGTCGAGCTCCGAGTCCTAAAGGTTATTGATTTAAGTCCTAATCTTCAAACAAATATTTTACCTGCCCTCTTTTCTTGGCCGGCAGCAATGTTAAGCGAAGGGCAAAATCTAGTGTTGATGGATTTTGCTTTGGTTGGCACGGAGAGTGCGTGCGAGTCTAGGAGTGGGCCTGCTTTGCCTTTGTGAATTATTGCCATTTTCCAACAAATACGGTACACCAGTAACATCAATGTCAACCCCAGGTGACCAAATCAAATATTCTAAGCTGTTTTGCCTATATTCATTTCAATTGGAGGTCAGTCATTTCTGCAACCCTGCACCAACGTTCAAACGGTCAGTGGACATCTGAATACTGGTTGCGATTCTTAAATTCTCCAGTTCATATCACAGCTTACTAAAGCTTGAATACTGTCTGAATGAATAAGTAAAGTTGTCTATTCTAGCAATATCCGTGAATAACACCTGGATGTTACTATAGTGACAGTGACTAAAGGTCAAAGATGTCGCCGTCATTATACTGGAAAGCTTATTCACAATTGAAATGAACTTTATTTAATAAACCGTTTCAACTGAACCAAGAGTTGTCTGTCAAATCTTAATGACTTGACAGCGGCTTTCAATGCGTTCTGTAAACGTGGTGTCTTGAAAACAAGCAATTTTTCCTCCTGTTGATTCATTATTTCCACGTTTTCGCACGTCTTACATGTTAAACTGTAAATCTCGCATGTCTTTTCTGTACATGTTCCCTGATATCAAATAGATCTGGGAGATGTCTGTTTAACGTCTGCATTAACATCTGCAAGACATATAGCTTTGCTCATCTGCGTTACGTTTCTGGAACGTCTGCTATCAGATATAGACATCTAGAAGATGTATGCATGATGTATATGACTTGTGTATGTAATATGATGTAGACAAGTAAAACTGACCTTTCTTAGATGTTTACCAGATTATTTTTAAGCAGCAGATGTTTTCCCGATCTCCAAATCTTTTGAAGCCATCTTACAGATGTACCTGTGCTATCTGGGTTGGTGCTCGACTTCTTACAACATAAAATGTATGCCTATACCCTATGCACCTGTAATACGTTGATAAAAAAAAACACACATCACGTCAAAATCAAATCTTTCTTTATAACTGACTGGTTGGCCATAGATTAGATCACAGACTGATGCGTGAAGTGCTATTGGAGACAAGGTCATCTCAGATTTATGCATTCATGGCATCACGCCACGTCAATGCATCACAGAATAACATACGCAGGAAAGGAGATGAAAAGTGAACGAGAGGCTACCTGATGAGAGAAGAGAGGGAACGACAGTGGTTTGTTGCCACCGGTCAATTACAGCTCGGCTATAGAGCCATCTGTTAATCTTCCTCCTCTCCCTCGCTCTCTCTCTTTCCGCGCTAACAGCCTTCACGCTGTCAAACCCTGGGCATATCTGAAAGATTGTGGAGAATGATAGCTGTCTGACACACGCCGCCTTTATCTTAAAGTAGTACAATAGAAGGGATCCAGAGTAGATAAGACACAACTAGTGATAATACGGCATCATGGCCGGCTGGTGTGACTTTCAAAGTGTTTTAAAAGAGCAACAGTGCCACCCTGAGGTGATGGAGGGTACTGCTGAAGAAAAAAGCAAGGCATTAACTCCCAAGAGAACTTGTTCACTAATGCTCAGAGCTTGCTCTTTCAAATCACAAGAGTCTAAAAGAGTCCTATAAAAATAAATATAAAAACAAATAAGAGAACTGATGTGCAGTAAGAGAACTCCAGTAGTTATATCTATTAAAGCATGGCAGTATCCTTAGATCATGCAGGTTTGATTCCCAGAAAAGATAAAAGCACCAGTATGTTGGACAAGTGTCTGTCAAATGAATAACTGTGTATTAAGTGTATCCAGGCATAATATATATTTAGATTTCTTTTCTCTGAAACTCTTAATGGGAGACATAAGACAACTGCAAACGGAAAGAAAATCGAAGAAGCAGGGGACTTAAAGGTGACGTGTGCAATTTCTGCTCCACTAACATCCCCATCTGTCATTGGTCAGACAAACAGATAGCCCCGCCCCAAACTCACACCATTGTAGCCAACGTTGCCATGTCAGTGATGCATATACACATAACAAAATATGGGGTTGGAATAAGCATAAGCAGTTTGATAAAGAAGATTTAATTATTGATGTTTTTCCATTGGTGGTACCTGCATTCGTACGCAAGTGCACACGTGGTGACTTTCACCATGCAGTCAAACCCACACATGTCCAAGCAAGCACTGCTGACATCTAAACGGACAAGCACGTGAAGATCGCACGCTCACGATGTTTTCCGACAGCCGCCTCGTAGAGGTACCTATACACTGATATAATTTCTGTTTTGCACCCAAGCAATCGTGACTTCCAGCTGTGCGTTTCCCGTCTCAATAAATCAGCACTGACAGGTTGCTAAAGCAATACCCAAGGCCCACTGCAGCCCAGAGTGTATAACATACACTTCAGTGACTTCCAACAAAATGTGTGTGTGTGGCACGGCCTCCCTGTTTGTGTGTGTGGTCCAGAGTGGTAGAAATCCGAGTGTGACCCTTTCTGGAGCCGCATCAGTGCCGCGTAAGTGAGACAGATTATGAGTGTTTAACACGCGCTATTACATCCCAGACCGAAATGACGATAGCACGCATTTAACATGCATCCGCGCAGACTGAGAGAGAGCGGGACGTTTGCTATACGCGAGGGACTTGATGTGAATTAATATAAGCAAAAATAAAAGACAGATATAATTGGACAGGTGTTTTCAGCAGCTGGAGAGATAGAAGCGAGTGTGACAGATAGATGGAGATAAAGGATACAGAAAGAGAGAGAGTCAATTAACAAAGGCCAGAATTTTGTTGAGAGTCAACAAAGCGGACAATTGCAAAACATGAGCACATACAGTCGCATTCAACAGACGGGTGTCGGAAAACAGAATATAGACCAGAAGGAGAGTGCATGGATAATTTTGTTGCTTTTCTGTTACACATCAACTTCTCTAGTCAAGTCGCAAAAGAAAATGCAATGTTAACCCCAGACCAACTTAGCATTCAAGAGCTGGTCAGTGCATTTAGACATTGACCTACAAAATCCCACGAACAACAGTGGCAATAGTAATGAAGTTTTCAAATTACGTATGTCACGAGGTTATTTCAGCTCTTGAATTAGTCGGAATATTCAATAAAAACTTAATTTAGATTTAAAAAGCCATTGTGCTATTGATGCTGCTGTACTTAAAATGTTTTTTGACCATCTCTTTTTTTTAACATTTATGTTGTGCTTTACAAAGGAAGGAATACTCTGCTACAGACCTATAGCTCACTAGATCAATATACCACATAGACAATCAAAACAGAATCTTGTTAATATTACATTTGTGCATAATGTAAAATTAAGACAAGCGGATGTGACTGACAGGTCTGCGGTTACTTCGGTGCCCATCGAACCCCAAAGGACAAAACTCAGCGGTCATTGCTCCACACAAACACTCACAGTCAATATAAATGAGGTCTGGTGTTATAGCTCACGTGTCCATTTATGAATGCAATGCATTCAGTTCATTTGTATTGATTATCTAAAGACAGAAAGCAACAGATCACCAGCCAGGTGAACGCGAAGGGCACGAGAGAAAGAGCTGTGAGCGAGACGCCTTCCGCCGAGTGGCCGCGACCTTCCGAAGGTCACTGGCGATAGAGGCACACAGGCTCGGTGACAGGCGTGCCGCAGACCCGGGGGACTGAAATGGCCCCCACTTGTCAGGTTTTGCTTGAGACGGACACACACGTGTACGCCCGCACACGCAGACGCGCACACACTCGGCGGCTCTGTGAGTGTAACGGAGGTGATGGGTGATAAAGACAGCCAAGAGTAGAGAGAGGATGAGATGGCTTTAGAGCTCATAACTCTTCCCATGGTTCTGGAGTTGATACATCAGGCTTTTCACACAGACACAAATGAGTCTTACCTTTGAAAGAATGAGTTAGGGCACTCGCTCACACACACACACACACATTATGAGCCATTGAGAGGCACTCAAAGGATGACAAAGTGTTTGTGGAGTGGATAAACCAATGCTATACTACAATACAGGGTAACAAAAAACGAAATGTTTCTGTTGCTTTTTCTGAAAATACAAAACTAAAAAGCGCTGCCAACAGTACCTCTTAACACTGATCTGTGAAAATGCTCTATTATAATGGCAGGCCAGTAGATGGTCATTTAGTAAAGAAACTAATTCTACAAGCTTGCACACATAAGCATTCCTCTACAGAAAGGTATACAAACGGATAGAGAAGCACTACAGCACAAACCAAAGTCTTGACATCTGTCATCGCTGTTTGGATGTCAAGTACCTGTAGAGAAAGTGAACGCAAAATACACATGCACATGAAGTCACCATTATTGCAAATTTGTGTTTTTGGACTCTATACTAAGACATAAGTTACACAGAATGTTGTAAGAAAAATATTTGACTATTAGTTGAGAACTGTGTCGTCCAAAAACTAGAACGCTCCCATTCCAAGTAAAGTTTGTCTTTTAGGGATTAGAAATGGGACAACAAGGTTACATACTGACGTTCAAACTGTTTATAACACCATACTGCGTTCTGTTTTGCATGCTTTTTTATTAAAAAGTAGTATGCTAATTCTCTATTCAGCCTGCATTTATTTTTGAGGGGAAGTGGTACTCAAAATGTCTATATAACAGATGTTATATTAATGGGTCCTTCTCTTGACAGAGTATGTAATGCTGAAATGCCACAAGGCGAAATAAAGGCATCACTTCAGATAAAAGCAAACAGGAAGCCAATGGAATAGGCTTTAAGCATTTTCCTTTGAAGTTACAGAACAAACGTCGCAAGATTCATCGTATTTGAAGCTATGAAAGGGGGTTTTCTCCTCGGACAAGATATTTTGGGCAGGGTACTGTGGCTCAAGGCTGTTCTCTTGTGCACTTCATGCTGAAATCCTTCAATGAAACGAGGCTTCTTATTACTTTAGTGGTCTGCTGTATGAGACACAAACGCAGTAAATCATCTCTCTGGTGCTACAGCAAAGGGGAGAGAGAGAGAGAGAGAGAGAGAGAGAGGCCAGGTCATTAGAGGAGGCTGCAGAGATGCAGGATGCATCTTAACGTGCCACACACACACGCTGCTTGGTATGCTGCCCGCATGAGGGGACAGTGTTTTTTATTTAACACAACCACACACACACACTTTCAGTGAGGGTCTGTGGTAATTTGATCAAAAGCGACCTTCAACAGGCAATCCCAAAAGGTTAGGCCTCACACCAAATAAAGTCATATGATAATCACGCTCTGTGTATCTGTGTAAATCAAGCTCAGTTAATCTTCTGTGAAGCCATTTTCAAAGGTCATAAAATAAAGGCGTCATTTCCCGGTGTATTATACATCTGAAAAGAAGAAGTTTTAGGTCTGATGCATTAAATGTAGAGGGAATGACAGTTGCAAGAAATAATGTGAAACAAAACAAGAATGAGAAGATGAGAGGAGAGGAGAGGAGAGGAGAGGAGAGGAGAGGAGAGGAGAGGAGAGGAGAGGAGAGGAGAGGAGAGGAGAGGAGAGGAGAGGAGAGGAGAGGAGAGGAGAGGAGAGGAGAGGAGAGGAGAGGAGAGGAGAGGAGAGGAGAGGAGAGGAGAGGAGAGGAGAGGAGAGGAGAGGAGAGGAGAGGAGAGGACTAGAACTAGAACTAGAACTAGAACTAGAACTAGAACTAGAACTAGAACTAGAACTAGAACTAGAACTTGTAGAACAAGAACTTGTAGAACTAGAACTTGTAGAACTAGAACTAGAACTAGAACTAGTAGAACAAGAACTTGTAGAACTAGAAATTGTAGAACTAGTAGAACTACAACTAGAACTAGTAGAACTTGTAGGACTAGGACTAGGACTAGAATTTGTAGAACTAGAACTAGAACTAGTAGAACAAGAACAAGAACAAGAACAAGAACTTGTAGAACTAGAACTAGAACTAGAACTAGAACTTGTAGAACTAGAACTAAATGAGAAAACAGATGGTACAAGACAACAGAAACAAAGATGACAAGACATAAAATGCTAAAGAGAAAAAATTAATTAAAAGAGAAGAACAGAAGTTAGTTGCAAAACTAAAAGGTTACAACAAAAAGAAAAAGTAGAATATATGAGAGATATAAAAATCGTAAAAGAGACTTTCGTATTCACTCCGAGTTTCACACCATCAGCAGCAAACGAACCAAATCATCAAATCACGTTTTTCACTTGTAACAAAAGCTTGATTCAAACATTCGGACACTCTATGACTTGATTCATCAAGTCATATAAATTTGATTCATCGTGTCTTTCTCCCTCACTTGTGGGAAAAGCAGATAAATCACCACTTAACGCAGCGGGAGGAGTTGGAAAAGACGTTCAAAGGAATTATGGAGGGAAAAAAAGAGCGATACAGCCTTGAATGGGTTAGTCTATTTGACAAAAGACGAGCAGTGACCTTGTTTTGAGTCGCTGCGTTTTAATTTCAAGGTTTTAGAAGTATGGATTTTGTTTTATGCCTTTTTATTGAAAGCCTCGCCTTCTATTTTAGACGGTCGCGTTGACCTTTCTCCATCCTTCGTTCCCGTCCTCTGTGATCTTCCTCCGGCACCCCCTCCCCTGTCTTTGCTCTGTAATTTCAGATGGAGTTTGTGGAGGCAATAAATGTAATTAGTATCGTATTTCAAATGGACTGAACACGGTGAGGGAGGGAAAGATATTATGGGACGCTCCCTTTCTCAGTAGTCTCTCTCTCTCCATTGTTGTACCAGTGTCCTCTCTGTCCTATCCCCTTAGTGGTGTCACTGTAGTGGCCGGCTTGATTCTGTCTGTGTTCATTTATCTGCTCTCTTCCACTCGCTCCGCACTGGATGGACTTAGAAAAGGTCAAACAGATGAGAGTTGCTTATTTACCAGAGAGAGCCCGGCCGGTCACTCCCTGGACTGCACAGGAGGCGAGCAGACAAGCAGGGGCACATGACAGCGTCGGTGTGAAAAACGTGTCTTACACAAACCCACTCCGACACTGAGAGGCGCTGTGATAAGAATGCACCAAGACGCCATAAACCCACATACAGTATATGGCACATAAGGTTAAAGACGCACAGTATAGTTTAGCTTTCTCACTCACATCACAAAAAATTACTAAAAATATGTATGTGACAAAAATGACATAAGTAATAATTGGTAATAATGTATCGAACAAAAAACTGCATCTGTAATTTTTCACACTATCAGCTATACTGTAGGTTGAAAGTTTTAAAACATAGAAATAATCATGTAAAAGTGATAGAGATATACTGAAATATCGGCCAATAATCGGTATCGGTCGATTAAAGCAATATTTCACACTATCAGCAATCGGTTGACAGTTTGCACTTAAAGTTATCTGGAATAGACAAGAAAAGATCGTTCAGATGCAATACTATTATATTCTAATCAAAGATTATAAGGACAAAAATATTATATAATATTGAAATAAATATTATATCACATTTATATGAAAATATAAGTGCAAAATGTGTGTCCCTCTTTGAAAAGTCATTTTTTATGATTCACTATTTTCTACATAAAATCATACAGAACGTAAATAACATTGTGTAAAAATATAACCTAGATATCGTTGCTGTCCTTCTGAAACCTTGTATGTCCAAATTCGCCGTCTCTCAGGAAATGGAAAAAAACACTGAACTTTTTAAATGATTGCATACTATGTTGTCCAATTTGACAAACACTTTTTAACACTTTTTTATTGGTTAGATACTTGCAAAACCCAGTGACAAACATAAAGGGTGACTGATAATACTGATTTAAGGCACAAATTAAAATCATGAAAAATGTAGATACGAGGTTTCAGAAGGACTGCGGCGATATAAACATTGACTGAGTAAGGCCATGTCAAAGCTTTTAGTCTGGCTTTTACAGACTGGGTCACATATATTAATACTATTTATTAAACTTAAAGGCAATCTTGATTTCATGTTGACTTTAAGAACTATCTCTGTTGCCATTCCTGCCCTTTAGCCCATTTGCGCTCTCTGTTTTCTGCAATCTCTACGACAGATCTCGACATAAATTACCATCTGCCATCTTAATATCCTCTTTAGCAAAATCAAACATCGTCTAGTTAATTGGAGGCTATTTACAAGCATTATGAAATGCTATTCAAGAATACATTTAACTCTGTGGCCTCCCTGAGACTATCTCTCCTGATGGGAATCTGTGACAGAGAGAGAGAACGCAAATGAATTCCCTGCTTGTTATTGCGTTGCGGGATGGTATTAGTAACTTTACCCCAGAGGTGGTGCCCTAATGAACTCCTGCCAAGTGACACCTCCCCTGGATTGCACAGCCCACCTTTGATCCGCATTTTCATTTCCCATGGAAGGAGAGTCTAACAAAAAACTGACTGAACGGAAGGGGGAAAACAACACGTCTGTTTTTAATAAATGAGAAAATGACTATGGCACTGTGGGGATTAGCTATTTAGATGCAAACAAACATTGAAAAAAATTGAGACAGGATGGAAAATTGATATTTAAAAAGATAAAATGTCAACACGATACGGAGGTATTACCAAAGATACACCCAGGACATGAGGAAAATCCCCATAACATAAAACAGTTACAAGAAATGTCTTTAGGCCTAACGTACGTTTTAGCATTAAAAATTTTTACCGAATTTTCGTGCGTAGTACTATCATATGTATGTTTATAGATGTTCATTCTTTGATGTACAGTTTATTTTAAAGCACTTTTGATTGGTAAATGTCTTTACCTTGGGTGCTGAGTCATTTTTTTATTCATAAAATGTTTATTTAGTTTGACTTCAAATACAAATAATTAAAACAAAATAATTATTATTTCAGAATAAACTGCATATTTCTGCATTTGTACCACACATTCATATTCAATGAGAGCAACTGAGGCCGTTTCTGATTGGTTACCCGCTGACAAACGCTTCATCATGCGTATACACTGTTCTAGAGCAGAAACTAATTCCTAGTTAAAATAAAAGTTAAATGCTAGACAAAAACCTTATTCCCTTAACGGTACAAATGTTACACTTATTGTCGTCTCACCCCCTGCACCAATATGGACAAGAGCGATGACAGACCAACACACTTTTCCTTATGTTGAGGTGCTCTCACCTGAGGTCCAGTCCTCGGGAGATTCATGCAGCCTACAGCACCACCCACTGGATAGACAACTTTATCATTCCCGAGTTGTATTTGGTAAATGGCTATATAAAAACCGTACGTTATGTACAGTGTAAGTTAACACAAGATGCATGTCCTGTTTTCTTTCAGCCAGAGATTATCCACGGATGCATTTTCTCCTGCTCACACATTGAAGTAAAACTTGTAAATAAACGTCTTTCTTTTTTTGGTGAAGCACATAATGTGCCGAAGCCTCTGACAGTATGCTTACTGTTGAGAAAAGGCTTTGCTGTCTGTCAGTGCAGGTGTTTTGAATTGCAGGGTAGGCAACACCGGGGCTGAGGTGGAGGGGTAATATCCACTGCTGGGTATGAAGTACACACAGCCTCACATCCAAACAGCATGTGGGAAGTGTTATGTTAGTGAGAATGACATTACACCCCTGGGTCTAAAAACAGACATTTGTGTAGTAAATATCTTTTAGAAACTGTATGGGGAAACAACACATTATGCAATGTTTAAAATATTGCAGTCACATGACCTTATCACACTGCAAAATGCATCATCAACAAAGTTGATGAACATATTATAACATTTAAGCCAACTGTGCATACTGTGCTTTATTAACATTCTGTTACACTTTATGGATCTATGCATACTGTACCTAGTTGACATAATATCATATTTTAGGCAACTATGCATACTGTACCTAGTTTACATATTATAACATTTAAGCCAACTATGCATACTGTGCTTTGTTAACATTCTGTTACACTTTATGGATCTATGCATACTGTATCTAGTTGACATAATATCATAGTTTAGCCAACTATGCATACTGTACCTAGTTTACATATTATAACATTTAAGCCAACTATGCATACTGTGCTTTGCTAACATTCTGTTACACTTTATGGATCTATGCATACTGTGCCAAGTTTACATACTATAACATTTAAGCCAACTATGCATACTGTGCTTTGTTAACATTCTGTTACACTTTATGGATCTATGCATACTGTGCCAAGTTTACATAATACCATATTTAAGCCAACTATGCATACTGTGCTTTGCTAACATTCTGTTACACTTTATGGATCTATGCATACTGTGCCAAGTTTACATACTATAACATTTAAGCCAACTATGCATACTGTGCTTTGCTAACATTCTGTTACACTTGATGGATCTATGCATACTGTATCTAGTTGACATAATATCATAGTTTAGCCAACTATGCATACTGTGCCAAGTTTACATACTATAACATTTAAGCCAACTATGCATACTGTGCTTTGCTAACATTCTGTTACACTTTATGGATCTATGCATACTGTATCTAGTTGACATAACATCATAGTTTAGCCAACTATGCATACTGTGCCAAGTTTACATACTATAACATTTAAGCCAACTATGCATACTGTGCTTTGCTAACATTCTGTTACACTTTATGGATCTATGCATACTGTATCTAGTTGACATAACATCATATTTTAGCCAACTATGCATACTGTGCCAAGTTTACATACTATAACATAGAAGCCAACTATGCATACTGTGCTTTAATAACATGTTGTAACACTTTATGGATCTATGCATACTGTACTTAATTCACATAATATAATAGTTTGTGCAACCATGCATACTGTGCTTAGATGACATAGTATTTTTATGCAACCATCCATACAGTGCTTAGTTTACATACTATATTTTATTCAATTGTGACTACTGTGGTTATTTTACATACTATATTTGATGTAAATATGAATACTGTACTTATTTGACATAGGCTACTATATTTTATGCGACCATGCATACTGTTCTTGGTTTATATACTATATTCAATCCAATTGTGAATATTGTGGTTATTTTACTATATTTTATGCAACTATGGCACTGCAAGTATAAAAAAAATAAGTATGCCATTCCGAGTGTATCCATACTCACACACACTACAGGAAGTACAGGAGAAACCTGCCTCTCAAGTGTAGCATTACCATTTCCTGCAAGGGGAAATTCAATACAACACACACCGTGTGTAGGCCCTATATGCGAGTCTATTACTTTAGCGTCATTTTCAATTATCTGTCAGCATTGTCGCAGGGAAATTAAAAGAACCCCATTTCCGCTCCAAACACGCAGCCTTAATCTACTGTGCTCTCTCTCTCTCCCGCACCCATCTGAAGCCGTCGATCCAGACAGCAGTAATACGATGTCATAGTGCTATATTTTCTCTCCTAGAACATAAAGGAATTTGATTTTGTAAGTGTGTGTCAAGGCCGAAACAAAGTGGTAAAATCCAGGGTCCCAATTTCTGAAGCCTGTGACACAAATTCATTTAATTTATGTTTCTTCACGTAACAAGGTTTGGACACACTTGAACAGATGGATTCTTATTACAAGAATTATCACTTAGTGGTGTGACACTAGCTTGAAATCCTCTTTGGCTGAAAAGAAAACGTAAGAACTCAATGTTAGTGTGTCTCGGGTTTTTTAATGGGGTGTGCGGTGGGATGGCTGCTGTCTGTATTCGTTTTGTCATATTTGTATGATGCTAACCACCTCTGACAGGGGCACGTACGAGGGGTCTGCGAGGTCAAAGCGCTACGGGAAAATCATTCACCATCATTTTGACAATTCCCTGTCAAAATCACATTTGACAGCACGTCACTTGTGTCCCACTTTCATCTTTCTTCTGGTTTATTTTAACTTTCTTTTTTCTTATTGATATTTTTCTACCCCAGGTCATAAAAAACATCCCGATATAGAAGATTACATCCCGTTTTTATGGAAAGCACCAATGTGAACGTTCTCCTTCTGCCCCGCTGGTATTTTTCATTTGATGTAACTTTCTAATTCATCCCTGAGTAAATAGCGATCGTAATGCGAAGGGAATGAAAAGCAGGTACGAGGCGTGTGCCAGGGATAGGAAAGCGAGCCTCCATGCAGCAAATTATCTTCCCAGCACGGACGCATCTGTGCTCAGCTGAGACGAGGGGAAAACAAGGCTCACCTCGCTCCTAAAAAACCCAATCAATAGAAAGTTCATTTCAGAAAGCGCGCTCTGGTAATCTGTTTGGCTGCACATGCACCTGGCTCTAATGATCTTCCCAGCACATCAGGATGACCTCATATTCATTCAAATGGGCGAGACTTCATTACTCACACAAACACATGCGCACACACGTTTGTAACAGTGAAGATCAGCAAAAGCACTTTTGGACAGCATGGCCGGTTCTTTGACCTTTCTTCTTGTTAGAAAAAGAAAATCCTTTAAAAAGGACCATAAAATACTTTCTAATGGTCGAGGGGATGTCACGGGGCAGGGCTGTGGATAGGAAGGGACCTCATCACTCCATGAATCCTTCCCAAGGTTAACTTCACTTGTGTCCAGGGGCCTTTTGCGTTAAACTTTGCATATATTTTTTCCCCTAAAAGTGTGCATACTCAATCAAGGGGAATCTGTAGGATCGCTTCCTCATTTAGGCTATAAGGTGGTCTTCGTAACCCTCCTGGCTAGACGTTTGCCTTCATAACATAATCACCTGCTTACTCCATTCACACCTTGTGGATTAAAGAGAAACTTCACCCAAAAATGAAAATCTGTCAACATTAAGGGCAGATTCTTATAACACTGTTAACAATTCGTTGAAAAAGGGGGTCATGGGAATTATGGGGAGCAAAGAAGCAAGATGCATTACATTTAGCTGACGCTTTTATCCGAAGGCAATTGGAACAACAAAAAAGCATGAGCGCATTTCTTAAATAGCCTACCACAGTATACAAAGCTACGTTTTGTTTATGGATAGGAGGAGTAGAAAAGAGATGAAAGTCATAACTAATCTGTCAGGTGCAGACGGCAGAGATGTGTTTTCAGACGATTCTTTAAGACCACTACAGAATATGCTTATCTTTGTCATTTCTAACCTATAGGACTTTTTTCTACCGCAGAACACAAAAGATCATTTTCAAGTACGTTGGTAACCGAACATTCCTTTCTATTGCAAGGACACAAACCCAACGCAAGCGAACGGGTGTGGGTTAACGTTGAGTAAATGATGAAAGAACCGTCGCTTTAAAGAATTGTTTCTTTAAAACAAATTGGAGAAATGAGACACTTGGGGGCTTTACCAAGAACGCTAATAAAAGCTGCGACTACTTCCTAAAATATAAAGAAACTTAGTTTTTCCCAATAATTTATTTACGAATAATTTAATGCATCTTCTATTTTAGGTGTTCATTTAATGCAGTTGGCACTTGATCCATTCTACAGATGATGAAGTGGCAAGAGTGGTCTTCAATAAACCGAAGAGAGCACACGTCACTCCTCTCTTCATTAGGTTACACTGGCTCCCTAGAGTCGCTCGCATCAAATTCAAAGCTCTGCTCTTGGCCTACAAGACCACCACTGGTTGGGCACCCCCGTATTTTTACTCACTAATACAGACTTATGTACTCACCAGATCCCTATGCCCTGCAAACAAATGACGTCTTGTAGTGCAATCCCTCACATACAGTACCTTCTCCGGATCGGTTCCACGTTCGTGAAATGATCTGCCTGCTTCTACAAGATCAGCACATTCTGTAGTAGTCTTAAAGAATCGTCTGTAAACACACCTCTTCCGTCTGAACCTGACCTATTAGTTATGACTTCCATCTAGCCATAAAACACAAAGCCTTCTATGCGGTGGTAGGCTATATGAGAAATGCGCTTATGCTTTATGTTGTTCCAATTGCTTCCATCGTTTACCTCATTCGTAAGTCGCTTTGGATAAAAGCATCTGCTAAATTTTAATGTAATGCATATTGCTTCTTTGGCTCCCCATTATTACTACGACCCCCCTATCGCAACTAATTGTTAACATTGCATTACAAATAGATTGTAATTTTGTAACACATAGACCTGTATAGTGTGGAGGGTGTCTGGACATTTATAAAATACCAATGTGTGGATGTAAAATGCACATTTCAACCTTTTTTACATTAAATAGCAAATAGGGGAAATGAAGAACCCAGCTAACAAATGAAGGCACCTAAAGTCTATTTTTATTTTCTTATTTTGACAAAGCAATTGAGCAAAGCAATTTTATTTTTGTTTTAGTCTTTAAAATAAATAACTAATAGTTTCAAAACTGTCTTAAGGTCACAAAAACAAACTCATGGATGCTTAACTAGCTTTTTATCCCCCTGCACATATGTAAAGCTGCTAATACTAAATACAGCGAGCAAGCCTACTTTTGTTTGTATTCACAGAAATGTACTATTTGAAAACATTGTTCACTTTCATTTAAAACACAAATTTTCATTGCATTATTTGTATTTGTAGACTATTTGATCATTTTAATAGATTGCATCGTTACCTTAAGAATTTAAAAGAAATAAATATGACATGGATCTCACATCCGTATACTACCACTGGATGGCGTCAAAGGCTTTGACACACGGCATCCATTTACAGTAGAACCAGAAAACATCCATAAAATCAAGCACCTCATCTACGAGCTTTATTATTTTATTGGCTTATTTATGTCACAATGCATTCCACAGACAGTCTTCAGCATATTTTCATCAAAACTGAATTATTATCATCATTTACAATGACCTGCATGAAAAACCGTGCTTTAAGTTGGTGAGTTTTAAGAGCGTTTGCCGTTTCGGGTGTTCGATCGACGATAGAGACGGCAAATTCTGCAAACGTGTTGTCGACACAACAGGAAGGTGATGAGGCAATAGGCCAACTAAGCAACCATCGAAGTTCATTTATTTTTATTTTTATACTAAACTGCTAAAAACGTCAAAGAATATACAGGTGCAATACGACATGACGTCCCTTTGAAGTGCGAAATAAAAATGCTTTTCAACTCTGCTGCAAAACTCTAGAAGCCTCTTCACCTCTAACACGATTTCATTTAGTCAATTTCAACAGTTACACCACAACACCACTGTGTTCGATCACGCCAAGCACAAACGAAAAAAGAAAAACAAAGCTAAAAACAAAGACTTGTTGTGAAGGAACTTCGGAACCCAAAGAATTCACTCCCTTTATCAGAAATTATTCAAAACATCCTTCAAACGGGTGAGCGATTCACTGACCAAACAAGTAAACGAAAAAAAAAAACTCAAATTCCAGCCTTAAACGACATCAGTTCCTCCGACAACATTCTGTAATGATGTTACGTAGCGGTTTAAACATTGCTCTACTTTGAAAGACGATTCTGCTTGTAAGAGCGACTGATAAGAGGCTTAAAAGGTTTCTGGTTCTCGGTTATGCTAAGATATCAAACACTGGGGTAAAGAAACAAAGTTTACATTGCATCGTCTAAGGCCTTGTTCTCAAAACAAACACTATTCTGTCCATCATCTCTCGTTTCACCAATAATCCGAGCTCACGCATGGAAAACACACAGTCCGACTTTCTTCACTCTGCCTTTGGTTTCGATCCGGGAATCTTGGCCTGGATCCTGTGAATTACAGTAAAAAACCATTTAGAGAAATCCAATTTCAGGTTTTGGCAAATTCTTTATGTTGCTGCATCTTTTTTATTAACATATACATTTTTTTTCTTTAAATAGTTTGAAGTTTATTTCACAGCCCAAGAAACAACATAAAATGCCCTCTAGATATCTAGTGTAGATAGAAAGCAGCAGTTTATAAAACACAAATGTACATGACCTTAAGGACATGATGGGTTTAATATTTTGTTGATTTTCCTAAAAGACCCATTTTTATAATGCATGCATATGCGGTCAACCTTCAGAATGACAATCATGTGAATGGTTTCAAACATTGGCTATAAGCCACGAAAACGCAATTTTACATTTGACAAAACTCCATTCACTCTACATTTGTTGTAAACAGCCTTTTTCTGCATGCATAAATCATAAGTATTGCATTCACCGTGAAACATTGAAATGATGCAAAATGTATTGAGAAAGTCACCCGTTGCGCATTTTAGAATGCAAATTTGACTTACTTTGCCACAATATCTTTGATTTGCTTGTTCACCAGTCCGTAGTAATGGTCAATTTGTGCCTGTATAAAGAGTGATAAAGAAAGATCATAGCATTCAGGTAAACATTATAGATTTATTATGGTGTTTGTCGTCACCGAGGTGCCCTATAAATACTTTATCAAGCGCGACAGCTGCAGGTGCCAGACGTTGTCATAGCCTATGCATGCCAAATAGAAACACACTGTAGACGTACCTGATGTTTTTCATAGACGATCGGCCAGCTGAATGCTCCTATGAGTCCTACAGAAACAAAAATTTACGAATATTTATATTCTTGCAATTACATCAAGGGTTTTCAAATCTGGTTCTGGGGACCCCAGTCTTTATAGTATCACACTTGCTATTTATCTAACAACTTAAATACTTCTTTATACCCAAAAACATGGATACGCATTTGGGAAAAGGGTCCATTACAAAAGCTTAATACATTTTGGGGTCCTTGGCGTGAAAAGTAAAAATAAGGTTTTAAATAATTGCAACATACCCAAAATAATGATGGTCAGACCATTGAACAAGGCACCCACGTAGGTCAGGATCCACATGAGAACTGCAAACTGTAAAGAAAACCAAGTCACGTCAACTTACAACTTAACAAATGTAAAAGACATAAAATGCATGACTTTGCATCAGCAAGAGGAACAAACGCAAAGAAAAGTGTCAGAAATTATGTAACAACATACATTTTCATATTCTTTAGGGGACAAAAACATCACCAACCTCAAACTTTGACTAGGCACAACTTTTAAATTTTTCCTTAATTATAACCTCCAGTTATCAAGACAGCATGAGAGTAGATCGTAAGCCTGCCTGTGTGTTTAATCAAATGTGCGGGTCACGCAGCACTGATTTTTCCCGCTGCAATCGCGGACATGCTTAGTTCAAGTCATCATTGAAGTGTTTACACGCACAACGTGAGCGTATTACGATTCACGGTTTGCTTCCACTTTCTATGTTCGTCTCCATTTTGCACGCACGTGCGTCGTGCAGCTTCCAAATCAAACTCGACCACAGATAAGCGCGACTGGACGAGCGCGACAAATGTTCAATGTCATGCTGTGGACTCTGCTGTCAGCATTTTTCTTGGGAGGGTGCTGTACCCGTACAGAGACGGGATGTGCAGACGACCGCGGAACCTCCTGATGACCAAAATTGCATCATGCATCATGCTGGCTGTCGGCCATTTTCAATGGATGATGTCGTTGTCTTCTAAGGTTGGGCCAATTGTCTATAATAAAACCTCCCAATTTCACACCTTACTGCTGGTTTTACCTGTTCACACAGTGCAGACATTGTACACGTACCTTTAAGATTTCTATGAACAACAACACCACACACACACACACACCTGGAATGAACCCTTCTTAAACGACTTACCTCAAACACAGGTAATCCCACACACAAAACCTAACTAATGTTCTTATGTAGTGCTCTTAATACAGAGCAATGATCTAAATGCACCACAGACTTCATCCAGTGTTTACACACGACATCAGAAAAGCCCCAAATTGTCTTGTTCAATTCCAAAGATCACAGAAAGCGTTAACTTTGTGGCACAACAAGTGGCCCTCTGGGAAAACTAAACCAAATATGACCCCTTTGAGGTTCATGCAACTGTTTTACTGGTGTCATTTACAATGCAAAACAAAGAATTTCCCTGTTTTCATAAATTTACATTGCAAATGTCAAATGCATTCCATGTCTACCCAAAATAGAAAGGCAGTCACAACACTGAGTGGTCTCACAAATGGCAGGACCTGTTCAAAAGCCACCGGCACGTAAACTGTCGCTAGTAATTGGACACATTACTCAATATAGCCGCCTGACGGCACGGAGTGTGAATGCTGGGATGGAATCTATTCGTCCAGCTGTGGAAAACCTCCAGAGCTCTGAAAGGGCAGGGGGCTCCGGTGGTAACTTTATCTAAACCCCCATATCTAACCCCACCCCTTGCGGGACAGTAAATCTCCTTACACGGATGGTTCAGTTCGCTGGGACCCCGTCGCGCCAAGAAAAGCCACAAGGTGCTGATTTACCATTAATGTTAGTGGTGCTTTTCCATTACGACATCAACTCTGCTTAAAAGAGTGCGACTTGCAAAGTGCTGCATTTTGACAACTATCAAATTAATAGTTTCATTAGTTACTTACCTTCATGTCATTCCACATCTCTATGACTTTTACAGAATGTCTTTTAAAGAATGTTTGTAACCAAACAACTTTGGCCTCCATTAACTTCCCTTTTAGGGACACATTAAACGCATTCTTCAAAAAATCTTGTTGTGTGTTACACAGTAAAAAATATACAGGTTTTAAATGACAAGAGGGTAATAATGACAAAATTCACAAATGAAAACTGAAAATGTTGCGTTTCAGCCTGACGAAACCAAACAGATCTTTGTGAATGGGCAGCTCATCCGAACTGAAACGCATTCTGCATGGCAACACACTGGCCGAGTGAAAAGTGCCATCCAACTATTCATGCACATTCATTTATCCCTACAGCGAGCTCAGTCACGTGACAGGAATCTAAAACTGTACGAAATGCCAGACTTAAGTCATGTGATGCAAAGACAGCTGACAATGTAACCCCGTCACCCCGGTAAAACCCCCATTTAAACAGTTTGTGGCTCTGAAGAGAGAGGCCGTCTTTGGCACCATTTCTATCCTGCGGACTCAGGCCAAATCCCTTCAGCATGATCAACAAAGACTGCCTTGTGTAGTATGGTCGCAGCTAAACGTGACCAAACCCCCAAACTGGACCGCATGTCCTTCCTTCCAAAAATAAACAGAAGTGTCTCCAGAGAACAAAATTCTCATAGTACACAATGGACAGTACAATATTACTATGTACACAATGTTTATTTTTTTACTCCAATGTGTCAAGCACCCACTTAAAGCTCATTATTTACTCACCATAAAGTTATTCCACCTGCATAAATGTATTTGTTCTACTGGACATAAAGGAAGATATTTAGAAGAATGCAAGTACTAAAACCGATCTCATCCCTCATTTAATTCCATAGTATTTATTTTCTCTACTTTAGCAGTAAATGGGGATAAGATCAGTTTGGTTTCGGTCATTCTTACAAATATCTTCGTGTCCAGCAGAACAAAGAAATGTATACAGGTTTGGAACAACTTAAGGGTGAGTAAATGATGACAGAATTTTCATTTTTGTGTGAACTAAACATTTTAGGGGATAGTTGTAACAGGCAAAGTATTATAAATTTCAGCTCTCAAATGTACAAAAATAAACTGATGTGATGTCAGACTAACATGCATATTCCTTTTTATACACATCTAGAGTGTCTGGAAAAACAGACATGTAAAAGTTTTTATTTTTGGATGGATTTTTAGCAAGAATTACCTTCTATACTATCATATATATATAGATATAGATATAGATATATAGAGTTTATTTGGGATGCAATGTGCATTCATTTATTATTCTTTTCCAATCACCAGCATTGAAAAACAAATGCAAAACAAAGATTTTCCCATCGTCACCCTGAGAGCGGTTCTTGAGCCCTGAATCAAGAAAACGAACCGAAGCAGCACAGTGACGATTTCATTTCCGCTTCTCTCCTATAAACAAACCTTGAGCGAGTCCACCAGATCCTCCACCAGGAAGAGCCGTCTCAGCTCCTTGATGCAAGTGTTGATGTGCACCAAACCCATGTCGCTGTACTTCTGAATCATCTCTGTAGGGATCGCGATATCCTTATCCAGGTACATCCTGCATTCAGAAAAAGGTTAACTGTGCTGTGCTCTAACAAACTTCTGAGCTCATTTTATTTTATAAAAGTGGCTTAAAATGTTGGCAGGGAGTCTAAACGAACAGGGTTCGGCCATAAGCACCTCATGTAAATCTAGAAGCTAAGCTCTAAAGATCTGCCTAACATGATGTGGAACACATACTGATCAAAGCAGGATTATCCAAACCCTTGAGCCGACGCAAAGTGAACAAAACAAAGCCAGTGTGTGTTCTCACTTGAAGGGGTGTCCATCCTCTGACTTCTGAATGGCTTGTAAAATGCCCTTGTATATTCTGAAGGAGACTGTGACGGACAGCAGGGCCAGGGCCACGTAGGACACCACGCTGATAACACTGCACGCGCTGAGGGACAAGAGGAGCAGCAAACTGGCGCCGAACACCGCCCCCGTCCTCTGCATGTCTCGCCAATACAGCAGGTCCACCACTGTCAAAGAAAAGTTGAAAGATCAGCGATGAAACGTCTACATGAGAGGCGATGACAGATACGGATAGCGCGCAACAAAACAGATGATGAAACTTAACTATTTTGCATTTTATTGCGCTTTTATTGCACAAATGAGGACGAATGAGTATTTGAGAACACCGAAGGGCCCAATTTGCAATGTTACATAATGCTGCCAAACACAAAATGCCCAATTAAGCAGATATTGAAATAACTCAACTGAAAAATTATGCTGAATTTACCTAACCTTTATTTAACAGTGCGCAAGAAATACCCAGAGACGCCGATTTGGTATTGAATGAACAGTTTATTGAGACCACCCTTAGACTGCCACCATCAGTCATACAGGTTTGGAACGACATCACAATCCTTCACTTTATTAACGGCTCCTTTGTCGTAGTTCCATGAATCACTGTGAAACCATGGGCGGATGTAGCATTTACACAATCTATGCATACTGCACCCACACATACCGTTCAGAATATCGTTTTTACACTTTATTCTATTCCGTACACAGTGAGTTTTAAACGCAGGGTGACCCTCTCAACACAAGTTCTCCATCTTTCACCGGCAAGCCATTGGTTGAGAAAATGTTGCCATGTCTGGCCCACGAATCCAGAAAAAAATGTGCACCGTCCAGATCAGCAAGTTCATAGATCCCTGATCTGGGTGGTGACGTTTCAGATCACATGGAGGGATACAACATTTCAATATTCAAACGACATCTGACCACAAGAATTAATCCCCTTGAAGGAATGAGGGAAAATATACAAGTGCATGCATTTAAACACGTCACGTTACTACCCATTGGGTGAACGTGTTCAGTACAGCAAACTTAAGTCTGTTAATACTTGAGGGAGGATAAAAATAGGACAGGAGCCTTGGTCATGGCGTTTAACTATTGAATCTCTTCATAGGGTCCAAGGCAAACAATAATACAGATTACTTCAGCATTGCAGTGGGAGAATCGGAAGTTTAATACGGTCAAGCCTAAAAGCAACAACTGAATAAAACTCTTGTACTCTTGCCAACAGACAGTGGCATAAGCTCATCAAACTAACCAGCTCACACACACTAAGCATGCGTCACATTTTCAAGGTTAATGCGTGAAAGTAAGGCCATAAATATTCATACTGTATTAGTAGTGTTAACTGCAACAGTGCACGACAAAACGAGGTCGCGCGGCCTCGTTATCAAGACCCCTGTGATAAGATGTCATTTCTCTATACCTCTTCAAATCCTGGTCAAAAGACAGTTCGCTATATACGTGCACGTGAGGTGACTGCGATCCACGAAGGAAGGACGCGATTAAAGGCGGCTTGAATGACTGACTAACCTTGTTTGGAATCCATGTCGCTCATCTCATCTGCGATCAGATACTCTGAGAGAAGAGCACACGCGAAGCACGAAAGGCACACACGACATATTCTGCTTCCTGACGAGCGCCGCGATTTCAAAATAAAAGTCTCGCCGTAACCCTCAGTAACGGATGGCACACGCTGAACGCGAGGCCCAGTGTAGAATCGCAACACTAGAGATATCTCCCGATGTAACGATACGACACATGACTCAAAAGGCAAGTCTATAACTACACAAAACGCCACGAGGCCGAAACATAAAGTCTCTTTGTCACCTACACAGCTATTAACGATAGGAACGCGACACGTTTAGAATAAAAGTCTGCACAACATGGTCCAACGAGTTTTCAAACATAGAAATCAAGTCAGTGGTTTTTAAAATGACAAGTCAACACTTCACATCTCGGATACAAAACATGTTCAAAGGATATTATTTCCGGTCATAATTGACAGAAAAATTATATTTTAATTGTATTCATATAATTTAAGTACTAATTTAGAAATTAAACTATGTGAAAATCACTGAACTATAAGAAACGGACACAAGGTCGAATAAAAATGATCTTCATGTCAAAATCGGTATCACCATAGAATGTGTAACCTTATTACACAAGCTCTAATGTAGGGACGTCCGTCCAGGAAATGCATGCGTGAGCCAATGTTAGGGTTCACAAAAGTTCAGGACAGGTAATGTCGGTTTCTGAGATGTCCCATCTTGATTGGAGTAGCACAATCTGTGCACCCACGATAAAACATGGCCCTAAAGATCTTCCTGAACATCAGTAAACACTTGCAAGACCAAGAAAGTCCCTAAAACGCTCAAATCCCTATGAAAGAGCAGAATAGTTGCTCAAGTTTGTTGAAATGAACTATGAATAAATATAAGATGGCAAGACACTGCATACTTTTCACCAAAATATGTTTAAATTCTTCGGAACATGCAGCCGTACAACATTTGCACCACAGGCAGGCAGTTTGCCAAGAATGGTCTCTGGCAGGGAGCAAAATGCTTGGTTGCAATATGCTTTGTAATCAAGACACCTCGTACTATTTACCGAGCTAAACTAGAACCTTCTCTCCCCCGAACACGTATCCAAGCAAGACCACAAAAAGAAGCAAAGCTCACTTACAGGTTTACATGACACAAACATTTAAAGGTAACTGGCAAGGCAAGTGACCAACCAGCATGTCAGTCCATTTTCAGGCAAATTTAGGGTAAAGCAAGAATATACCCTGTTCTTTCCAATGTTTAATCTCCATCCCCGAGGTTGTCGTGTTATCTGAATTGGCGTACATCACTTATACATTCCAGTCGAGGGTCTGCAGCAGAGGTGGTTGGGGCGAGGAAGGAGGTACGAGTCTCTGGCTGGGACCGGACAGGACTGAAGGGGAGAGACACTACGGATCTCCTAGCCGAGTTCTGTCTGATCACGTTCTGCAGAGACCAGCATTGCTGAGGTCAGCTGACGACATTCAAAGGTGTTGAACGCCATGTACCGATGAAGCAGTAATATGAGGTTTTAGCACAACATTAACTGCAATACAAGTACGAAGCAGGAGTTTACAAATATATATATATATATATATATGGATCAAATATAAAGAACGGCAGATTTGGTTAAATAATAAAGAATTATATAACTTCAGCGAATGTACTTTAGGAAGTTAAGAAATACATTTTGTGTGTTTTGCCCCATCTTAAGGGCTTTACAGGTTAAGGTGTTCTGACATCGTCTGGGTTCAGGGTCCAACATTGATCAGGGCTCGTGTAAACAGCATACCACAAAATGACAATGCTATATTTGTAACATAGGGGCAAGTCTTTGATTTCTAGCATCACCTTACTGATCATTTCTTTGGGGATTTTTAATGAAATAAAACGCATTCGAAATAACTTCAAGTAATGGTGTTAAAGCAACGGTCTACATCCGTTCATTACATTCTCAATGTACAATGGCTGGTTTATAAAGGCAACGATTCTATGGGTCATTGTGCGCTCATGAAAACCGCAGTGATCTTAGTCACTTTACTAAACTTAACTGCTGCCCTTTGTCCTAGTGTTTTATTTGCAAAGTAAAGATAATCATTAAACGTCTGCAGCTGATTTGCAAGAAGCATTCTGAAAATCAACATGATGTAATTCTTGGTTAATGGATGGCAGCATTGTGACATTGGCTGATTTAACAATCACACGTTGGGTTGCAACTACACAGACAGTCCACGAGGTGGCGGTACATATACAGACAGAATGACGTAACCCGTTGGAACATTTCTTTAGTTTAGGATTATAAATGCTGTTCTTTAAATAATAATGGTTTGGTAATTTTAACCCGTTTTCCTTCTAAAAATGTAACTTTAATTTATGCCTACTTGACTTCGGGTAACGTCATCGCATCAAACTAAATCTGCGCATGCACTTGACGCCAAAAGATCATTTTCCAAATTGAACAAACAAAATAATTACAATTAAAACATTAAAATATATCTAACAACCTAGAGAGACAAAGGCACTCGTTGTTGATAGATGAAAAAGTGAATTATTTAATCGGATCTGACGTCATGTTAATTATTTATGGCTTGTGTGGTTTAGAACTTTTACAAGCCGTTTTTGTTTATAAGTTAAGAGACCTTGAATGGTTTCGTTCCAAATCGCACCATTTTATACTCACGTGAAGATTTCGTTTTGGCAGGTGTGACTGTCGGTTTCTCCTCTTTTTCGTCTACTTTCGTCGGTTTTGTTGCGCCTCCGATCGGCGCTGGTTTGACAGCTTCTGGCTCTGGAAGATCAAAGGTGGACAAAGATGACGGTTCTGGTTCTTGCTTTAAGTCCGGTAGTGGCTCTTCGGCGCGCGGCAGTGTGGATCTGTGCCTCTCGATCGCATCTTTCGCACCCCCGGCCAGATCCAAAATATCCTCCTCCGTTACATGAGCCACAGCCTCTCTGTTGAGAAAATCCGCTGCTTCATCCGTTTGTGAGTTCACGTGCTCTGCTCCATCTTCATCCTGATAACCGTATGACGGTGTCGTGGAGCTGATTTCCATCTGATCGTCCATGGTTAACAAATAATTTTATAGCGCTATCTATAGAAAACTAACTCAAAAAGTGTAAAGAGGTTAATTTGAATCAAGAAAATATATTTTCAGAGCTCTGCATCAGCGCATCGAATTCAACAAGGCCTAAAAGGCAGCAGGGGTGCGAATGTTTGACTAGGCGCTTCGTTGAGGGAAGTGTATGTAAATTTGGGCAACTTTTTATTGGCTGAGCCGTTCGAAAGGGCGGTATAGCTACGCCCAAAGATGTCTTGACGTACCTTGCTAAGGGAAAGCGTAAAAAGGTTTGCGTGTATGTTATTGGTCGATGGATCAATAAAGGGCGGGATGACCACGCCTACACTCCACAGTCCCGAGGGAAAAGTGCAGGGTGGAGTTTGTAAAATGTTTTAAATTAGTATGTTTGGGTATTGTGGAGATGCGGGATTATGTAGGTTAGTGGATCTCAACCTTTTTGACATCAACTGCCCACCATTATAATTTAGGCATAATGTACATTTATTATATAAAAATAAAGAAATACATTGATGTGTAGGTGTTTCAGCTTACTGTAGTGTGTTCTGTTGTATTTTAAACAATCTCAAAGGGATCAATTGATCATTTACGGATCCTTGTGTCATTCCAAACCTGCATGAACACCAAATAACATGGAACCCTATTTGTTGACGCTTATTTGTTTGAAGGTATAGTTCACGCAAAAAAAATCTGTCATCATTTTCTTTCTTCTGCAGAACACAAAAGAAGATATTTTGAAGAATGTTGGTAACAGAACCACAGCGGTACCCATTGACTTGCACTGTTTTTGTGTCCATACAATGGAAGTCAATGCGTATCGCCGTGCTCAGGTTACTAACAATATATTTTGTTCTTTTGCAGAGGACAGCTTTGAAATGTCAAGAATTTGGATTGGATTAAATTTATTGTCATTACACACATACAAGTACAGTGCAACGAAATGTATTTTTAGAAGAAGATAAAGCATAACATGGGGAAGGTGAGGAGAAAAACATGTACACAATACACCATAGACAAGACTTGCAACAGGGATAAGTTATCCAGTTCCGACAAGCAGCCATCTGATCCTGCTGCCATGGTGGCGCCGTATAGAGACCCACTTGTCAGGCTGGCGGGTCAAAGCGACGGAGGCGATGGATCTGGGAATGGGAGACCGCCCTCGAGTGCGGCCTATGCAGGTGTTTCAGTAGAATGGGGAGGGACGCAAGAGCGTCTCACAGTACTGCTCCACTCAGGGTTGATCAGATCCATAATTTCAGTTGTAGAGCAGTGCAAAGAGAATCTCTCAATAGATGATACGAGACGAGACACGAGATCAGCAGGAAAAAAGGGGAGGACGGGAGCAAGAAAAATGCGACTGCCTCCGTTGAGAGCGAAGAGAATGTGAATGTGTGTAAACGATGAAAGAATTTCATTTCATTTTTGGGTGAGCTATCCCTTTAAGAATTAAAAACCAATGACAATACAATATGCATATTATGGAATACACATTATACAGTTCAGTTAAATGTAAAATACTACAATATAATAAAACTAGTGAGTAGGCCTATTAACCTGTTTAAAGTTGTGGAACACGTGAGTGAATTTTCTACCCCACAGTCAATCATTATAGGCTACTATATGCCGTTTATAAAGGCTTTATACATTTACAAGCTATACAAATTGTGCATTCATTAAAAAACTATAAT
The DNA here is from genome assembly GCF_947034865.1 of Barbatula barbatula. Classification (NCBI taxonomy): domain Eukaryota; kingdom Metazoa; phylum Chordata; class Actinopteri; order Cypriniformes; family Nemacheilidae; genus Barbatula; species Barbatula barbatula. The sequence goes on along the minus strand of NC_136770.1, from coordinate 3,733,716 downwards.
TATGGATGAAGTAATGAAAAAAAAATTATTCAAATGTCAAAAGATTTAAATGGAGAAATTCCTTAAAAAGTGATAATGCATTAGCTTGAATAAGAAACCATTGTCAGGGGCAATGTACATAAGTAAATAGATTAAGTGACATGCATGTTGAGTTTGTCTCTGTATTAGTTCTTAGACAGTCCTGCATGCCTCGGGTAATGTGTAACATGCTACATGAAGCCTATATCTAATATGTAAATATCTGTTTCTTAACCTTCACTACAGCCTTATGAAAAACAGTTATAGGGATAAATGTTTTTAAGAACATTGAAGGAAATATTCATATGAAAATGTCTACAAATAAATAGCATAAATTAGAAGCTATAAATTGATCGTCAGCTGATATTATCTTCTTCTGGCAAGCTGGTGAATATTATTGTCCACACGTCTTTGTTGTGAATGAGACAAAGGCAGATGTGATGGATAGTTTGTCTTTTCCAGATACTGTGTTCTCCATTGTGACACAGACGCCATTAGGAAAGCAAAGTCCCAAACCGGTTCTGTGCAGTCTTTGTGCTGCTCTGGAGTCACGCCAGCGTGCGCAGACTGATAACCTGATCTTTGTTTTTCTAATCGATTATACATGTGTTCTGTGTGCTAAAAATAAAATGAGGCTTTAACCTTTTTAGCATTTAAAAAAGTATTTCTAAACTTAAAAGCAGCTTTACTCATCTCACTCATTTCATTGATCTTGTCATATGGATGGCGATTATCTTGAAATCCATTATGTTGATGAGTCAATGTGGTGCAATAGTGTTGTAACAGTCATACTTCTGAGAACACAGATGTCTACCGTCTTTGTCATGTTTGGTGAGGAAAAAAAAGAATCTCCTAGACCTTTCTCTAACATTTATAATCATCACCATAATCACAGATTATTCATCATTTGTCATAATTGTTAAAGGGATAGTTCACTAGTTCACAAATGACTATACATCATTTACTCACCTTCGAGTTTATCCAAATCTGTATAAATGTCTTTGTTCTGATGAACACAGAGAAAGATGTTTGGAAGAATCCTTATAACCAGAGAGATTTTGACTACCATAGTAGGAAAATACATCTTTAAAATACATAAAAAACAGAATAAAAAAGATGATGTAATTTTTGTGGGAGTCAATGGGGGCAATGTTTGGTTACAAACATTCGTCCAAATATCTGTCTCTGTGTTCATCAGAACAAAGACATTTATATACATTTGGAACAACTCGAAGGTGAGTAAATGATGACAGAATTTTCATTTTTGGGTGAACTATCCCTTTAATGTTGGATTCACTATTGGATCTATGATCAGCCTGATTGCATAACATAGATAAGTTAAAAATAGAACCAATATTGTCAAATAACAATCAGTTTTAAGTCTTGTGGGTTGGCTAGGAACTGCTGAGTGAACTGACTAGCCCTAAAAGGACTTTGACTGAATTTATCAGATGGCCTTTGTGGCTTCTGCAGTGATGTAGAAGTTACTGCCAATGATATCATTACATTGTGTAAATAACAAACATTGAATTAAACAGACGTGTATACAACAGTCACTACAGGTTGTTCGTCGTTGTAGTGATGTTGTGTTTAATAGGTGTTAGGCAGAACTTTGAGCTGTTGTTTATTTAAAAGGGTGGCAACAACAATCTTATTAAAACTTCAGTGTTCATTTAATTCTTTATTTAAAAATGGCAGTTAAAATCAACATTATTCTTTGCCAAGTCAAATAGTTCATTATAAAACTGTGTGAATAAGTACAGTAAATGGTTTCTCAAGGAGTCTTCTCCTTCTTGAGCAGAAATGAGAGGGTCTTCATCAAATAGCATTAAAACACACCCCATATTAAAAGTACTATAGTATATATTCTATACTGAAGTAAAGTGAAATTCCTAGATATCATTCTTTTTAAATACACAACCTTTCAAATATATAGTTTTAAAGTCACCATGAAACAGAATTTGCGATTGACATTTTTTCCGTATCCGAGTGAAGCGGCTTCTGGAAGTCGACATAAATGTAGGGTGGGGCTTTATTTGTTCAGTGACTGACACAGGCCTGGAGGGCTAAAAATGCCTGGCCATTAGACAGTCATTATAGTCCAACCCCTTTTTTGTTGCTTACATCATGTTTTGAATGGTTGTTGTAGAGAGGGGAAAGGTATGGTGAACCAAGAACAACAAGTGGCGTATATGCAGTTACAATGATAAACCACTAACTAACAAGCATTCTTTAGGGGTAGAGCAGACAGCATACTATGCCCTCTATTATTGGTCAGAGTCAATGTTAGACTGGTTAAGAGGATCTAGAAATGGTTGCCATATGTTGTAAAATTTGTCAAGATTACCCAAAACTCCCTACCGGATTCTTTCCATGTGCAATATTCCAGTAATATAGGTCAACCAGGTCTTGAACTGAGGGACATCAGCGGATTTCCAGAGTCTTAGAATGATGCTCTTAGCAATAATCATTCCATAAGCAATGGTATTTTGTACAGATACATTGTGATCTGACAGAGAGAGAGAATATCCAAATAATGCAATCTCTGGATCGGGCTTGAACACAAAACCGTACATGTCAGAAAACCACTTAAATATGTCACACCAAAAATCATAAAGTTTAGGGCATGTCCAAAAGAGATGGGTAAGAGAGCCCTCTGCAGATTTATACCTGTCACATGTAGAAGAAATGGTGGGAAAAATTCTGTGTAATTTAGACTTTGAATTGTGCAATCTATGCATCACTTTATATTGAATTAACCGATGCCTAGAATTAATAGAACAAGACCGAATCCTGCTAAGACTCTCCTCCCACACTTCATTTCCTATCCGTATATCTAATTCTACTTTCATATTTTCATAGAACATACCTACTGCTAAATATTTTTATAATCCATGCCCACTGTATTATATTCTCTCATTGTACTCTGTATTTATTTTAACTGTATATCCTGCACTTGCTAACTGCACTTCTGGTTAGACCTAAACTACATTTCGTTACACTGTACTTGTATATGTGTAATGACAATAAAGTTGAATCTAATCTTATCTAATCTAATCTAATTCTTCCTCCCAAGCCGCTTTTACAATGCCTGGTTTATGAACAACTAATTCATAACCTTTGTAATCATTTAATTGGTTTATTTGACTACAATTAGAATTAATTTTTTTAGATATGTTGCCAAGACAACATTGCTTGCATTCAATGTAAATAAAGGCACCTTTTACCCTAAATTAAACATGAATGATACAAATTAGATTTTTAAATGTTGTTTTAAAATAAGCAGGTTTCATGCAATACAGGATGTTAAGTCAAATCACGTCTTTTTCTTCTACATTACGATTTTTCAGTTCTCCTTCTCTGGTTTTCTCTTCTCTGGTAAAACTTTGGTAGAATGACATGAGAAAGAGAAATGAACTATTCCTTTTAGGGACTTACATTCTCAGATGAGAGCGAAGTTTTGTTAATGAGAGCGAAGTTTTGTTGATGATTGAAGAAACCTCATTAAACCATCTCACCCCATAAATGTGCATCAATTCTGTTTGATTGTTTGATTTTAATGTGCATATTCCATCCACCCCAGCAAAAAAATGCAAACCATCTTGTAAATTGTTCCATTATCTTGCCTCATCCGTTTGCTGACCAGACATCTGATCACAAGAATGTTGTCATAATGCCAGACCTCTGCTCACTTAGATCTTATCTCTCTCTCTCTCGCTCTCTCTCTCTCTCTCTCTCTCTCTCTCTCTCTCTCTCTCTCTCTCTCTCTCTCTCTCTCTCTCTCTCTCCCCTCTCTCTCTCTCTCTCTCTCTCTCTCTCTCTTCTCTCTCTCTCTCTCTTTCTCTCTCTCTCTCTCTCTCTCTCTCTCTCTCTCTCTCTTTAAAGTGATTCCTACAATACAGTTTAACACACGGACTCCACCCTTGCATAACTGTGGTCTGTGTATCTACTTGCAACTTCCCTTGAGCATTTATCAAAGGCAGAGACAGCCCTGTTTTTGGAACACAACGTGCCTTGACACATAACATTTAGGCTTCTGGTTTCTTTAAGGAGCCAGTCTACGTCATCACGTAACATGAACAGTACTAACAGTAACGGCTCTTAATAATGCATGGAAATAAATGCATGTTAATAATCAACATGTGCATTTTTAAACATTGTGCTGTGTGTGCATACAAGTGGCTGATGTCTGTAGAGGAACATAGAGTTCAAGCTTGTTTCCTCTTTCATAATGTATTTCTCCAAATCCACATCTGCTCATTCCTTTAATGGTATCAGGGGATGAAATAAGTGCAATGTTATGTGAAGCATTCAGTGTGTTTCTCTGTTACCCAGAGTTACAAAACCAAGATCACACAATATTCACACAAGGACTGACAGAGCCGGGTAAATTAGCCAAAGACCACAAGGGCTGGAACTGTGTAATACAAAGATAGAGAAAGAAATAACTTTCACGTGCTTGTCAGACCTGAAATAAGTGAAGGATTTTGGGGGAAACATCATTTCTTCTCATCTCGATACGTGTACCGGACTATTGTTATAGCGCCCCCGGTGGTGTACACAACATCCCTCATAGGAAATCTACTTGTGAAATGTGGACAAAATTCCATTTATGAAAATAAATCAATTAAAAAATGGAATAAAATAATTTGAATATTAAACAACCATACGAGACATTTTTAAGAATAATACTAATTATGATAAAAAAACATTATCTTCCTTACGGGCGAATGCGTGTTTATCAGGACAGCACATAACATATACATTTTTCGACACCGTAAAATTATCAAAAGCCTTTCAGATAACAGATGAGGCATTAAATTAACCTTATTTAAAAATCCGATATACATTTGGGCATTTTATTTCAGGCAGTACGCCGGACAACTTCCGGAGCACGTTGCGCCTAGAGAAGGACCCTTTTCGGTTTCCGCCAATCTAAGCGCTGATGGTGAGTTACTGATACGAACGAAATAAATCGATTGTTTGCACAAATACTCGTATTAAGTTCTCCCAGAAACGTTCCTATTTCTTTTATGCACAGGTGGATTGGACATCAAGATGCAGATCTTCGTGAAAACCCTTACGGGTAAAACCATCACCCTTGAGGTGAGACTGAACGGCTCGCGGCATGGCTCGATCGCACACAGAGATTGAGTTTATGTTCATATTTGGTCATGTTGGGTCACATATTTTACAATATAAGTGATTTTTAAGTCCTTATGAATAAATTTAATGAAGTAGTATGCGTTATGTGAACTATTGTGCTTAAACGAAACGCTGAATAATTCGTCTGGCGAGTCATGTGCCTAGCCTAAAATTGTGAGATATGAGCACAATTTAACATTTTATTATTAACATTTAATGTTCGTGACGATACATTCAGAGTAATATAATATTGCATCGTGGTCGCAATTTGTATTGGCATTAAATATACGGCATTACTACAAAGTTGCATATACGTTTTCTCCTTTATGAACTTAAAGAAATGATAACAATGTATATAGTGTAGTTTTTTTTATTTAAACCGACAATGTGCTAATACTCAATGAAACAATTAAACGAGGCGATTTAGCAAATCTTTAACTAGATGATTTAAAATTAAATCACATTTCATGGATTAATGTTTTGTTTAAATTTTACTTGACCCCAGACATGGATGATCTATGATTCCTGTGAACTTTTAAACCAACATGCAGCCTGTAAAATCCCTATCCTTATTATATAATGACAATCCTTAGTAAAAGTATATAGATATGGACTTTAAGACATTGTTCATCTAAACTAGATTTCATCTGATATTGTAGGTTGAGCCTTCTGATACTATTGAAAATGTCAAGGCCAAGATCCAGGACAAAGAAGGTAATTTGTTAGGTTTATTAAGGATATTGTAGATCTGTTAAGAAAACCGTTAAGCGTTTATTGTCCTCGTTGCAGGCATCCCTCCTGACCAACAGAGGTTGATTTTTGCTGGAAAACAGTTGGAAGATGGACGCACCCTGTCTGATTACAACATTCAGAAGGTCAGTCAATAGAAACCATGATATATGTCCTCTTATGTTTTACAAGCCCTTCATATAATGGACGCTTATCCGATTTGTCAAATGTAATGTATTTTTGGTCCCATTGTGTTTGTTCATCCAGGAATCCACTTTACATCTCGTGCTGAGACTGCGCGGTGGTGCTAAGAAGAGGAAGAAGAAGTCCTACACAACTCCCAAGAAGAACAAGCACAAGAGAAAGAAGGTCAAGCTCGCTGTGCTGAAATACTACAAGGTAGGTCGCTCATAAATGAGATTTGTTTATCCGTTACTGTTGGACTCTCAGCATCAGGATGACGTTTACACGGACTTGTCATTCTTTACTTAAGGTGGATGAGAACGGTAAGATCCACCGTCTGAGGCGTGAGTGTCCAGCAGATGAGTGCGGTGCCGGAGTGTTTATGGCCAGCCATTTCGATCGTCATTACTGCGGGAAGTGCTGCCTGACTTACTGCTTAACACAGCAGACTTCGTAAATAAACGTGCTCTGTCACATTTAAAAGTGTATGTTTTTTTGTTAATGTCTCTTGATACATCCAGATAGCATGGTACAGAACTTGTAGGTTTTCTGCAGTGTTTTTCCAAAATCTAAATCTTATTTAATTCCTGTGCAGTTGTTGTGATTGAGCCCGTTTGTGAAATGTTAAGATTTAGGCCCGGTTTTACAGACTAGGTTTTGCTTGAAGAAATTGATATTTACGTCGCTTTTAATAAAACGCCTTCAATAAATACATTACTGGTGTGCACCTCGAAACAAAGTTAGGCCAATTTATTTTCATTTAAGGCTCAAACCTTCATTTTAGTCTGGGACCGTGCAAATAAAGCTGGATTTTTGATAAAAGCCCAAGGAGTCATGATCATGTTAATTCCGAGATCAACTTTGAGCAATTTTCTCATTTATTATAAATTAAACATTTATATAGACAGTTGGGTTCTGATTTGACAAGTCAAAATAAAGACATTATTGTTAATTTAGAATTGGTTTGTAGCAGCGATTGTGGGTTATTGTACACTGGTGCTTAAAATCCTGGATCCCAACATATATTTAGTTTTGTCTCTGATTCATTGTAACAAACAATTTCATCGCCGGGTCTGAATTCAAAGTCCTCATCATCAATAGAGAGACCACATTCCATGCCCGTCTTCACTATTGGTACATCATCCTTAAGGTGTTTCATTGTGGTGACACAACCTGAGGGAACAGAGGAAAGTGGGTCAGAACTGGCATGTGAAAAACTTCCAAAAAATGACATCAAACAAAACACTTATCAGTTTTCTTCCATGTCCTACGGCTGGCTTACCTTCCCAGAGAACATCTCTTCCTCGTATGAGCCTGAACTTCATCTTTTTTTCCAGCTGTCCCTTCTGCACTCTACAACCAGCCACTGGAACTTTCTTCTTTCCCACAGTCACATCAAACATAGCCAGAACAGAAGCCTCACCTAAAGAAAGAGGAGAAGATCCAATATTCAAGAGTAATCTTTCAGTCAACCGTGACTCCTGATTTTATCTGATATTGTTGCAATAAACTCACCGATGATATTTTCCTCTGTGACTGGGGTAAGTTTGCTGCTTAGGTCTTCTTTCAGTTCATCAATGAGTTTGTAGATGACTCTGTGTAATCGCAGGGGAATACCCTTCTTAGCAGCCATCTGCTGAACCGCTTTATTTGCAGCTACGTTGAACCCGTATATGGTACCTGGAGATAAAATAATACTGGATCTCAGTTAAGACTACATTGTCAAGGTAAAGAAAATGCAGTTTTTAACAATATCCAGGTTTGACGAGACTAATGCGTCCCTATTTGAAATGTATTAGAAGAAATCTTATTCACAGGTCTTACAGACAAATAAAATCGAAATAAAGCCACATTCGTCCTGCCATCCTTTCCCACCTGAGAACGTCTCTGCCAGGTTTATGTCACTCTCTGAGATGTCTCCCACACCGAAATGTACCACGTCCAGCTGACATTGGTCATCGGCATCGTAACTTTCCAGAATGTTCAAAATGGCCTCCACTGAGCCGTCGACATCACCTGCAAAATCACACAAGCACAGGATGTCAATGTCTTTACCCGTCATGACTTCAAGATGAATAAAGACAGGACTGATGAGATGAAGGCTCCAGCGGTTCACCTTTGATGATGACGGGCAGCACGAGTTCCTCCGTCTCAGTCTTCTCGCTGACCCTGTGGGTGAGCTTGTGTTTGTTGGCCCGGTACATGGCAGCTCTTCTCTGTCTCCAGGTGAGATGGGCGGTGCTCTCTCGCTCCTTCTTATAGACATCCTGGTGCTGCTTCTGCTTGGCTTCGATGGCCTGCTGGTCGTCTTTCAGCTTGTCCTGTTCCTCCACGTAGGTGCGCCATTCCACCACCTCACGAGCCCTTTGCTAGGAACACAAAAAGAGATTTTCGACAGAGGATGGAAATGGTTATGTAAAGTTAGATTAAACTGAATTTGGTTTAAGAACCTCATGTGCCGTTATATTTGGAGTTCAGGGAACATAGATACTTGTAGGATAGGGCTTAGTAGATACCTCAGATTCAACCTCCAGGATCTCCTCACCAGCAGATGGAAGATCTTTCCATCCCACGATCTCCACAGGGATGCTGGGTCCGGCCTCAGTCAAAGACTGATTATATTCATCAAACATAAAGCGTACTTTAGCCCAACACTTGCCGGCCACCAGCGTACAGCCCTTCCTCAGAGTGCCACGCTGGATGATCGCCGTGGTAACGGACCTGTCAAGGAGCAATTGGTGATGTGAATGAGTAACAACACACTTAATTCACGATTTGATAAAGTACAAAATACAACAGAATTGATTACATTGAATGTTTAACTCAACATTCTGTCGTAAATGAATGAAAATCAAATCTGTGTATGAATATGAATAGGATGAAGCAGGTCACATGTTTGCAGCTCAAACAATAGGATTAAACAGACAACATATTGTGAAAAAATACTGCTTTAGCTCCACAATACATGTTTTTTGTCTCAATAGTTTGTGTCATGATATATCATAACACCCCTGTAAAAGTGTTTGAATTATGAACTTGAAACAGGCTGGTTGTCTTATCAAGCATGTTTTTTGTCTCATGAATTTCACCTTATATTATCATTTTATTAACTTTCATTTAAGCTGGAAAAGTAAAACTGAGATTGAAAATATTTTTTTCCCAGAAGTGTCCTGGCCAAGATGGGCAGCAACAGATACTCACAAAGTTGAATTTATGATTTTCAGAGCATCAGATCCTCAGCTATCCTGGAAAGTGCTGAGTGAAATCTTATTTCGACTAAGAACATCTTTAAAATGTTCAAACTTTCCTCAGAAGAAGCCATAGCAGTGTCTCTTATGATAAGGATACTCACCCTTTGCCTTTGTCGGTTCGGCTCTCAATGACCGTCCCCTCGACCAGACCTGTGGGGTCTCCCTTCAGCTCCAGGACCTCCGCCAGAGTAACAGTTGCTTCAGCCAGCTCCAATAAATTATCCCCCTGCAGAGAAATTCATTTAAATGATAAATGAACGACATATTTATGACAGTAACATTGATTGACTCGTGCCCAAAACCAACTCGGACTACCTGAATCACTCAAGGAGACAATACTTGTTTTGTCTTATTAGAAATACCACTTATGACCTTATACCTGTAACATTTTTGTATTTGCATTGTCTAAATTCATCTGGGTCGCTGTACCTTTAACGCAGATACATGGATGGCCTGGATTTCCCCACCGAACTCCTCACAGACCACATCATGTGCTAACAGCTCATCCTTCACAAGATGGGGGTCGGCCTGAGGTTTATCACATTTATTCACAGCCACGATAATCGGAACTGCAGGAAAAATCCCATTCACAGAGAATCAATACCACTGACACACAACTGTGAATCCAGCTGGATTACATCAGTCAGTTATGAATAAACATATAACCTGATTACGTCATATATTACTGTCATTTCATTATCATTTTTAAATTGAGTGATACCTTTGGCTTTTTTGGCATGCTGAATGGATTCGATCGTCTGTTTCATCACTCCGTCGTCAGCGGCAACGACTAGGATGACTATATCCGTAACCATGGCTCCGCGTGCCCGCATGGCAGAAAACGCAGCGTGACCGGGCGTGTCCAGAAAGGTGATCTTCTCGCCTGAGGGAAGCTGAACTGAAGATAGAGACAGACTCACGAATTGCCACAAAAGTAGTTTTGAATGTAGTTTCCTTTGTAGATTTGTTGAGAGTTTCGTTACCCCGAAAAGCCCCGATGTGTTGCGTGATGCCCCCCGCCTCCTGAGCAACGATCTGGCTCTTCCTCAGACTGTCCAGCAGGGTGGTCTTACCGTGGTCAACGTGACCCATGATGGTAACCACCGGAGGTCGGGCGACCAAGTGAGCAGGATCAGGGGGATGTCTGAAAACAGCAATTCATACAGTTTATAAGCCAGAGAAATGGGCGAAGAATGCATCATATTATATACAATTCAATATTATTTTATTTATATAGCGCTTTTCACAATGTGCATTGTTCCAAAGCAGCTTTACAGGGGAAAATAGAAACCGAAAAACACAAAAAAGGCAAAACACACTACATGGTGTTTCATATAATAAGTTAAATTATTCTAAATGATAATAATAATAATAATATCTAATGTCAGCAGTCTCCCGGTGGTTTATTTAGCATATTTTACAATTTAAGTGAATGCTTGGCTGAAAAGATGTGTCCTTAATCTAGATTTAAATTGGGTGAGTTTGTCTGAGTCGGGAAGGCTATTCCAGAGTTTAGGTGCTACGTATGAGAAAGCTCGACACCCTTTGGTGGATTTAGTTATTCTAGATGTTATCAAAAGTCCAGAGTTTGGAGATCTTAGAGAGCGTGATGGCTTGTAGTGTGATAGAAGCTCTGTTAGGTAGTTAGGGCCTAAACCTAAGACCACAAGCGAAAACACCTAAATTTAGCATTTTCTTTTCTTAACTAATTCCGAGTTGTCACACATTTTCTTACATTTAAAATTGTGCAGATATCTATTTATTATTTTAACTTTACATTCTTCTCAAATACTAAAATGTTTCTTTCCAATTTTGAAAACAATTAATTTCATTATAATCCTCCGTACCGTCTCTGTGTGTCTTTGTTTTCTCTGACTTTGGTTTCCACTAGTTTGGCCCATTTGTGTTTCATTCCAGATCTCTTCACTGCCTCTTTAATCCATTTCTCCTCCAGCACTGTGTCAGGCTCCAGCTCATCTATATCTACTTCAGTGTTGAGCAGAGCCTCATATACATGATCTAATGAGGGAGATTTCACAAATCAAAGACATGGCAGAAGGAAAAACGTTGGAAAGTTAAAAATAGGCAGGTTTAGTATAATAATATATTAGCAAATGTTTTTGAAAATTAGTGCCACTAGGGCATCCCTGGGCTATCTGGATGAGACCGCTCACCGATGTCTTTATTCATGGCTTTAGCGAGTTCATAGACTGTCATCCTCTGTTTGATCTCCACCTCCTGTTTCTGTTGTTTTTCTAGTTTCACTGGCTTTAAGATCTTCTGACCTTTGAAATTGCCTTTATTCTACAACAGGAAAAACACAGACATTCAACTCGATACACGAAGACAAGGTAATACGGTCTGTAATATGATCAGGAATGTGAAGCACATCTCACCTGTTTGGCCGCCAGGTGCCTGACTTGAGGACAGGTGTATGGTGGTCCAGGGGACCAGATGGGCAATGAGGTAAGACTTGGGCCTCCATGATGCCAACATGATGACGCGGTCCTGCCGATCAAGGATGAAATCCGCTTCATTGCAACTTAACTGATAAAAGACTTGAGTTTATTAGTTCAGACACTACGTGAAGTTTTTACAAAGTCTCTTTCAAAAACGTAACATTTTAGATTGTAAATAGAATCATAGTAGTGTAGATGACAACTACAATTGCTTATAAACTTCAGTCATCATAATTCAATGGTTTAAAGAATAACCAAATTAATAGGAAATGCTGAAAAACAGACAAATACTTTTTAAACGACACTTAAACAGACCCTCAAAACTATAAACAATACATTGCACTGCAGTATCTCAGACGCACTAACGTTAGAACATGATGATTTCCATGCATATTATATTTCCTACTTACTAAAAACAATTATTAAATGCGCTCGAGCCGATATTCACTGTGTTTGTTTCAACGCAGCATCATGGAAGGCAAAATAACGAAGAAGAAGACATCAACAGAAGGGAAATTAAACCCTAAATCAGATGTCATTCTGCTGTAAGGGCGCCGCCATGACAGCATGTCACATAATGCACTGCGCATAAACGCGTAGCTGCAGTTTAGAACACAAACACACGAGGGCGACATAATCATGCATTCATATGAAACCGATGTGTAGCCGGAGAACTAAATAACAAATCTTCGAATTTAAATCTTCAAGGTGTAGTTTTAATTCAATGGCTATTTTAAATCAAATTATTACATCCTCAGCGTAATTATTAACTTGTCAATTATTTTATAGATCATTTTCTGAAGGGCGGAAGGAAAGCATTGTCACGTGGAATCTGTTACGTTTCACAGCGATGTTTAGGAGAAAGCGATCGAACTATTTTCTCATAACAGTGAGAAAACCAACTGCGCGGTGGAAAAAAGGGAATAAAATAATTTGAATATTAAACAACCATACGAGATATTTGTAAGAATAATACTAATTATGATAAAAAACATTATCTTCCTTACGGGCGAATGCGTGTTTATCAGGACAGTACATAACATGTAAATTTTTCGACACCGTAAAATTATCAAAAGCCTTTCAGATAACAGATGAGGCATTAAATTAACCTTATTTAAAAATCCGATATACATTTGGGCATTTTATTTCAGGCAGTACGCCGGACAACTTCCGGACGCTGAAGAGCACGTTGCGCCTAGAGAAGGACCCTTTTCGGTTTCCGCCATCTAAGCGTTGGTGGTGAGTTACTGATACGAACGAATAATAACGAAATAAATCGATTGTTTGCACAAATACTCATCTAAAGTTCTCCCAGAAACGTTCATATTTCTTTTATGCACAGGTGGATTGGACATCAAGATGCAGATCTTCGTGAAAACCCTTACGGGTAAAACCATCACCCTTGAGGTGAGACTGAACGGCTCGCGGCATGGCTCGATCGCACACATAGATTGAGTTTATGTTCATATTTGGTCATGTTGGGTCACATATTTTTACAATATGTGATTAAGTCCTTATGAATAAATTTAATGAAGTAGTATGCGTTATGTGAACTATTGTGCTTAAACGAAACGCTGAATAATTCGTCTGGCGAGTCATGTGCCTAGCCTAAAATTGTGAGATATGAGCACAATTTAACATTTTATTATTAACATTTAATGTTCGTGACGATACATTCAGGGTAATATAATATTGCATCGTGGTAGCAATTTGTATTGACATTAAATATACGGCATTACTACAAAGTTGCATATACGTTTTCTCCTTTATGAACTTAAAGAAATGATAACAATGTACATAGTGTAGTTTTTTTTATTAAAACCGACAATGTGCTAATACTCAATGAAACAATTAAACGAGGCGATTTAGCAAATCTTTAACTAGATGATTTAAAATTAAATCACATTTCATGGATTAATGTTTTGTTTAAATTTTACTTGACCCCAGACATGGATGATCTATGATTCCTGTGAACTTTTAAACCAACATGCAGCCTGTAAAATCCCTATCCTTATTATATAATGACAATCCTTAGTAAAAGTATATAGATATGGACTTTAAGACATTATGTTCATCTAAACTAGATTTCATCTGATATTGTAGGTTGAGCCTTCTGATACTATTGAAAATGTCAAGGCCAAGATCCAGGACAAAGAAGGTAAGTTGTTAGGTTTATTAAGGATATTGTAGATCTGTTAAGAAAACCGTTAAGTGTTTATTGTCCTCGTTGCAGGCATCCCTCCTGACCAACAGAGGTTGATCTTTGCTGGAAAACAGTTGGAAGACGGACGCACCCTGTCTGATTACAACATTCAGAAGGTCAGTCAATAGAAACAATGATATATGTCGTCTTATGTTTTACAAGCCCTTCATATAATGGACGCTTATCCGATTTGTCAAATGTAATGTATTTTTGGTCCCATTGTGTTTGTTCATCCAGGAATCCACTTTACATCTCGTGCTGAGACTGCGCGGTGGTGCTAAGAAGAGGAAGAAGAAGTCCTACACAACTCCCAAGAAGAACAAGCACAAGAGAAAGAAGGTCAAGCTCGCTGTGCTGAAATACTACAAGGTAGGTCGCTCATAAATGAGATTTGTTTATCCGTTACTGTTGGACTCTCAGCATCAGGATGACGTTTACACGGACTTGTCATTCTTTACTTAAGGTGGATGAGAACGGTAAGATCCACCGTCTGAGGCGTGAGTGTCCAGCAGATGAGTGCGGTGCCGGAGTGTTTATGGCCAGCCATTTCGATCGTCATTACTGCGGGAAGTGCTGCCTGACTTACTGCTTAACACAGCAGACTTCGTAAATAAACGTACTCTGTCACATTTAAAAGTGTATGTTTTTTTGTTGATGTCTCTTGATGTTCATACATCCAGATAGCATGGTACAGAACTTGTAGGTTTTCTGCAGTGTTTTTCCAAAATCTAAATCTTAATTCCTGTGCAGTTGTTGTGATTGAGCCCGTTTGTGAAATGTTAAGATTTAGGCCCGGTTTTACAGACTAGGTTTTGCTTAAAGAAATTGATATTTACGTCGCTTTTAATAAAACGCCTTCAATAAATACATTACTGGTGTGCACCTCAAAGCAAAACAGTTAGGCCAATTTATTATCATTTAAGGCTCAAACCTGGGACCTTTAGTCTGGGACCATGCAAATAAAGCTGGATTTTTGATAAAGCCCAACGAGTCATGATCATGTTAATTCCAAGATCAAATTTGAGCAATTTTCTCATTTATTATAAATTAAACATTTATATAGACAGTTGGGTTCTGATTTGACAAGTCAAAATAAAGACATTATTGTTAATTTAGAATTGGTTTGTAGCAGCGATTGTGGGTTATTGTACACAAGTGCTTAAAATCCTGGATCCCAACATATATTTAGTTTTGTCTCTGATTCATTGTAACAAACAATTTCATCGCCGGGTCTGAATTCAAAGTCCTCATCATCAATAGAGAGACCACATTCCATGCCCGTCTTCACTATTGGTACATCATCCTTAAGGTGTTTAATTGTGGTGACACAACCTGAGGAACAGAGGAAAGTGGGTCAGAACTGGCATGTGAAAAACTTCCAAAAAATGACATCAAACAAAACACTTATCAGTTTTCTTGTCCTACGGCTGGCTTACCTTCCCAGAGAACATCTCTTCCTCGTATGAGCCTGAACTTCATCTTTTTTTCCAGCTGTCCCTTCTGAACTCTACAACCAGCCACTGGAACTTTCTTCTTTCCCACAGTCACATCAAACATGGCCAGAACAGAAGCCTCACCTACAGAAAGAGGAGAAGATCCAATATTCAAGAGTAATCTTTCAGTCAACCGTGACTCCTGATTTTATCTGATATTGTTGCAATAAACTCACCGATGATATTTTCCTCTGTGACTGGGGTAAGTTTGCTGCTTAGGTCTTCTTTCAGTTCATCGATGAGTTTGTAGATGACTCTGTGTAATCGCAGGGGAATACCCTTCTTAGCAGCCATCTGCTGAACCGCTTTATTTGCAGCTACGTTGAACCCGTATATGGTACCTGGAGATAAAATAATACTGGATCTCAGTTAAGACTACATTGTCAAGGTAAAGAAAATGCAGTTTTTAACAATATCCAGGTTTGACGAGACTAATGCGTCCCTATTTGAAATGTATTAGAAGAAATCTTATTCACAGGTCTTACAGACAAATAAAAATGTGAACTTTCATTCAATGGACCATTCGGTAAACCTAATAAAATCGAAATAAAGCCACATTCGTACTGCCATCCTTTCCCACCTGAGAATGTCTTTGCCAGGTTTATGTCATTCTCTGAGATGTCTCCCACACCGAAATGTACCACGTCCAGCTGACATTGGTCATCGGCATCGTAACTTTCCACTGCTTTAGCTCCACAATACATATTTTTTGTCTCAATAGTTTGTGTCATGATATATCATAACACCCCTGTAAAAGTGTTTGAATTATGAACCTGAAACAAAAAAAATATTTTATAGGTTTCTTTGAAAATGTCTAAACATCAACACTTTTAGAGTGGGCTATAAACTTATTTTAAACACCCTGATGGCACATTTCAGTGTTAGTGGCTTTCCCCATATACCCCCACAAGAAAAAACATAAAATAATCCATTACAGATTTTTATTATTAGCTTAAAGCATCTGTTGTGCTAGAACATAAACATACATTAAAATCGTACAAAATGTATTTATATTCTTAAATACACTTAAAATGTAGAAACAAACCAGAAATGCTACCAGCCAATGAAAGCAGCATTAAAAGCATTTTTCTTTTATTCTGCATTGGGAAATATGGTGCTAATATACAGTGCACAGGACAACTAAAAATGACACGAACAGAGGGGCTAAGACACTTTCCACTCCACTCACTTTTTTTCTTTCAAGCATGTCATTCGGAAAAGAAAAAAAAGAAAAAAAGTATAACACACAAAATAAATCACCCAAATAAATGTAACAGGAATATAAAGACAGATAAGGGAAAAATAATGGTATAAATGATATATCTTTCATTGAAAGTTCCCATGGTTCTATGTGCCAGCCAAACCAAGACCCTATTTGTTGGCTCAATTTGGAAAAAGCCAACATCAGTTCAACTCAAGATAACTGATATAGCGCTTTTCACAATTTATTTGATTGCAATGCAGCTTCACAGAAAATGGGACAGTTCGAATGAACATTTGTCATTATTTGTTCAACCTCCAGTTGTTAAAACCTGTATACATTTCTTTGTTGTGCTTAACACAAATTATGATATTTCAATGAAAGTTTGTAACTAAGCCCATTTGGGTCACCAATGACTCCCATAGTAGTCTTTTGTCCTACTATGGGAGTCAATGGTGACCCAAAAACCCTACAAACTTTCATTAAAATATTTTCATTTGTGTACATCACAACAAAGACATTTTGTGTTTTGTGGCTACTCATAATGCATTTGCTGATTTCTTTGAGCGGAACCTAGTCCAACTGGTTACATCTGGAAAATAACCATTTACATTTATGCTTTTGGCAGAAGCTTGAATCCAAAGAGACTTAGAAATGCATTAAAGGTGCACATGTTTATCAGCATGCGTGTTCTCTGGGAACCATAACTCAATTTCCCCAGTGAGCATCAGGGCTTGATAAAACCATCCTGGTCTCATTGTCCAGATTCTGGTCTGACTGATATTCCCTTAACTACTGAAGTCTCACTGAAAATCGTGTTAGTGAAGACTGACTCTATAGTGAACTCAGAATCAAACATTTTCTCAGTTTTTCTGTCCTCTGCTTCTAAGTCTGTGGTTTCTTTCAAACCCCCCTCGCTAGGGTCACACTGATTCAATTGAGATTCAGCAGTGTTTTTATTTGGCAGGGATGCCACGGACCTCCCGGACGCGGTGCTGTGGACACTTGCGCGCCGACTGTTGCCCTCCGACGTGGAGATGACACAGCTGGCGCGAGGTAAACCGGAAAGTTCGTGGCCTGGTTTGGGGCTCCGCATTGGAGTGGCGAAGCAATTCAAACAGCCGGATACAGAAGAAGACTTCCCTTGAGTCTCGAGATCAGATTTCAGATCGCCCTCTGTACTCCTAACACTTTGAGTTTTATATAAACCGATGCTGGCTTTGTCCAACTTGTGGAATGAACGATCTCCAGGGGATCTTCCACTGCTGGATCTCCGTACCCCGCTCCCGGAGGAAGACCTCGGTTTGGACTGGTCGTGACCGGGATGGGCTGGAGAAGGGGTGTCATGGGATCTGTGATGTCTGTATAGTGGATCTGGACGGGGACTGCTGTCGCTGGACCAAGCGACATTCTCAAAGCTCACGCTGAACTCACCGCTGCTGCTGGCACTGTGGCCGCGACGTGTTTTCCCATTCAAGCCTGTTTAAAATGACAGCAAGTAATAAATAATTCATACATAGAATACATAATATACAGACAGAACAATTACCCTGACATTTAGTTAAGTTACTCATGACAATAGGACATTTTCGGGAAAGATATTTTTAACTCTTACTATGATTTTGGTCTTCAGGCCCATTTGCAACACTTGGTGGAATTGTATCTTGTAAATCTTTACCTGGAGGGTGAAACGCAAAGATGCAGTTAGAAAAACAGAGATTGGTGCTTCAGACAGACATATCCAGGTCAGGTGATAACTTATAGATGGTGTGTGCATTACAAATCCACGAAGATGTGTCATCTTTTGTTCATAGTTAAAACCTGTATATGTGTCTTTTGTCAGTGGAACACAAAAGAAGATCATTTGAGAAATGTCTCAGTGGTTTTGTGTTCAAACAATGGAAGTCAAGGTGGGCCGATGCGTTTTGGTTACCAACGTTCTTCAAAATATCTTCTATCGTGTTCTGCAGAAAAAAGAAAACCATACCGGTTTGGAATGACATGAGGATGAGTAAATGATCGGTCCCTGCTTCAGTCTTTCATCCTCTAGTCCATACATAACATGTTTTATCCTCTAATGACAGCTCATTTCTATGTAGCCCGGCTAACAAATGTATGTTCTGGGAACGTTTTTTCAAACGTTCTGTTTTGGTTGTGGGAACGTGATTAAAATGTTCCAAAAACGTAAAACAGTTTGCTTAACCTTGCTTTTATTTGTATTAGTTCCTACAACGTTATTGCCACCAAAAATGTATTGAAAGTACAATGTTCTGAGAACGTTTATTAGGAACATGTACAAAATTCCAGTTTGCTTAACGTTACCAGAGCGCTAATTTATGGTTAGCATAAGGTTCCTACAACATTCGTTCCACTCACATTTTCCTATGCAGTGCTGCAATATTCTCTTTCAACATCATGTACCTTGATTGAGAATTGTATTTTGACCGTCTACGGAACAGTAATGATGTATGGATGACCATGATGATGATGTGGAGGGGATTTTCGACATGCCGTTGGAGTTCTGTAATATCTTCTCTTCTTGTTCAGAGTCTTCGTCTATACAATCCTCTGCCTGCAGCAGGTCATTCATGGCTGAGATGGAACAAGAGATGAAGATGATAAAGGACCACAAGATGAAGGATGCCCTGCGGTGCAATGCCTCGACCAATTCTATTCATTTTAAAGGGGCCATGCATGGCCATATTATCTAGATTTTTTAAAAACTTCATTTTGAGTCATGCAATAATGCAGCTACAACAAGCTATTTTATGTCAAAAGAGAAAAATCTGACAGCTCATGACCCATTCAACAGCGGCAGCGCTACGCCTGAAGCAAAAGTAATTCAAGACCGTTCTTTATGAAACAAATGAGCAGTGGAAAAGCCGACGTTAGTTCTTACACAGAGATCGACGGAAGAGGGACTTGACTTTCTCGGTCCCTCTGTGATCCTTTGCTCGGTTACGCTTAACATGAAACATTTTCAGAGGGATGACTTGAGCACCACGATGGACGACATGAAGACAGGAAGGAAGGGGAAACATGAACATTAGTTTGGTATACACATACACATACACCTTTTCACCACTTCTGTGAACCTTTCATGCTTTTAGAATCAATGTGATGTGCATTTTCACAGCCATTTTATCGTGTTTTAAGAACAAAAGATGTATGCAAGGAACATTTCTAAAGGTGGCGTGTGTCATTTCTGCACCGCTGAAACCAAACAGAAATTGGAAGATGTTGTTTACGATTTCTCTGCATATTAGTATTTTAACATGGCAAAAATACCACACATCACCTTTAAACAATGTGGAACACAGCATGCACACGCCAGACTTCACATGCACAGGAAACACATCATATGTTAAAACATGTTTATTCAGATTTATTTGGTTCCTCTTTAAGGTCTCTGCAGCAGGCGTTTCTGGCATTTGAGGAGCTGAAGTTGAAGATTTTTCTAAGAAGAACAGGTGTGTTCATATTTCTTTCCTTCACACAGCCGTCCCATGACAGTCGACGAATTTTTGCCTGACCACTGGATGCTGGAGCTGGAGCAAACGGCGTACTGTTGATCGAAAGGACTTTTTCTGAAAGTTCCTGCTTGGACGGTGAGCGTTTCAGGTAACTGAGATCATACTCACTGCTGCTCTTTCTAGGGGAGGGGCCATCGCCGTTAAGGGAGTTGGAGGCGGATTCCTCCGAGCCCTGAGAACCGGTTAAGGAACCGTTGTCACGGCAACGCAAGTTATCCAGACCCTCGCAGGACTCTGAGTGGAGAGGAGGAGCCGAGGAATGAAAGTGTTGCTGGTCGCGACTTCGAGTCTTCATCAGCTTCTTCATCTTCAGCGTAATCCAGTTCTTCTGTCTGCAGTGATGAGAGTTCTTTAGAGCTCAAAACACAGAAACATGATAACACCATCGTGACCGCTCATCCAAACAAACGTCTGAAACCGTGTCTGTAGGACATTACCTGCGTGGAGGTGACGGGTCA
The DNA here is from genome assembly GCF_947034865.1 of Barbatula barbatula. NCBI lineage: Eukaryota > Metazoa > Chordata > Actinopteri > Cypriniformes > Nemacheilidae > Barbatula > Barbatula barbatula. The sequence continues at coordinate 3,713,043 of NC_136770.1, read as the reverse complement.
TAAAACTTGTACTGATCCATGATTTTCTCCTCCAGCTTTTCTTTCTGCCTTCTGAGTTCATTTAGTTTGTCTCTGTCGAAACAAACGTAAAGTTGGGGTTTCTTCTAGAAAACTGTTCAGTTTGGGTCAAATATCCCCCAGAATGGAAGAAAATAAACGAGATAATATATACAAAAACTAAAAACCAAAAACCAGATAAGTCCAACCCCTAAAACCCTTAAAAAAAGTTCTTTGGAATAATTTATGCAGAAGAGTTTATTTGCTATGACAGATAACTGTTTTTAAAACTTTTCAAAAATCATGTTTTTTATTGTGCATCCCAAATTATATTAATCGAACTGCAGTTGGGTTGTTTTAATAAAGTAATAATAACAAAAAAATACAGTTTTTGCAAATTAACTGTATATAAAATAGAATATGCATAACACAGCATTTGATATTAATAAAGCGCACAGAAGTCATTATAAACAATAAAAACAATAAATAAAATAAATGAGTAAAATAATTAAGGTTTGTCAAACGATTAATATAATAATAATCCAGAATATAAATTTTATTTTTACAAAAAAATATGCCTGTGTTCTGTCCATATTGATTTTGTATCTATAAACACATCCACATATATCTATTTAGGAAATATTTACATTTATTTATTATATTTACAAATAATTTAAATTATACATTAATTATCTTCTTTTATTTTTCTTAAATATATGCATGTTTTTATGAATACAAAATTAATACGCACAGTACACAGACAAAAAGTATGTAAACACAAACGACAGCCCTAAAATAAATAAATTAAAACAGTATTTTGCCAAACCATTTCTCTCACATGTGTTGTCTTTGTTCCACATGGAACAGGTCTTTGCTCTCCATTGTCTGATCTAGAAGGGTCCGGTTCTGCAGCATCAGACTCTGGATCTGGTCCAGCAAGTGGCGGTTTTCTTCTTCCAAGTTCCCCTTCAGCTGGGTCAACAGCTAAGACAGAGAATCCACAGACACAGACGATGTATAAACACATGTAGAAATATAAAAGATCAGACACTTTGTCACAGAACTGTACAGGTATGGTGCGTTTGAATACTCGACATCAAGCTTTACCAGTCAGATCATGGTAATGCTGGTCCACATGCTAATCATAAACAAACCAGCTTGGACTTTGATACTCATGCTGATCTAAAAAGCCTTTTCCAGTAGCAGATGGAAGGGAAAATGTAAGAAGGGTTTCTGTCTTGCTTTGTTTGACCGTGTACCTCACACTGGTTGCTCAGTTTAATGGTGGTGATGTCCAACTGTTGGTTCTGCTCTTTGAGTCTGGACAGATCTGACTCCAGCTGTTTCTGCTCCCGTTTGCTAGAGTTCAGCTGACTCTTAATGTCGCTGTGCTCCGTCTGAAGTCCCTCATTTTCCACTAACTGCTTCTGATAGTTCAGATTCAACCTGAGTAGAGGATGAAGGAAAGTGTTTTTACGATGTTTTTTGAGGACGCAAACACACACATCTACACAACACTGACCAGTCCTTCTCATCTCGTAGTCTTTGGCATTCTGCTGTTGTGTTTCTCTGTGTTAATATCTCATTCTGCATCTTCTGCTGTTCTTCTCTCAGAGCTTTCTTGAATCCTTCCAGTTGAGCTCTCTGCTGAAGTAATGTGTCATACCTACAGATAAACACACAAGCACAGTTACTGTTTCTTCTTCATATACTGTATAGCTAGCCTTTACGTCAGCATACAGTGTATAGCACAAATTCACTGTTTCACAAATTCACAAATTTCACATATATATATATGTATATACAGTAAACAAGTATATTTGATTGTTTGAAGATGTTGTTGTTTAGAAAACAAGAAACGAGAAATCTTTTGCAGTGAAGATTGGGTCATATAAAAAAACTGTCACTATAAGAACTGAGCGTGCGTGTACTGACCTGTCCTCCAGTGATCTGTGTTCTATCTCCAGGGTCCGATGGTTACTCTCCAGTGAGGAGTACCTGTGGGAAAGCACCTCCAGCTCGGCCGCTTGTCTCTCGTGCAGGACGCTCAGTCTCTCGTGATCTCGCAGGAGGAGTTCATTAACGGTGCGTAGATCTTCTCGCTCTCGTACCGCAGCCTCCCTGTCCGCCTCTGAACTCTGACGCTCCCGCTGCAGCTGGCCATTATGGGCTTTTAGAGAGGCATTCTGGGTAGACACAATGGAATTCTCAACCTGAGACGGACATGAAAGGGTTAAAGAAAGCCAGACAATTGATCAGACCTGCTTTCATTTTTACATTACATTTCCAGTAACGTGTAGTACCTGTATGTGCAATTTTGAAAAATGCAATCAACTCAAAAAGTAAAAATAATATAGTCAAGATTGCACATTTAATCCGACTCACTTGCAGTTGTGCATTGTGGGTCTGCAGAGTTGTGTTGCTCTCCTGCAGGGAAGCGGTCTGCTGCTGCAATGCAACTATTTGTGCCTGCAACCTGTCCGACTGTGTATGCAAGCTCTGCAGCTGAGTCTGCAACGCCTGCTTCTCTGCCAACAGCGTTGCGTTCTGCATGAGAGAAACCAAAAGTGAGCATTCGTTAAGAATTAAGTTCGATTTTGGATGCCAAATTTGACGCTGAAGGACTTACGTTTCTCTCCACCTCTATCAGTTGATCTTTGACCTTGAGCAACGCCCATGTGGTTTTCTGGCTCTCTATATGCCACGCCCTCTCTGGTGGAGAGCGTTGACAGGACTTCTCCTCCTGCCTCTTAAGTAAAGCCTCATAGTTCTGTTTGACCTGAAAAATAGTTGACATTACTGATTCTGTCTGTAGTTGCAGCAGTTCCATTAATATGCCAGAGGAGAACTGGCCCTCCTGGTTGAGTCTGGTCTCTCTCAGGGTCTTATCTCCATACATATACATATATAAACTTATAGTGAAGTTTTGTTTCCTTCTCACTGTAGCTTACTCATTGGGAGACTGCTTTTTAAGCTTCTGTGGGTTTATACTCCATAAACGTCGTTTAACTTTAAAGACCCAGTGAAATAAATAATGACAATTCCAATTTTTTCATGAAATCTTGCAGCGTTTATTGTAAATAGCTTACCAATGTAGGTCATGTGCTCTCATAATCTTCAGTTAAAATCTGAAAATGCCCCTCCTCCTCTAGTTACTATCCATCTCAAATGATGTCAATTAGACGGCTTGGGCGGAGTTTTACACGCCCCCAAGCTTCCACTCTTTTTTGGCACAAATAGGAAAAAAGCCCCAAAGCTTCATAATGCTTCATTCACCCATCACTATTCGCTAGCTAATGTTTTCTGATTTTAATGTGTTTGAGGGACTATTTTGTCACACAGATGAGTCAGCTAGGGAAGAGGAAGGACAGGCAGCACAGCAAGGGACACCAGGTGGATTAACTGCAGTTAGTGATCTAGGGACTCCGGAAAGTGGTCCAAAGCAGGTTCATCTCCCACAGTACCCCCTCAGCCAGTTTGGAGTTCAACAAAGAGCATTTAACAAGGGATGGTTTGAGCAATTTAAATGGCTGGAGTACTCTGTCTCATGTCTCATGTCGCCTATACGGAAGGCAAAACATTCGTGCTAATAAAGATGCACTCAGTTCCTCTGGGTTTTCAAATTGGAAGAGGGCTTTGGAATCCTTCCGGGAGCATGAAAGAAGTGCCCTCCACATTTCCACCATGACATGCTGGCAAAGTTTTAAAAGCACAAAAACTCATGGGGATGTAATTGAGCAGCTGAAAACTGCTAGTGCAGCAGAAATCTCAGAGAGGCGCCAGTACCTTCACCGTATTGTGGGAGCAACCACCTTTTTAGGAAAACAAGGCATCCCATTCCGGGGGCATGATGAGCAGGAATCTAGCCAGAATCAAGGCAACTTTATTGAATGTATGAAGCTCCTTAAACAATTTGACCCATTTCTACAAAAATATACTCCCCCTTCTCATACCACGTACCTCTCTCTTTTTTCCCAAAATGAAATGATAACCAGCATTTCACAAGAAATCACAGAAAGCATCATCAAGGAAATGAAGATTGCAAAGATGTACTCTGTGATGGCAGACGAGGCCAGAGACAGATACACAGAGCAGCTTGCTGTCTGTGTGCGTTTTGTTACGCAAAAGGGCGTAGTGCGAGAGTGTTTTCTTGGGCTTCGGAAGTTACAGGGCTTTGATGCAAAGTCCATTGCAGATGAGATAGAGGCAATGTTACAGTCGCACAACTTGGGTGACCTACTGTGTGTTGCACAAGCCTATGATGGGGCATCTGTCATGAGTGGAGCAGTGGGCGGTGTCCAAGCCCGCTTCAGAGAGCGACACCCTGAAGCAGTGTATTTGCACTGCTATGCACACGAACTCAACCTTGTTCTGTGCTACACATGCAAAGCTTTACCTGAAGCTACCACATTCTTTGAACTGCTGGAGAATGTGTACACATTTTTCAGCAACTCACTTGTGAACCACAACAAGTTCATAGAAATCCAGAAACAACTTGGATTAAGGCCATCTGAACTTGTGCAGCTTTCCACAACAAGATGGGCGTGCCAGGTGAGGTCTGTCAATGCTGTCTTGAACAACCTTTCTGCCATTTTAGCATGTCTCCGCAACATGAACAAATCCATGGCCCTAGGGATCCGGTCAAAGCTCTGCAAGACAAAGACACTCTACATGCTTGTGATGTTTTCCAAACTCCTCGGCATAACTGAAGGTCTACACCGGTACCTGCAGGGGGAAAAGATTGGACTTGGGCAAAGCAGTTCAGTACAAGACGGCAGTCCTTCAAACTTTGACAGAGCTCCGCACAGACTCTGGTGGTGAAGATGTGTTCAGGAGGGGCATGGCCTTATGTGAGGCAAATGACATACAACTCCCTGTTGGTCCCAGGCAAAAACAAAAAAAGATATGATGGTTTTGTGGTGGAGTCAGCCTGTGGTTCAACCTCCAATCTGACCACCTCAGATGAATTGAGACAACAGCTTTTTCATCCATGCCTGGACAGGATGGTAGAGGAACTCACCCATCGGTTTTCAGGTCTGGGAGAAGCACTTATGTCAGGTATTCATGCTTGCAACCCAACCACAGAGACCTTTCTCTTTGAAGAAGCCCTCAAAAGCCTTGCTTCCCATTATAAGATTCAGTTGAAGCCAGAAGAACTCCTAGTGGCTAAAAGTTTCATCAAAAGAAGGATGGAGAAAGAGACAGTCCCTGACACCTCCACTGTGTTTCGTCTGCTTGATGAAGACATGTTTCCCACCCTGAAGGCTCTCTTCCAAGTTGCCCTGACGATTCCAGTAAGCAGCTGCAGCTGTGAACGCTCCTTCAGTGCCTTGCGCCGTCTTCATACATGGTTAAGGAACACCATGGGTCAAGACAGGCTCAACGACTTGGCCATCATGTCAATTGAAAAGGACAATTTGAATGACATCAACCCTGACAGCGTTATTGACAGATTCGCTCAATTAAAGCCACGTCGATACAGCCTTATGTTGTTGCAACAGAAATAGAAGACGACAAAAAATGCTTGATCAAGACAACAATAGGAGAGCAAAGATTTAGATTTGGTTTGCGAGAGAAAGAATGGAGGCACGGCAGTTGTAAAGGAATGCAAAGAAGAAATAGAAGAAAGTGTGTAGGAGGAAAAGAATGGAGAGTGAAAAAGGAGCAAAAGAATGGAGATACTTAATATGCTAGTTACTAAATAGGTTAGATATACAGAATTTCTGTATGGTTAATAGCTTTTTACATGTATATATTTATTAAATTCGGATAAGTCTGAAAATGAGCAAGGAGGAAAGATAATTGAGTGAAGAGGCAAGGACACGAATACACATGTGGAGCAGGAGAGGCTGGAGGACAAGAGGAGGAGAGATGATGAGGGAAGTGAGAAAGAAGTGAAAAGCAGGAGTTAAGAGAAGGTAGTCAGACAAATAAAGTTCCGTAACACAGTAATATAGGGTCATACTTTGCTATTTCCCAAAGAAATATCATATAATTTTAGTAAATGTTATTCCGTTGGCCTGATATTCGATTCAGAGTATTGAAGAGCACATTTACTTGGCACTGCAGCATTTGCTGTTTGCTAGTAGAGCAGCCTGAATTATTATGGCATGGATTCTGATGTAGCAAATTTGTCAGCTAAGCACAAACTAAACAGAACTGAACGCTTAAGATTAGTAATGATGTTTACACCAAATTCCAATATTTCCTATGTAGGCTAACTTAAAAATAGTCAGATAATGGTTGCCTCTTTTTAGTTGCCAGGGGTGAAAATGAGTCACCCTTAACATTTTTGGTGTTTTGGATTCACTATAGCTGGAGAACAATTAAATACAAAATAGGTTGTAGGCTCTACTGGGTGAATTTTTTTTTCTTCTATCATCATTTCCCCAGATAGTGTATAGATTTTTAGGCATTCTATTATCTCAAACAGCCTCCAAAATAGTGCATTTAGCTGACGTATGGGGGGGAAATAATCTCCCCGGGGGAGTATGCCCCTGGACCCCCCTAGGTTTGGGCTAAGCCCCGAATGTTTACATTGTCTGCCTCCGCCCCTGGACAGAATACGGAAGTAAAAACAATCGCAACTTCCAGTTCAGAGGGACATTTTCACATGTACATTCTATTTTCATGTTATATTATTGCAAATTGTATAATCTAGTAGTGATGATATTTAAAATAAAATAATCAAATTAAATCATATATTTCAATTAAACAATTTACAGTTTCTAACAATCTAACATTGTATTTAAAGTGTCTTCGATGTACATTGCATCGCATAGCAACTTGATATAATACCATGCATTTCAACGCTGTATACTGTATTTTATTAAATCATATATCATTATATATTTTTTATCATAATGCATGTAAAGCTGCTTTGCAACAATGAATTTATATTGAATATTCATATATATGAATATATATAAATAAAACTGAATTGAAAAATCCCAAAACATACTGAAATAGTCGTACAATGCGTTTGAACAGAGACGGTATAAAGAGACTGAGCACAAATAAAAAATGATTTTAAGAAGCCGCTAAACATATAAGAGTGGAAGTTGGGTTTGGCTCACAGTTTTAAGATCCTGCTGTAGCTGCTGGTTTATCTTGGACGACTCCTGCAGACGTGTTTCAAGACTTGTCATTCTTTCCTTTTTAATCTTCAGAGACTTCATCAGAGAAGAATCCAGCTCTGACACTAACTGCTGACACCCACTAAGAAAAAAAACAAAAGACTGTCTAACAAGTCTCCACAAGAAAGAGTCCTTCATGCTGTAGTATTAGTGTTTGAGTTACTGGTCTCCAGACTGCTGGTCTCCCATTCCCATCTCCAGCTTCAACCTCAGCTTCTCCAGTTGGTACGTCACTTTTTCAAGATCGATCTCCTTCTGTTGAGTTCTTAATCTCTGGTCCAGCAGTTCCTGCACAAACACAGATGTCCTTTGAGTATGCCGTATAAATACCAAGAGAAAACTGTATGAAAGCATAAAAATTGTAACCTCTCTCAATGACGTCAACAACTTCTTGTCCGTAGCAGCCTGTTGAAGCAGCTCTTGATTTTCCATCTCCTTCTCCAGATCTTTAATCTTGATAGAGACATCACTAACACAGTTGACATTTGTAACCATGGTACGGGTTTCTTTCTTAAGAACGGCCAACTTCATGCTACTGCTTTCGAAAGAAGCCTCCTGGATCTTCACTTTCTGTCGTAGTCGCCTATTCTCCTTCTCCAAGTGTTTCTTTTCTACCTCTTGGTGAATCTTCTCCAGTCCCTGGTGCAGATTGATTTGAAGGTTCTCAATCTCATGGAGTTCTGATTCAAGACAGTTTACGTTTTCTAAGGATGCATGCAGATGTTTATGTTCTGTGTCGCTGGCCAGCGCGTTTGTAAACGCTAGAGACGACTCGGGACTCTTAAAATTTTCCACTACACATTCAGATTTATCCTCTGTCGTTTCTTTTATCTTCTCAGTAAAGCATTTGGTCATGTGAATCCTTTGATCTTCTTGCGTGTTGATGTCATCTTCCAGAGTCCTTCGAGACGGGTATGTAGGGCACTCTTGGCTAATATAAGAGAGTGTGTCATCTGATGTAAGTCTGGCTCCTTGAAGGTCCTCAATTGCCCTTAGCAACCTCTGGTTCTCTTTTTCTAGTTTCAGCAACCTGCTACATGCCTTTTCTGTGACCTCCTGACCTAAAGACTTCAGCTCTGAAACCGTAAAGACGTAAAAAAAAATTGAAAATCATAATGCAGCAGTGGAAAAAAATTAAATGAAAATGTTCATTGAATCATCATTTCTAGATGTACTGTTGTCAGTCCAATCCAGTGTCTCTTGAGTTTAAAAAAGGATCAAACCTCAGGAAGACATAAAGTCATCCAACAGCAATGTAAAAGACTGACAGCATGACAAGACACATGAAATTCAAGTTATCGAATAAAAAACAATATTTTCAAACCTTTCCTAAATAAATGCATAAATATGACTGTTATTGTATTGCTTAAAAGTGAATATAAACTTGGTTTAATTCAACCATTTTTATGTAAACACAGAAACTGAATAGATCTGTCACTGACGAATAAAACTAAATTTGAACATGAAAAAATATATATTGCCATCTACGATACATATCTTAATGTTTTTGCATTGAGACATACGATACTTCAATATATTGTTACATCCCTTAAAAATACAGAGCATATTTTCTGTTATTTTTACATGTTTCTCCAGTTTTCATTTTCCGCAAATACATTCATATAAAATCTGTATTTTCTAATAGATCTGTAACCACTCGAGTACACTCCAATCCAAAAGCATAGACAAACTTTTATCAACTGTTTCATTTATATATTTACATGTATAAATGTGTATATATAGGTTAGTAAATATGTATTTACCTGATCCTGAATTGTGTTGAGGGTTCTTGCCGAGCTGTTCCAGCTCCCATCCGAGATGTTTTGATTCCTCCATGGTCCGTTTGTGAGAGAGCTCCAGCGTTACATTTCTCTCCATCAGCTCCGCTATGTGTCTACGATCTACGGCTCTCTCCTAAAACAACAGCAGAAAATATTGAAACAGTTAGAATAAAGCGGATAAGAAATCTCCTTTTGACAGGTTTCATTTCCTTTTTCTCACCTCCTCCACATCATGAAGTTTTGCCTCGAGCAGCAGGTTGTGTTTCTCCAGGTGATGCAGTTTGTCAGCTCGTGCTCTCGTGTTCTGTAGCTGTTCCTCCAGCATGACTTTGCTTTCCATTAACACCTGATTATCCTCTTTAAGCTCCTTTCATCAACAAAAAGAAAATGAAAAGTAGTAAAAGTGATACATGCTTTAAGTTAAGTTGCTATAAGCTCACCTCTAGCTTGACTTTGTAAAAGTCCATGTTGTGAAGTTTTTCTCGGTAGCGTGCCACTTCACTCTCTAGTTTGTCCGCTCTGATGGCTCTTTCTTTCACAGCGTCCAGCTCATCACGGTACATCCGGGCTGCTCGAGCATCTGTTAGAAGCTGCATGTTCTGCCACACACCCACAACACAGAGAAATGAACATAACAATACATACAAATGGGAAATAAACCGGACTTGAATCTATTCATCTTACAGAATTTAACTGTTATTTGCTTTAAGTGTTTTACAGATTTTTCACGTATAAAGTCCAAAAACTGTAATTGTTTGAGTGTTCACGTATTTTTCAAATACGTTCAAAAACCGTCAAATGACAGAAAGACCACAAATTGACTGTTTGTTACCATAAAAGTATCAGAAAGAATGCTAGAATTTTAAGTGTGCTGTTTGCAACATTTGCCTAAAACATCAGAGCTCTGGCCTGCATTGAGACACATTCATTGAAATAATAAAAATGTAATAAAATGTATTTTTCAGCACCTCCTGCTGAAGCTTTTTAAGCTCCGCCTCCATAGCGTCCAGGTCCTGCCTGCAGTCCAACAGCTGTTCACTCTTCTCTACTCTGTGACAAGCAAAAAACAAACATCGGCGGACATAAAAAACACACGTCTGGTTCACACTTGTCTGAGTTTTTATGTACTAAAAACTTTTATGTAATTTCTTAATCAGACCAGCAGTAAAAACTAAACACACACTAAAACAAAAGTCAAAAGTCGCGACCAACATCAAACATCAAAGTCGTGACCCGGCAGTATCAACGCATGACAAACTGCCGTCCATGTCGGTAGCACATGACTTGATGTTCCTGTGGCTAGCATTGTGTTAGTAGTGCCCGGATTCGTTTCCCGGGAAGCGCACATACTGACAAAATGTACTGAATGGATTAAAAATCGCTTTGGATAAAAGAAGCAAACATTTATACTTCACAACAACATTGGCTAAATAGATTTGTCAGGACATTAATGCCTGGGGAAATATTCCAGAACACAATCTGAGGACTGCAGCGGTATGAGCGCGGTGAGACTTGTAGATGGATGGAAAAATGTTGATGGACAGAAAGATGAATAAGTAAAAATAAGGGGGGGGTTAACTGCCTGTTGTGTTAGAGGATTAAAGTGGGTCAGCAGAATGAGGAAAGACCCTACATTCTGTCACTGTCTATTAAGTCTAAAGCAGATTTATAACCCAAATCATACACACCTGAACCAACTCAAACCATCATTCAGGATTAACACACCAAGAATAAGAATCACAAAGATAAAGTTTGAAAGTCCACACCGTAACTAAATATAACTATACAGAGGAACAGTATAGTTGAGATCACTTTAAAGTCAGCATTTTCCCATATCATGACGTATATCCAAGTTAAAGTAGGCGGGATCTGATTTCGTCCATCAGCCCTGTTGAAAAAAACCACACATGATGGTTAGGTAGGTTTTAAAGCATGGTAGCCGGTTTGAGCTGGTCATGTGCTGGTCCTGAGCTGGCTTAAGCTGGTCCTAAACCAGCTCATGACCAGCTTTAACCAGCACAAACCACCTACAATGCTTCAAAACCTACCTAACCATCATGTGTGTTTTTTTCAACCGTTGAGGATCTGATTGAAATCTTTTCAAGGAGTAGAGACGAATCCCCGACAGCCCCGCCCTCACGCCTTAACTCGTGACAGAATAAGTTGTTATATTTTGTTTGTTTAAAAAATAAAGTTCACATATAAACCGTTTATAAAAACACTACAATATTCTATTAATGTAAGAACGGTTCATTTAGATTTCATGGTGACTTTAAGAGCATTTTATTCAGTTGATGAATGATCAAACAATGACAGCCAATCAAAATCCATACAGATTTAAAGGGCTCACACATTTAAAATATAAAACTGCAGCATCTATTGGTGTGGATGCTATAGTTCTCACGTGTTCCCTCTGAATCGAACACATGACCTTGAACACATGATGAGCACCATGTACCGGTCCAGCTAAAACTCAGATGCCCTGGATTTGTTTGAGCTGGTCATTGATTATTTCTGTGCATGTCTAGGTCAGTGTGTGTGCTCACAGCTCCTGTTGGAGGCGTTTGATCTTGGCTTTAGCATCGGTCAGCTCCAGCGGCAGATGCTGTTGGGATAAAGGGAACCGGCATCCGGAGGACTCCGTGAGGGAGGGGCTTTCAGTGTACACTGCAGACTGCACAATCTCATTCCCCTGCATCAGCTCTACTATAGTCTAACAGCAGAGAGAGAGAGAGAGAGAGAGAGAGAGAGAGAGAGAGTAATAGAGGAACGGACATGTTAGAATCATCCCTACACCCCACTGATATTCTTATAAAGACTTCTGAAGGTACCTCAAACTGCCGGTATCGCTGCTCCACTAGCATTTTCAGATCGCTGATTATATTTCTGCAAAGATTTTCCCATTCCTCTGGACACAAACCCTCCATCTCCAGCCAGTGCAGATCAAAGACGTTCTCCTGACAGTGGGTCACCTACAGCGAAGCATTTGCACAAAGCATCGCTTTAATGATACATACATCGCCATCTTCATACTAACTCGAAATGAAATAAGACTTGTCTTTATTTTTCTTAGACAAGCGGGTTTGGATAGATGGATGGATTCCAGAACCTCTTGGATATGAGCTGCGATCGCTGCTTGGGTGTCAAAATCAAGACTCTGGATCTTCTCAATGTACTCTTCTTTCTTTTCACACTGTAAAAAAAGAAAGCATTCTGGTAAATAACGTTATTGCATCAAGCATCAATACGTTTTTTTATGTCAGTGTGAAGTCAAAGAGCAACAAGATTTTGGGGTCATTAGCATAATTTCAGTGTGTTATAATGTAACAGTGCTGTGGGTCTTTTACAGATATGCAAGAACTTGTTTACAATCTTGATAAAGTAAAATAAAACAGTTTTTTTTGTGCGAGTGACATTTACTTGAATATAGCGCGTTCACATTGAAAATGCTCAAAAAAGAAGTGCACTTTAAGTACCCGGACGATGCACTTTTTCAACCGAAAATATGGGCCGTTTCTCAATTCCAAAAACCCAAAGAACGGTCTTGTGTTCTTAGGAAACCTTCATGCGGATTCCGAAGGCACGCAAGGCTGCATACAATCATGCATCCTTGATATGGAGAACACATCCGGGTACTTTCATGCGTTCTCTCTACTTGAGTATTGGAACCGACTTTGACGGTTGTTGATGACATAGAGTGAGAACACAAGGACACAAGGTCGCTGAAGAACGCATATTGAGAAACGGGCATGAGGTATGGAACTGCAGTGATAACGCTTCAATCTGATGATGACTAAAGTATTGCTGGGTAAAACAGATGAAAACTACATTAAGTGAAGAATGCACAAATTGGTTTTTATTCACACACATTTTGCCGTGCGATTGACATCATTTGCGCTCGTCTGGGAAACCGATATACTTCCGGTTAGTATAAAACCATTTAGCATTCCATTTGGGACGATACTACCCTTCTTAAATTCACACACTACATAGTTGAGTGCATAGTGCATAGTTTCAGTGCATAGTGTACAGTATGTCATTTGGGACACAACTCAAGTCAAACTTCAGATTCAGAAAGCATGGAGTGAAACAAAAGACATAAGCTATCAAAATAAAAGTCATGATACATTATATACATAAATAATAAAACTAATTACCTGTACAGCACATCCAAGTAACAATAAGATCAACTTGTGGATTTCCTCCAGACTTTCCTCTAAAACAAAACAATACAATCTGAAAATGACCACGTGCACATTTCAGACCACAAATGACTCAAACACATCATAATAACATCTTCCTGAATCATAAATGCGAACTTCCCATCTACAGTATAAGCATTCCTTATAGAGCTTTCTGCGCAACAATAATAGAGTATTTGAACATAAATAAAGAACACACACCAGCTTTAACATACATTATAATACACTGATGTTTCTCTGAGAGTTCCTGACACATGTTCATGTCATTAGATTTAAGCCTCAGGAACAGTTCTGCATTGTTTTTCAAGAGCTGACGTACCACAGAGCGGGTTTCTGCCCAGCAGCAGCACGTTTGGAGGTGAAACCATAACCAGCTGATGCAGGGTCTCCTAAAATAGAGACAAATTCAGAAACAAACGAGATGAGATACACAGAATCTTCTCCCTAAAGACACCAACACTCAAGAAGCTTGCTTTCAAAAAGTGCGGATACCCAACCTGCTTGCCATCACTTTCAAGCGTTTAAACTGTTTGGGGGACTAATAATTGTCCTGGAACAGTAATTGTTCTTAACCATCCCAAATACTTCAGGAAACTCGTGCAGACCCCCGGGGGGAAGTCAATTATTAAACCTTGATGTGGGAATCAAGGGTTGAGGTCACCAGACTTCGTTTTCAAAAGCATGTAAAAGAGCCTTTGCAGAGGTACTTCAAGAACTTTTTATATTGTGATTATTTACCACAGATTCATTAGTGGTTATTAAATAAACACTAGGCACATAACCAGACGACCACAGCAGACAATTTCTTTACAGAGCATTTTAGCTAAAGACAGAAAGGCATTATTAATATTAAAATAACAATTTCATGTAATTTCATGTTTTCTTCTCGTCAGTGGATGTTTGAGTCAATACAAATGGACAAAAATGATCTTACTCCGACTGTCACGTATCCACAAGGGAATTCATTAATGCAGATTCTTGCTTATGCAAAAAACACGTTTTTATTTCTGCTGAATATGCTCGACCAGAGATTGATTCTTCTAAAACTCCCCAGGCTAACAAAACCCAAGAGAGGATGTCCAAGTCCATTTCAGAGTGATTTCTAATGAAGTCCAAACAGCTTATGTGTTTGATTAAATGAAACTAAAACTATAAACATTCGTTTTTCATATTTTGTTAGTATTTTTGTAAATCAGCCAATGTTTTTGGGTCTTTGTGTAAATATGCATAAATACCATTTAAAAGCAACATAGACAGCATTACTATTCGTCTATATTATTACATGGATATAACTCCATCATTTGGCTTGTCTGCTTTCTGGGGTAACATCGTTACTCTGACCAGTTTCACCAATAGCGAGAGAGAGAGAGAGAGGTCTGATGGGATGTGAATTGGGTCATTTTGCAGCTTTGCTGTGGGCCACTGCCGTTTCCTCGCTACTGATTAAACAGATGTTGGCTTGGCAGACTCATATCTAGGCCAATCTCTTAAGAGGAGGTTGCGGGTCTGATGGCGAGACTGTTTCCACGGGGACAGATGTGGAGGACGCAGAATGGGTCCTCTATGGAGAGGCAGGGGTAATGGGAAATTTAGGCAATAACTTTAGAACCTGTTGTTTTATTTAGGGGCCTCCAAATGTGAATGTAGCGAACATAATGTATTAGAGTAAACCTGACTTGTTATTGAACGTGCGCAACAGTGCTTGTTGAATCAAATTTCAAGTAGATTTAGTTCTTTATGTTTCCTTTCCTTATTTTCTTCAAAGACTTGAAAATAAATGAAGCCTTAAACCAAATCAACGTGCCTGGAGATAAATATGAATTGTTGAACACAACAAAAGTATAAAACTTCGAAATGAGCACGTGTTAAAGTAGACATCTCACTGAGTACTGCAAGTGATGGATTAAAACCAGGAACATCGGTAATTCACAAAACTACTGTCTATAAATCATTTTTTTGAAGCAAACAACACCATATGTTTTAGGTTAACAGCACAATATTAAAACATATTTTTTTTTAGAAGTTTAAGAGCAAATCACTTTTATCAACTTCTGTTGGTATTTTTACTGAAAAATGTTCACCGAATGAAATCTCATAGTTCTGTCTTGAAAGGGTAATGCGAAAAATAATATTTCCAGAGGTTAAAACTGGATTCTGGAATCCCTATTCTTGCACACTTTTTAAAATAAATCCTTCAAAAGGTACCGGAGAAATATTTGTGCCTTACCTGGTAGTATGTTTTGATGTGGTAAATGAGAACAGACAGATTTTGAGCTCTCTGGCTGACATCATTATTCACTTTGTTTAAGCCTTGAACGGTCCCTTCGGGATTTCTGTGAAAACCAGTACGTAAAACATTAACTTATATCATCTAAAACACGGTTCTCAGAACCGTTGAGTATATGATCCTGGGCTAAGGGCAAAACTAAAAAACTAACAATCAGTTCTTTCGGATTTTCAGACTTCATTCCTCAAGTAAATAATACAACACATGAGTCTTTAAGCACACATTCAAGTCTTTTTGTTTTTCCACATTGACCATAGTTTAACCAAGATATTTGCAGCAAAACTATGGTTTTACAAATGGTGATCGATCTAACATGCACTTTTACTTAAAAAAATAAAATAAAGCTTGTTGTTTAGTTTATACTTTTATAAGGTAGAAATACAGTCAAAAGAATTGAGCCTTAATTCGCCTTTCCTCCATCATTTAGCAGCTCAACGTCCAAGTCCTGACACAGTGACCTCATACAAGGCTCTCCCATGATGCACTTGTGTCTGGGATGAAGTCCATGCCACCCTCACAAAAAAAATCTCAGGACAAGTACTAATCCAACAACCTCCCCCAATCCATGGGATTACAGAGACCAGTTTCATACTCTACTGTTTACTATCTCAGCATCTTCACAGATTAGTTTGCTTTGGAAAATACAGTGTAGTGTCTTTATCATTACAGCAGATAAACATAAACAAAACATTCTGCTGTGTGGAAAGAGAGACATTTAAGGAGAGAAACCTTCCACCCATATGCACCCATCCTAATTTTATCCTGAAATACAGCCCAAACGATAGACTACAAAGTGTTCCTTCATTGCCGTAACAAAGCGTACTGTGTTTTGGGCTTTCTGTATGGAACGGGCCATTTAAAAGCTGAAACACATGTTGTGTGCAACAACTGCTCGATATTACAAGCAAACAAGACCGAGGGGTGGAGGTAATTTTATAGTTAGATGTCTAGACAGTTAGCATAATGTTTGCATAACACATGGAGAGACAATAAGACGAATGCTAATAAACTCAGTACATCACTGAATTGCTTTGAATTAAAAGTATTAACTAAACAACAAGCTTTATTTTATTTTTTTAAGTAAAAGTGCATGGTTTATGTTAGATCGATCACCATTTGCAAAACCATAGAGTTACTACAAATATCTTGGTTAGACTTAATGTAGGAAAACTTTAGTTCAATTCCAAAAAGACTTGAATGTGTGCTTAAAGACTCACGTATTTATCCAAAATTCCTTACAAAAGGTATACAGAATACCAAGCAAAGATCAATTTCTATACTGCATATACAGACACATTACACATACTTATACATATAAAACATACTTACATTTGATCCATGACCGTGTTTAGAAATATGCCGTCAACTAATTCAGTGTATTCGGAGAACATGTTGCTTTCTTGATCACCTAGTTGACCAAATGTCTTAACCTTAAACATAAACAGATATTGACGGTTTAGCATAACATAGAATTTGGCAGCCACATATTGCCACTTAAGTAATTGTATGTAAATGTACATTATGTGTCATAAACATATAAGAAAAAGTTAAACATATTTGATGTTGTAACTAGTCACATGTCGAATCTCAGATTCATCACATTGCAATTTTACATAACTGTCATACAGTATCACGCTTTAACTATGAATTTATAACAGTAAAACTATTATAATGGCAGATTGATAACATTAAGTTTGATTACAAGGTGTATTACAACAAATACCATAG
The DNA here is from genome assembly GCF_947034865.1 of Barbatula barbatula. Classification (NCBI taxonomy): domain Eukaryota; kingdom Metazoa; phylum Chordata; class Actinopteri; order Cypriniformes; family Nemacheilidae; genus Barbatula; species Barbatula barbatula. The sequence goes on along the minus strand of NC_136770.1, from coordinate 3,695,912 downwards.
CTAAACCGAGTAAATTTGTGGTTACTGTGGTTTTTACTTCAAATATAACCACGAAAGCATTGCATAGTTAAACCCATAAGAAATAAATACTGTCATATACTTTAGAGTTTACCACGGTAAACTTTATATACATTCCTATATACTATAGTGTTTTGAGCCTTATTTTTAAATAGTTAGTAACATTATTTACAATAGTTTATAAATGAACTATACAGAAAACTGTACAGTTACAAAGTGTAGTCATTACTATAATAATATACCACAGTATACTATAGATGTATTTGCGGAAATCATTGTTGATTTTTGTAAGGGGAGATTCTCAGTGATACAAACTGACACAGTGACAAAATTGCAACGAAAAGAAATAATACCGCAACTTACCCAAGTAACAAGAGGGCTGGTCATAAACTGCTCTAATATGACTTGCATCTCACAATCCATATTAAACAATCAAAGATTTACCAGTCATAAAAACACTTGAAATAAACAGATCTGAGGAATAATACAGTACATCCACATAAATCCAGCAGTTTTATTCCAGCGGACCGAATACATGCAACCGCATCGTCTGAAGTCAAATCTGCAATTCACGCATGATTTAATATTCAAGTGGCTTGTTTGTTGGTCGTCAACACACTTGTTTGTTATTAGGTCGAAAATAAACGCAGATTGTTGCTGTTTAAATCTTCCGTCCTCGACTGCCGCATCCTTCAGACATCAAGCCCAAACTGCAGTGTGCGCGAGGGGTGTTGACTTCCGAGGGGCCATTAGGCTACTCACTCACTCACTCACTCACTAACAAGTGGTAGCAAAAACAATATGGTGTTTCAGTAACCGTGAGTTTGGGCTGATTTCATTATTTACATGCAAACTTGTCAAATTTGTAAAAAGAGACTTTTTTTAAGTGAAAACGTTTTTTTGACGTTTCCAGACTCCCGAGTGCCCTAAACCGGACTGTAATTCAATGTCAACGGGTCTGGTTTAGTCCATCGGTGACCTTAATCTGTTACAAACAGCTTTCAACCCCCCCCCAAACCCCCTAAACAGCAGTCAAATATTATAACAAGATTATTCAATTTAAGATCTCATTTAAAAAATAAGATTGTGTTTATTAAAATAATGATCATTAAATATATATAATTTGTGTTTATTAAATTGATTTCAGAATGATAATTGAATACATACATTTGAAACGTCAGTTTTGCTTGATTTTGTGTATAGATTTAAACATTTATTTAATATAATTACACTCGTTGGGTGAAATAATCCAGAGGAAGATGTTGCTGCTTAATTGTTAACTAGTATTATGGCGACATCTCGCGGACGAATTATAAACTGCAGCATTGTTTTGATTACCAACCCCACACAAACACAGGGACTAAGACGCACGCACGCACGCACGCACGCACGCAGTGTGGGGGAATGTGTTTCCAAAGCTATATCGAGTTTTATTTTGTACAAACTGTAGGCCTTCTATTCTATCTCCTTACATAACCATGACAGAAATCTTTCTGCATTTGACAAAAATAAATAGTACATCCTTTCCAAAGGTTAGCAAAAAATGTCCCCACTAGGTCTAAAATGACTGGTAGGCTACTAAATTTAGGCTCGTTTGAATGTGGATGACAAAACAATACTGTATAACATCATCTGCAAACAAGTAACTAAACTTTTTCAGTACTATTATCTACATAACTCTTCTCACTATTCTGCTATATTTTCTTTTCAAGGGAACATGTGTTCTCCTAATGCATGTCACAGTTATGAAGTCAATGAGCTTCTTCACACCCGGCAAATAAACTGCTCCCTCAAGAGAGCACTGCATTGATTTGGCTTTGATAGACATTTTCTCACAACCCGTCACATCGATACAGTGAGAAATCCATTGGAGCAACATTGCCTATATTTACAACCAGCAGTCAACGTTTAATGAACATTTTAATATTTAATTATAACAGTCAGTCAGGGTGCTATACTCGTATGGTGAAGTTTTCATTCCATGTAAGAAAACCATAATGCACACGGGAATATAACTCGGTCCGATATATTACCCATGCCACAGCAAGCAGTTTCATACAGAAATATATACATATAGAGTATATCACAAGATACATTGTATAATAGGAGGTAGTCATCCGGAAAGCGACAACAGATACGGTTTATAGCAGCATATATAAGGCAAAGACATGCTATTAGCATCAGGCCACAAACTATAGAGAAATCAAAGCAATGTGACCTGTAGAAGTGCACCAAAAAGCAGCCGAAAAAGATTTTTGGGATTAATATCATAATGAATGATATATAAAACGCTATTCTATAAAGCTATATTTAAAGGGTATAAGCTTACCTTGCATTCCACATGAAAATTATTTTGTGCAAGTGATATTATAGTTCAAGCTTAAAAAAACTGTGCATGCCTCATAATGTAAACATTTGATATATGTACACAGTGTATCTGTGCTATAATGTCAACTCAAACAGAGAGAAACGGTGCACATACATACAGTATGTAAATGCTGTAAACAAATCTTTATGTTACTGATCCCAGTCAAGCATTTCATGAAAAACAAATATACAAGTTTGGCAATGTCCCATCTTGAAAATCTTCCTTGAGCAGCCTCAAGTCTGAATATTTTGGATTGGAAAGAAAGTCTTTGAATATTGAGTTTATGAATGTTGACACATTCAACAGCTAGGGTTTGCTTATCTAACTAAGCATGCATTATATAACCATCCCGTAATACAGAAATTGGTTTTTATTGAAATTGTTATAATGTAAAAATGAGAGTACACGCTAAAAAAATATTCCCTCCACAGAAGTCCTTTGAAGACTGTGATTAAGTTCCATTGACAGGATTGAAAGAGTCAGATGTTCAGAGTCACGGCACAGATGTTCGGAGACACAGTTGTGTGCTTTGCTTCTTGGTCCCGCTTTAGAAAGATTCCCTGCGCTCAATCATCGGGGTTTTGTCTTCTGAGCTATACTTTCTTCCACGTGTTTTGGCTCTCCTGCATGATGTTCTTGCCAGCCTGCAGGCTTATTGTGTAGGGTGAAAACCAGTCTCTTTCAAATACAGCAGTCATCTGCTCTACAATAGAGTTCTGACCGTCCTGCTGCTGGCTCTGCGATTCCTGAATCACCAGACCGGCTCCTGCGTTGAAGGCAAATTCCCTGCCAACCCAGTTCAGATTCCCTTATCAACAGAGAATTTCAATATTAATGTGTATAAACCCTACGTTTCAACACGCTAAATTGGGCATGAATAAATTGTTTGCAGCTGTCTGTGTTTTTTTGTAAAAATGTAAAGTTGTAGCAAAGTGTCGTTTTGTCATTGGGGCATGTTGTCACGTGTTTATTATGCAAATGATTATTAACAATATCTGTTGTGTAAAACAAATCTTTCTGTTTCATTTTCAGTTATTTTTGTTGTTGCTGAAAAGCCATTAAATAACCCACAATATGCAATGTATATTCACAATGTGACAACTTGCCCCATGTGACAAGATTCACCATTGTTGCAAAAATCTTCAAAAACATGTGTTAAATTAATTAAATAATAAATGCAAATACAGAGGAATGGGGCAGTACATCCGTTTGTTATTTTTCATGCCGATAAGGCAAAATACATTAACCCGACATTGAGAATGAGTAGCAGAGAGAGAGAGGGAGTAATAGTCTTACCTATGTACACTGCGTTGTCTGTCACCATGAATTTATTCTCATTTATTCCTCCCGTCTGTTCCTTGCCTCTGTAAAATCTCTAAATCAAAACAAACACGTGCGCCCATATATTATAACATATTTGAAGATGTGTCTGGATGTACAGACGTGCTCAAATGTGTTGGTACCCCTCCACAAAAACCTGAAGAATGCACGATTTTCTCTGAAATAACTTGAAACTGACAAAAGTCATTTGCAACCGCCATTGTTTATTTCATATTCAATAGAAATAAGACTTTGCTTTAGATTATTTATTCAACATAATATTGTTAATAATAAAACAAAAGAAAATGTCATGGCCAAAAATGCTGGGACCCCAACCTAATGTTTTGTTGTACAACATTTAGAGGAGATACGTTTTCTGTAGCTCTAAATGAGACTTTCTTTACCTGTTAACAGGTAGCTTGGTCTACTCTTCCTGAGCAAACTGCTCCAGCTGTCTCAGATTTGATGGCTGCCTTCTCCAAACTGCAAGTTTCAGCTCTTTCCGTTTATGTTTGATAGGATTCAGATCAGGACTCATAGAAGGCCCCTTCAGAATAGTCCAATGTTTTGTTCTTACCCATTCTTGGGTGATTTTAGTTGTGTGTTTTGGGTCATTATCCTGTTGGAGAACCATGGCCTGCGACTGAGACCGAGCCTTCTGAATCTGGTCAGTCCGTTTCTCTCTAGAATGCCTTGATGGTCTTGAGATTTCATTGTGCCCTGCACAGATTCAAGGCACCCTGTGCCAGATGGAGAAAAGCAGCCCCAAAACATAACCGAGCGTCCTCCATGTGTCCTTGGTTTTTACTTCTTTGAAATCTTGATTTTTTTCCGTCCTTGAACATCGAGCTGATGTGATTTGCCAAAAAGCTCCAGTTTTGACTCCTCTGTCCAAAGGACATTCTCCCAGAAGGATTGCGGCTTCTCAATATGAAAAAGTAGAGTGGAGTCCTCCTGGGTCTTCTTCCATGAAGCCAACTTTTGCTTAAAGTAAGGGGTACCAACAAATGTGTCCAGGCCATTTAATAATCTCTTTGTAGGACAAGCAATAATTAATCTCTTTCCACAGCTTTATTCTATGACATCGCAAAGGTATGCAAGTATACATGAAACAATAGCTTTTTAATTTCATCACTCTTCAGGAGGAATGAAGCACTATTTCTATGAGCTGTTAGGGTACCAACAAATTCGTGCCCGTCTGTACATGCATGTAATTATATTAAGGGATCAGTCTGTCAGATTCTTTCCTCACCACCTCGACAGAGCAGCCGGGGAGCCCTGTGCACAGCGCCTGCATTGATGTCATAAAGTTAAAGGTCAGCGGTTGTGTGTGTGTCCACAGGCTTATCAGGAGACGAACTTTGACCTTTCTCAGAACTGCTGCCTCTCGGAGAATCTCGTCTACTGGTGACCAATATCTGGTGCAAAAACAAAACACAATTCACACGGTTGACAAAACTCCGCAATACACAGTGTTTTTAATATAAAAGCAATATCACACAACTAAGATGTTATGTGTTATGGCTGTATATCAGCTGTGATTCAATCATACACACAAGGCCACAGGTAATGTAAGTGTTCGGATACGCAGCCACAACTGCAAGATTGCACGTGTGATGACGCTCTTGGGATGCCTTATGTGTTCCTGTGGCTCAATGGGTGAAGCCTTGCTTTAGTAACATGAAGGTCATGGTCTGATCCCCAGGCAACACACATACAGTCAAATGTTTGCCTTCAATGGACTGTTAATCGATTGCAAAAAACATGCATAAGTAGCAATCCGATTCAAAGACCCGAACTAACTGATAGTTCCAAAGATTTGGATGGCAAAATACTAAAATGTTAAATACAAGAACTTACATCCTAAAAGGCATTTTTTAAAGTGTAGGAAATAATAAAGGAATTTATGAAAGCCGCCTTACCTTATAATCCCTGATCCTCGCGAGCTGAGGTTCACTAAGGGCAGGTAATCCGTTACAGAGATGTAGACGAATCTCCTTGCTTCTCGGATAAGGTGGCGGATGGCATCTATATCACGGCTTCGACCCTTTGGGCAAAAGAGCTCTGGCGACGTCTGGCGAATGATAAAAGATGCAGTTTTTGAAACCTGCTCGCTTTCATTTTGTTAGGTCAGAAAACCAGCATCGACATAGCCATATGTGTGCATACATCACTGTCAGAGAAGAAACCTTATCAGCGAGCTGGAAATGGCTCCCTGCAGCCTGTAACATTTTACAGCTCGATTCATTAGAACGGATGATGGATGTTTCAGATGTGTTTGGGAAAAAATTATTTGGATAGAAGAGAGTCGGGATTCATTACGCTCCTATTAGAGTCAGATGCCCTGTGTGGTGCAGCCAGAATAGAAGACTCGACGGGATAATCATGTTATATATGCTGTAACCAATCCTTTGCATGCAAATGTTTGAATTAAGAATGAATAAAGCCGGTGAAACATATTTCACATTGTAGAATTACAGCAGTCTCTACATGTGCAGTGATGTCAAAGCAATGATGTTGTAAATTCATCATTTATATATGCAGTATTGATACAGTAATATATGCAAACTGAAATATAGTGGTGTACGCTTTTAAATGAATATTAATCTGAAGTTTATATTTCATTATGCAAGCTAAATGGATGGATAATACTGTGAATGAATCATCATTTAGGTCGGTTTTAAAGGGATACATCACCCAAAAGAGAGATCACCAAAGTCAGATTCAGACCAAGATGGAACATGTGAAGAAGGATCTCACCGATACGTATGCGTAAGCGTCTGTATTGTTGAGTTTGAGCTCAAGCGGTTCATCTTTGCTGAACACGGCTGTGACTCTCTTGGACCAGATTGAAGGGATGTAGTCTCTGTACTGCAGCTGCCAGTAGAGAGCAAAGATCCTGTGCAAGTCCATAGCTAGACAACTGCAGTTGTACACTATAACTCCAAGCTCCTTGAGCTGATAAAAAAACATGCGTCAGCTTTTAAAAACATCAAAATGACATAATCACAATACCTCTGTTTTGAGAGGTTGCAGTGTTGTTTGTACGACCATCAGAGGAATATTGTTACCAAAATTGCATAAAAGATGCATAGAGCACTCTAGAAATCTAAAAGTATTTGTGTACTATTTTTAAAGCCTTTAAAAGCTGTACAGAAACGTGTGCGATGAAAAGGCCAATATATCCCCTCCAGGGTAACTTTCAGATGATATATAGCAGCAGGCATTAGGTGTGACAAGTTGTTTAAATCTCAGTCTGACTCTGTTCCTCACAACAGAGCTATGTTGTGGATATATGAGCCTTATGAGTCATACTGACTTTGTTTACAGAACATTAGAAATATAGAAAGCCAATGACGTTTAACCAAATTCACTTTATTATTACTATATTTCTCATATACGTAGATAACTTCATTAAGGTATCCAATTGATCCTTTAAAATTTTTTCAACATTTTAGAATACATTCATCAAAGCTGTAAAACATCCAAAATAAATGAAAACTAGGTCATATTTTAGCAATGTAGTCACCCTATAATTTCGAAAAAAGGTGTCTTAGCTTTTATTAGCCATCTTCTCTCCCACCAAGATTCACATTTTTAATCACAATCTTCCACAGTGGAGTACCTCAGAGATGACGTACTTTTTATGACAGAAAACACACCATTTAAAGTGGGTTAGCTTACAAAAAAACATCATCTCTGAGGTTCTCAAATTGACTGCAAACTTGGATTGAAATCTGCCTCCATTTTATTAGCAATGCGCCAATCTTTCAGCCAACCAATCAGTTCTCGATTTGGGAAATCAAGTCCCACCCTACATCTTCTCATGATTGTTGCTTCCGTTGCACGTGACTTTAAAAGAATCTAAGTTTTGTTGTCAAATAAAAGAATGGGTTGGCACTATTTTATTTGATCTCTAAAACATATTTAAAACATTTAAGCAAACACGTGCACGTCGAATTTGTTTTTAGATCATGAGAAACATTTAAGTTAAGTTACCCTAAATGTTTGATTGGTAGCGTATGTCTGGTTCAGAAGCTCACAAGGCCATATAAGAGGTTCAGGATAAAGTAATTTAAGAGCTTAACTCTTGGCGGAAGGAGGAAACTCGATTCGAGCTCTTGTTTAACCCCCATGGGACTTCTAATGAACGGAGAAGAAAATAAAAACCAAGATATGTAAGATGAGGAGATGGAGTTAGTGAGACCTTGCGATGTCGGAAGAGACTAAAGCATGCATGTACATCGTCTGGATATAGTTGATAAATGTAAATTTTAAAGCCAAAGCCTTTCGTTTCACACATATCTGAAAGGTTTTATTCAAGGATTTGCTCATGCTATTTCTTATTAAAAGTGGTTTTATACTTTGTTAGCTAAAATAATGACAACTTTTGAGTATATGGTGTATCCAAATGATGAATGGTGGAAATCAGGTACCTTGGACAGTGCCTCCCAACTCATGCCGCCACTGCCGATGTAAATGTGCTTCCGGTCCACCACCCAAAACGAGGACAGGAGTCTTCCTCTGGTGAGCGCGGTCATGTTGACGAAGCGCACTTCTGCATCTGAGTGGGAAACAGACACGGCATGTGGGCAACCATCAGGCTCTCAACCTTCCCTAACTGTCATTCATTACACGTTCAGTGTATTTGACCTTTCGGGTGTAGAGCTGGGAAAGTCTAAGGAGTTAAGTTTTGATAGATGGATGTGTGTGTGATCTCACAGCATTTGCGTTGTATTCACTCCACGGCAGACAGAAATCAATACACAACAAAACATATCGCGGAGAGATGCGAGAGTTCAGCTGAGTTCACTTACAGCGGTCGGTCATGCCTTTCAGCTCAGTGGAGTTGGGCTGGTCACTGGCGATCTTTAATCTGACACCTCGAGATTTTAGACTTAGCAGTCTCTGAAACAAAAACTGGCCCTGTGGAAAACATAACACGGTAGAACAATGGATATACAGTTTGCAATGCAAGTCGATGAAGTACATGAGCTGTTGAGTAACTAACCTGATATGCAGGATAAAGCCGCGACCCCTGATCGCTGGATGTCAGGGCCCATTGTGGTGATACTATCTCAACTGACAGCTTAGCTTTGTCCAAAAGTTGGTTGAGACCCATAGTGAGAGAGAGATGAGTTGTGCTATTGGAGTTGAAGGACAGCTCTCCTGGGATGTTCTCAACAAGGACGATACTAAGAGCACATAAATCACCCCAGCTAGACTTTAAAATACAAGTAGTTTCACTCTTAAATCTGGTCACACAACTGATAACAGCCCTCAGTGTGATTACTTGAGGATTGCCATGTTCTTACCGACAATTTTTGCTGCAGTTTTCCTCAGTGACTCCATCCTCTTCCTCTCCCCAGACGTCCACCGCAGAAAAGATAAGAGCCACCAAGATGGCAAAACAGCAGATCAGCGCGAACACAGCGATACACTTCTGCTGGGACTGCATTACACACAAATATTACAGGGGTTTTCAGATTTCTTATTAACCAGAGGAATAGTTTGGCCCAAAATTCGGTCGTGTACGATTAGGTTTGTTTTTCACGTATTTAGTCGTCATTGAGGTGTTCAAGGAAATCAAAAGCGCCATTTACGTATCACATTAAATGGATAGTTCACCCAAAAAGGTGAAACATTTCGTCATGAATTTCTCACCATCTAGTTGTTCCAAACCTGTTAAAACGTATTTGTTCGGTTGAGCACAAGAAAAGATCTTTGAAAGAGGAACCATTCACTACCATAGTAGTAAAACGTATCATAGGTCACAGGTTAGATTCGGTCAACAGAGTCTGATTTGTGAACGAATCGTTCAGACCAATTTATTGAAAAGATTTGGTTCAAAAGACCGATACGTTTATTATTGGATATCACTGTATGTATCTCAATGTAATTATCATGTTTTAACTGCTAGGCATTATACAAAGCGTCTTACAGTCTGATGCCTTATTTCATTCACAAAATGGCTGCAGTCATTAAGCACAAGAAGTTACATCCAACTGTACTAATACAGCACTATAAATCACTTTAGAGACAGCTATTGAAAATGATATTCAAGAAACTCTAAAAATGCCATTTTAAACAAAACACCACGGTTGCTGAATGATACTGTGTTGGTGAATAAAGACATATAGACGCACGCGCTGGGCCAAAGTTTCATTATATAACCATTTATTTTATATTTAATTTATAAAACGGCTTCTGGAATGAGAAAATTGTAGGGCGGAACTCTATTTTATCTTTTGGTAATTCATTGGATCATTTATAAGTTGGCATCCTGATCATTGGACCTTCTTCATGCAGGGAAGAAACGGCGTCTGGAGGGGATGTTCATATTTCTTATTAAAGACTATGAGGGCACAAATTAATAAATATAATATTATAAACCATGCAACATGGCATAATAATGATTGTCAAATCTTGAAAGGACCCTAAAATCATCATTCATACAACCTCTACAATTCTTGATTTACCGTTTTGTATTTTACAGGTAAAAGAAAGTACAGACTGTGCAGGGATGGAACAAAATGAGGTAAATAATAACAGATTTTCCATATTGGATGAATTAATCATTTATGAGGTTTATTTACTAATGCATTTTACAGTCAATGAAAGGGGAGTCAGTATACTCTGGACAGTGCCCCCAGTTTTTCTTATCAGGAATATATTGAAATATCAGAAATTTTCAGTCGAACAAATTGAATAAAATAGATCATGTTAAAAAGTTGTCTTTTGGTCTGGATATCTCAGATAAAAAGATGAACAGGCAGTGCAACTAGCAAAAGGCTCTTTAAACTGAATCTTCCATTTGGAATGTAGTGATTTTTCCCCGTTCTCATCCCCCATTTCTGTTTTGGTTTATTGACAGGTTCCATAATTTGCCGGGTAAAGTTTTACGGCGTTCCAGATATGCGTGCCTGCCTGTGCTTTCGCATTTCTGCTCTGAAATAATTTCTCTCCTGTAATTACATTCAGAGACTTAGAGAATGATAGAACATAGCTGTCAGATTTCACCATATGCTCTGAACCTGTTTTTTTTCCTGGGTATTAAGGCAGATAAACTGTTGTTTGTAGTGTGTGCTTGCTAATAGCATCTATAAACAAACCCCTGTAAACAAACAGCGACATTAAACCGAAACAAATGTCAATAATCAAGATTGTGGCGAGTTGTGGGAGTTTTAATTTTCCCTCCAAAAATGTGGACACTTGCAACTTGATTTTTGCAAGCACTGCAGCTTTACTGAGCGTTATCTTTCCCGAGAGTCTCCAATTCCATCTGTCGACCCTCGGAATGGGGAGCACATCTGTCTGCTGAGTGACATGTACATCTTTTCACTCAGAAGGAGAAGAGCAAAGTGAAGTTTAATTAAAGAGCGGGGTGTACGGATCGAAAGGCTGCAGACTGATGCACCTTCTAGTGTGAAATTGGTTAGTCTTCTGTTCTTCTTTTGAAACCAGTTAATATGGACTTTACTCCATTTTTCCAACAATATATGACAAACATATTTGTGGTCACATGTGGTTAATTTGAATATCAAGTTGATATTTCAATGTTTAATATATGTTGCTAGTGTTTGTTGTAGGTTTCAGAAACCCTCCTCCTTCCCCAGCTCCACTTGCATAGATCTGACAAGGTGATCACGTAATCTATGGGGGTTTATTCATGTTATATGTGCAGAAGCAGCATGATGTGGATTTTTTTGGCAGTAGCAAGTCTCAGAGTCCGTACTTGCTGCCCCGCGGCATCAGCGTAGCAGATCTATTCCGTCAAGACCAAATACATTCCAATACTATGAACACTACCATGCCAAACCCTCCGAGAGTTGGCATGAAGGAATTTTGTTAGCGTCAATTTAGTCTCAGATGATTCTCCTGAAATCGTTCAGGAGATGTAAAAACATAAACATCTGAGACAATTCTTATGTTAACTATAGAGGTGTAAAAAAAGGAATGTAGATTGTAGGTGAAATAATCTGAATTTAATTAAATTTGATGAGAAATGTTTGAGTTCATATTGAGAGTTTCAATAATATTGACCTTTGAATGAAGACTTGACAAATTTGAGCTCAGTTCGTGACATTGAGATCTCTCTTGAACTCTAATGGAAACATTTGTGAGAATTCTTTCACAAGAGAAACATCTGAGACATAAAACATTTCCATTTGCTCTCCATTTAATCTCATTGATGTCTAAGAGAAATAATTGAGATACCAAAGAAATCTTTGGTTCTCTGTTTGGACAGCAGCAGAGATGGTATATAGCATACAGAGTATGTATTGTGATAAAATCGGGATAGATTTTCAGATCTCCTCATACCTTTGTTTTTAATCAAAAGATACAGTCTATCTTTGATTTCTTGCACAGTAAGTTGTTTTCCGGTGGTGATTAGGAGATTAGAGTTGTCGGAAAATACAGAAAGTCTTATGCTTTCCTGGCCTGAAGGGAAATTGTGTCAAATGAACGCTGTGTTTGCACCGATCTGCCCGAGCGGACACGTTTGATTGACACGACAACGCGCTGCTCTTTCCAACCTTATCTGCTGCTTTTCAAAGTACCCTCTTGCCGAGTCGAGCGTTCTGACACACATCTTAGTCAGACTTGTACTGTAAACCTGGTTGTACTTGAGACAAAGAATTTTATTTTTAAGTTTTGTCATGTGCCTTCCTTTATTCAGGACCATAGGATGATTGGCGTTGTGATATTTTTATGCCAACTACGCACATTTTTCTTTCATTCATTTCATAAAAAAACCTGACAGTATTACAGTAATGTTTACTTTAAACAAGTATTACAACAATGCTAAATGTTTAATGATGTTAAAACAAAGCCTTGCATCCTATTAATATACACAACAAATGCCAACTTGCTTTCAGGTATTTTCTCATTAATAAGACAATGTTTTGTTCGCGCCTGGTCAAACTAAATAAGGCTACCCATGGACCAATCCACGGTGATATTCAAATAAAAAGGGCAGGCAACTAAACCAATCAGTGACCACACCCCTTAATAAATAACATAAATTAAAGAAACTATATATTAAAGAAAGAGTCATTGTCTTTCCACAAAACCTAATTTCTACATTTGATCACTGATCAAACTGAAGTAGGACCCATGCGTTCGTTGACATTTTTGCGAGGTTCACACAATTTCCATATTAATCTTTTACACAGCCACCACCATGATGGCAGCGCACGATTTGTGTTGGATTGTCGATGGTCAAAAGATGAAGTTCTTCTCACCTTCATGATGTTTTCCTGAGTGGCAGAGCCAGGCATTACAGCTTTAAGTTCTTTTAGACTTCACGAAAACGAGTAGCCAGTACAAGCCATCATTTCAGTCTCCTTGGTAACGTGTCCCCTCCAGCCTCCCCTTACGCTCATCACCGCGATGAGTGTGCACGTCTCTGCGATGAGATCGTGGTTAACAGATAGCCTGTTTTTTGTATCAGCTTACGCATCCTCCTGCTGGCTGCGTGCATGTGTGTGTGCTTTTCTCTCCTTAACTCCATAGTGATTCAGAGAGAGAGAACGATACGGTCCCCACCCTCTCTCGAAACATCCAATGCTGGGCTTAGACAAAACTAGCCCCCTCCCATCTGCATCCTCCACACCTGCCCTGTGAAGCAAAAACTCTCCCAGCACAGTGAAATTGATTTGGCTTCAGCAGGAGGACACGAGAAAAAAACATGTTATAAAACATCAATCTTTGACTCCGAGCATCTCTAAGATGTTCTCTCTCTTTTTTCCCGCACGGTGGAGGGAGAGTCCGGCACAAACCCCAATGAGCTTGACACATCCACGATATAAATAATTCAGCATCCTTACAACTGCCTGGCAAGCTTGTGAACTAATCTCTCAAGCGAGACAGTCACAGCAACCTCAGATTCAGAGGACCCTCCCGTAGGAAAGACAAATCGCTGGACAGCTTAAAAATCTTCTTTTTGCAAATGGGATAGTTCATGCAAAAAAATGAAAATCGTGCTATCTTTTGCTCAAACCTGTATGACTTTCTTTCATCTGCAGAACACAAAAAACTATATTTTGAAGAATGTTGGTTGAACCCCATTCATTTCCGTTGTCTAGTCACAAAACCACAAAGACGTTTCTCGAAATATCGTCTTTTGTGTTCTACAGAATAAAGAGTCACATAAACAACATGAGGGTGAATAAATAATTTAATTTTAACTTTTGCTTTGATGTCTCTAACCGACCATTTCCTCCGGGCTCAATCTATAGACATTCACGGTACAGTATATAGGCAGAAATAAAAAACACACAGCGCCTACAGCAGGAGACATTTACTGAATCTCATCTCACGTATGCACTGTAATTAATGTCTATACTCATGAGATACGGCTGACCTGCCTCACCGGGACTTTTATCGTTGCTTATACTTCAGCCCGTATGTACTTCTGCTCTCCATCCTTTGTGATTATGACTATACACAGCACAGTTTGAGTAAGCTCGTGCACCGGCGTTTCCCTTGCATAACTTTACAGTCAAAATGAAACAAGAAATGACCCTGAACAGATCACAGTAAGAGAGGACACAGTCAGCATGAAATCCATTAGATTGAGCTGAGCTCCTCATCTCAAAACTCTGACCACTCCATCACTGCACAGATGCTGTATTTACACACAACTGCAAGTCACTGTGCATCACCATTGAACATACAGTACAGCAGAGGAGAAGAACGGTTCTTGTGTTTTAATAAACACAGGCATTATGCAAAATGGATGCATTTCAGACAAATTATTAAGAAAAAAGAGTGAGCCAGTTAAAAACGTAAGACCTTGTGCTGGTCTTAATGCTGGTTTGCTCTAGAGAACCGCATGTTGGGTGACCAGCGAGATCAATCTAAACCAGTTAAGACTATTTACACTTGAACTACACACTTTACAATAAACACCCAAAACACCGTAGCAACCACATAGCAGCGCCCTGGCAACCACCTACAATCCAGTCTGGCATTTTGGTTCTGAGCTTTTAAAAGTGCTGTTTGTGATGGGAGTATCTATTGACAGAAACGCAATATAATCTACATAACTATGTGTTCAGAAGTGCATAAAGACCTTACATAATGAAGTTTTATGTTTTTATTAGCTCAGAATGAGCATTTCGATATGGAATTTACCTTGTTTCTACAGTAGAAGATATCTCAACCATGTCTCAAACTGAGCTCAGATTTGTCAAGCCTGCATTCAAAAGTCAATATTATTGAAGATCTCAATATGAACTCAAACATGTTCTATCAAATTGAATCCAGATTATTTTACCCCTACTTTCATCTTACACCTTCTCTTCATGTCATTATAAAGCAGTCTCATTTCTCTTTTTTCAACAGTTTCTATTTTTTAACAATTTTAGAAGAAACATCTAAAACTAAACACACCCGTAAGAACTCTCTCCATCAAATCTCCTGAGCAATGAAAGAGCAACCTCTGAGCAATAACATATTCCTCTGGGAAACAACAGAATTTTAGACTGAGAGCTACAAAGGTGGCCTGTTGGTCCAGACGTCAGAAGGTGAGTCATGTCTCCCGGGACAGATACAGCAGGCTGGTGTATTATACGTATAATAGAAACGAGTGTGTCCTTCTTTCACAGAGGACCATTACAGCCAGAAGCGAAACTTATTTTGGGCCTTGGCATTAATAAGTACTGAAACACTGCAAACACAAGACCAATCTTCTGTTTCTCTAATGGTCTCCAAGTTCAGATATTTTGGAATTTAGTAGAGTACACTAGCATCTAAAGTATTTTCTGTACCATACTAGTAAATTATACATGATTTTGATGAAGTGTGATTTTTGAAAGTTTAAGAATTAAACAAAAGGTAAAATTGCAAATGCACTCAAACAGTTAAAGGGACAGTTTAGCCAACATTTTCTTATCATTTTTTCAGACTCGTGTCATTCAAAGCCTGTACACGACTCGTCCTTCTGTGGAACACAAATTAAGATATTTTGAAAAATGTGCCGGTGGTTTTGTGTTCACACAATAGAAGTCAACGGGGGTTTTGCATTTACAAAATATCTTCTTTTGTGTTCTGCAGAAGAAACTCATACAGGTCGGCATGTTCACTTTATAGCTCATATATGTTTCACACAAATATGTGTGAAATTTACTGTGTGACTTTATTTGCCACATAAATAAACGTAATAATTAGAGAGTTTTTCTAAATCGAGGTCATGCATTGGTCTCGATGTACTCCTTGAGGACATGAAACTGGCCATGTTTCACCCCCTGAGCTTTACACTTTACCACAATTTGATTATGGAACACAGAAACCATAATTATACGTTCCCAGGGCTTAATCATGTCTTTCTCAGTAAAAGCGATTGTCAAAATTCAGGCGGTTGGCATTCATCCATTATAGGACCTCAACAGCCGCATCATCCGATTCGACAGCAACATCTCCGCCACATCATTAAGGGCCGTTTGGCTCCCGCAAGACTCATTAGGAACCCTCTACCTGCTCCAGTTACTCCCCTCGCTGTCCACTGTGAAATGAGATCTCACACAACACAAAACACCAAAACCCAATCTGACTACAACAACAACACGCTTCCATGGGTTATTAATTCATATAAAGATGGGCTGTGAGTTTCTCGAGTTCCTGACTCATTGCCACCCGCTGTGTGCGAGCGTGTACTCGTGTGCGATTTAAGATCAGTGTTTCTGTGTGTGTGTCGTGCTCCTGTCTGCAGGATATCGCACTTTAAACTTCAGGAAGGATCACACAGTCAGACTGACTTTGATGAAAGGGCAGAAATGGGGCAGCGGGTTGCATCAGGAATTGATATTAATGGGCGGGTTGACTCACACAAGGACTATACTCGTAATGAAAACACATTATTAGAAAGAATGAAAAAATAATGAAGAAAGTATTAAAGGCTGGAACCTTCTTGAGTGATTTATATTAGTTCCATCTTCTGAGCCTGAAAATGCCTCGCAGTGTTTTGAATACAATCTTTCTCACTGGATCATAAAATTAGATTCAAAGATTTGCGGAAAGGAAATATTGGAATCACTAGTGTCAAGTTGGAACGGACTAACTCTTATTACAACAAAACAGACGACATAATATTGACTAAAATCGGATTGGATGAGGCCCACTTAAAGCATAACAGTATATTGATTTACCGTATATGATTGTTACGTTTGACAAAACAAATCAATTTATGTAGGTTTGAAACAACCTGAGGGTGATTAAATGATAAGAGAATTTGCATTTTTGGGTGAACTGTGCCATTAACAAGCCTTCTCTACAGTATATTTTCGCATCAAATTGCTACGTTGCTTGGCAACAGTAATCGGTTTACAATTAAGCTAATGTTTACAATAGTTTTATTTTAGAATAATATCGTTAATACAAATTATATTTTTTAAATGTAACCTTCATATCCTATTAATGTTGACTCTAATTATCTTATTTCAGAATAATCGTAATATCTTCCAGTAAAAGCTTTACTCAGAGCTGTTCTGTCCTTGAACTCAGACATAATTATCTTCTGTCTTTATAGATCTTAATAACAGCTAAATTGATCCATGTAGGACTTAACTGATGACAGCATAATATTACATCGCCACATTAATCTAATAATTCACCTCTATATGTTCTTGAAGAAAGCATACCATCTAACACCGACTATGATAAAATATTAAACAGAACCGTATGTTCTACAAAATTGCTTTTTGTTAAAGAGACAAAAATACAAGAGAAACGTCTCACAATGAAAGTCAATGGGGAACAATGTTGTTTGGTTACCAACACTCTTCTAAATATCTCCTTTTGTGTTATGCAGAAGAAATTATGCCATGCAGGTTCGGAATGACATGAAGATGACTAAATGTCGTTCCTTTTTTAAATGTCGTTCCTTTGACTAAATGTCGTTCCTCAACATAAGTTTAATTAAAAGAAGATTTATAATAGAATTCAGAGACATAAACATGTCTTTGCAGTAATACATGATTATGAAAATGAATGCATGCACACATTTGCATGAGACCTGTTTGGGACTTTATTTACTGTGTGCTTAATAAGTATGAATCCTTTTAAGTATATGCTTTTGTTTTTCAGAAGATTTGCTATAAAGGTCAAGTATATTGTTTACGTAGGGTTAATAACGGCCTAACAATAGATGTGTGTGATCAGACTATCTGAGGACGAGTCTCTTTCAGCCAGAGTACTTTAAACACCCACCGGCATCTCCTGTGATAAAAGATTGAAGCCCCACGGTTAAACAGATCTCATTTAAACAGCAGGTGAAAGAGAAGAAAGGAAAGAAACATCCGCTTTGATCAAATGCTTCTTTACACCGCTATGCCTGCTATATTCTCAGGTATAGTGGTCTGCTTGTGTAATTGGGAAAAGAAGACAAGGTTAAGGCAGCGAGATTTATATTTTTATCAAAGAAACGCAGGGAGAGTGTCAGAGAGAGGAAGGTAATCAATTATTATTGGCGAAGGCAGAGCAGAGCACACTTTCCTCCATCTAACTCCCATGTGCCATGTTTCACGAAGAGAAAGAGCCAGCGAGCCTGGATGATACACTACACAGTGCACAGGGATGAAGAAATCCCTGCTTTACTGCATTCTTAAAGTATGTTTGATGACACGTTGGGCTTTCTGCAGTAAATTGAACATTCATGTAGAAAGCTTGCAGGTACAGTTGAAATGCATTGTATGATTAAAGATGTTTAAGATGTCAGGGCAAGTTATTTTCATTTAAGACAGCTCAAACCTTTAGTCTGGGAACATGCATATTTAAAAAAATGATACTGCATAAGTCACATTGAATAAAAGCATCTGCCAAATGCATAAGTGTAAAACGTGACCTAACTAGAAGCTTTCAGGGAGCGTTTAATGAGATTGATTTCTGAGCAACAGACTTCATTATAAATCTGTGCCGACGTTCATGTAACAAGATGCATCGTCGCAGCTTGAACATCGGTCTCAATTACTTCTGGAACATGTTTCTTCAAAAATAAATGTAATATTGCCTCAAACATGTCTTTTTAACTATTAACTTAAACATCCGCTCATGACTGACAATGAACGACGTGCAATTATATGGTATTCATAACACAAGACAACTGAGCGTTCAGGAGCGTGTGTGTGTGGTGCATTCAGCGTTACAGGTGGATGCTGTCTCTGCTGAGGGGAAAAGGGCAACAGTCAGCAGTTACTGTCAATATCTTCGCTCAGGCTTACCCGTTCCATTTTATCTCTTCTTTTTAGCCAGATCATGGCCGAGTAATCCTGCTGTTGGACAGCGCTGGAGATGGTGTTACCCGTCCGGGTGTGGGGAGAGGAGAAGACACCCATTTGGGGCTGAACCTTTAGCCCCAGACCCTCAGATACAAACTTCTTATCCTGCATTTTCCCAACTCAAAATGCGTCTCGCACTTGATCTCCAAGGAACGTTCCGGGTGTACGCCCAACCACCTTGTTGTATCTGTCCGTACAGTTCAGATGCAGACAGAGAAGTCGACCCTGGGGAGAGACGACGAGCCAGTCTGAGCTCTGCTGGAGTCTGTGCTAGAATGAGCCGTGTTTCGCCGGGAGACTTGAGATTTGTTTGGATTTCTACACATTGGCTGAAAGGGGTCTCCCTTCCCTGGTGGGAGGGGCTGGAAAATTCTGAGTGGGCACGCTGCCTAATAAAAGTGTGGGATGGTGGGTGCAAACACCCTAAAACGTGCACATGTGTGTGCTTGTGTGCGAACCCCTGATGCATGACTGCCAAAGTCCCCCGGCACATTCCCACACCCATCCGTGCATATTAAGTCCCGCTGCAGGGAAATTTAATGAAGTATTCATTTGACACAACCCAGACGATCAGCGCCCTTTCCCTGCACACTCTTTCAAAAACAAATATGCATCCATATTACCAGATGATGAGATGCAATGATTTTGTAATAAAACTTTACACTGGAGGACGTGCTTGTGTTCTTGTTTTATTGCTTTACATTTCCTCTTTTGCTTAGCACCTAATTTCTCCTCAGCGATCTGTGAAGCATATCAATGTATTATGATCTTAGAAATAAGCAAAATGTCAGCACAATAATGATGGGACTCGTGATATATAATGGTGATATATATATGGAGGGGACGAATGTCAAGCAACATTCATT
This sequence comes from Barbatula barbatula, assembly GCF_947034865.1. Classification (NCBI taxonomy): domain Eukaryota; kingdom Metazoa; phylum Chordata; class Actinopteri; order Cypriniformes; family Nemacheilidae; genus Barbatula; species Barbatula barbatula. The sequence continues at coordinate 3,676,062 of NC_136770.1, read as the reverse complement.
TTTTATTAACTCGAGATTCTAAACAGAATACGTTTACATTTTACTGTACATTTATTCATTTGGCAGACGCTTTTATCCGCATGCGACTTACAAGTAGGAGACCATACAAACATTTTGTCACCACGCTAAAAAGTAATCGAGAGAATGACCAAATATATGTTTTTCTAGACACAAGACATAGACAGTTATTGGTTAGTCAAATAAATGTGGAACAGGTATGTTTTGAGCTGTTTTTTGAAAGTTGTGAAGGATTCGGGTGGAGGCTGGAAGTTCATTCCACCACAGGGGAACCGAATGAGTGAATGTTTTTGCAATCGATTTGGTGTCTCGCTGTGATGGAACAAGCAGGCGTCGCTCATTTTCAGACCGAAGATGACGGGAGGGGACGTAGACATGGAGCAGTGAGTTAAGGTAACAAGAATAGCAACCAAGCTGTCTGTCTAGTAGCTTTAAAGGGATAGTTTACAACAATTTGTCATTACAAACCTGATATGACTTTTTTCTGCAGAACCCTAAAAGAAGATATTTCGAAGAATGTTGCTCACCCATCATTACTGGCCACCATAAACTTAGAAGAAAGAAAAATTCATAAATCCAGAATGTTTATTTTTGTGTAAACTATCCCTTAGAAAATAGAAAAAATAGAATAGAACATACAAACTCTTGTTATACTAACTACAATAATACAAAAAAACTATAATAATACAAACATAATCAATCAATCTGCCAAATTACACTGTGCATACTTTTACTATAATAAAAACATGGTCAATTTTCCTAAGAGGCGATATATTTGAATCTGGACTGATGAATTGTACACCAAGGTTCAGGTACATGTATTAACAATTCAAACAGAGTCATGCTGAATTTAAAGATAAGCAAAGTTTATATTGGAGTGTCATTTATATTCCCCGTCTCAGCTACATACCTGTCTGTTTTATCAATTTCTTCAGACTGTGCTCTTTCCTACACACACGCTCTGCACGGTGAATACTAATTCCCTCGCTCGGACTGTTAGCATAATGAAACCACTGACTCAGCATTTTATATCATTCTCTCTCTCCTTCCTCAACACGACCGGACCCTAAGCAGTGACTGCCCATCGACCATATTAACACAATATGTTAATGTGCTTTTCGGTGCCACCCAAACCCTACAGCAAGCCTACCGATGCTTCTCATCAAACACGGCGGAGAACTCTGATGTCTCCCGGCAATGTGAACATATCTGGGACATTTCTATATCCTCATTAAAAACAAAACTAAGTTTTGTGTAAAATTTGTTATAAAGAGCTGTCAGATCAGTTAACGCAAATTAATTTCGGCCAAACGCCTTCCTGTTAAAGCAGAGTAAGTATAGAACAATGGAGAGGATTAAGAAGTGCCATAAATCAGGACTAGACTGCCGGAACTAAAGCCTCTTGGGACTCAAAACTTAATTTATTTTTATAGTCTTCAAAGTGCAGGAGGAGCAAATCAGTCTTGCGAGCGCTAAGCTTATATGTGCAGGTTTATGCGTGCGTGCATTCGAGGGTGAAGGCTAGGAAGTCGAGGGCACTATAAAGAAAGCAGTTAGTTGTTAACTTGTCTAAACAAGATGACAGAATATAAGTAGTAAATATTAAATTGTATTGCTAAAGTTAGGTAACCTGTAAACCATTACGGTGTGCCAGGATTAAAAGTATGTGCTAAATAATGTATTCATATAAATAATAATAATGATGACATCATGAGTCCAGGGATATGAAAGTTCTTTATTAAATCTGTATTAGTTTTACATTCATGTGTAAACACCAGTGGTATGAGCCAGACGGAGTCTAACAGGAGAGAATATTTATCATGCTACCCACAGTATCTAACTTGATGCCCCGCAGCAACGCTTTCCACAAAACCAGCCTTTTCAAACGATCCCAATCCATTGCCAGCACTCAGAACAGATCTGAATCATCTGAATGTGCAAAATGAGATTGTTTTCGACATCTACATTATTCGATAATGATCTCGGTAATGGGCACTTTGTAATGTAACAAGCCTTATTAATGGGACATTTTGGAAAATCCACACCCTCTTATTGGCTATCACATGACAAAGAGCATTTGTATGTTCCTAATTTATTATAATCATATAGATACATCACATGGAAGGGCATTAGTAAAATATTGCCAAGTTTAGGGAATTACAGGTTTGTGGAAACATCAAAATATCAGGTAATGCAAGGTTAAGCAGCTCAGATGAGAGATTGTTTTTTTTTTGACATACGGCTTTTTGAACGCAAAACAGGGGACATTAAAAATGTATGACATGAAGGGTGGACTTACAATACACAATTTAGCCTGTTCTTGACATTCTCATAAATCACAAATTTACTGCGATCATATCATCTCAGATCTTCACTTATGGTTTGTCAACCTCAATATCTAAAGGTTTGGTTATACACAGTTCTGTATATAAGTGTAAATAAGCGAGTTTAAAATTGGTCAGAAATTGGTTTGCATAAAACAGTTGCCGTTGTATGTGAAATGTTTAAACTGGTTTATTGACACATAAACAGAGTCCAAAATGAACATTATGCCACACCTGTTATATATACAGTACAATAAAAATGTTATAATGGCCCTGAAATTTTTTTCGAAAGATGTATATTGTTGAAATAGATGTCAATGAGGTTATTTTGTTTAAAAAATATTACTATGAAAAAAAAACAGCGTCTCAAATAACACCAGAGACTAATTTCATCAAGAATAATGATTAAGGACATTTTGTCTACTGTGCATATTCATTTTGTATTTATAAGAACATACACATAAATGCATATAGTTCGGAAAAATATAAAGTATAAAAATTAATAAACGTTCAATTATTGGTAAATATAAATAAACACATTATATAAATACATTAATATACATATGTATGTCTATGTGTTTATAAATACAAAATTAATATGCACAGTACACATAGAGTATTATGTAAAAACAACTTTTATTCCGGATGCGATTAATTGTTTGAATGCACTAGTTTAAAAAATATTTTAGCACAATTTATGGTAGTCGATATCCCATTTAAAGCAATTGTTCACCCAAAAATGAAAACTCTGTGATCATTTACTCTTCCCATAGTCAAGATTTTGCTCTAATGAACACAAAAATAAATATTTAGAAGAATGTTTGTATCCAAACAGTTCTGGGGCTCTTTCGATGGAAGTCAAAAGCATCCCTATGATAGTCGATGGTGCCCCAGAACTGTTTAGTTTCCCTAAGAGTGAACCGTCCCTTTAACTGTGTGTGGTAAATATCACTTCTGTCCTTCTGAAACCCTTTATCTCCATATTTTCAGCTTTTTGTGTATGTGCCATAAATCATCATTATGTTTAGTCATCCTTTATGTCTGTCACTGGGTTTTATTTAAAAAGTGCAGAATTTGGACATCTGAGGTTTTGAAAGGACAGTGACTCTATTTTGTTTACTTGTGAGCCAGCAAATTTAGAGATATCTGTCCTCCGTGTTCAAGTAGATAGGACTGGTTCTTGTGTAACTATAAATATGCAAATATAGCGACCAAATGGGATGACGTCCCTTTAAAGACTGACATCACAGGTCATTGTGTCACTCCCAACCTCACCAGGTTTGATGAAAATATAGATCTTATGGAAATTTGGATTGCTATCCTAGCTAGAGGGGCTTGATCCCAAAGCTTACGCCTCCGGACCACAAAATTGGATAAAATGAGAAAAGGAGGTCAATTTGAACAGATGAGGAGGAAGGATGCCGGAAGAGTTGTCACAGGGGAAGGTAGCTGCTTAGATGCACTTGAAATAATGACTGGGAGGAAACTTAAACTAATCTTCGTGGAAAAAATAAGAGACCTATTTCAAATGTTAATTTAATAAGCATTTCAAGATTTGTTGTGGCCTTTCCAGTCCAGTGTCTGTTGAATTTTAAGAAACTCAAACCTCAGTGACATAAAGTCAGCCAACAGCAATGTGAAAGACTGACCGCATGACAAGACTATTGATAAAAATCAACGTTATCACATAATAAATCATAATTTTTTAACTTTTCGTTAAAATACAGTGTCTTTTTTCGGTATTCGAGGTCTGAAAAAATACAGAGCATCTTTTCTGTTATTTTTGCCTGTTTCTCCAGATTTCATTTTCTGCAAATACATGAAAATAGAAAAAGTGTAGTTCACAGAATGAAACGAAAATTTTACCTAAAAACTTACCTATGAATAATGCTGTCAGAGAAACACAAAATAAATTAAGAGCCCATTTTAAATTTGTATTTAAGCTTTGGTGGTTTCATTTCAAGGAATATTACACAATTCTGGATTTGTTTACACATCCTAGATAAACATTATATAAATTTAGGCAAAAGTTGTTAAAATATAAAGGTAAATCAGTTGCAAAATTTGAGAGCATGTAGACTTTAATTTGTGAACTTGTAAAGTACGTATTTGTACCTGTACTCTAAATTGTCGCACACAGCCCCAATGTGAAAACTTGTCAAATAAAAAACTTTAGTTGAATGTTGAGATTTGCACTCGTAGACCAAACTCACAAATCTGTCTTCTGAATTTGAAGTTTCAGAAAAATAGTCACAAATTTACAAAATACATCGGCAGATACAAATGCATACCACATATTTACACGTTTTCCTAGATTTAGATTTAAAGTGCAACCACAAATAGGCATCTACAACCTCTCAAACTTGTCACTGCAGTTTCAAATCTTCTTTTGCTACTGCTTTCACGATTAACCCGTGACTTGTGCACTTGAAAGCTCAGAGGCGAGAGAAGGAGCGGCATTTGATGCGGCTGAGCCACACCGCCCCCTAATGGCAGGTTTGATATGAACCATGTGTTTAGCGTCTAACCAATTATGATCAGCCAACTGGAAAGTAAAAACAATCTTTAAATGCACCTGGCAGTCTGGCCAGTGTTATTTTGGACCCTGTTTCTAAAGTAAAACCTGTATTGAAAAATTTGGCTCAACACAGAGTATGAGCTCACATCACCCTTCCTTTCATCTGCCGTTGTTTAACATCTTCCTGTGCATATGTACAGAACTGGCGATTATAGCTGCGGACACTCACGACTCACAATTTATTTTGTTCGATTATCAGTTGATTGATATTTCAAAATATTTCTTTATCTAAAATATGTCCATGGATGTATATATATATATATATATATATATATATATATATATATGTGTGTGTGTAAATGTATATATATATATATATATATATAATTTACGAAGCAAACTCTTAAATGGGGCGTCATATAGGAAGTTTTACAGCATACCTCACAATATTCAAATAATAGTCCAGATGACGTTTTCATCCGGCGCAGGATCTCTGTGCAAAACGGTTAGTTTCGATTGGCAGTGTGCTGCTCTTTGCTCTTCTCCTGCAGGCCGAGATCTCGTTCTGCGACCTCTGAATAAGCAAAGGGCAGCGTGGGGGTACCGGCTGATCCCTCCCCGGCCTGGCTGACGGATGGATCCAGTGTGCCAGGACTTATTCTGTTCTCAGCTGACAGAGGGCTGGTCAAACCCAGACTGCTCAGAGCATCCAAAGTACCATCGGGATCTACCATAACATCAATCACTAAGGAAAGAAATGAGCTTGTTAGTAATTGATCTTTTTTAGATCTTAAACTAAATCATTCTTCTTGTATACATCTATTCTATCTATACTGTTTTGTGAGGTGACATCAAGACAAATAAATAGAGCAGAATCGAAAAGTAGGGAGTAAAAACAGAGTAAAGTTTCGTTTACCTAGCAAGTGTCGCTCCACTCTCTTCAGGTTCTGAAGTATGGAGGAGATCTCCTGAGGGTGATAAAATGATGACAACATAGAAAACCTTTCTGCTCTGACATAAGCGAACAGAACTTTGATGTAAAGTGAATCTTTGATGTCTAAGTGGAATCTTAAACATGTTACGTAAGAAACATTTTTTAAACACTGTGGACATCACATTTTACAATAATAATAAATTCATAAAAATTACAGAATACTACAGATGTAACTTGGCAATTTTGTTCTGACTTAAAAAGAATTATGGTATATATTAGCATTTTTAGAAAGCCTTTTAACGTTCTCTTAGCATTTTACCAAGCAGATTGGTATGACAGATGGGATGCCTTTAAACAGTTTTCAAGTTCCTCTCTATTCTGGGATTGTATTTGACCGCTTTATGTTCATTAACTGGTCCAAGTCATCCACTTCAAAAAAAAAGATTCTTACAATAAAACGTTGCTTTCTAATCAGAGAAATTAATAAATTGGCAAGATTGAATTTTTATCCTCATAGCAAGTTTCAAACATTCAGACATATGCCTTCAGATCAAATGGTTTTTAAGGTCATGAAAACGTTTCAGTCAAGTGGTCCTACACTTTTTAAAAGAAGCATGAATTTTTGCATTTGCTTAAAATGTACGACATGAAAACATTTACCATTATACGTCTATCGTGCAACGTCCCTTACACTTGCTTAAATCACTGCAATACACAAATACGTCCGGCTTCATATAATTTATTATAAATACAATCCGCTTCTGAATGTTTTATATTCTGTAACCTTGAGGGATTCACGTGAAAACAAGGCTGTTCACTTGTTTTTCCTCCCAGCTTTCATGTTGGTCGTGTGTGCTTTCCACCGCTCAACAACTTTCTAAGAGTTCATGTGAGGCCAGCATGAGGTACAGAGCTAGATTTACCGCTCTGTCTCTGAACAGAGGTGCTGCGTCTCAGGCTTAATCTACGCGGTGGCACACCATGAGTCAAAAGATCAATCTAATAGAATGGAGAGGTGTTCAGTTGAAAGGCCTGTGATGTATGAACTCCGATACCAAAAGCACAAGAAGAACTTAACAGCCATAGAAGAGACAGAAGTGATATCTTTTAACAATGCAGTCTTGATTTAGTGAGGATCATGTGGTCTGCCTTCAGATCTTTTAGAAAAAATTCTGTTTACTAGTTCAAAATGAAGTCAAAAATGCATTTCTAACCTGGTTGGAAGTTTTGAGGAGAGGCACCTCATTCTCTGCCTGCAGTTTTCTCTCGATCTCTTCCCACTTTCGGTCTTTGTCCTTGAATAAAATCCTGCAGGAATGAGCCAAACTCTAACAAAATGTGCAAAATGAAGTTTCATGATTAATACAGAAAGAGCAATGTTTAAAATAAACCTTATTTTGTTGCCTGTCTTTTCCACAGCTTGTCTGATTTTTGCTGAGTGCTGAGAAACCGATGCCAGCAACAAACTGTCCAGCACGTCCTGTGGATGCAGAATAAGCAAATGTGGCACTTTTTGTTATGCTTTTAATGTCAGAGTTTGCGTTCAGAGAACAATGCAACCCGCGCCTGACAAAAGTGAATACAGCCCTCTGGTTAAACAAAAGCGGCCATAAAAGTTTTATTCCAACAGTAGCAGTGATGGAGAAACACATGAAACACAATGGCGACACCTGCTGGTCACCTGCATATGCAACAAAAATATGGCTAAAACTCTTTTTTTTCAATACCATTTTAGAGTCATTTTAAATATGACATAGGCTAAATGATGAGTTAATATTTGATTCATCTGTAGCATTTGATTTATAAACCATCAATGCTGTAGATCAGATCAACCCAATTGCATAAATACTGTAATCGTTAAAATAATGAAAATGATCAAGATTTTTTAAAAAGACCAAAAATTATTCTATACCATAAAACGCCATTTTAGTGTCACATTACCCGTCGCTCAAATCACGTTACCTTTTAGTTTAGGGTCACATTGATTACTTTTATTATGTTTTACAAATTAAAAGTCATACAGGTTTGTAGGCTAATGAGGGTGAGTAAATGTTGACAGTTTTGTGCTTTCATGTCACAAATTTAAAACGGTTCACTTTTAACATTGAAAACAACACATTAAATATTATATATTATGCTAAACGCTGCAGTTATGTTAAAAGTAATGTTATATGTCAGTCAACTTCTAACTTCTACTGTTAATAACTGTATAAATTAGATGTTTTACACATCCCTTTATCAAAGGTCTCAGCTATAAATGGGCAATTATGTGAAAATCTGGCAACCTTACCCTGAAATATAAAGTTTTTACCAACGGTTTTTACTATGCTAACAGCACAGATATCAACATTTGCTGGTTCAAAAACCCATGCAAGTTCTCTCCTTAAGATTTTAAAGCATTTGTTTTATTTTAAGTGCATGATTTTTCATAGTCCAGTCAGGTGAGTGCCATTTTAAGGATTGTTACATCCATATCGGTACACATTCCTCATAAATGGACACATGAAAATGAAAACAAAGTAACTATTTAATGTTCTGTAAAGAGGCATCCCTTCTCTAATCATTTGGGTAATATTGCTTCAGTTTCATGCATAATTCAAAGAAATGCTTCAAAATTTGTCGTCTCTCAAAAACCGTGTCCTCTTTTGTCACATCCATAAGGAATGCTATTAACAAAAGAAAATGTGTTCATAGACTGTTTAGACTCTATCAACAAGGGTATAATAAAATATAAACAAGATGGTTCAATATTTTTGTAACAAATACATTCTCTGAGCATTATGTCACGTCAATAACGCTGGAATTGCAATTTTGAGGTAGATGTAATACTAATGTGACACTAATCTCTAGCCTTTGAAAACTAATCTCTAGCCTTTGAAAACATTGTCTGTATGATACCCCAAACTAAAGATACCTCATCTCGGCTCCAGGTTCGACGGCGGATGGATCGTGGATCCTGACTGCTGATAATCCCACAAGGTCTTAATTCTACACCTCTGCCACTGATTTCTGGAGCACTGCCAAGGACGTCCTCGAACACACAGCCATCAACCTGAGAGAGACACTTTTTAGAAATCATTTTTAAGAAACCATGTCCATATTTTAACACGTGACTCTTGATAACCTCACTTTGAAACTGTAGCAAGCTACTCGTCATTTAAAGGTTAACGTTAAATTAAAATGACAGATATGTTACCATTGTGAAATCAATTATTAGCTTCACAACAATCTTCAAAACTATTTGAGCTTTCCGTTCTGTTATCCTCTGCCCTCAAAACAACAGCATCAAATTACTCTTCATAACTTTAAGGTCAGCACGCTTTTGATGAAGTATGTTATTTAACACGCTTGTCGATATATGATATTAAGCTCTACAGGCAGAGAAAAAGTCATTGCTCCATATCTGCCCATAGATGTGGTGATGATGTAAATGTCAGGCGGATTTCTTACTGAAGCTTGGGGAGCGGAGGAAGGACTCACGGAGTCAATCTCACCGGCAACATCGTGAATCTCACGCGCCAACATGGCCAGATCCTTTGCCAGGTCTTGGCTGATTCTGGAAAGGTAGACAGAATACGGCTTATGTGCTGAAGATAAATGTTCAGATTTTTCTGTGACTGTCAACTGTATAAACCCCCGTTCACACTGTCAGGAACAAAGTGACCTGAACTTATTGAACATGTATATGAAGATGATGCATTGAAAAGCATATGTGATTATGTTATGAGTGTAAGCCTATAAATATTGTGTGTCTGGGAGCTAAAATAGCTTTTACGCTCACAGCGCAGATTAATGACTGCATGGGTAAAGAGCATTTGTTCTCATCCATCGTTCATATGATTTTTGATTCAATATTATTCGTCACTAAATGAATTAAGAATTCAGAAAGTTACGAAATATTAATTTAATCTTCATAATCGGTATGGGTATCTGCATCGGTTCAATCTGAATAATCGGTTTCGATGGAGAAATGTAGTATTGATGGATCTCTAATTTAAGTAGGTTATCTATTTAATAATTTTCAATAGTTTGATTTGTGATGATGATGCTGATGGGACTTCAGGTCTCAGGTGTTACCTGGCGATCTCTTCGCTGTGAGCGGTCCAGTCTCTCATGTAATCATCCTGTTCTCTGCAAGACTGGTGTCGCAGCATTGAGAAACCTCCCAGGCTGGGTGTTGCAGGGGCCGAGCCGCCAAGCTGAGTCACCCTTGGAGCCAATGGACGTGGTCGGGTGTTCTGAGTGGGGTGACGGTTCGAGCCGTACTCATCTTCGGAGGTAGAAGCATACTCAATAGGTACACGGCGCCACCTTCCACTCGCTACAAGGAATATGTACAGCAACACAAGGTTTGTCTGGTTTTAGTCATAAAAGTAAACATCATTTTTGTTTTTGGATAAACTGCTTTTCTGAAATCCGAATCCACCTCTGTCCAAAGGTCTTACCTGCTGGTGTACTTTGAACAGCACACTTATCAGGCAGTTTGGAAGCACTATTTGCCCTGGCTCTGGGAACCACCACAGAAGAAGAGGTTGCTGTTGATCGGAGGCCCAGGCGCAGTCCGCTCTCATGAGCTGGACGTGGGGTGAAGCCCCTCATCCTGCCTGACGTAGCCTCTGAATCACTCCGAGCTGAAGGAGAACACACTCTTGGCCTTCGTGGTTGCGCGAGTGCTTCAATCCGAGAGAGCGTCCTGCGGCCAGCTGAAGGTCTCGATGCAGAACTCGCCGTTGAAGCCTCGGATGCCACAGACATACGGTCAGCATCGGCAGGATCAGTGTCAGAAGCGTCGCCAAGTCTTGCACGGCGAAGGAGGGAAGCCCGTGTGGGTCTGGGCCGGGGAAGGGTGGTTGGTTTAGAGGTTGCCGGTGACGGAGCTGCTGGTGTCTTCGCTCCTCTAGTTTTGCAGCCTGTGGGCTCTGCTCTAGGGCTGATGTTTTGACCACGGCTGTGTGGTCGCGTAGTAGATGCTGTGTCATGCGGGAGAGAAGAGCTCACATCATCATCTGTGAGGTCGAGAGAGGTCCAAGTCTTGGAGCCAGAGGGCTGCACTTTGCCTTTCTTTTCAGTTGTGCCAGTGTTCTTATTGTTAGTGTCACGGCCTTGACCTCCAGATGAACGTTTCTTCTGGGCTGTCTTTCGTCCACCCTCTCCCCCAGCTTGGCTGACAGTGCTTGTCGTATCGATGTCAGATTCAGGTGAGACAGAGCCCTCCAGGGAGTAGCTGAGTGGATCTGCAAGGTCTGATAAAGTTGTTTCTAAAAATGAGGCTACGGCCTCCGAGTCTTTCAACATGGTGGCAGCATCGATTCCCTCAGCGATGACACCCATTTCTCTAGGTTGCATTGAGGTGCCAGGCCCATCAATGCAGGGTATGAGCTCCAGAGGAACATTAGCACTTGGTCTTTCGACTGTAAAGCTCTCCTGTCTCAATAGTGGCTTCCCTGTCTTTTCCCTGTCCTCCACACCTTTTTTTCGTTTACCATCATCTTGGTTTTTTTCACCAGCTCCAGTCTGTCTAGGTTGTGCTCCTTGTTGACCAACTTTACGTCCCGGCTCATGAGTTTTGGACGAAGCCTTCTTGCTCGCTTTAGAGCGATCAACATCTGTGTTACCTAAAGTCGTTCCTAATACTTTTCGTCCAGTTTTGGATGTTCTATTAAGCTGGTCTGCTTTCTCTTGAAGTTCTAAGTCCTGTTTCTCAGATGAAGAGACTGTCTGCCTGATTTGGATTTTCGAGCCCTCAGGTGCCACTGGACCCACAGAGTCTTCAGAAGGAAGCTGTGGAAGGGTCCTACGCTTACGTTCTGAGTATCCTGATGTGTCATCTGCAGAAGTAAAAGGTTCTGACCCAGATCCTTCGGGATCTGTTCGTATATGACTTGCAGCTAGACTAGCCCACTGTGAGATCCACCTTGGACCGCCAACTACAACCAAGTCATCCGGTAACTCCTATAGAAAAGATGATGACAAATGCATAAATAAATGGGAACAGAAGTTTTGTTTCTGAAAGTTTTGACTCTTTTGTATTCAATGCTGACTGCCTTAAATAGCTTCGGAATAGTGAGATAAATTGAAAATATTGCTGTTATACCTCTGCACCACCATAACCAGCTTGTGTTGTTTCCATGGCTTCGGATCTTGGACAGATGGTGCCTCTTTCTCGCTGATGCTTTGGGAAACGCAGTTGTGTCAAGGCTTGATTATCCTCCACCCCAAACACCTAAAATGGAACATATTCAACACTATATATCATCAGCTGGTTCCATCTTTAACCATTAAAGCAAATTTGTAATATTTGTGTGACTGCACGTCTACCTTATCAATCATTCTTCTGGCCTCTTCCTCCTCTGCATTGCCATTTTCAAGTTCAATGGTGTAAGTCCCTCTGTCGCTTTGGTCATCAGTCTGTCCTCTGTTAGAAGTCTCCTGAGACCCTAAACTTTGCTCTCTGGCTGTTTTGGTTTTCTGCGGCGATGAACGGTTTACATTTTTGCCAGCCTCACCCCCTACTGGTGCCATCTTTTTAGTTGCAGATGATGGTTTTTGCTGGAAGAAATCTTCCCTCCCGCAGAAAAGCCCTTGTGTCCTTGGCCCACTCTGCCTTCCTCTGTAGTGCTCCTGCAGGAATGCACTTCGGCTGCTGAGCTGTTCTCCTAAAGCGTTTTCTGAGTCGCTCTGAGTGCCATCTTCATGCTTGCTGCCTGAGTGAAAGAGTGAAGACTGAAGCAAGGCACATGACTGTTGACTTGTGATTACAGCTAATACTTTCCAGAAGGCATTACATCATGTCTCTATAAGCAACATTACACAAATCCACCCAACAGCACATATTATTTATACTTCATGCTACCTCTAAGGCTTTTCAGCTGAACCGGCACATCACTTTTCGCGCTTTCTCCTTCATCCTCCGCTACGGATTCCGAGCGGGCCAGTGGCAGCTCGTTCTGCGCCAGCCAGTCTGCCACCTTCACCTCCGCTGCCACCATGGCGGCCTGCAAGGCACACAGCTCCTCCCCAGCCCCTCTTTTCGGCAGCTGTCGATTGTCCAGGAAACCTTTCGCAGCCTTGTCTTTACCTTTCCCTGAAGTCCCAATGGCAAAATCGATAGTGAAGGAGGCGTGTCCATGTGTTCCGCCCTCTGAGGTTGGGATTGCAGAAGCTGTGACCGCTGCCTCTGTGTTGCTAAGTATGTTATTTCCAGTGCCACACCCCACTGGTGGAGTCTCCTGACTCGGGATCTCAAAGTAGCTCGGCTCTTGGGATCCCAAAATCTGAGGTGGGTTTTCCAGAACCATCCGCTGCTTTGATGCATTGTCCTTATGGCCTGTGGGTACATGAATTAACATTTGGCTTTAAGCCTAACCCATATTTCAAATGTTTTCATTTCTTCAAAGTATCAAACCAAGTGGCATCTTCAAACACGTGATTCAAGAAATTTTCTCAAAACTACATGGTTTGGAGTCATTGTCGTTACATTTTGATGATTCCAAGGTCATTTTTGTCTATTATGCTCTGATTGGTGCTGTAGGTAAGGTGTGGTTGAACATTTATTGTTACTGTTTTGCATTGACATACATATCTATTGTTTACTGTTTAGGGCCTCTTTTTATTATAATTGGGTAATAAGTATCTTACCTGCTTCAGACTTGGCTTGTTTTTGGTCAGGAACCCCTGTGCCCTGATTTACAGAATTCTCATCATCTGCGTCACCATCACCCCACCAAGATGGCTGTCCATACAAAGGGGTTCCTCTTTGGAGCACGGCTATGTCTGCTGCTAAAAGATGTACAGTACGTTTATTCTGTCTGTTAGTTTTCTGTTAACACAAACTGTCCTCTACCCACCTGGCACTTTCTCTTCTGCATTCAGGGGTGGTTCAATAGGTTTGGTTACTTTTTCTCCCTCTGCTCCTTTAAATTCTGGGCTCTTGGTGGCTTCTCGTGAATGATCAAGCTTCTGCGTCAGGTGAAGCTGACTGGTGAACTTTTCGTGCTGTCGGGTAAATATGTAAAAGAAAATACAGATATGATTATTACTGATCGAACAAATCGCTTTGTTCTGACTTTGACACAGCATCGTATTTGTATTACCTTCAGTGCCTCCTCTGGTACATGTAGCTTTCCACGCACAACTGTAAATAGGTTGGTATGTAGGCTGGGTTAAGGAGTGAACAACCCATACATATGTATAACAAAAGATTGCATGCTTTCTACTAGCATATATTAACCGATCTAAATATCATAGTAAATTAAATGATTGCTGTAATTTGTTCATTTCTTTTCAAATGAAAGCTACTTTGTGATTGCATGAAATGAACTGGAACTCTTTCTTTGCATCTGAAAGGATATCATAGCCAAACCTCAGCTTGTCACCCATTTTCAAAGTAATGTACTGCTGTTCCTGTATACGAACATCATTCACAAATGTCTGCAGTGGAGAAAGGGGGTCAGCTGTCACCTTATTGTTTATCACACCAGTGGACACTTCATATAACATTTTTATGGTTAAAAGAATATATGTTGTAGACACTTCTTACCCCGTTCAGGCTGCCCAGGTCTTTAACTTTATGTTCATCTGTCGATTCTTCATAATTAACGACGGCATGCTGTTTGTCTACACTGCGAGACTGTCAATATAAAGAGAAGTTTCAGCTTTTTATTGTGAGCCTTAATAATACGCAACGACGGATTTATGGTTGCTGGGGTCTAAATGAAGGTTGGCCGTGGGCACTGCCAGTGAATTTTCTGAAAAAAAAACCTACAAGACTCTTTCCAAAAATAGGATGCAAAATGTGCCCCTTCAGCAAATGGTCAGTGAGTGGTGGCATTTTTTCAGCTTCTGGAGGTCAAGCTTTCTGCACTATTTCACTTTACAATGTAAAAGGGTTTAAGAATATTTATTTGTCTTCTCTCACAATGTAGCAAGGGTCTGAATGTTTTTTTATGCTATATATCCTATATAACTTATATATATACGTGCCGATTGAAAATGCCTGTATCTGACTTCCAAAAACTCAAGGTGCTTGAAAGGTTCTTCAAAGCAATGCCACAGAAGAACCATTTTTGGTCCCACAAAGGACCATTCAGTCAACGGTTCTTTACAGAACCACCTCTTTTAATAATCTGAAGAACCTTTCTTCGCTCCTAAGAACCTTTTGTTCTTTGGATGTTAAAGGTTCTTCTATGGCATTGGGGGCACCTTTATTTTTAAGAGTGAATATTATTATTTAAAAGTTGTGAAATAATGATGAATTAGTTGTATAGTTTAAACTGTTTATAAAGAATGACTACAGGGGTTCATGGAGCATTGCGTGTAGACTTCGTGACAGATGTATTCTCTTGTCCGTGCATTAGTAATTTAACAGTGATGGAATCACCTGTAGCATAAGCTCACAGTCATCCCGTCCCACGAAGATCATTTCCCGGGGAAGCCGGTGCCTTGTTCCCACGCCACTCACTAAGAACCAGGATGTCAAACTCATCTTGACTTGAACAATCCACCTCTTTTCTAAGATCCTTAGGTCATTCTGTTCAGAGGTCAGAATAGATGTTTTACAAGCATAAAAAACTTCCAACTTCTATTAGTGATGAAAAATCTAGTGATGAATCTCAAACAGAGATTTTTTTATTTAAGGAGACTATGACATGTTTTTATGCGATTCACTGTACAGGTAGTAGTAGTGTATTAAAGGGATACTTCACCCAAAAATGAACATTTTGTCATCATTTACTCACCATCGAGATATATGTATAACATGTGTGACATATCGCTTATTGCTCCCCGAACTCTTTGTAAGACGCTTTGGATAAAAGCGTCTGCCAAATGACTAAATGTAAATGTATAAATCGCTTTGTTCTGATGATCGCAGAGAAAAATATTTGGAAGAATGCTTATTACCAAACAGAGCTTGCCCCCCATTGACTCCCATAGTAAGAAAAATGACTTTTTTGTTCTGTTGAACACAAAGAAGATATTTTGAAGAATGACAGCAAACAGTTCTGGGGCATTTTTGACTTGTATTGCTTGTATTTTGTCCTACTACGGTAGTCTATGTGGGCGCAAAATATGTCATAAGCATTCTTTCAAATATCTTTCTCTCTGTTCATCAAAACAAAGAAATGTATACCGTTTTGAACAACCTCGAAGGTGAGTAAATGATGACAGAACTTTCATTTTTGGGTGAACTATCTCTTTAAATCAAATGAAAAAATGGCTTTATGCGCATCATCATTCACAAGCATCATGAGAGAGAAGCGCTCTTCAGCATCAGTCCCCGCCGCTACCTTCAAGCAATGGCCTCTTTATGCCTTGTGCACCAGTAATGACAGATCTAATGTTTATTCTAGCAGACACCGGTCACAATACACCCATCGCATATTACCGAGTTCTTATATATAGCGTAATCGATAAACGTGACGTGCGAAGGCTATTTATTTACACAAATACGACGCATCGACTGTGATTTACAAACAGACGCACGTATAAATATATATATATTGTAAAATATGTATGCTAGTGTTTTGTTACGCATCAGACGGTGTTAGAGACATCCAGTAGATAAAAGGCCGACCAGTGTCGTCTTTAGGGTTCACATGATGGCTATCGTTACTCAGTATCTGCCCTTACAATGAATAACATGTAGTGAGATCAATGTGTAAAAAAAATACACGTCATGACTTACCCTGTTTATCCCAGTGTATTTGTTTCATAAATTACATCCGTCTGTTCTTCTCGGAGAACGGAGCAGCGCTTCTCTGCCCATCCCAGTCTGACGTACAGTACCCTTTCTTGACGCACGATGGCGCTGCAGCGTCAAGAAATCAACGACAAGCGCTCCTAGTGGTCAGCAGATAATGATTCTTGTTGTTAGTGATTTAATGTAAAATATTTAAAATATTGAGAAATATGAGCAGCACATTTTCAGTTCATTGAGGAATATACTTCTCAGATACAGTGTAAACGAAAACAACTAAATCCAAACCAAAATAAAAATGATAATTATGTTAACACAATAAAAGTATTTTTCTTGTAAAGTAAAAAAGTAAGTTAGCCTTTCAGAAATTACTAAGTGAATACCTGGGTATTTTTTACTCTTTAAAAATTTATAAAACATCAATCAACGTATTTTTCAATTTTTATTTATAATAGTTCCTCGCGAATGTATATACACGAAGAATTCAATCAGACTGAAGCATCAACTACAGTGAAGTGTGCTGCACAGTTCATTGATAAATATTTCCGTCATTAAACACTAGAGGGCGCACTTGTGTGCAGCAAAATGCGCACCTCACAGCCGCTTTCGTTCAGAAGCTGTCACAAAAAGTTGTATTATTATATCAAATAAATACTTTGAGTAGCCAAAAAAGTATATTCCTCTCTCTCTAGTTTCCATAATTATTAAAAATATATTATAGGCTAGTGTTTTAAATATATGTATATTTTACTATTGTCATAATCATATTTTATACAATTGTTTTCAGTGTTGGACATATAAAATTTGTACTGTCCACTGGGCTCTTTTGTAATTCGAGGAAGTCCCAATGAGTTGTAGATTATCGCCGTCTCTCTCTCTCTCTCTCTCTCTCTCTCTATCTCCCATTGGCTGCTCGGGTCTGTGGTTCACATGCAACCCATCATTGGTTTTTATCACCCCCCCCCCACTCAGCCTTCCACGAATCCTCCTCCTGCTGGTGTTTTGTAGGTCCATGTCCATCATCTACCTCTGGACGTTCAAGTTCGCTACACGTCACGTCCGCACTTGAACCTACAACTGCGCAGGGGGCTTCGCTTACTTTCTCTTCCACACTTCTCTCGAAGAGGCAATGAAGCCCAGCAGCCCACGCGTCCTGCCACTACACGGCTCTCTCCTGTACTGTTATCTCTAATTTGTTTGGGATACCCGATGCATCGCCGAAGATCTTTTCCTCTGGAATCTCCACGACTCTGGATCTTCCTAATGTGAAGCCAACCGGGAGCGTGTCCAACATGTCTCGCCGCAAGCAGGGCAGACCTCAGCACTTAAGCAAACGGGACTTTTCTCGTAAGTTCAAACGAGTATTTTCTTTGACTATCTTTATCACTTTCACTTTTTTTTAAGTTAACGTGAATCAGTTTTATTGTGTTTAGAAAGACGCGTCTCTCGGTTGATGGAACGAAGAGCGCGTTTAAAGAGCGCAAAGCTTTACGCACGAAGGCTGGTTATGCTTGCGTGTATGAAAGACATGTGTTATGTTTATTTGTGTGCATACGTGTTTAAGTGTTTTAAACGTAGTTTGTGAGCATACATAAACATTGGATGTTTTGAAAAGGCACGTATAAAGATGAAGTCTTTGCATTTCGATTTCCCGAATATCTCCCTCCAGCTTTCTGACGAAATCGATGTTTCTATTGTTATTGTTTATAAGTGCAACGTTGTTGTTTTATTGATATATATATATATATATATATATATATATATATATATATATATATATATATATATATGTCCGATTAGCTTTAACTTGGTTTTTCTTAGCGTATTAATGCTGTTTAAATCCCCGTGCGTGTTTTTCCCACGGCTCAAGTCCTTATTCCTGCTGTCAAAACCTAAAAACCGTATGGTCCGTCACAGAAGATAACATCAACAGCGAGCCCGTGTGCAAATGTTTACTTTAAAGTTTTCTCTAGAAATCCAAGGGTTTTGAAAATCTTTAAATCCTCGTCTGGAAGCGACATCACGGCTACGTGTGCTTCACAGTTTAGCCGCTAGGGGGCAGAAAATTAACAAACTAAGGGCTGTTCAACTGTGAACTTGAACTTGGTCTTGTTCGGCCCCACCTTTTCTCTTTTTTTATCTACCCACACATCTGTTTACTTACAGGCCATTTTCATTTATGTACACTTTTTGTCACTTAGATTAGCTGAATAAGATGTGTGGGCATAGAGTGAAAGTAGCCTACTCCAAAGTTCAGTCACTTAAAGCTCGGTATTTGTGTTGTTCATTTATAATGTGTACGTAAAATAGTAAATTTGAACAAGTCTCAAATGAGGATTCTAAATGATTTAACTTTGGTGTTGATTTTCACCCTCAGGAGGTTTGGATTACACTTGTTTGTTTAACACATGATGTGAGGCTTTGTTCCATTTCAGTCTTGAGCATTGCCTTCAAAGCCTTAAAATTGAAACGATTACAATATGTAATAACTGAAACACATGTCTTGTCACCCCACCTTCATCCCACACGACCTGACACACAATTAGGGTTAACCCGCCAGCGAGGGCAACGGTCTCCCTCATCCCAGTTCGGGCGCTTTATGTGGTTTCGATTGGTCTTTCAGACGTCCCGGCCGCCCATCTGGGAACTACCCCACTTACTCCCCTCAATAGCTCACCTCGGTTCAGAGCGTTCGAGCACTTTTAACAAAATGGGTTCCAATCATCTTGAAGTCAAATTAGAATCTATTTTTTGATTCTCAGAGGTGTTGGTTTCATTAAGACGTGAGATTGGCAAGCTAATGAACAGGGTCATGCAACTACAGTGAACAACCCCCTCCTCTTTACCATTTCTGGGCAACCAATGTCATCTTCATCTTTTGTTTCTCATGTTCTCTACGTCTTATTTCGATTGACTGTTTTTTTCTCTCCGGACAGACCAACTTTGAGAGTCTTCTATTTAGAAAATAATGTTTTTATGCTGCATTGTAGCTTCAGAAAGTAATAAAATGACTGTATAAAATCTTCTAAATCGTCCATATGACACCAAACCCATTTGACACATTTAATACCTCTAGTACAGCAAATTTCAGCGCAACTTTCATTTATATGGAAATTAATATAATTATCACTTATGGTATGGATATAATTATCACTTGTCAAGTCATTATCAACTTTCAATATGGATGTTAAAGCTGGTTACTCTATCATATCTCACACATTTTTATGTTTCATCCCTATAGCCGAGCCTCTGACGGCAGATATCCTAGAGGACGAGGAAAGCCATCCAGGATCGGAACCATCTACCCCCAAAGGCGATCAGGACCTTCTCACCTGTGGCCAGTGTCACTCCAGGTTTCCTTTGGCTGACATACTGCTGTTCATCGAGCACAAACGCAGGCAGTGTGAGGGCCGCCTATGCATGGACAAAGGTTCGGACGCGCCGCCTTCGCCCCCGTGGCAAGCCTGTGTCCCAGTGGAGGTGGCGGTTCAGGTCTCGCCCCACGAAGGGGAGCGTTTAGCCTTCACACCCCATGGATTACGGCCCAAGCAGGAGACTGTGACAGGTAGAGTAACTGATGTTTATGTTGGCGCACAGAAACGTTGGAGTTCTGGAAACTTCTGATTGAATGCACGTATATCACATTTCTCCTCTGCTCCCTTCCTGCGCCTGATAGCTCAGGGTTTTCAGCCAAAGATTTGGGTTTAGCAGATGTTACTACGTTCAGTGTGGTTTTCACAAGGTTGTATCTCATTTGGTAAAGCACGGCACTGGCAATGCCAGTGTTGTGGTTTTAACATACAAGTAAATGTTGATAACAGCATCTGCCAAATGCAGACCTAACAAAAATCGCTTCCCCATAAATAAAGAAGTTTACCGTGTTGCAGTTATACATTTACAGTTTATTGCACAGTTTTTTAGGACTTTTGCTTTATTATCTTTCACTTTGATAATACTTTTGAGCTGGTGTTGAACCAAGCAAACTCTTTTGAATGGATTCACATGTTTAAGAAGTTGGCACGTGTCTTTATTTAGCCGATAATTTAGCCCAAGCATTGTCTTAAAGGGACAGTTCAGCCAAAAATGTAAATGCTGCCATCATTTACTCACCCTTAAGTTGTTCGATAACTATAGAAAGTTCTTTGTTCTGTTGAACACAAATGAAGATATTTTAAAGAATCTGGGAAACCAATCAGTTTGGGGCACCATTGACTACCATAGTAGATTTTCTTCCCACTATAGTAGTCAATACTGCCCCAGAACTGGAACATTCTTCCAAATATATTTCTTTGCGTTCAGAACAACAAGAAAATGTATATAGGTTTTTAGGTTTTGAACAACCGTGGGTGTAAATAATGACAGAATTTTTGTTTTGGGTTGAACGGTTCTTTTAAGGTGACATCGGAGCTTTTTTATGTGCACTTGTCTCCATCCATCTATGCAGTCCATCTACATCACGTCTGAGGATGACCTGAGGATGTTATGTGTGTGACCAGACAGGTCACACGCCTTCACTGTTACATGTAGTCTAGGGTCCAATCGTGCAAGCAGATGTCCGTCACAACAGATGGAATTCTGTATCGGCTGTAAATGGTGAATCCGTTAATGGTTCACGCTCTAGGAAATTTGCATGATAAACAATGTAAGATATGCATGTGGACACAGCCGCTTTTAATACCCCCCCAAACAACACCCCATCAGACCCCTATTTCATTCAAGTCTGAATGCCCCCAAGCAGACCAGACGATCAGCCTGGGCAATAACCCTTACCCAACCCCCTTATCTGCTATCTCTCTCTGTCTCTCTCTCTGGGGTTATTTTCTTCAGTACATCCATGTGAAGCCATTTTCCCAGAGGCTGATATACGCGATTGTGCGTCTGTTTTGTAAGCATCTGTCCGTCTCCTGATCCCAGAGTTTTTAAAACCGGCCCTTCGTTTTATAAACACAGAAAGCAGAGCTTTGAAGATATCAGACAGAACGACAGTTAACGGTTATATTTTGCCGTACATGTCATATTTACGTTAAACGTTCACTGTGTGTAAGTACTTCACGTGATGAATTGTGGGCTCTTGCTGTTGTGCTGTCCAGTGGCGGATGTTTTTTTGGCTTAATTTAGTTTTGACGTCTTTGGCGCTGGTCCACTTTTTTCTACGCGGGGAGAGTTTTGGATCATTAGCTGGGGTAGAGCTCGTGGAACAGGGAGAGGCGGGGAGTTTGGGGATCCCCTTATAGTGCATTGTCACAGAGAACCTTTACAAGCGCATACTTTTATTTTAGAAACTTTGAGTTCCCTTTCGATCTTACAATACATTAAGTTTCAGACGAGACATGTTAGACAAAGTCAGAAATTGAAATAAAATGTTACTCAGATGTACAGTTTGGTGCTGAGTGCAGATGATATTTTCAATCTGGTTTGTGTAAAGACCATGGTTTGTGGTAAGGTTGAGCGTTTGTGGGTGTGTAGTTTACTGCCTTATTGCAACACGACAGTTTGACTTGGCAGACGCTGTCAAAGGCTTCCCTTTCATTGGGCATATGGAAGGACATTGGTACAGAGCATGCCAGAAAGTGTGTTGTGTGTATGTGGTAAAGTTAATCTTTGTACTTGAGCAAAGTGTACAGTGTAACATACTATATTTTGTATTGTTACATTTACAAAAAAAAGTTCACAATTATTATATTGGCGGTGTGTGTTCAGTTCTGTCAGGTTCACTACCGCCAGAAATTATTGACAATTAGCATACAGTTTGGATTGGCGGTATGGTTCTGTTCTGGTCAAATAATTCCCTGCCCATCCATGCAGTCAGCATGAATAAGAGCAGGGAGCACAGCGATAACCGCCCATAGGGTAGACAGAACAGAACAAGAGATGTCATTAGTTTGACATTTAAGTGTAACACTTACATTATAGAATGTAATTGAGACTTATGAAAAGAAATACCAGAAGTTGAGCGCTGATTGTAAATGTGAAGTGGAGCTGGGGATGGAGGAGGGTAATTTGCTCCTGAGCAACGCGATATGCTGCTGTTAGCTGAATGAATTTTAAACGGAAGCTGTGATAACGTTATATTTCTATAGGTAGATGAGGATCAGCTAATTCGGGCTTGACTCACGTGACCTGCCAGAACTAACGCTTTACGCTTGATTTATAATATAACCATTTATTTTAGATTCCATTTCTATTAATGTTAATTTAAACATTTGATTTTATATGTGACCCTGGATCACAAAACCAGTCTTGAGTAGCACAGGAACATTTGAGGTAAAAGCCAAAAATACATTGTAAGTGTCCAAATTATAGATTTTTCTAAATCATAAGGATATTAAGTTAAGATCATGTTCCATGAAGATATTTTCTACATTTCCTACACTAAATATATAAAAACAAAATTTTTATGAGTGGATGGCCTGCTAGAGGGACTTTGACTAATAACTTCAAAGGCGATTTTCTCAATATTCTGATTTTTTCGCACTCTCAGATTTTTAAACGGTTGTATCTCTGCCATGTATTGTCATATTATAACAACCCATACATCTGTAGAAACTTTATACAGCTTTCAGATTTAGTAAAAATCTAAAAATGTATCCTTAAGACTGGTTTTGTGTCCAGGGTCACATACTCATTTCATTAAATGAAACTAAAACTACTCAACAGTTATTGATTCTTCACAGCGGTCTACCAGATGTTAAATTTGGGCCACACAATGTTTGTTTATGTTCTTGCTGCTGAAACCGTCCATTAGGCAGTTTTTCGACCTCCTATAAATTGAGAGACTGCCTGTAAAATCTGTATCTTTGAAAATGAATGTAATTCTCAGCAGTGAACTTAATTGAAGTTCTACAAGGTAAAATTCACATTTTACTTATAAATATTATTATTATTAGGAAAAAGCTTCCCAGGGGATTGCGCATAGATACGATAATGTATAGTATAATGCAAAGTCGCTTTGGATAAAAGCGTCTGCCAAATGCATAAAGGTAAATGTAAAAAGGTTACACTGTAGGCACACATGGCAGAAGAACAATTGTGTTATGTACTCACTGTGTCATAGCAGAAACCTCTTTCAGCGTCGAGCTGTACAATAATCGGATCTGTCAGTAGCATATGATATTGTGTCCGTGTGTGTTTGTGTATGACCGTGTTTGTACGGCCGGCCAGCTGAGCTGAGCTGTGGACACATTTTCCCTAGAGATGCTCTGTGTTTATCGTTTACCTGGGAAATACAAAACTGCAGTGTGATGTATTGTCAGTTATATAAAAACTATACCATTTATCGTTAAAATTGGATTGTAAGAAAGGACTGAACCCTTGTGGGTGTTTTTATTGTCGATGTGATGCTGTGAGCATCATTTATAAAGCAGTACCTTCCTTGCTGACCCTTGTTAGGTCACCTATGCTGATTCTGGGCATTTCCAAAACAAAAGTCTTGTTATAATATGTTGAACTGTTTGTATGATGTATGTTCGTGTGTGGGTTCCGCAGCTGGTATGTTTTATCTGTCCTCTGTAGAATGAGATAAGGACTCGGGAGGCCCCTCACGGTCATGGATCCTCGAAAGTATCTTTCTTTCTATTTTTGTTCCTACATTTTATTTCACTCCGAATTTATATTTTGAATACAGATGCCCTTTGGTCAGTCATGTACACTGGGTTAGATGTGCTTTCGGCCTGAATTTGAGTGTCAAACAGTGCCTTAAATGGCTATTAATATCAAATGGAGGAAAATATGCATTTTGTTATATGTGACAGCATGAAGAACAATACGAATTGTTCAGTCAAGAGGCAGATTCATTCATTCAGTTCTTTGAACCCGAGTATTTATTAACCCGTTTTTATTGCACTAGACTCACTGAAGTGGAATCTAACAAAATGTTTATGCATTTATCTTCAGTGATCTCTCTCTCTCTCTCTCTCTCCCTCTCTCTCTCTCTGAATCTGGCTGATAATATTCTGTGGCTCATTTGAATCTTCAAAGCCTTGATTGCTTTATGAATATGCATGCTACATGCAGACTTTAGTTCATTACCTTGTTGTAAATTCTAATGACCATTAGTCCCTCTAGGTAATTGCCAATTATTTTGCATTTTTGATTAGTCCATTATGAGTTCATTCAGTTGATATGCGGCAAGCGAAGAAGGCGAGAATCACAGGATGAATACGTAGAATTGAGCTATGCCTCCATAACATATTTTGAGCCTAATTTTCATTTCATGACATGGGAAACAACATGTTAAATGTCTGGTGTTTTACATTTAGCGGCATCTAGTGGTGAGGTTGTAAATTGCAACCCCTCCCTTTTGAACGCACAACGGTGGGTAACTTAGGACAAAGATGTCGTTATGTTTTCGCTTCTTTGCCGAAGGAGATAAAGTATTTACAAAACACGCTCGTTGGAGCAGTTTATCCGTTTAGGGCTACTGTAGAAACAACATGGCGAATTCCATGTAAAGGGACCCCCAGCGTATGTAGATAGAAATAGCTCATTCACATGTAATAAAAAACATAACGCTTCGTTATGTATGGTCTTTATACACCTCTGAAGACATATTCAATAGATCCTGCAAAAATGACACATAGCACCTATAAAACCTTTCTGTGCACCTGTTAGTTGGATGTTGAATCGAGGTTGTGTGATAAGGGTCGATGTGTTGTAAATGTACATTTAGTTTGTCGGTGTGTAGTTCTCTGTGTGCTGTTTAGATTAGCAGACAGGTTTGCTCTTGATCCAACACAGCCACAATAGTACTGATTTAGTTTGGTATGAAAACTACTTTCATTTCCAATAAAAACATACTGTAACTCAAAACTTCCTCTCCAGTCCAGAGAACATTACTGCAGCTACGTTGCAAAAACAACGTGTTCTGTACTTCCTTAACTTCGTGATGTCAAGTTATATTGGGTTCGACAGCGAAATCAATACGATCCCTTTGATGTACAGGCATTGGAAGGTTACTCTATTATTTATAGAGATTGCACATTATATTTAATGAGACCGCCGGCCAAGTATCCGCTTTTTTGTGTTCTGCATAATTTCTTTTGCATTTCTGTTTGAAGATGACAGCAAAAACAGGTGATGTGACGTTCATTCCATCACTCTTAATCCCGTCGGATTGTCGTCCTGCGGCGTGCCGAGAGTCTTTACATACACCCGGTCCATTTCAAAATCAAAAAGTTTTTTTATTTACGCAAGATGCAATGCAGCTGGCGGTACCTTTATCTGGCCCGTCACAGGTGCTGGCCCTCCTCCGGAGTCTGACTTAACCCTGTGTCTATGTCATGGGGTGTGAGAAGAGGCCTGCGGGGAGGCCGACGGGGACACAATGGGAGGATTGTGCTCAGGGCGGGGGGCTCGGAGGCTGAGGCGGCCCTGACTGTGGCCAAACAGGTCGGGCCAGACAGCATGATAGATGGCTTTGTTTAAGGGTCCCGGGGTGGGGCTTGAACTTGAGGCACTTTGTTTATCCTGAATAGAGAAGGGGGGAAGACGCCGGAATGATCTATGTCTCGATCGCCGAGGAGCTATAGAGGGACGGAGTGAGGAACCGCCACGAGAGAAAGCGACCAAAACTGGGAAGGAAACCTGAGAGACGAAAGGAGGGATTTGGTGAATAATTTTTGGAAATGAAGTTGAGGGAAAGTTGTTCAACCAAAAACGAATTCTCATTTGCTGGCCCGTCATGGGTTTCAAAATCCATATGACTTTCTTTCTCATGATAAAGACAAAAAAGGAGATTTAGTTCCTGTTTTGTTTATTTACGCTGCTCTCTTCTTAATAATGAAAGGGGATAGTGACCCATCGAATTCCATTTATGTATTGTCTATTTTCCTTATCAACTACATTCCAAGTCTTGTAAAGCCATACAACACCACCAGACCACAACCAAAAGTTGTTTTTCTACAAAGATCTTGCCATTTACCTTCATTGTGTGTTTTCACTGGAGTGCCTTAAAAAAACCTTTTAAAAGACATGAGGGTGAGTAAATGTTGACACAAAAATTTCTTGCAATCGAACGTCAGATAGGAAGGACTGAGCGACAGCAACGCTGGCCGCCATGTGTAAAAAAAGGGTCAGGCCGAAAACACTGGTGGAGGGGGAGGGCCGTCCTCGCACCCTGACGGCGGCTGTCCATTTCAAGATCAACTTGGCTGAGCTCCAGGTCTTTTATATCTGACTAGACACACACACACACATACGTGCACACATACCTGTCCCCTATATATCAAATGGCACTGGGTTTGTTTGGGTTTTTGTTTTTTTGGCCTGAAGGCAGAAAGAGGCGCTGCTGGACTAGTTCAAACCGGTTAGCTGGCCTTGTCTTCACTTGTGTGCCTGTGTGGAACGCACAAAACATGCAAGATTATGATAGTTGATATATATCAAATCTGGTTGAATGTGAGAAAAATCGGTCCATTTTATTTTGTACCGAATTATGTGAAAAAGGACACGGTCACATGTCAGTGTGTGAATATAACACACGTTTGTGAAAATATCAAATATATTCGTTTGCATACTTTACACTTGTCTATCAAATGACCCTTGCATTTGCATATGTATTTATGCAGATTTTCTGAGGGGGCTCTCACGCACAGCAGGGGTCTCTGTGTGTCGTGGTTTCCCAGTGCGCGCTTGAGCGTCTTTGTGTTTAATTCTGTTGGGTATGCCCGTGTGTATGCGTAAGCAAGTGTTTGTCTGTTTTCCGTTGATATTATTTCCTGCTCGTATCCCGTTTCACTATATGTGCAAATACGTGTCTGCGACCCTTCCTAGTGGGCCACCTCTTCCAGATGGAGCGCTTTACCTTTGTTTGGTAAGTGAATGCTGGAGCCGTAATCTGCCTATCAATATCCCCTCTGAACGTCTATGAGATATACATTCACCACCTTCCTCCATGAATGGTTTTAGTTCTTCCACGTCTCTGTTTACTTCATCTGTGATTTATTTTGTGCGAAGGCGAGGGTTCAACTGGCCGAACGGTCAACATGAAGATGGAGGTCTCTTGAATGTGCTCTCCTTGTCCATTGAGGTTTTTTGCCCCCTTTCTAGAGAGCTCAGGAAATAACAACTCCGGCCGGGAAATAGTTTGACCTTTACTTGTTATTACTATGTGACAGACATGAAGAAATATAATTACTTTTGTCGCAAAAATCTCACCGTATGCATAAAGCCTTAAAGGAATAGGTCACACAAAAAGGAAAAAGCTGTTAGAATTAATCAATCTTAAGTCATCCTGTATATCCTATATGTCCTCTGTGAAACTCAAAAGAAGATCATTTGAGTAACGTGTCAGTGGTTATACAATGGAAGTCAATGGGCTCCGGTGTTGTTCGGTTACCAACGTTCTTCAAAATATCTTCTTTTGTGTTTTGCGTAAGAAAGAAAGGCATACAGATTTAGAATGCCATGAAGGTGAATACATTTTTTCATTTTTTGGGTGAACCCATGGAACTGAATACAAATGTATAAGTACATTAGTTTTGATAAATTTCGATTTCTGTGCATGTACTATTCCTTTACAAAGTCTTTTAAATGTACCATTTTAAGCTTGCTTTTTCTAATTCAGCATCACTTTCCAATATAAACAAATTATAATTTATTTCACAGATAAACATAAGACACGGTCCAGAAGTGTCTAGCCAAAGAGCAGATGTCCCATCACGGGCCTCTAGCATTTCACCCCGTCAGCTGTCAGTGATGTTGAACAGTCCTTACGCTCAGAAAACGCAGCGGTCCAATTAAACGAGGTTAATTTGCTTCAGCACTTACCTACCCGTCATATTTCCTCCTTTATTAGCAGCAGTATCCCCATCTCCTCGTCCCATTGATTGTTTGCTTCTGTCATTCGTTCTTGTCCTACACCTCTCTTATAATCTGGTATCGGAACCGGTAGTCTCCTTTTCTTTTCCTCTCATCCCTCTGTCTGTAGTTTGTTTGCCTCCCTTGCATTTGAGCAAAACAGCGTGGTGGTGACATTGCGGCTGTAACAAATTGAGCACTTGTAGAATGCGGGCATGAAACCTCCACAAAGCTTCCATTCAACGTCTTACCGACCGGACATAAAGGCCCATGACAGTTTAAGTGGCATGTTGAGTTTGCATGTGAAAGCGCGTCTACCAACGTTTATGGCGAGGAAGAGGATTTGATGAGAAGGTTGAAACAATGAGACAGGCGGAAATGTGTGCATTCGGTGAGAGGAAAATCTGTCAGACGATTTAACGGCATCTATAAATGTGTTTATGATGTGCTAGACATGTAGATAGGTGTATTTGACTGGGCATGTCATGTTTGTTTTTATGTGTCCGTATTCGGACAGGTTCAGTTGAAAGTTTTCCTCAAGTTGCGTCACGCCAGCCAATCAGATTGAAGCCGTAAGGTGACAAGAGCGGATGAATTTAGTAACCAAAATCTAAACTCTGATCCCCCTCGCCTCTCTTTGCTCTTGTCATGGCATTATCGTCTGGATGAGAATGGGTCATCTCCTGCATCCCCTGCCCCGCTCGGTGAACCCCTGCCCTCCTCGCCTGTCAGAGTGAACTATGGTAGACGGACACACACTGAGACACTGTCACATAAACAAAGACACATATAAACCCAGAGGCCCGTCACACTGAGAGGACAGATGCCCTCAGTGTGGAATAGAGCCTCTACAGGATTTGTCTCTCATGTATACAGAGGCAGAAGTCTTCACATGTATGGGACAGAGGGGCTTCAAAAATCACATTTGGGATGTTCATTTTGAGAATCAAGAGTGTAAACCAATATTTGAGAATGGAGGGTTGAAGGGGTCTTGTTGTATTTTTGTCTAAGATATGCGCTCCAACAACACAATGTCATAAGCAGATTTACTTAGTTGTTTTTTGGTGCTTTTAAGACGTGGTTTACGCCATGTCTTCATGTGCAATTAATAATTGATTGGCATGCAGGTTGAAGGTCAAGTTTCTAAACACTGAATAGGTGTCAAAGATGTTTGAACATTGGCAGTCACATTTTTGCACATCTGAGGATTTCAGAGAATGTTAAAAATGGTCTTGATGAACTTGAAAGTCCAAAGGACTGAAATCATGTTAACTAATGTGTACTCTTTCTGAATTCTTCTGTTATGCCATTTGAACAAACCCGTGACTTTGGGTGTTAAACAAATACATAGCAGAATGCTAACAACTACTTACATTAGCACCTACATAGCTACCCCTGACATGTCCCCTTAGGAACGCCTCTAGCATATATTAACACTTCCATGTCTCGATGTGAATATATTTAAGTATAATCACCAAACTGGATGTATAATTTGTATTTTGTAGATTACAATATTTAAGGACCAGTGTATGAAATTTCGCGGCATAGGCCTATAGTGGTGAGGTTGCGAAACCAGCGGCTCACTCACTGACAACATCTTAGTCCTGTGAGAGCCACCGTAGTGCTTCGAAAGCAATGGCGAAGCACTACGGTGGCTCTCACAGGACTAAGATGTTGTCGTGTTTTCACATCCTCTGTTTGAATTTAAAATTGCAGGTTACTTTGCGTACTTTCCAGTGTTGATGTGAAATATGTCAAACTAGGGCCCAGTTTCACAGACAAGGCTTAATAAGGCTAGTCCCAGACTAAAATGAATGTGTGACCTATGTTAACTGAATATAACTCAACAGAAATATCTTACAATATATCAGTGCCATTGTTTTGTCTCGAGATGCACACCAAAAATGTATTCTTCTTAGACATTTTTATAAATGCGACATCTTAATTCCTGGCTTGTGCTAAGCCGTGTTTGGGAATCCAGGCCTATAATTTCTTGCAAAATCAGCTCAATTTATTATCAACTTAAGTCATTATTTTAAGCTTACCATTGTGAATCACGCTAATTTGGTATGTACTTCATGTACACTGATTTTTGTTTAAAAAAAGTTACACATAAGCTAGGTTCTGAAGTACAGTATAGTCGCAATTTGTTCTATTAAAAATACTTCAAGGCGCCCTGACCGTGAGGAGTGGCCAACAGGCTGTTGCATGTCTCCTGTGCCGCTCTATCAAATACTCTTCCGCTCGGCTCCAGTCGTGACCCTTGACCTCAGCGGGGCCATGCATGTGCACGGTCTTGCCAGCACCTCCCTGGAATGTCTAAACCCCTCTAGCGTGGAGCCAAAGATGGCTTACAAGTCTCTGTGCTGTTCTACAGCTTGCAAAGTATAAATCCTGTTGTCACCAGAGGGCTCGAGCTCTCCTCATGCTTGTTATTTCTTTCTATCAGCCTCTTTTTTACCCAGTCACACTTCTTTAGTTAAGAGCACAAGTGTTTTAAAACTGAAATATGTGCCTCCTGCTTTGTGGTGAATAAGGAAGCTTTTGTGCTATTGAGGCCGTATCTCCGTAGCTCATTCAGGGACCTACCTCAAAGAACTTGTATTTGAACTTAAAGATATCCATAAGAAACCTCTGTCTTAAAGGAACAGGTCACCCCACAATGAAAATTTGGGTTTGGTTTATGAAATGCAATTGTGACATTTTTTTATTTTGTGTGAATTGTTCCTTCAAGTGGGTTAAAATGCACATGTAAACAACAGCGTGGTTGCTTGATGGTGTGGTGGAAATAACCCTCTCTCTGACCCCTGACCCTACAGTATCTTGAAGGTATGTACAGTATGAGGGTTGTGAGGCCTCTAGACAGATTTTTGGCAAGAGTTCATAGGTGAAATTCCAGCTCTGTTTGAAATTCCAGGGCTTTGGTTGTTTAAATTGTTGATCTATCTGTTGTTTGATGTGATCTATGCTGTTGCGGTTGAGTATGTATACATTATGTATATATAGTATTGTGTTTATATATATAATTTTATAATTGTGTATATTTTGTATTAAAGTATAAACTCATGATAGAGAGATTGTCCCACATCATTTAGTTGAAGGACAGCACCAACCTGCAAAGTTGTGCTTCAGCACTTATAAATTCATAATTTTTGATTTCATTATAAAGCAGTTTCGTAAAAGATTAATGCATATTGCAATTCTGATTTATTTGTTAGGCATGACTTTTTATCAAATGTTTGATATTTTACATAAAAAAATGCAATTCATATATCAAATGAGAAATAAATACTTGAGTTTTTTTTCGAGTTAATGTCCTAACTAGCCGTAATTGGACATTGTTGCTCGCTTGGTAGCACGGCCACAATGCAAACCCATTAGTCCAGAGTTCATCTCTCTGTACCACAGCTTTTTATTAAACACCCAACATTAGGTGTTGGGCTGCATTGTGTTTTTTGCGTATACTCCAACTTCATGCCTGATTATATAAGGACTGTTGGGAGCTCGACTAATATTCTTTTCATACTTCACTGGCTGTATTTCTCCTCATTGATGGTAAAACGGAGGCGGCTTGCAGAACTCTCCCATCTGCTAACATGCCGTGATGCAGATTAGAACATATGTATCCAATTAAGTAGCAAAGCGGAGTGGTGGAATCTGGCCTGATGTCACCCAAATGAAGAATTGGGGTGAGTGTGGCCCGTCTCAGCCAAGTGATTGTCGCATCCATCTTGTAGAAGCTTCTGATGGTAAATGTTCTGTTTGGGTTTCTTTCTACGTCGCCTTTTATAGTGAGCTATAGTGTGCTTATGTTGGGTGGAAAAAACCTTTTTAAAATTTTATGAACACCTGTTTTTGACTTTTCTAGGGTCTGTTTCTTTTAAAACATCACACACCGTGGCTCATCTCAAATTTGGTTATACAAACGTTGCTGCAGGTTTTCTCTCTATCGCCATCTCTGTTTGAAACCTAAAATTGCAGATTACTTATAATACTTGATGTAGGTGATAATTAATGGTAACACATCGGCCCCTTAACCGTACGAGTTTACTCTATAAAGGCCATCGGACAGTCAAATTAAAGCAAATAGATTACGTTCTTTCCGTCTTGATTTACTGCATCACTCGTGGCCACGACGTGCCAGATGGGAAGCCTTAAATATTGAGACCGTGGCTGTTAAGTGAATTGGGAACACTGGTCTTTTTGTACCGGTCCCAGTACCAGAACTCTGCCTGAGGGGGCTTCCTGAATGAGTCCCTCACTAGTCTGACTATCACATGCCCGTTTAAGCCTGTAGTCCTCTCATTAAGCGGGACACGGAGAAAGAAAGAAATATAGACAGGGAGACTTGAAATAATCTTTGTTGAGCTGTGTTGAAATGTTGGCCGGGTGGTCAGCTTTAGATACTTGTGCCCTCATTGTACACTATGAATCAGTTGTTGATGGAGTTTCAGGAAGTCTTTTGAGGTTCTAACTGTTCTAAGTAATGAGGACCTGTATTATAGAGATAAAGAGGTTTCGATGGATGTTTGTAACCCCCGCCCATTGACTTCCATTGTATGAACAAAAAAAACACTGTAAGATTTCTCAAAATAACTTCCACAGTATTCTACTTTTTAAAGACATGATGTTAAATAAATTATTTTGGGGTGAAGTGTCCCCTTAAGGGTGTTGACATTAAAGGTAAATATATTGTATTGTACTGTACAATATTGTAATAGGAGTCTCTAAGGTTAGAAGAACAAAATGTTCACTTCGATTCTCATTATTGTACCGGAAAAAGTATATGTGGGTCGTTGTCAAATTAACCGTACATATGTCCTATGGTGTGACATGGCAACAATTTAGCAAAAAACGAACAATAATGACAAATCTCTTTTATACTATTTTATATTATAAGTATAAATAATTTAAATAGTGTAAACTTCATTTTTTACTTTTGCTGTCACACCATAGGACACAAGTGCGATTTATTTGTCAGCATCCCATGTATACTTTTTGCATTATAGTAATTAGGGTAAATGTGCTTAATTGTCATGAAAGTTATGTAACAATGCACAAAAATTTTAATAGGCTTCATTCACTTATATTTGTAAATCAGTATTGTATGTTTCCTACTATGTTTCTTGGGAATCAAAGCCATGACCTTTGCACTGCTAACACAATAATCTACCAATTGATCCGCACGTTTTACTCCTTGATGATGTCACAAATGTGTTGAACATGGCTCATCCAAAGTTGGTTGAAGTTGATTGTAGAATAACTGTTTTGCTAGGGATTTTTGCTTAGTCTGAGTCAAACAAGCACAACCTCCCCTCACCCTTTTCTTTGCTTTTCTATGTTAGATGTTTGTTCTGTCTGTGGGACAGTGTTGTGTGCGAACAGAGCTTCCACTTCGGCCCTGAGCAAGGGCATCTAGTTCATGTTTCCCATTGGTCACCTCTGTCTCCCCTCAGACTGTCACCCCCCCCATCCCCCCGTCTCTAACCATCACCCCTTCACCTCACTGTCTGGTGAACTCCTTTTGTCTCCTCCTTCTTTAATGTGCGTTGCTAAGGTGACTCCTGACCCATTGCTTGGCACTTTGCAAGAGGCCCCAATCCAAGATGTCTGCCCTCCTCACCCCTCTCAGATGCTTTCAATGTTCGGTGGGGGAAGGTTGGGTGTCCAGCGTTTGTCTACATTGGACTTTGGGCCAACGCTAAACTTGGAAAGTCGGCAAAACCAGTTCTTTCTCGGGACTGAATATGTTTTTTTCCATAAATTGTCCCCAGAGTATCAACCTTTGGCATTTCATCACATTGATTTAATGACAATAATTGATGGTCTGGATTTAAATAGATTCTGCCATAAAGATATGGATGCTTGAGTGAAATGCAATTATATTTTGGAATTTTTTGCTGGTCTCAAACGGCAAATCACAAATGTGTCAGAAATTCTGCCTTGGGTCCTTTAAGTACAAAGTTCAAGTTTTTGGTTTCGCTTTGACTCTTATCTAAGTGTGCGTTTGGGTTAAGGACTGTATATTAACATGCCCCAATGGATGTGCGGTGACTTGCGCACAATGCTTTTGAGATTCGGGCATAACCTACAGTAACCCAACAGAGCAGAGTTTGCCATAACAACTGTGTTCTTTTCTGTGGTCTGAAAGACAAAGCTCAAGGATAATTCTTCACACATGACAGATCTTATAGTTTTAGGTACTTGCTTTATTATGGTCAATGGGTCCCACACAGGCGTCAAACCTTAATTAATCAAAATATTAATCAACTAAAGCCAAAGAGTTTATTGCATTACAGTACACTGAGAGTTAGCAAGGAACAAGTCTCGTTTCTTAGATAGAGAAGACTGAATTGAAAATAGTACATTTGAAAGTGTGCGAGATTTGTAGGGCAACAAAAATGTCTTGAACAGCACTTTATGCTTTACGTGTGGGTTAAACAACAGTGTCAGTGCTCACTTCACTTCAACAAAATGGGACTAAGAAGAGTAATAAAAACAAAAATTTATGTTTTAAGTATTTATGGAACAGTGATATTGAAATAAAACAACATGCACATCCAAAATAGGGTTAGATGCTTCCATTGAATGGATATTTTGCTCATGTTTCAAGTGGACAAAATGTTTTTCCCCATTCTTTCCGTAGAATGTGTACACATTGTTCTGCCATAGCTCCCTTCAGCATTTCACTAAAGACTGTGTGGTTGTGGCCTTGTTCCTCTAAACGCAACTGACAATCATTAAGTTGCCCTCCAAGACAAGGCCACCACGTAATGACTGCTGTTGGTGAGGTGGGAGTTTTAAATGTCATCAACGTGGAACGATTGTGATTTGTGAGGTTGTGAAAAATAATAGTTGTACACTTATAGTGTATTTTCTATTTCTACTGTCTTCACATGATAAGAGTAATAAAGACAAAATGACCTGTAATAATTGACAATATATCTTTTCATTTTTAACTCCTCAAATAGCATATACACGTACTCTCAGGATTCATACGGAAGTGGTATGGGATATAATTGGAGTAAGAATGAGAATAGGCAGGCTTTTTATGATGGAGAAATCTCCCGCAGAGGTCAAACCCCACACAGGTGGTAGCAATTAACTGTAATTTTTGCAGATTGTAATGATCCATAATTTACCAGCCTTCCCCCTCGAATCTCTTGTGCAGTAAAAGTGTTTTGATTGGGTACAGGTTTTTTTGCTCGCTTCGGACTTTGTGTAAGACACCTCGAAGACAGCCAAGGCCGTTTCCATATGTAGCTGGAATGTTGGACTGTTTAACTGCGGTTCTTGTTGAACTCGGACGCACTCACTTATAGGTTTAGCAAATAGAGTTGTGACTTGTTAGGTGAAAATGTTAAGCCAAGAAACGACTGTATGAATAAAGCAAGACAGTTTTGAATAAATGATGCGTTGAACTGTTGAGTTAAATTAAGTTAAAGCGGCAGAATGGCCTTTAGTGGCATTTTTCTTTAGAGGCTGAATTTTTCTCTTTCTCCTTTTGTCTTTTAGAAAAAGATGAGCCCAGCAGCTACACTTGCACAACTTGTAAGCAGCCCTTCACCACCGCCTGGTTCCTGCTGCAGCATGCCCAAAAAACACATGGTTTCCGAATATACTTGGAGAGTGAACCCGGAAGCCCGTTAACCCCTCGTGTGGCCTCAGCCCCAGGCATGGGTGGGGACTGTGCCTCACAACCACCTTTACATGCAGCCCACCTTGCAGACAGTAGTCCCTATAGCTTGATGAGGATAGCCAATAGGGACAGCTCGTCAGTTCCTAGAGAAGGCCGATATCCCAGGACGCCCCCGCTTTTTAGTCCCCCGCCACGGCATCACATGAGCCCAGATGATCTGGCTTTGGGCACCCACCACCCAAGCGCCTTTGACAGAGTACTGCGTCTCAATTCGGTACCTTTGGACTCCCCATCTATGGACTTCTCAAGACGTCTACGGGAACTGGCGGGGAACTCTGCCGGATCCTCTCCGCCCATGTCACCCAACCATCCCAGCCCTATTCAACGGCTGCTTCAACCATTCCAACCAGGGGCTGTCCATTCTCCATCTGGACCCCATTCAACACCCACCCAACAGACGCCAGCCGTGCCAGCCGCGAAGGCAAAGTCTTGCGAGTTCTGCGGGAAGTCCTTTAAGTTCCAGAGCAACTTAATCGTTCACAGGCGCAGTCATACCGGCGAGAAGCCTTACAAGTGCCACCTCTGCAACCACGCTTGCACGCAGGCCAGCAAGTTGAAGCGTCACATGAAGACTCATCGACATAAGTCATCCTCCACTACCTCCAGATCCGATGACGGCCTTTCAACTGCCAGCTCACCCGAACCAGGCACAAGTGATTCACTGAGCAGTGCCACAGATGCTTTGAAATCTGTGGTGGCTAAATTCAAAAGTGAGAATAATGGTGTTCCTGTAGATGGACAGGAGTTGGAAGATGAGGAGGAGGAAGAGGAAGAAGAGGAGGAAGAAGAGGAGGAGGAGGAGGAGGAGGAGGAGGAGGAGGAGGAAGAAGAGGAGAATGAGAGTGAGACAGGAGAGAGGAATGATATCAACTTCACCTTGAGTCTGGAAGGTGCACGTCACCATGAGAACAATCGACAGCGGCACAGCAAAGGTGGAGGGGAGGGCATTCAGGTTTATAGGGATCCTCTAAACGTATACAAACGTGACCACCGATTGACTGCTGAGGCAGGTGGCGATAACTTCTCAAAAGAGTCCAAAACCAACGGACCGTACGCACCCATGGTGAACGGAACGGCCTCCTACCCAAATGATGATCTTTCACAAAAACGTCTGGGTGGAAGTCCTGTTTCTGACAGCCCTCTCTCCAAACGCATCAAGGTGGAAAAAGACCTTGATCTACCCACCCCTACACTCCCCAATTCTGAAAACGTGTACTCTCAGTGGCTGGCGGGATATGCCGCGTCACGCCAGCTCAAGGATCCCCTCCTCAACCTCGGGGACTCAAGACAATCGCCTTTCGCTACCTCTTCAGAGCATTCCTCTGAGAATGGTAGTCTCAGGTTCTCCACTCCCCCCGGTGATCTTGACGGAGGGACGGCCTCGGGACGCAGCGGCACTGGGAGCAGGGCCAGTACGCCCCATCTTTCCACCAGTCGCCCTAGCTCCAAGGACGGCCGCCGTAGTGACACTTGTGAGTTTTGTGGCAAGGTCTTCAAGAACTGCAGTAACTTAACAGTGCATCGGCGCAGCCATACGGGCGAGAGACCGTACAAGTGTGAGCTTTGCAGCTACGCCTGCGCTCAGAGCAGTAAGCTAACACGGCACATGAAAACGCACGGACAGACGGGCAAAGACGTTTATAATTGCGAGATATGCCACATGCCTTTTAGCGTGTACAGCACTCTGGAGAAGCACATGAAAAAATGGCACAACGACCGACCCTTGAGCATCGAAATTAAGACGGAGTAAAATTACCACAGGATTATTTAAGGCACGGTGTCCACTAAAAGACTCTGAGCCTCTCTAATGTGCAATAACTTAACGTTTTGTACTTTTTCTTACTGGTTGGCATGTTTTAGTGTGTTAGCTTGATAAGCGTTAGCTGTGTTGGTACTGTCTTTTGTCAAACAAGACATTTCATGCTGCAAACAATTATTTTTGCATATCATACATCGTTTGTTTTTGTCATTTAAGCTTGTATTCTTATGACTACCTATACATTCACACTGGGGTTTACACTGTTCATTAGGGGACTTAATGAACTTTAGGGTTACCAGCGAAAGTTTAAACAGTGACATTATACTAAAATACTAAAAACGTGAATTTTTATTGTTGCTTGTGAAAAAGAGTGCCTTGGGTGCATTTGTGTTTTTTTTGCCATAAGCCTGGGGATATTGTTCAATGCATAATTAGGTTCTTGCATCAAGTACCTAGTCACTAAATGCAGGAATCCAGTATACGTTCTTATATCTTTTACTAGTATAACCTATTGCGTTCCTTAAGTACGTTGTTTTGTTGGCATGTTCATGCCGTTTTGCTTAATGAGATTTTCTCTTGTGTTTCGGTATCATTACCGAAAGGTAAATTTGTTTTTCTTTTGAATTAGGGTTTTAACGTTTCTATGGGTTTTCTATGAAGGTTTTTAGAAAGTATCCCTAAAATCGCGTTTTACTCGGTAGATAAAAACCAATATATTGTAAACTGATATACTGATACATTTTCTATTTGGTGCATGGAACTAAAAGCGTATTAATTGTGTAAATATGTCTATTTCTTGACAGGGTCATTCACAAACGTCTAACAAATCTTATAGTCCCTGAATAAGCTTTTAAAGAGTTATCAGGATTGAAAATCCTTTGAATTTCATATGAAGCTAGAAATAGAAATAGTTTAGCGAGGCCAGTTTTGATGGAGGATTGGATTTCAGGACATTCACACATTCTTGAATAAGAGTCTGAACACTTTACCGTTAACTTGCTTGAAAAATGTGGTTCATGTCCACGACTCGTCCTTTTACACACCGCTCTTCAGTTTCTAAAGCTGTGTACTGTATATACCCCTGTCTGTTAGTAAAGCACTTAGCCACGTTCACACATTTTGTGCCCGTCGAGTTGACATTCAGACTTTTTATTCTCTACGTTGCCCCATAGTGTAGTTTTTGAATAGCACTTGACACTCAGCCTAAAACTCTGTATCTGTCCTGCTAATCTACGGGCAGGTGGTTGAGTATAAAACTAAACTGCTCTCCAACGGCACACAAAAAATAACATGCACTGTTCGATTTTTGTCGGTTTACAAGAGGAACGTCTCATTTTACCAGCTTGCTGAGGTGTCAACACGTAAATAGAGTTAGATTAGAATTTTTGATCTGAAAAAAATGAAATAAAAATAATACTAACATTAAGACTGTTCATTTAGGAGCTAGATTTTAAATCGAGACGTGATGTTTATTTCTCAGTGAAAATACTCCAAACTCGCTTCTTAAACAGCCATGAGGTTTATTAGTACTTTCTTTTCTTAAAGAGTTAATAATTCACAGTTTTGGGCTTCTTTTTGTAATACTTTGGTGTTTTTAACAGAAAATTTATTTAAAGTTCTTTTTTTACTCACCTTAATTTCTTGGTGGATTACAATGTACTATGTAAATACTGAATGTTATGTGAATTTATTGTTTTATTTTCCTTCTTGCCATAAACACGTGTTCAAGACGCATTATGATGAGATTGTAGAAATACATTAGACATTTTATTGGGCTGACACGAAAAGCTATCGTGACACGCTTTAGTTTCCCACGTCAGTGTTTAGAGAGAATCCGGATTGAATTGTTCATCAAACGTTGTCCAGATAGTATTTATATAGAGGCTAGAATTCCAGACTGTTCACTTTAAAGGTACGAAAATACCTGTAGTTGAGCCTGACATGCTGCCACCGGTTTTTTCTCCTTAGTTTGGCAGGATAATAAAGTGTGAATCATTTTAATGTATGGATCTTGAAAATGAGTTTCTAAAGAAAAAGCTATGTGGGGGTTTCAAGGATAAAAGGCTAGACAATGGTCTGTTGTCGCGATCCTGTCACGGTGATGAGAAACAGGTGCTTTTATGATGTCTGGCCTTTGGATATGCAGTAACGTTTCATAGTTGGTGGGTTTCTCTCTGTTTCAGCTGTCACCCCCCCCCAACACAACCTGAAACATTCCAGTCGTCTTTGAAAGAATGGATGTCATATGCAATGAATCAAGAGTCAATAAATACATTTAAAATGCATTTTTAAATACACCTGCAGAGTTTGTCTTGTTTTGCTTTGTTTAGCTTTTGGAATATGAACCATGGTTTAACTACAGTAAAAGTATAGGAACCCTATATAATAATTTAGCTGATTACCTTAGTAGTAGTAGTATAATAATAACAACAATAACAATAATAATAAAACGTATTATTATTATAATCCGCAATAATAATATTTCTGAAGGTTCAATATTTTATTACAAATGACATTACTATTATTATTATTATTAATAACAATAATCAGGTTGAAATTGTACAACATAAATTAATTCTGCAAATTGTTCTCCAAAATAAGTGCAGGAAATGCAACAAATAAATAAATAAAAAGTCATGTTTTAGTCTTCATGTTTATGACCTATTGTACACAAAGCAAAGACTGATATTAATATTTCGTCTTTCTGTTTAACTTTGATTTCATTGGATTAAACCATATGAAAGCCTTTATCAAATTAAGCAAACTTTTTTTGTTATAATGTTCAATTTGTCAAAAAAATGGACCATCATTTCTGAGCACTGATCTAGCGAAACATTGTTTGAATAAACACTACATAACTCAGTTGTTTGTTGGTACTTTAAAGAGCACATACTGCATTTAACAGAGTTTAGTTTTACATTGAAAAATCCCTGAAAACCATTGAAAAGTTTCTCCCGCTGGCCACATGTGTGTCTGTATGTGTACACATAAAGGTTTAACACCAGGTGTGTTTGCTTTGTAGAATCCAGACAAAGACGACGGAAGTTGGTTGCTTTATCTGTTGTCTCGGGCTTTGTCTGGTCATTGGGTGTCTGTGTTATAACTTTAACAGTCTTTTTCTTCTCTCATTTTTGCATTGTAGACTGACACCAACGTGACAAAGTAATTGCTCTGTCTCTCTTTCTCTCTCTTTCTCTCTCTTTCTCTCTTTCTCTCTGCCTTAGCTCTGTGTGTTTACTGACCTGGAGGAGATTAAAGTCCAGCTTTAGAAAAAGGATCCAGCTTTTTAAACTGTTGACAGTTGAGCTAAAAGCCCTTAAGACTCGGGGATGGGCACTAGATAGATTGTGGCTAGTTTGTGTGTGTGTGTTTATGGGGCTTAAGAACCGCGTTTGCTTTCTGTTCCCCTCTTCCAAGTTCAATGTCAAAGGGTGAACAATGGCGGGTTACAGGGATCCTGCGCCCAAACAGACCATGTGGAGTGTGCATACTTTTCCCATAGCAGACCCTGACCTCTGCTCTCCGTCTCGCTCTCTCTCCCTCCCTAAAGAATATATTCTCATGCTTTCAGACAGAATCTGTCCATTTCCCTCACAAAAGAATCGCTGTCATTTGAGACACCTTCAACAAACCTGACAAGTTTTGTAATGCATAAAGGGTCCATTTTCAGACGTAATCCTTTTACTTATTCGTCCAAATGGTATTCTGCTAAATTATGCTGAGATACTTAATTTTGGAAACATTTTAGGCCAACGACAAGGATGCTTCATCAAACAACCATTTTTAGCCCCCCAAGAAACTTTTAAGTTAAATATTCCCAATGGGGCAGTTTATTTTTTATTTACATTTTTTTATCCGAAACCTGTTTGAGTTTCTTTCTTCTGCAGAACACAAAAGAAGATATTTTGATGATCAAACAACATTGAACCCCATGGACGTTCATTATATGAACGCAAAACCACAAAACCATTTTCTCAAAATATCATCTTTTGTGTTTCACAGAAGTTAAAAAAGTCACACACACTATTTTTACAACTATACCTTTAAAAGTAGATTTTTTTAACCCTTCTAAAACATTTTTTTGACATTTTCCACACACAATTATAGCTTGGCCGAGGGGCTTCTAGATTTCCGTGGACACGGATCGAGGGCCGCTGGATTAGACTGGGATCTGTGTTTTGTCTTGGACGGGAAAAAAAATTGTTGAAAGCGGCAGTCCTACTCTCTCACAAACACCAGACACACACATATGTCCACACACGTGTGCCCGGGGAGAGTCTTAGGGGACGTGACCTCTCCCCAATGCCTCCGATTCTGGCCCCTTCTCCTTGGGTGAAGGCAGAGAAAGGTCAAAGGTGATTTTTGGGGGGGGCTCAAGATTAAGTTTCACATGACTGAGCACCTTTGTTGAGGCCGTCCAGCAGAAAGGAAACATCCAGGAGGCCCTCATGACTGTCTGAGAAGGGCCTCAACAGTACCCTTCCCCCTTTGGCCTCGTCTCTTTTTCATCTCACCTCCAAGTTGTCTCGTATCTTCTCTTCTTCATCTCTTCTCTTATTTGTCTCGTAACTTTCTTCTGCATCTCTTCTCTTATATCGCGTAACTTCAGTTTTTTTATTCTCGTCTCTTATCTTTTTGGTAAATAAAGACTGAAGCCGTGCGCTCACTACAAGATTGTTAACCGGCACTCAGTTTAAGTATCAATATCTCTACAGACTTGTTTCCTTCTCTGATAAGACTATGTCGAGTCTTAAAAAAATTCTGTAAACACTGCGATTTCTTGTATGTTTTAGGTGAATTCATTATTTTTATTCAGGAAAGACTCCTGACCAAAAATACCCAAAGTTTGCCAAGTGCAGTGATTTTGACAATATCATTTTGACAATTATATGACCTTACGAAACCAATGTTGCTCACAATTTGTATTGAAAACTTTTATGGATTATCGAATCGTATAGATAAGTCTTATGGATTATCGAATCGTACCGAAGGACATTCAACAGTTGCCTGAACATGTAAATTTGAATTAGTTTCTCTGGACCTATTACAATAAAACAAAAGCTAAGTCACCTTACGTTCATCTTAGACACCATAAAAGCAGGTCTTGATATCTGTCTTTGTAAAAAAAAGGGGGCTATTTTATCATTGACCACTAGCTCTGGTGTCAATGTACAGTTCTGGTGAGACTGTAGGGCGCCAGCTTTACAACCCTATCCATAACAGAGGCAAAGTTCATCCTTTTTTCTTATCTGCTTCTTTTTTTGAACTCCACCTGAGACCAGATACCCTCTGTTTGTCTCGCCCGGCCCATGTTTAGGTTGACCCTCTTTCTCCGTGACCCCCTCGCCCCAAATACACAAGCCCGTCCGCACACACACACAGCTTTGTCGTGAATGGGTGAGAGTCGATTCGGGCATTCATGCATAATTCATCACAGCACCAATAATCCCAGACTGCACCGGGAGCCGTTTGATAGGACAGACAAAAAAAGGGGTGTGTGGGGCGAGAGCCGAGGGGGCTAAAGAAGGATTAGACAGTGAAAATATGCCTTTGATAGCTTTCACAGTCTGAGGGGTCCTGGTTTACGGTTATTCCTATTTGTGTCTAATCTAATCTGGGAGAATCCCGGTCGGGGAGGCGAGATCAATCGCTGAAAGAATGAAACTGTTTTGGTTTTTAAAGAGTCGTTTGGGCGATGCAAGGCGATAAGACCCCAAACATCTCAAATCACAGGGTGGCTAGGTCCCACACACGCATTTGCCCAAACATGCACACATTTAGACGTCCTTTACACGCATGCACCCGTGTAAACAAAAGGGTCCGGACGCTTCAGGTGATTAATTGGTCTGCGGGATTCAGCTGGGTCTGTGCTGTTTGTACAGTTCCATCTTTGTGGCAGCTGGTGGTTGGGATGGAGACACACTTTTATTAGCGTGCAGAGGATTGACAATAAACATAAAATAGAGGACAAACCACCAGCCATACCGCAGTACGTAGTGTTAACCGCTAGAGGAGATTAGAGAGATAATTGTGTGGTGTGTACACTTGTTAGTGGCCTTGTTATTAAACAAGCATGAATTTTGCTGTAGTTTATAAATGGCTGATGATAATAGATGAATATGAATCTTTCAACATATTTGATATATCATGCAAACAACCACGTAGCAATGCCTTGGCAACAATCCCCAACATCCCAGCATTGAGGGGATGGTTTTGAATGGGTTCACATTAAATGTTTTGTTTATATAATGCGAAAA
Source organism: Barbatula barbatula (assembly GCF_947034865.1). Lineage (NCBI taxonomy): Eukaryota > Metazoa > Chordata > Actinopteri > Cypriniformes > Nemacheilidae > Barbatula > Barbatula barbatula. The sequence continues at coordinate 3,632,061 of NC_136770.1, read as the reverse complement.
GTTATTGTTTTTGCGTAAACATGATGCAAAATAAATGAATGAAGGTGTTCTTAAATTATTTAATAGTAAAATTTGTATACATGCAAATGTTAAATTGTGAATGTAGTTTAGTTGTATGACAGTAGTTACCCTTCAAGACGGCCAGCTGGTAGACCCCAACCTCCCCCTTCTGTCAATGGTGAAATCAATGGGTCAATAGGTTTAAAGCGCATAAAACTTCTCTCTGTCTAATAGTGATCTCACAAAATCTTTGCAATGTTATATATATTTAAATAGCGTGCTGTGCATTGACTCTTATCCATCTGAGTATCTCACCTGTTGTCACATTACACAGATACACACATTTTATCTTTTATTTTGCTCGCTGCACCATCGCAATGTTTGCCTGTAGAGTTGTATGTGGTCATCTGATGAACTTGTATGTTTGTGAAGTGCGACCTTTAAAAAAATTAAGTATTAAAATTCCACTTTTTCCAGACATGCCGTGACCTTTGGGACCAGACGGGCCAGAGGGGAAGGGTGAGAGAGTGTGTGTGAACGCTCGGGGATCATGAACTATGAACCAGCCCTTTTCCCGTCCTCCTGCTGTGGCTTTCAGTTTTATTCACGCTCTCCCACAATTGCTTGTGACCTATTTTTACAGTTCTGGAAAACTGATGAAAACTTTACCGTGATACGTTGTTACATACATTTTATTTTTATTTTTAAAGCAACCTTTTCTCAACTGCCCAGCAGGACACAAACCAACCTCAATCGATCCAGAATTCCTTTCACTCGGTGTGAGCGCATCAAGGGTCTCCCTCCCCCAGGGCACCCGCACGCATTTACCTAGCCATTTAAAATTTCTGCATGTGTGTCGAGCCATTGATCAATAGCTGTCGGACTTGGGCCGTGTCTTGGTAGGTCTTCCGCACCCCTCACCCCCAGCCTCTATTGACACTCCGATTATAATGAGGGATCGAGCTTTCACAGACACTCAGGAGGGGGAGGTGTCAGACAGAGGCAAAGGACCCAGACGGGGGGCCCCACACCGGGGTCACGCCACAAGGCCAAGGTCTTTGTCCCCACCCCCTTGCACCAAATGTTTTAGTCGCTTTCTCTATCCCTGCTTCTCTGACCCGCAAGGACCGGGTATACGATGGGGGTTTCACTGGCTGTGGTGGCCAAATTCAATAACTGCGGCTGTCATTGATTTTGTGTGTTAAGTGTGTGCGTGTCTATTAACAGTACTTCCATTGCCATCAACTATGTATAGCGACGTGTAAAAAAATTGACGTGTCAATTTTATACGTTTGATTCAGTTCTCCGTCGTGTTTTTAAACATCGCCTTAGTCTCAGATGTTTCTCCTGAAAGTGCTTGTGAGAAATAAAAATAGACACAACTGAGACTGTAATTGTTGAAATCCAGTGTATGGAAGTGTTAAACGAATGAAGATTTGGGTACATTTGATGAGAAAGGTTTGATTTCATATTGAGATCTTCAATATTATTGACTTTTGATGAATTTTGAGAAATATCTGAGACGAAGATGAGCAAAGTTTCCATTTGCTCTTTATTTAATCTCACTGATGTCGATAAGAAATATTTGAGATGTTAAAGTGATCCCACTTGTGATTTTTCTTTCATAAGTAACCTTGTTCGGATGAATTTATATAAAATAGAAAACCACCATCCAACAGAATGACATTTATGACACAAAAAAACATTAAGTGTAACTTAGAATATAATAAATTTCACATTTACTTTAGTTTTGATCTGTTTCTCTCATAGAGCTGCAGTATCACATGACACATGATTCAAATCTATTAATATGATGCGTTTTGGCCAATTCTACAGCCCATGGTCACAAAATGCTTACAGGCAACACAAATGTCTTTTAAAACATGCTCCATTTCAGAAACATAAGTCGACTGAAAAAGCTTTCAAATAGGTCACATTCACTTCACTGTATTTCCTTCAAAAACAATATTAAAGAAAAATAACAGGTAACATGATTACTTTGCTTGTTGTTAAGGTTTTTCTTGCCTCTCCTCTTGCCCTCAGAAGACATTGTGGTCAGCTCCGAGTGAAAGATTAGAAGAAAAGAAACAGGGTTTACCAACACTGATAAAACATAATTGGCAAGTAATAAAAAGATAACCGGAGCACAGAAAGGCTACATGGCCAGAGAGACTTCTGGAAATGATTGATAGTGCTGTTGACACCTTTGTCCACTGACAGCCGCAATCACAAACTGCTTATCCAAGTGTGTGTGTGTGTGAGAGAGAGAGAGAGAGAGAGAGAGAGAGAGAGAGAGAGAGACAGAGAGAGAGAGACAGAGAGAGAGAGACAGAGAGAGAGAGAGCGTGTCTGTGTGTGTGCAGTGATAGCTTCATCTCCCTTTTATGACTATTTTACAACACCGGGTTCTTCTGGGAAATGAGAAATATTAGATGTTTTACAGTACGTGTTGAGAAGTTGATAGGTCTTCCTGCAAGAACTGTCCTTTGGCCAACACACACTCACTCAGACAATCCTTTGAGACTTCAATATAATGTCTGTCTGCATTTACTCTGGATATGTCCACATCTCAAAATTTGCTGCTAAGACACACACACACACACCTGTCTTTCATAGCGCATTATGGTATATTATAAAAGCAAAAATATATGATGTGCAGATTTACATCACCATTACACATGATATATATGTCATGCACGCAGCTGTTTCAATCTAACCTTCAGATAGTCTCATTTTCCCCACGTGTCCCTACATGTATTATTTGTCACTAGTCACGGCCCAATGACATCGCGGCAAAATTGCATATGGTGAGTTATGTACATATGCACACGAAACACGCAAGCACAGATGCGTGTCGTCCGCATGTTCACGCTTCGATACTCCTCTGTAATCTACACTGGCCTCCCCAGAGCAAAGCATGCTGGATCTCAGCCAACAGGAGCAGGCCAGCGCTTCTGGAAACTCTTTAGAGCCAAAAGCCAGTTTTGGTTGATATAGAGAGCAGCGAGACCTCTGAAGTGGTCTGGACCCGCTTAGGTAAATAATTGTGGCTTCTTATTTGATGTGTGTGGTTTCATATGTTCTTGTTATTATGTGTAGTTTAAGCTTTTTTATTTTTTGGAACAATTCGGCTTTCTTTTCGACAGGAGTGGTCAACTTTTAGTTAGGTTGGATACACCTTTTATAAAATGTACATGTAAAAGATGATTTTACACCAAAGTGTAAAAAAACATTTTGTGTTCAGCCCTATCATAGCAATATTCAAATAAATATTTGACTTTTATTTTGTATCTTTTCTAGTTTTCTTTTATATTGATGCTAAAATTTGCATCGCTTTATTAATATTTTATTAACAATGTTTTATGCATTTTCTTTATTCAATTTTTTTACCGTCATTGCGAAGCACCAGTACGCCAAGACAAACTGTACATTCACTATTCACTGATAAAGTTGTATTGTTTAATTAAAACATTTTTTGTGGTTTCTAAATATGGTAAAAATGCCAAATTTGCCGACAGATGTGTGTAAAAAACTTTTGTTTTTTTTTGTTACAGTGTGGCCTGACAATAAAGCTGATTTCGATTCTGATTGTATGTCATTTATATACTATAAACCAACAGTAACGTTTGTAACTGAACGGCAATTCTGATGTTCAACTTAAAGATTCTTACAAATGTCATTTTTGGTGTTTTCACAGAACAAAGTCATACAAGTTTGGAACGACACGACAGTGAGTAATGTTGAGCTTTAATTTTAGATACATTGTTTTTAAAGTCTCCTGCTTGTCGGATTCTTGTCCTTCATAGGAACTGCTCTGATGTAACTTTATGCCCAAAGTGAAATGTCTATCTGTGCGTTGGTTGCTGAAGTGTAAACCAGAAGTGTGTTGGTTTAGCTGTGAGACAGGATTAAATGGATCATTGATGTTAGTGTAGACTGCGAAGTGATCCACTTCTCTCCAGAGGAAGAGGCCATCAGGCTAAACAAACACATCAGGGAGACTCTGGACGTTCACAGTTGGCTTGTTTTACTGTGAGATTTTACACTTGAAAATAAAAGTGAAGTGCACTGCAAACCAAGAACAAGCATGACCCGATGTGCCCAATTTCAAGAATCGGCAGCTAGTATTCTCGACATATCCATAAACTCCACTGCTCAAATGCACTGTAATTTGCTTTAGGTAAAAGTTAAATGTACATCGTTTCACGTGCAACATGAGGCTGGATTCATTCTAAAGGGTCAAAAGAGGGGTGGAAAATGGTCTTGGATAAACAGGGTGCTTTACTTTATTCCCTAAATGCAATAAAGCGGAACATTTGGGGGGAATGTTCAATAATAGCGACCAGATTTCAAAGTGGGCGACATTTGAACTTCAGGAGGAGAGATCTGGAACAGGAGCACATGCTGTCTGGCACTGTAAACACCGTCTTCAATCAAACTCAACCAAACCAAGGTTCCTTTCTAATGACAGCTTTCAGTTTAAAGACATATGAAAAACATTATTTACTCAGTGATGATATACAGCAATGCCTTTGTGTTTGGCGAGTTTTTTTTAGATCTGAACTACGTCTTAAGCTCAACCACAGGTTTTGTCCAAACAAAGATGTGAATGAACTTTATCCTGGTTCCTCGAAATCCCACAATGTCGAACTCATGTCAAAACTGTATTAAATATCAAGAATGATCCGTTCCTGAGAAATATTTACTAGAGTGAAAATGTTTACACCTAGCCAGCCACCACGTTACACTCAATTTGGATTTGGTTCTTCGTGACGGGGTGACACCTTCCCCCTGTGCCATTAGAAGCACTTGTTCTTTCATAACCTTGAACAAACACCCTGGAAGCTTTTTCTTTTTTGCAGATTTCATTGGAAAATGTTGCTCTCTGAACATTTTCATTATGAAATCTGTGATATCGAGGCAATAATCATGCATAGCTTTGCATTTAATAAAAAAGCGTTCAGTGCTCTTGGGGAGTTCAAATAAACAGTCGGGCAGAAGTTGATACCGTCTGCCTCTTCCTCCATCAGATATTATTTATTTCTGCTCTGTTTCTTAAATTCAGCCGGAGAAGAAGCCTTTTTAAGACGTTTTTGTTAATGATCCAATGGTGTGCGGATGCGTTGACCTCTGACCCCTGTTCTGGCGTAGAATTCAATGGAGTTTCCTATAAGTTTCTGTTTAGCGCTGTCAGTTGCTCTGTGTTCTTCCTTTTCTTTTCTTGAAAATAAATCATCTTAAAACTATTGAAATCAATCCAGAGCACTGCTTAAAAACAAACCAAATCAATGATTCAAGATTCTCTGCAGCCGACAGCCCTTATCAAAAATTTTTTATTCAAGTGTGCTATTAGTATACTACTTTCAGACTACTTCTTATTTACTTCTTAGAAATGTACTTCTCAGAAATATACTTAAATAAAAATTTACTCTTAAGTTTACTTGAGTAGCCTATATTTTGCCTAAACTTGTACATTATAGCTAAAGGTATTGAACTAGTAAACTATCAGTATACCAATGAGTTTACTTGTAATATAGTTGTAGTACAAATGAAAACGTAATTGTTAATTTGTTGTAATCAAAAATGTACCACTGTTAAAAAGTGGGCCAATTTAATCCCAAGCAGTATTCACATAGTACACTTTCAAGTATACTTCTAGTGCATTGATATTAGTATACTTACTACATAAAGTATAATAAAGAATACCGAACTTTACTTAAGTAAAAATGAACTTTAAGTATACTTCGCTCTGATAACTTTGTGAACACTAAAGAAACTGGGTCTATATTTAACTCAGTGGGTAAAAAAGGGACAAACCCAACCATTGGGTTATATTTACAGAGAAAATGATCAGATTTGACCCAACATTATTCTAAAAACCACCCATTGGTTAATTTGTAGCCCAGCAGTTGGGCTCGGCAACATTTGGCCAAATGATGATGTCAATATGACAACAAACATGCATTAGAAATGCAAGTAGGGTCACTGCTGATTTGAACCTCAGTTTAAATCCCCAATCTCTGAAAAACAATCTTGACCCGTTGTAGAATAAGCACGGTGTGGTTCATCGTATTCTGACTCTTAAAGCACATGCGTTTCTTACATTCCCCTCCGTCTATGAGGTATCAGAAGGAGAAGTTGAATTAGAACAAGAAAATGTTTATACAGGTAAACCCCCAATAATCCACCACTGACATAACCCTGATATCCCACCAACCTCCAGTTCTCTTGACACACATCATCTCCAGTAGCTACACGCAAACACCTCCTGTTGTTTTACATTTATGGATTTTGGCAGATGATTTTACTCACAGCGACTTGTAGTGCATTCACGATATACATTTTTTATCAGTATGTGTGTTGGGAATCAAACCCATGACCTTTGTGTTGCCAACACAATGCTTTCCCAATTGAGCGGCACGGTCGGTGCCAGATTCCAATTCATAGATTTACAGATAAAAGATCATCGATAAAATATAAGTATTTTTTTCCTTTTATATGGCTCTAGTTGTACCCAATATATGCAGGACTTTGAAAAAATGACAATAATGATATTCTTTAAGAGTAATATGGTTCACTTTGGGATTCCTTGGGGTTTCCTAAATTGCTTTATCTACTGCAATTAATTTAAGCAGAGTGAGGATGTAGTCACAAATGATCATTTTACCCACAAGGGACCCATTTAAGGGGATTGAACTACTTGTGTTTGCTGGATGAGTGACATAATACTTGTATGGATGGAGCAAACTGTGTCACGGCCGTTCAGATTCCGCTTACAAAAGCAACTTCATACATCTGCTCATCTGAATATTTCTGCTATGTATTTTTTTCGGCAAAGTGCTCCCATGGAAGCTCTAATAATCACAGTTTAAGCTCATCTGGTCATTGATTCGTGCCTGCAGGACATCTGAACTCAGAGGGACATCTCAGTGGACCTGCTTGATGCTCTTGGAAAACCTTTGACTTCTTGACATGCCAGGCTTCTGCTCAGCATCTCCAAGAAATTAGCGATGCACACACCATTTCCATAATTAATCGATAGTACAGCGATGAACCGAACGCACTCCCTCCCCCGTTCTACTCGTTCTTCAAAATTCAAAATAAACAAAGCATGTGCTTTATTTGCCAAGCGTCGCCTTTTACTAAAACAACAGCGTGAATAATTATTCCCCGCTCTGTTTTCACTCAGTTCTTGTAAACTGACGAACTGTGACCTAGGTAATTGTTCTACATCGTGACTCTTGACCTCAAACGTGGATTAAGAAAACAAAGAAGAGCGTAGATGGGCGAGAAAATAGCTTCATTTAGTGCACACAATCGCTCAGAAACGTAAACAAACGTGTAATGTGCGGAAATGTGTTAATGTTGAACTGTTGTTTTAAACAGATAATGAATATGGATATACTAAATAGACAGTAATTTTGACACACAATTTGGCGATTCTGTGTCTTGTTTTGCACTTTTATCCCTTGGGTCTGTGGGACTTTTTTTATTTATGTTTTTCCATCTCAAACATTCCTATTTATGTGTTTTTCCTAATTATATCAAAAATATTAGCACATTTTTAATAATGTCACTTTCAGGTAAGTGCCTTGTAATTGTGAAGTACAGCTGTAAAGTGCTTTTACATATTTTAATGGCTGTATTGATTTAAAAACTGTTGTGGGTCCACTATTGGCTGAATAACAACAACATGAACACCACACATGGGTTAAACAGTTGATTCCGTTTCTTTAGGGATTCATTCATCCAAAAAATTGAAAAGGTCATATGAAGCAATGAGTGGAGGATGGAATTTCTCTACACATGTGAGTAGATGTTCATTGAATCTAGTCTGTAGATCTGTAGATTTTTGTACACATTGTAGATGTGTGCACAAACTTTTTAAAGATTGTTTTGTGGTATATATGGCTAGATGATCTTTGTACAGTTATCAATATAAAAGACCTACTGCAATCTTTTGGCTTCATTCAAGTGATTGTTCAATTCTTTCATCACAGGGGTACCCATTGACTTGCATTGATTCTGCGTCTATACAAAACAATGGGTACCGCCTTTTGTTCGGTTACCAGCATCCTTCAAAATATCTCCTTCTGTGTTCTGCACAACAAAGAAATGACAAGAGGATGAGTAAATGTTGACAGCATTTTCATTTTCTTTTTAAATTACTGGCTTTGAAAGCTGAATCTGAAATAATTGACATAGTAGTTTAATCTGAGATTAAAAAAAATAAACAACAGATTGCCGTTGTTGAAATCACTGTATTGACTTTCTTAATAGGACACCGGGGCCGTCCACCACAGTTTGAAGAGGAAGCTAACACGCCATTGATGTGTCTGCAGGGATTCTGGGTTTTTTCAACTCCGTAACCCTGCCGTGTCCAGTCTTACACTAATGAAAAACAAACCAAGGCTCATAGTAAGAGCTCAACTCGGCTCAGCTGGATCTCACAGCTCCCCAAATGCTAATGTCCTGTTAATTACCGCTGCGCATAATTACCAACTTGCTAAACAATGCAGTCACACATTTTTATGACTTTTTTAGCATGAGAGTTTATCGCTAATGTTACAAGCTGGAAAAATATATTTTTTAGCCAAGGAATGCTTAAGTCTGACTTTCTTCCATTGGTCGACCAAACAGTTTTGCCCGCCATTGACCTCGCAATATATTTATTGTATCTGTGCCAATATAATTGATATATGTCTTGTCTATAAAGATCAGCAAAAAAAGTTTAATTAAAAGTCCTTTTAGTATACTAAACTTTGAAAGTATAATTCTTCTTTTTATGTACTCATTACAAATATACTTTATGCACTTCTCAGAGAAAATATATTTTAAACTAGATGTGTGCTGAAAGTTAACAGTGATTTTATAAAGACTTAACTAAAAAATGGGCCAATTTGATCTCAAGAAGTATTGAAATATGCTCTCTTTTTAAGTCACTTTGTAATGTAATGAGAATAAAATAGTGCTTATATAAAGTATACTTTAAAATATACTTGATCTTTTACTTCATAAAATGAAAATAAGCCAATATTAGCAGTTTAATTTGTGAAATGGATCTTCTGTTCTCTGGCTAATGTATTCAGAACACTTGGAGAGCCATCCGTTGCTATCAAAGCTCTCTTATAAATTCCTGTAAAACCTGTGAAATTACACCTGAAACAATCTCTCAAATCACTGTAAAACTTTATTAAAATGATATCAAATCAAATTAGCCGCCCCAGCACCAAATGGAGGTTGAGATGGTAGGTTGAGATGGTATTAACACTGATGTCCATGTTATGAAAATCTATTGCAGCTCATCGAAAGCGTCTGTCTCTCAATAATGCATAAGAAGAGGAAAGTGGATGATATATGCAAAGGAAATAAGGTGGTTTAACGGGTAAAGGGTGACAAGCTTATTTCGGTATTTGCTGATACAATAAAAAAAATACAATAAAATCCCATCACACACTTTCATCTCTTCATGAAATAATAAAAATAATAATAAGTTTTCATTTATATAATCTATTGGTAGACATATGTGATATGTAGTTCTTCTAGCACACATTTCAAAAGAAATATTTTGAGTAAAACATATACTGTTATAATAACGGATTCACTTATATATTATACTTGTTGAGCTGTGATGATAATTAAATACATAATTCCATTAAATTGTAATTTAATTGAGCAAATGAGATTTTAGTAAAGTGGTACAATTTTGATTTAATTTACTAATTGGCTAAAGTTTCAGACAAAGTATTTTCATCAGAATACGAGTCCCTGAAGTTCCAAAAGACCATTTCAGTCCGACGAGTCGCCAGACACAAACATATTTGTCTCTTAAAGGAACAGTTCACCAAAACAAAATCTGTCATCATTTATTTACCCTCGAGTTGTTTCAAATGTTGTATAAATGTCTTTATATTTTGATATTTGAAAGAAAGCTTGTAACCAAACAGGTCTTGGCCACCATTGACTATAGGCAAACATACAATAATAGTCCAAACGGTTTGCTTTCAAACATTTTTCAAAATATCTCCTTTTGTGTTCAGCAGAACAAAGACATTTATACAGATTTGTAACAATTCGGGGTGAGTAAATGATGACAGAATTTTCTTGTTGTAGTAACCTGTCCCTTTAATGAGTCAAACACATTACTCTTACAATAAGTCATTCACTTTTAGACTCGTTGAGCTGTGATGATCATTAAAGTCATAATTCAATTAAATTTTAATTAAACTGAGCAAATGAGGTTTTAGTATTTTGATTTAATTTACAAATTGGCTAAAGTTTCTAACAACGTTTCGCCATCTTTTATTAAAGAACAAGAGTCCTTGAAAAGTTCCAAATACAATTTTAGTCCAACCAGTCGCCAGACTAAAAAAAGACTTAAAGGAGTAGTTCACCCTCAAAATGAAAATTCTGTCATCCTTTTCAAGGATGTCATCCCCTTGTCATTTCAAACCAGTATTTCCTTTTCAAGGATGTCACCTCTTGTCATTTCAAACCAGTATGACTTTCTTTATTCCACGGAACACAAAAGAAGATATTTTGAAGAATGTTGTTAACTGTGCTGTTCTGTTCATTTGTCCAAATATCTTCTTTTGTGGTCTGCAGATTAAAGTCCTACAGGTTTACTTCTCCTTTAAATCATGCAAACAACAAAAAGTCTAATTTAAAAGACTGTCAGAAATGCTCGAACAAATAAATAGAAATCTCTAGCGTAGCTTATAGAAGCTTGTTGTGAGTTTTGTACTGTGCAGATGTGTGTTGTGCAGATATAGTCTTGGGTGATGTGCACCGATTTCTTTCATCTTTCTCCACCCGAGCCCCCCATTGTTTGATGTTAACTTACCACAGGAATAACCACATCTTTCTTCTGCCCAACCCGAGTCTGAAACAGATCTTTGTTGCTATCCTTGGAGGCTGACAATGCTGAGAGGGGCTAACGCTAATGAGAGCCTTTGATCTTGAGCTTTAATAAAGAGAGAACACGGTGTGAGTGCACAAATCAATTCAGCACGTACTGTAGACGTTTCTCTTCTTCTGTTGCTCTGTCGGGTGAAACACAAAGACACAAATCATACCCATCATTCTTAAATTCAAGGAAGATGCTGAAGTCAAATCGAATACGTTCACATGGAAACCACAACATCATGTAAAGAATCTATGTCACACATTTGGGTTAAGCTCGAGTCGTAGATGTTTACAACGTATATGGCTTATGTGTAATGCAGCGCACGGCAAGGTTTTGACCATCAGAAGCCATCCTCGGGATTCAGGAGCTACACATTGACATCTCAAAAGCTTTCAGGGAGTAGTTTGGTTTCCGCACAATGAGTAATCCTGCCGCTATTATGTAATTCAGTTCTTCTCTCACCTGAGCTAAAGGTACTGATTCATCTTTCACTTTGCCACCAGCCACTTACAGCTGCCACACAGATTCATATTTTGCCGTCTTTTTTTAGAGCTTCTGAGGATTGCCCGTTAGTCATGAAGAAGAAAAATAGAGCAAATGTACTGAAGGATGAGTAGGTTGGGAAGGGAATTTCAATGCAGAGCTCAACCTTCAGACAATATTGTGTCGGTGCACCATACGTATGGGTTTCACAATATACAAAACTGTATATATAACTCAATCGAAGGTTCATTTGACGGATAGCATTATTTATTTATTTAAGATTGAATTTATGATTGAACCATAATAGTCAATGATAACACAACATTAGGAATTATAAAACCACCAAGCGATCTTTATATCGATTTCTTCCTCCAGGTAGCAATGAGATTATGGAAAGTATTAAGTACTTTTTAAGAAATTCTCTGGAGAAAAACATCCCACGTGTCTCATCTAGAGTTTCGGATGAGATCTCATAGATTCCCTGAATTGCGTTCAGCCAAAACAGTAACGTCTGCACTAATGTGATTTTATAGTAAAGTCAAACATTTATAAGACAATTTATCTGAAAATCAACTTTTGTAGGTCTAATTTCTGGATTTCTTCTGAAAATAGAAAAAGGGTCGATGGATCAATTGATCATAACAGAGAAGACCATTAAGGTAACTGAGCTATAAAATAGCAACATTACACAATACAACCGTCTCCCAGATTATTACGTTTCGATGAAAGATTATGAATATTGGTCTTTGGAATGATGTGCACATATGAATCATGCAAACCATTTATTTGGAAAGTTGATTTTACATCATGTCTTCTCACTATAATGCATTCTGCTATTGATCATCAGAAATCAAAGATTCATTGTGTGACCCAAAATGAAGCCGAGCTTTCGAAATTGCTACCAAAACTCAAAACCATCGTTTGGCAACCCTTCACTAAATTCTCATTAACCGCAAGCTCACTCGGACTTGGATAATTCCAAGGCCGGAGACCTCGATCGAATAATCAATAATGGGAAAGTCCACTTTCATCTCGTCCAGGCCGATGGGGTGAAGAGAGAAAGGCCGTGCATGAATGAGTGAATGAACCAGTGGCGTGGTAGATGGAGGGCCCATTGTGTCCGTGGCCCGGAGAGCGCGGCATGGTCGGAGCTTACTCCCGTCTGATGACCCTTAAAGCAGATGAATAATGTATTCCCCATCAATGCGGAGAAAAGGTGCAGGGCTTCAGGCCATGTCTAAGCCCCTATTCATCCAGCGAACCAGACACAAAGACACAGAGGGCCCGTCTGTGGGAGCCCATCCGGAGGAATCCACAATGAGGCCATCTCTGCTGCAAATCTCCACTTTGATACACAGGGTCTAATATTGAAAAGTGTATCGTAACCGAGGGCATTGGTTTGGTTTTCATGTCGGTAGAGATGTATCCACCGAACTGTATAGACACGTCACATTTTCCTTTTTAAAGCATACAGTGAAGAAACAAAGCAAATGCACTTTACAATAAACTTCGGTCACATTAGTTTATGGATTAGCTAACATGAACCGACAATGAGCAACATATTTATTAAATGTATATTTAAAATGCATGTTTAAAGCGTTTATTATTAACTCGCTTTTTTGTTGATGTTCTGGAAAGACATTTGTTGATTGTCAATCCATGTTAGTTCATGTTGCATTAGCTTATCAAATGCAATTTTGGGTTTTAAAAATAAAATCAATGTAAATACTGAAATGTACTTATTTATATAGCATAAAAAAATTTTATCTATATATTTTGTAACATTTTGAAAAGTGTAAGAGATCTCCCCCAAAAAAGGTAGTAAAAGTTTGTTAAACCCTGTAAATATTTATGTTTGTTCATTTTTGGTGCCTGTTCCTTGTAGTCGTCAATGTAGTTGACAAATAAACAGTAAATGTGACAGAATAAAATGAGAAGGGAGGAAGATAAATCTCTTATGCTATTTTATCTTATAAAACAAACAAAAGTTTGTTTTCTACAATTTTGCTGTCACACCATACACTATAAAAATCCCAGAAAATGTATTTTTTTACAGTGTAGGACACTTACTCATATGTATTTTCCGGTGGTTGTTCGTTTCATTGTTTAATTCTCAAGCATATGAGCAATTGCCATCTGCAAATAAGATTTTGTGTGTATAAATATAGTTATTGTATAAAGGATCACTATGTGTTCTCATCTAACACACTAAACCTTCGTACCACCAAGACTTAACTAGACAGTAAGGTTATCATTTTTGACACCTTGCTTATTCAGAAAGTTTGATGTTACAGGACACTGACGGTCTCGTAATCTGATGTCCAAACAGAAAGTTTCACGTTATGGGAGTCAGAGCCTCGGCAGACTCTTGTGTGAATGAGACGAGATTTGCAGAAGAAAGTAAAACGTTTCTGCGCTCCGCTACATGCTGAGCAGAAGAAAGGGGGCTTTTGCTATCTCTAAGCTTGCGTGGAATAAAGATGTCTGCGACGGCCTACGTTATTGATTGGAGAATGTTTGAGGGAACAAAGGGCTCAGTGCTGTGAGGGGGGTGTTGAAGACAGCGCTGTCGTCATTAAACTTTAAAATGCTCTCTTTGGTTTTGTTTAGCCTCGTGAGAGGACACGCAGCGCTCCTGACTACATGACCCAGGGCAAATTTTGAACTTCGCTGGTAAAAAACATTTAATGGAGGTGGGGTGGTCAGTTCTTATTGCAAGACACACACGTCTCGATGTATTTCACTGTTCTTTTCTAAAGAGGATTAATAAACAGGCTGAATGTGAGTCTTGTGATTCAGTGATGTATATTGAATTAGTGATGCTGATTATTTGGAATGAAGCAACAGTGGATGAATTTAATGTGCTTTGTTTTGCCATCGAATGTACGCAATATTTTTCCCACATTTTAAATCAAAAATATTGTTTCTACAATAATTGCATTTATTTGCAAAAAAGGAAACTGGAGAAACGGGTCAAAATAACTGAAAAGATGCTCTGATGTTTCAGACCTCATATAGTAGTAAAGAATTGTGATAACAAAATGACAGTTTTCATGTGTCTTTTCTTGCTGTCAGTCTTACACATTGCTGAGACACTTGACCGGCATCGCCAAGAAATCTGGAAATGCTAATTAAATGAACATTTGGAATGGTCTCTAATTTTCTTTCGCGGTAGTACATGCGGAGTGGGGTTTCTGACCAATAAGTTTATATTGTGGGCGGGGCTACCTGGTGTTCAGCTGCAAAAGTAGAACCCGTATCCCAATGAGACAAAATGTAATGTTGGGTCTGGTTTGGCAGTAAGCGACACATGTTGCATTCTCACCTAATAATTCCTTTAACAACATTAACAATGTAATTGTTCGGAATCAGTTCATGGTAAGAGCATTGTTTTGATATCGCAAAAAGTTTGGTATTCGATTCCCCGGCAATACACGCACTGAATTTTTTTTACCCTCAATGAACCGTGTGTCACTTTGGATAAAAGCGTCTTTTAACGTGGTTAAATGCAGTTGTCATTCCTGTAAATACCTCGCTTCGAAGAGGAATGACAGTGGTATGTAATGTGCATAGCACATACTGTACGATAATCAATGCTCTCCTTTACAAATGTTAACAAAAATAAAACCAGTGACCGTACTATGGTTTATCTATGTTGATGTTGAACCACATCCATGCACAGTAACCCCATCTGATAGATACATAACCGAATATAAGCTAATCTAAATTCCCCTCTCACTGCACTGTAATTTTGGGGCATTTACAGTAAAGCCCTCAGGGTTCCTCTGCGGTCGTAAGATGGTACAGCTGTGGCCTGCCGCGTGATGTCTGTTTCTAAAGGGACTTCTCGCTCACGGCTATGCTAATCAAAGACTGAAAACGCCTCTTTGACTTACCGGTGCTAAGTGTGTCAAACGCACCACTTCACGGCAACAGCTGCGTAAAATAAGAGAGATAATACAGAAAGGCAAATAAAAGTGGATGGAGGTGGGGAGAGGGTAAAATGCCTTGATTAGTTGACCTAGATTTTTTAAATTATCTTCTGTTTTGGGCATTAAATAAACTAAGCATAGTAGTATAATCAAGTGCCATCGCAGTGCACCCATGTAGGCCAATTGAACTTGCAGGGGTGGATTGAAATCAGGTCGTTCCTGGGGGCTTGTGGTAATGAACTTCGGTGTTCTCCGTGCCTGTTTGAGGATTGCCTGACCTGAGATTAATTCCATATGGGACTCAAGGACTCTGATGATCTTGACATTTGGAGAATCGTCGCTCTTCCACCTTAACCAAAGGAAAGGAAGTAGCTGTTCATGTAGCTCGACCGGTAGAGCGTGGTTCTTGCAACACCAGAGCTGTAGGTTTGATTCTCAATGAATGCAAACTTTTAATGCACTTAAAGGTGTTATTGATCAAATACATAACTTTATCCACGTTTAAGATGCGAGAAGGAAAGTAGTAGGGCAAGATTGGTTAACATCTTTTTATCTTCACTTGTTGTATTGGGTGAAGTTGACTTTATAATCAAATTTCACAGATGGCTACGGGACAAAAATAAATTTTATCACTAATATTTGCTTGTTCTGTCTTCCCGCAGAAATTCTTTATCGCTCAGCTGTTGCTCTTTTATAGCTCAGAAGATGATGGAGTTCTCGTTTTTTTAAAAATTTAAAAGCAAATGAGACAACTATTAAAATACATAAAGATTTGGGTATATTTGATGAGAAATGTTTGAGATCATATTGAGATCTTCAATAATATTCACTTTTGATTGGAGACTTGACAGATCTAAACTCAGTTTGAGACACTGTCGAGATCCTTCTGAAACTCTACCGGAGACATTTGTGATATTTCTAGCTTATTCTCGTGAGAGAAATATCTGAGACACCAAAAGCAAATGTTTCTATTTGCTCTCCATTTAATCTTATTGATGTCCACGACACATTAAAGAGAACTCATCTGTGATATTTCTTTCTTATCTTCCAAATGAAATCTAACATGTGCCCGTTTCTGCTTTTCCATCAGAAAGTCACGAGGTGACGGCGTGATCAGGTGTCCACGTGTAATGGCTACAGTTATAATCAGTAGTTTTAAATAATATCACGCCTCCCATATTCCTGCAATTTGGTGGTAATCTGGGAAGGGTATCCCATCAATCCCGGTGGCGAATGCAAAGCAGCGGAGCAGGACGCTCT
Source organism: Barbatula barbatula (assembly GCF_947034865.1). Lineage (NCBI taxonomy): Eukaryota > Metazoa > Chordata > Actinopteri > Cypriniformes > Nemacheilidae > Barbatula > Barbatula barbatula. Next base: position 3,615,480 of record NC_136770.1, on the reverse strand, counting down.
GATGGATGGGGCTGTCGGTGGGTGGAGGAGTGCCCTTACCTTGCTAGTGCCACGTATGAAGAATATATCTCAATATATATGAGGCCGGCACATATCTGCATACATCTTCCGCACCGACCTGACCCTCCTCCATTAGACGCGGTGAACAGAACAGAATGAAGCCATTGGATTAAATTCGAATCGGTGCATGAAAACATATTTGCATATAGAGAGAACAGAGGACATGAAAGTGACGATATAAGAAAAGATGGTGGTTTATGCTGGTTTGGGGCTCAAGCAAAGCTTATGACATTGTTTTGAATCTCCCGGAATGTAAAAATGAGCTTTAAATAGATGTGTCACTAGCATGCATGCTGGCCTTTTCGGCACGAAGAACAGGCCGAAAAGGAGCGTGGATCCATTTGGCTCTTCCTCATCTCGTTCCTCCTCTGCCTCCCTGGTGGCAGCGTGCCAGAGGGTGAGAAAGGAGCGGGGTCTGTGGAAGAGGGATAATTTGTACCTTCCCTATGAACGAGAAGGACAGGCAAATTATCCAGTGAATAAGGACTGCCTGCGGATCGCCATGTCAAAAGCACGGGAATAATTATCGGCCACCGAAGAGCATTCACACGGAAGGACAATGGCCAAATGGATGTGTGCGTCTCGAGTGGCACTCACAGCGAGGCAAATGGATCCTGCCAATAATCCTGGCAAGATATCTGAATTCAGACGCATTACAGCAGCTGGACAGTATTAGTGCAGCACTTTGGGTTACAAGGCGAAGGAGAGAGCAGGAAAGAAGAGTGCTGAGAAAATGCTCTGAAAAGCTGCTATTAGATTTGAATAGGTGCGGGTTTGTATGCCGGGCCGCGGTCTGTTTTGTAGGTGTGCCACAAAGAAAGCAGAGGTTAGCCTATTAGTGCCCGAGGTCTTTATTGGTACGACCATTTCCACTCATTCAGCAGGCGGCGAGGGGTCACGAGCGGTCACCGCTAGAGAGCCTGAAGTGGGACACAAGGATCTGGGAGAAACGCATTTCAAGATAGGACACCTGGAGGGTCGCGACCGATTCTGTTTCACCGTAGAAAACGTGTTGTATATAAACAGGGGCTATAGAAGAGGGCTAACAATTCTAATGCCCCTCAACCCCAGCCGATCCGCCGTGTTTACAATGACGCTAAATGCGAGCTGAGACTATAATGCAGAGGGAGGGTCGATAGGTCTCGTCGTATTTTGGGCAAGGTTTTCTCTTTGTTTTAAACTCCGGAGGTAAACACGATAAGAGAATGCCGCACTTGACAGGGCTGAAAGGTGACGCGCTCGGATGTTTCGCATTCAAGGCTGGATGTTGAAAATCGGAGAGATTTTGCATATTTGACCTCAGAAATATAAATGGGACAAAGAAACGGGAAGTGTCGTACGGCAGGTGAGAAACCCGACGGCGCTACAATACAAGCAGACAGAGTTGAATGTTTTGTATAAGGAAGATAGTTGTTGGTAAAGTGTTGCTTTAATGGGTACACAATACATTTGAGAGACTTTTTGGGGATGGTTTAAAAATGAAAAGTCTTTCATTTAGTCACTCTAATGTCATTCCTCTATGAATGTCTTTCTTCTGCAGAACACAAAAGAAGATATTTTGAAGAACAGTGGTGACGAAACAACATTGACCCCACTGACTTTCTTTGTGTAGACACAAAACCACCCAAACATTTCACAAAATATCTTCTTTTATGTAGACAGCTTCTGAATGACCCAATGGTGAATAGATTATGAATTTGTATTTTTGTGTGAACCATCCCCATAAAAACAATGTGAACCATACTAATAATGCAGAATGGTTACAGGATTATTATAGAGAGATATGAACAGCGTGGTCAAGCCTTGGCTATTTTAAAATGAACCCATTGAACCGTTCTCATTTTTTTTTTTCACTTTGCCTTCAGGCACCAGCCAGGGAAGCTTTCTTAGATGCCAAAGGTCAAAGGTTATATGTGCATTCCTGGACATCCTGCCACATGACAAGAGCATCATGTGCTTCTTGTGTTATACACCAAAGCCTAAGAGAACAAGGAGTGGAAATTAAAATAGAAAACCCCATAGTCATAAAACCAGCCGCTATTATATTCGATATGAAGAGCTCCATTCTGAGACACCTCAAACGGTCAGTCGTCCTGCCCAATAAGAACAGAAGGCCTTCTGGGGTTAAAGGGCAAAGATTTTGCCCTTTAACCCCATGAACAATGAGGTCATCTTGTGTATTAAATGTTTTTATTGATAAAAATTACATATAAAAACGAATCTAAAATGTAAAATTCGTCATCTATTTTTAATTGCCCTCTGTACGCACACACACATTCATACATACATACGTACGTACGTACAAACATACACATCATCTTTTTCCCATGGTAACAGACTGACACAAAAGCACTGAAAGGAATCATTTATTGTCCCTAACCGTGACAGCGAGTCACATGACCAGAGCCCTGGATGAGCGTGTTTTCCTGACACTACTGTATTTGCATAAAGCCATCACCCCTGGCGATGCAGGACACTAATGTCGTCTAGACGTCCAGTCTCAGTCCAGTAGGATGAGACATAGACACGCGGACGGCTCTCAGTCGCGTGCCGTCTGGACCCTCAGCTGCCCCAAATGCACAGTGAGATGAGCAGAGCAAGAGGGCCGATGCTGAAGATGATCACATGCATAAAAATGCAATCCCTGTGGGAGGAGACGCAATTGTCATTGTGTATCTTTACTTTATGGATGTGCCCTCCATTGTCACGTCTATAAAAATAATTTGAATCCAGATTGTCCATTGAAAAAAGCAAGTGCTCATTCAAGGCATGATATCTGTCCCCCTCAAAAACGAATGTCAAATGAATTATTTCAAGGTGAATGCACATTTGCTGTTTTACGATATCTGGGAAAATCTGTATTTTCAAGTAATCGTGAACAGCATAAAATGATATTAATATCTTGTTTACATTATTGAATAAAATGGAGCAAAATTTATAATAAATGTGCTATAGGATGGCTGCGTTTATCTTCATGTTTCAAACGTTATGGGATCAAAATGAAGAAGGTTCCTGCTTCTCTTTGAATCCCTTTCATGATTTCATCAAACAATCTTGCTTCTGGTCACGCCTCTGGCCTTTCCCATCTCCACCAGTGACCGCTGATATCTCCATATCTGCATCACGGGTGAGTGACAGGTCTGTGTTATCTGAGTGTGTGCGTGCGTGCCTGCACCGATGCATTAAATCTCTTGGGTTTTCCCGTGTTAATTCTGAAACCTGCATTTGCTTTTATTGTTAACCAACAGGTTTAAAAATCCCATTCAGATTGACTCAAACAATTCACATGAAAATAATTGACAGTTTAACTCATTTATTATCTTATTAATATAAATCAAGATTAGGTTTAACATTGTTAAGAAATCATATTCGCTGAACATCCGGAAGAACTTTACCACTACCCATAATCTAAAAGCTGCTGTTACCATGCAAATGAAGGCAAAGGAGAGTTAGAGCATCAAACCTCCCAATATCAGAAAGCATTAAAGATGACATAACCGAGTCTCGCTTAAATGAACAATAATTCCTTTTAAAAATGTATTTACACATAATATTTAGCATACATTTAAAGGAGCAGTGTGGAGATTTTAGCAGCATCTAGCGATGAGGTTGTGAACGGCGCAACCAAAGGCTCACCCTCCCTTTCAAAGCACTATGGTGGCTGACACAGAACAAATATGTTGTCACGTTTTCGCTTCTTTGCCGAAGGAGATAACGTATTAACAAAACGCACCCTTAAGAGCAGTTTGACATTAGAGCTAACATGGTGAATTACATAAGGGGACCCGGCGGTGTGTGTAGACAGAAATAGCTCATTCTAAGATAATAAAAACATAACGCTTCATTATATGAGGTCTTTATACACCTCTGAACACATTGTTGTGCATTTCTATCAATCCTCTGCAATATTTAAAGGTGCTGTTTGTAATATTTCAATGTTGTGAAATATCACATAGCTGGTAGGTTGGTTCATGGCTTAGAAGTCTTATTGTTTCTAGCATGGGTTGCTCATTTTTATTATTAACGTGTTTATGACTCAGATGTGTTATCATGAAAACATGAAACAATATTATTACAAACAGCACTTTAATCTCACAATTTATGATTTAGAAAAAGATTTACTCTCTGAATTTCTTTCAAACTATTTTACTATTGACTCTATTGGTCTCTAAACGTTAGAGGTGTCTCTGCTGATCTCCTGCAGGCACACATCCTTCATTGGCTATATCTCTAGCTGTCAAACAGGGGGTCTAGCTGTACCCCATTTTTATGGAGAAAAAAAACTTGCATAAAAACAAATTATCTTTGTCTGCACACGGTTTGCAAATTTGTGTGCAATCAGCCGGAAAATAGATGTCACTCCTGACCAAGGTCACGCCGGAGGAGTCCCGGCAAACTGAATTTCCCGGACTGATGTCTTACACATGCTGTGCCCTTTCGTGTATGTATGAGACTCCCGACATGAGCGCGGCCAGATAAGTCCCCACTAGATGACACAATAGATCATTATGATGCCTCGGTTGAGCCATTGTGTCTTATTGGTGTCTTAAGGAAGAATCACATTGTGATGAAAAAGCTTTATTCCTTCAGGATGGTTTTGTAAGGAATTAAGATTATATGGAGGTTCAATACTTAAAGACGGATGAAAAATGCTTTGTCGATAGGATAACGAGAATATAATAACTGATAGAATGAGTGCATTGGGGAATATGAAGAATAGAGATTGAAATTTACATTTTATTTCCATCTAATTAAAGAAAATCCATATTAAATCAAAACAATACACATTTAGTAACATATTATATTCAATTTAATTTCAAACGTGTATCTTTAACTACACATTGTCACATGAATAATGTGTCATTATCACAGTGATTTAATTCTCACGTGTCATGGTTCAATGAATCAAGAACGAGTCACAGTTGTAAATTCATTTTGTCGTGGTACCGTATTTACTAGTCCCCGAAACACTGAATATTTTAGCAAAATGTGAAAGAATGCATGTGTTCGAATCATTTCCAGAAGCAACATTCATAAAAACCATCTTATTTTTGAGAAAAGGTGATAAAACCAGTTCGTCTGCGTGTTAGCGGGGTTGTAAATTCAGCAGAATGTTCAGACAGCATCGCTTATGGGTCTATTTCTTATTTCTCTCTATGCAAAGCCAGGTGTGAGTGATGTATTTGTGAGGTGGGTTACATTACTGCAGGAATAGAGGTGTCAACGGGTGAAGGACAGAACCTTTAGTCCGACTGTAATCAAATGCAGATGGGACTAAAACCACTGGAGCAGCAAATCATCACTCCAAAGAGCCAGACGCCCTAACAGCACCTCCTCCTCCCCTTCAAAACTCTTCCATTCCTCAGTCCCACCGCCTGAGAGTTTAAACGCAAAGAGAGCTTCTTTAACAGGTTAGACGGAGAGAGATCACAACCCAATCACTCGGCCTGATAAAGCATCGATCCCAGCGCCAGAGTATTTGCAAATCAATTGATGGGCCTGAAATGTGCAGAGGTCACCGCTGCGCTTTGAAGCATAAGAGAAGGTGAGAATGAGATGGAGAGGTGGCTGATGAACATGACAAGGTGAGGTCAAGTAAAAAGACGGCATACGCTGAAATAATCTCAGCCGGTGGACGAATGCATTAGAGAGTAAAACATTCAGGGCTACAATAACTATGATCAGTGCTTAGGACCCGTAAGCCGGCTAAAGGTGAACTTCTCCTCCTTTATCTTCCATTTTGAAGGTAGCAAGTGTGGGTATAATCGCTTTGACAACGAGGCTGAAATAAACAACGCAATTACCCATAAGGCCTTGGGTTAAACTAGCGAGTTCAGAGCTTTGGTGTTAAATCACAAAAACTGAAATCCATCACTCGGAGGACTATTCTATATTTTCAAATGAGATAAAAGCAAAAAAGATATGTTTTACCCGCATGCAAACGCACATTCCATCCATCATTGACTGTCTTAGTAGACCAGTGATAGCTGTGATAAAATGTTAGTTCAGCAGGGAAAACCATCAAAATATTATGGCTAGATGTATCATTGTCAAACAAATGAATACACCATCAGGGGAAAAGGGATTTTATAAGATAAACCTTATTTTTATTAAAGGAATACTTCATACTTCATATCTTAGGTAATTTTGCTTCTCAATAAAACTATCTTTATTTTTAAATGTTTAGACATTTGTTCTGGAAACCACAACATTTTTTTGCAGTGTATAAATGTACAATTTAGAAATTGGTTCTTTAGATCGCGTATCATTATAACTATATTAAAAAAAAATTGTGATACACAAAAATCGTTTTTGGCAATCGCGTTATTGTATCCATGTCTTCTCAAGCCATTTGATAAAACACCCTTAACTTCAACACAACAAAAAGCTTTTTGATGTACAGTATACTGCCAAACAACAAAATAACAAAGGCATATTCATACAATTACTGTATGTGTTATTTTCCACATCTTCTGACGCCAAACAAAAGCACACACACACAACATGAATGAATGAAGATAAGATGAAAATCTTGACATTTTGGAGAGTACTGCTCTATTAAGAATATACCTCACGTCTAAAGTGAAGAACTAAAACTTAAAAAAGTTATTGCTTTTACGCTGCACATCTTTTCTTTTTGCTTATTTCTACATCTATTTCGGCAGACACTTAGCAGAAACCAAGAACTCGATACGACGCCCACCAGAAAAATTCCACCTGGTACCAGCATGTCATTGTGGAATTCCTTCAGGCTCTAAAAACAGAAAATACTTTCATCTCTCAGGAAAAATACACCACGTTATCAAAAAGACATAAGAGCCCAAGTTTCTTTCACAAATTTCCATTTGCTCTTGCATCCGTCCAATAGCTTTCTCTCAGCATATCCATCACGCCAATTCCTCCCACCCATCCCGTCTCATCTCCAAATCGCACTGACGCGTCCCTTTAAAGCAAACATACACGATAGGTCACAAGGTTGCTATGAGCTCGCCAGCCACCGGAAGCCGATTTCAGATCAGCGATGGCGAAAGCTAATGGAAAGCCGTGCAATATTTCCCCAGTGCACAATTCCCTGTCACGTCCCTTCAGACGACAGGTTCTCAGAGGTAAAAGGTGCTGTGCTGTACTGTGGAACGTCACGGAGATGTCTGAGGCCTGACACATGTCTTTTTCTTTTTCATCAAACCTCCCTGAGGAGGGTATCGGTAAGAAAAGCTAATCTGGAAAAATGCAAACAAAAACACAAAATATTCAGGGAAAAGAGGGGAACATTTATTCACTGTCATGTTGTCACATGTCCATATTATTGTCTTTTTTTTACGTTAAACACAAACGATGGTCAAAAAGTATAGCTATATATGAAGAGTTTTGTTCCAAAATGAGACACTTCGTTTTTAAATTGTTTAAAAATCATGTTTTTTTTATTATGTTATTATGTTTTTATTGTGTTTTATTGTGTTAGTTAGCTGTATTTCTTAAGTTATTGTGGCTTAAATCAAAACAAACCAACTGCAGATATTAATGGTATTGCACAATAAAAAAACTGGATTTTTGAAAATGTATCTCATTTTGGAAAATCTTATATCCTTTTGTGTTTCACAGATAAAGTAAAATAATAGTGTTCGAACAACATGAAGGTAAATAAATAACAACAATATTTTCCCCCATTATTGGTTCTTTCAAAGGCAATTCTCTTTGAATTTGCCTAAGGTAATGAGTTTCTTTACACAACAAACATCCATTTCTTTCTTCTATTACATTCCCAATGTCTTCACAAACATAAACGCGTACAAGCTTTAAAATAAATGTTATTTGTATCTCTCCCCTCACAATGGCATTAATATTCCCTGAGCGATATCCCGGCCCCTTCCACAGCGTCCAGATCTTCGTTCTCGTTTTTTTACATATTCCCTCAGCATAAACAACCCGAACTATACCGCCTGACATTAATATCAGGGTGGAAGAAATCAGGTGTATTCAAACGAGCCTGAATCACATATAACATTAGCATAATTACAGCCTGGAAGTCCACGCTGAGGTGTTGGAAATGCGGCAGGCCCAACCCTGTAAATGTAAAACCTGAGAACGAAATAGCGGGCTGATTGCTTTGAACAGAGTTCACGGCCCACCGGTGCGGAGCTGTGTACTGCTGGTGGGTGGTGAGCCATGTTTCTCTGGCTCTCGACTTGAACTTGAACTCAGAAACCCTGACGCTGATTGAAGCTAGAGGAGCTCCCCATGGGACTGAAGCAAAGCTAATACAGACAACAGCCACACCATGGTAATATGCTTCTGTTCGCTCTCGCCCCCCAACGATGCTTGAAAATCGGAGGTGTTTTTTGGTGGAAAGCATGTCCTTGAAAGATCAAAATAACATTTTGATGTTCACGTCAGCTACAGAATGATTTATTCATGACGGTAAATGAAGACGCAACTTCTGTGTGGTAGCTATGCACTGCCTGACTTAAAGGGGACCGTTCAAACAAAAATACAATTCTGTCATCCATTATTCACCCTCGTGTAATGTGAGACTCATCTGTGGAACACAAAAGAAGATCATTTGAGAAATGTCTCTGTGGTCTTGTCTCTATGCAATGAAATTCAAATGGGGGGGGCGATATTGTACGGTCGCCAACGTTCTCCAAAATATCTCCTTTTGTGTCCTGCAGAAAGAAAGTCATACAGGTTTGAAATGACACGAGGATGTGTGAACGATGGCAGGATTTTCTTTTTTTTATACTTATCCGCCATGTCACGAAACACACCCTATTAAACATGAAAACTGACGCCAGCCGTTTGGTTATAACAGATAGCATGCAAATAATCCTGCATTTCGAGGAGTGGCCTAATGCCACGACACCGGGCCCTCATGCATATTTAAATAGCGTCAACCCAGAGTCTGGCCAGCAAGCAATTTCCCGCTCCGCTCCGTATAGCCCTACCCCCCGACCTCAATAGCATGCATATGTATGAAGCCCTGTTTTATATGTATCAGGTCTATAATTTTCTCCTGTTTCACAGGGCCGACGACACACACGGCATTAGGAGGAATGACCCTCACGGGGGGGCAGACGGTCTCACAGGAATAGAGCACAGAATCAAAATAAACTGCACACTCCCATCATGCTTTGCAGTGGACAGGGAGATGAATGGTACACAGTGTGTCACTGATGGCCTCTTAGACCTCTTAGACATTGATATCTGTTCTAGCCGCAGCACGGATGCAGGATGTTTCTCGCTATTGTAAACACTGCTGGTTACAGTAAACTGAACCAGAGAGAAGCTACATAACACATATGGCAAAGACTATCTAAAGGGACTTATATTGCATTTAAAGTATATGTTTTGTCAGTATGTGTGTTCCCTGGGATGCAAACCTGTGATCTTTGCACGCAATGCTATAATAATTGAGGTACAGGTACAGTACATGTTATATGAAAGTGAAGATAATTCATAAGTCATGCCAATTCTTTCACCAAAATACAGTATGGTTATATTATTGTTACTACTGAAACCACAACCACAAGTAAATATATGCTTGGTTCCTTGAATTATATCAAAATGTGACGTATTCATTTATTAATAAATGAAACATGGTTTTGCTATAGTGCAATGGTAATGACAAAATTCTTTGGCATATTCCCATTTGCTTATTGTAGAAAAACAATAGTTTAACTACAGTAGCCATGTTTTTGTTTTTATTTGTAGTAAAACTGGTAATTATTTGTAAGGCAGAATAAACAAGGTATTTAACGATTACCATATCACAGCTGTCCTTCTGATACCGTGCATCCCCCCATATCATGATTTAATTTTTTTTACAAATATCGAACCAAAATTAAGCATTAAAAAGTGCTTGTCAACTTTGACAGCACGGTATCTAATCATTTTAAAAAAGAACTGTTTTTATCCATTTCCTGTTTGGACCGTTCAGAATAACCTAAGCTAGCATCCCTTACAAAAACTAATCATCGTTTTACTACCGTAATATTCGTTTCTTTGGTTTTATTTGCAGTAAAAACATAACCACGCATTTACCAAGTTTTCACCCATAGTTTAACCATGGCAAATGTAGTAAATTAACAAAAAACAACAGTTTACTGTAAGAATATACCACTTTTTACCATGCTTTTATATAAGTGACCTCACTATTTACTTCTAGCTAAAGATACAAAACACAAGGATATGCAGAACTGCAGGTTATAGAAACAACTCAACACAGTCCCCGTGATTCTAAAACAAGGCTTGCATATAAAGGCCCATCACACGCATAGATACATATTTTACGAATAAACTAATCTCCACAAATTAACATCAGTGTGACAAGCGGCACACTTAGAGTCATGACACCAGTGATGAAACACTTGGCATTCACACTACAGTCATTTATTACAGCGGACGAGGAGATTCTCTGAGACTAGAGCTGCAACTAACGATTATTTTAATAATCGATTAATCTGTCGATTATTTGTTCGATTAATCGATGAATCGGATACAAATTTTTAAAAGCATTCATTTTCAACCCTTTATTGAAAAATAGAACTGACATTGCAAAACATATTTCAAAAGCTTTATTATTTCTTATTATATTATTATTACAGCTTGCTGTGGTTTACATGATGCATTTCCCATCAAGAAGCCTCTCATGGTTTGCTGTTTTTTTCGGGTCTCTCTGATGGTCTTTCCTCTACCTCCGCTCTGCTTTTTTAATGTATTTTTTCTCCGCTATGCTGCGCGGCGCGATCAACTTTTTTTAGTCCTGTGACACACTAGATGCGTGGCGTGAGCGTCTCAGAAGCCTGGTGTGACCGTTTTTAAATCGGCTCCCATGTTAACAGGTTAGAGCTTGCACACTGCCTGCGTGAGACGAGCCGCACGGAAAACGCGTGCATGCTAGGAATTGAATCGACGCCTATTTTTCACGAGACACGCAAGCGTTGGAAGCGTTTCCAGGCAAAATAGAATAGGAAAAGATGTTTATATGTAATTTTGTACACGAATACATATTAATGAATGCCATTTTGATGTTTGAAAGCTAATCATCATTTATTTGATCGTATTTTCAAATTGAATTTCATTAAACCAACATCTACACGTTACGGGGTTTACATGTCCACTGTAGAAAACATCAGGACTTAAATCATGTTTATAATGCATTTTTTGAGAAACAACAAGTGAATATTGAAATAAATTATACATTAATATTCCTATTAAGTATGAGATATTATTACTAAAATGTTGCAAATGAATACTCCAATTAACTACTTTTTTCCATAAAATCTTCCTCCAAGAAAATGCTTAGGCTATATCCAATGAAAAGATACATTGCATTGAATGGGAATATTAATTTATGTCCATCTTAAACACATATTGCATAAAGTAAACACGTGCATCAATTGATTACGTTACATCTTTAATAACATATCTGAGAATCATCTTAATACGAATTGTGGTTCGTATTAAACCCCAAAATGTATTGGTGACTGAATTATTTTTGTTTTTTATGCTCTTAACAATGTGATTAAAAATGGAAAAAAATATGACACACTACAATAACAACGTAGTCTAGTGTGTCATCTGAGTGACGGTCCAACATCAGGTAATAAAGCTACAAAACATTTGGAAATGTTATTTAAATAAACAGACAGCCTACTTACTCATTTTTCGGATTTTGGAAGGTGTAGGTTATGTGAAAAAAGTTTAAACTTGTCGTGAATACAAGACCCTTGTCTGTCGGCGGCCTCCCTCTATGTCACCATAGCAGCAGCAGCGCGCCAGCGCCGCGTCAGGCACGGTGCTGGTGTGCAAAGATACAGAAAACACGACGCAGCCGCCACAGAGCTGACACGCAACAGAAACGCCACGCTCACGCCACTCAAACATGCGGCGCGCGTTATAGTCGCGCGATACAACGAATCGATAATGAAATTCGTTGCCAACATTTTTAATAATCGATTTTTATCGATTTTATCGATTCGTTGTTGCAGCCCTATCTGAGACCGATTTCAATGGCAACGCTCCATATTAGCACATATGTCTAACTAGTGTTTGATAATTGCTAGCATGTGCTAATTAGCCCCTAAGCAGCAGACAGCAGAGAGTGACTGAGTGAGGGGGGGTGTTACGGAGTTTTAGGGCCGTTTTCCAAATGACATTTTTGTGAACACTGCAGGTAGGGGGCGCTGCTTGGAGAGTCAATACTCAAATAATAATCAAATTTCCTCATGAGGGCCCCTTTCATGAGAATGTTAGCAAAGCGTACAAACAATGGTGATTTTGAGGAAGTCATTTTGCCATGTTTGATCATGTGATTCTGGGTGGCAAGACCTTGAAAGTCAATGCAAACTCTGGAAATGTAGAAACTCTTTGTGATTTTAAAACCTGCAGTTGGTCTCGTACACCCGAAGGGATGTCATCTGATAATATTCTGTGCATTTTGAGGCGGTTGATGTGTAACATTACCTTGTTTAAATTCAATAGTTCAGGTTAATATTTGAACACATTAGCCTATGTATGCACACTACAATCTAAATGTTTTGGGTAACTTGGCTGAAATATTTCTCATTATGTTTTGTTTTTGCGGTATAAATGTTTGAAATTATTTTTGTAGTGAAAAATATAATTGTGCTAATATATTAATTTATAGTTTTTTATAAGTATTATATTTTTATTATTTTCTTTAATGATGGATAAAGAAGCCAATAAGAACCCAGAATAGATGGAAACTACAAGAAGTTGACACTTGCAAAAATGTAACAGTTTTGATTGATTTGTTACAATATAATTACTATGTTGTACATTTGTGTTATTCCATACTTGACTATTATTCTAAACTTTCATTAAACAAGTGACTCTACACTTTAGCACTTTATCTTATATATATATATATATATATATATATATAATTTTTGTCACACAAGTTTATAATCCTATTTTTTAAATAAATTGATAATAAAGTATAGAAAATAAAGTACAAATTTGCAGATGTAAGTCCAAACACAAATATGTGACAGCCCTGCCTTGCACCCTTCACATAGTTACTTTCAGTAATGTGTTTGTGATGTTAACAACCTCACATGTTGAAATAACACAAATAGCTCCCAAAGATAGACATGATGACAACAAATAGATATGTCCAAAACATTGAGCTTCTTGATGACTTCAGGGGACTAGACTTCAACGGTTGATGTCTCAGCAAATGATGGCATATCGCCATCCTACTTTGCCGTTGCGAGCACCCACTTTACCGAGGTTGCTCAGATCATATCTTGAGCTTTGAACATGCTGAAATCTAGAAGGCTGACATCAGTTATGGACCCTGCAAGACCAATTTTACCCGGGCTGAGACACAGTGTGACATTCATGGAATGAAAGCCTGAGGCACCAGCTGACTGTGAATAAGGACATGATAGAGATAGTACGAGCTGAAGATGAAGAGAGAGAGAAGATGAATAGTCACCTTACTGGTGGCTGACGTTCTGATAGCTGTGGGAGTGTTCACGTGATGGGCCTTACGCTAGCACAAGATCGTGCCGGTTCATTCAGCCGAGACTCACTCAAAACACATTACAGATGTCCAGTCCATTTGTGTAAAACTGTATTTTTGAGTACATTTGTTCTTGTCAACAGATTGTTTCAGCATAAACTGATCTAGTGTTTCATGTTTCTTATACATTTATTTAAATCATAGCAGCAATTCCTGTGCGTGTTTTTGGTTTCAGGGGTTAGCGTTTGTCAAGGTAGAAAGACTTGAGTCAGTGGGTTCAGGAGTGGGGGGATGAGGCCTGGCGCTAATGCAGAAAGCCACTTCAAGTAATACATTTCATCTTCGCTTCTTTTTAACCACCCAGCCCTCCATCATTTTCGCTGTGCCCTCCGCTCGGCAGCCCCCCCTTTCATCTGGAGAGGGATCAAGACCGGCGATGCGTTTGACGTAATTATTCGCGATCAGAATCGAGCCTGTTCTTCTGCAGGAAATGATTTCATCCTTTTCAAAAGCGGGTCATAATCAAAAATAAGATGGAGCGAATTTGATGTTGTTCCCCTTTGCATGATGATACCCCCGCTGTCCGCCAAGACCTCGACTGCTGCCTTTATTCATAATTCATGTCTAGCGTGACTGACTGTAAGCTTTTTGCCATTGAAAAGATGTGTGAACTGCAGACACTTTTTGAGATGTTTAATAATGAATAGATGAACTGGGCCGAGAGCGTGTTTACAGGTTTGGGCAAAAGCATTCTGTCGCTGTGAGAGTGCACCGTCCAGCAAGCATCTTTAAAAGCCCAATTTCTTTTAACCCCCTGACATCTGAAGAAAACAAGACTGACCAGATATTTTGAAAAGGAGTAAATGCTGTGCTTATTTATCATGTTATGTTTTCAGTGGGGAAAAAACATTTAGGAAAATGTCTTATCGGTTTAAAACGACATAAGGGTGAGACTATGATGATGTAAATTATGTCACATCATTTATTACCCGTTTTATCATTTCTTCTATTATGTTTTGATTCATGTGAACGGTGGCCATTATAGACCTCCTCAAATGACGTGTTTTAATATAACACAAACGTTTGAACAAAACACAACAAGACCATTTATAACCAAAATCAAAATGTAAAACGAACATCTTAAAGATTCAATTATTTTTGTAAGATTTGAAAATTAAATTAAAAAAAGCACCAGAAGTGCTTCTGGACTGGTGTCAATATCTGGAAGTGGTCTATAAACAGGTAATTCTAGTATCTATTGGTTATATTGGTCTATGGTTGTTACGGTATAGTACCGTAGATTAAAAGTCTTTTGTTTGTTTTGCTGCTTCGAATCGATTTTCAATGAAAATACTCGCATTGACTCGAAGATTCAGCAATTGTTTATATCTTACAACAGCACCATGATATTCATTTTGAACACGTGTGGTAGTCCAGCAGAGCTCCGGTTAACAGCATTAGGACGGGTTACATTCAAAAACACAACAATATACGCAATGAATATTCAAACCGTCACTTCAGTATCATTGACACGCATGAACTTTGTGGCGGTCACCGATTGCAACAGGTGACCACCGGTAATTATGCAGATTTATTCAAGACATTAGCATGATTAATTAGGTGCAAAGCGAGGTGGCTACACTTGAATTAGTAAGCATTATGAATAATTACCATGCATATTTTGCCTTTTATGCGGCTGGCTTTCGCGATAAACAAAGCTTTAATTACGAGAAAACATCTGGGAATTCTAGTGACCTTCATTAATCTTGGGCAAATTCCCTCGACTTCACACCCCGATGCATAATTATTGCATTAATAAGAAAAGCAGAACTGTATTAGTCGACTTGAGAAAATTCATACTATTGCTTTTTATTAAGATTTAAACTGGTAGTTTAGTGAATACTGTGAAATGCAAAACACACATTTTTGGGTGAACCGTTCCTTTAACGTATAACCAACATCTTTCAATACCCAGCCATCTTTCATGTTTCTCAGCAATTCCACGAGCCCAAAACTGGAGGACAGTCAGTGTGATAGATGAGAAAGCGGAGGAAAGGGTGAAGGGTTTGTCCTCTCAGCAGTGAGTCTGCCTCTTTGGCCTGACTTCACTCACATAGATCACCAACTATGAAAAGGTCCAGAATCTAGAAGAGGGGATCAGTTTTCCTTGAGCCTAACCACTTACCCAGCAGAGCTGACACACACACGATTCATGTCAGGGTTGTCACAGTAACCTGATCCTAAGGCCTCTTGACATGCAGCAGTCCGGTCCGGGCTCTCTCTGCCCATACACTCTGGCTTTAAAACAAAGGAATTGCTTCCACATGTTTCTAAAGGCTTTGGACTCTCGGGGTACAAATCTTCAGACTTGGGCCCTGCTCTGCCAGGACACTCCAATCTCCAAATCTCTCTGCAACACACACACACACACACACATCAAAACTGCCATCTAGTGTTGACTTTCAATATTACTTTAAAGGATTTTATAATTGATTTATAATCGTCACACCTGATCAAACATTGTTGCAGTGCTACATAACATTAAACTAATATGCTAAACATTTAATTTTTCTTCTGTTGTCTTAAATTCTAAAAGTGTATCTGTTTTTTACTTTACAGATACACACACACACTTTAGTTGATTCATAATTGCTTTTTCCATTTAAATTCTCCTGAAAAGCCTAAAATATAGCTACTATTAAATGGGAAGTTTCTTTGGCAACAGCTTTGCTTAGGCCTTTTGTCACAGATAGTCAAACCAAACAAATCTTATACCCTGTGCATTTGCGCCATACCGGCCTTGACACACTGGTCGGTCATTAAATTAATTAAAACATAATAATGAGGTGGACGGTTTTTTAAGCAGCAGACAGAAGCTTATTTGCATATACAGACCTAATGAGTGCACGGCAGCAGGTGCAAACACATGATAATTATCAGTAATGACAATCTCCTGTGACCATTTCCACTTTCGCTTAAGATTCATTTCTTAAAAGCCAGCACGAGCAATATCATATGCACGACGGTGAAAAAAACAGGCACAATAAAGATCTTGTCTGTATGATGCGTGTACATATTTGACTAAATATGGTGTGATTTAAATTTTTGGGTTTATTAATGCGTTTTTTAAGTTTTGTCATTTAGATAAATAGCAAAGGCACAATATGCAAGAGTCACGACTTAATTGTTTGTTTATAATTACTTTTTTATTTTTCCTGATGGGAGCTTATGTGTTTCCGCCACCTGGTGGTGATCGCACAAACTACAACTCAAAACGCAACCCACAGCTACAAGCACAATATTGGACAAATATCGCACCAACGTGCAATTTATTGCGACAAAAATAGCATGATGCATAGACACGACACACATAACTTACTGGTTGGAATATTTTTTTCTGACATTTTTTATGAAAGTGTGACTGAAGCTTGTAAAATGATTTACTATAAATAGCGTTATTCCATCAGTCATAAAAGACTGCTTTACAACATACAGTGACAAAAGCGTCACATGCAGGACGAAATATATTACTTGAACAATTAACGAAAGGAGTTTGATGGACCGTGAATAAAAACATTTATAAACAACTACTTTAAACACTTGTTTGACACTCGTTTGAAGCACGTTAATAAAATTATAGCGTTTAATGTGTTATTGTTATGATGAATCAACCAAAAAAAATGTAAAATTACAGTTTGCGGAATTCTGCCTTTCTACGGTACAGTGACGTAGTTGATCACGTGTGTACAGTAAGTCCGCCCACAAACAAACATGGCGACCCACAGTCGTTCTTTACAGGTCTGTCTTCTGGCTTTGAGAACGTATTTTAACATCCAAAGTAATTTGATCAAGCGTCTTTATGCCATTCAAAGAGAATGCCACGGACGACGTCTACGTTCGAGACAACAGGTGACGCATCACTTCATTCATTATCTTAACTGTAAACATTCAGGGATTCCAAGCGTCCTTGACAACGAGACATTTCCATCCATTGCAGTTTTACACGTGTAAATGGAAAGGATTTTTAATGTTACCCATTTTTGATATAAAAATAGGTGAATCTGAAGCAGTATATCCATGTAAACGTTCTACTCAGAAAACCAGTTATATTTTGGTTTCTTTTACAGATAGCTTTGGTGATCATGAGAAGACGAAGGGCTGTCATGTGGGCATATCCACGAGAGCAAAAATGGTGGGACAACGTCGTACCTGAATTCAGCCTAGCGCAGTTCATCCAGAACTTCAAAGTCTCGCGGAAGACCTTTGAATACATCTGCTGCCGTCTCAAGCACTTACTGCAAAAAAGAAACACTAATTTCCGTTTGTGTGTGCCTGTGAGGAAACGAATAGCCATCGCCCTCTGGAAGCTGGCCACCGGCAGCGAGTACAAAAGCGTGAGCCAGCTTTTTGGGGTTGGCTTGAGTACCGTCTTCAACTGCGTGCAGGACTTTTGCAATGCAGTGCTTAGAGTTCTTCTTCCGGCACACATCAAATTTCCAAATTCTAAAAAGCTGGTGGAGATGGCAGATGTCTTCGAAACCCGCTGGAGAGTGCCACAGTGCGTTGGCGTGATCGAAGGAAGCCACATCCCCATAATAGCACCCGAAGAGTACCCTCAGGACTACGTCAACAAAAAAGGGTGGCACTCAATAGTACTTCAGGCAGTCGTGGATGCAGATGGACTCTTCTGGGATTTATGCGTTGGCTATCCTGGCAGCGTGCACGAGGCGAAGATCCTGAGACGTTCTTATCTATGGGACAAGTTGAATGATGGACAGCTGTTGGGCCAAAACACAGTAAGCATCTCAGGTTGTGATGTTGGGCATTACCTGATTGGTGGCACAGAATACCCCCTGCAAAACTGGCTCATGAAGCCGTTTTTAGACACAGGGGACTTAACCCCACAGCAACAAAGGTGCAATTCCAGGTTGAGATGTGCACGGTCAGTCGTGGACGAGAGTTTTGAGAGGCTAAAGGCACGATGGAGGTGTCTCTTAAAAAGGAATGACTGTAAACTGGAGATGATAAAGAAGATGGTTATGACCTGCTGCGTGCTGCACAACATCTGTGAGAAACGTGGGGATGAATTCAGTGAGGACCTTTCAGCCATGCATGTGAACATGCAGCCCACTGTCCAGCCATTACATGATCATGGACAACCGGAAGGAACTGAAGTTCAATCTGCATTATTAGACCACTTTAACAGACAGGAGTGATCAATGCTTGCTTAATTAATAAATACTGAATAAATGGTGCAAACATAGTTAATGTTTCCATTGGTTTAATAGAAACAAATATATACAGTTGCAAATTGTTCAAAAGTGTGTGTAAAAGAAATTCTTTGTTTTAAAAAGTAAATCAGGATGAAGCTTTGAAAGTCTGAACTGAGGATGTCTGGTGGGGGTGGTGAGGGTGCGGGTACGCCATATCCTTCTAGGAGTAATCCACGAAGAACCAGGTCAAACAACCTTTAGTACCTGAAAGATGAATAGGAAACAGGAAAAACAGGAGCGTGTTAACATTGATCTAACAAGTAAAGAACACCTTTTAAATGAAGACATTGTTGGTTCAAATCTAGAAAACAGTTTACCTAAGATTGATGTTTTTTGGACCATGGTGGGTTTAGATAGGGAACTTGGACATATCTGGTTAGAGCCCTCATTTACTGCCATTATGTTCCTCCTGTTCTTCAGGAGATGGTGCTTAATTTTCACTCCGTGCGGACATATCCAAAGAAAGCTGTGGCAAAACATTCTCCCATAATGCATTTTGCGATACCAAATCGGCAAGCCGATTTGTTGAATGTGCAACACTGATTTGTTAGCAAAAGACCCCACCAAAAAAAGTGTATTAAGAATGTAGTTTGAATAGGGTTCATTTGGCTAACCAATTTGACTTTAAATGCAAAATGGTTTGTTCATTGCTTGTTTCCCTGCTGTCCCTCTATTACTGTGACCATGCGTTCCAGTAGTCCCAACATGGAATTTGTAGCTTCATCAATTTTATTGAGAATAGCTGTATTAAGTTCTTTGGCGTGCTCCATAAAGCGTTCATCAGATGCTTTTAAGTATTCCAGTAGCTCCTGGTTTGAATCTATTTTCCGAACTCTGGTCCTTTTTGGAGACCTTTTTGGTTGTGATTGAGAAGGGCTGAAGGACGGCTCAGCTTGGTCCAGCACTACATCAATTTCTGCGAAACAGTCTGTATGTAACATAACACAAGAAGAACATCATATGACAATTCAGATACATTTTGCCAGTCATACGTTGCTAGCTACAAACAAATTAAGTGATATCCGAGCTGCCTAACTCAACAGATAGCTGCGTACGAATAACATTAGAAAAGTGTGCAGGAACGATAATAATAAAACTGGAAACACTTACCAAGATCGGCCTCAGAGGACGTCAACGATTCAGTCTTCGTCTCGAGCATTGCCGTCGCTGAATTCAACGCCCCAGTCAGGTGGTGTTCCAGCACAGCATCCATGACATCGTACCTGGCTTTTTTATTGTTCTGTTCAATACTAAGATCGGTCTCAGAGGACGTCAAGGATTCAGTCTTCGTCTCAAGCATTGCCGTCGCTGAATTCAACGCCCCAGTCAGGTGGTGTTCCAGCACAGCATCCATGACATCATACCTGGCTTTTTTATTGTTCTGTTCAATGCTAGTTTTACTAGCATTTTCATTTGTTTTCTTAAGTTTTTTGAGTTTGTTTACAATTTGTAAGGCTGAACGACTGAAGCCAGCATCGGCCATCTTTTGGCTTATCTGATCATACACTTTCTTCTTTCGTTTAAAGCGCTGAAATTGCTCCTGGATCACCGTGGAAGACCATATAGCAAGCAGCATGCTTGTTTCCTCTGAAGACCACTGCTGCGCGATTTTGGGCTCGTACATTCTGCTGCCTACAATCAATCAAACAAACAAAAACATATGCTGCTCATTAAGTAGATGGGTAGCTGACAGGGTTGCACAATTCCGTCAAAAATAATTTTGCTGCATTGTGATTTGAGAAAAACATTTAACATTCCCTGTAACTGCTTGGATACAAAAAGTTAAAATGCCATTAAATAGGAATCCAGTTGCATATGAACTTAAAGACTTGATTTATTTTTGGTCTGTTTAGAGCGCTTTTCCACCATCGCGCCGAACCGTTCTAAGCACAGTCAGACACGGTTACAGTTGTGTTTACACGTGAGCCTGGTTCGACTCGGCACGATTACAAACTGTTCTCGGCTCGCAGTTTTCTTCACGGTTGTCCAACCGTGCTTATGAATGCGCACAGAGGCGTTATAGCTCAGTCTCTTGTGTTACCGAGGCAGCGCGTGACGCGTTTGTTTTTTACATAATAAAATTTCCATTATCAGCCCTGCGGTGGAAAACGTAACCATTTGCGTCCCGGCTGGCATGGATCGGCACGGAGTGGAACCATTAAGTAACGAGAACGATGGTGGAAAAGTGCTCCTGTCCAACTCCATTACTAAGAAACAATTTGATTAAACAACCGAATACCGTTGTATAATATGATGGCATAATTCACATTCACACGTCATTGGGGTCGATTTATGTTATGCCAATGAACTTTTATTGTGGCACAAATCCAAAGGAAGTCTTTCTGCGGTTTTAAATTTGATGTGGAACCCTAGCCGCGAGTCAAAAACGTCCTAACACCGCATTACATTACGTACAAATAACGTTAGAAATTACGTAGGAAAAATAAGTTTAACAAAATTGAACTTACCAAGCTCATCTGCAGAGGCTTGCGATTCAGCGTCGGTGTCAAGCATGGCCGTGGCTGAATTTAGCGCTCCAGTCAACCGACTCGCTGGTCGGTGTCCCAACACAGACTCCAAAACTCCATAGTTTACGCGTTTATTGCTGCTTTTACTAGATTTCATCTTTTGGTCCCTGTACTCCTTTCTTAGCTTTTTCAATTTGTTTGTGACTTGCTCTGTTGAACGCCTGAAGCCGCCGTTCAACATCTCTTGGCGAATCTCGTCGTATACTCGGTTCCTCGTCCTCGGGTGCTTCGAGTTTAATTTCTCCTGGATCTCCATGGAAGACCATATCGCAAGCAAAACATTAGTCTCTTCGCAAGACCACGGTGCATTTTTGTTTTCAGACATTTTTGTTTATTTCTTCAATTAGCCAGCATTGACGTACACTACAGTGGTACAGCTAGCCAGACTATTATTTTGAAAACGTTTCCTGGTGACGACACATTATCCCGCCTCCCGCTGTTGATTGGTTCCTTGTGCAAGATGGACAGCGGAGATGCCTTTGTGGTTTAATAGTTGAAGGATATCTACATCTTTTTTCTTTCAACATATTATTTTTGGAATGTTCAATATTTGCAGTCTACTGCGTAAAATGTTTTTTTTGTTAACGATGAGCCAATAAATTGTTTCTTATTTTGAATAAACACTACAACTACACTAACGTGTGTTATAACAATAATGTTTTTCCTTCGACGGTCGTTGTTTATTTGGGGAGGAGGTCCTAGCAACATTAACAAAAAATCTATTACATTGCCCGAGAGAGAGAAAGAGAAAGAGAGAGAGAGAGAGCTGTCAGGGCATTTTATACCAAGTAGCCTACTAAGAATATAAACTTCATCTGCGTTTTTTTTGAGCAGCCTCCAATAGCATCTGGCTCAATAGCATCTGGCTGCAGACAAGATGCACTGTCAGACACATGCACGCTCAGCCGCGCATGCGCACTCGTCACATGCACGCTCAGCCGCACATGCGCACTCGTCACATGCACGCTCTAACGTGGTGAACTGTAAGATTCTATTAATAAAATGTAAAGGTTACTGCTTTTTAAGAGTACCGTGAATACTGGTGGTTCAGGTCAAGGCCAGGTATTTATTATAATTATAGCTGAAATACATTACTGAACATCTACACTAATAATGAAAATACATTACTAAATAAAACCTTTTCTTGTACACGTATTCTTCCGGCCTAAAATTATAAACAAACACACATATATACATAAATGACTCATTCTACAATAAAAATGTGCTTGTTAATCAATGGTTTAATGATAAAGTTTTATTATGTAGACATACTATATATATATATATATATATATATATAAAGAGCAGGACGGCTCACATCTGTTTTTTTGCGAAATAGAGGCTTCCATATCAGTTTTCAATGCATATGTGGCATAAAATCATAACACAAAACAAAAAATTGACAACCCTGTTCAATTTTGTACTCGACAAAAGACTCTAAGATCCATTTTGTCCACCACATTCTCTAAAAATGTTTGCATGTCCTGCATAAAAACAAACATCAGAGGCTCTACACTATCATGTTCTATGAAATGTGTACTGAAGAACTGTTCAAAGGCCTCTGCAGCTTCATCATCCTCCATGAACTGAGCCAAGAAGATTCCCAGAGAGTCAGTTGTGATCAGAAGGTTGCTGGTTCAAATCTCAGTGCCAGAAGGTCATGACTGAAGTGCCCTTGAGCAAGGCACCTAACCCCTGATTGCTCTGCAGTAATGTGCCACTGTAAAAAAATAAAAAATTACTTGTAAGTCGCTTTGGATAAAAGCGTCTGCCAAATGAATAAATGTAATGTAAATGTTCACCAAGCACCACTGACTGGCAGTTTTAAGATCCGTCATGACACGTTCATGACACGCTCCTAAGAAACAACAATGTAGAAGATGATAAATAAAAATATGCTGAACAATAATGGCCACAACCTCTCTAACAAAACCTACTTTTCGTGGAGACTGAATCATCTGCTTCTCAGATGAAAAGATTGGTTTCATCTACCTAAAAAGCAAATATTAATTTTAGTTACCTTTAGGACTACCTTTTTAAGGTTACTGGTACTTTTCCTGAGGAGTTACCTGAGAAGTTACCTGTCCGTCAAAATGCTCTTCCTGTAAGGGGAGAAAATACAGCCCATGTTTACCAAGTTAGTCATGACAACATGCCATTCTTTACCTTATGATTAGTCTATGCTTGTACCTGAGAGATTTATTTCAACTTACGTTTTGCAACCTAAATACAGGCTGCTGATCACCTCTCAGGAAGGCTTTGGACTCCTCTGTATAGTGGGCAAACAATTTTCCATGCCTGGAAAATAGTGATTGAATGTTAGATGATTCCTTTCTCATAAAAGCTTTAAATATTCAAAATACAAACAATTCCATACCGGTCCAGTCCAAAGTTCTCCATTAACATGACGCACGACCATTTCCTCAGCTCTACCATGTCCTGCTGCTCAAAACATAAAAGTCAATGCCCTTTGTCTCAAAAAAACTTATTGAAAACTGTACTAATACTTACAATTGTGTAGTCAAATGGGGCATCCAGCACAATGTTCAATGCAGACTATGAATGAAAGAGATGTCAGTATTATGGCAAAACAATATAATATTAACTACAAACATAATGTACTTACCATCAACATAAACACACCACAGTCGTTGCCATATGATTGTACTGGAAAACCCTTAAATATAATGAAAGGAGGGAATAAGCAAAATTTCATAGAAAGATAGATACATAAGACTTAAAGAGATGGATGGGATAGATAAATGGACGATAGGATACAATTTAGATGGATAGATTTGAATAGACAGACAGATATATGGATGGATAGATAGCAAACCTTTCAGTTCATTTGACGGCTTTTAACCTATGTGCAATGCCCCTGTCAAAAATGCAAAAAACAAATACGTAAATAATAATTGCTGTGTAGAAATATAAGGCTGTACAAGCTTATACTGTATGCACAAGGTTATTGAATATATAAATAATCCGAATCATCTGAATATTTCGTTTTCAAGCAACGCTACAAATTAATTTTAGATAACGTTAGTTCTTCAATAAATTACTGTATGAAGAACAGGTATCGTTACTCAAGTATCATAGATGCGATAGATCTGGTATCATTATGAGGATTAAGTTAGTTTTCGAAAACATCATCTTATATATTAAAACAATACTTTTACATCTATCTAATACTGTATGAATGAAATCAATATACTTACAACACTCGTCTGATAATGTTAAAGAACGTTTTCGATTACATGTCAAATAATTATAACACTTTTACTTCGACTTAATCTTGTTCGAATTGAATATAGTTAAAACAACACTTTCACTTCGACTTAATATTGTATGAGAATAAATAAATTGAATATTGAATAAATATACTTACAATTGGCCTGTAGGTCCATTTGATTCACAAACGTGTCTAACAGTGCATTTGTTGGAGTGCGCATGCGCTGCTGAGACTGCATGTGTCGGAGTGCGCATGCGCCGCTGACAGTGCATCTGGCCTGAGAGTGCATCTGGTCTGCAGCCAGACCCTTCTCGCAGCCTTACTTAAAACACATCTCAAGTTATTTGGTCATGATGTGGAAATCACTTGCCACTAGGTGGCGGTAAATAACTGTTTGTTATCTTACGATGGCGCAACATTCATCACAAAACAAACTGTTTGTTTCGTCTAGTAGTTGAATAAACCAGTGATGTTCTATAGAAGGTCTTATATCTTAACGGTTATTTATTTATAACTCCACAGATTTGATTTACCTTGCAGAGGGGACAAACATAAACCCATCTGTAAAATTATAATTGTATTTTGTTTAGCAATGATGTATTTTTGTCATTGTCTGTGCATTGCACATAGAGTAATGCTCTTAAGACTTATGTGGACAGGTGGATGGATTTTGGTTCAGAGATTTTGTTCAGGATTACGAGCACATCCACAACTAATCTTTCTCTGTAACGCCAGAGACAGTTCTGTAACGCCAGAGACCGCTCTAACATAGTTACATTAATGCCATTATTGTTGTGAGATTACTGTTTTAAGCTTTGGGTGGCAGTTCATTGATGTGCTGGAGAAGGTTTGATGAATTGGCCCTTTGCTCTGTTCTGGTATCGAGGGACACTGTGGATCTCTCTTGATGTCAATCTGTTGTCACACTGAAATGAATGACTGGGGCATAAATGTTAAGGACACACACATGATGACATGACAGGCTTGAATTCAACAGCACATAATGTGAAATTATATTCACACATCGTAGGAAAGAAAAACACCTCCAACCTCCAACACCTGTGAGCAGTGGTGAGTCGTTCCTATAGTTTATATAGATCTTGTATTGTTTCAGAGGCCAATAAAATCCTGTCAAAAATAAAGAGAATAATTCAGCTCTGGGCTGTTAATGATATACTGTACTGGATGAGGACAGCCAGAGTGACCGAGTGGCCTTTAAAATGAAATGACAGTGACACAGATGTTCAGATAAAGCCATGACGATTTTCTCTTTAAAGAGCACAGAATATTCTAAAAAAGCAAATCTTTACAGCAAACTGAAATAAATGCAATGAAATCATATTTTTAAGTGGCGCTTGCTCAATCCTCAACAGTTGAAGTAAATCAAAATCAAAACAAAATGTCACAGGAACAAGAATAGAATTTATTTGAGAAAATTGAATTAATTCAATTTAATTCACAGCTTTACAGGAAATGCATATTTATTAGGTGATATAAGAAAATACAGATACATTTAAGGTTACATTTAAATACATTTATTATTTAAAGTTTGCAAAATGATGTGGATTTTAAAGCAATGATAAAGTGATTTTTGAGATTACCATATTTGTAGTTTGTCAGTTTTGTATGATGACGTCATCAAGAGGTCATCTGAAGTCTTCATAAGAGTCTGGACGTAAACTGGAGCGGTTTCAATGATCTCTAGTTTCCTCAGGATGGGCAGCCGAGGTAGAAACAGATAAACAGATGAAAAATGGTCAGCGTAGCTGATGTTCTTAACATTTCATGCAAAGATATCATTAACATGTAATCTGATCGAGACACGTTATGTGAAAGTTTGACTAAAGAGATGTGTCTTTACGTTATATTCAACTGGAAAAGTGTCCCAGACAGGTGCCAGAAGTGAAAACGCTTTACCGCCTTAAGTGGATGTGACTAGAAGGACTACCAAAGAGCACGAGGAGTTATGTGATCTTAATGAGCGAGATGGACTGTAGCGTGTTAGAAGTTCGGCATCCTGAAAAAGGGTTCATGCGAATAAATGGGAGATGGAAACGCATTTGCCGAATAAATTCCTCCAAAAAGTAATTTAACTGGCTAGTCAGGTTACGCCATCTCATACTGCAGAGGACTGATCTTGTTACACAGCATTAGAAACGTTGTTATGGTAATTCTTAAATGCCCGAGCATGTATTTCCTAAACAGCAGGTATCCACTAAAGCACTGCATTTATTGTGTTTCGTAATCGTCTGCTTGCACAAGTATTATTATATATGAAAATTATTATAATCAGTGACTTCTCTTACATTTCTTACTGTTTCTATCACCTTTACACATATTTGCACAAAGATTTTGAACTTTGATAAATATGAGATTATCTTTACATGACCGTTTCCATTTACTTTTTTATGTGCATTTTCAAAACAACCAAATTGTTGGATAGAAAAGATATTGCAAATTCCTTTACTTCTCACCACCACACTAACTTCCCGGATCTGTCACACCCTCCAACCACTTGGAATTTTGAAATTAAGCACCGGTTCAGATCATATTTATCTGACCGATATTAGTTTGTTCAATTAAATGGGGAATCATCAAATCAAATGCCAGTAAACTATGGATAACCTCAAGGATCGTGTTAGGACACTTGCTATTCTCTATATACATGCTGCCCCTAGGTAACATTATTGGAAAACATGGAATTAGTTTTCATAGCTATGAAAATTATACTAAATTATACAGGTACTGGTCATATAATTAGAATATCATCAAAAATTTGTTTTATTTCACTTATTCCATTCAAAACGTGAAACACAGACTGATATATTTCAAATGTTTATTTCTTTTAATTTTGATGATTATAACTGACAACTAAGAAAAATCCCAAATTCACTTTCTCAGAAAATTAGAATATAGACCAATACAACGAAAGGAGTTTTAGAAATCTTGGCCAACTGAAAAGTATGAACATGTACAGCACTCAATACTTAGTTGGGGCTCCTTTTGCCTGAATTACTGCAGCAATGCGGCGTGGCATGGAGTCGATCAGTCTGTGGCACTGCTCAGGTGTTATGAGAGCCCAGGATGCTCTGATAGTGGCGTTCAGCTATTCTGCATTGTTGAGTCTGGCATATCGCATCTTCCTCTTCACAATACCATCTAGATTTCCTATGGGGTTAAGGTGAGGCAAGTTTGCTGGCCAATTAAGAACAGGGATACCATGGTCCTTAAACCAGGTACTGGTTGCTTTGGCACAGTGTGCAGGTGCCAAGTCCTGTTGGAAAATGAAATGTGCATCTCCATAAAGTTGGTCAGCAGCAGGAAGCATTAAGTGCTCTAAAACTTCCTGGTATACGGCTGCGTTGACCTTGGACCTCAGAAAACACAGTGGACCAACACAAGCAGATGACACAACTGATGAAAGTAAATTTTGCATTTCCTTTGGAAATCAGGGTCCCAGAGTCTGGAGGAAGAGAGGAGAGGCTCACAATCCACGTTGCTTGAGGTCCAGTGTAAAATTTCCACAGTCCACAATGGTTTGGGGTGCAATGTCATCTGCTGGTGTTGGTCCACTGTGTTTTCTGAGGTCCAAGGTCAACGCAGCCGTATACCAGGAAGCTTTAGAGCACTTCATGTTTCCTGCTGCTGACCCACTTTATGGAGATGCACGTTTCATTTTCCAACAGGACTTTGCACCTGCACACTGTGCCAAAGGACCATGGTATCCCTGTTCTTTATCGGCCAGCAAACTCACCTGACCTTTACTCCATAGAAAATCTAGATGGTATTGTGAAGAGGAAGATGCGATATGCCAGACTCAACAATGCAGAAGAGCTGAATGCCACTATCAGAGCAACCTGGGCTCTCATAACACCTGACCAGCACCTGTACATATCATCTAGACCGGACGAAACCTCAAAATGTATATTCATGATTTTCCCAAATGAAGTAATAAATATCAGTGAACAATTTAACATATTGGGCCCTATTGTACACCCGGTGCAATGCAAGTTTCTTCTCAATGCAGTTCTCATTTGCCCGTCCTGCCCGCGTTGTTTAAATAGCAAATGCATTTGCACTCATTTTTTGCACCCATGGCCGTGTTGGTCTAAAAAAGAGGTGTGCTCAGGCCCATTGTTGCTATTTTGAGTAACTAAAATTATTATATTATAATATTCGATTTCTTGTTATTTAAAAAGAGCGCGTTAGTAGAAAATGCTAAGATGATAAGACAAGAATCATAATCGCGATGATTTTAAGAAATAGCACTTCTGAAC
Organism: Barbatula barbatula; assembly: GCF_947034865.1. Taxonomy (NCBI): domain Eukaryota; kingdom Metazoa; phylum Chordata; class Actinopteri; order Cypriniformes; family Nemacheilidae; genus Barbatula; species Barbatula barbatula. The sequence continues at coordinate 3,586,624 of NC_136770.1, read as the reverse complement.
AACTGTAAAGGAAAGAAGTGCGCTGTGGATTTATACTAAAAGAAAAGAGAGGATCCTTGCAAAATCAAATGCGGCACAATAATCGTTTACCACGATTATTTAGTTTTTGTAATTGATGAAGGATAAATTTGACGATTATGATTAATTTTCGATTAAGTGCACAGCCCTACCTCGGTGTTACCTGGGACAGCAACCTGTCTTTAGAAAACGTGGAACAAACGCCACAAAAACAGCCTTCTTCCATCTTCGAATATTCTGCAGTTTGGTAATGTTTCTTTGTAATTCTGATGCAGAAAAAAGATTTCATGCATTTATGACTTAAATACTTGATTATTGTAAGGCACTACTTAGTGGTTGTCCTGCTTCAACATTAAACCAGTTACAGTAAGTTCTAAATACACCTGCTAGAGTTCTTACAAGGTTGAGAATATTTGACCACATAACACCAATTCTATCAGCACTATACCGGCTACCGATTAAATACCGTATATACTATAAAGTACTTCTAATTACCTACTGTATAAAGCATTAAACAGATTAGCTTAGAGATTCTATCACTCTACAAGCCATTACGCTCACTATGATCAGGGGGTAGAGCTTTCTCATATAGATCAATAATAGGTTAAACTATCTAAATTTGCCCCAACACTTTTAGAGTAGTGGTGCCACCTCTGCTTGTGAGTAATCCTAAAACCTTATTTTTTGCTTTGTGCGAGGGGTATAAACCACAGCTGAAGCAGATGCAAAGACAATAAAAAAGTTAAACACAAACAAAACAAACCTATCACAGTACCTCAAACCAAGCATGGTCAACGATGTTTCTCAGATGGAACATATCCTCCCTTACTGGCAAGGGGTTCAGGATAACCCCGCTAGGAAAAGGCCACGTTTTGCATGATTATTGTGTCAAACAACCTTAAGTTTGTACTGAAAAAACTATGATGATGTTTCCAACTGAACATGACACAAGCTACTTACAATGTTGATATATATAATCCTAAATATAGGATTTATATCATCCTGAGGAGGTCTGGTAAGAGCCTGATTATAGTCTTCCCTGCAACTTTCAACGCCGTCTGATCAACAAAACAACAATTTGGATTTGTGTAAACATTCATCCTGAACAGAACTGTGCTATAATACATTTAGAGGTTAAGATAGATCAAGCACTAAAGTAGAGGACACTGGCTACATTAACGTTTGAAGAGGATCGAGTGAGATATCATAAAGATGGGTACAAAAAAAAGTAAAAAGAATCCAACCTTCAAGCAATCCTTCACGCAGGTCCCTACAATGACGGCTCCAAAACCCCCGTCATCCCCTATTCTGTCAATCTCAGACTGTCGGCCATTGCTTTCAACTAAAAGAGAAGTGCAGCAGACATGAATCACCAAACATAAGCAATACTTAAATAAACACAATTTAACAATATTTATCAAATATATTTGTATTAAGGTAGGCGGGACGAGAGCCGGTCTTGTATCACAGAGGAGATCGGGAGCATAAGAGGACGAGCGACCGGACCGCCAATTATGGAAGGGCACTCACTTTCAGTTGTCACATTGGGATCCTCATCATCCTCCATACTCTTGTGACTGAGTAAAATTAAAGGCAAAGGCGGGATTTGAACATCCCCGTCATCACAGACGTCAGATCCAGAATCATCTGGATACTGAATGACATCATCGCTCCCAGAGTAGACAGGAATCTGTAGGCCCTCTGCGGGATCTTTGTCCTGAAATATACAGTAATGCAAGTATTGTCTAAATACATGATATGCAAGTATTGTCTAAATACATGAAACTGACACATATTGACTTGCCAACTTCAGATTTGAGAAAAAAAAAACACAAGAAAAAAAAAACCCTTTTTGCTGCCTGTCAGGTGTTCTAAAACGAGCTGATCAGATGCTAAGGAAGCTGAAACAAAAACCCACTTGCACAGTACCTTAAACCATTCATGGTCAAGGATCTTCTCCAGGTGGATCCGCTCATCTGGATTCGGCTCCAGACAGGCTTGAATCAAATCGCAGCATTCTGTGCAAAAAAAATGTAAACAGTAAATTAATTTCAATGTTGTAATTGATTGTGTTTTTCAAAAGTTCTGAATCACAGTTGCCCTGATGAAGATCGCACCTTTAGTCAAGCCGTCTTTTCTCCATGTCTTCTCTTCAAACTGGCACAGGTCAGTGGCGGTGGGATAATCCCGGCACAACATGGAAAACAACAGTACGCCCAGTGCGTACACCGTCGCCGGCTCGCAATGGTACTCGCCTGTTTTAGTGAATTCAGGGTAAACGCCAGCTATAATGCCTGTAGAAAAGTATGCAACAATGTGACGTCTCAAAACTGCGCAAAGACACTATCTGAAAATATCATCTTTGTATTTATGTGTAAATGACTGTTTATAAAGTACAGTGATAAAACATACCTAAATACTCCGTGTAAGCAGATGATTTACGCAGTTCACTGCCCCCAAAGTCGATCAATTTGACCTCCAGCGTGTTCGGGTTAATCAGGAGGTTTGCGATACTTAAGTCTCTATGGAAAACCCTCCGTTTCAAGCAGATTTCAGAGGCTTCGGTCGCTTGCCACAAGATAGCCTTCGCTATGTTCTCAGTGAGGTTTCCTCCACTGCGATTCACAAAACTCATCACGTCCTCGCAGGGAGAAGGGTACTCTAGGATAATGACTAAGAAACCACAAAGATCCTGCCAGTCCAGAAGCTCGATGATCACAGGAACATGTTCTCCAGTGGTGGCAAGCAAATGAAGTCCAATCTCTTGAGGGACGCGTTCAGGATAACCCGGCTAGAAGAAAGACCATTTTTAGAATGATTACAGAATTAACAAACATGGATTTAGTTCAGTCTCAAACACACATTATACAATTGCATAATAACACTAGCTACTTACAATCTTGATATAGCCATCGTTGACTGACTCTGTCTTCTTAATGACTTTTATTGCCACCTGATCAACAAAATCAACAATCGATTTGTGTAAGCATTCATCCTGAACAGAACTGTGCTATAATACATTTACAACATTAAAGAGGATGTTTGATCAGCTTTCGAAAGATAAAAAAAAAAAGAGAGTAAAAACATCAAACCTTCAAGTCATCCGCATCACAGGTCCCTTCATAGACGTACCCAAAACTGCCTTTACCCAGCATTCTGCAGATCTTATACAAGCAACCATTGACTTCCACTAAAAGAGAAGTACAGCAGACATGAATCCCCCAACATAAGCAATACTTAAATAAACACAATTTAACAATGATTGTTTAACTAGGAAAATACATTATTGTTATAACCTGAATATTGTTGCTTAATATGTTACACATACACACATGCATATTACAGAAACAGAATGTGTATATTGCACTTAATCTTTGTGTGAATAAAACATCTATTGACCAATCAGAATCAATGACTCAAACTATATCATGTTGGAATTAGTGAAGTTAACTCACTATAAAATGTCTTGTTGGGATCCTCATCATCCTCCTGCATCTCCTGACTGAGTAAAATTAAAGGCAAAGGCGGGATTAGATCCCCCCCATCATCAATCAAGTCAAACCCAGGATCATCTGCAGACTGAATATCATCATCGCTCCCGGAGTGGACTGGAGTCTGAAGGCCATCTGCAGGATCTTCCATCTGAAATAAACAGTAATATAAGTGGTGTACTGTCTAAATATAAGATATTGACACCTATTGAATTGCTAACTTCCAGATTTTAAAATAAACCAACATCTAAAAACAATATTAAAAACCATTTTCAATAACTAGCCTCTATAGTGGACGTGCATGTGGATCGTGCTCTGGAAACCAAATGGTGACAAATACTAAAGCCATTTTTTTATAAAGCACAGAGTGAGATGAGCACACGACATAAGAAAAACTATTTGCTGAGTAGTTACTGTAAGTACCTTAAAGTCATCCTGATCACTGGTCCCTGCAAATCCGGCAGCTAGAAAAGCAGCTTTAACCAGCGGTGGATTGGGAATTAAAATTGGCTGTGGCATTCTTGACCAACACAGGTTTCTGTTCGCGTGTCCAATCCGTCCGTCTGTCTGCATTTGCGGTTTGGCCCATGGCCAACAACACCGGCGCTCGCGGCCAAAAAACAAACTGGCCCACCGGGAAACTTCCAGGTCCTCCCGATTAGTCAAACCGTACTTTGCTTTACCAAACATTTCATCCGTCTCATACATGCCGAAGTTGAGCCCTGTCAATAGAAAACACCAAGCATTAGCAAAAATGAATCCAAAGTATTTTAACAATATTTGTCCTTGTTGAAGATAGAAATGACCAAAATTGTGTTGGTGTACATTGTGTTCTGTTGGTAAAACTAACCGAGACCGAACACACTGGGATTCTCATTATACTCCAGCTGGATGTCCAAATCCCGGTCCAACTCTCCAGCGACTGGATTCTGAACGGCATCATTGTTCGGCTCCAAATCAAACAACATGGGGAAAAGGGGGTGACACAAAGTGGTGAACATATGATGTTTCTGGAACTCTGGAGTGACATCCTGTCCTAAAATGTCATCTGTAGAGGAGAACAAGATCAAATACATGTAATAATGAACATCTACATTATTTATCGACTCGATTGATAGCAGGATATTGTCAAATGTCAGGAGATATCTACAGAACACATTTTAATGAGTCAAATGAATTAACAGATTCATGTGTCGAGAATCTATGTTCAAACGTTAAGGGTCACTTGAGCAACAGATTTATTTTGACCTTGTATAGCTTTAGATGAAACGGCAAATACAAACATAGGCCAGACTTAATTTAACGTTTAAAAGCATCTAACTGGGAACGAAAAAGTATTTATAAGTGAGTTGACGCTAAACATTTGAAAGCAATTGTACATAAAGTGATGATATGATTTGCTGTCATCCTGACCTGCAAGCCGTCTCCAAAAACTCTTGTTCTTCATCTTTCCGTCCGTTTTACAGCTCACAGGTGAGAGATCTGTATTCGCGGTCGTACTTTGTTTGTACACCCCGCTCCGATCTTCAAAGCTGTCATGTTGGACGAACTTGTCCGTCTTTTGACCCATTTTCACTTTTAGTCAACAGCAGTAAGTCGCAGAATGAGCCAAACGACTGGCTTCAGCCTCTATTTAAAAGCTTAGATAGACCGCTCAGAAATCCCCGTTATACGTCATAGTCGAAGGTTTCATTGTTTATATTTGAAAGTGGGTGAGTAGACAAACGTGACTGCCAGTTGTTGTGTTGTTTAAGTAGTGATGGGGCCTTTCCATACGAGCTTCATGAAGCTTAGAAACCCGTGTCGAATCGGTTTTATCGAATCGGTGCTTCGAAGCGCGTATCAAACTTGATACGTCACGTGATTTGTAGGATGTTGTGGTATAAGTTACCATGGAGATTTACACGTTGCAGCTAGCCTGCTCCGGAGCAGGCTAACAACCAGGCTAAGATTAATCCTAGTGATTTATCGGCTAGTTCCTGCCTAAATCCTACTAGATATTAATGTGTTTTAGTCACTTCTAAAATACTAGATATACAATCATTCATATAAGTATGCGTACTGTTATTTTAGTTATTATTGAAAACTGCTGTTCATTTCACTGTCAGAGGTTTGATGAATATATATATATTGTGACAAGCATCCTGAGATCAGATCAGCGTTGCCCTGGAAACGAACAAGGAGCACCTGTTTCACCTCGTCACAGGCTGATCGTGCACAGCTGCGGGGAATCAGAAGAGCAGCTCATAAGCCGCTGACTCAGGAGGAAAGGGGAGAGGTGAACTCTCTGAGAGCAGGACTAACTTTGTCTTCTGCCCTTTTGCAGAGAGCAGCGTGTAGTCCGATCAGCGCCACCACGAGCACTGCACGGTTACCCCACTCAGGACACGAGGGAACTCAGGAGAGCACTTGGGAGAACCACAGCCACCGGGAGGACGGATCGTCTTCATCACCACACTTGGGAGGAAGAAGCCGTGGACACCACCAACGGTGGTCACCACCGCCCCCTGGAGGGAAAGGCCGTGATTTCCCCATCACCACATACCTTTAATAAATCCACCCTTCGGGGAATCTTGATTTTTTGAGCTCTCCTTCTCGTGTGATCCTTCCACCCTGCTACACTGGTGGAGAATGCGGGCATAGGACTGGAAGGAAAACCGACGAGTGCATCCCTGAACAATACAGATCTATATATATTATTATAATTTTTTTTTCTCTCTTCTCTGGACAGGCGGACGCTCCTCCCCCATCATGGAAGAACTTCTTCAACGACTGACGGAGGTTAGCATCCGCCAGCAACAGATCTCTGAGCACCTAGCCTCTCGACAGAGTCAGACCGAGCAGGAGCTCAGTGCCAGGCACACCTCTCCCGCTCGTCGGCTACCCATACCTGACCCACGATCTCAAGTCACGCAGTTGCTCCCCAAATTGACGGCACACGATGACATAGAGGCCTTCCTCCAAATGTTCGAAACTACAGCGGTGAGGGAAGGCTGGGAGAGTGAAGAATGGGCTCAGCTGTTGGCACCTCTCCTCACGGGGGAGACGCAAAGAGCGTACTTCAGTCTTCCCACCGCGGCTGCAAACTCCTACACAGAGCTAAAGAGAGAGATCCTAGCCCGGGTGGGGCTTTCTCCCGTCTGCGCGGCCCAACACTTCCACAACTGGGAATACAAGCCCCGTCTCCCAGCCCGAATTCAGGCCGCCGAGTTATCCCGCCTCGCCCAACACTGGCTGTTGGAAGGAGAACCCACAGCGTCTCAGGTAGCGGAGCGTGTCGTGATCGACCGAATGCTCAGAGTCCTTCCTCGCTCGCACCGTCATGCTGTTGGGATGCGAAACCCGGGGACTGTCGCAGAACTGGTAGAAGCCATGGAGCTGGCGGATGCTGCCCAATATCGAGAGGCGGGGGAGCGAGCGCCGCCATTTCCCCGGAGGGTGGTCCAGGAGCAACGCTCGCCGGAGGGCACCTTCCGATCAGTTAGCAGGCCGGGGTTTCCCACCATACGGGATGAACCCATGCCAACGGAAGTCTCAACGCCTCCGGCTCGAACGTGGCTGGCAGGCTGCATTGTCCATCACGACATTCCTGCAAGGGCACCAAAAGTGCAGGTGAGGATAAATGGCCGCCCAATGACCGCCTTGCTGGACTCCGGCAGTGCGGTCAGTTTGGTCCAGGCCCACCTCCTCTCACCCCGCAACGAGTCTCGGGCGGCGATACCCATCACATGCGTACATGGAGACACCAGACAGGTCCCGGTCCGAAGGGTAACTATCTCGGCTGAACCCGGCACCTGGCCGGTGGAGGTGGGCCTTATGAAGGACCTGCCGATTCCGGTGCTTCTGGGGAGAGATTGGCCCGGATTTGACCGCCTGCTGACCGCCGCCGTGCAGCCTGCCAACATCAAGGGCAGCCGCCGACACAGGAATCCAGGAAAAGGAACCCGTCGACGCCCGGCCCTGCTGGTTCCGGACAGCGGGAGAGAGGGTGAGTCCCCTCCTAACCATAACCTCTTCTTTGATGTGTTTCAGCAAGTCACGAGCGGGGGCTCATTTGCCAGAGAACAACGAGAAGATGACCGACTGAAGCACTGTTGGACCCAAGTGAAGAGGATAGACGGGAAAGAGACGCAACCTGGCCCCCATCCCCTCCCGCACTTCATTGTCCAAAACGGCCTGCTATACTGTGTCGCTCAGCGGAGGGGGGAGGAGAAAACATTACTGGTAGTTCCTAGGTCCAAAACGTAGATGGTGTTGGAACTGGCGCATTCACATCCATTAGCTGGCCACCTTGGAGCCGCCAATACCACCCAACGCATCAGGGATCGGTTCCATTGGCCTGGATTGGATGCCGACGTGAAGGGATTCTGTCAGGCCTGCCCCACGTGCCAGAAAACATCTCCCAATACTCCTCCCCCCAGCCCGTTGATTCCGCTACCCATCATAGGGGTGCCCTTCGAGCGCATCGGGATGGATCTGGTAGGGCCGTTGCCTAAGTCGGCCCGGGGTCACGAACACATCCTGGTCATCGTCGACTATGCCACCCGGTACCCGGAAGCTGCGGAAAGCCACCGCCAAGGCCATCGCTCAGGAGCTATTCGTGTTGTCCAGTCGGGTTGGCATACCCACAGAGATCCTGACGGACCAGGGGACCCCGTTTATGTCCCGGCTAATGGCTGACCTCTGTAAGATCCTGAAGGTAAAACAGCTGAGGACCTCCGTATACCACCCACAGACAGATGGCCTGGTCGAACGCTTCAACAAAACTCTGAAACAGATGCTGCGACGGGTGGCAGCAGACGACAAGCGAGACTGGGACCTCATGCTCCCCTATGTCCTGTTCGGTATACGTGAGGTCCCCCAAGCTTCTACTGGTTTCACTCCCTTTGAGCTCCTCTTTGGACGGCAACCCCGGGGACTACTGGATGTCGCAAGGGAAGCCTGGGAACAGAAACCTTCTCCTCACCGCTCTGTAATAGAGCATGTTAAGACGATGAGAGAACGTATTGACAGGGTCATGCCATTAGTCCGGGAGCATCTCAGTAAGGCCCAGCAGGCCCAGCAAAGACTGTACAATCGGGCTGCCCAGCCTCGGGAGTTCCAGACGGGCGACAGAGTGATGGTCCTGGTACCCAATTCGGCCTGCAAATTCCTGGCGAGCTGGCAGGGACCATTTACAGTAGTCGAAAAGATCGGTCCAGTGACTTACCGGATAAGACAACCAGGAAAGAGGAAGGCGGAGCAACTTTACCATATTAACCTCCTCAAGAAATGGAAGGGAACCAGAGACCAACTCGTCGCCCTTACCACCACGGACCCCGTTGTGGTGGATATCGACCCCCACCTCTCACCCATGCAGAAGACCGAGCTGCGGCACCTGGTCGGTCAGTTCCAGGATGTGTTCTCCACGGATCCTGGGCAGACCCGCGTGGTACAGCACGAGATCCGGACAGCACCAGGAGTCATAGTACGCCAACGACCCTACCGGATCCCAGAGGCTCGTCGGCAGGCTATTGAGATGGAGATCCAACAGATGCTGAAGTTAGGGGTAATTGAACCATCCCGCAGCCCGTGGTCCAGCCCTATAGTAATGGTTCCGAAACCAGATGGCACCCTCCGTTTCTGCAATGACTTCAGACGCCTCAACGAAGTCTCAGAGTTCGACGGATACCCAATGCCTCGGGTGGATGAGCTTCTGGATCGTCTGGGGAAGGCCCGTTATATCTCCACGCTGGATCTCACTAAGGGGTACTGGCAAGTGCCGCTTTCGGAGGCGGCCAAGCCAAAGACCGCTTTCAGCACTCCTAACGGCCACTGGCAGTACCGAACCCTCCCCTTCGGACTGCATGGGGCCCCAGCCACCTTCCAACGGATGATGGACATCCTGCTGAGGCCCCATCAGTCCTACGCTGCAGCCTACATCGATGACGTAGTCATTCACTCAGAGCATTGGGAGGAGCACCTGGACCGGTTGCGGAGGGTGCTGACCGAACTGCGTAGGGCTGGACTCACCGCCAACCCCCGAAAATGTCACCTGGGTCTATCAGAGGCGAAATACCTAGGGTTCGAGGTGGGACGTGGACTAATTCGGCCCCAGGAAAAAAAAGTGGAGGCGGTTCGAAATGCCCCGGTACCTACGACAAAGACCCAGGTACGAGCCTTTCTGGGGTTGGCGGGGTATTATCGTTGCTTTATCCCGAACTTTTCCTCTCTAGCCGCCCCCCTGACAGACCTGACCAGGAAGGGGCAGCCGGACATCGTAAGGTGGACTCCCGAAGCCGAAGAGGCGTTCCGGACGGTGAAGACAGCACTGACTTCCGAACCCGTCCTACGAGCACCGGACTTCAGCTGCCCCTTCCTGCTACAAACTGATGCCTCCGACACAGGAATAGGGGCCGTCCTGTCCCAGGTACAGGAAGGTGAGGAGCATCCGATACTGTTCATTAGCAGGAAGCTGACCCCAGCCGAGAGAAACTACGCCACGGTGGAAAAGGAAGCCCTAGCCATCAAGTGGGCAGTCCTGGAGCTCCGGTACTACCTCCTGGGCCGGAAGTTCACCCTGGTAACAGACCACGCGCCCCTACAATGGATGGCACGAGCCAAGGACACCAATGCCAGGGTGACACGATGGTTCCTCGCGCTCCAGGACTTTCACTTTCTCCTACAGCATAGGGCTGGGGTGGCCAACTCCAACGCCGACGGTCTCTCTTGTATATGGTCAGCTTATGCAGGTCTGTCAGGGGTCACTCCCCACCCACTCAATATATCCCCACTATTGACTCCATTTTTTACCAACAGACCGAGGACAACGCTTAGGGGGGGGGAGTGTGACAAGCATCCTGAGATCAGATCAGCGTTGCCCTGGAAACAAACAAGGAGCACCTGTTTCACCTCGTCACAGGCTGATCGGGCACAGCTGCGGGGAATCAGAAGAGCAGCTCATAAGCCGCTGACTCAGGAGGAAAGGGGAGAGGTGAACTCTCTGAGAGCAGGACTAACTTTGTCTTCTGCCCTTTTGCAGAGAGCAGCGTGTAGTCCGATCAGCGCCACCACGAGCACTGCACGGTTACCCCACTCAGGACACGAGGGAACTCAGGAGAGCACTTGGGAGAACCACAGCCACCGGGAGGACGGATCGTCTTCATCACCACACTTGGGAGGAAGAAGCCGTGGACACCACCAACGGTGGTCACCACCGCCCCCTGGAGGGAAAGGCCGTGATTTCCCCATCACCACATACCTTTAATAAATCCACCCTTCGGGGAATCTTGATTTTTTTAGCTCTCCTTGTCGTGTGATCCTTCCACCCTGCTACAATATATATATATATATATATATTATTCGAGATTTAAAGCGTTTATTGTCATACACCCAGTGAGGAAAGCAGATTTTTTGAGCAATTATTACTTTGCTGTCCACAATGAATGCCAACACAGTGCAAAAGAACTATACTATACTATATGAGAAATAGAATATAGACTATGTATATGCAAGTATAGAGTATATGTACTGTTGAATGAGAAAAAATATCAATATATTATAGCAGTTGATGAGATAATAAGAAATGGCTCATGAAGTTGCAAATGTGGTTTCAATTAAGTCCGTAACGATATATAGACTAAAGATTTGTGTTTCTCCGATTCACAATGGCTTGCCCTTTGTTGAATGATGTAGTTGATGAGGAAGTTTTAATACTCAGACGAGCATTCAGGCATGAAAGAGTCTTCCGAGATAGGGCAGACCCATTGGCCTTTTCAGACCAATATCTGACTGAGAGGTACAGATTCTCAGGTGATGGCATCAGATATTTGTGTAGGCTGCTGGGTCCAAACATACAGCACAGGACATCACGGAGCCATGCTCTCACTGTCCCACAGCTGGTCTGCGTAGCACTGCGATTCTTTGCAAGTGGCATGTTTCTGTATTCTGTCTGTGATGCAGAAAACCTCAATAAAGCCACTATTTGCCGCACAATAAGAAATGTAAGTCTGGCATTGAAATCTCTTGTGCACATATTTATCACCTTCCCTGGTCACAGAAGATTCATCCACATCAAGGAGGATTTCTACAAGATTGCAGGTAACACAAATAATAACATTACTACAAAATGTTACATTAGCACAGTCACAGTATGACACTCATTATTTTGTGTTACAGCTTTTCCTAATGGAATTGGGACAGTGGATTGCACCCATATTCGTATCCAACGCCCCTCAGGGGCACATGAGGGAGATTATGTTAACAGGAAATCCTTCCACAGTGTCAATGTTCAGGTAAGAATGAGTTATGGTTACTGTCAGCTACATAATTATTCTGTGCATTAAATGACCTTAATAGGCTATATATATTTTTACAGATGATCTGTGATGCTGACTGCCTTATCACAAATTTAGAGGCAAAGTGGCCTGGCTCAGTCCATGACTCCAGAATCTTTCGGACCAGTAGAATTTACCAGAGACTCTCTCTAGGTAAGCCACCCCATTTTTTTAAGCACCTTGAACATCAAGAGTACAGTACATGTAAGAATTATGTTTTGCATTCGCAGGGGAGTTCTCTGGTGTGCTGCTGGGGGACAAAGGCTATGCCTGTGAGACATTTCTGATGACTCCCCTTACAGACCCCCAAACCCCAGCACAGCAAGCTTACAGCCATCCCCATGCCAAAACCAGAGCTCGAATTGAAATGACCTTCGGCCTCCTGAAATCACGATTTCAGTGCCTGCACCACCTGAGGGTCTCCCCAGACAGAGCATGTGACGTGACTGTTGCCTGCACAATATTGCCAGCCTAAGAAAAGAAAGGGCTCCCAGAGTTGCTTTGGATGTTGATTGGGACAATGGTGCCATATTCCCAGATAACAGAAATGGTAGACTTGTTAGAGAACAATACATTGCAAATTATTTCAGTTAATTTAGTTTTGATTTAGCCCATCCATTAATAAAGGATAATGTAGGCTATATAACTTTTTCATGTGTATTCATTTTATTTGGCATCGGTAGCACACACTGTGGTCATCTTCCCAAATTTTAGTTCCACTTCACTGGATCAATAACTAAAGTGTACTTGACATTCATAAAAAAGTTACAAGACCACAATGGTTTTGGAATATTTTTCTTTTATTATTTTGGTGTCATCACTTGTCAGCTTGGAGCTTTGGAGAGAAAAAATTATGATTATTAATACATTGTGTTACAGTCATGGTTACAGTATGAACTGAAGTCACTTACTTCTCTTTCTAGTTTCTGGATTTCCAGTTCTAGTTTCCTCAGTGTCTTGCATTTAATTTGCATCTCAAGGACCATGTCCTGCAGCTTTCTTTTGTTCACATCAATCTTGACTTCTGTCAGCTCGATCTGTTTCTCAAGATGCGTTGTGTAGAGATATCTGACAGTTTGTGAATTCTGTGAACACCTTTTAGTTAGCATAGCAGAATTTTGTATAATGTAAATTTACTTTAGGCAATACTCACTATGTTACCAGGCTGCCCAATGTCAGGATCCTGTAACAAATTATATTTTCTATTAGTACCACTTCCCTGACTTTTTATCTATTATGAACTTATGAAAAATGTGTCTATTGCCACAAAATTGACATGATACCTCGAGGCTTCTGGAGTCCAGCGACACGGTCTCATCATCGGCAGAAGTGCACTCCACTGCTGTAGATGTGGCTTCCCTCTGCCATATTCAATACTTGTAATGATATTTTTGACAGGACATGCAAAGCTTATGATTCAATAAAGAGTACTCACCGGCAAATCTGGTGGCTCCAAAAGTGTAAAGGTGTTACCAGCCACTGCAAGGTAAGGCAAAGTCGCAGAGTCCACATAAATATATATGGATTTAAATATTTTCCATGTGCAGTAGTATGGCAATAATGTACCTTGTATGAAGAGGTCAGTATCCCTTGCTGGGCCAGAGTCAGTGGCTGTCCCTCCCTGGATCCCTTCAATCACTGGCTTCCCTTTATTTAAGTCCAGGCCCAGCTCCTCTGCTGTGGTGAAGTCTTGGGTTGGAGGGCCACCCTCGTACCAGATATATGACTTTTTGTTATTGCTAAAATCAGACAATAAAATGTCAGCCAACATGTCACCTATGTTCTTTGCAAACAAGTCACTTACCAGCCTGCAAAATATTCTTGTATTTAATCTTGACTTGCTGCCAAGTCCTTTTTTGGCCAGACGTGTTTGTTCTTTAAGAGGAATGAATAGATACAAATTATTAAATAGATTAGATGGATAAAAAGAGCAAAAAAAAAAAGATTACAAATAGATAAGAGTAAAAAGATTAGACATAAAAGAAACTAAATAGATCAAATAGATGCACAAAGTGGGTAAGTGTTTGCAATTATTCTTTATGTTAAATGCATGTCCACTGGTCACATTTAAGGCAAAGCCCCAGGTCTAGAGCAGGCTGGCTCCACAGAATAAATCTCCATGGTAACTTATACCATAACATATACTGCTGCCCCTATCCAGCTTTAGTGCAACCGGATCACGGATAAATTGAGCCAGGATCACCAAGATATCCCGGCTTAATCCCTTATCCTAGTTTATTTTATATGAACTAAAAGTTTAGAAGTTTTCACTTTCACAAACATTTGATATGACTGTACCAGCCATTTGGATTATACTTCATTTAATGCAGCAACAAACCATTTCACAGTGTACTAAGAGAATTGAAAGCTCATTTAGCCTAACAGTAATGAAGGTGTTGCTGCTACTGGTCCCTGGCTTTGGGTCTAAGGAAGAGCTGCCCCCAGGGATGCCCTCCACAATGGGTCGGTTTGAATTCAACCCAAGGGCCAGCTCTTCTGCTGGGTATATTGTGGGGGTGCAGGACCACCACCTGTAAAAACAGCCTTTTTCTCGGTGGCTGTCATAAATAGACTCATCGTTTAACAGTGGCTTTTAAAATAAGGACCGTATAAGAAGTAAAGGCTACCATTTTGTAGAATATTCTTGTACTTTTACTTGTTCCCATCTTCTAGTGGGTCCGTGGTGGCTCTGACATAAGTAAATATAAATACTGTAGAAAGTGATAGAAACATCTAACTTGACACCACTTACGCATTTAATTTGTTTGAATTAGATGTTCAAATTGGGCATGACCTTCCATTAAAAGCTCTTGTTCTGCTTGTGAGAAAAACTGGGCGCGTTCTTTAGCCATGCTGAACAGCCAATCACAGCGTTGCTGATCATTGTTTCTGCTATCGATACATATCCCCTTTTAAACCAAAGCAAGACCGCGCAATGATCTCAGATAACTCAATCCAGCGATACTAATCATAAGTGGCAGGTGTGTTCGAAGAACCCAATTAGACAGAACATGATTAGCACGATGATATTATCTTGGAGATGTCTTTTGATCTCGTAATAAGCGACGTACGAAGAATGCTCCCCATAGCGTTAAAGGACAAAGTCAAAATGGAACTGAACCGAATGGAAGATATTGGAGTCATAGTGAAGCAAACCGAGCCCACTAATTGGGTTAATAGTATGGTTACAGTGGTAAAGCCAGAGAAACTCAGGATCTGCATCGATATACAAGATCTTAACAAAGCCATCAAAAGAGAACATTATCCATTGTGTACAATTGAAGAAATAGTAGCGGAGATGCAAAATGCTAAAGTATTCTCAGTGCTTGATGCCAATCATGGATTTTGGCAAGTACAGCTGGATGATGAGAGCTCCAAACTATGCACTTTCAACACTCCTTTTGAGGCTTAGATGGAGTTGTAAACATAGTGGATGACATTCTGGTGTGGGGTGAAGACATAGAACAACACGACAAGAGACTAAGACAACTGTTAGAAAGAGTCAGAAACATCAATCTAAAGTTGAACAACAGAGGGGTTGAAGCCAGACAAAGAGAAAGTCAGAGCGATACAGAACCTGGCTCTGGCATGTTCTGAGGACAAAGCTGCACTTATGAGGTTTTTAGGACTGCTTCAGTATCTGTCCAAGTTCGTTCCAAACATGTCAGATATCAATGCTCAGTTGAGGAAACTGCTAGAGGGAGATGAAGCATGGCATTGGGAGTTAGAACAACAGAAGAGCTTTGAAAGACTGAAGTCACTTGTGAGCAACGCCAAGTCTACTCCTAGTCCAAAGTAGGAGTAGACTTGTTTCATTTCGACAGAGGGGAGTATTTGATGTGTGTTCATTCCTTTTCAAAGTTTCCAGAGATTGCTAAACTCACACAGAGGAGGCCAAAGAGATCTTTATACTGCTCTATTGGAGTACAGAAATGCTCCTTTGGATGGTGTGAAACTATCTCCTGCACAGATGCTTATGGGTCAAAGACTGAAAACAAAATTACCTACATCACAACACAGCTGTTGGGACCACAACTGTACAGAAATGTACATAAAGACATCAAGGCCAGACAGCTGAAACAGAAAAGTTACTTTGACTGTGGAGCAAAACAATTACCACCTATAGCAGAAGGAGAGAAAGTGAGAGTAAAAGTCAAAATCAACTGGCAACCAGCAATGGTGTTGAGGAGTCATGAACAACCAAGATCATATGTGATTCAAAGGCCTGACGGAAACACCTTCAGAAGAAATCGAAGACACCTGCTTAAAACCAGAGAAACAATGTTTTCACAACCAATCTCTATAGAGTTGGATGAATATTCTTCAGCAAACAGTGAGAGTGAAGAGAGTAGTACACGAGTGCAGTCACCTGCACCGTCACCAGTGAAAAGTCCTGTAACACCAACTGTGGACAAGAAAGAACAGGTCAAAAGGTCAAGCTGGGGTAGACTGATTAGGCAACCAAAACTCTATTCTCCATGACAGCATTGAAGAGGACTTAAATAGTAAAGAGATGTTTATAGTTAATGGGTTATGGAAACAACACTGATTTATCTAAGTTAAAGTGTTAATTGAGAAATTGATAATAGCAGTTGTGTTGTGTAATCTATTTCTTAAGAGAGGAGATGTGATGTATGTTAATTGTGTTATTATTCCTTACCTGAGGATGGCGCTCTCGGTCTAGGATGTGTTAGGTTGGAACCTGCAAGAGAATAATAAAACAAGAGTTCAGTAGAACAACAAGTCGCATGAAACCGTGTCTCCATGAGCTATTAAAAAACACATCCAATAAACATCACAAAATCCATACACATCAACGGAACAGACAAATGAAGGGATGCAGAAGCCTCCCTGCAAGCTTGTATTCCCCACAGTATTCAGCACAAACATCATAACACATAACATCAATTAAAAAATAATTTGAACAAAAAACCCTAAATTCCTCTGCCACCGCAGGACATATTTAACCAAAATTGAAAGCACATATACTGACTAAAATAATTCAACACATATTGGTCCCTCAGCAGCAGACCACTGTCGTCATCATGGTAGCACTCTGGGGGCCCTCTCCTCCTCGGGCAGGCCACATTGTGGAGGACAGCACAAGCCACAGTAATGTCACATGCCCTCACAGGGCTGACCCTTAATTTGTGAAAGCGTGCCTTCAGGAGGCCAAAGGTCATTTCAACTCTGACCCTGGTCCTGGCATGGTTGTAGGCCTGCTGTGCTTCCTGGGGGTCTGTGAAAGGTGTCAGGAGAAAAGGCTGGCAGCCATACCCCCTGTGTCCCAGCAACATTCACCTGTCAACATAAAATCTCATCATAACTACCTCATAAACACAATGATATTCTTGACACGGCCATGATGTAAAAAGGGCTTATTAATAGGGGTTGTGTGGCTCACCTTGTGTGGCGCTGATAGATTTCAGAGGCCCGAAAGATTCTGGAGTCATGGACTGAGCCAGGCCATTTTGCCACAACATTGTCTGATCACACAGTCAGCATTGCAGACCATCTGAAATCATAAGATGAGGAATATTAAACCAATCAATGCACATCACTGGCAATGCACAGTGTTCATCAATGGGCAATATCAAAAAGTTATGTTCACCTGAACATTAATGCTGTGAAAGGATTTCCTATTCACAAAATCCACCTCATGGGCACCTGAGGGGGCTTTTATCCTTACGTGTGTGCAGTCCAGTGCACCAATGACATTGGGGAAACACAAAGTAATGAGTATCCTACTATGAGTGTTAACAGTTGTCCTGTAATTTGTAGATCCTCTTACCTGCAATCCTATAGAACTCCTCTTTGATGTCACAGAGTCTTCTGTGGCAAGGGAAGGAGATGAAGACATCTGGTAATGCTTTGATAGCAAGGCACACACTCCTTATTGTGCGGCAAATTGTGGCCTCATTCAGCTGTTCTGTATCAGTATCTCCATTAAAAAAACTTATTTGAAAAGCATTTGAGCAGATCTTTCCATTCTGGGGACAGAACGGATGACAAACCACATGAGAAATGACACCTTCACATTTAGTAAAATGTGCTCGTTTAGAAATTCATTATATTAATACTGAGCCAAAGAACTGTGTTTGTTGTTCCAGCCATCTGGTAAAAGATAGTCTAGACAGTCCTGGAGCAGCTTCATGTGTTCATGTGAGATTAAAGGGGTGATTCGCCGGAAATACGTGTTTTTCTTTTTCTTTGGTGTGTTATAAGTTGCCCATGCATGTATAAGACAGTAGAATTGCAAAAATAAAAAGTGTTGGAACAAAAGATGTATTTTATTTAGAAGCGAATGCTCACCCAGACCTGCCTGAAATGCCTTGTGTAACCACACCCCCACAAATCTACGTCAGCTCGTGGCATGATTTGACTAAGACCGCCCAAATCTACACTCAAGTAAGATGGGTCTTGTAAATCTCATTGTACCATCGCCGGTGCAGCCATGTCAAGAGAAAGTGAGATCCTCTTTGTTTGCCCTGCCAAAAGATCATACGACAAAAAACGAATGGTTACCTTTTTATTTTCTACACTGTTCCAGAGAAGTCCAATCCAAATGTTCAGGTTTATGCAGAGCAATTCACCAACGATTGCTTCACGAATCTGGAAGAGATGAAGACCTGCTATGCACGGAAGCTTTTTGTTAAAAAGTGAGGCAGTTCCAACAGTTAAAACTTCGCAAGGCCTGTCTGGCGCTTCAGATTCGCAGCCTGTAAGTATATTTTCATTGTTAAAGACTTTGTTACGGACTCACACAAGTTCAGTTTGATGTTGTTGTTTCTTTGTGTGATCTGCAAATGCAGACACGCGCGCAACGTGGAAAACAGGACAACATAAGTCCTAATAATCAGTAATTCTGTTCCAACTAGAGGCAACAAATGTCGTGTTTATAATGGGGTTTATTGTCTTTGTCGAGTTGCAACGAGACATGGCGTAACACTGGCTTATTATGTTACCATTCCCTGCTGTAATGCAAGCTTGTTTCTATCTCACACAAACTCTGTATGATGTATATGGTTGTTTGTTTATAAGAGGCGTTACATTTCCGTGCAGTATTCGATCAATCACTACACTAGTGAGCTCCTTGCTTTTCAGAGCGATGAGCTTTGAAAAATATCAGCACGTTTCAGAGCGGCGGAGCAAGAGGATATACAAACATGCCCGGTATGTGGAAATTACAGCGTTTTTAAACCTTAAATCGTGTATACACATTGTATTACATCTAAAGCAAGCAATACTATTTGTTTTAGCCGTGTCAAATGACCCCTTTAACACATCGATTCTATATAGTGTCACAGCTTGCTGTTGCAGCCCAGTAACCAGACTTGATTAAAAGTGGGATGCTGTTGTTTCTGCCACAATGAAGTCTTATAATATAAAAGGTTAAAATACATTCACTGTTCCTCGAAATGGAACTGGCCATCAACATCCAACGTCACCAAAGTTGTTGGGGATATGGATTAAAAAATATTCCTACAAAAAAAGTGTCTCTCGATTGTGAAGTTTGCATTGATGTGCCATAACGTCTCCACAGTACAGCCGTTTTGGAATGCAGTCTTTACATCGGATAACTGATGGTTTGAGGCTGCAGCCTGAAAACGTCTCGGTTACGTATGTAACCTCCGTTCCCTGATGGAGGGAACGAGACGTTGTGTCGACAGAATGGGGTTTGACTTGAGAACCTACCTTCTCTGACTGACTTGAACAGGCCAATGAAAATTGGCGAATGAAATTTGCATGCCGGACTCCGCCCCCGGATATCCGGGTATAAAAGGGAGCCGGCGTGCCGCATTCATTCACCTTTTGTGCTGAGGAGCCTGAGGATCTTGCCCCGACTGCTGCAGCGTCGGCCAGTGTTGTGGCATGAAGGACACAACGTCTCGTTCCCTCCATCAGGGAACGGAGGTTACATACGTAACCGAGACGTTCCCTTTCTGTCGGTCTCTCGACGTTGTGTCGACAGAATGGGGTTCCTCGGAAAACGCCACAGCGCTGTGCCGCGTCACAATTCCTCGCGAAGCGACGCTGACTGGCCTGGGCGTGTCAGACGTGAGCGCTTAGCATGAATTGCAACCTTCCAGCGGAAGGGAAGGAGTCCAGAGCTTTCAAAAAAGATGGGAGCCCCTTCCACCGGCCGTCACGGACGGCGGCCTAGTTCTCTTAACAGCGAGAAGCCGCCCGGCACCGTAAGGCCACTGGGAAGCGTCATTCCCCCCTGAGGGAACGCGCTACGGAGACCACTTCCTACCGCAGGGAGGAGCTTAGTGGAGATTCACACACGGTCTCACCGGACAGGGGAGAGCACGTGGGAGACATGCAGACACGAGATGGTGTCGCGAGCAGGTGAAGTGCACCTGGGAGAGGTCATGGGCCATCGATTGAGAGCCATTCATGAGAAGACAACAGACGGAACCGCCCTGTGGGGGGGTTACTACGTGTGGAGCACTAGGCCCTGTTTGAGTCACTACTAGAGCTCAGAAACAGGCCAAGGGAGGCAGGGCTGCTCCGCCGAGCCCGCCGCCGAGGAGTGCTTAGTGATGGATGGAATGCCTACTCTTCGCCCACGTGGGGGGAAGAGGGGAGGCTGGATAGCACCACGTCTCACCTATGGAGGAGTGCTATCGCAGGCGTACGCCCACCGGCTGCCGGACTTACCTGGCGGTGTCTCGTAAGACTCTGGCTGATACCGGTTCCACGCGGAGGCTGTAGAACCTCGCGAAGGTGCTGGGCGTAGCCCAACCCGCAGCTCTACATATGTCTGCCAGAGGGGCGCCCTGCGCCAGTGCCCACGAGGAAGCCACACCCCTGGTGGAGTGTGCCCTCACTGCAAGCGGGCACGGGAGATCCTGCGATCGGTAGGCCATAGTGATGGCGTCCACAATCCAGTGCGCCAACCTCTGTTTGGAGACAGCCCTCCCCTTGTGCTGACCTCCAAAACAGACAAAGAGCTGGTCAGAGCTCCTGAAGCTCTGCGTGCGGCCCAAGTAGAGGCGCAGCGCGCGTACTGGACACAACACGGAAGGGGTTGGGTCTTCCTCCCCAGAAGGGAGCGCCTGCAGGTTCACCACCTGGTCCCGGAAGGGAGTGGTGGGAACTTTGGGCACGTAGCCAGGCCGGGGTCTCAGGATAACGTGAGATTGACCGGGCCCGAACTCTAGGCAATCCGTGGCCACGGAAAATGCTTGTAGGTCCCCTACCCTCTTGATGGAAGCGAGCGCCACTAGGAGAGCCGTCTTCATCGAGAGATGAGAAAGAGCGGCATCTCCGAGGGGCTCGAAGGGGGGCCTCTGGAGGCCCGCCAGGACCACATTGAGGTCCCAAGAGGGAACGGAGCGCGGATGGGCCGGATTCAGCCTTCTCGCGCCCCTCAGGAACCTAATGACCAGGTCGTGCTGTCCCAGAGACTTCCCACTAACTGGTTCGTGATGAGCGGCAATTGCGGCTACATACACTTTCAGCGTGGAAGGGGAGAGATTGTTCTCGAGTCTCGCCTGCAGGAAGGACAGCACGCTCCCGATCGAGCATATCCGTGGGTCTTCTCCACGAGAAGAACACCAGGACGAGAAGAGGCGCCACTTAAAAGCGTATAACCGCCTCGTGGCCGGGGCCCTAGCCTGAACAATGGTCTCTACCACCGCTGGGGGTAGACCACTCAGGATCTCCTCGTCCCGTCCAGGTGCCAGACATGGAGGTTCCAGAGGTCTGGTCTCGGATGCCACAACGTGCCCTTCCCCTGAGAAAGAAGGTCCTTCGTCAGGGGAATCGGCCAGGGGGGAGTTGTCGTCAGGAGCATTAGCTCCGAGAACCAAGTCCGGTTGGGCCAGTAAGGCGCAACTAGTAGCACTTGATGCTCCTCTTCCCTGACCTTGCACAGGACGTGTGCAATGAGGCTCACTGGGGGGAAGGCGTACTTCCGCTTGTCCCGCGGCCAGCTGTGCGCCAAGGCATCCGTGCCGAGGGGGGCCTCGGTCAGGGAGTACCAAAGCGGGCAATGGGTGGTGTCCAGGGAGGCGAACAGGTCCACCTGTGCCTGCCCGAACTGCACCCAAATGAGCTGGACTGCGCGGGGGTGGAGCCGCCACTCTCCGCGGGGCGTCGACTGACGAGAGAGCGCATCGGCTATCTGGTTCAGGTCGCCCGGGATGTGCGTGGCTAACAGAGACTTCGTCACCTGCTGGCTCCACAGGAGGAGGCGTCGGGCGAGTTGCGATAGCTGCCGTGAACGAATACCACCCTGTCGGTTGATATATGCCACGGCAGTCGTGCTGTCCGACCGGACCAGCACGTGCTTGTCTTGCACGAGGGGAAGGAACCTCCTCAGTGCAAGTAGCACCGCCAACAACTCTAGGCGATTGATATGCCAGCGCAGGCGGGGGCCCGTCCAGAGACCCGACACTGCGTGCCCGTTGCACACAGCACCCCAACCCTGCAGGGAGGCGTCTGTCGTCACCACGACGCGCCTCGAAACCTGCCCAAGAGGGACCCCTGTCCGCAGAAAGGTCATTGAAGACCATGGGGTTAGGGTGCGCCGGCAGAAGGGCGTGATCGCGACGCGCCTGTTGCCGGTGTGCCACGCACTCCAAGGAACTCTGCTCTGTAGCCAGTGCTGTAGCGGTCTCATGTGCATCAACCCGAGGGGGACTACCCCCGCCGAGGACGCCATGTGCTCCCAGGAGCCTCTGAAAAAGTTTCAGCGGGACCGCTGGCTGCTGCCTGAAGTTCCTCAGGCAGGTCAGCACTGACTGGGCACGCTCGGAAGAAAGACGTGCAGTCATGGAGACAGAGTCGAGTTCCATCCCGAGGAAGAGGATGCTCTGCACAGGGGAGAGCTTGCTCTTCTCTCGGTTGACCTGTAACCCCAAATGGTCTAGGTGCCGGAGCACCAGGTCCCTGTGTGTACACAACAGATCTCGCGAGTGCGCCAAGATGAGCCAGTCGTCGAGATAGTTGAGTATGCGCACCCCCTGCTCCCTGAGGGGAGTGAGGGCGGCCTCCACGACCTTCGTAAAGACTCGAGGAGACAGGGACAGACCAAATGGGAGGACGCGGTACTGATATGCCTGTCCCTCGAAAGCGAACCGTAGGAACGGCCGGTGACGAGGGAGGATGGACACATGGAAGTACGCGTCCTTCAGGTCGATCGCCATGAACCAATCCTGACGCCTGACGGACGTCAGAATGCGCTTCTGCGTTAGCATCCTGAACGGCAGCTTGTGTAGGTGCTTGTTCAGGGTACGCAGGTCCAAGATGGGGCGCAACCCGCCACTTTTCTTGGGGACAATGAAATACGGGCTGTAAAACCCGGAGTACATCTCGGCCAGAGGGACGAGCTCGACCGCCCCCTTCGCCAGAAGGGTAGCGACCTCGGCCCGAAGCACGGGAGCATCTACTCCCACTGATGTGAAGAGGATGCCCCGAAACTTGGGTGGGCGTTTGGCGAACTGAATCGCATAGCCGAGACGGATCGTTCTCTCTAGCCACCGTGCTGGTCTGGGAAGAGCCAACCAGGCTCCCAGGAACCGAGACAGGGGGACCAAAGGTTCGATCTGATTCATTGCCCCCGTGGGGGGTGGTTCGATGGCTGGCAGTACGGCTCCCTCGACGCGGGGGGGACCCCGGGGAGGAGAGCGGCTCTGCCGAGGTGCCTGTCGGGCGATATCGCGGCATACCGCACCGTCTGACTGAGGGTGCTGGTGGCCACTGAGAGTATACCCAACCGTGTGTCTCGCCGAAACACAACGTGGGGTTGCCGAGCACCGTCCTGCGGAGGGTGAGAGCGGCTGTGAGAAAGACCCAGGGAGAGAGAAAGCTCTTTTCGCGAGAATGTGGGCACCAGGCCCTGGAAGGGGCCCGGCTGGTGTTGCTGGGACGGGGCAGGCACCGTCCCAGTCCGACCCTCTAGCAATGTAGTTGCTTGGGTCGGGCCCGGTGAACTCGATCTCCCTGGGTTCACCCCGTCAGGAACGCTTCTGCTTCTGCGGAGGTCGGTGACGGGATGGTGCTCTCCTCTTCGACATCCCTCTCCGGGAGGCCGCCTGTGCAGGGGGCGCTGGAGCCGGAGTCTGAGTCGGAGAGGGGCGGGGCTGCTGGGGAGCAGACACCGCGCGGGACCTCGACGGACGATAGGCGGCCGGGTCGCGGCGGGGCAGGATCGCCTCCGTCTGCTTCCTTACAGTCGAGAACTGCTTAGAGTCCTCGACCGTATCACCAAACAGCCCACCCTGCGCGATGGGAGCGTCGAGAAAGCGAACCTTCTCAGCGTCCCGCATCTGCGCAAGGTTCAGCCAAAGGTGTCTCTCCCGGACCACTAGTGTGGACATCGTACGACCCAGGGCTCGCGCCGTCACCTTCGTCGCCCGAAGAGCGAGGTCAGTGGCAGTGCGGACCTGCATAAGCCCCGGGTCGGACTTTCCCTCGTGCAACTCCTTCAACGCCTTGGCCTGATGGCCATAGCGTGAAGAGCCGAGGCAGCTTGACCCGCAGCGTTGTAAGCCTTCGACACCAGAGATGCCGAAAACTTACACGCCTTGGAAGGGAGCCTTGGTCGATCTCTCCAAGTGGCAGCTGTCTGCGGGCACAGGTGCACCGCGACTGCACGTTCCACCTGAGGGAGGTCGACATAGCCCTTAGCTGCCCCGTCATCGAGGGAAGTCAGGGCGACCGAGCTAGTCTGACGTGCACGCGCCGCGAAGGGGGCGTTCCAGGTCCGACTGAGCTCCTCATGCACTTCCGGGAACCAACCGCGAGCGTTGGGGAAGAGGCGGTGCGGTGCACTGCCGCCCAATACTCGCAGCGGCCCGGGAAAGCATGGCTGACATCTCGACGCCCGCTTCATCCTGAGCTCGACCCCCCGGGGGAGGAAGCTCCAAGGAATCGTCGATGTCGGATGCCAGGAGGTCGCCCTCCGATGCTGCGAGCGACATCTCATCGTCGTCACGCCCCGTGTCCGAGTACGTGACGGAGGAACAAGGCGGCGTACCGCCTTTTCCGGGACGGTCAGACGAGCGAGGCGGGGCGTGAACGGTCCGCGAGCCGGTGGCTGACGGATTGAGGCTCACGGTAATTCCCCGATCACCCTCGGTGCTCGCCGAGGCGGACGGCAGGGCTGATGCCGCTGCTGCCGCAGAACGGGAAGCACTCGAGGTGGCGGCTGATTCTCGGAAGAACGCAGCTACCCGTGACCGCAACGTCTGAATCACCATCCGCCCGCAGTGCGGGCAAGATGTATCCACAAACGCTGCCTCAGCGTGCTGGAGTCCCAGACACACGAGGCAGACATCGTGTCCGTCCCCTTCCTCGATGAGTGCGCCGCACCCACGAGCACAGCGGGACATGCCGCGCTGAAGAAACACTAAGCCCTGAAAAGGGCTCGCTCTTTAGAGAGATGCCTTGGAAGTTGCCGAGACGCTCAGGGGAAGTCACAGGAAAAGGGACAGTCCGCTGCACCACGTCGTAAGACCAGCAACACGTAGATAGTATCTGCAGAGTCGTCAGCATCAGGATGCGAAGGCTCTGAAGAACAAAAGGTGAATGAATGCGGCACGCCGGCTCCCTTTTATACCCGGATATCCGGGGGCGGAGTCCGGCATGCAAATTTCATTCGCCAATTTTCATTGGCCTGTTCAAGTCAGTCAGAGAAGGTAGGTTCTCAAGTCAAACCCCATTCTGTCGACACAACGTCGAGAGACCGACAGAAAGGGAACAGTTGGTGTAAATACTCACTCTAGTCAAAGTCTTCTTGCCTAGAAAGCATAGCTGGTTTGTTGATAGTAGCCGCTATAAATAAATAAGAGATTCATATACATATACACTAGAAGTAGAAAATGTGATATACATTATCAGAGGAGAAATTTGTCTAAACTGTTAAGGTATGAAATATACAACAGCATGTTTTTCAGGGGTACCAAGACATACCATCAGAAGTGACTAGCTTTGCAGTTTTTTCTTCTCCGTTTAGGCACAAGATGCACAAATCCATCCCTCTGAACAAATCCATGTGCTTTGACATGAGTTCCACAAAGCCCTTCTGGTCTTCCTTTTCAGCAAAAAGAAAAACAAATTATTAAAAGAAAAGGTTAAAAATAATCTGTGACCAAATTATCTTCGAGAAAGGCCATTGGGCAAGGAAATATATTCACGTATTAAGTAAGGATACATGTATTAAAGTAAATTAATAAGAAAAAATGATATATTACATCAGAAATCTAACTGAATGTTTTCAACAATACCTGTGGAGGGGTGAGTGTTGGAAGAAACTATTCAGCCTCCCTGGTGGCTTTGTATTTTTTTTTATCTATCAGCTTCCTTACATAGTTGATCAAAATCTGACATTTGCCAAAATGCCACGGTGAACAAGAGAAGAAACAAGTAATATGTATAATGTCTTTGAAAGAGAGAGAATAAATGCGTGTGCGAGAGAGCGAGACAGTGAGAGTAGGGGTTTAGGAAAGAGAAGAGATGACTCTTAAAAGAACCGTTGGTTTAAAGATTTTTGTAGCCGGTGTAGATCGAGGAGTGTATGATCTGCAAGTAGCTGCAAGACTAACAAAAATTGTAATTCTATTTTTTTGTAACACTTATCATGCTTTTTATATAGTGCTTTTACTAAACATGACAAGATTAAACTGCTGCGCCTGTGGTAAAAAAATGGTAATGGTCGTGGTGGGTACTGTGCCGTAACTACAAATACCACAGAACAACTTGTTTACCGTAGTAAAAGCATGGTGAGTGCGGCATGTTTCAACTACCAATATCAAAAAGGTGGTAAAAATCCATAAGGGAAAATGCATATGTACAGAACCTTTTAAGGGGTACAAGTTACAAAATACACAAATAAAATTGTATTGGTGCCTCCCAAATTTGTGTCTGTGAAGATGAGTATCCATAAAGTTCCCTGAGGGTCTACTTATTTTGGAGAAAGTGTAGATCAATGCACTCTCAAACAGCTGAGTATTTTCTTAGGGTTGGAGCTAAACTCCGCAGGACTCCGTAGAACAGAACTTGCAGACCCCTGCCTTAGGAAAAGGTTCTTTGTCCCAGTGCATCATTCAATGCAACTAAGCTTCTTGGACTCACCTCCCTCTGGGATACTTGGCACACAGCAATGGTTTGAGATTGAATCCTCTGGAGCAGGTGATGTTTGATGCAATTCTGTAGAGTTCGGGGAAGACAGGTCCAGGTGATGCCAGTATACGGTTCATAGACACAGAGACAAAATAAAATGTTGTGCAACAGATTGTATCATAAGAAAGAAAAAGAATACAATACATTAATAACATCACCATCCCTCCCTTGATACTGACCATCATATTGAGCCCCGAGATGGTACTGATGATCAGTATTGTAGGTTTCTTGCCTCGGTGGCATGTCTGTAACAATCGCATACTAATGTGACACTGCTGTACCAGGTTTTGTTAGGAATTTAGTATTTTTAAGAAGGCTCTATGTTAGGGTGACCATACGTGCCATTTGCGAAAACGTCACTGAGATTTATTATTTCAGGTTAGCCAGCGTTACATTTAAAGGTAAGAATGAAACTGCAATGATTTAGTCTTTAAAAAAATATATAAAATCAACATTTATATCTCTTAACTCAAATGAGACAAATGGGACCTCAGGAGGACGCAGCCTTATAATTGAGACGCAGCTATAGAAATCCTCGCCAAGATGTGTCCGGTGAAAATGGCACGTATGGTCACCCTAATCTATATCCCACTGTAACTTTCTGACCTGGAGCTGATGTGCTTGGATTAGTCATTTTGCCGTAAAGAGCTCAGGAAGTCGAGAGAAATTGAGGCTGTGAAGATGAAGAAAGAAGTTCTTTAAAACAATGTCAGCCCATGTGCGACAACTTAGGCTGTCGATTTTAGCAGCTCATTTCAGCTGTTGTTGGGAGAAAGTTGACAGAGGTGATGTTGAAATTTTGCACCATTTCTGCCTGGTGTTTGCGTGGTGCCGCATGCTGGCCAACCGGACATGTGCAGAGCTCCAACTCCATGTCCAATGTATATGTGTGCCCTGATGTCGAGGATTTCCTAATAAAGACATAAAATTGAGGAACATTCAAAATGTTTAAATTCTTAAAATAACAAGAGACTTACATTTCTGCGGAGACCAGTCTGACTTTAAAGAGCATACTCAGATGGACACAGAGGCACAGAACACACCTTTGTCAGAACTGAGATGCATTGTGACCTTGTTGCTCAATTTACCGTCCTCCCACATTTGAAGTAGTGGGACAACACCACCCAATGCACAATAAACATTTTACTTTACATATGTATTAATCATTTGATTACATCATTGTTTACATTATATTATTGTATATATTGTATTTTAAGAGTATTTAATGATACTAATGCTTTGTCAACGTTAAGATTCTTTATGTCAATAAAACGTCTTGTAGCCATTCTCCAAGACTCTGTGACTATTATATTTCCTTAAAGTAAAACAACACATGATAACTTTTTTACTTATTTCTACTTTCATGCGTCCTCTGTACTGTTGGAATTAAATTTTCATGGTTGATAATGACAGCATGAAACACAAGGTGGCAGAAAGGTGGCTTAAAAAAACATTGCCAGTTTTGTTTGCAAATGGCTGTTTCTCAATTTCATATTGATAAATAATACTTTACTTTTTTATGATGTATCATTGCCCTCGGACCAAGGGCAGTAATTGGTCCAACCCTACGCCTTTCACAGAGGATATATCATTATAAAAATATCAATGTTTTACTTCACTTATTGATCAGGATGTTAAGAGACTTCCAACCACCATGACAAAAACTTTCTGGACTACTCTGCCTTTAAATGCTCAAGTGACAAAGGGGCGCCTTTGACTGACGTCATCACCACGGCAAGTTTAGGTTAAAGTTTGCGAAACCTGCAAGCAGTAAATATAAATGATATATATTTCCCTTTATCTTTTTTCTCTCTTTCATTACTATTATTTTGTTTCAACATTTCATTGTATATTCTCATTTTTACATATTGTAGTCTTTTACGATTAAAAAAAAGTTTACAAAACTTAATAAATAGTAAATATAGCAATCAAAACAAATTACAACTATTTTAGGGTACAAAAACCTCTTAACACAGTCGCACTATCTGTTCTTAGATAGAAGTCATTTAAAAGTTGTATTCGTTAACATTAAAGCACTTTGAAGTGAACAAACAATGAACAGCTGTATTTTATTAAGGAATACTAACAAAGCTGAAAACAAATACTGTAACAAATGCATTGCTCATAGTAAACTTTAATTAATACATTCATTTTACTGCTGGACTGGAGTGTGGAACAAAAGTTTAACGCTGATTGGCCAATACAGTAAAACTCCTTTCACCAATCAGAAACCTTTTGCCACGCCTCTACCTTTTGACACGACCCTTACTTCGGCACGCCCATTGCTCTAGGCTGCAGCTTCTTGAGGTAAGGTTATTTTAACTTGACGTTAAGCACTTTTATCTGGATTAAACATAAATCCACTAAAAATGACAATTAAAAATATCAAGACTGTAAATGATCAAATCAATTTATATCAGGACAGAAGGGAACTGTTCGTTTTCCCCTTAAGTCTGAGGGGAAGTGTTCGTTGTTTCTTCGCCGAAACATAGTAAACGGCTATAACATTTATGTGCTGTCTTTTCCGGTAAATACCAGGTTTACTTTTCGTACAAACGAATTGTCCGTATTTTTCGTATGCCTTTAAACGCCGTAACGACCGTTGGCCGTTAAAGTCGATGTGACGCCATTTGCGCTAATGGAGCGATCATACAAATGCAAGTGAGACGAGCTGTTTGTTTTCAAAACAGACCTGTCAATCAAAGTGCTCAATCCAGTATAAGCGCGCTCCTGCTATAAAATAAATCACCAATCGCGTCCTAGCAGTTAGCCTGGACTTTCTCACGATTCAAGTTTACGTATCGTGTTGTGCTTGGTCACGTTTGAATCGAGACAACCTACTATAAATAAAGAGATCAGTGTTTTTCCTGCATTGAAACTTAAATTTGTCTTCCGCCGAAGCTTTATCGGATCATTGAATGTGATTTATCTGGATGACGCGCTTGTGTTGAGTCTCCGAACTTACGCGAGTGTTCGGACTTGATTTGGCGCTGCGCAGTGCGCAGACCGATCGGCATATGATGTAGAAGTAGGGCGAGACAGTCTTCTTCACTGTTCCGTATGCTTTAAAACACACTAACGGAACGTTGATGTCATGTGCCGTTCGTTGTGTGCATCGCCAAATTAGCTTTCCTGTAGCTCAGTGGTAAGAGCATTGCGTTCACAACGCAAGGTTGTGGGTTTGTTTCCAGGCGATTGCAGATACCTATGTATAAATGTATAGGATAATGCTGTGTTAGTCGCTTTGGATAAAAGCATCTGCCAAATGCCTAAAATTAATGTAAATGAAGTCGAACACCCGTTAGTTTGGAGGCAGAGAGGATGCACGGGCACTTTCGCGAACGAGCCTGCTCTAAGAGCCGATTCTTTATAGCAAAAGATAAGAGCCGACTCCCGTCGGGGAGAGCCGAATCTTTAGCCGCAGGTATATGTGGGACACGGGATGGGCACACCATGCTGCCAGTCACACGGGAGGACATTTACATTTAGCCATTTAGCAGACGCTTTTATCCAAAGCGACTTACAAAGAGTTCAGGGAGCAATAAGCGATATGTCGTAAAAGAGCAATAGTACGATAGGTGCTAATACAAAGTTAATTGTCTGTCAAGTATTCACAGAAGAGATGGGCTTTAAGTCGTTTTTTGAAGGTTGTGAGAGCTGTGGTTGACCGGACTGAGTTAGGAAGAATATACCACCATGAAGGAGTTGTGAAGGAGAATGAATGGGAAAGCGATTAAACGCCTTTATGAGAAGGCAATACAAGGCGCCGCTCTTTTGCTGAACGCAGGGACAGACTAGGACCATACCATTATGTGAAAGGAAGGGGGAAACACGCTCCGATGATAGCGAATCGCATCAGCCCATCCAGGCTGAGGCATCTAATATTTCTTAATTCTAACCTGCACTAAAAAAAGTGTCTTAATAGGACAGTTCACTCAAAAATGAAAAATGTGTCATCATTTACGCACCCTCCGGTTATATAAATGCCATTTTGATATTGTAAATATTGTATATGTTTTTGTTTTGTTGAACACAAAGTAAGATATATTTTGAAGAATTTAGCAACACAAACAGTTCTGGGGCACCTTTGACTACCATTTAATTTTTCCTTAATTAATTTGAAATTTAATTAAGTCTTTTGCATATATTTGATTTGTTTGCTGTGGTTCTGTGTTCAACTACAGTTTTAACCAAAATGTTAAATATAAAAAACATTCTATACTACGTCAGCAGGGGGCGAAAAAAAGTTGTATTATGTCAACGAACATATTAATGAAGTTTACACTGATAATGATTACAGGCTTTATCAAAATGTGTATCTCTAATCTACTCATTAAATAAATAAACTAAGTCTATATAAGTGGTTCAGATGACCAAAGCACAAGGTTTTCTTGCATAATAAAAAGTTTATTGTTTGGTGCAAGTTTGATTTTGACATTGATGGGGACATAAAATTGGTCTACAGAGCTGCATTGTCACTGAAGTGTAGAGTAGTTTACTTCACTCATTTAAACAATATACTCATTTAACAATTCTTAAAATAGTTTTCTACACTGTTTTCACTCTCATTGTTACACTGTTTATTGCGGTCTACAGCAGGATCAGTTTCCGTAAAAATATACAAGAACATACAACTAGATACTTTTGATAACATACAGTAGTTTAAACAATGCAGGGATAAATGCGTACGACTGAGTGCTTAATAGACCTCTAAAACAGTGCGACCTTAATATAATGCACAACAAATAACATAATCATGTTTTAAAAGCCTAATCACCCGTGACCCTGCCTCTGTGTTTAAAATTAGAGCTTTAGATTGTTTAGATGTCATTTTACCCTGGCAGCATATGCAGCTGTAGCTCAGACGGAAAGACACACTAAGAAACTATACTGTAGATTGTCAAGCTAACATTTGTCACAGTACCACTAACATCCTATTATATTGTTGGGTGCTTCTCGATTCTTATTTGTGCATCCTTTTTTCCTTTCCTCGCCTCTTAGCTCCACCCCTTCAGGATGTGAGGGAAGGTAGCAAGGAAAAGACGTGGAATTAAAAGGAGTGAAATGGCATATCCTCGCTCCCTTTAGCGTCGTCAATTAATGATGACTGTACAAATTGCATATTGAAATATTAAAAATAAAGTTAAATACATACCTTAGACAGATGTTATAATCCCCACTACAATAAAATAAGTTAAAATCATGTCTTAAGTCTTCAGAAATGTATACAAGTTATGTCAAATAAATGTTATACATAAATATTAACTATATTAATAAATGATCTATATGAATATTAAATATACTGTCAGAAATAGGTCTACATTAACAATAATGTAATGCTTTATTATCACATTTATGCGTGTTTGAATATGATCTAAAGATGTGACTACGTGCAGGGGGAGGAGAATAATACGCGGGTCAGATTTAGTCGATGAAAGACTCATTGCTGTACTACCACAAACTGCGCTATTTTTCTAGAACACGGTTGTAAAAGATTTTTAATTTCAATTAAATTATTACTGGATAAATAAATGTTGAATAAAATAACTTGTATACATAAAACCACTGATGTCCGTCTGTGTCTTGCACATATATCTGTGTCTCGCTCATGTCCCCTCAAAAAGCCTCCTCACTCTTCGCCTTTTCCAGGTGCAATTAAAGAATTGAGATGCCCTTAAAGATGGCTGAGCTCGATACGTTTCCGGGTCATATGATGGAGGACGGAGGAGCGCGGAAAAGAGATGGCATTTTGAGAAGCACCCATAGTTTAACCTCACCTGTGACCCTGCCACCTCTACAACATGACAGGCCTTCTTCTGTCACCTGACCTAACAAAATAATGCATTCCATATTCCAACGCATTTATGGCTTAGATATCTATAGCTTACTATAATCATTACAAATGCCATAAACAAAAGCAATTAAGATTTTTTTTAAGTTGCCTACTTTGGTTTGTGTTATATTTATATAAGGTTCATGATCTACATTTTAAATAGCCCAAAACATTTAGTTAGACAGAAACATAATTTGGATCATTATTTGGATAAATGTTTATTAAAAAAACTAACAGTCGGTTGTCATGATATTCAGCTATATTTAGTTAACCGCATAGATGTAAATAAGAACAGACACAGACTAACGTTTAAGTTTGGAACTCATCCGGGTATTAAGGGATTGTCATGCAATGGGAAAAACATGGTTCCGGAATCAAAATGTTACGCAACTTGTATCTTTTGTCAATAAACTCTTAGCAGGAAAGTTTTTTTACCGGGTAACCTGATAATCATGCTCATTGTGACTTGTTGACAGAGCTTTGGCGAAATTGGAGCTCACAACCGAACCTAATCAGCCTACATCACACGTTAGCGAGAGAAAGCAGAACCAATCATAAAGCTACGTGGGTTAGAGAGGCGGGACTACACAAAGGCAGAGCCAATCCTATTAGAGACGTAAGCTACGGAGGCGGGACTTATTGCTGTACTACCAAAAACTGCGCTATTTTTCCAGAACACGGTTGTAAAAGAATTTTAATTTCAATTAAATGATTACTGGATAAATAAATGTTGAATAAATTAACTTATACGTACAAGACACAAACGCACATCAGTGGTTATATACACATCTAGATTAATTGTTGGTCGAAATTATTGGTAGGGACAATGTAGTGTTCCCTGAATATCGACGCCTTTGGTTTGGTAATTTACACATTCATATATTTGTGATTATGTTAAACGTAAAGTTTATGTATTTTAAATAAACAATAGTGCACAGTAGCCTACCTGTAACTGCGCTTTGCATCCGCTTTCTTCTGATTGCTGAACGAGACTCGCATGCCTTTCTAGTCTAATCAGTATCATGAGACTCAACAGTGACGTGTTCAGTGTGGGCGTGTATGCGTTCAAGTAGAAGATCCAACCAATTACACGCCGGAACTGGAATTCTATTTGTTACCGTCACTTTTTTGTTCTACAGTTTTTAGAGAAATGCATGACATGAATTAAACGTAATAAAGTCGTTTTTCAAACATAAACCAACAACAAAAAATATTGAAATAAATGATACAAAATGCACACAAAACACACGCGCTTGCATATACAGTTTAATAAGTATTTGTACTGTACTGTATTTGTTGAAAGTCAAGTATTTTTGCCTTTTTTCCATAAATTTTTTTTTTCGTAGTACAAAAACACAACACAGTAGTGAAAAAAGACAAAATAAGGGCAATATTTAACAAGTAGGCTATAAAATAAAATAAAAACAGGTGAAGAGTAAAGTAAAGTGACAGTCAAGTAAAGAATGTATAAAGTATACACAAATACAATAAAAGTCTAAAACACAATGACAATGTTCATTTGTCTGTTAGGTTCCAATTTTATTATTATTTTCGTAAGAATCTTTACATTGTTGCTAAAACACAACAACACATTTAAATACAAGTACATTCATACTCTCTACTTCAATTTAGACCATACATTTCAATGAATTATTTATTATTGAATTATAAATTAATTATATAGTGTTGCGGTGATTATTAGGGTTTCGAGCACGAAGTGCTGAAAACCTATTGTTTTTGTAAGGATTTTTATTATTATTATTATTATTCCGCCATAAAACGCGTCGCCCAGCCCAAACCGTAAATCGTAGAAACTTGAGACTTTGTCAGTTGGTTGTATCTGTGCAGGTTACTCAGATACAGTGACCCAGCCAAATCGGCCCATAGGTGGCGCTACAGCGATGAAAAGCGCCTTTACGCTCATTACTCCTAAACCGTTTGTCGCACACCCAAGTGTTTTATATCATTGTAATCATTGGCTCAAAACTTAAAAAATGGCGATTTCATTTCCGGTATGGAAATTTTATCGCTAATTTGCATTTTATAAAAAAAACAAAAATGAACTACTCCCTGGATTTTTGCCCGATCGGAACCAAACCAACGCTGATGAATTCTGTGGAGTGTGAAGGTAAATATTCGTTGAAAAAAAGTTGAAATTTCGATTCAGAGTCGCTAGGGGGCTCTAAAACGTGTGAACCGATAGTTGCCTATTTCACTAAAATGGCTATATCTAGAGAACGGTTTGAGCTATCTTCACGGGGCTTAGACCGTATATGTAGACCCTCAGTCCGGGGTCACAATAAAAATAACTCGGTGTTTGGCCACTAGGTGGCGCTATAATAGCACAGAACTCGAAAAGTGCTAGAACTACGCAACCGTTTGCCCGATCGACTTATTATTTGGTATGGTGTGTCTTTGTGTCATGCACCCTGACTGTATAAAAGGACTTCGGCGTTTCTCAAAAAACATGGCCGCCATCGGCCAATGAAATTTTTTCGTGTCCCGGTCCTGAAGGTCTGTAAGAAATATGAACTCATTTGGCCACTGGGGGCGAAACAATTGTGTATAACGTGACATACATCTACAGGTTCTGATACGCTTTGAAAACAGACGTCTCGGCCCAGGAACTGCAGACCTCTTGAGTTTGAAAGCACCTTCGCTTCAATTTAAAAGCCAACAACAATGAAAATCGGATACTCATTAACAAATTGTCCAAATGATTTGACAGTCAGAAAAATAACATTCTTGTAGTATATGTGCATGTTTCTGTAAGAATGCATAGTTTCTATGAGTTCATACCTGTCATTTTTCTGTGCGTGTGTGTGTTGGACTTTGATCCTTCATGCGTTTGTTGTGGTGTGACCCCCTAAAATGTTCATGAATGCATGACTGCTTTTGACTGCCTTAAAACTCGAAACCCGATAAATGCTGCTTGCAGCTTTAATTATAAATGATTTATCTGTGCACACCATTTTTTCCCAAAATTCATTTGCACTTGTAATCTAATCAAAAACATTAGTCCCGCCCTAAGTTTTATTGCTAATTTTGTTGTGACTTCTGTCTTGTCTGGTCGCTGTCTGACAGTAGAGGTGTGTGGATGTTTTGTCGAGCACGTGCTCACCGTTGTTTGATGGCAGGTCACATGCTCAGTGTCTACGTCATTCGCCCGCCCTTGTGTTTCCCTGTTAGGGCTTTCCCCTCACCGGTGATTCACTTAGTTTTCACTCGCTCACCTGCTGCTGCCCATTTTCATACCAGTAATCATTTCACACCGGTTCCCTATTATCACTCAGTAGTTTTTCTCTTTATTACCCTTCTGTGTCTCTCGTCCTGTGTCTGACCGTTGCATGATAACTGGCCAGTTCAGACTGCCGTAGGTCTAGCGTGGCTAGTTTATTACACATTGTCAAAGCCTTAGTTCTTGTCCTAGTCAAAGCCAGGTCTTGCGCTCGTCTTGGTATTTCCCTCCCGTGCATCTCGAGGAAGTACTTACCTTTAGTCTCCACTGCTCTGTCACTCCTCTCCATAGTTCCCAGCGGGTGTCCAGAACCGCTCTCGCTGCTCTATCAGTGAAAACTCAAGCCCCGCCGCACATGATGAACTCTCTGGCACGAGGGGAAACCAGAGCCGCACACATTACAGACTCTCTCATGCCTCTCGTTGATATTGTGTTATTTGACATACTGTAAAGGTAAAACTCCCAATTAAGAACACATGATTAAGTGCAATCTAACATTATTGTTCACATTTTTCCATGACAGAAAATGAAACAATTCAAAACTAGAGTCATTTGGCCGTATGAGGAGGAGCCTCAAAAGCCGGCGGCAAATCCACCAGTGAGTATGGCAACGTATTTAGTACATTAGGTGCTAATACAAAGTTACTAGTTTCACACAAGGTGAAACACTTAAGCAAACTTGACAGACTTTGAGTGTTTTGCGTCAGAATTCTTCATATGGATTCGAGAACATGGGAGGATTGAAAACAAATTCCACTATCAGTGTCGCCTTTTGTTTTTCATTGAAACCTGTTCTGACAAATCCATATTCTTTAAAATATAAGTCACAGGTAATAACACTCAGCGTACTCATTCGATTGCAGGATTATGCAATTATTATGACGAAAGATTGCAAAAAATAAGATCTGTGATTAACAAAGGTTTATGACACGTACATGCAAGATAATCTTTACAAGTTTACACCACATGTATGAAACCCAGATACAATTGCCAAAAATAAAAAGCTAACATGAAGATATACTGGTACTGTAGTTGTATGTGTCCTATAGTGTGACATAGCAAAATTAAGAGAACAAAATAACATTATTAATATTAGTATGTATACTGTAATATGAAATAGTGTAAGAGAGATTTATCTTCATTGTTGTTTTTTTCTTAATTTTGACCTAATAAGGAGGATTATTGGCCATATGACGTGGAGAGGAAGGCGCCTGTGGAAAATCCACTGGTGAGTATGGCAACCTCTTTTAGCATAATTCAGTTTTGAAAAGTCAAACTCCAGATATCTCTTCTGTCATTTTGATTTGTCGTATTTGTAATTGGTATGACAAGTCATAACACGCAATGATGATATCTACAATTTTATTTTGGCTAGTCATAATGTTCATTCGAGATATCAACAACGCTGTTTAGACTTGTTATATTCTTTCGTTGACCTCCATTTGAAATTAAGAAAATGCAGATACCTATAATTGATTTATACTAGGCATAATTCCAATAATCTCATAATATATATTCCTAGTGGTTAGAGCGTTGGGCTTGTGATCAGAAGGTTGCCAGTTTGAATCTCAGTGCCAGCAGGTCATGACTGAAGTGCCCTTGAGCAAGACACCTTACCCTGAATGCTCTGCAGTAATGTGTCACTGTAAAAAACTACTTGTAAGTCGCTTTGCATTAAAGCATCTGCCAAATGAATAAATGTAAAATGTAAATATATACAAGATATCTTTAATGAATCATTTTTAAAGATATCCAAAAATACATTTGTAGATATCTGAAAGTAATTTATTTCTAGTCAAATTACAATTGTAGATATCTTGAATTGGATTTTTGACTAGGCTAAACTTAACATTTACATGTATGCATTTGGCAAAGGCTTTTATCCAAAGCAACTTACATTGTATTATACTAGGCAGGGCTTGACATTAACGTTTTGTATGGGCAAATGAGGGAGACTTTTACTTGCCCGACTGGACAAGTAACGTAACTTGAAAAATAATTGTGTACATCTAGATTAATTGTTGGTTGAAATTATTGGTAGGAACAATGTAGTGTTCCCTGAATATCGACGTCTTTGGTTTGGTAATTTACACATTCATATATTTGTGATTATGTTAAAAGTAAAGTTTATGTATTTTAAATTAACAATAGTGCACAGTAGCCTACCTGTAACTGCGCTTTGCATCCGCTTTCTTCTGATTGCTGAACGAGACTCACATGCAGTTTTAGTCTAATCAGCATCATGAGACTCAACAGTGACGTCATGTGGTCAGTGTGGGCGTGTATGCGTTCAAGTAGAAGATCCAACCAATTACACGCCGGAACTGGAATTCTATTTGTTACCGTCACTTTTTTGTTCTACAGTTTTTAGAGAAATGCATGACATGAATTAAACGTAATAAAGTCGTTTTTCAAACATAAACCAACAACAAAAAATATTGAAATAAATGATACAAAATGCACACAAAACACACGCGCTTGCATATACAGTTTAATAAGTATTTGCACTGTACTGTATTTGTTGAAAGTCAAGTATTTTTGCCTTTTTTCCATAATTTTTTTTTTTCGTAGTACAAAAACACAACACAGTAGTGAAAAAAGACAAAATAAGGGCAATATTTAACAAGTAGGCTATAAAATAAAATAAAACCGGGTGAAGAGTAAAGTAAAAACAAGTGACAGTCAAGTAAAGAATGTATAAAGTATACACAAATACAATAAAAGTAAGTCTAAAACACAATGACAATGTTCATTTGTCTGTTACGTTCCAATTTTATTATTATTTTCGTAAGAATCTTTACATTGTTGCTAAAACACAACAACACATTTAAATACAAGTCTCTTACACACTTAAATACTCTCTACTTCAATTTAGACCATACATTTCAATGAATTATTTATTATTGAATTATAAATTAATTATATAGTGTTGCGGTGATTATTATAAATGATTTATCTGTGCACACCATTTTTTCCCAAAATTCATTTGCACTTGTAATCTAATCAAAAACATTAGTCCCGCCCTAAGTTTTATTGCTAATTTTGTTGTGACTTCTGTCTTGTCTGGTCGCTGTCTGACAGTAGAGGTGTGTGGATGTTTTGTCGAGCACGTGCTCACCGTTGTTTGATGGCAGGTCACATGCTCAGTGTCTACATCATTCGCCCGCCCTTGTGTTTCCCTGTTAGGGCTTTCCCCTCACCGGTGATTCACTTAGTTTTCACTCGCTCACCTGCTGCTGCCCATTTTCATACCAGTAATCATTTCACACCGGTTCCCTATTATCACTCAGTAGTTTTTCTCTTTATTACCCTTCTGTGTCTCTCGTCCTGTGTCTGACCGTTGCATGATAACTGGCCAGTTCAGACTGCCGTAGGTCTAGCGTGGCTAGTTTATTACACATTGTCAAAGCCTTAGTTCTTGTCCTAGTCAAAGCCAGGTCTTGCGCTCGTCTTGGTATTTCCCTCCCGTGCATCTCGAGGAAGTACTTACCTTTAGTCTCCACTGCTCTGTCACTCCTCTCCATAGTTCCCAGCGGGTGTCCAGAACCGCTCTCGCTGCTCTATCAGTGAAAACTCAAGCCCCGCCGCACATGATGAACTCTCTGGCACGAGGGGAAACCAGAGCCGCACACATTACAGACTCTCTCATGCCTCTCGTTGATATTGTGTTATTTGACATACTGTAAAGGTAAAACTCCCAATTAAGAACACATGATTAAGTGCAATCTAACATTATTGTTCACATTTTTCCATGACAGAAAATTCAAAGATTCAAAACTAGAGTCATTTGGCCGTATGAGGAGGAGCCTCAAAAGCCGGCGGCAAATCCACTGGTGAGTATGGCAACGTATTTAGTACATTAGGTGCTAATACAAAGTTACTAGTTTCACACAAGGTGAAACACTTAAGCAAACTTGACAGACTTTGAGTGTTTTGCGTCAGAATTCTTCATATGGATTCGAGAACATGGGAGGATTGAAAACAAATTCCACTATCAGCGCTCGCCTTTTGTTTTTCATTGAAACCTGTTCTGACAAATCCATATTCTTTAAAATATAAGTCACATGTAATAACACTCAGCGTACTCATTCGATTGCAGGATTATGCAATTATTATGACGAAAGATTGCAAAAAATAAGATCTGTGATTAACAAAGGTTTATGACACGTACATGCAAGATAATCTTTACAAGTTTACACCACATGCATGAAAGAGATGTATAACACCACATGTATGAAACCCAAATACAATTGCCAAAAATAAAAAGCTAACGAAGATATACTGGTACTGTAGTTATATGTGTCCTATAGTGTGACATAGCAAAATTAAGAGAACAAAATAACATTATTAATATTAGTATGTATACTGTAATATGAAATAGTGTAAGAGAGATTTATCTTCATTGTTGTTTTTTTCTTAATTTTGACCTAATAAGGAGGATTATTGGCCATATGACGTGGAGAGGAAGGCGCCTGTGGAAAAACCACTGGTGAGTATGGCAACCTCTTTTAGCATAATTCAGTTTTGAAAAGTCAAACTCCAGATATCTCTTCTGTCATTTTGATTTGTCGTGTTTGTAATTGGTATGACAAGTCATAACACGCAATGATGATATCTACAATTTTATTTTGGCTAGTCATAATGTTCATTCGAGATATCTGCAACGCTGTTTAGACTTGTTATATTCTTTCGTTGACCTCCATTTGAAATTAAGAAAATGCAGATACCTATAATTGATTTATACTAGGCATAATTCCAATAATCTCATAATATATATTCCTAGTGGTTAGAGCGTTGGGCTTGTGATCAGAAGGTTGCCAGTTTGAATCTCAGTGCCAGCAGGTCATGACTGAAGTGCCCTTGAGCAAGACACCTTACCCTGAATGCTCTGCAGTAATCTGTCACTGTAAAAAACTACTTGTAAGTCGCTTTGCATTAAAGCATTTGCCAAATGAATAAATGTAAAATGTAAATATATACAAGATATCTTTAATGAATCATTTTTAAAGATATCCAAAAATACATTTGTAGATATCTGAAAGTAATTTATTTCTAGTCAAATTACAATTGTAGATATCTTGAATTGGATTTTTGACTAGGCTAAACTTAACATTTACATGTATGCATTTGGCAAAGGCTTTTATCCAAAGCAACTTACATTGTATTATACTAGGCAGGGCTTGACATTAACGTTTTGTATGGGCAAATGAGGGAGACTTTTACTTGCCCGACTGGACAAGTAACGTAACTTGAAAAATAATTGTGTACATCTAGATTAATTGTTGGTTGAAATTATTGGTAGGAACAATGTAGTGTTCCCTGAATATCGACGTCTTTGGTTTGGTAATTTACACATTCATATATTTGTGATTATGTTAAACGTAAAGTTTATGTATTTTAAATAAACAATAGTGCACAGTAGCCTACCTGTAACTGCGCTTTGCATCCGCTTTCTTCTGATTGCTGAACGAGACTCACATGCCTTTCTAGTCTAGTCAGTATCATGAGACTCAACAGTGACGTCATGTGGTCAGTGTGGGCGTGTATGCGTTCAAGTAGAAGATCCAACCAATTACACGCCGGAACTGGAATTCTATTTGTTACCGTCACTTTTTTGTTCTACAGTTTTTAGAGAAATGCATGACATGAATTAAACGTAATAAAGTCGTTTTTCAAACATAAACCAACAACAAAAAATATTGAAATAAATGATACAAAATGCACACAAAACACACGCGCTTGCATATACAGTTTAATAAGTATTTGCACTGTACTGTATTTGTTGAAAGTCAAGTATTTTTGCCTTTTTTCCATAAATTTTTTTTTTCGTAGTACAAAAACACAACACAGTAGTGAAAAAAGACAAAATAAGGGCAATATTTAACAAGTAGGCTATAAAATAAAATAAAACCGGGTGAAGAGTAAAGTAAAAACAAGTGACAGTCAAGTAAAGAATGTATAAAGTATACACAAATACAATAAAAGTAAGTCTAAAACACAATGACAATGTTCATTTGTCTGTTACGTTCCAATTTTATTATTATTTTCGTAAGAATCTTTACATTGTTGCTAAAACACAACAACACATTTAAATACAAGTACATTCATACTCTATACTTCAATTTAGACCATACATTTCAATGAATTATTTATTATTGAATTATAAATTAATTATATAGTGTTGCGGTGATTATTATAAATAATTTATCTGTGCACACCATTTTTTCCCAAAA
Source organism: Barbatula barbatula (assembly GCF_947034865.1). NCBI lineage: Eukaryota > Metazoa > Chordata > Actinopteri > Cypriniformes > Nemacheilidae > Barbatula > Barbatula barbatula. The sequence continues at coordinate 3,544,364 of NC_136770.1, read as the reverse complement.
TTCATTTGCACTTGTAATCTAATCAAAAACATTAGTCCCGCCCTAAGTTTTATTGCTAATTTTGTTGTGACTTCTGTCTTGTCTGGTCGCTGTCTGACAGTAGAGGTGTGTGGATGTTTTGTCGAGCACGTGCTCACCGTTGTTTGATGGCAGGTCACATGCTCAGTGTCTACATCATTCGCCCTCCCTTGTGTTTCCCTGTTAGGGCTTTCCCCTCACCGGTGATTCACTTAGTTTTCACTCGCTCACCTGCTGCTGCCCATTTTCATACCAGTAATCATTTCACACCGGTTCCCTATTATCACTCAGTAGTTTTTCTCTTTATTACCCTTCTGTGTCTCTCGTCCTGTGTCTGACCGTTGCATGATAACTGGCCAGTTCAGACTGCCGTAGGTCTAGCGTGGCTAGTTTATTACACATTGTCAAAGCCTTAGTTCTTGTCCTAGTCAAAGCCAGGTCTTGCGCTCGTCTTGGTATTTCCCTCCCGTGCATCTCGAGGAAGTACTTACCTTTAGTCTCCACTGCTCTGTCACTCCTCTCCATAGTTCCCAGCGGGTGTCCAGAACCGCTCTCGCTGCTCTATCAGTGAAAACTCAAGCCCCGCCGCACATGATGAACTCTCTGGCACGAGGGGAAACCAGAGCCGCACACATTACAGACTCTCTCATGCCTCTCGTTGATATTGTGTTATTTGACATACTGTAAAGGTAAAACTCCCAATTAAGAACACATGATTAAGTGCAATCTAACATTATTGTTCACATTTTTCCATGACAGAAAATTCAAAGATTCAAAACTAGAGTCATTTGGCCGTATGAGGAGGAGCCTCAAAAGCCGGCGGCAAATCCACCGGTGAGTATGGCAACGTATTTAGTACATTAGGTGCTAATACAAAGTTACTAGTTTCACACAAGGTGAAACACTTAAGCAAACTTGACAGACTTTGAGTGTTTTGCGTCAGAATTCTTCATATGGATTCGAGAACATGGGAGGATTGAAAACAAATTCCACTATCAGTGTCGCCTTTTGTTTTTCATTGAAACCTGTTCTGACAAATCCATATTCTTTAAAATATAAGTCACATGTAATAACACTCAGCGTACTCATTCGATTGCAGGATTATGCAATTATTATGACGAAAGATTGCAAAAAATAAGATCTGTGATTAACAAAGGTTTATGACACGTACATGCAAGATAATCTTTACAAGTTTACACCACATGTATGAAACCCAGATACAATTGCCAAAAATAAAAAGCTAACATGAAGATATACTGGTACTGTAGTTGTATGTGTCCTATAGTGTGACATAGCAAAATTAAGAAAACAAAATAACATTATTAATATTAGTATGTATACTGTAATATGAAATAGTATAAGAGAGATTTATCTTAATTGTTGTTTTTTTTCTTAATTTTGACCTAATAAGGAGGATTATTGGCCATATGACGTGGAGAGGAAGGCGCCTGTGGAAAATCCACCTGTGAGTATGGTAACCTCTTTTAGCATAATTCAGTTTTGACAAGTCAAACTCCAGATATCTCTTCTGTAATTTTGACTCATCGTATTTGTAATTGGTATGACAAGTCATAACACGCAATGATGATATCTACAATTTTATTTTGGCTAGTCATAATGTTCATTCGAGATATCTCTATCGAATACGAATAGGTGCATTAGACAGAGTACCCAGAATCCTGTTATTTTCATGTGTCATCTGGCTGTTATACGTGAATGAGGTGCACAGCTTAAAATATTACACGAGCGATTGCTGATTGGCTACAAGGTTGTTTTGGAACTTAGACACGGCGCCTTTAACGTGCAGCCCTGACACCAATACAAATCACTGCTTGCCTTTGTGCTATAGTTAATATTCTGTAGGTGGCGGCAGTAGATACTACATTTACATTTAGTCATTTAGCAGACGCTTTTATCCAAAGCGATTTACAAAGTGTCATGATGACTACAGGAGTCAGACGCAGGATTTGACAGGTTTATTACAAACAGGAGAATAGAGCATTCGTAGCAACAAACACTGCAACTAGCAATAATTCGTTCACATGCAGAGAGATTAATAAACCTCTGACGGAGCTACCGTCACTAAAGTCCCGGGACTGAAAGTAAAAAAACTGAACTGAAAACTCCTCCAGTAAACAAGAACAGAAAAATCCAATGAATCCAAGGCAGAAAGAGCTAGGATGGAAATTCACACGCTGAGGTTTGGGCAAGAAGTTCTGTAGAGTCCTCCGCTGTGTACAAATCCAGAAAGGTCAGTGTCTGTAGCCCGTAAATATTCTCAGGTGAGTATTAACACGTTGGTTTGAGTGAGACGTTTCTGTAAAGTCTTCCGCTGTATATAAATCCAGAAGGGTCAGTGTCTGTAGCCAGCGATTCTCTCTGGTGGGTTTGTAGCGCAGCAAAAGATGTCAGGTTCGTTGCCAAATAGATCTGTCGCTTCCTCCGGAATTTCAAACTTAACAACAAAAATGACATGTTCCCTAATAAGCAAGTAATGTAAAACCCTAAATTACTCCAGATGAACACAAACAGAGACAAAAAGACGGCAAAAGCACTGACGAAAACATCGAGGGAAAGTTTCATAGAAGACCTAAGCCCTCAGTGCTGACCATCCTGAAATCAAAATACAACATGAAATAAAAACATCAGCTAATTTATGGAATTACATACATTACAACATACTATCACAATAAACACATTTTCATACCTCGCATGAGAACAATATACTCCGCTCCATATTCGGAACTTATCTCGATGCTGGGTTCACAAAACGATACACATCTCGATATTTTGAGCAAAATTTAAAAATTAAACAAATTCAAATAACATTTATTTTCAAAATATTAACAATTTAGTAACTTTTTTGTAGCACATACAACTTAAAGAATTCAAAAATTTTAAAGCTTAACTGAAATTAGAATTAAGATCAGTGTCAATTTTGATTTAGTTTTAGTCAGTGTTTTGACTTACGGTGTTCAGGAAGATCTTCATGCAAGTGAAACAGACCATGTGCGAAATCACAACAAATCCATCAGAAAGATGCCAGGAACATTAAGAGCAGCCAAATGAACAATTTGGTACATTCGGAGAAAAATATTTTACACTAATTTACAAAAGAAATCCTGGACGTCTATGAAATAAATGTGGTGGATGACATTATCTTCTCCATGAGGAAGAAAAACACAGTCACAACATGTCAATTTAACAACAATCCAAAAACAGCAGGCAAAATGAACATAAATAACAGACAGAGGTAAAAATATCAGATATGCAGTCCAAACTAGAAATCAAGAATAAGGTATTTCAAAAAACAGTAATCCAATAAACAAGCAATGATCATGACACAGAACAGAAACAAGACAATGACATGAACCCTCAACATACGCTGATAAACTGACGATACTTCACCATGGACAAATGAAATAGGAAAGACTTCAATACTAAACAAACAGGAAGTGTGTGTGTGTACAATGAGAGGATGTGATCAGCCAATGAGGTAAAAGGGGCGTCACCTAGTGGTATGTATGAATGTGCATATTGCCCCATTCATTACATTTGTAAATTTGAAAGCTGTGAAATGAATTAAATATACTGTTTAAATTGTGTAAATGTGAGTAACATTTAATCTGATTAACTGAAATATTTATATTAGAATTCACAAAAATATTAAGAGTTTATTAAAATTATAAATTGTTAATTAAATGTATAATTTAAGTTTATTTAATGAGAAAATAAGTATGTACATTTTAGAATAATTAACTGTTTCAATTATTTTAATATTTCCCACTGAAAAAATCCTTTAAATTATTTTATTAATTTACAACTATTGTGATGTTCACTAAGCCACATTATTATTTTTTTTAGATTGAAAAAGCTGATGACTCCTTGGGTGAGTATATATGAGCTTTGTTTTGGTTATGATGTAATTTGAGTTTTATGTGTTAATTTTCTTCTCTTTCTTTATAAGCGTCTAAAGTGGTGGAGCCTGTGGCCACCTTTGTTGGGGCGGGTACTGCAGGTGAGTAATTTACCAAACTAGTATCAAAATTGTACTCATGTAGCACCATAAGAGGCATCCAATGAGGTTACAAACAAAACATGTGTTACAACATGGACGTATTTACATTTTCACAATACCATGGTACAGTGAGGGTATCATATAGAATATATTACAATATCAGACCTGACAACCTGTATGCATTTTGCGTAGCAGGTACACATTTTGACCTCAAAGTAGGCTTGAATGATTTTTCACTCTACACTACACAAAAACCTGGTAAAGCTCCGGAGTACACAGTAGTCTTATCAAGCAAAAGCAAAAGCAGAGTTCGACCAATCATAGCGCTGGATTAATTCCCCCAAAAAGCAAGCTTGAATAAACATGAGGTAAACTACCTGTGCTCATTGACTTTGCCAAAAAACACACGGCCGTTGAGAGCCAGAAGGGATAAAGCGCTCAACTGGTGAGATTTCACACCACTTCTGGCCTTAGATGTATCCCTTCTATCCACAACCAGAAGATGCACAGTGACAACAGTGCACAATACGGTCACATAATATGATGGTCACAGAATTTGTTGCAAGGTAGCCAAATCTTGACAGGTATGCTATTTATCCACAAGCACAATGTCTTGCTTCTCCTGTTGCTGATTCATCTCTGTGCAGTGCCCGTGAGCGGCAGAGAGAAGCAGCACATTCTGTTGACCATACCGAAGCTGACTCGCAATTGAATGTGTACAAAACAGACTTTACTGTTACTGAACATGAATGAACAGAGTTCATCTGTAAATATAGACGTAGTTTGTTACTCAGACAGAGGCTTTGTGCTGCATGATACACAGGGGCACAAGGGGCTATGCATCATATGCAGTGCATTGGGGCGATGGCCGCGCAAGGGGGTGCCATTGTGCTCAAATATTCTAAATATATTCATAGATTATTCATGCGTTATCATGTTATTTCTTTGAGCTATTCTGAAAAATGTGACTGCATTGTTTTATTCACATTTTTAACCAATTTATATGTTGAATAATGTGAGTATATTGACCCCCCCCCCTCAAACCCTGTGTCCCGTCACACTGATAGTATTTAAAAAACAAGATCCGAGGTTGGCAGATCTGCAATATACTTATCTGGAAAAATTTTAACACACCACAGAGTTTGTAAATGGACAGAAACATACTTTCCCAAAAGTTAGTGAAGTAAATGTGAAGCATCACTGCACATCTCTGGCAGATATGAATTGGCTCAGTCTTTGCTCTATAAGTGTGGAAGACCCTTTGTGAATAGAAAGTCATCTGTGATGTATTAATACATTGTCTTATTAACCTCTTAATTTGAACTCCATATATGGACATTTTATTGATTGCAAGTTCCTAACATGAATGTTGAGTTTAAACTTTCAAATAAAGATCAGTTTTTGATAGTTGATTTTTATATTTATGTAACACAAAGATAATAGACACGCTAACAAAACATTCTATTCACGTTAAGATGTTAATTCACATGCAGTTTAATGTCTTTTCATTCATTGAAAATAAGGCAACAAGACAGTTCCACTTTGACATTGGTCGTTGTGTTGTAGCTTTGTGTTCATCCAAATAAACTGCACTTGATGTATTGCATCCTAAAAGTCAACAACATTAGACGTAGAGTAAGAACTGAACATTCAGATTTGAGCTTATTGAAGTGAATTATGTTAAATTAATTAAATTCATCATGTTCTTTTTCCTCCACAAGCGGTCTTTTTCAAAGCACTGCCCGCCCCGGTGAATCTTTTTGGTAAGCCATATACTATGATCAAAAATACAAAAGTGAAAGGAAATGAATGAATTTGCGCTTTGGAATAATCGTGATTTTGGATTCAGTAGAAGTTTAGTTGGCATCTCTACTGTGTCTTTGTCTAAATTGTCATTGTTCTGTTTCTTTTATCTTTCAGTGAGAGGAGGAGCAAGTGCGCTACTGGGTATGATATCAATGTTTTTCATTCCATTAATCTGTGCTATCAAAGGAAATTACTCACCAGAACATTGTTTCTCTGTTGGAATGTTAGGCGTCGCTGCAAAGGTGGTTGCAGTGGAGGTCCTCCAACATATTTTTAAAAAATAAATGTTTTTTTTGTGTTTATATTTTTTATTTAAATAAATCAAAATAAATTGTTAAAATTAAAGGAGGACATGAGTAGTTAATCAAAGTGTAAAACTTGACACTTCCTGTTGCCTGGATGTGGCGCTATAACTTACTGAATTTTACCATGCAGATGTGTTCAGGCCGGGACTATGATCACACATGTGATGTTTGGGGCAGGTCTGACATTGTATGCCTGAGTTATAACTTCCTGTTTCATGGTGAAATGCAAAACTTTGGAATGACGCCATGGAAACCCCTTTAACAAAAAGTCAATTTAGCAACACAAACGCCTTAAGACTGAAACTATGATGTTGATCTTATCAGAACTCTAGGAAGAGAACTCCAGGCGTGGGCACATTTTCATGAGTTTGAGCAGGTTTAGGTCTTCAAGATTGTGATTAATTTAAGAGAATAATAACAACGAACGAACGTAAAACAACAGGGCTCTTCAAAAAACAATACGTCCAACATGTTCAAGTTTATATATCAAATGAAATCTCGTATTGGTTATATGGATCTACAGTTCAATTTATTGATATTTTGCCACAGATTGAATGAAAGTCAAATTAAATATGATGTATGAAATTGATATTCGATGGATGTGATGTTTGTTTACAAATATCTAACCTAATAACTGAATCACACCATTACACTTAGCCAAAAATCCTACATAATCCTTTTCGTTAGGTTTTTTTTTTAAAAGAAGTCCTTTGCTCCCTCTTTAAGGGTTAAATACCTACTTCCAGCTCTCCGTTCAATGTGCTGCATCAGCAATGTGACAAAAAAAAACAGTAGAAGTGGAATCACGTGACCCTGCGGCAACAATGCACATGAAGTTATTTGCTCTGCTCCCTTTGTCAAAATATGAACAGCTGTCCTTCAATGATCACATTGCAAAGACAACGCGATCCTGTCGATATGCCTTATTCAACATTCGAAAGGACAGACCCTACCTCACCGAGCATGCGGCACAACTCCTTGTCCAGGCTCTACTGCAAAGCTCTCCTTCTGGTCTTACTGCAAACCACTCCAGCTGGTTCAAAATGCAGCAGCACGCCTCAGGTGACACCCCTTTTCATCTTTCTCCACTGGCTACCGGTTGAAGCCCATATTAGATTCAAGTCACAGATGCTTGCCTACAGGACTAGGGAGGTAAAAACTTTAATTCCAAAATTTATATGGAATGGTAAACAACCTAGACATTTTTTTTGCCACACAGCAGCATTCTGTAAACTCTGCGGGGATTGGCCGTGCCAAATGATGAACTATACTACTGGTCCCATATTACTCCTGAACATAAAGTGTTCTATGAATATACAACAGCAGGTCTTAATAAGGTTAAACCTGCTACTATTGATGCCTGGCACAGCTTTCCGTCCGATATACTAGACTACATGAGTAAATTATAGTTATTGATTTTTTTCATTCTTGTTTCATCACAAAGCAGGAAGCAGGTCTGTTGTTCTCTGTTTGGATGGGTTTTTTTCTGTTTGTTTTTTTGTTGTTGGTGTCTATTATGTCTTTTTGTTATATTTTGAGCCAATAAAAAATGTATCACAAACATTTCTGTAGAATATCTGAACCCCAGTCTATCCACATAAGATACATAATAAACGAAGCTCAGCCTCTGACATTTACGTAGACCCCTGATTTGTCCAAATTGGCGATCCCCAGGTGAAAATTAGTGCACTTCCATAATGTACTTAAAGTGCTCTACTTTCACACAATAATTTTGTATTTAATATAAAAAAGATTCATCTTTAATACTTGTTAAGATGATCGTAAGATCATTTAAGGGTACTCAACACAAAGATGAACTTAAATGTGCTTTTAACATACCATCTCTATATATTAAAATAAATTTGTTACCACTTGTAGTACACTTGAACACACTAGTGTATGAAAGATGGGTTCAAGTGTACTACAAGTGATAGAGGTTTACTGTGAAATGTCACAAAAATGTTACATATACACAACTGTATGTGGTTATAGGGTGTGTTTAAAATTGAGTATGCCAAATTCAGGTCGAAATTATGAAACGATGACACTTGAGTTGCATTAGAATGATAATTGAATTCCACATGATGGAGAAAAAAAGATTTCCTCTATTTGTTGAGACCTGCTAACGGTTTTCCTGGCTTAAAATATGGCGGATGTGGTGCCAACCTGATCTTATACACACGCACGCACGTGTAGGCCTACTGTACCTTTAAGTGTGTCAGGGTAAGTGACACTACAGACACAAAACGGCAGGTATAAACAACCCTGGAGGGGAATTTATTGTGACACGGGAAAAATTCACTGATCTTTTACATTCGCTAGGGAATGAAGCTTCAACAATTTAAACTAATCCGTTTACACGACAGGTTAAGAGCTTCTTCAAATAAAATAGCCCGTGTTCCACTCGGCTCTTCCTGTTTGATGTGTGAAATATGTGTTTTGGCCTTGGTCCAGCATTGATGTAACAGGATTACAAGCACATCCACAACTAATCTTTCTCAGTAACGCCAGAGACAAATGAATGAAGCTGCAAAGACGTCCCTGAATGACACGGTTCTGATTCCGCTCTAAAATAGTTACATTAATGCCATTATTGTTGTGAGATTACTGTTTTAAGCTTTGGGTGGCAGTTCATTGCTGTGCTGGAGAAGGTTTGATGAATTGGCCCTTTGCTCTGTTCTGGTATCGAGGGACACCGTGGATCTATAAATGCATATTTATTAGGTGATATAAGAAAATAACCTCACCTCTCCACTGCATAACCAATGCAAAGAGGAAGAGGAGGGGACAGAACAGGAAACTATATGGACTCACGACGTCACACCAATTAAAGGGGAAAGGCACTCACTTCACTTAGGCAGTCATCAGGTAACCTGGGACAGCAACCTGTCTTTAGAAAACGTGGAACAAAAGTCACAAAAACAGCCTTCTTCCATCTTAGAAACATTACCAAACTGCAGAATATTCGTTGTAATTCTGATGCAGAAAAACGATTTCATGCATTTATGACTTAAATACTTGATTATTGTAAGGCACTACTTAGTGGTTGTCCTGCTTCAACATTAAACCAGTTACAGTAAGTTCTAAATACACCTGCTAGAGTTCTTACAAGGTTGAGAATATTTGACCACATAACACCAATTCTATCAGCACTATACCGGCTACCGATTAAATACCGTATATACTATAAAGTACTTCTAATTACCTACTGTATAAAGCATTAAACAGATTAGCTTAGAGATTCTATCACTCTACAAGCCATTACGCTCACTATGATCAGGGGGTAGAGCTTTCTCATATAGATCAATAATAGGTTAAACTATCTAAATTTGCCCCAACACTTTTAGAGTAGTGGTGCCACCTCTGCTTGTGAGTAATCCTAAAACCTTATTTTTTGCTTTGTGCGAGGGGTATAAACCACAGCTGAAGCAGATGCAAAGACAATAAAAAAGTTAAACACAAACAAAACAAACCTAGCACAGTACCTCAAACCAAGCATGGTCAACAATGTTTCTCAGATGGAACATATCCTCCCTTACTGGCAAGGGGTTCAGGATAACCCCGCTAGGAAACGGCCACGTTTTGCATGATTATTGTGTCAAACTCAGACTTTGTGTCAAATCTCAGACTGTCGGCCATTGCTTTCAACTAAAAGAGAAGTACAGCAGACATGAATCACCCAACATAAGCAATACTTAAATAAACACAATTTAACAATGATTGTTTAACTAGGAAAATACATTATTGTTATAACCTGAATATTGTTGCTTAATATGTTACACATACACACATGCATATTACAGAAACAGAATGTGTATATTGCACTTAATCTTTGTGTGAATAAAACATCTATTGACCAATCAGAATCAATGACTCAGACTATATCATGTTGGAATTAGTGAAGTTAACTCACTATAAAATGTCTTGTTGGGATCCTCATCATCCTCCTGCATCTCCTGACTGAGTAAAATTAAAGGCAAAGGCGGGATTAGATCCCCCCCATCATCAATCAAGTCAAACCCAGGATCATCTGCAGACTGAATATCATCATCGCTCCCGGAGTGGACTGGAGTCTGAAGGCCATCTGCAGGATCTTCCACCTGAAATAAACAGTAATATAAGTGGTGTACTGTCTAAATATAAGATATTTACACCTATTCAATTGATAACTTCCAGATTCTACTGTCCCCACTGTCATCATTTAAACATTTGTGATCATTAATTTCCATTATTTTGGATAAAGGATGATTTTTAGATGATGTTGCTATCATAAGATAATTTACAGTTTCCTATAGACTATAAGGCTATGTATAAAATGATAGAATATTAGGGCCACAGAGGAAAAAAAAGAAAATTCACAGACTTTGAGAATGAAGTCCTAATATTGTAACCCGTTGTTTTAGAGGACAGTTGTTAAAATGACAGCAATGGTTTCACAAACAAGGACATACTTATATGTATATATATATATATATCAGGACTGTAAAAAGAATATGCATCTTTTTCCGCAGAAAGAACCAGCCTCATAAATGTATGACTTTTTTATTTTTCCTCAGTGTGGCCCTAATACTCTGTCGTATAAAATACACATTCCATATAAATATAAAAACACAAAGGGTAACATTATGTTCCTTTATTGAATAAGGATGAAACAAAGCAGGTAAACCATCAGCTCCTTTCGAAACCGAAGTCACACAGTGACTGTACAAGATGGAAAGCACAGAAGCAAAACATATTACACAACTTAAGGATAAATACACATTAAAGGTCTGAATATAACACACCCTGTTTGTCTGCACACTGAAATAAATGCAGGACAAATCCATACACATCAACGGAACAGACAAATGAAGGGATGCAGAAGCCTCCCCGCAAGCTTGTATTACACACAGTATACAGCACAAACATCATAACAGGCCAAATCAATTCAAAGACAAATTCCTCTGCCACCGCAGGACATATTTAACCAAAATTGAAAGCACATATACTAACTAAAATAATTCAACACATATTGGTCCCTCAGCAGCCGACCACTGTCGTCATCAGGGAAGATTGCCGGATTGTCCCAGTCCATGGCCACATTGTGGAGGACAGCACAAGCCACAGTAATGTCACATGCCCTCACAGGGCTGACCCTTAATTTGTGAAAGCGTGCCTTCAGGAGGCCAAAGGTCATTTCAACTCTGACCCTGGTCCTGGCATGGTTGTAGGCCTGCTGTGCTTCCTGGGGGTCTGTGAAAGGTGTCAGGAGAAAAGGCTGGCAGCCATAACCCCTGTGTCCCAGCAACATTCACCTGTCAACATAAAATCTCATCATAACTACCTCATAAACACAATGATATTCTTGACACGGCCATGATGTAAAAAGGGCTTATTAATAGGGGTTGTGTGGCTCACCTTGTGTGGCGCTGATAGATTTCAGAGGCCCGAAAGATTCTGGAGTCATGGACTGAGCCAGGCCATTTTGCCACAACATTGCCTGATCACACAGTCAGCATTGCAGACCATCTGAAATCATAAGATGAGGAATATTAAACCAATCAATGCACATCACTGGCAATGCACAGTGTTCATCAATGGGCAATATCAAAAAGTTATGTTCACCTGAACATTAATGCTGTGAAAGGATTTCCTATTCACAAAATCCACCTCATGGGCACCTGAGGGGGCTTTTATCCTTACGCGTGTGCAGTCCAGTGCACCAATGACATTGGGGAAACCGGTCACACAAAGTAATGAGTATCCTACTATGAGTGTTAACAGTTGTCCTGTAATTTGTAGATCCTCTTACCTGCAATCCTATAGAACTCCTCCTTCCCTTGCCACAGAAGACTCTGTGACATCAAAGAGATGAAGTCATCTGCTTATGCTTTGAAAGCAAGGCACACACTCCTTATTGTTCGGCAAATTGTGGCCTCGTTCAGCTGTTCTGTATCAGTATCTCCATTAAAAAAAACTTATTTGAAAAGCATTTGAGCAGATCTTTCCATTCTGGGGACAGAACGGATGACAAACCACATGAGAAATGACACCTTCACATTTAGTAAAAACTAACTCGTTTAGTAATTCATTATATGAATACTGAGCCAAAGTACTGTGTTCGTTGTTCCAGCAATCTGGTAAAAGATAGTCTAGACAGTCCTGGAGCAGCTTCATGTGTTCATATGAGATTAAAGGGGTGATTCGCCGGAAATATGTGTTTTTCTTTTTCTTTGGTGTGTTATAAGTTGCCCATGCATGTAAAAGACACGTAAAATTGCAAAAATAAAAAGTGTTGGAACAAAAGATGTATTTGATCTAGAAGCGAATGCTCACCCAGACCTGCCTGAAATGTCTTGTGTAACCACACCCCCACAAATCTACGTCAGCTCGTGGTATGATTTGACTAAGACCGCCCAAATCTAAACTACCGTCGCCGGTGCAGCCATGTCACGGAGACGATGTGTGATTCATTGCGAAAAGAAATCCTCTTTGTTTGCCCTGCCAAAAGATCATACAACAAAAAACGAATGTTTACACTTGTATTTTCAACACCGTTCCAGAGAAGAGTGTTAATTAATCAGGAACGGTATAATGGTAACTATTAAGCTACTGAGCATGCGCGTAATTACATATTAGAAAACGTCATGGTTTTCTTACATTTTTCTTAATTTTTTTATTGAAATTATCAAGATTTACAAACAAACATGGCTGCATAACATCCGATTCTTCATAATATAATACAGCAAAGACATAGCCTGAGGGAGCAGCTCTTCATACAAACAGGAAATATATATGCAGTCTTAGAAAAAGTTAATAAATAAATTAAATTAAGAAATTACAACATGACATAAGGGGAGAATTCCGTTATTGTTCAGCTATTAATCTCAGTTGGGAAGTATTTTAGGGTATCAAATATTTTTTGTGCTTTAGGACCTTTCAACATTTTTAAAGACTTCATATACAGTTAAAATTCATTTAAAAAAACAATTTGGGAGATGATTTCACAATTCTACATACGTGGATGAAGACTTTAGCTAGACATACAATTGTATACAGAGCTCATCACCCTTGCTTTGCAATGACAATCCAAATGTTATATCGTCCCTAGAGAAAGAGGTTGGGAATGAAGACATCTGTTGCTTGACCCATTTATATACATCACACCAAAATGTCTGTGTCACATTACATGAGAAAAACACATGGTCCGTAGTTTCATCATCATTTTCACAGAATGTACATGTATTATCATCTATACCAAAGCGAAGACTCTTGCGAAGAATTTTTAGAGGGCTAAATATTGTTCATTACTTTGAAGTGTGTTTCTTTCACTTTAGGAGGTATAAGGAGTGTTAGATACATTGTTCTTAGTTTAGTGAATGAGTCTTTATCAAATTTTTGTAGGATGTTATTTTTATTTTGGCTTTTAGGGTAAAGATAATCAGTAAAACATTTTCTAATAAAGTCGTTCGTGCATTTTTTATCCAGAACAAAGATCCCTTGAATTGATAGTGGGGCCAATTGTGGTTGTATCGTATAATATGCCGTAATGTTTCTTGTTAGAAGGACAAAACCTTGGGGTAGTGCTTTATGTCATTTAGAAAAGTTTAATTTTGAGGGTATGAAATTATGTTTGATTCAAAAAAATTATGGTTTTCCTACACTATTGGCACCACGCAGGTGATGAAACATTTAACGGCCAGGCGGCACAACTGGCGGCGTATTTTTGTTTTGTAGGCTAACGTTACATAGTTTATTGTTTTTATGTTTTTAAATGTTGCTTACGTTACCATTACGATGTGTTTATGTGGTTGCCAATCCAAAACAATAGAGTTGTTACATGAACATAGATGATATTGGTTACATGCGGAATAAAGTATTTTATCGACTGCAAATCTTCAGTTTCCTCAAACTCCATTTTGTGATTCATTGCTGTATAATGTCTATTTACCTTACCGTGTTTCGATCTGAGGTCAGTAGTATTGTCAAAGACAGTTTGTGTCGTTTTTTTAATTAAAATCTGATAATACTATCCACCCATCCATTTTCTTCCGCTTATCCGGGGCTGGGTCGCGGGGGCAGCAGTCTAAGTAGAGATGCCCAGATATCCCTCACCCTAGACACATTTCCGGGGAGACATCGAGGCATTCCCAGGCCAGCCTTGAGACATAGTCCCTCCAGCGTCTTCCCCGGGGTCTCCTCCCGGTCGGACGGGCCCGGCACACCTTTCGGGGAAAGCGTTCAGTAGGCATCCGGAACAGATTCCCAAGCCACCTCAGCTGACCCCTCTCGATGAGGAGGAGCAGCGGCTCTACTCCGAGCTCCTCTCGGGTGACCGAGCTTCTCACCCCATCTCTAAGGGATCGCCCAGCCACCCTGCGGAGGAAGCTCATTTCGGCCGCCTGTATCCGGGATCTTGTCCTTTCGGTCATGACCCAAAGCTCATGACCATAGGTGAGAGTAGGAACGTAGATTGACCGGTAAATCGAGAGCTTTCGCCACGACAGACCGGTACATCGACCGCATTACTGCAGAAGCTGCACCGATCCGTCTGTCAATCTCCCGTTCCATCCTTCCCTCACTCGTGAACAAGACCCCAAGATACTTAAACTCCTCCACTTGAGGCAGGAACTCTCCACCAACCTGAAGTGGGCAAGCCACCATTTTCCGACTGAGGACCATGGCCTCGGATTTGGAGGTACTGATTTTTATTCCAGCCGCTTCACACTCGGCCGTGAACCGTCCCAGTGCATGCTGAACGTCCTGGTTTGAAGGGGCCAATATCAGGGGCCTGATAATACTAGTTAACTTTAAATGTAGTAATTTATTAGTATGGGTCTATGTAGGCTAATATATCTATCCATTTAATCTAAATTAGTAAAATAATCCCTTCAATGGCGTTTACAGAAGCCAATAAGGAACATAACACGTATGTCTAACTAGACTATTAATTTACATGAAGAAAGAACTACAAACTACAAAGTCAGGGGAAACATTACAGTATTTCAAACTGACTTGACAGAACGCATAGTGAAATGAGACCAGGTGGAACGAAGCGAAGTAAATTGAGTATTTTATTTTATTTAACAGTAAAAATATAAAGAAAGTAAAACAAAGCTGCGCAAGCGTGGAACAGATCGTGCAGTGTCGTAAATCGTCGCAAAACAAATTCATCATTTGCGCATGAGCGGTTTCTACAACGTCGTTGTGCGCATGCGCGAACGGATCGTGTACTGACAGTATCGTTGCCCTCGGACCAACGGCAGTAATTGGTCCAACCCTACGCCTTTCACAGAAGATATATCATTATAAAAATATCAATGTTTTACTTCACTTATTGATCAGGATGTTAAGAGACTTCCAACCAGCATGACAAAAAACTTTCTGCACTACTCTGCCTTTAAATGCTCAAGTGACAAAGGGGCGCGAAACCTGGCAAGCGGACACGTGCACAGACAGACGCGCTCTGACAGACTCAGAGGTTTTTCTCAGTGGTGCCTGTATTGTTGAGGTAAGGTTATTTTAACTTGATGTAGCAGGGGGAAAAGTGGCATTTCCCCCTTAAGAGCATTTCCCCCTTAAGAGCATTTCCCCCTTAAGAGCATTTCCCCCTTAAGAGCATTTCCCCTTTAAGAGCATTTCCTTAGGGGCGGAGTTGTGCACATGATTAGGTTCCCAGGTGCTTTATAAGACCAGAGAAGCAGTTGTTTGCACTGGCTTTGTTTGCTGGTTGAGACTCAAGAAGGTAATTGTGGCCGTTTTCACTCATTCTGTATTTATTGCCTCTAAAGTGACGTACACCTGTGTGCCTTATTTGTAGGCTGCTTTCCTCTATGCTCGTGTGTATATAGTTAGAATTTGATTTTAATTGAATGTGGGAATTTGCTCTTAACCTTGTTTTGGGGATGTGTTTTAGGCTGGTTAGGCTCCTTGATGGTCGTGGGGCTGGTGGATGCACGTTAGTGACCCGGGAAAGTGGTACTGTTCATCCTTTTAGAGCATCGGTAGGATTTTGTGTTTTGGGAGTGATTTTAGCTGCGGCAGTGGCAATATATTTATTTGTGTAGATGATGTTATATTTATTTGATGTAACATTTGGTTTATTTGTTCTCCGTAGGATTTCCAATTTCTTTGCCGCTGCTATCTTTTCTCCCCTTTTGGTTTTATGTAACCTTTTCTTTTTGTGGGGTTCGTTGGATAATTGCCTATTTTGTGACATGTCTAATACGGCTGGATATGTTTGCTCTTAGTCTGCATCAGGGCTGTTTAAACCACAATTGTTAGCTTCCTGAACATCTGTTTTACTCCGAGAACCAACTAATTTGTTTTATCTTTGTCTTTTGTTTAGCGGATCACTGGGGAGTGCTGGCTGGAACACGGGTGTGGTCTCTTTGGTGGATACTATCCTGTGGTGCTGCATGTACACTGTTCACAATTATTTCTCTTTGCGTGTGTCTTTGCGTGTGTGTTTGAGTGCGTGTGTGTGTGTGTTTCCTTTTTGTTAGGCACGTGTACGGGTGAATATCACAGGGGCAATAGTGTGGGCCCATGCCAGTGGCCGGTCAGTCCTCCTCGAGTATCCGCTAGTTTGTTTTCTTTGGGTTTGTTCTGTCTCTTAAAGTTGGTGTTCTCTATTTTAAGATTACCGCTCCCATTTGTGATTATCCTGGTTAGGCCTTTTAATAGGGCGTGTCCTTTTTTTATAAGATGTTTGTCAATAAATGGTGACATTTGTACTATTTTTGAGAAACTCGTCTCTATTCTTTCTGTTTATAAGGCACACAATGAATCTGTGTCCATAATTTAACTTAACTCTCCCTGAGAGGGATTCAGGGTGGCGTAGTCAGGCGATGTTGATTGGGCATCTTAATCTTCGAGTGTTTATAGTGCCCTCGTGCTACATTGAGGTTAAGCACTTTTATCTGGATTAAACATAAATCCACTAAAAATATCAAGACTGTAAATTATCCAATCAATTTATATCAGGACAGAAGGGAACTGTTCGTTTTCCCCTTAAGTCTGAGGGGAAGTGTTCGTTGTTTCTTCGCCGAAACATAGTAAACGGCTATAACATGTATGTGCTGTCTTTTCCGGTAAATACCAGGTTTACTTTTCGTACAAACGAATTGTGCGTATTTTTCGTAAGCCTTTAAACGCCGTAACGACCGTTGGCCGCCATTTGCGCTAATGGAGCGATCATACAAATGCAAGTGAGACGAGCTGTTTGTTTTCACAAGTGCTCAATCCAGTACAAGCACTCCTGCTATATAATAATCATCAATCGCATCTAACAAGTTTTAGCAGTTAGCCTGGACTTTCTCACGATTCAAGTTACGTATCGTGTTGTGCTCGCTTGAATTGAGACAACCTACAATAAATAAAGAGATCGGTGTTTTTCCTATATTGCTCCGCCGAAGCTTTATCGGATCATTGAATGTGATTTATTGAATTGACGTGGATGACGCGCTTTGTGTTGAGTCTCCGAATTTACGTGAATGTTCGGACTTGATTTGGCGCTGCGCAGACCGATCGGCATATGATGTAGAAGTAGGGCGAGACCGTCTGCTTCACCGTATGCTTTTAAAACACACTCACGGAACTTGATGTCATGTGCCGTTCGTTGTGTGCAGCGAACACCGGTTAGTTTGGAGGCAGGAGGATGCCTGTGCACATGTGTGTCGTTCGTGATCGAGCCGGATCTAAGATCCGATTCTTTACAGCAAACGATAAGAGCCGACTCCCGTCGGGGAGAGCCGAATCTTTAGCCGCAGGTGGGGTGGGACACTGGAGGGGCCAATCACATGGGAGGACAGACTAGGATCATACCATTATTGCTTACTTCGTGGG
Organism: Barbatula barbatula; assembly: GCF_947034865.1. Lineage (NCBI taxonomy): Eukaryota > Metazoa > Chordata > Actinopteri > Cypriniformes > Nemacheilidae > Barbatula > Barbatula barbatula. Next base: position 3,526,391 of record NC_136770.1, on the reverse strand, counting down.
AGGTCGAGCCTTTGCCAACGGGACTGAACTGTTTCCAGACTGAAAGTGGTAAACGTCACACATGTCAACATGTGCCTTAAGCCGAGTTAAGTTATAATAGCCTTAATGTTCTCCTTTTTTTCCAAGGGTTGTTGAGCACTTTAATAACACAACTGAATATGTTTACAAGACAATTAATGTTACATTCTGTTCAATTTTGTGCAATGTCTATAGGCTAACATTTTATGTCTTCTTATCGCTAATAACTGGTATGTGTTAAGTTGTCGACTGAGAACCTAGGTATCTTCTAATTTTTACTGTTTCACTAAGATTCGCTATGCACCTTCTATTGTAGTTACTCTGTGCAGCTCCGTACAGTAATGTTAAACTCTAATCTCATCCAGACTTTACTTCTTACATTGTTCTATCCGTTGTTGTTAATACGTCTTTATCTATCGTTACTCTCAATGCCAGGGGAATAAGGAATATTGTTAAGCGCAAGGCGTTATTTTTGTTTGTCAAGCAGCACAAATCCGATTTCTGTTTCATTCAAGAGTCGCACACCGTTCCGGACGATGGTAGATTATGGAGATCCCAATGGGGAAATGATCTATGGCAGGCTCATGGGTCTGAACACTCTGCTGGTGTTGCGACTCTAAAATATAATTTTCCAGGGACTATTCTTATTTCTGTCAATGATACATCAGGTCATTTTATTTTTCAAGTATTAACCATTGAAAATTCTACTTTGATAGTTATTAACATATATGGCTATAATTCTAACCATGAGAACGACATAATGCTTGAAACTTTAGAGAAGCATATACTAAATGCCCTTAATAATTTTCCAAATTCAGGTATAGTAATAGGGGGGGATTTTAACATGATTCTGGATCACAATATTGACTGTTGGCCTCCACGTGCTTCCACTGCAGTAAATATTAACCTCACATTATTTATGCAAAAATTTTAACTTGATTGATGTTTGGAGATTAAACAATCCTAACATAAGTGCTTTTACTTGGAGTAATAAAAATGCCACCAGACGTTCACGATTGGATTATTGGTTAGTTTCTGATCATTTGAATATTGATAAAATATCAGTCAATATCATCACAACCCCATTAACAGATCATAATGCAGTCTCCATCTTTATCCCCTTGCACTCTGCCCCCTCCACTAGATGCAGAAATGCTTACTGGAAGCTAAACAGTTCACTTCTAAAACACGTTGAGGTAAATTCAGTCATTAAAAATCTAATATTGAAATTTTGGAATAAGGCAAAGTCAGAGGGTGCTTTTGGTAGCAATTGGGAACTTTTGAAATTTAAAGCTGGACAATATTTGAGGAATTATGGTAGTATCTTATCCAAAAATCGTAAATTGGAGGAAGAAAGAGTGGTTTCTAAAATTATCTCCTTGTACCAAAAGGACCCTGCAGATTTAGCAGAAGAGGAACGACTAACTTTAATTTCGGAACAACTTAAACTTAATGAGATTTACTCCAACAAAGCAAAAGGTGCCTTTATAAGGTCAAGAAAAAGATGGATTGAAGAAGGGGAGCAGAACTCGGCCTATTTTTTCAGATTAGAAAGATATCAAGGGAAATCTAATTTAATCCAGCAACTTAATATTAATAATACTATAACTGATAATCCGAAGAGTATAGCTGTTTTCTGTGCGGACTTCTATAGAAATCTATACAAATCCAAATATTGCCATCAATCAACTGCTGCTTTCTTAGACTCCCTTTTCGTCACTCCAATTTCTCAAGATGATAAGAAACACTGCGATGACCTTATAACCTTGCGGGAAATTACATTTGCAATTGGTCATTGTAAAACTAACAAATCTCCTGGAGTTGATGGCCTCTCTGCAGAGTTTTATCAGGCTTTTACACAAGACTTAGCTCCCTTTCTACTTGAAGTAATATTTGAAAGTGTTGATAATGGTTCTCTACCTTCTTCGCTGACACAAGGCTTAATTACGTTAATCCCCAAACCTAAAAAGGATCTTCTGTTTATAGATAATTGGCGTCCCATTTCATTGCTTAATACTGACTACAAAATTTTTGCCTCAATTATTGCGAAACGATTAAAGAATGTTTTAGACCCTATTATTGATGAAGTGCAATCAGGTTTCATGAGAAATAGACACATCTCGAACAATATTCGGCTTGTCTTAGATATAATTGATTATTCATTTTTATGTCCTGATGATAGCTTTATCTTGTTTTTGGACTTCTATAAAGCCTTTGACACAGTAGAACACAACTTTATATTTCAAACTATTGAGAAATTTGGTTTTGGTGATTTCTTTTGTAAAGCTGTTAGAACAATGTACTGTAAAGGCAATAGCTCTATTAGACTTAAAAACGGGACCTCGCCAAGATTTGAGCTGCAAAGAGGCATCCGTCAGGGCTGCCCTGCCTCCCCGTACCTATTCATTTTATGTACTCAACTTCTTTCCACTCACATTAAAAGTAGTGCTATAAAAGGAATTTCAATTGCAGAAAAAGAAGTTATCCTCACCCAACTAGCAGATGATACTACGTTATTTTTAAAGAATGCCAGCCAAGTGCCAATCGCTATCAAAACAATAGAATTATTTTCCGCAGCCTCTGGACTCTGCTTAAATCTGAAGAAATGTGAACTTTTTTCCCTTAAAGAATGCGACATCTCCCAGGTCTGTTGCATACCAATCAAAGATAAGATCACTTATCTAGGGATTACTATAATGAAAAATGAGGAGGAGAGATGCTCTGTTAACTTTAATTTGATTAGTGATAAGACAAAGAAAAAGCTAAATCAATGGCTGCAGAGGGATTTATCCTTGAAAGGTCGAGTATTGTTGACAAAGGCAGAAGGTTTATCTCGTCTTACATATGCAGCTATCCCCCTGTTTGTCAACAAAAAGCTCTGTGATTCCATTGATAAGTATCTTTTCAATTTTATTTGGTAAAACAAGACGCATTATGTGAAAAAGTCTGTTATTATGAACACCTTTGAGTGGTCTAAACTTTCTTGATTTTACAACCCTTAATAATACGTTTAAAATAAATTGGATAAAACATTTTCTAAAAAATCCCACTTCTACATGGAGTTTTATACCTAATTATATTTTCTCTAAGGTTGGGGGGCTAGAGTTTTTACTTTTATGTGATTATAAAATAGAAAAAATTCCCTTAATATTATCTAATTTCCATAAACAAATGCTTTTAGCATGGTCATTAATCTACAAACATAATTTCTCCCCACATAGGTGCTTCATCTGGAATAATCATCTTATTAAATTCAAGAATAAATCCTTATTTTATAAAAATTGGTTCAATAATAATATTTTACTTGTATCCCAATTATTGAATGATAACGGGTCATTACTGAATTATTCTGAACTCCTTCACACTTTTGGCATTCCAATTACCCCAAGAGAGTTTGCAATCGTTATGGATGCCATCCCTTCTGGTATTTTAACTCTCTTAAAAGGGGCTGGAAAACCAGATTGCCTACCAGCCTTGGACCCTAAGTTGACCTCAGTTGGTAATATATGTTTCGTAACTACAACGAGGAATAATAATTGTAATATTCGCTCTTTATTCCAGAGAGATGTAACTAGCATCCCTAATGTTGTACCTTACTGGTCTAATTTTGTTGACAACCTGAATTGGGGGAATATTTGGAACCTTCCTTACAAATACCTCCTTACGAATAAAATAAGAGAAGTTTCTTTCAAAATTATACATAGGTATTATCCTGCTAAGCAATATCTCCTTAGATTTAAGCTTGACATATGTGTTAACTGTTCTCTATGTGGAATATGTCCAGAAACAATGATACACCTGTTCTGGCAATGTCCCTACACTATCACTTTCTGGAAAGACCTGTCCCGATACATTACGAGTAAACTTATCGCTGATTTTTCTTTGTTTTGGAAGAATGTACTCTTTGGTTTCCATGATAACCAAAATAAAAAGAAGAAAGAAATGTACCTAATTAATCTCTTGATCATTTTAGGGAAATATCATATTCACAAAGCCAAATTTAGTCATTCTAAACCTTCTTTTATTGCTTTTGGTAAGGAGACGGAACAGTACATCAAATCCATTTATGATTCAAGGAATAAGAAAGCTGCTAAAACCATTCAGTTATGCTCTATCTTTGATGTTTTCATTTGAAATTCCCCCTGGCTCTGCTCTTGTCTACTATTTGTTGTTTTGTATTAATGACTGTATTTGTGTGTTTTACTGTTTGTATCATAAAGATCTAATAAAGCGTGTTGGAAGAAATGAGCGAAAAATGAAAAAGCTGCAGCATCTGCATTTCAATAATATTGAAGATTGTAAAACCCAGTGCAGAATTTGTCAAATGAAAATATTCGTCAGTGCAGGGTCAACAACAAATCTGCGCAGACATCTAAGAACCTCCCACCCATCCGCGCAGCTGGAGAAATCGCATCAGCCCATCCAGACTTCTTAATGCGAACCTGCACTAAAAAAGTGTCTTAATAGGACAGTTCACTCAAAAATGAAAAATGTGTCATCATTTACGCACCCTCCGGTATTATAAATGTCATTTTAATATTGTAAATATTGTTTATGTTTTTGTTCTGTTGAACACAAAGTAAGATATATTTTGAAGAATTTATTAACACAAACAGTTCTGGGGCACCTTTGACTACCATTTAATTTTTCCTTAATTAAATTTCAAATAAATTAAGTATTTTACATTTATTTGATTTGTTTGCTGTGGTTCTGTGTTCAACTACAGTTTTAACCAAAATGTTAAATATAAAAAACATTCTATACTACGTCAACAGGGGGCGAAAAAAAGTTGTATTATGTCAACGAACGTATTAATGAAGTTTACACTGATAATGATTACAGGCTTTATCAAAATGTGTATCTCTAATCTACTCATTAAATAAATAAACTAAGTCTATATAAGTGGTTCAGATGACCAAAGCACAAGGTTTTCTTGCATAATAAAAAGTTTATTGTTTGGTGCAAGTTTGAGTCAGACATTGATGGGGACATAAAATTGGTCTACAGAGCTGCATTGTCACTGAAGTGTAGAGTAGTTTACTTCACTCATTTAAACAATATACTAATTTAACAATTCTTAAAATAGTTTTCTACACTGTTTTCTCTCTCACTGTTACGCTGTTTATTGCGGTCTACAGCAGGATCAGTTTCCGTAAAAATATACAAGAACATACAACTAGATACTTTTGATAACATACAGTAGTTTTAACAATGCAGGGATAAATGCGTACGACTGAGTGCTTAATAGACCACTAAAACAGTGCGACCTTAATATAATGCACAACAAATAACATAATCATGTTTTAAAAGCCTAATCACCTGTGACTCTGCCTCTGTGTTTAAAATTAGAGCTTTAGATTGTTTAGATGTCATTTTACTAGGCAGCATATGCAGCTGTAGCTCAGACGGAAAGACACACTAAGAAACTATACTGTAGATTGTCAAGCTAACATTTGTCACAGTACCACTAACATCCTATTATATTGTTGGGTGCTTCTCGATTCTTATTTGTGCTTCCTTTTTTCCTTTCCTCGCCTCTTAGCTCCACCCCTTCAGGATGTGAGGGAAGGTAGCAAGGAAAAGACGCGGAATTAAAAGGAGTGAAATGGCATATCCTCGCTCCCAAAGTACAAATTGCATATTGAAATATAAAAAATAAAGTTAAATACATACCTTAGACAGATGTTATAATCCCCACTACAATAAAATAAGTTAAAATCATGTCTTAAGTGTTCAGAAATGTATACAAGTTATGTCAAATAAATGTTATACATAAATATTAACTATATTAATAAATGATCTATATGAATATTAAATATACTTGTTGTGTTGTGTATTTGCCAGAAGATGGCACTGTAGTCACATGTTGTGGTCAATAAAAGGGTGCAGAGTAAGAACAGAAGGTGGCACCTGCAGGCAATCATGTAACGCCTAGCTTCGTTGGCTTGTTGAATAAAAGACCTTAAGGAATTAAGAAGTTTGTGTTCTTCTGCTTTTAATCATCTGGATTAAAACATAACAAATTGGCGACGAGGATTTTGCTGTTCTACATAGGAAATATGTCTGCTGTTGCTTCTTTTCCCACACCATTCCTACCATGCCCGGGTGAACCTTCTATACCTTTGGATGTCTGGCTAAAGATGTTTGAGAACTATTTACTTGTTGTAAATGCATCAGGGGATGACTGGCCAGTTGCAAGAAAGCGAGCTTTGTTTCTTCATTGTTTAGGAACAGAGGGTCAGAGACTGTTCTATACATTGCCAGATCAAGGAGACTCAATGGAGGATGCTATGGAGTGTCTAAAACTGTACTTTATTCCTCGACGTAATGTTGTTGTTGAACGGCATGCATTTAGAAGACGAAGTCAAGCACTGGGGGAAACCATCTTGCAGTATGTTGCTTCTCTTCGGGAACTAGCAGCCACATGTGAGTTTGCATCTAATAATGATGAAATGTTGCGTGATCAATTAGTGGAGCATGTAAGCAGTCATCGTGTTAGAGAACGTTTGTTATTGGAGACTGATTTGACTCTTTGCAAAGCTATTACTATTGCTACACAAATGGAGGCTGCTGGTGAACAGGCTAAATTAATCTCAGACCAGACTACAGTACCTGTTCAAGCAATACAATCTACGAGTGTGCACCATGGGAAAAAGTGGCTGTTGACATTGTTGGTCCATTTGAAACTGGGACCTGGGATTGTCGTTATATTATGACACTAATTGACTATCATAGTAAATGGCCAGAAGTAGCATTCACTGCTTCAATCACAAGTAAAAATGTAATCGACTTCTTGACATCAGTTTTCAGCAGATATGGAAATCCTCATTACATTGTTTCTGACAATGGATGTCAATTCAAGTCAGTGGAGTTTGCTGCATTTTTGAAAGCTAGAGATATCCAACATATACATACATCAGTATATCATCCTGCTGCAAATGGAGCTATTGAAAGATTTCACAGAGTATTGAAAAGTTGTATTCAAACTGCTATACTATCTGGAAAGGCCTGGAAATCAACAGTAACAGGGTTTCTCCAAACCTACCGTGCTACTCCACATGCTACTACTGGACAGTCTCCTTCAGAGTTACTTAGTGGTAGGAAAATGCGTACTCGCCTAAATGTTCTCCCTCTTCCTAATGGTTGCAAGGCTACTGCTGTGAGGCAAAAAGTGGTATTGGCTCAAAAGAAGATGAAATTATACACAGATCAAAGACGAAGAGCTTGTACTCCTACGTTTAAACCTGGAGACTGGGTGCGTATACAAAGTCCAGTTCATGTTCCAAAAGGGCATCCCAGATTTTCAAACCCTTTAAAAGTTGTACGTCAGCTTGGTTCATGTACTTACCAGTTGTCAGATGCGAAAGCTTGGCATGCTTCTCATCTTTCTCCAGCTTGTGCACCGATGGAAAATGTGAGTGAGAATGAACTGGTGCCCTTGCCTCTCCAATCTGGTTCTTCATCTACTGGGTTGCCTAAAAATGAACTTGTGAACTTACCTACTCAAGTGGTTGTTCCATCTGCATCTGCTCCTGAAAGGTCTTCATCACGAGTAAAACGTCCTCCTCGTTGGTTGCATGATTATGTTACTTAGTACTAAAGACATTGACTCTTGTGTGCTAAATGAGAATTCATTGTTAAATATGCATGGATACAGAATGTGATATATATGGGTTGAACTAATTGAAGTTGTTGTATTTTGCTTCAAGTATTGGGAAAATGTTGTGTTGTGTATTTGCCAGAAGATGGCGCTGTAGTCACATGTTGTGGTCAATAAAAGGGTGCAGAGTAAGAACAGAAGGTGGCACCTGCAGGCAATCATGTAACGCCTAGCTTCGTTGGCTTGTTGAATAAAAGACCTTAAGGAATTAAGAAGTTTGTGTTCTTCTGCTTTTAATCATCTGGATTAAAACATAACAATACTGTCAGAAATAGGTCTACATTAACAATAATGTAATGCTTTATCATCACATTTATGCGTGTTTGAATATGATCTAAAGATGTGACTACGTGCAGGGGAGGAGAATAATACGCGGGTCATATTTAGTCGATGAAAGACTCATTGCTGTACTACCACAAACTGCGCTATTTTTCCAGAACACGGTTGTAAAAGATTTTTTATTTATATTAAATGATTACTGGATAACTAAATGTTGAATAAAATAACTTGTATACATAAAAGCACTGATGTCCGTCTGTGTCTTGCACATATCTCTGTGTCTCGCTCATGTCACCTCAAAAAGCCTCCTACAGGTGCAATTAAAGAATTGAGATGCCCTTAAAGATGGCTGAGCTCGATAGGTTTCCGGGTCATATGATGGAGGACGGAGGAGCGCGGAAAAGAGATGGCATTTTGAGAAGCACCCATAGTTTAACCTCACCTGTGACCCTGCCACCTCTACAACATGACAGGCCTTCTTCTGTCACCTGACCTAACAAAATAATGCATTCCATATTCCAACGCATTTATGGCTTAGATATCTATAGCTTACTATAATCATTACAAATGCCATAAACAAAAGCAATTAAGATTTTTTTTTAAGTTGCCTACTTTGGTTTGTGTTATATTTATATAAGGTTCATGATCTACATTTTAAATAGCCCAAAACATTTAGTTAGACAGAAACATAATTTGGATCATTATTTGGATAAATGTTTATTAAAAAAACTAACAGTCGGTTGTCATGATATTCAGCTATATTTAGTTAACCGCATAGATGTAAATAAGAACAGACACAGACTAACGTTTAAGTTTGGAACTCATCCGGGTAATAAGGGATTGTCATGCAATGGGAAAAACATGGTTCCGGAATCAAAATGTTACGCAACTTGTATCTTTTGTCAATAAACTCTTAGCAGGAAAGTTTTTTTACCGGGTAACCTGATAATCATGCTCATTGTGACTTGTTGACAGAGCTTTGGCGAAATTGGAGCTCACAACCGAACTTAATCAGCCTACATCACACGTTAGCGAGAGAAAGCAGAACCAATCATAAAGCTACGTGGGTTAGAGAGGCGGGACTACACAAAGGCAGAGCCAATCCTATTAGAGACGTAAACTACGGAGTCGGGACTTATTGCTGTACTACCAAAAACTGCGCTATTTTTCCAGAACACGGTTGTAAAAGATTTTTAATTTCAATTAAATGATTACTGGATAAATAAATGTTGAATAAATTAACTTATACGTACAAGACACAAACGCACATCAGTGGTTATATTCACATCTAGATTAATTGTTGGTCGAAATTATTGGTAGGAACAATGTAGTGTTCCCTGAATATCGACGTCTTTGGTTTGGTAATTTACACATTCATAAATCTGTGATTATGTTAAACGTAAAGTTTATGTATTTTAAATAAACAATAGTGCACAATAGCCTACCTGTAACTGCGCTTTGCATCCGCTTTCTTCTGATTGCTGAACGAGACTCACATGCAGTTTTAGTCTATTTTATTTTTTATTTTTTTGTCTAGAACAATTTTTATTACTCCAAGTATAGGATTTAATATTCGGAAACTTTTCCCTCCAAATATCAATAATATCAAATTTATCCATTAATATTTTTAATTTAGGATTAGGAAAGGCAGACTGTTTAGGTGGCAGTCTATCGAGATTATTGTCAGGTACAATATTAAAGTCCCCACCGATGAAAACTAAGGCATTTGGGTAAGCATTAAGCCACAGCAGAATTTTCCCTTCTATCGCATCAATCAGTAGATCATTCTCACGAGAACTATTATACCCATAGATGTTAATTAGTATTACCACAGTATTATTTACACAGATGACCATAAGCAAAAAATGTCCATTCGGGTCGCTAAAGTAGTGCAGAACGTCCCCTGCAAAGAGGTTTTTCAAAGTCAGAACACCAGCTGAACGCTCCGAACCGTGAGCCATCCAAACATCATTGTTCCACTGATTTTTCCAAAAAGCAGTATCGCTGGCAACGGAGTGGGACTCTTGAAAAAAACAAAAATCAGTCCTGAACGATTTGGCATACAGAAACAAAGCCTTCCGTTTAGTAATGTCTCTTAGACCCCTGGCATTGAGAGAAATAATAGAAATAGACATACAAAAATAACTCTTTGAACAATGAACAGCAAATAACCGAGCTTACTGAGGTTGGAAACGCAAAAGCAGCTGACGACAAGGCCATATCAAGCACGCTTAAAGCCATCAATAGAACTGCTCCATAACGAAAAGGAAGAGCTCAAAAAAGCTCAATGTAATTGGAAAGAGATTAACTGTCTGAACAGGTTTACACGGGGTTAATTTCAGAGCCTTCAATGAATGCACGGTGTCCGACAAAATGAGCCTTTTTCCCCTCCTTTCAGGCCTTTTCAACAGCCGGCCACAGCAACACCCTCCTTTCTCGGTCAAAAGCAGTAAGATCCTCAGTGAATCGAAGACCGTTCGCCCTCAGGAACTCTGACGATTTCGCCGCTCTCCACACGCCATCTCTCATCATACGTGAGGAAAACTGAATGATGATCGCGCGCGGCCTTGAAGTATTCAGAATCCTTTTCCCTATGCGGTGAACAGTGTCGATCTTATCTGGAAGACTTTTGCACTCTGGAAAAATGGCTGTACAGATGCGGATAGATTCGGTTCTTGCATTTTCATTTTCCTTCTCAGGTACTCCATGCAAGCGCAGGTTCCAACGGCGAGAGTATCGTTCCATGTCTGCAATTCTGATTTCGCAGAGCTCCATCTTTTTTTCTTCAGTATTTAGTCTAACTTCGATGTGTCCGACTTTCCCCTTAATATCATTCAACTCAGCACATACAAAGTCCACCGTCTTTTTTAGCCCTTCAATTTTAAGCGCGTTGTCGCCCACCATTTTCTCCAGGGCATCCGAGCGACTATTTATGAGCTGTGAGAGAGTGGAAACCACGGCATCGTCTTCTGCTTTGCCTTTCTTTGATGGGGGCTTACCTGGGCTCTCTGGAAGCGGGGTAGATAGGATTTCACCGGGAGACGAATAGCTGTGGAAGCTCTCGGACACACGTGTAGCACGCGACATCTCTTTTTCCTTCCTTTTGTCAGCAGCAGATTTCATCTTTAAGTTATCAAGGAGCACTGTGAGGTATTTATGTAAACATAAACACGTAACAAGATTGTACGTAGTGTAGTTTGACTGTTAAAATTAGATTTGTCAGCGGAGCCCGATAAATGTAAACTTAGCAGGACGCCATCTTTCGGTGCAACCTGTTGGATCTGCATGGAGAGCCGCAGTTTTAGTCTAATCAGCATCATGAGACTCAACAGTGACGTCATGTGGTCAGTGTGGGCGTATTCCTTCAAGTAGAAGATCCAACCAATTACACGCCGGAACTGGAATTGGTTTTTCAAACATAAACCAACAACAAAAAATATAAAAAAATAAATGATACAAAATGCAAACAAAACACAAGTGCTTGCATATACAGTTTAATAAGTATTTGCACTGTACTGTATTTGTTGAAATTCAAGTTTTTTTGCCTTTTTTCCATAATAATTTTTTTCGTGGTGCAAAAAATACAACACAGCACAGTAGTTAAAAAAGACAAAATAAGGGCAATATTTAACAAGTAGGCTATAAAATAAAATAAAAACAGGTGAAGAGTAAAGTAAAAACAAGTGACAGTCAAGTAAAGAATGTATAAAGTATACACAAATACAATAAAAGTCTAAAACACAATGACAATGTTCATTTGTCTGTTACGTTCCAATTTTATTATTATTTTCGTAAGAATCTTTACATTGTTGCTAAAACACAACTACACATTTAAATACAAGTACATTCATACTCTATACTTCAATTTAGACCATACATTTCAATGAATTATTTATTATTGAATTATAAATTAATTATATAGTGTTTCAGTGATTATTATAAATGATTTATCTGTGCACACCATTTTTTGTACCAGAGCCGCACACATTACAGACTCTCTCATGCCTCTCGTTGATATTGTGTTATTTGACATACTGTAAAGGTAAAACTCCCAATTAAGAACACATGATTAAGTGCAATCTAACATTATTGTTCACATTTTTCCATGACAGACAATGAATAACAGTGACTTCTGGCCTTACGAGGTGACCGAAGAGCCCGCGCCAAATCTACCAGTGAGTATGGCAACTGCTTTTATACTATTTTATTCCAATAATCTCATAATATATATTCCTAGTGGTTAGAGCGTTGGGCTTGTGATCAGAAGGTTGCCAGTTTGAATCTCAGTGGCAGCAGGTCATGACTGAAGTGCCCTTGAGCAAGACACCTTACCCTGAATGCTTTGCAGTAATGTGTCACTGTAAAAAACTACTTGTAAGTCGCTTTGCATTAAAGCATCTGCCAAATGAATAAATGTAAAATGTAAATATATACAAGATATCCAAAACTACAATGTAATTTATTTCTAGTCAAATTACAATTGTAGATATCTTGAATTGGATTTTTGACTAGGCTAAATTTACAGTGCATTATACTAGGCAGGGCTCGACATTAACGCTTGTCCGGGACAAGTGAATGTTTTGTATGGGCAAATGAGGGACACTTTTACTTGCCCGACTGAAAAAGTAACATAACTTGAAAAATAATTGTGATACGGAAAATCGGTCTGGGCTAAGAATAATACGAATAGGTGCATTAGACAGAGTACCCAGAATCCTGTTATTTTCATGAGTCATCTGACTGTTATACGTGAATGAGGTGCACAGCTTAAAATATTACACGAGCGATTGCTGATTGGCTACAAGGTTGTTTTGGAACTTAGACACGCCGCCTTTAACGTACAGCCCTGACACCAATACAAATCACTGCTTGCCTTTGTGCTATAGTTAATATTCTGTAGGTGGCGGCAGCAGATACTACATTTACATTTACATTTAGTCATTTAGCAGACGCTTTTATCCAAAGCCACTTACAAAGAGTTCGGGGAGAAATAAGCGATATCTCGTAAAAGAGAAATAGAACATTAGGTGCTAATACAAAGTTACACAAGGTGAAACACTTAAGCAAACTTGTCCATTCAGGTTTGAAGCTGCTTGACATGTTAATTGCTTAGTTTCATATCAAATCAGTTTGTGCAGTTCACTTTTCAGATAAAAGAACTGAAAAGTTCTTATTGCGTTTGCCGTTCACATTAAAAATATTATGCTCCAAAAAATACCACTCTGCCCGTTCTGAATGGTTTTGCTGGAAGTAAAGTTAAGTGGAGGAGCCTGATAAAAATGCTTGTTTAAACAAGAAGTCATCTGACAGACTTTGAGTGTTTTGCATCAGAATTCTTGATATGGAACCGAGAACATGGGAGGATTGAAAACAAATTCCACTATCAGCGCTCGCCTTTTGTTTTCATTGAAACCTGTTCTGACAAATCCATATTCTTTCAAATATAAGTCACATGTAACAACACTCAGCGTACTCATTCGATTGCAGGATTATGGAATGATAATTACGAAAGATTGCAAAAAATAAGATCTGTGATTAACAAAGGTTTATGACCTGTACATGCAAGATAATCTTTACAAGTTTACACCACATGTATGAAAGAGATGTATAACACCACATGTATGAAACCCAAATACAATTGCCAAAAATAAAAACCTAACAAAGATATACTGGTACTGTAGTTATATGTGTCCTATAGTGTGACATAGCAAAATTTAGAAAACAAAATAATATTATTATTATTAGTATGTATACTGTAATATGAAATAGTATAAGAGAGATTTATCTTCATTGTTAGTTTTTTTCTTAATTTTGACCTAATAAGGAGGATTACTGGCCATATGAGGAGGTGACCGAGGAGATGCCGGCGCCAAATCCACCGGTGAGTATGGTAACCTCTTTTAGCATAATTCAGTTTTGAAAAGTCAAACTCCAGATATCTCTTCTGTAATTTTTACTCGTCGTATTTGTAATTGGTGTGACAAGTCATAACACGCAATGATGATATCTACAATTTTATTTTGGCTAGTCATAATGTTCATTCGAGATATCTACAACGCTGTTTTGACTAGTTATATTCTTCTGTTGACCTCCATTTGAAAATATTTTTAATATGTATTATATCTACAAACGAAATTATGAAATTAAAGATATCTATAATTGATTTATACTATTTTATTCCAATAATCTCATAATATATATTCCTAGTGGTTAGAGCGTTGGGCTTGTGATCAGAAGGTTGCCAGTTTGAATCTCAGTGCCAGCAGGTCATGACTGAAGTGCCCTTGAGCAAGACACCTTACCCCTGAATGCTCTGCAGTAATGTGTCACTGTAAAAAACTACTTGTAAGTCGCTTTGCATAAAAGCGTCTGCCAAATGAATAAATGTCAAATGTAAATATATACAAGATATCTTTAATGAATCATTTTTAAAGATATCCAAAATTACAATTGTAGATATCTTGAATTGGATTTTTGACTAGGCTAAATTTACAGTGCATTATACTAGGCAGGGCTCGACATTAACGCTTGTCCGGACAAGTGAATGTTTTGTATGGGCAAATGAGGGAGACTTTTACTTGCCCAACTGTACAAGTAACGTAACTTGAAAAATAATTGTGATACGGAAACTCGGTCTGGGCTAAGAATAATACGAATAGGTGCACTAGACAGAGTGCACAGAATCCTGTTATTTTCATGTGTCATCTGACTGTTATACGTGAATGAGGTGCACCGTTTAAGTTTTAAAGAAAGATCAAGCATAACCACAAACTATTGTAAAAAAAAATTTTAACTAAAGGTGTCATGATGAGAAATGTCATGACAAATTAAGAGAATAACAAAAGTATTCAAGAAATAATAAACAAAAGATCCCAAACACACTGTAAAGAATTTCAGTAAAATATTGTTTCAACCTTACTTTAATGTAGGTTATGGTCAATGATAGCAAGTTTTACTATTTAAAGTGCCAAAAGTCCTATAAGAAAAAGAAAACCTTGACATTTTAATTGTGTTACATTTTCAAATTGTTCTGGGTTATGTGCTTAAAGATTTTTTGACAAAAAGAGCAGCATGTCCACTGTCTCTGGTTTAAGGCATGACCGTTGACATGTTACTATATTGCCTGTTGCACTGAAGAGCCTTTCTGACGGTGTGCTTGTGACAGGAACACACAAGTATCGGCGAGCCACACTGCTTAATCTGGGAAAGTTATCCTGGTGCCGTTCCCACCAGGCCAGGGGATTCTCTTCTCCATCCATTAATGTTGCAGTTATGTAGCTGTTAAGCTCTTTGTTGAGACTTTGAACTGATGCTCCTGCTTGCGCTCTTTTCCAAATGACGTTCTTTGCTCATTCAATAGCATGTGCAGTGTTAAAATGCTCCCTATTGGTTAAATGTAAAATTGCAGAAACAAACTGTCAAAACATCTTAGGTGCATTTTATCATATTTAATGCCCTTAATCGAAAGAAAGGCAGCTTTTGCCATTTGAACATAACACAAATTGCGATTTCGGTTTTAAAAGGATTAATCGTGCAGTCCCGAGGTAGCATCTTGACCACTCAATGAATAAAATTTCAACATCATATCGTAAAATATCCCCATCTCTCTACAATGGGAATCATACTTTTTTTGGCGTTGCGGAATATCGTAATATAAAGTATTGTTACACCCCTACCTATTACTTACTTAGTACTATTACTTTGGATGTTTTCGAATGTAAAAGCCATGCATACGTCATAGGTAGACCTCATGCAAAAGTATAAAATGATAAACAAGACCAGTTCATGACACCTTTAATAGAAGTTTGTATGTTTTCTGCAAGTCCCCACAAAGTTAATTACATTTACATTTAGTCATTTAGCAGAGGCTTTTATCCAAAGCGACTTACAAAAAAAATTTGAGCAATAAGCGATATGTCATAAAAGAGCAATAGTATGATCGATGCTAATACAAAGTTACTCGTTTCAACAAAAGCTGGACCACTACCTGTTTTTTCTCATTTTTTCGTTTGTCTGTCACAGAAGAGATGGGTTTTAAGTTGTATAAACAGGTGGTGGTGTGGTGCAGGTAGGGAGGTCCATGTTGAAAGTGATGAAGAAGTGGTCAGAAATGTGAAGAGGGGTGACTTTAATGTTGTCTGTGGTGTAGTTACGGGTGTAGATGAGATCCAGCAGGTTTCCTAATCTGTGAGTACCGGCTGTGGCAAGGCGTGTGAGGTCGAATGAGGCGGTGAGAGTGTTGTACTTAGAAGCATAAGGTTTGTCCAGGCCACCATCCTCCGGATAGATGAGAGAAGCACATCTAACTCTTCAATGAAGTTGTGCAGAGGACCTGGGGGGCGGTAAACTACGACAATACTGAGCTGAGTAGGAGAAGTTATATTGACAGCGTGGTATTCAAATGAATAGTTGTTGCATAGGGAAGACAGTGTGGAATATTTTTCAATTATTGTTGATAAGCAAATCCCCCATAAGAGTTTACAGAGCCCCGTTTACAGTGCACTACAGAAAAGTATTTTGTGTTCACTATTATTGCTGACTAACTTGATGTCCTTTAGTTTGAAAACAGGTGGTAAATAAAACGTGTTTTATTATTAATAATACATTTGAATTGGAGGACCAGGTTTAAAGATAAAGATTCACAGCTCTACTATTTATTTAAGTGTTTATTCATATGATTTTCTATGGCGGTCATTGGGTGGTACTTGGAACAACTTTTATTAAAGGGGGTTGGTCCTTGATTTGAAAAGTTTGAGAACCACTGACCTAGATGGAATGTAAACATACTCATCAAAATCGATCATTTATTTTGAAATATCACACAAAAATAGATTTTTTGCATTCTCACAATATAAAATTGAATGTGTTTTTGCAACATTTATTGGGCATATGATGAAAACATTTACGCATACATACTGTACATAAACGTTGCGCTGTAAAGAAACACTGCGTGCCTGTGCACTTTGTTTTAAGCTAAAAGCGCTTTTAATACATTTTGTATTTGTTTAATACATCTATGTGTTAATCATTTGTATATATAAATACTATGTCGCCACTGTGACGTACTTATTATAATTTCTCCAGCAAACAGTATAGACATACTAAATGCAAACATGTGGTGTTTGCATTTGGAAGCTGTCGCTGTGAACCCACATCATGGGGTTCAGGGAGATCTTCATGCAAGTGAAACAGACCATGTGCGAAATCACAACAAATCCATCAGAAAGATGCCAGGAACATTAAGAGCAGCCAAATGAACAATTTGGTACATTCGGAGAAAAATATTTTACACTAATTTACAAAAGAAATCCTGGACGTCTATGAAATAAATGTGGTGGATGACATTATCTTCTCCATGAGGAAGAAAAACACAGTCACAACATGTCAATTTAACAACAATCCAAAAACAGCAGGCAAAATGAACATTACTAACAGACACAACATGTCAATTTAACAACAATCCAAAAACAGCAGGCAAAATGAACATAAATAACAGACAGAGGTAAAAATATCAGATATGCAGTCCAAACTGGAAAACGAGAATAAGGTATTTCAAAAAACAGTAATCCAATAAACAAGCAATGATCATGACACAGAACAGAAACAAGACAATGACATGAACCCTCAACATACGCTGATAAACTGACGATACTTCACCATGGACAAATGAAATAGGAAAGACTTCAATACTAAACAAACAGGAAGTGTGTGTGTGTACAATGAGAGGATGTGATCAGCCAATGAGGTAAAAGGGGCGTCACCTAGTGGTATGTATGAATGTGCAGATTGCCCCATTCATTACATTTGTAAATTTGAAAGCTGTGAAATGAATCAAATATACTGTTTAAATTGTGTAAATGTGAGTAACATTTAATCTGATTAACTGAAATATGTATTTTAGAATTCACAAAAATATTAAGAGTTTATTAAAAATATAATTTGTTAATTGAATGTATTATTTAAGTTTATTTAATGAGAAAATAAGTATTTACATTTTAGAATTTTTTAACTGTTGGATTTTTAATCAATTATTTAAATATTTCCCACTGAAAAAATCCATTAAATGATTTTATTAAGTTAATAACTTACAACTATTGTGATGTTCACTAAGCCACATTCATTATTTTCTAGATTCAAAAAGCTGATGACTCCTTGGGTGAGTATATCTGAGCTTTGTTTTGGTTATGATGTAATTTGAGTTTTATGTGTTAATTTTCTTCTCTTTCTTTATAAGCCTCTAAATTAGAGCCTCTGGCGACAGTTGTCAGCGTGGGTACCGCAGGTGAGTAATGTACCAAACTAGTATCAAAATTGTACTCAAGTTGCACCATAAGAGGCATCCAATGAGGTTACAAACAAAACATGTGTTACAACATGGACATATTTACATTTTCACAATACCACAGTGATGGTATCATATAGAATATATTACAATATCAGACCTGACAACCTGTATGCATTTTGAGTAGCAGGTACACATTTTGACCTCAAAGCAGAGATGGGGACAAGTCACATATGGTCAAGTCCAAGCAAGTCTCAAGTCTTAACCATCAAGTCTCGAGTCAAGTCTCAAGTCACAGTTTAGATAAATCAAGCAAGTCAAGTCAAGTCAAGGGTTCACCCTAAGCAAGTCAAGTCGAGTCCTGATAAGTTTCAAGTCAAGTCGCAGTACTAAATAAACAGGTCAATTTTTTCAATACATGTTTATTTTTGCTCAGAAAAGATGAACTAATATACATACATTATGTATCTTATTCCCATTGCTATATATGAATTATAAGTGTATGCAGTGTATCTTGGTTTTGAGATATTCATCATATCTGCATGGATAAAAAATACAAATCCAATCAGGGAAAACTGTAAACATTACATTTTCCCATGCACAAGCATTCATTATTTTTAAATGTAAGGAAAATCTATTGAAAATATAAATTAATTTTAAGTGATGATCATTTGCCTATGTATGTGCTTAAAGTTTGGTTCCAGCAGTCACACATTTTCATATGTTTTTAATAGACACAGAAATGGAAATACTTGTATCTGACAGAATTACTTAAGACTTAAGCATTTATACAGGCTATGAAGCTTATAAAATAAGAATAGTGACTGAAAATCTGCCTATTATATGTTTTAAATATATGATTCTGTAATACTTGTGCTGTCCATTAAAGTGCACAGTAGGCCTAGGAAATTTGCATCTATGGGAATCTCAGAGCATTTTATTGACTTCGATTTTGAATCTTGTTAATCTGAATGAATCTTTTTAATTTCGGCAGAATATAAATAAAATGTATGTTAATATAGCCCAGTGATGATGTTATGATGCTTAAACCTCTGCGGTGGACGCGCAATAATGAACGTTTCATACGTAATATATAATCTGAGAATATTTGTTTTCTATTTTAACTTGTTTCATTATTTACAGCACAAAACGTTTTGACCGTGCAGACCATTAACAGATTCGAACTTTGAAATTATTCTCGTCAGTATGACCGAAACGTTTTTAAAGAGTTATTTAAGTGCAAGTGATCGCACCGGCGCGTCCATCAGCCTGTCATGCAGTAGGCTACAAGCGAGCTGCTATTCAGCTCCTGTCCACTTGAACATGCGCGCATTTAATATAGCCATTAGCCTATATGTATAGAAGCCCTTCCTTATTTTAAGATGATTTTAATGTTTTAAGAATATAAAAATTCGGCCTACGCCGTTATATAGCTAGAATTCTCAATTCATCTATGAGATGAGATGTAGGCCTATCAAATTATGACATACAGAGACGATTAATTCATTACAGTAGTAATCGTTTTATTACACTGACTATAAAGAAATTAATTTCTTACCTTTCCTTGTGGTTCTATAATGTCGGATGAAATTCGATGTTGTGGTTGTCGTGTCCGAAATACTTGCGTTGCATACTCTGCATCTGGCAAATCTTTTTTTATTTTCACGGTCCAGTTTAAAGTCCTTGTAGCCAAACGTGACTATTTGTGCAGCTCGAATGTTGTCTGCTATTGTAACCGCCACAACTGTTTAAAGCCGCCAGGCGCATGAGCAGTTTCCTTTCTATCGTGACTGCTCTACAGTAATTGGCCGGTACACCTTATTTGGTGCGGTTTGAGTTGAGCAGCGTTAAAGGCACAGGCGCTGTAGTGCTGCTGAGTCACAATAATTATTTTAACTAATTTCATTACTTTATATTAAAAGTTCAAGTCATTGTCGAGTCTTCCATTTAAAGTCAAGTCAAGTCTCAAGTCACTTGCTCTCAAGTCAAAGTCAAGTCAAGTCATTTTCTAACTTTAATCAAGCAAGTCTCGAGTCCTGAAAATTGTGACTCGAGTCAGACTCGAGTCAAGTCATGTGACTCGAGTCCCCCACCTCTGCCTCAAAGTAGGCTTTTGATTTTCCACTCTACACTACACAAAAACCTGGTAAAGCTCCGGAGTACACAGTAGTCTTATCAAGCAAAAGCAGAGTTCGACCGATCATAGCGCTGGATTAATTCCCCCAAAAAGCAAGCTTGAAGAAACATGAGGTAAACTACCTGTGCTCATTGACCTTGCCAAAAAACACACGGCCATTGAGAGCCAGAAGGGATAGAGCGCTCAACTGACGAGATTTTGCACCACTTCTGGCCTTAGATGTATCCCTTCTATCCACAACCAGAAGATGCACAGTGACAACAGTGCACAATACGGTCACATAATATGATGGTCACAGAATTTGTTGCAAGGTAGCCAAATCTTGACAGGTATGTTATTTCCCCACAAGCACAATGTCTTGCTTTTCCTGTTGCTGATTCATCTCTGTGCAGTGCCCGTGAGCGGCAGAGAGAAGCAGCACATTCTGTTGACCATACCGAAGCTGACTCGCAATTGAATGTGTACAAAACAGACTTTACTGTTACTGAACATGAATGAACAGAGTTCATCTGTAAATATAGACGTAGTTTGTTACTCAGACAGAGGCTTAGTGCTGCATGATACACAGGGGCACAAGGGGCTATGCATCATATGCAGTGCATTGGGGCGATGGCCGCGCAAGGGGGTGCCATTGTGCTCAAATATTCTAAATATATTCATAGATTATTCATGCGTTGTCATGTTTTTTTCTTTGAGCTATTCTGAAAAATGTGACTGCATTGTTTTATTCACATTTTTAACCAATTTATATGTTGAATAATGTGAGTATATTGACCCCCCCCCTCAAACCCTGTGTCCCGTCACACTGATAGTATTTAAAAAACAAGATCCGAGGTTGGCAGATCTGCAATATACTTATCTGGAATAATTGTAACACACCACAGAGTTTGTAAATGGACAGAAACATACTTTCCCAAAAGTTAGTGAAGTAAATGTGAAGCATCACTGCACATCTCTGGCAGATATGAATTGGCTCAGTCTTTGCTCTATAAGTGTGGAAGACCCTTTGTGAATAGAAAGTCATCTGTGATGTATTAATACATTGTCTTATTAACATCTTAATTTGAACTCCATATATGGACATTTTATTGATTGCAAGTTCCTAACATGAATGTTGAGTTTAAACTTTCAAATAAAGATCAGTTTTTGATAGTTGATTGAATATTAATGTAACACAAAGGTAATAGACATGCTAACAAAACATTCTATTCACGTTAAGGTGTTAATTCACATGCAGTTTAATGTCTTTTCATTCATTGAAAATAAGGCAACAAGACAGTTCCACTTTGACATTGGTCGTTGTGTTGTAGCTTTGTGTTTATCCAAATAAACTGCACTTGATGTATTGCATCCTAAAAGTCAACAACATTAGACGTAGAGTAAGAACTGAACATTCAGATTTGAGCTTATTTAAGTGAAATATGTTAAATTACGTAAATTCATTATGTTCTTTTTCCTCCTCAAGCTGTCTGTTTCGGGGCAATGCCCACCGCAGTGAACCTTTTTGGTAAGCCATATACTATGATCAAAAATACAAAAGTGAAAGGAAATGAATGAATTTGCGCTTTGGAATAATCGTGATTTTGGATTCAGTAGAAGTTTAGTTGGCATCTCTACTGTGTCTTTGTCTAAATTGTCATTGTTCTGTTTCTTTTATATTTCAGTGAGAGGAGGAGTCAGTGCGGTACTGGGTATGATATCAATGTTTTTCATTCCATTAATCTGTGCTATCAAAGGAAATTACTCACCAGAACATTGTTTCTCTGTTGGAATGTTAGGGTACGCTGCAAAGGAGGTCACCGCCGCTGTGATCAAAAAGATTGTTAAGAAATAAATGTTTTTTTTGTGATTTTTTGTAATTAAAAAATAAATTGATCAAATTAAAGGAGGACATGAGTAGTTAATCAAAGTGTAAAACTTGACACTTCCTGTTGCCTGGATGTGGCGCTATAACTTACTGAATTTTACCATGCAGATGTGTTCAGGCCGGGACTATGATCAAACGTGTGATGTTTGGGGCAGGTCTGACATTGTATGCCTGAGTTATAACTTCCTGTTTCATGGCGAAATGCAAAACTTTGGAATTTGGCACATTTTCATGAGTTTGAGCAGGTTTAGGTCTTCAAGATTGTGATTAATTTAAGAGAATAATAACAACGAACGAACGTAAAACAACAGGGCTAAAAAAACAATATGTCCAACTTTGTTAAGTTATATATCAAATGAAATCTCGTATTGGTTACATGGATCTACAGTTCAATTTATTGATATTTTGCCACAGATTGAATGAAAGTCAATTTAAATATGATGTATGAAATTGATATTCGATGGATGTGATGTTTGTTTACAAATATCTAATCTAATAACTGCATCACGCCATTACACTTAGCCAAAAATCCTACATAATATTTTTCGTTAGGTTGTTTTCTTTAAAAAAAAGTCCATTGCTACCTTTTTAAGGGTTAAATACCTACTTCCAACTCTCCTTTCAATGTGCTGCATCAGCAATGTGACAAAAAAACAGTAGAAGTGGAATCACGTGACCCTGCGGCAACAATACACATGAAGTTATTTGCTCTGCTCCCTTTGTCAAAATATGAACAGCTGTCCTTCAATGATCACATTGCAAAGACAACGCGATCCTGTCGATATGCCTTATTCAACATTCGAAAGGACAGACCCTACCTCACCGAGCATGCGCCACAACTCCTTGTCCAGGCTCTACTGCAAAGCTCTCCTTCTGGTCTTCCTGCAAAGGCTATCAAACCACTCCAGCTGGTTCAAAATGCAGCAGCACGCCTCAGGTGACACCCCTTTTCATCTTTCTCCACTGGCTACCGGTTGAAGCCCATATTAGATTCAAGTCACAGATGCTTGCCTACAGGACTAGGGAGGTAAAAACTTTAATTCCAAAATTTATATGGAATGGTAAACAACCTAGACATTTTTTTTGCCACACAGCAGCATTCTGTAAACTCTGCGGGATTGGCCGTGCCAAATGATGAACTATACTACTGGTCCCATATTACTCCTGAACATAAAGTGTTCTATGAATATACAACAGCAGGTCTTAATAAGGTTAAACCTGCTACTATTGATGCCTGGCACAGCTTTCCGTCCGATATACTAGACTACATGAGTAAATTATAGTTATTGATTTTTTTCATTCTTGTTTCATCACAAAGCAGGAAGCAGGTCTGTTGTTCTCTGTTTGGATGGGTTTTTTTCTGTTTGTTTTTTTGTTGTTGGTGTCTATTATGTCTTTTTGTTATATTTTGAGCCATTAAAAAAATGTATCACAAACATTTCTGTAGAATATCTGAACCCCAGTCTATCCACATAAGAAACATATTAAACGAAGCTCAGCCTCGAACATATACGTAGACCCCAAATAGGCGATCCCCAGGTGAAATTTAGTGCACTTCCATAATGTACTTAAAGTGCTCTATTTTCACGCAATAATATTGTATTTAATATACAACAGATTCATCTTTAATACTTGTTAAGATGATCTTAAAAACATTTAAGGGTACTCAACACAAAGATGAACTAAAATGTGCTTTTAACATACCATCTCTATATATTAAAATGTATTTGTTACCACTTGTAGTACACTTGAACACACTAGTGTATGAAAGATGGGTTCAAGTGTACTACAAGTGGTAAATAAATAAATTAGAGGTTTACTGTGAAATGTCACAAAAATGTTACATATACACAACTGTATGTGGTTATGGGGTGTGTTTAAAATTGAGTATGCCAAATTCAGGTCGAAATTACGAAACAATGACACTTGAGTTGCATTAGAATGATAATTGAATTCCACATGATGGAGAAAAAAAGATTTCCTCTATTTGTTGAGACCTGCTAAGGGTTTTCCTGGCTTAAAATATGGCGGATGTGGTGCCAACCTGATCTTATACACGCACGCACGTGTAGGCCTACTGTACCTTTAAGTGTGTCAGGGTAAGTGACACTACAGACACAAAACGGGAGGTGTAGACAACCCCGGAGGGGAATTTATTGTGACACGGGAAAAATCCCAATATGACTGTGACAACCCGGGATGCCCGTGATCAGGAAGCTGCCAGTCAGTGCTTGGGCAAATGATTCCTCTCGTGGTCTCTCTTATCACTGGACTCTGAGGGGAAGACGACACAGTGTTAGCCATCAGGAGAACTAATAAAATAATTTGATGAAAATGACATTTATCAAGTTATATAAAATATTACTTTGATTCAACCAAATAGAAATGTTTTTAAATCAAATAAAGCTTTTTATGCTTGTCAACTTTTCAGCCACCAATAGCAAACTAAATCTTATTAAAGTTGCAAAGCTCATTCCCATCCTGCGTTCTCTTGTGGTTCAGTGAGCTTTAAATGATTCACTGATCTTTTACATTCGCTAGGGAATGAAGTTTCAACAGTTTAAACTAATCCGTTTACACGACAGGTTAAGAGCTTCTTCAAATAAAATAGCCCCTGTTCCCCTCGGCTCTTCCTGTTTGATGTGTGAAATATGTGTTTTGGGCTTGGTCCAGCATTGATGTAACAGGATTACAAGCACATCCACAACTCATCGTTCTCTGTAACGCCAGAGACAGTTCTGTAACGCCAGAGACGCTCTAACATAGTTACATTAATGCCATTATTGTTGTGAGATTACTGTTTTAAGCTTTGGGTGGCAGTTCATTGATGTGCTGGAGAAGGTTTGATGAATTGGCCCTTTGCTCTGTTCTGGTATCGAGGGACACCGTGGATCTCTCTTGATGTCAATCTGTTGTCACACTGAAATGAATGACTGGGGCATAAATGTTAAGGACACACACATGGTGACATGAGAGGCTTGAATTCAACAGCACATAATGTGAAATTATATTCACACGTCGTAGGAAAGAAAAACACCTCCAACACCTGTGAGCAGTGGCGAGTCGTTACTATAGTTTATATAGATCTTGTATTGTTTCAGAGGCCAATAAAATCCTGTCAAAAATAAAGAGAATAATTCAGCTCTGGGCGGTTAATGATATACTGTACTGGATGAGGACAGCCAGAGTGACCGAGTGGCCTTTAAAATGAAATGACAGTGACACAGATGTTCAGATAAAGCCATGAAGATTTTCTCTTTAAAGAGCACAGAATATTCAAAAAATGCAAATCTTCACAGCAAACTGAAATAAATGCAATGAAATCATATTTTTAAGTGGTGCTTGCTCAATCCTCAACACTTGAAGTAAATCAAAATCAAAACGAAACGTCACAGGAACAAGAATAGAATTTATTTGAGAAAATTGAATTAATTCAATTTAATTCACAGCTTTACAGGAAATGCATATTTATTAGGTGATATAAGAAAATAAAAATACAGTTTATTATTTAAAGTTTGCAAAATGATGTGGATTTTAAAGCAATGATAAAGTGATTTTTGAGATTACCATATTTGTAGATTTGTCAGTTTTGTATGATGACGTCATCTAGAGGTCATCTGAAGTCTTCATAAGAGTCTGGACGTAAACTGGAGCGGTTTCAATGATCTCTAGTTTCCTCAGGATGGGCAGCCGAGGTAGAAACAGATAAACAGATGAAAAATGGTCAGCGTAGCTGATGTTCTTAACATTTCATGCAAAGATATCATTTACATGTAATCTGATCGAGACACGTTATGTGAAAGTTTGACTAAAGAGATGTGTCTTTACGTTATATTCAACAGGAAAAGTGTCCCAGACAGGTGCCAGATGTGAAAACGCTTTACCGCCTTAAGTGGATGTGACTAGAAAGACTACCAAAGAGCACAAGGAGTTATGTGATCTTAATGAGCGAGATGGACTGTAGCGTGTTAGAAGTTCGGTTCGGCATCCTGAAAAAGGGTTCATGTGAATAAATGGGAGATGGAAACGCATTTGCTGAATAAATTCCTCCAAAAAGTCATGTAACTGGCTTGTGTATAAATAAGATCCATGTCTGTGCAGAGCGTGTTGTATAAAGAAGACCCGCCTGACTGGTCTTTTTCATACAACGAGAGCTGGGCAATTAGAAAGTTTGGCATGTGTCATCTGTACGCAAGCTTCTTCATACAGTTATGGTGGATTCACATGTGTAACTGGTCTGTTGTCTGCGTTGTGTATTTAGAAGAGCAGGACAGCATTCGCAGTTTCGCTGATCTTTTATTCCCTGATCTACACAAACAAATATAATCAGCCTCTTAGTGAGAGATGCCCTCGGTTACTCTATAAAACAAATGTGATATACACTTATCACATGCTCATATCACTTTTAGCCCCAGATGCAAAAATATAACTTAAACGGGATGAAATGACAAAAATAACCACACAGATACGTAAAATAATATTATATACATAAATTAGAGTGAAAAAATAGACATAAAAGCAACAAAAAAAGTTAGGATTAATTAAGATTATCAGGAGCCCAAAATAACCTCACCTCTCCACTGCATAACCAATGCAAAGAGGAAGAGGAGGGGACAGAACAGGAAACTATATGGACTCACGACGTCACACCAATTAAAGGGGAAAGGCACTCACTTCACTTAGGTAGTCATCAGGTTACCTGGGACAGCAACCTGTCTTTAGAAAACGTGGAACAAACGTCACAAAAACAGCCTTCTTCCATCTTAGAAACATTACCAAACTGCAGAATATTCGTTGTAATTCTGATGCAGAAAAAAGATTTCATGCATTTATGACTTAAATACTTGATTATTGTAAGGCACTACTTAGTGGTTGTCCTGCTTCATCATTAAACCAGTTACAGTAAGTTCTAAATACACCTGCTAGAGTTCTTACAAGGTTGAGAATATTTGAACACATAACACCAATTCTATCAGCACTATACCGGCTACCGATTAAATACCGTATATACTATAAAGTACTTCTAATTACCTACTGTATAAAGCATTAAACAGATTAGTTTAGAGATTCTATCACTCTACAAGCCATTACGCTCACTATGATCAGGGGGTAGAGCTTTCTCATATAGATCAATAATAGGTTAAACTATCTAAATTTGCCCCAACACTTTTAGAGTAGTGGTGCCACCTCTGCTTGTGAGTAATCCTAAAACCTTATTTTTTGCTTTGTGCCAGGGGTATAAACCACAGCTGAAGCAGATGCAAAGACAATAAAAAAGTTAAACACAAACAAAACAAACCTAGCACAGTACCTCAAACCAAGCATGGTCAACGATGTTTCTCAGATGGAACATATCCTCCCTTACTGGCAAGGGGTTCAGGATAACCCCGCTAGGAAAAGGCCACGTTTTGCATGATTATTGTGTCAAACTCAGACTTTGTGTCAAATCTCAGACTGTCGGCCATTGCTTTCAACTAAAAGAGAAGTGCAGCAGACATGAATCACCAAACATAGGCAATACTTAAATCAACACAATTTAACAATATTTATCAGATATATTTGTAGTAAGGTAGGCGGGACGAGAGCCGGTCTTGTATCACAGAGGAGATCGTGAGCATAAGAGGACGAGCGACCGGACCGCCAATTATGGAAGGGCACTCACTTTCAGTTGTCACATTGGGATCCTCATCATCCTCCATCCTCTTGTGACTGAGTAAAATTAAAGGCAAAGGCGGGATTTGAACGTCCCCGTCATCATAGACGTCAGATCCAGAATCATCTGGATACTGAATGACATCATCGCTCCCAGAGTAGACAGGAATCTGTAGGCCCTCTGCGGGATCTTTGTCCTGAAATATACAGTAATGCAAGTATTGTCTAAATACATGAAACTGACACATATTGACTTGCCAACTTCAGATTTGAGAAAAAAACACAAGAAAAAACAAAACCCTTTTTGCTGCCTGTCAGGTGTTCTAAAACGAGCTGATCAGATGCTAAGGAAGCTGAAACAAAAACCCACTTGCACAGTACCTTAAACCATTCATGGTCAAGGATCTTTTCCAGGTGGATCCGCTCATCTGGATTCGGCTCCAGACAGGCTTGAATCAAATCGCAGCATTCTGTGCAAAAAAAATCATTCCAATGTTGTAATTGATTGTGTTTTTCAAAAGTTCTGAATCACAGTTGCCCTGATGAAGATCGCACCTTTAGTCAAGCCGTCTTTTCTCCATGTCTTCTCTTCAAACTGGCACAGGTCAGTGGCGGTGGGATATCCCCGGCACAACATGGAAAACAACAGTACGTCCAGTGAGTACACCGTCGCCGGCTCGCAATGGTACTCGCCTGTTTTAGTGAATTCAGGGTAAACGCCAGCTATAATGCCTGTAGAAAAGAATGCAACAATGTGACGTCTCAAAACTGCGCAAAGACACTATCTGAAAATATCATCTTTGTTTTTATGTGTAAATGACTGTTTATAAAGTACAGTGATAAAACATACCAAAATACTCCGTGTAAGCAGATGATTTACGCAGTTCACTGCCCCCAAAGTCGATCAATTTGACCTCCAGCGTGTTCGGGTTAATCAGGAGGTTTGCGATACTTAAGTCTCTATGGAAAACCCCCCGTTTCAAGCAGATTTCAGAGGCTTCGGTCGCTTGCCACAAGATAGCCTTCGCTATGTTCTCAGTGAGGTTTCCTCCACTGAGATTCACAAAACTCAACACGTCCTCGCAGGGAGAAGGGTACTCTAGGATAATGACTAAGAAACCACAAAGATCCTGCCAGTCCAGAAGCTCGATGATCACAGGAACATGTTCTCCAGTGGTGGCAAGCAAATGAAGTCCAATCTCTTGAGGGACGCGTTCAGGATAACCCGGCTAGAAGAAAGACCATTTTTAGAATGATTACAGAATTAACAAACATGGATTTAGTTCAGTCTCAAACACACATTATACAATTGAATAATAATACTAGCTACTTACAATCTTGATATAACCATCGTTGACTGACTCTGTCTTCTCAATGACTTTTATTCCACCTGATATAAACAGTAATATAAGTGGTGTACTGTCTAAATATAAGATATTGACACCTATTCAATTGCTAACTTCCAGATTCTACTGTCCCCACTGTCATCATTTAAACATTTGTGATCATTCATTTAAATTATTTTGGATAAAGGATGATTCGCCGGAAATACGCGTTTTTCTTTGGTGTGCTATAAGTTGCCCATGCATGTATAAGACACGTAAAATTGCAAAAATAAAAAGTGTTGGAACAAAAGATGTATTTGATCTAGAAGCGAATGCTCACCCAGACCTGCCTGAAATGTCTTGTGTAACCACACCCCACAAATCTACGTCAGCTCGTGGTATGATTTGACTAAGACCGCCCAAATCTAAACTACCGTCGCCGGTGCAGCCATGTCACGGAGACGATGTGTGATTCATTACGAAAAGAAATCCTCTTTGTTTGCCCTGCCAAAAGATCATACAACAAAAAACTAATGGTTACATTTTTATTTTCAACACTGTTCCAGAGAAGAGTGTTAATTAATCAGGAACGGTATAATGGTAACTATTAACAAATGTAATAACTAATCAATACAAGTGTTGTAAGGGCTGTTTTGATGACGAAAATCAGCTCCGTATATTTTAAGTTGTTTACGTACTTCGTGTTGGCCTCTAGTTAATTTAGGCTAGACAATTTACAAACATGAAATCGTGAATAAGTATAACGAAAGATATAATTAATTCATATGAATACCTAAACTGCTGGCCGGAAGTAGCACCATTTAACTCATGGGTACATTGAACCTGATTTCTATGGGCGGAACAGTTGTGGTGACGTATTGGACATGAGCGTGGTTTACACGATCCGTTTCACCTGCACGATCCGTTCTGAGCATGCGCGTAATTACATATTAGAAAACATCATGGTTTTCCTACACTTTTTTTATAAAAATTTTTATTGAAATTATCAAGATTTATAAACAAACATGGCTGCATAACATCCGATTCTTCATAATATAATACAGAAAAGACATAGCCTGAGGGAGCAGCTCTTAATACAAACAGGAAATTTATATGCAGTCTTAGAAAAAGTAAATAAATAAATTAAATTAAGAAATTACAACATGACATAAGGGGAGAATTCCATTATTGTTCAGCTATTAATCTCAGTTGGGAAGTATTTTAGGGTATCAAATATTTTTTCTGCTTTAGGACCTTTCAACATTTTTAAAGACTTCATATACAGTTTAAATTCATTTAAAAAAACAATTTGGGAGATGATTTCACATACGTGGATGAAGACTTTAGCTAGACATGATGAGAACGGGTTGTAAATTGACATGTTGTGACTGTGTTTTTCTTCCACCACATTTATTTCATAGACGTCCAGGATTTCTTTGGAAAATTAGCTCAGCGTAAAATATTTTTCTCAGAATGTACCAAATTGTTCATTTGGCTGCTCTTAATGTTCCTGGCATCTTTCTGATGGATTTGTTTTTTTTCCGCACATGGTCTGTTTCACTTGCATGAAGATCTCCCTGAACCCCATGATGTGGGGGCATTTTAACACTGCACATGCTATTGAATGAGCAAAGAACGTCATTTGGAAAAGAGCGCAAGCAGGAGCATCAGTTCAAAGTCTCAACAAAGAGCTTAACAGCTACATAACTGCAACATTAATGGATGGAGAAGAGAATCCCCTGGCCTGGTGGGAACGGCACCAGGATAACTTTCCCAGATTAAGCAGGTTGGCTCGCCGATACTTGTGTGTTCCTGTCACAAGCACACCGTCAGAAAGGCTCTTCAGTGCAACAGGCAATATAGTAACATGTCAACGGTCATGCTTTAAACCAGAGACAGTGGACATGCTGCTCTTTTTGTCAAAAAATCTATAAGCACATAACCCAGAACAATTTGAAAATGTAACACAATTAAAATGTCAAGGTTTTCTTTTTCTTATAGGACTTTTGGCACTTTAAATAGTAAAACTTGCTATCATTGACCATAACCTACATTAAAGTAAGGTTGAAACAATATTTTACTGAAATTCTTTACAGTGTGTTTGGGATCTTTTGTTTATTATTTCTTAAATACTTTCGATATTCTCTTAATTTGTCATGACATTTCTCATCATGACACCTTTATTTTAAAAAAATGGCCGCAGTGTTTAAGTGGTTTGATATATACAGTGGCATAATGTTACAATAGTTTGTGGTTATGCTTGATCTTTCTTTAAAACTTAAACTGTGCACCTCATTCACGTATAACAGCCAGATGACACATGAAAATAACAGGATTCTGTGCACTCTGTCTAATGCACCTATTCGTATTATTCTTAGTCCAGACCGATTTTCCGTATCACAATTATTTTTCAAGTTACGTTACTTGTCCAGTCGGGCAAGTAAAAGTCTCCCTCATTTGCCCATACAAAACATTCACTTGTCCCAGACAAGCGTTAATGTCGAGCCCTGCCTAGTATAATGCAATGTAAGTTGCTTTGGATAAAAGCCTTTGCCAAATGTAAATGTTAAGTTTAGCCTACATGTGACTTATATTTGAAAGAATATGGATTTGTCAGAACAGGGTTCAATGAAAACAAAAGGCGAGCGCTGATAGTGGAATTTGTTTTCAATCCTCCCATGTTCTCGGTTCCATACGAAGAATTCTGATGCAAAACATTCAAAGTCTGTCAGATGACTTTTTGTTTAAACAAGCATTTTTATCAGGCTCCTCCACTTAACTTTACTTCCAGCAAAACCATTCAGAACAGGTAGTGTGGTATTTTTTGGAGCATAATATTTTTAATGTGAACGGCAAACGCAATAAGAACTGTTCAGTTCTTTTATCTGAAAAGTGAACTGCACAAACTGATTTGATATGAAACTAAGCAATTAACATGTAAAGCAGCTTCAAACCTGAATGGACAAGTTTGCTTAAGTGTTTCACCTTGTGTAACTTTGTATTAGCACCTAATGTTCTATTTCTCTTTTACGAGATATCGCTTATTTCTCCCCGAACTCTTTGTAAGTGGCTTTGGATAAAAGCATCTGCTAAATGACTAAATGTAAATGTAAATGTAGTGTCTGCTGCTACCACCTACAGAATATTAACTATAGCACAAAGGCAAGCAGTGATTTGTATTGGTGTCAGGGCTGTACGTTAACGATAGCTTCACTCAAACAGTAAAATACTTGTAAAATAAACTCTCGATGAAGTTCATGAGTTTACATCCTCATGTATCCTCAGACAAATCCTGGACCATCGCTCGTGTAATATTTTAAGCTGTGCACCTCATTCACGTATAACAGTCAGATGACACATGGAAATAACAGAATTCTGGGTACTCTGTCTAGTGCACCTATTGTATTATTCTTAGCCCAAACCGATTTTCCGTATCACAATAATTTTTCAAGTTACGTTACTTGTCCAGTCGGGCAAGTAAAAGTCTCCCTCATTTGCCCATACAAAACATTCACTTGTCCCGGACAAGCGTTAATGTCGAGCCCTGCCTAGTATAATGCACTGTAAGTTTAGCCTAGTCAAAAATCCAAATCAAGATATCTACAATTGTAATTTGACTAGAAATAAATTACTTTCAGATATCTACAAATGTATTTTTGGATATCTTTAAAAATGATTCATTAAAGATATCTTGTATATATTTACATTTGACATTTATTCATTTGGCAGACGCTTTTATGCAAAGCGACTTACAAGTAGTTTTTTACAGTGACACATTACTGCAGAGCATTCAGGGTAAGGTGTCTTGCTCAAGGGCACTTCAGTCATGACCTGCTGCCACTGAGATTCAAACTGGCAACCTTCTGATCACAAGCCCAACGCTCTAACCACTAGGAATATATATTATGAGATTATAGGAATAAAATAGTATAAATCAATTATAGATATCTTTAATTTCCTTTGTAGATATAATACATATTGAAAATATTTTCTAATGGAGGTCAACGGAAGAATATAACTGTCATGATTCTCGTGGTGAGACACGGAGAGAGGACCCAGGTGCAGACAGCGGGTAAGGGGTTAACAGATAATTTAATAAATAATAAAACAAAGACCCACGTGGGGGTAACATAACAAAATAATAACATGACAAGACTAAAACTAACTACACTTTAAACATTAACACATGACTAGACTGACAAGAACTCACCACACAACCACAATGAACCAGCACAAGACAGAAGACACAAGGGCATTAAATAAGGGAGCAAATCAAGAGGGAAA
Source organism: Barbatula barbatula (assembly GCF_947034865.1). NCBI lineage: Eukaryota > Metazoa > Chordata > Actinopteri > Cypriniformes > Nemacheilidae > Barbatula > Barbatula barbatula. The sequence goes on along the minus strand of NC_136770.1, from coordinate 3,492,887 downwards.
CAGGTGTAGGCATTAATCAATAACGAGGTAACAAGAGGATGGGAACAATGACGAGACCGGAGAGAGTATGGAAGGCCATAAGAACAATAATTGTCTCTCTCCACATTTAACATGAGGTTCTGTCATGATCCTGCCACTAAACCAAGAGAAACATGACATGATGCAGCAGAATCATGACAATAACAAGTCAAAACAGCGTTGCAGATATCTCGAATGAACATTATGACTAGCCAAAATAAAATTGTAGATATCATCATTGCGTGTTATGACTTGTCACACCAATTACAAATACGACGAATCAAGATTACAGAAGAGATATATGGAGTTTGACTTCAAAACTGAATTATGCTAAAAGAGGTTTCCATACTCACCGGTGGATTTGGCGCCGGCTCCTCCTCACTGTTATTCATTTTCTGTCATGGAAAAATGTGAACAATAATGTTACATTGCACTTAATCATGTGTTCTTAATTGGGAGTTTTACCTTTACAGTATGTCAAATAACACAATATCAACGAGAGGCATGAGAGAGTCTGTAATGTGTGCGGCTCTGGTTTCCCCTCGTGCCAGAGAGTTCATCATGTGCGGCGGGGCTTGAGTTTTCACTGATAGAGCAGCGAGAGCGGTTCTGGACACCCGCTGGGAACTATGGAGAGGAGTGACAGAGCAGTGGAGACTAAAGGTAAGTACTTCCTCGAGATGCATGGGAGGGAAATACCAAGACGAGCGCAAGACCTGGCTTTGACTAGGACAAGAACTAAGGCTATGACAATGTGTAATAAACTAGCCACGCTAGACCTACGGCAGTCTGAACTGGCCAGTTATCATGCAACGGTCAGACACAGGACGAGAGAAACAGAAGGGTAATAAAGAGAAAAACTACTGAGTGATAATAGGGAACCGGTGTGAAATGATTACTGGTATGAATGAGCTAAGGGTAAAATGGGCAGCAGCAGGTGAGCGAGTGAAAACTAAGTGAATCACCGGTGAGGGGAAAGCCCTAACAGGGAAACACAAGGGCGGGCGAATGATGTAGACACTGAGCATGTGACCTGCCATCAAACAACGGTGAGCACGTGCTCGACAAAACATCCACACACCTCTACTGTCAGACAGCGACCAGACAAGACAGAAGTCACAACAAAATTAGCAATAAAACTTAGGGCGGGACTAATGTTTTTGATTAGATTACAAGTGCAAATGAATTTTGGGAAAAAATGGTGTGCACAGATAAATCATTTATAATAATCACCGCAACACTATATAATTAATTAATAATTCAATAATAAATAATTCATTGAAATGTATGGTCTAAATTGAAGTACAGTATAGAGTATGAATGTACTTGTATTTAAATGTGTAGTTGTGTTTTAGCAACAATGTAAAGATTCTTACGAAAATAATAATAAAATTGGAACGTAACAGACAAATGAACATTGTCTGGTGTTTTAGACTTTTATTGTATGTGTATACTTTATACATTCTTTACTTGACTGTCACTTTACTTTACTCTTCACCTGTTTTTATTTTATTTTATAGCCTACTTGTTAAATATTGCCCTTATTTTGTCTTTTTTCACTACTGTGTTGTGTTGTATTTTTTGCACTACTAAAAAACTTTTTTAACTTTTATGGAAAAAAGGCAAAAATACTTGACTTTCAACAAATACAGTACAGTGCAAATACTTATTAAACTGTATATGCAAGCGCGTGTGTTTTGTGTGCATTTTGTATCATTTATTTCAATATTTTTTGTTGTTGGTTTATGTTTGAAAAACGACTTTATTACGTTTAATTCATGTCATGCATTTCTCTAAAAACTGTAGAACAAAAAAGTGACGGTAACAAATAGAATTCCAGTTCCGGCGTGTAATTGGTTGGATCTTCTACTTGAACGCATACACGCCCACACTGACCACATGACGTCACTGTTGAGTCTCATGATACTGATTAGACTAGAAAGGCATGTGAGTCTCGTTCAGCAATCAGAAGAAAGCGGATGCAAAGCGCAGTTACAGGTAGGCTACTGTGCACTATTGTTTATTTAAAATACATAAACTTTACGTTTAACATAATCACAAATATATTAATGTGTAAATTACCAAACCAAAGACGTCGATATTCAGGGAACACTACATTGTCCCTACCAATAATTTCAACCAACAATTAATCTAGATGTGAATATAACCACTGATGTGCGTTTGTGTCTTGTACGTATAAGTTAATTTATTCAACATTTATTTATCCAGTAATCATTTAATTGAAATTAAAAATCTTTTACAACCGTGTTCTGGAAAAATAGCGCAGTTTTTGGTAGTACAGCAATAAGTCCCGCCTCCGTAGCTTACGTCTCTAATAGGATTGGCTCTGCCTTTGTTTAGTCCCGCCTCTCTAACCCACGTAGCTTTATGATTGGTTCTGCTTTCTCTCGCTAACGTGTGATGTAGGCTGATTAAGTTCGGTTGTGAGCTCCAATTTCGCCAAAGCTCTGTCAACAAGTCACAATGAGCATGATTATCAGGTTACCCGGTAAAAAAACTTTCCTGCTAAGAGTTTATTGACAAAAGATACAAGTTGCGTAACATTTTGATTCCGGAACCATGTTTTTCCCATTGCATGACAATCCCTTAATACCCGGATGAGTTCCAAACTTAAACGTTAGTCTGTGTCTGTTCTTATTTACATCTATGCGGTTAACTAAATATAGCTGAATATCATGACAACCGACTGTTAGTTTTTTATTAGACATTTATCCAAATAATGATCCAAATTATGTTTCTGTCTAACTAAATGTTTTGGGCTATTTAAAATGTAGATCATGAACCTTATATAAATATAACACAAACCAAAGTAGGCAACTTAAAAAAAAATCTTAATTGCTTTTGTTTATGGCATTTGTAATGATTATAGTAAGCTATAGATATCTAAGCCATAAATGCGTTGGAATATGGAATGCATTATTTTGTTTGGTCAGGTGACAGAAGAAGGCCTGTCATGTTGTAGAGGTGGCAGGGTCACAGGTGAGGTTAAACTATGGGTGCTTCTCAAAATGCCATCTCTTTTCCGCGCTCCTCCGTCCTCCATCATATGACCCGGAAACCTATCGAGCTCAGCCATCTTTAAGGGCATCTCAATTCTTTAATTGCACCTGGAAAAGGCGAAGAGTGAGGAGGCTTTTTGAGGAGACATGAGCGAGACACAGATATATGTGCAAGACACAGACGGACATCAGTGGTTTTATGTATACAAGTTATTTTATTCAACATTTATTTATCCAGTAATCATTTAATTTAAATAAAAAATCTTTTACAACCGTGTTCTGGAAAAATAGCGCAGTTTGTGGTAGTACAGCAATGAGTCTTTCATCGACTAAATCTGACCCGCGTATTATTCTCCTCCCCCTGCACGTAGTCACATCTTTAGATCATATTCAAACACGCATAAATGTGATAATAAAGCATTACATTATTGTTAATGTAGACCTATTTCAGACAGTATATTTAATATTCATATAGATCATTTATGAATATAGTTAATATTTATGTATAACATATATTTGACATAACTTGTATACATTTCTGAAGACTTAAGACATGATTTTAACTTATTTTATTGTAGTGGGGATTATAACATCTGTCTAAGGTATGTATTTAACTTTATTTTTTATATTTCAATATGCATTTTGTACAGTCATCATTAATTGACGACGCTAAAGGGAGCGAGGATATGCCATTTCACTCCTTTTAATTCCGCGTCTTTTCCTTGCTACCTTCCCTCACATCCTGAAGGGGTGGAGCTAAGAGGCGAGGAAAGGAAAAAAGGATGCACAAATAAGAATCGAGAAGCACCCAACAATATAATAGGATGTTAGTGGTACTGTGACAAATGTTAGCTTGACAATCTACAGTATAGTTTCTTAGTGTGTCTTTCCGTCTGAGCTACAGCTGCATATGCTGCCTAGTAGATTAGATTCAACTTTATTGTCATTACACATATACAAGTACAGTGTAACGAAATGTAGTTTAGGTCTAACCAGAAGTGCAGTTAGCAAGTGCAGGATATACAGTTAGAATAAATACAGAATACAATAGTGAGAATATAATACAGTGGGTATGGACTATAGAAATATTTTGCAGTAGGTGTGTTCTATGAAAATATGACAGTAGGTATATACTATGAACAATATATACAGATGACTATATACTATGAACATTAATGTACAGGTGGATATGAACAGATAATAATTTAGACTAAAATAGTGCAAGTGACTTAGGTATGCATAAATTATTGACATTGGCTATTAAAGTTGCAGTGCAATAGGTGAGTTAATGCAGTTGTTGAAGCTAGTAAAATGACATCTAAACAATCTAAAGCTCTAATTTTAAACACAGAGGCAGAGTCACAGGTGATTAGGCTTTTAAAACATGATTATGTTATTTGTTGTGCATTATATTAAGGTCGCACTGTTTTAGTGGTCTATTAAGCACTCAGTCGTACGCATTTATCCCTGCATTGTTAAAACTACTGTATGTTATCAAAAGTATCTAGTTGTATGTTCTTGTATATTTTTACGGAAACTGATCCTGCTGTAGACCGCAATAAACAGCGTAACAGTGAGAGAGAAAACAGTGTAGAAAACTATTTTAAGAATTGTTAAATTAGTATATTGTTTAAATGAGTGAAGTAAACTACTCTACACTTCAGTGACAATGCAGCTCTGTAGACCAATTTTATGTCCCCATCAATGTCTGACTCAAACTTGCACCAAACAATTAACTTTTTATTATGCAAGAAAACCTTGTGCTTTGGTCATCTGAACCACTTATATAGACTTAGTTTATTTATTTAATGAGTAGATTAGAGATACACATTATGATAAAGCCTGTAATCATTATCAGTGTAAACTTCATTAATATGTTCGTTGACATAATACAACTTTTTTTCGCCCCCTGCTGACGTAGTATAGAATGTTTTTTATATTTAACATTTTGGTTAAAACTGTAGTTGAACACAGAACCACAGCAAACAAATCAAATATATGCAAAAGACTTAATTAAATTTCAAATTAATTAAGGAAAAATTAAATGGTAGTCAAAGGTGCCCCAGAACTGTTTGTGTTGCTAAATTCTTCAAAATATATCTTACTTTGTGTTCAACTAAACAAAAACATATACAATATTTACAATATCAAAATGGCATTTATATAACCGGAGGGTGCGTAAATGATGACACATTTTTCATTTTTGAGTGAACTGTCCTATTAAGACACTTTTTTTAGTGCAGGTTAGAATTAAGAAATATTAGATGCCTCAGCCTGGATGGGCTGATGCGATTCGCTATCATCGGAGCGTGTTTCCCCCTTCCTTTCACATAATGGTATGGTCCTAGTCTGTCCCTGCGTTCAGCAAAAGAGCGGCGCCTTGTATTGCCTTCTCATAAAGGCGTTTAATCGCTTTCCCATTCATTCTCCTTCACAACTCCTTCATGGTGGTATATTCTTCCTAACTCAGTCCGGTCAACCACATCTCTCACAACCTTCAAAAAACGACTTAAAGCCCATCTCTTCTGTGAATACTTGACAGACAAGTAACTTTGTATTAGCACCTATCGTACTATTGCTCTTTTACGACATATCGCTTATTGCTCCCTGAACTCTTTGTAAGTCGCTTTGGATAAACGCGTCTGCTAAATGGCTAAATGTAAATGTCCTCCCGTGTGACTGGCAGCATGGTGTGCCCATCCCGTGTCCCACATATACCTGCGGCTAAAGATTCGGCTCTCCCCGACGGGAGTCGGCTCTTATCTTTTGCTATAAAGAATCGGCTCTTAGAGCAGGCTCGTTCGCGAAAGTGCCCGTGCATCCTCTCTGCCTCCAAACTAACGGGTGTTCGACTTCATTTACATTAATTTTAGGAATTTGGCACATGCTTTTATCCAAAGCGACTAACACAGCATTATCCTATACATTTATACATAGGTATCTGCAATCCCCTGGAAACAAACCCACAACCTTGCGTTGTGAACGCAATGCTCTTACCACTGAGCTACAGGAAAGCTAATTTGGCGATGCACACAACGAACGGCACATGACATCAACGTTCCGTTAGTGTGTTTTAAAGCATACGGAACAGTGAAGAAGACTGTCTCGCCCTACTTCTACATCATATGCCGATCGGTCTGCGCACTGCGCAGCGCCAAATCAAGTCCGAACACTCGCGTAAGTTCGGAGACTCAACACAAGCGCGTCATCCAGATAAATCACATTCAATGATCCGATAAAGCTTCGGCGGAAGACAAATTTAAGTTTCAATGCAGGAAAAACACTGATCTCTTTATTTATAGTAGGTTGTCTCGATTCAAACGTGACCAAGCACAACACGATACGTAAACTTGAATCGTGAGAAAGTCCAGGCTAACTGCTAGGACTTGTTGGACGCGATTGGTGATTTATTTTATAGCAGGAGCGCGCTTATACTGGATTGAGCACTTTGATTGACAGGTCTGTTTTGAAAACAAACAGCTCGTCTCACTTGCATTTGTATGATCGCTCCATTAGCGCAAATGGCGTCACATCGACTTTAACGGCCAACGGTCGTTACGGCGTTTAAAGACTTACGAAAAATACGGACAATTCGTTTGTACGAAAAGTAAACCTGGTATTTACCGGAAAAGACAGCACATAAATGTTATAGCCGTTTACTATGTTTCGGCGAAGAAACAACGAACACTTCCCCTCAGACTTAAGGGGAAAACGAACAGTTCCCTTCTGTCCTGATATAAATTGATTTGATCATTTACAGTCTTGATATTTTTAATTGTCATTTTTAGTGGATTTATGTTTAATCCAGATAAAAGTGCTTAACGTCAAGTTAAAATAACCTTACCTCAAGAAGCTGCAGCCTAGAGCAATGGGCGTGCCGAAGTAAGGGTCGTGTCAAAAGGTAGAGGCGTGGCAAAAGGTTTCTGATTGGTGAAAGGAGTTTTACTGTATTGGCCAATCAGCGTTAAACTTTTGTTCCACACTCCAGTCCAGCAGTAAAATGAATGTATTAATTAAAGTTTACTATGAGCAATGCATTTGTTACAGTATTTGTTTTCAGCTTTGTTAGTATTCCTTAATAAAATACAGCTGTTCATTGTTTGTTCACTTCAAAGTGCTTTAATGTTAACGAATACAACTTTTAAATGACTTCTATCTAAGAACAGATAGTGCGACTGTGTTAAGAGGTTTTTGTACCCTAAAATAGTGGTAATTTGTTTTGATTGCTATATTTACTATTTATTAAGTTTTGTAAACTTTTTTTTTTAATCGTAAAAGACTACAATATGTAAAAATGAGAATATACAATGAAATGTTGAAACAAAATAATAGTAATGAAAGAGAGAAAAAAGATAAAGGGAAATATATATAATTTATATTTACTGCTTGCAGGTTTCGCAAACTTTAACCTAAACTTGCCGTGGTGATGACGTCAGTCAAAGGCGCCCCTTTGTCACTTGAGCATTTAAAGGCAGAGTAGTCCAGAAAGTTTTTGTCATGGTGGTTGGAAGTCTCTTAACATCCTGATAGCAATCAATAAGTGAAGTAAAACATTGATATTTTTATAATGATATATCCTCTGTGAAAGGCGTAGGGTTGGACCAATTACTGCCCTTGGTCCGAGGGCAATGATACATCATAAAAAAGTAAAGTATTATTTATCAATATGAAATTGAGAAACAGCCATTTGTAAACAAAACTGGCAATGTTTTTTTAAGCCACCTTTCTGCCACCTTGTGTTTCATGCTGTCATTATCAACCATGAAAATTTAATTCCAACAGTACAGAGGACGCATGAAAGTAGAAATAAGTAAAAAAGTTATCATGTGTTGTTTTACTTTAAGGAAATGTAATAGTCACAGAGTCTTTGAGAATGGCTACAGTACGTTTTATTGACATAAAGAATCTTAACGTTGACAAAGCATTAGTATCATTAAATACTCTTAAAATACAATATATACAATAATATAATGTAAACAATAATGTAATCAAATGATTAATACATATGTAAAGTAAAATGTTTATTGTGCATTGGGTGGTGTTGTCCCACTACTTCAAATGTGGGAGGACGGTAAATTGAGCAACAAGGTCACAATGCATCTCAGTTCTGACAAAGGTGTGTTCTGTGCCTCTGTGTCCATCTGAGTATGCTCTTTAAAGTCAGACTGGTCTCCGCAGAAATGTAAGTCTCTTGTTATTTTAAGAATTTAAACATTTTGAATGTTCCTCAATTTTATGTCTTTATTAGGAAATCCTCGACATCAGGGCACACATATACATTGGACATGGAGTTGGAGCTCTGCACATGTCCGGTTGGCCAGCATGCGGCACCACGCAAACACCAGGCAGAAATGGTGCAAAATTTCAACATCACCTCTGTCAACTTTCTCCCAACAACAGCTGAAATGAGCTGCTAAAATCGACAGCCTAGGTTGTCGCACATGGGCTGACATTGTTTTAAAGAACTTCTTTCTTCATCTTCACAGCCTCAATTTCTCTCGACTTCCTGAGCTCTTTACGGCAAAATGACTAATCCAAGCACATCAGCTCCAGGTCAGAAAGTTACAGTGGGATATAGATTAGGGTGACCATACGTGCCATTTTCACCGGACCCGTCTTGGCGAGGATTTCTATAGCTGCCTCTCAATTATAAGGCTGCGTCCTCCTGAGGTCCCATTTGTCTCATTTGAGTTAAGAGATATAAATGTTGATTTTATATATTTTTTTAAAGACTAAATCATTGCAGTTTCATTCTTACCTTTAAATGTAACGCTGGCTTTTCGCAAATGGCACGTATGGTCACCCTAACATAGAGCCTTCTTAAAAATACTAAATTCCTAACAAAACCTGGTACAGCAGTGTCACATTAGTATGCGATTGTTACAGACATGCCACAGAGGCAAGAAACCTACAATACTGATCATCAGTACCATCTCTGGGCTCAATATGATGGTCAGTATCAAGGGAGGGATGGTGATGTTATTAATGTATTGTATTCTTTTTCTTTCTTATGATACAATCTGTTGCACAACATTTTATTTTGTCTCTGTGTCTATGAACCGTATACTGGCATCACCTGGACCTGTCTTCCCCGAACTCTACAGAATTGCATCAAACATCACCTGCTCCAGAGGATTCAATCTCAAACCATTGCTGTGTGCCAAGTATCCCAGAGGGAGGTGAGTCCAAGAAGCTTAGTTGCATTGAATGATGCACTGGGACAAAGAACCTTTTCCTAAGGCAGGGGTCTGCAAGTTCTGTTCTACGGAGTCCTGCGGAGTTTAGCTCCAACCCTAAGAAAATACTCAGCTGTTTGAGAGTGCATTGATCTACACTTTCTCCAAAATAAGTAGACCCTCAGGGAACTTTATGGATACTCATCTTCACAGACACAAATTTGGGAGGCACCAATACAATTTTATTTGTGTATTTTGTAACTTGTACCCCTTAAAAGGTTCTGTACATATGCATTTTCCCTTATGGATTTTTACCACCTTTTTGATATTGGTAGTTGAAACATGCCGCACTCACCATGCTTTTACTACGGTAAACAAGTTGTTCTGTGGTATTTGTAGTTACGGCACAGTACCCACCACGACCATTACCATTTTTTTACCACAGGCGCAGCAGTTTAATCTTGTCATGTTTAGTAAAAGCACTATATAAAAAGCATGATAAGTGTTACAAAAAAATAGAATTACAATTTTTGTTAGTCTTGCAGCTACTTGCAGATCATACACTCCTCGATCTACACCGGCTACAAAAATCTTTAAACCAACGGTTCTTTTAAGAGTCATCTCTTCTCTTTCCTAAACCCCTACTCTCACTGTCTCGCTCTCTCGCACACGCATTTATTCTCTCTCTTTCAAAGACATTATACATATTACTTGTTTCTTCTCTTGTTCACCGTGGCATTTTGGCAAATGTCAGATTTTGATCAACTATGTAAGGAAGCTGATAGATAAAAAAAATACAAAGCCACCAGGGAGGCTGAATAGTTTCTTCCAACATTCACCCCTCCACAGGTATTGTTGAAAACATTCAGTTAGATTTCTGATGTAATATATCATTTTTTCTTATTAATTTACTTTAATACATGTATCCTTACTTAATACGTGAATATATTTCCTTGCCCAATGGCCTTTCTCGAAGATAATTTGGTCACAGATTATTTTTAACCTTTTCTTTTAATAATTTGTTTTTCTTTTTGCTGAAAAGGAAGACCAGAAGGGCTTTGTGGAACTCATGTCAAAGCACATGGATTTGTTCAGAGGGATGGATTTGTGCATCTTGTGCCTAAACGGAGAAGAAAAAAGCTGCAAAGCTAGTCACTTCTGATGGTATGTCTTGGTACCCCTGAAAAACATGCTGTTGTATATTTCATACCTTAACAGTTTAGACAAATTTCTCCTCTGATAATGTATATCACATTTTCTACTTCTAGTGTATATGTATATGAATCTCTTATTTATTTATAGCGGCTACTATCAACAAACCAGCTATGCTTTCTAGGCAAGAAGACTTTGACTAGAGTGAGTATTTACACCAACTGTTTTCAGGCTGCAGCCTCAAACCATCAGTTATCCGATGAAAAGACTGCATTCCAAAACGGCTGTACTGTGGAGACGTTATGGCACATCAATGCAAACTTCACAATCGAGAGACACTTTTTTTGTAGGAATTTTTTTTAATCCATATCCCCAACAACTTTGGTGACGTTGGATGTTGATGGCCAGTTCCATTTCGAGGAACAGTGAATGTATTTTAACCTTTTATATTATAAGACTTCATTGTGGCAGAAACAACAGCATCCCACTTTTAATCAAGTCTGGTTACTGGGCTGCAACAGCAAGCTGTGACACTATATAGAATCGATGTGTTAAAGGGGTCATTTGACACGGCTAAAACAAATAGTATTGCTTGCTTTAGATGTAATACAATGTGTATACACGATTTAAGGTTTAAAAACGCTGTAATTTCCACATACCGGGCATGTTTGTATATCCTCTTGCTCCGCCTCTCTGAAACGTGCTGATATTTTTCAAAGCTCATCGCTCTGAAAAGCAAGGAGCTCACTAGTGTAGTGATTGATCGAATACTGCACGGAAATGTAACGCCTCTTATAAACAAACAACCATATACATCATACAGAGTTTGTGTGAGATAGAAACAAGCTTGCATTACAGCAGGGAATGGTAACATAATAAATACAGCGAGTGCTTCGGCCCTTCTTGATCAACCAGTGTTACGCCATGTCTCGTTGCAACTCGACAAAGACAATAAACCCCATTATAAACACCACATTTGTTGCCTCTAGTTGGAACAGAATTACTGATTATTAGGACTTATGTTGTCCTGTTTTCCACGTTGCGCACGTGTCTGCATTTGCAGATCACACAAAGAAACAACAACATCAAACTGAACTTGTGTGAGTCCGTAACAAAGTCTTTAACAATGAAAATATACTTACAGGCTGCGAATCTGAAGCGCCAGACAGTCCTTGCGAAGTTTTAACTGTTGGAACTGCCTCACTTTTTAACAAAAAGCTTCCGTGCATAGCAGGTCTTCATCTCTTCCAGATTCGTGAAGCAATCGTTGGTGAATTGCTCTGCATAAACCTGAACATTTGGATTGGACTTCTCTGGAACAGTGTAGAAAATAAAAAGGTAACCATTCGTTTTTTGTCGTATGATCTTTTGGCAGGGCAAACAAAGAGGATCTCACTTTCTCTTGACATGGCTGCACCGGCGATGGTACAATGACATTTACAAGACCCATCTTACTTGAGTGTAGATTTGGGCGGTCTTGGTCAAATCATACCACGAGCTGACGTAGATTTGTGGGGGTGTGGTTACACAAGGCATTTCAGGCAGGTCTGGGTGAGCATTCGCTTCTAAATAAAATACATATTTTGTTCCAACACTTTTTATTTTTGCAATTCTAAGTGTCTTATACATGCATGGGCAACTTATAACACACCAAAGAAAAAGAAAAACACGTATTTCCGGCGAATCACCCCTTTAATCTCACATGAACACATGAAGCTGCTCCAGGACTGTCTAGACTATCTTTTACCAGATTGCTGGAACAACGAACACAGACAGTTCTTTGGCTCAGTATTAATATAATGAATTACTAAACGAGCACATTTTACTAAATGTGAAGCTGTCATTTCTCATGTGGTTTGTCATCCGTTCTGTCCCCAGAATGGAAAGATCTGCTCAAATGCTTTTCAAATAAGTTTTTTTAATGGAGATACTGTAAGGCACAATAAGGAGTGTGTGTCTTGCTATCAAAGCATAAGCAGATGTCTTCATCTCCTTCCCTTGCCACAGTAGACTCTGTGACATCAAAGAGGAGTTCTATAGGATTGCAGGTAAGAGGATCTACAAATTACAGGACAACTGTTAACACTCATAGTAGGATACTCATTACTTTGTGTTTCCCCAATGTCATTGGTGCAATGGACTGCACACGCGTAAGGATAAAAGCCCCCTCAGGTGCCCATGAGGTGGATTTTGTGAATAGGAAATCCTTTCACAGCATTAATGTTCAGGTGAACATAACTTTTTGATATTGCCCATTGATGAACACTGTGCATTGCCAGTGATGTGCATTGATTGGTTTAATATTCCTCATCTTATGATTTCAGATGGTCTGCAATGCTGACTGTGTGATCAGGCAATGTTGTGGCAAAATGGCCTGGCTCAGTCCATGACTCCAGAATCTTTCGGGCCTCTGAAATCTATCAGCGCCACACAAGGTGAGCCACACAACCCCTATTAATAAGCCCTTTTTACATCATGGCCGTGTCAAGAATATCATTGTGTTTATGAGGTAGTTATGATGAGATTTTATGTTGACAGGTGAATGTTGCTGGGACACAGGGGGTATGGCTGCCAGCCTTTTCTCCTGACACCTTTCACAGACCCCCAGGAAGCACAGCAGGCCTACAACCATGCCAGGACCAGGGTCAGAGTTGAAATGACCTTTGGCCTCCTGAAGGCACGCTTTCACAAATTAAGGGTCAGCCCTGTGAGGGCATGTGACATTACTGTGGCTTGTGCTGTCCTCCACAATGTGGCCTGCCTGAGGAGGAGAGGGCCCCCAGAGTGCTACCATGATGACGACAGTGGTCTGCTGCTGAGGGACCAATATGTGTTGAATTATTTTAGTTAGCATGTGTGCTTTCAATTTTGGTTAAATATGTCCTGCGGTGGAAGAGGAATTTAGGGTTTTTTGTTCAAATTATTTTTTAATTGATGTTATGTGTTATGATGTTTGTGCTGAATACTGTGGGGAATACAAGCTTGCAGGGAGGCTTCTGCATCCCTTCATTTGTCTGTTCCGTTGATGTGTATGGATTTTGTGATGTTTATTGGATGTGTTTTTTAATAACTCATGGAGACACGGTTTCATGCGACTTGTTGTTCTACTGAACTCTTGTTTTATTATTCTCTTGCAGGTTCCAACCTAACACATCCTAGACCGAGAGCGCCATCCTCAGGTAAGGAATAATAACACAATTAACATACATCACATCTCCTCTCTTAAGAAATAGATTACACAACACAACTGCTATTATCAATTTCTCAATTAACACTTTAACTTAGATAAATCAGTGTTGTTTCCATAACCCATTAACTATAAACATCTCTTTACTATTTAAGTCCTCTTCAATGCTGTCATGGAGAATAGAGTTTTGGTTGCCTAATCAGTCTACCCCAGCTTGACCTTTTGACCTGTTCTTTCTTGTCCACAGTTGGTGTTACAGGACTTTTCACTGGTGACGGTGCAGGTGACTGCACTCGTGTACTACTCTCTTCACTCTCACTGTTTGCTGAAGAATATTCATCCAACTCTATAGAGCTTGGTTGTGAAAACATTGTTGCTCTGGTTTTAAGCAGGTGTCTTCGATTTCTTCTGAAGGTGTTTCCGTCAGGCCTTTGAATCACATATGATCTTGGTTGTTCATGACTCCTCAACACCATTGCTGGTTGCCAGTTGATTTTGACTTTTACTCTCACTTTCTCTCCTTCTGCTATAGGTGGTAATTGTTTTGCTCCACAGTCAAAGTAACTTTTCTGTTTCAGCTGTCTGGCCTTGATGTCTTTATGTACATTTCTGTACAGTTGTGGTCCCAACAGCTGTGTTGTGATGTAGGTAATTTTGTTTTCAGTCTTTGACCCATAAGCATCTGTGCAGGAGATAGTTTCACACCATCCAAAGGAGCATTTCTGTACTCCAATAGAGCAGTATAAAGATCTCTTTGGCCTCCTCTGTGTGAGTTTAGCAATCTCTGGAAACTTTGAAAAGGAATGAACACACATCAAATACTCCCCTCTGTCGAAATGAAACAAGTCTACTCCTACTTTGGACTAGGAGTAGACTTGGCGTTGCTCACAAGTGACTTCAGTCTTTCAAAGCTCTTCTGTTGTTCTAACTCCCAATGCCATGCTTCATCTCCCTCTAGCAGTTTCCTCAACTGAGCATTGATGTCTGACATGTTTGGAACGAACTTGGACAGATACTGAAGCTGTCCTAAAAACCTCATAAGTGCAGCTTTGTCCTCAGAACATGCCAGAGCCAGGTTCTGTATCGCTCTGACTTTCTCTTTGTCTGGCTTCAACCCCTCTGTTGTTCAACTTTAGATTGATGTTTCTGACTCTTTCTAACAGTTGTCTTAGTCTCTTGTCGTGTTGTTCTATGTCTTCACCCCACACCAGAATGTCATCCACTATGTTTACAACTCCATCTAAGCCTTCTCGTCGTTGTGCAATACACTTTTGAAACACTTCTGGAGCTGAAACTATGCCAAAAGGAAGTCTCAAGAACCGGTATCTCCCAAAAGGAGTGTTGAAAGTGCATAGTTTGAAGCTCTCATCATCCAGCTGTACTTGCCAAAATCCATGATTGGCATCAAGCACTGAGAATACTTTAGCATTTGGCATCTCCGCTACTATTTCTTCAATTGTACACAATGGATAATGTTCTCTTTTGATGGCTTTGTTAAGATCTTGTATATCGATGCAGATCCTGAGTTTCTCTGGCTTTACCACTGTAACCATACTATTAACCCAATTAGTGGGCTCGGTTTGCTTCACTATGACTCCAATATCTTCCATTCGGTTCAGTTCCATTTTGACTTTGTCCTTTAACGCTATGGGGAGCATTCTTCGTACGTCGCTTATTACGAGATCAAAAGACATCTCCAAGATAATATCATCGTGCTAATCATGTTCTGTCTAATTGGGTTCTTCGAACACACCTGCCACTTATGATTAGTATCGCTGGATTGAGTTATCTGAGATCATTGCGCGGTCTTGCTTTGGTTTAAAAGGGGATATGTATCGATAGCAGAAACAATGATCAGCAACGCTGTGATTGGCTGTTCAGCATGGCTAAAGAACGCGCCCAGTTTTTCTCACAAGCAGAACAAGAGCTTTTAATGGAAGGTCATGCCCAATTTGAACATCTAATTCAAACAAATTAAATGCGTAAGTGGTATCAAGTTAGATGTTTCTATCACTTTCTACAGTATTATTTACTTATGTCAGAGCCACCACGGACCCACTAGAAGATGGGAACAAGAAAAAGTACAAGAATATTCTACAAAATGGTAGCCTTTACTTCTTATACGGTCCTTATTTTAAAAGCCACTGTTAAACGATGAGTCTATTTATGACAGCCACAGAGAAAAAGGCTGTTTTTACAGGTGGTGGTCCTGCACCCCCACAATATACCCCAGCAGAAGAGCTGGCCCTTGGGTTGAATTCAAACCGACCCATTGTGGAGGGCATCCCTGGGGGCAGCTCTTCCTTAGACCCAAAGCCAGGGACCAGTAGCAGCAACACCTTCATTACTGTTAGGCTAAATGAGCTTTCAATTCTCTTAGTACACTGTGAAATGGTTTGTTGCTGCATTAAATGAAGTATAATCCAAATGGCTGGTACAGTCATATCAAATGTTTGTGAAAGTGAAAACTTCTAAACTTTTAGTTCATATAAAATAAACTAGGATAAGGGATTAAGCCGGGATATCTTGGTGATCCTGGCTCAATTTATCCGTGATCCGGTTGCACTAAAGCTGGATAGGGGCAGCAGTATATGTTATGGTATAAGTTACCATGGAGATTTATTCTGTGGAGCCAGCCTGCTCTAGACCTGGGGCTTTGCCTTAAATGTGACCAGTGGACATGCATTTAACATAAAGAATAATTGCAAACACTTACCCACTATGTGCATCTATTTGATCTATTTAGTTTCTTTTATGTCTAATCTTTTTACTCTTATCTATTTGTAATCTTTTTTTTTGCTCTTTTTATCCATCTAATCTATTTAATAATTTGTATCTATTCATTCCTCTTAAAGAACAAACACGTCTGGCCAAAAAAGGACTTGGCAGCAAGTCAAGATTAAATACAAGAATATTTTGCAGGCTGGTAAGTGACTTGTTTGCAAAGAACATAGGTGACATGTTGGCTGACATTTTATTGTCTGATTTTAGCAATAACAAAAAGTCATATATCTGGTACGAGGGTGGCCCTCCAACCCAAGACTTCACCACAGCAGAGGAGCTGGGCCTGGACTTAAATAAAGGGAAGCCAGTGATTGAAGGGATCCAGGGAGGGACAGCCACTGACTCTGGCCCAGCAAGGGATACTGACCTCTTCATACAAGGTACATTATTGCCATACTACTGCACATGGAAAATATTTAAATCCATATATATTTATGTGGACTCTGCGACTTTGCCTTACCTTGCAGTGGCTGGTAACACCTTTACACTTTTGGAGCCACCAGATTTGCCGGTGAGTACTCTTTATTGAATCATAAGCTTTGCATGTCCTGTCAAAAATATCATTACAAGTATTGAATATGGCAGAGGGAAGCCACATCTACAGCAGTGGAGTGCACTTCTGCCGATGATGAGACCGTGTCGCTGGACTCCAGAAGCCTCGAGGTATCATGTCAATTTTGTGGCAATAGACACATTTTTCATAAGTTCATAATAGATAAAAAGTCAGGGAAGTGGTACTAATAGAAAATATAATTTGTTACAGGATCCTGACATTGGGCAGCCTGGTAACATAGTGAGTATTGCCTAAAGTAAATTTACATTATACAAAATTCTGCTATGCTAACTAAAAGGTGTTCACAGAATTCACAAACTATCAGATATCTCTACACAACGCATCTTGAGAAACAGATCGAGCTGACAGAAGTCAAGATTGATGTGAACAAAAGAAAGCTGCAGGACATGGTCCTTGAGATGCAAATTAAATGCAAGACACTGAGGAAACTAGAACTGGAAATCCAGAAACTAGAAAGAGAAGTAAGTGACTTCAGTTCATACTGTAACCATGACTGTAACACAATGTATTAATAATCATCATTTCTTTCTCTCCAAAGCTCCAAGCTGACAAGTGATGACACCAAAATAATAAAAGAAAAATATTCCAAAACCATTGTGGTCTTGTAACTTTTTTATGAATGTCAAGTACACTTTAGTTATTGATCCAGTGAAGTGGAACTAAAATTTGGGAAGATGACCACAGTGTGTGCTACCGATGCCAAATAAAATGAATACACATGAAAAAGTTATATAGCCTACATTATCCTTTATTAATGGATGGGCTAAATCAAAACTAAATTAACTGAAATAATTTGCAATGTATTGTTCTCTAACAAGTCTACCATTTCTGTTATCTGGGAATATGGCACCATTGTCCCAATCAACATCCATAGCAACTCTGGGAGCCCTTTCTTTTCTTAGGCTGGCAATATTGTGCAGGCAACAGTCACGTCACATGCTCTGTCTGGGGAGACCCTCAGCTGGTGCAGGCACTGAAATCGTGATTTCAGGAGGCCGAAGGTCATTTCAATTCGAGCTCTGGTTTTGGCATGGGGATGGTTGTAAGCTTGCTGTGCTGGGGTTTGGGGGTCTGTAAGGGGAGTCATCAGAAATGTCTCACAGGCATAGCCTTTGTCCCCGAGCAGGACACCAGAGAACTCCCCTGCGAATGCAAAACATAATTCTTACATGTACTGTACTCTTGATGTTCAAGGTGCTTAAAAAACATGGGGTGGCTTACCTAGAGAGAGTCTCTGGTAAATTCTACTGGCCCGAAAGATTCTGGAGTCATTGACTGAGCCAGGCCACTTTGCCTCTAAATTTGTGATAAGGCAGTCAGCATCACAGATCATCTGTAAAAATATATATAGCCTATTAAGGTCATTTAATGCACAGAATAATTCTGTAGCTGACAGTAACCATAACTCATTCTTACCTGAACATTGACACTGTGGAAGGATTTCCTGTTAACATAATCTCCCTCATGTGCCCCTGGGGGGCGTTGGATACGAATATGGGTGCAATCCACTGTCCCAATTCCATTAGGAAAAGCTGTAACACAAAATAATGAGTGTCATACTGTGACTGTGCTAATGTAACATTTTGTAGTAATGTTATTATTTGTGTTACCTGCAATCTTGTAGAAATCCTCCTTGATGTGGATGAATCTTCTGTGACCAGGGAAGGTGATAAATATGTGCACAAGAGATTTCAATGCCAGACTTACATTTCTTATTGTGCGGCAAATAGTGGCTTTATTGAGGTTTTCTGCATCACCGACAGAATACAGAAACATGCCACTTGCAAAGAATCGCAGTGCTACGCAGACCAGCTGTGGGACAGTGAGAGCATGGCTCCGTGATGTCCTGTGCTGTATGTTTGGACCCAGCAGCCTACACAAATATCTGATGCCATCACCTGAGAATCTGTACCTCTCAGTCAGATATTGGTCTGAAAAGGCCAATGGGTCTGCCCTATCTCGGAAGACTCTTTCATGCCTGAATGCTCGTCTGAGTATTAAAACTTCCTCATCAACTACATCATTCAACAAAGGGCAAGCCATTGTGAATCGGAGAAACACAAATCTTTAGTCTATATATCGTTACGGACTTAATTGAAACCACATTTGCAACTTCATGAGCCATTTCTTATTATCTCATCAACTGCTATAATATATTAATATTTTTTCTCATTCAACAGTACATATACTCTATACTTCCATATACATAGTCTATATTCTATTTCTCATATAGTATAGTATAGTTCTTTTGCACTGTGTTGGCATTCATTGTGGACAGCAAAGTAATAATTGCTCAAAAAAATCTGCTTTCCTCACTGGGTGTATGACAATAAACGCTTTAAATCTCGAATAATATATATATATATATTCATCAAACCTCTGACAGTGAAATGAACAGCAGTTTTCAATAATAACTAAAATAACAGTACGCATACTTATATGAATGATTGTATATCTAGTATTTTAGAAGTGACTAAAACACATTAATATCTAGTAGGATTTAGGCAGGAACTAGCCGATAAATCACTAGGATTAATCTTAGCCTGGTTGTTAGCCTGCTCCGGAGCAGGCTAGCTGCAACGTGTAAATCTCCATGGTAACTTATACCACAACATCCTACAAATCACGTGACGTATCAAGTTTGATACGCGCTTCGAAGCACCGATTCGATAAAACCGATTCGACACGGGTTTCTAAGCTTCATGAAGCTCGTATGGAAAGGCCCCATCACTACTTAAACAACACAACAACTGGCAGTCACGTTTGTCTACTCACCCACTTTCAAATATAAACAATGAAACCTTCGATTATGACGTATAACGGGGATTTCTGAGCGGTCTATCTAAGCTTTTAAATAGAGGCTGAAGCCAGTCGTTTGGCTCATTCTGCGACTTACTGCTGTTGACTAAAAGTGAAAATGGGTCAAAAGACGGACAAGTTCGTCCAACATGACAGCTTTGAAGATCGGAGCGGGGTGTACAAACAAAGTACGACCGCGAATACAGATCTCTCACCTGTGAGCTGTAAAACGGACGGAAAGATGAAGAACAAGAGTTTTTGGAGACGGCTTGCAGGTCAGGATGACAGCAAATCATATCATACCTTTATGTACAATTGCTTTCAAATGTTTAGCGTCAACTCACTTATAAATACTTTTTCGTTCCCCGTGAGATGCTTTTAAACGTTAAATTAAGTCTGGCCTATGTTTGTATTTGCCGTTTCATCTAAAGCTATACAAGGTCAAAATAAATCTGTTGCTCAAGTGACCCTTAACGTTTGAACATAGATTCTCGACACATGAATCTGTTAATTCATTTGACTCATTAAAATGTGTTCTGTAGATATCTCCTGACATTTGACAATATCCTGCTATCAATCGAGTCGATAAATAATGTAGATGTTCATTATTACATGTATTTGATCTTGTTCTCCTCTACAGATGACATTTTAGGACAGGATGTCACTCCAGAGTTCCAGAAACATCATATGTTCACCACTTTGTGTCACCCCCTTTTCCCCATGTTGTTTGATTTGGAGCCGAACAATGATGCCGTTCAGAATCCAGTCGCTGGAGAGTTGGACCGGGATTTGGACATCCAGCTGGAGTATAATGAGAATCCCAGTGTGTTCGGTCTCGGTTAGTTTTACCAACAGAACACAATGTACACCAACACAATTTTGGTCATTTCTATCTTCAACAAGGACAAATATTGTTAAATTACTTTGGATAAATTTTTGCTAATGCTTGGTGTTTTCTATTGACAGGGCTCAACTTCGGCATGTATGAGACGGATGAAATGTTTGGTAAAGCAAAGTACGGTTTGACTAATCGGGAGGACCTGGAAGTTTCCCGGTGGGCCGGTTTGTTTTTTGGCCGCGAGCGCCGGTGTTGTTGGCCATGGGCCAAACCGCAAATGCAGACATACGGATGGATTGGACACGCGAACAGAAACCTATGTTGGTCAAGAATGCCACAGCCAATTTTAATTCCCAATCCACCGCTGGTTAAAGCTGCTTTTCTAGCTGCCGGATTTGCAGGGACCAGTGATCAGGATGACTTTAAGGTACTTACAGTAACTACTCAGCAAATAGTTTTTCTTATGTCGTGTGCTCATCTCACTCTGTGCTTTATAAAAAAATGGCTTTAGTATTTGTCACCATTTGGTTTCCAGAGCACGATCCACATGCACGTCCACTATAGAGGCTAGTTATTGAAAATGGTTTTTAATATTGTTTTTAGATGTTGGTTTATTCTAAAATCTGGAAGTTAGCAATTCAATAGGTGTCAATATCTTATATTTAGACAGTACACCACTTATATTACTGTTTATTTCAGATGGAAGATCCTGCAGATGGCCTTCAGACTCCAGTCCACTCCGGGAGCGATGATGATATTCAGTCTGCAGATGATCCTGGGTTTGACTTGATTGATGATGGGGGGGATCTAATCCCGCCTTTGCCTTTAATTTTACTCAGTCAGGAGATACAGGAGGATAATTTGGATCCCAACAAGACATTTTATAGTGAGTTAACTTCACTAATTCCAACATGATATAGTCTGAGTCATTGATTCTGATTGGTCAATAGATGTTTTATTCACACAAAGATTAAGTGCAATATACACATTCTGTTTCTGTAATATGCATGTGTGTATGTGTAACATATTAAGCAACAATATTCAGGTTATAACAATAATGTATTTTCCTAGTTAAACAATCATTGTTAAATTGTGTTTATTTAAGTATTGCTTATGTTGGGGGATTCATGTCTGCTGTACTTCTCTTTTAGTGGAAGTCAATGGTTGCTTGTATAAGATCTGCAGAATGCTGGGTAAAGGCAGTTTTGGGTACGTCTATGAAGGGACCTGTGATACGGATGACTTGAAGGTTTGATGTTTTTACTCTCTTTTTTTTTATCTTTTGAAAGCTGATCAAACATCCTCTTTAATGTTGTAAATGTATTATAGCACAGTTCTGTTCAGGATGAATGCTTACACAAATCGATTGTTGATTTTGTTGATCAGGTGGCAATAAAAGTCATTAAGAAGACAGAGTCAGTCAACGATGGCTATATCAAGATTGTAAGTAGCTAGTGTTATTATTCAATTGTATAATGTGTGTCTGAGACTGAACTAAATCCATGTTTGTTAATTCTGTAATCATTCTAAAAATGGTCTTTCTTCTAGCCGGGTTATCCTGAACGCGTCCCTCAAGAGATTGGACTTCATTTGCTTGCCACCACTGGAGAACATGTTCCTGTGATCATCGAGCTTCTGGACTGGCAGGATCTTTGTGGTTTCTTAGTCATTATCCTAGAGTACCCTTCTCCCTGCGAGGACGTGATGAGTTTTGTGAATCGCAGTGGAGGAAACCTCACTGAGAACATAGCGAAGGCTATCTTGTGGCAAGCGACCGAAGCCTCTGAAATCTGCTTGAAACGGGGGGTTTTCCATAGAGACTTAAGTATCGCAAACCTCCTGATTAACCCGAACACGCTGGAGGTCAAATTGATCGACTTTGGGGGCAGTGAACTGCGTAAATCATCTGCTTACACGGAGTATATAGGTATGTTTTATCACTGTACTTTATAAACAGTCATTTACACATAAAAACAAAGATGATATTTTCAGATAGTGTCTTTGCGCAGTTTTGAGACGTCACATTGTTGCATACTTTTCTACAGGCATTATAGCTGGCGTTTACCCTGAATTCACTAAAACAGGCGAGTACCATTGCGAGCCGGCGACGGTGTACTCACTGGGCGTACTGTTGTTTTCCATGTTGTGCCGGGATTATCCCACCGCCACTGACCTGTGCCAGTTTGAAGAGAAGACATGGAGAAAAGACGGCTTGACTAAAGGTGCGATCTTCATCAGGGCAACTGTAATTCAGAACTTTTGAAAAACTCAATGAATTACAACATTGAAATGATTTGTGTTGCACAGAATGCTGCGATTTGATTCAAGCCTGTCTGGAGCCGAATCCAGATGAGCGGATCCACCTGGAAAAGATCCTTGACCATGAATGGTTTAAGGTACTGTGCAAGTGGGTTTTTGTTTCAGCTTCCTTAGCATCTGCTTCAGATCGTTTTAGAACACCTGACAGGCAGCAAAAAGGGTTTTGTTTTTTCTTGTGTTTTTTTTTCCTCAAATCTGAAGTTGGCAAGTCAATATGTGTCAGTTTCATGTATTTAGACAATACTTGCATTACTGTATATTTCAGGACAAAGATCCCGCAGAGGGCCTACAGATTCCTGTCTACTCTGGGAGCGATGATGTCATTCAGTATCCAGATGATTCTGGATCTGACGTCTATGATGACGGGGACGTTCAAATCCCGCCTTTGCCTTTAATTTTACTCAGTCACAAGAGGATGGAGGATGATGAGGATCCCAATGTGACAACTGAAAGTGAGTGCCCTTCCATAATTGGCAGTCCGGTCGCTCGTCCTCTTATGCTCACGATCTCCTCTGTGATACAAGACCGGCTCTCGTCCCGCCTACCTTACTACAAATATATCTGATAAATATTGTTAAATTGTGTTGATTTAAGTATTGCTTATGTTTGGTGATTCATGTCTGCTGCACTTCTCTTTTAGTTGAAAGCAATGGCCGACAGTCTGAGATTGACAGAATAGTGGATAACGGGGGTTTTGGAGCCTTCGATGAAGGGACCTGCGTGAAGGATTGCTTGAAGGTTGGATTCTTTTTACTTTTTTTTGTACCCATCTTTATGATATCTCACTCGATCCTCTTCAAACGTTAATGTAGCCAGTGTCCTCTACTTTAGTGCTTGATCTATCTTAACCTGTAAATGTATTATAGCACAGTTCTGTTCAGGATGAATGTTTACACAAATCCAAATTGTTGTTTTGTTGATCAGACCGCGTTGAAAGTTGCAGGGAAGACTATAATCAGGCTCTTACCAGACCTCCTCAGGATGATATAAATCCTATATTTAGGATTATATATATCAACATTGTAAGTAGCTTGTGTCATGTTCAGTTGGAAACATCATCATAGTTTTTTCAGTACAAACTTAAGGTTGTTTGACACAATAATCATGCAAAACGTGGCCTTTTCCTAGCGGGGTTATCCTGAACCCCTTGCCAGTAAGGGAGGATATGTTCCATCTGAGAAACATTGTTGACCATGCTTGGTTTGAGGTACTGTGCTAGGTTTGTTTTGTTTGTGTTTAACTTTTTTATTGTCTTTGCATCTGCTTCAGCTGTGGTTTATACCCCTCGCACAAAGCAAAAAATAAGGTTTTAGGATTACTCACAAGCAGAGGTGGCACCACTACTCTAAAAGTGGTGGGGCAAATTTAGATAGTTTAACCTATTATTGATCTATATGAGAAAGCTCTACCCCCTGATCATAGTGAGCGTAATGGCTTGTAGAGTGATAGAATCTCTAAGCTAATCTGTTTAATGCTTTATACAGTAGGTAATTAGAAGTACTTTATAGTATATACGGTATTTAATCGGTAGCCGGTATAGTGCTGATAGAATTGGTGTTATGTGGTCAAATATTCTCAACCTTGTAAGAACTCTAGCAGGTGTATTTAGAACTTACTGTAATTGGTTTAATGATGAAGCAGGACAACCACTAAGTAGTGCATTACAATAATCAAGTATATAAGTCATAAATGCATGAAATCGTTTTTCTGCATCAGAATTACAACGAATATTCTGCAGTTCCCTTTCTGTCGGTCTCTCGACGTTGTGTCGAACCAACAGATGGGGTTCGCCCTTGAGAACCTATCATCTTCTGACTATTTTGAAAAGGCCAATGAAATTGGCGAATTAAATTTGCATGCCGGACTCCCCCCACTCCCCAAAAAACCTCGCCGTCTTGCTCCTTCCCCACGTACTCGGACACGATGCGTGACGAAAATGAGATGTCCCTTGCAGCATCGGAGGGTGACGTACTGGCTTCCGACCCGGATGATTCCTTGGAGCTCCCTCCCCCGGGAGGTTGAGCTCGGGATGAAACGGACGTCGGAATGTTGGCCGTGCGCTCCCGGGCCCGCCGCGAGCATTCGGAGGCGATGCACAGCACCACCCCCGAGCGCTCACGGCTGGACGATTGGTCATCGGGGCAGGGCGCGACTCTAAGCCGCGCCCGGCCCCCGTGCCTTTTTGTCCCCGAAGTGCATGAGGAGCTCGGTAAGACTGGGAACGCCCCCTTTTCGGCCCCCTGAGTCTTTCTGACAGCCGCTCTCACCCTCTGCAGACGGTGTTCGGCGACTCGGCATTGCGTCACGGTGACACCTCGCCGTCTTGCTCCTTCCCCACGTACTCGGACACGATGCGTGACGAAAATGAGATGTCCCTTGCAGCATCGGAGGGTGACGTACTGGCTTCCGACCCGGATGATTCCTTGGAGCTCCCTCCCCCGGGCTGCTGAGCTCGGGATGAAACGGACGTCGAAATGTTGGCCGTGCGCTCCCGGGCCCGCCGCGAGCATTCGGAGGCGATGCACAGCACCGCCCCCGAGTGCTCACGGCTGGACGATTGGTCATCGGGGCGGGGCGCGACTCTAGGCTGCGCCCGCCCCCCCGTGCCTTTTTGTCCCCGAAGTGCATGAGGAGCTCGGTAAGACTGGGAACGCGGACGGTGTTCGGCGACTCGGCATTGCGTCACGGTGACACCTCGCCGTCTTGCTCCTTCCCCACGTACTCGGACACGATGCGTGACGAAAATGAGATGTCCCTTGCAGCATCGGAGGGTGACGTACTGGCTTCCGACCCGGATGATTCCTTGGAGCTCCCTCCCCCGGGAGGTTGAGCTCGGGATGAAACGGACGTCGAAATGTCGGCCGTGCGCTCTCGGGCCCGCCGCGAGCATTCAGAGGCGATGCACAGCACCGCCCTCGAGCACTCACGGCTGGACGATCGGTCATCGGGGCGGGGCGCGACTCTAGGCTGCGCCCGCCCCCCCGTGCCTTTTTGTCCCCGAAGTGCATGAGGAGCTCGGTAAGACTGGGAACGCGGACGGTGTTCGGCGACTCGGCATTGCGTCACGGTGACACCTCGCCGTCTTGCTCCTTCCCCACGTACTCGGACACGATGCGTGACGAAAATGAGATGTCCCTTGCAGCATCGGAGGGTGACGTACTGGCTTCCGACCCGGATGATTCCTTGGAGCTCCCTCCCCCGGGAGGTTGAGCTCGGGATGAAACGGACGTCGAAATGTCGGCCGTGCGCTCTCGGGCCCGCCGCGAGCATTCAGAGGCGATGCACAGCACCGCCCTCGAGCACTCACGGCTGGACGATCGGTCATCGGGGCGGGGCGCGACTCTAAGCAGCGCTCGCCCCCCCTAGCCTTTTTGTCCCCGAAGTGCATGAGGAGCTCCGTAAGACTGGGAACGCGGACGGTGTTCGGCGACTCGGCATTGCGTCACGGTGACACCTCGCCGTCTTGCTCCTTCCCCACGTACTCGGACACGATGCTTGACGAAAATGAGATGTCCCTTGCAGCATCGGAGGGTGACGTACTGGCTTCCGATTCGGATGATTCCTTGGAGCTCCCTCCCCCGGGAGGTTGAGCTCGGGATGAAACGGACGTTGAAATGTCGGCCGTGCGCTCTCGGGCCCGCCGCGAGCATTCAGAGGCGATGCACAGCACCGCCCCCGAGCGCTCACGGCTGGACGATTGGTCATCGGGGCAGGGCGCGACTCTAAGCCGCGCCCGGCCCCCGTGCCTTTTTGTCCCCGAAGTGCATGAGGAGCTCGGTAAGACTGGGAACGCCCCCTTTTCGGCCCCCTGAGTCTTTCTGACAGCCGCTCTCACCCTCTGCAGACGGTGTTCGGCGACTCGGCATTGCGTCACGGTGACACCTCGCCGTCTTGCTCCTTCCCCACGTACTCGGACACGATGCGTGACGAAAATGAGATGAAAGAGTGATAGAATCTCTAAGCTAATCTGTGTAATGCTTTATACAGTAGGTAATTAGAAGTACTTTATAGTATATACGGTATTTAATCGGTAGCCGGTATAGTGCTGATAGAATTGGTGTTATGTGGTCAAATATTCTCAACCTTGTAAGAACTCTAGCAGGTGTACTAGCAGGTGTATTTAGAATTTACTGTAATTGGTTTAATGATGAAGCAGGACAACCACTAAGTAGTGCATTACAATAATCAAGTATATAAGTCATAAATGCATGAAATCGTTTTTCTGCATCAGAATTACAATGAATATTCTGCAGTTCCCTTTCTGTCGGTCTCTCGACGTTGTGTCGAACCAACAGATGGGGTTCGCCCTTGAGAACCTATCATCTTCTGACTATTTTGAAAAGGCCAATGAAATTGGCGAATGAAATTTGCATGCCGGACTCCCCCCACTCCCCAAAAAACCTCGCCGTCTTGCTCCTTCCCCACGTACTCGGACACGATGCGTGACGAAAATGAGATGTCCCTTGCAGCATCGGAGGGTGACGTACTGGCTTCCGACCCGGATGATTCCTTGGAGCTCCCTCCCCCAGGAGGTTGAGCTCGGGATGAAACGGACGTTGAAATGTTGGCCGTGCGCTCTCGGGCCCGCCGCGAGCATTCGGAGGCGATGCACAGCACCGCCCCCGAGCGCTCACGGCTGGACGATTGGTCATCGGGGCAGGGCGCGACTCTAAGCCGCGCCCGGCCCCCGTGCCTTTTTGTCCCCGAAGTGCATGAGGAGCTCGGTAAGACTGGGAACGCCCCCTTTTCGGCCCCCTGAGTCTTTCTGACAGCCGCTCTCACCCTCTGCAGACGGTGTTCGGCGACTCGGCATTGCGTCACGGTGACACCTCGCCGTCTTGCTCCTTCCCCACGTACTCGGACACGATGCGTGACGAAAATGAGATGAAAGAGTGATAGAATCTCTAAGCTAATCTGTGTAATGCTTTATACAGTAGGTAATTAGAAGTACTTTATAGTATATACGGTATTTAATCGGTAGCCGGTATAGTGCTGATAGAATTGGTGTTATGTGGTCAAATATTCTCAACCTTGTAAGAACTCTAGCAGGTGTATTTAGAACTTACTGTAACTGGTTTAATGATGAAGCAGGACAACCACTAAGTAGTGCCTTACAATAATCAAGTATTTAAGTCATAAATGCATGAAATCTTTTTTCTGCATCAGAAATACAACGAATATTCTGCAGTTTGGTAATGTTTCTAAGATGGAAGAAGGCTATTTTTGTGACTTCTGTTCCACGTTTTCTAAAGACAGGTTGCTGTCCCAGGTAACACCGAGGTAGGGCTGTGCACTTAATCGAAAATTAATCATAATCGTCAAATTTATCCTTCATCAATTACAAAAACTAAATAATCGTGGTAAACGATTATTGTGCCGCATTTGATTTTGCAAGGATCCTCTCTTTTCTTTTAGTATAAATCCACAGCGCACTTCTTTTCTTTACAGTTGTTCAGAAGTGCTATTTCTTAAAATCATCGCGATTATGATTCTTGTCTTATCATCTGCTCGTGCGTGAGGTTAAAGCGTGCGAGCAGATCATCTACATGACAAGCCGGATTTTTATCTTTTTGTACACAATAATAATCTTTTACATTGTTTGTGTGCTGCTGTGCTTCCCTTTGTGTAATAAGAAAAGTGAACGCGCATTGTTGATGCGCCCAGAGGCGAATTTTCTACTTGAGTCGACCGTCAAACAAAGTACGACCGCGAATACAGATCTCTCACCTGTGTGTCACCCCCTTTTCCCCATGTTGTTTGATTTGGAGTCGAACAATGATGCCGTTCAGAATCCAGTCGCTGGAGAGTTGGACCGGGATTTGGACATCCAGCTGGAGTATAATGAGAATCCCAGTGTGTTCGGTCTCGGTTAGTTTTACCAACAGAACACAATGTACACCAACACAATTTTGGTCATTTCTATCTTCAACAAGGACAAATATTGTTAAAAGACTTTGGATTCATTTTTGCTAATGCTTGGTCTTGTATATTTCAGGACAAAGATCCCGCAGAGGGCCTACAGATTCCTGTCTACTCTGGGAGCGATGATGTCATTCAGTATCCAGATGATTCTGGATCTGACGTCTGTGATGACGGGGATGTTCAAATCCCGCCTTTGCCTTTAATTTTACTCAGTCACAAGAGGATGGAGGATGATGAGGATCCCAATGTGACAACTGAAAGTGAGTGCCCTTCCATAATTGGCAGTCCGGTCGCTCGTCCTCTTATGCTCCCGATCTCCTCTGTGATACAAGACCGGCTCTCGTCCCGCCTACCTTACTACAAATATATCTGATAAATATTGTTAAATTGTGTTGAGTTAAGTATTGCTTATGTTTGGTGATTCATGTCTGCTGCACTTCTCTTTTAGTTGAAAGCAATGGCCGACAGTCTGAGATTGACAGAATAGGGGATGACGGGGGTTTTGGAGCCGTCAATGAAGGGACCTGCGTGAAGGATTGCTTGAAGGTTGGATTCTTTTTACTCTTTCTTTTTTTCTGTCTTGTACCCATCTTTATGATATCTCACTCGATCCTCTTCAAACGTTAATGTAGCCAGTGTCCTCTACTTTAGTGCTTGATCTATCTTAACCTGTAAATGTATTATAGCACAGTTCTGTTCAGGATGAATGTTTACACAAATCCAAATTGTTGTTTTGTTGATCAGACGGCGTTGAAAGTTGCAGGGAAGACTATAATCAGGCTCTTACCAGACCTCCTCAGGATGATATAAATCCTATATTTAGGATTATATATATCAACATTGTAAGTAGCTTGTGTCATGTTCAGTTGGAAACATCATCATAGTTTTTTCAGTACAAACTTAAGGTTGTTTGACACAATAATCATGCAAAACGTGGCCTTTTCCTAGCGGGGTTATCCTGAACCCCTTGCCAGTAAGGGAGGATATGTTCCATCTGAGAAACATTGTTGACCATGCTTGGTTTGAGGTACTGTGCTAGGTTTGTTTTGTTTGTGTTTAACTTTTTTATTGTCTTTGCATCTGCTTCAGCTGTGGTTTATACCCCTCGCACAAAGCAAAAAATAAGGTTTTAGGATTACTCACAAGCAGAGGTAGCACCACTACTCTAAAAGTGGTGGGGCAAATTTAGATAGTTTAACCTATTATTGATCTATATGAGAAAGCTCTACCCCCTGATCATAGTGAGCGTAATGGCTTGTAGAGTGATAGAATCTCTAAGCTAATCTGTTTAATGCTTTATACAGTAGGTAATTAGAAGTACTTTATAGTATATACGGTATTTAATCGGTAGCTGGTATAGTGCTGATAGAATTGGTGTTATGTGGTCGAATATTCTCAACCTTGTAAGAACTCTAGCAGGTGTATTTAGAACTTACTGTAACTGGTTTAATGATGAAGCAGGACAACCACTAAGTAGTGCATTACAATAATCAAGTATTTAAGTCATAAATGCATGAAATCTTTTTTCTGCATCAGAATTACAACGAATATTCTGCAGTTTGGTAATGTTTCTAAGATGGAAGAAGGCTGTTTTTGTGACGTTTGTTCCACGTTTTCTAAAGACAGGTTGCTGTCCCAGGTAACACCGAGGTAGGGCTGTGCACTTAATCGAAAATTAATCATAATCGTCAAATTTATCCTTCATCAATTACAAAAACTAAATAATCGTGGTAAACGATTATTGTGCCGCATTTGATTTTGCAAGGATCCTCTCTTTTCTTTTAGTATAAATCCACAGCGCACTTCTTTCCTTTACAGTTGTTCAGAAGTGCTATTTCTTAAAATCATCGCGATTATGATTCTTGTCTTATCATCTTAGCATTTTCTACTAACGCGCTCTTTTTAAATAACAAGAAATCGAATATTATAATATAATAATTTTAGTTACTCAAAATAGCAACAATGGGCCTGAGCACACCTCTTTTTTAGACCAACACGGCCATGGGTGCAAAAAATGAGTGCAAATGCATTTGCTATTTAAACAACGCGGGCAGGACGGGCAAATGAGAACTGCATTGAGAAGAAACTTGCATTGCACCGGGTGTACAATAGGGCCCAATATGTTAAATTGTTCACTGATATTTATTACTTCATTTGGGAAAATCATGAATATACATTTTGAGGTTTTGTCCGGTCTAGATGATATGTACAGGTGCTGGTCAGGTGTTATGAGAGCCCAGGTTGCTCTGATAGTGGCATTCAGCTCTTCTGCATTGTTGAGTCTGGCATATCGCATCTTCCTCTTCACAATACCATCTAGATTTTCTATGGAGTAAAGGTCAGGTGAGTTTGCTGGCCGATAAAGAACAGGGATACCATGGTCCTTTGGCACAGTGTGCAGGTGCAAAGTCCTGTTGGAAAATGAAACGTGCATCTCCATAAAGTGGGTCAGCAGCAGGAAACATGAAGTGCTCTAAAGCTTCCTGGTATACGGCTGCATTGACCTTGGACCTCAGAAAACACAGTGGACCAACACCAGCAGAAGACATTGCACCCCAAACCATTGTGGACTGTGGAAATTTTACACTGGACCTCAAGCAACGTGGATTGTGAGCCTCTCCTCTCTTCCTCCAAACTCTGGGACCCTGATTTCCAAAGGAAATGCAAAATTTACTTTCATCAGTTGTGTCATCTGCTTGTGTTGGTCCACTGTGTTTTCTGAGGTCCAAGGTCAACGCAGCCGTATACCAGGAAGTTTTAGAGCACTTAATGCTTCCTGCTGCTGACCAACTTTATGGAGATGCACATTTCATTTTCCAGCAGGATTTGGCACCTGCACACTGTGCCAAAGCAACCAGTACCTGGTTTAAGGACCATGGTATCCCTGTTCTTAATTGGCCAGCAAACTTGCCTCACCTTAACCCCATAGGAAATCTAGATGGTATTGTGAAGAGGAAGATGCGATATGCCAGACTCAACAATGCAGAAGAGCTGAATGCCACTATCAGAGCATCCTGGGCTCTCATAACACCTGAGCAGTGCCACAGAATGATCGACTCCATGCCACGCCGCATTGCTGCAGTAATTCAGGCAAAAGGAGCCCCAACTAAGTATTGAGTGCTGTACATGTTCATACTTTTCAGTTGGCCAAGATTTCTAAAAATCCTTTTGTTGTATTGGTCTTAAGTAATATTCTAATTTTCTGAGAAAGTGAATTTGGGATTTTTCTTAGTTGTCAGTTATAATCATCAAAATTAAAAGAAATAAACATTTGAAATATATCAGTCTGTGTTTCACGTTTTGAATGGAATTAGTGAAATAAAACAACTTTTTGATGATATTCTAATTATATGACCAGTACCTGTATAATTTAGTATAATTTTCATAGCTATGAAAACTAATTCCATGTTTTCCAATAATGTTACCTAGGGGCAGCATGTATATAGAGAATAGCAAGTGTCCTAACACGATCCTTGAGGTTATCCATAGTTTACTGGCATTTGATTTGATGATTCCCCATTTAAATGAAGAAACTAATATCGGTCAGATAAATATGATCTGAACCGGTGCTTAATTTCAAAATTCCAAGTGGTTGGAGGGTGTGACAGATCCGGGAAGTTAGTGTGGTGGTGAGAAGTAATGGAATTTGCAATATCTGAGGGGTTTTCTATCCAACAATTTGGATGTTTTGAAAATGCACATAAAAAAGTAAATGGAAACGGTCATGTAAAGATAATCTCATATTTATCAAAGTTCAAAATCTTTGTGCAAATATGTGTTAAGGTGATGGAAACAGTAAGAAATGTAAGAGAAGTCACTGATTATAATAATTTACATATATAATAATACTTGTGCAAGCAGAC
Organism: Barbatula barbatula; assembly: GCF_947034865.1. Classification (NCBI taxonomy): domain Eukaryota; kingdom Metazoa; phylum Chordata; class Actinopteri; order Cypriniformes; family Nemacheilidae; genus Barbatula; species Barbatula barbatula. The sequence goes on along the minus strand of NC_136770.1, from coordinate 3,460,235 downwards.
GATTACGAAACACAATAAATGCAGTGCTTTAGTGGATACCTGCTGTTTAGGAAATACATGCTCGGGCATTTAAGAATTACCATAACAACGTTTCTAATGCTGTGTAACAAGATCAGTCCTCTGCAGTATGAGATGGTGTAACCTGACTAGCCAGTTAAATTACTTTTTGGAGGAATTTATTTGGCAAATGCGTTTCCATCTCCCATTTATTCGCATGAACCCTTTTTCAGGATGCCGAACCGAACTTCTAACACACTACAGTCCATCTCGCTCATTAAGATCACATAACTCCTTGTGCTCTTTGGTAGTCCTTCTAGTCACATCCACTTAAGGCGGTTAAGCGTTTTCACATCTGGCACCTGTCTGGGACACTTTTCCTGTTGAATATAACGTAAAGACACATCTCTTTAGTCAAACTTTCACATAACGTGTCTCGATCAGATTACATGTAAATGATATCTTTGCATGAAATGTTAAGAACATCAGCTACGCTGACCATTTTTCATCTGTTTATCTGTTTCTACCTCGGCTGCCCATCCTGAGGAAACTAGAGATCATTGAAACCGCTCCAGTTTACGTCCAGACTCTTATGAAGACTTCAGATGACCTCTAGATGACGTCATCATACAAAACTGACAAACTACAAATATGGTAATCTCAAAAATCACTTTATCATTGCTTTAAAATCCACATCATTTTGCAAACTTTAAATAATAAAATGTATCTGTATTTTCTTAAATCACCTCCGGTTTTGTATGATTTTATCTGAATTAAATTTTCTCAAATAAAATCTGTTCCTGTGACATTTTCTTCATTTTGATTTTTATTAACTTCAACTCTTGAGGAAAATCGTCATGGCTTTATCTGAACATCTGTGTCACTGTCATTTCATTTTAAAGGCCACTCGGTCACTCTGGCTGTCCTCATCCAGTACAGTATATCATTAACCGCCCAGAGCTGAATTATTCTCTTTATTTTTGACAGGATTTTATTGGCCTCTGAAACAATACAAGATCTATATAAACTATAGTAACGACTCGCCACTGCTCACAGGTGTTTGAGGTTGGAGGTGTTTTTCTTTCCTACGACGTGTGAATATAATTTCACATTATGTGCTGTTGAATTCAAGCCTCTCATGTCACCATGTGTGTGTCCTTAACATTTATGCCCCAGTCATTCATTTCAGTGTGACAACAGATTGACATCAAGAGAGATCCACGGTGTCCCTCGATACCAGAACAGAGCAAAGGGCCAATTCATCAAACCTTCTCCAGCACATCAATGAACTGCCACCCAAAGCTTAAAACAGTAATCTCACAACAATAATGGCATTAATGTAACTATGTTAGAGCGTCTCTGGCGTTACAGAACTGTCTCTGGCGTTACAGAGAACGATGAGTTGTGGATGTATTTCACACATCAAACAGGAAGAGCCGAGGGGAACACGGGCTATTTTATTTGAATAAGCTCTTAACCTGTGGTCCTCATCACATCACGCTACATCCTATATCGATGTCGACCAACCATCTGTGGTTATTTTGCATGGAGACATTTGAAAGGGTCGCATGATGTTGATCATGTATGAGTGATAGCTAGTTAATATTTGATGATGCCAGACAGATCACTTGACAATTTTCCTTAAAATAGTAATTCTGCACTTTCTACCTCCAAAAAGACTTCATGTATGTTTCAGCTTGTTTCATTTCCTCCGGCATTGATTTTCATTTCAGCGCTGCATTATTTGGACGGCTCCTTTCTGCCAAAATGAGAGGGAGCCAACACTCCACACCTCATCGGCATCCATCATCTTCTGCTTAAAATGAAACGGGAAATATGAGAATCAGAACAATCCAGTTACACCAGGACCCTACACAATGTCCTAACCAGGCGTGAAGTGACCAGTTTCCATTGAAAAGCTGTTTGTCTGTTTACACTCATTTTAAAAAGATGCACAACGTGATACAATATCAGTTAATTAGATATTTCATGCTTTATGTAAAAAAAGATTTGGAGGAGTTAAACATTATAAAGGTGATGGAAGTGCAATGCCACTTTAAAAATAGTCATTGTCGAGAAAGATGTCACCCAAAAATGATTCTTTCATCCTACTCAAGCCTTATGTCATCACAAACCTTTGAACCAAAATCCATCCAAATCAGACCTGTCCACATAAGTCTTAAGAGAATCACTCTATGTGCAATGCACAGACAATGACAAAAATACATCATTGCTAAACAAAATACAATTATAATTTTACAGATGGTGTAGCGGCACAAACGAAAAACAATCCAGAAACCGCTAAGGAGCTGAGTGCAGGAATAACTTCTGTGACACGTCTTGAGGCTTGTATGTTGGTTTATTTTGCTCAGGTTTGTACGGTCAACAAAATATGTGCTCCAGCACTCATCCCCATTCTTCCATGTGAACACACACACACAACAGGTGTTTTAACCCCACTTAATTAATGACACCCCATTATCATTAGGTCACATGACTTTCCCATTACATGGCTCCTACAGATGGGTTTATGTTTGTCCCCTCTGCAAGAAAAATCAAATCCGTGGAGTTATAAATAAATACCCGTTAAGATATAAGACCTTCTATAGAACATCACTGGTTTATTCAACTACTAGACGAAACAAACCGTTTGTTTTGTGATGAATGTTGCGCCATCGTAAGATAACAAACAGTTATTTACCGCCACCTAGTGGCAAGTGATTTTCACATCATGACCAAATAACTTGAGATGTGTTTTAAGGCTGCTATTGTTTCCCTAAAAATATAACAACGATCGTCAAAGGAAAACATTAGAGTTATAATAAACGTTAGTGTATTGTAGTGTTTGTTCAAAATAGCGTTTGGTTTGTCAGAAACAATAGAAACGTGTATAGTAAATATTTCCTACCTGTAGAAAACCATTTCTTGGCTCATCATTAACACAATTTTACGCAGCAGGCAGCAAATATAGCAAACTCCAAAAATAATAAGTCGTAAAAAAGTTGTAGCTTCTATTATTAAACCACAAAGGCCTCTAGGAGCCAATCAATAGCGGGAGGCGGGATAATGTGTCGTCACCAGGAAACGTTTTCAAAATAAAGGCTGTGTACGACAAAAATTAATCTAACGATATCACTGAATGTGAAAGAAATTATTTGCTATTTTCAGAATGATGATAAAAATATTCAAAATCTCGTCATCTTGAATGGCAAATTGTTTATTCATAAATGTAGATTGTCAAAATCTCCTCCTTTACACAAGGTTTTCTCTAACGAACTCATTCTGTTAATGAAGTCTCATAAAATTGTTAAAAACTCAAAAGCTATGTCTATTGTAAGATATTATGAATCTGTATTCGGCGTATTGTGAATGTCTCTTTTTATTTTCTTTTATTTTATATTTTTTCTTTAATCATCTTTGGAGTTTATGTTACTCATGCCTGTTTTCTCTGTAATGTTATTTACATGTTCTGAATAATAAATAAATAAATAAAAGGCTGTGTACGATAATAAACAAAAGTTTGTCAAATCTGCACTTAACTGCAATTTATTTTGTTAGAATTTGAGATTTAAAAACAATCTCTATTGCTAATAAACAACCAAAAAAAAGTCAAGTTGTTTAAATGTTTGCAGACGTTTTGTCAACTTAATATCCCGCCTGTTTTTAACCATACAGTGTTTGTAAGGATGCTCTTTTCCTTTAGTTTATTTTGTATTTATAGGGAGGAGGAGAAATACATATTTTCTTTCGCCTTTTCTTCTTATTTCTCTTCCTCTTTGTGTGGTCTTTTGTCTGATGTAATATTGTTATTTTCAAAGATTTCTATTAATAAAAATAATGATATCATGTGTCATGATAACGGAATCATGACACATCGTGTTCTGTGATGGTGGTAGACTCTGTTGTCAATGCAACTTCAACTCGTTCAGTTACGCTCTTTGTTAGGCTGTCACTAAATCCTTGGTGTTTCAAGTCTCAATAAACCTTTATGCTAACCATCTAAACTACCTTTGCTCATTGACTTTGCCAAAAACACACTGCAGTTGAAGAGCCAGAAGGGATAAAGCGCTCAACTGACGAGATTTTGCACCACTTCTGGCCTTATGTATCTTAGATGCGCAAGGGGGTGCCATTGTGCTAAAATATTCTAAATATATTCATAGATCATTCATGCGTTGTCATTTCTTTGAGCTATTCTGAAAAATGTGACTGCATTGTTTTATTCACATTTTTTAACAATTTATACGTTGAATAATGTGAGTATATTGACAATTGTGGGAATTAAGATCAATATAGGCCTATGGATCGATATAAAAATGGATGATTGATGTTGTTTAAATCAGATGTATTTTCCTACATGACATGATTGTGAACAAAAGCTTGAAGCTGAGAGTTCTACAGTTGCTAGATGTTGCCAGAGATCGGAATGTGGTCAGTAAGTGGGGGGTTGCATGTTCTGCTTATGTGTGTGTGTGTAACAAGAAACACATCTTCTTTTTGGGGAAGAAATGTGTACACTGAAGGATCTTATTGTGGTATTAAACGTGCCTTTACATTTAATATGCTTTAGGATTTTATTATTGTTAACCAACTGTGCATAATATGTTGAAAATATAACCAAGTGTGTGAGTTGAATTTAGCGCTGATACTGTGGGGCTTTTTCCACAGGAAATTGCTATGTGTGTGTGTTAAGATCAGATTACGCACAGAGCATTTTGGGATGTGTGGGGGTCTCGTGTAAATTTGTTACAGATGGATGGTGGTTTGAAAAACAAGGCAGTGAGCTGATTGGCTTGAGAGCAGACAAAGGGGAGACGATCTGATTGGACCCTGCAATATACTTATCTGGAAAGATTTTAACACACCACAGAGTTTGTAAATGGACAGAAACATACTTTCCCAAAAGTTAGTGAAGTAAATGTGAAGCATCTGTGATGGAAATTTTCATGACGTGGGTTTCTTCATGCTAATCTCTGTAAAAATTGATTCAAGACTGTCTATCTTGTTGTTCTTAAATTTCTGAGAAATGTTGTGCTACGTGGCAAACCACTCAGCTCCTTTGCCCTTGAGCAAAGACCAAGAGGTTCTGGTGAAGATAAGAAATGGCGACACATTTTTGTTACCAAAGATACGTTCTTGCTCAAGGGAGGGGAGAGGAAGAGGGGGGGGGGTCATGTATGGATGATATAAAAGCCCCTGTAAATGAACAGGTAGGGGCCTTCTGTCTGCACCATGCTTGTGATGCAGACTGAATGACAATAAAATATAAAATACCTTGCAAGGTAACTCATGCTCTCTATGTGTTGCATTTGTCTAAAGTGTTTAAAAAACTCACTTTGATTAAGGGATAAGAAAATTCCACAACAATTTGGCGACGAGGTATGGGATCACAAGGCTGATGGAGAACGGATTAGAGTTGACTGATCATCCTGGACATAGCAAATCCAGCTCTAACCCCATACAGGGACGAGAGAACTCTACTCCGGACCCCAGGCTGACGTGATCCCAAAAGAACTCAGTGCAGGGCACAAAAGTGAAAAACGGTGAGTTGAAAATATTCTGAACAGTCTAAGAAGAAAGGGGAGACTACTTAGCGCTAAACAGTCTGGTTAAAGAGGGGAGACTACTCAGAATCAAGATAGATTCTAAACAGTCTGGAGGACTGCTTAAGACAGTTAAAGACTGGAGACTACTCAGAATCAAGATAGATTCTAAACAGTCTGGAGGACTGCTTAAGACAGTTAAAGAGGGGAGACTACTCAGAATCGAGATAGATTCTAAACAGTCTGGAGGACTGCTTAAGACAGTTAAAGAGGGGAGACTACTCAGAATCGAGATAGATTCTAAACAGTCTGGAGGACTGCTTAAGACAGTTAAAGACTGGAGACTACTCAGAATCAAGATAGATTCTAAACAGTCTGGAGGACTGCTTAAGACAGTTAAAGACTGGAGACTACTCAGAATCAAGATAGATTCTAAACAGTCTGGAGGACTGCTTAAGACAGTTAAAGAGGGGAGACTACTCAGAATCGAGATAGATTCTAAACAGTCTGGAGGACTGCTTAAGACAGTTAAAGAGGGGAGACTACTCAGAATCAAGATAGATTCTAAACAGTCTGGAGGACTGCTTAAGACAGTTAAAGACTGGAGACTACTCAGAATCAAGATAGATTCTAAACAGTCTGGAGGACTGCTTAAGACAGTTAAAGACTGGAGACTACTCAGAATCAAGATAGATTCTAAACAGTCTGGAGGACTGCTTAAGACAGTTAAAGACTGGAGACTACTCAGAATCAAGATAGATTCTAAACAGTCTGGAGGACTGCTTAAGACAGTTAAAGAGGGGAGACTACTCAGAATCGAGATAGATTCTAAACAGTCTGGAGGACTGCTTAAGACAGTTAAAGACTGGAGACTACTCAGAATCAAGATAGATTCTAAACAGTCTGGAGGACTGCTTAAGACAGTTAAAGACTGGAGACTACTCAGAATCGAGATAGATTCTAAACAGTCTGGAGGACTGCTTAAGACAGTTAAAGACTGGAGACTACTCAGAATCAAGATAGATTCTAAACAGTCTGGAGGACTGCTTAAGACAGTTAAAGAGGGGAGACTACTCAGAATCGAGATAGATTCTAAACAGTCTGGAGGACTGCTTAAGACAGTTAAAGACTGGAGACTACTCAGAATCAAGATAGATTCTAAACAGTCTGGAGGACTGCTTAAGACAGTTAAAGAGGGGAGACTACTCAGAATCGAGATAGATTCTAAACAGTCTGGAGGACTGCTTAAGACAGTTAAAGACTGGAGACTACTCAGAATCAAGATAGATTCTAAACAGTCTGGAGGACTGCTTAAGACAGTTAAAGACTGGAGACTACTCAGAATCAAGATAGATTCTAAACAGTCTGGAGGACTGCTTAAGACAGTTAAAGAGGGGAGACTACTCAGAATCGAGATAGATTCTAAACAGTCTGGAGGACTGCTTAAGACAGTTAAAGACTGGAGACTACTCAGAATCAAGATAGATTCTAAACAGTCTGGAGGACTGCTTAAGACAGTTAAAGACTGGAGACTACTCAGAATCAAGATAGATTCTAAACAGTCTGGAGGACTGCTTAAGACAGTTAAAGAGGGGAGACTACTCAGAATCGAGATAGATTCTAAACAGTCTGGAGGACTGCTTAAGACAGTTAAAGACTGGAGACTACTCAGAATCAAGATAGATTCTAAACAGTCTGGAGGACTGCTTAAGACAGTTAAAGACTGGAGACTACTCAGAATCGAGATAGATTCTAAACAGTCTGGAGGACTGCTTAAGACAGTTAAAGACTGGAGACTACTCAGAATCAAGATAGATTCTAAACAGTCTGGAGGACTGCTTAAGACAGTTAAAGAGGGGAGACTACTCAGAATCGAGATAGATTCTAAACAGTCTGGAGGACTGCTTAAGACAGTTAAAGACTGGAGACTACTCAGAATCAAGATAGATTCTAAACAGTCTGGAGGACTGCTTAAGACAGTTAAAGACTGGAGACTACTCAGAATCAAGATAGATTCTAAACAGTCTGGAGGACTGCTTAAGACAGTTAAAGACTGGAGACTACTCAGAATCAAGATAGATTCTAAACAGTCTGGAGGACTGCTTAAGACAGTTAAAGAGGGGAGACTACTCAGAATCGAGATAGATTCTAAACAGTCTGGAGGACTGCTTAAGACAGTTAAAGACTGGAGACTACTCAGAATCAAGATAGATTCTAAACAGTCTGGAGGACTGCTTAAGACAGTTAAAGACTGGAGACTACTCAGAATCGAGATAGATTCTAAACAGTCTGGAGGACTGCTTAAGACAGTTAAAGACTGGAGACTACTCAGAATCAAGATAGATTCTAAACAGTCTGGAGGACTGCTTAAGACAGTTAAAGAGGGGAGACTACTCAGAATCGAGATAGATTCTAAACAGTCTGGAGGACTGCTTAAGACAGTTAAAGACTGGAGACTACTCAGAATCAAGATAGATTCTAAACAGTCTGGAGGACTGCTTAAGACAGTTAAAGACTGGAGACTACTCAGAATCGAGATAGATTCTAAACAGTCTGGAGGACTGCTTAAGACAGTTAAAGACTGGAGACTACTCAGAATCAAGATAGATTCTAAACAGTCTGGAGGACTGCTTAAGACAGTTAAAGACTGGAGACTACTCAGAATCAAGATAGATTCTAAACAGTCTGGAGGACTGCTTAAGACAGTTAAAGAGGGGAGACTACTCAGAATCGAGATAGATTCTAAACAGTCTGGAGGACTGCTTAAGACAGTTAAAGAGGGGAGACTACTCAGAATCGAGATAGATTCTAAACAGTCTGGAGGACTGCTTAAGACAGTTAAAGACTGGAGACTACTCAGAATCGAGATAGATTCTAAACAGTCTGGAGGACTGCTTAAGACAGTTAAAGAGGGGAGACTACTCAGAATCGAGATAGATTCTAAACAGTCTGGAGGACTGCTTAAGACAGTTAAAGACTGGAGACTACTCAGAATCAAGATAGATTCTAAACAGTCTGGAGGACTGCTTAAGACAGTTAAAGAGGGGAGACTACTCAGAATCGAGATAGATTCTAAACAGTCTGGGAGACTGTTCAGAATTATGGATAAACCAACATACAGAGAAATGAGGAAAAGGTGGGGAACGGGAAGTTTACAAGGTGTACCCTATTTAATAGAAAAAGCTAACTTTCCAGAAAACGGTACATTTAGTACCACAAAATTAGAGAAAATAAGAGAACACATGGGGAAAAAGGACATATTTAAAATGTCCAAAAAAAAAAAAAAGAAATAGAAAAATATGATGAAGCGTGAAAATGTTTAGAGTTATGGGAGAGGGAAGCAAATAGACGTGACTATGTTTTTAAAGAAAAGGCATTGGAAGAACTGCCACCACCGAAAACTCCATTGTACCCTGTTTTGCCTGAATATAATGATTTAACCCCTCTGTCTTCTTTACCCCCATCTATGACTTGTTACAACCACCAACCGGAGGATGATTGTGTCCCTCCTCACCGACATCTGAACCCGATCGAGGCTGCTCCAGTGCCCCCACCAGTGTCTCCACCAGCACCAGTGCCGCACATGCCACAGCCCGCGGTGCGTCAAAAGCAAGAAAGAGTGCATCCAGCACCGACAAACAAAGAACTTTTGACATTTTGCAAAGAATTCTCACCCTCAATGAAAGAATTAGAGAGACTGTTGAAAGTCAAACTGAAACCATCTGACCTGAGAAAGTTACAGGGTAAATGGCCTGTGGAGGAAGTATTTAAAGAACATTCTGGACTTCAACCTGATGCAGACGGACCAGACATTGGTCCGTTCGAAGGACATCTCAGGTCCGCTTTTCTGCGGAACCTCAGCGGAGAGCTGAGACGAGAAGTGGAAAAATCGTGCATCGAGCCAGATCGTGCGAGAATGAGCGAGATCGTCCGTCATGCTGTACACGCCGAAAGACAAACAGACAAGAAACAGCTTCAGAAGAAAAACAAACAAGATAAAGAACTCCACATAGCTCTAATGAATATCGGAGTAGAGCATGGAGGAAGAGGAAACTGGAGGAGAGGAGGTTTTAAACCCTCTGGCATGTATGGAGAGAAGTGTTTCAATTGTGGAAGAACGGGGCACTGGCACAAAGATTGTCCTGAGCCTCGGAGATCGCGGAGGTCAAGAGAAAAGGTAGATGGAAGTGAGGAGGTGAGGCATCATTCCGAGGGTGGTGAGTATGATTTCCCTTAGCATATGCAATGAAGAAATGCTTTTTCCTACTGTATGCAATGAAGATCTGCTTAGCTCACATTCCATGATGAATGAAAACGCTTTCTGAACTTTGCTAAAATGCACAATGCTTGTGTGCAACAAACCGCTTGAATTTTTGATAGATTCAGGGGCAACAAATAGCCTAATGTGATTCACAAGAAGTGTTTTAATTTACCAGAGTCTAAACTAGCTGTGTTTTCCCTAAATGCTAGTGGCTCTAATGTAGAATAATTTATGTCAAAAGGGTGCAATGTGAGTTGGGGAGTGTCAAATTTCAACACAGGTTTCTCATGTCTGACTGCTGCCCGATTCATTTGCTGGGCAGAGTCATAATGTGTATGATGACAGATTGAGCATGATACCAACACGACCCGTGTGCAGCGCTCGTACAGCTGTACGATGTAATATTGAATTACGTAAGTACGATGTAGAAAGTTTTGCCTCACAGAGCCTCATGACGTTGATTACAATGGTGTGGGGAGATGTGGGTGTTTTGCTGACAAATGTGCGCACGCCATAGAATGGGTTAAAAGGGACAACGTGCAATATTAAAATTTGTTGCATGCCCATCGTGAGAATCATGCCTGTCTGTCAGCAACAAGGGGACTTGAAGTGTTTTCACACACAAAAAGATTAATGATGAGTATTGACATACCAGAAATTTTGGGAAAGGTGCCCTTTCAACTTTGGGTAACAGGAAAATATTTTGTTGGGTTGATTAGGAACTGTGAGCCTGTTGTGATAACGCCCAAGGGTAATTTTCGTCCACGCAAACAGCAATTCCCCCTCAAAACAGAAGCCTCAAACCAGAATCCCTCAATGGCATAAGGCCAATATTTAATGAGTTTAATAAGATTGAAAAATAAAGGCATAGTTGTGCCATGCCCAAATTTACCGGTGCGCAGGCCTTTGTTTCCAGTTTAAAAGATAAGAGAAAAGAACACAAAGTAAATGTCTCCAAAGTCCAGCTGGCAAAACAATTTGTTCGTTTTTTTGGGTCACGAAATTACTGACCGCGGCAGACAGCTGTCCGCAAAGCGTGTCTGCAATTACAGACATCGCAAGTCCAAAAGCAAAGAAGCAATTGATATAATTTTTAGGGACCATTTCTCTGCTCAGACAGCAGAGTTCATTGCACTCACACGCATGCAAATTAGCAAAGAATAAAAATGTAGACATTCACACAGATAGTAGATATGCATTTGGTGTAACTCATGATTTTGGCACACTGTGTAAACACAGAAACTTTGTAAAAGCTGATGGTAAAAACATTCTTAATCACACATAGGTTGCTGATATGCTATCTGCCATTCTTCTACCATCAGCCATTGTTGTGTGTGACTGTGACACACACACTTTTTATCAGAAACAATTTTTGCAGGAAGCCGACAAGCTGACCTTGCAGCAAAGCAAGCAACATCGGAACCACAGACAGATTTTCTCCAGAAATCACTAACAAAACTTTTTCTCTTGCAGAGATGCAAACATTTTTCAGAACCAGCTGAGCGTGCACTCTGGAAGGAGTGCTCATGTAAATACACAGACAATGTTTGGGGGGGCCCAAAATGGCCTCACCTGTTTGCCAACAAAAATTTCTCTGCTTTTGCGATTTTGACGCATGGCCTAGACCACGCGTCAAAAGGGGGGATGTTACAAGGCAACATGTTTTTGTGTTTTTGCTCTCAAAATGTTTGTGCAGATCGAAAGAGCAGTAGCAAATGGAGCTGACAAATCATTACACAGCTTCCAGGAAGTCGTGGGAAAGACTTGCCTCCCACTGCAAAAAGGTGTCCAAGGAGTGGCAACTCCAACCGTAGGCCATCAAAATGGCATCCACAATGGCTCTTCGCAATGGTCGTGCAAGCGACAGGAGGAGCGACACTGCTGGTGCTCGCAAAGGGAATCAACAGTTCGAGTCGGGGACGCATCGAACCCCGAGAAATTAGAGATTATAGAATTTTGTTTTTGTGCAACACTATATTCCAAGTTTAATAAAATGGTATGGGGAGGGACAGTGTGGGGAGGGACCCAATTCTGCTAGGTACTGGGGAACAAATATGTATTTGTGTAGAGGTACGTGTACCTCAGTTGATGTTCTGGATAAGGCAACAAAATTTGAAAATGTGGGCCATTATGTTCCCTGGGACGGCCAAATAAAAAGGAAAAAGAGAAAGTTTTAGACTAGCTCTAACTTAGAAAAATTTTTTTATTAGGGAACGGGAGCAATTTCACAAATAAGAGTAAGAATATGGAAAGTGACGAAGGTTGAGCAGGTGATGAAGGTTTAAGCAGGTCAGTATTGGTGGATGTGGTGGACGAAGGGGGAAGACACAGGTCAGAAGCTTCAGATATAATTTCAGCCAAGGAATTTTCAGGCTGCAGAGCAGGCAGAAAAAGAGGCAGGAGAAGCAGAGCTAGAAGGTAGACATGAGAATGGCAATATACCAATGCAAAGGCAATAAGGCATGTGCATTGGCACTGATAGAAAAGAAAGAGGTTGGAGTGAATGACAGTTGTTGTTTCTACATTCAGGAAGCTGGATGATATGACTGAACAGGCTAAAGTTGGGGAGTGAGGCTGAAGCAGGTGGTGTTACCAATTCTAGTGGGATTTTAAGAACTGTTTAGATAGAAGAATGAAACCTGTAAGAGAAGGGGCGTTGCTCATCTTACATGGTCAAAGTATAAAGATTTTGGTTATCATATATGATAAAAGGGGGGAATGTAATGGAAATTTTCTAGTCTAGCTTCTTGATGTGTCTGTCTATATGTTTACGAAGTGTTTATCGATGTTTTCTTTTCTTTGTTATCATGTTTTTCTCTATACACGTCATACCACTCTGCCTTTGCCCTCGAGCAGAGGCCAAGATGTTCTGTTTGGAATAACGGAACTTCTCGTAAACCAGCTCGGGATTCTTGTTCGGGGGCAAAGGGAGGGGGTGTCACATTTTTAATCATATATATACTATGGGTGCAGGAGGAAAGAGCGCCTTTGCTCTGCACCATGCTCATTGCTTATGATGCAGATTAAACGACAATAAAATACTTTGCAAAGTACCTGATGTCTCTGTATATTGCGTTTGTCAAAATTGACTCACCTTGATTAAGGAATAAGAAAATTCCACAACACGATAACTACCTTTTGTTGTGCGATATATTGCACCAAAATCTATTGTGATAATGACAGTATTACAATATAATTGCATACAAATGCAAGTACACTCTTTCAAAGAACAAAGAACGTTTTATTCTTACGAATATTTAGACATTGTCTAAAAATCTTAATTAAAGAAAACCAAATAAATAATAATAAATACACCCTTGTTGAAAAAAGTAGAACAAAACAAAGTTATATTTTTTACAAAGTCGGTTTAGACTTAAAGCGTCTCAAAGAGGCACAGATGCCTCAACAGGCCATATCTGCAAATGTATTTTTAATTGTCAGCCAGATTCCGAGAAAGAAATACAGAGTTACGCCATTTCACGCTGTCACGTTTGTATTTGCACTGACGGTCAAATGCATCTGTAACGGATAATTGACTAAATGGATAGGATGGTTATATGTTTGGTGAGCTTTTAGGTTAGTTGTGTCGTCACTCTTTTTAAACAAAGTCGACATCCTGGGTGCTTCTCATTTCTTATATGTGCGTCCTCGCTTCCTTTCCTCGTGTCTTAGCTCCACCTCTTCAGGATGCGAGAGAAGGAAGCAAGGAAAAGACGCAAGGACGGAGGAATCGAAGCAAGTGAAATGATATATCCTCGCTCTATAGCGTCACTTCAAAGCGTCGTCAACTAATGATGACTGTACACCGCTGGATTTAGCTTGCACATCAGGATTCTTGAACATAAGATATAATTATTTATATTGTAACCGTTTCAACCTCCACAAAATACCACATTTGTTCTTATTTTTTACCAGTTATTATTAATGAATTATTGTTGTTGTGATTTCACATACATTGTGTCTTGTACATGTAAACAATAATGATAATGATTATAATATTAATAATTAAAAATTGTGGCAAGAACACACATTTACAATAACTTTATGCTCAATACTCTCATTTATGTGTGTTTGAATGTTCTGCCATGGTTAGCACTTGGAGCAGATGTGAAGTGGGAGGAGAATTTATACGTGCGTCACGTTTAGGCAATAAAAAACGTCTCCGGTTACTTTCGTAACCTCGGTTCCCTGAGAAGCGGGAACGAGACATTGCGGAGACCGCATATGAAACTCCTCCTCTTTTTCACTTTTCCTGAAGTCCTATAGGATAACGCCAGTTAAAAAACTGGCCAATTGTCGCAAGACATGCACAGTATGCAGATACTGACGAGTCTAGACAGTATAATTACAGTGCATGTGACGACAATCCTCAGAATCTACGATAGAACGCCCGACCGGTGATAGGCGGCGAACACGGCGATCTACGCAATGTCTCGTTCCCGCTTCTCAGGGAACCGAGGTTACGAAAGTAACCGGAGACGTTCCCTTTCGAGAGCGGTCACTTCGACATTGCGGAGACCGCATATGGAACGGTAGTACAATCCCGCCGTGAGAGCTAGCAAAAACAGCCCGATAACTGGGATAACACGTACACAGTATGCGGAGCAGACAAATCAACCATTCGCGAGGTTGCCCCAAGCGTTAACCGCTGATTGGCTGAAACCGGCCTATGAACTGCTAGATCACTGAGCACGCCAATGAACTGCTAGATTGGTCTTTTGTCGAATTTGCATATCCAAACCCAACGAATGCAGCGGGCGCTGAACACGGCAGACACCACAGCAGTAGAACCAGCACGGAAACCCGGGCGATATAATAGCGAACATAAGTACACCAAGCACAGTGTAAACAGCAATGCGGCAACAACTGTGTAGCACAATACATTACAAGGTAGAAGATAAAGCTTAATCAGCACTCACCGAGAGGACTTGAGAAGCCAACGAGGACACATCCAATCTGTAGAACCTGGCGAAAGTATTCTGAGAAACCAGCCAGCTGCACAGCATATGTCCTGAATAGATGTGCCCTTAGACCAGGCCCACGAAGAGGCGATAGCCCTAGTCGAATGAGCTCTGATACCGAAGGGGCAGTTCTGACCCTGGCTTTCGTACGCCAAGGTAATAGCGTCCACTACCCAGTGAGAGAGCCTCTGTTTTGAGACAGCCCGGCCTTTAGTACCCCCACCAAAACAAATAAAGAGCTGCTCCGACTGCCGAAACCCGGCCGTGCGATCTATGTAAGCCCGCAATACCCTTACCGGGCAGACCGCTCTCTGAGCGTTAGCATCCTGTGAGTCTGACGACTCGGAAGACAAGGCGGGCAAAGAAATGACCTGAGCTCTAAAAGGGGTAGACATGGACTTTGGCACATAACCCGATTTTGGCCGGAGAGTGACGCTGCAGTCGCCTGGCCCAAAACGAATGAAATCAGCGCCGACTGAGAGCGCTTGCAAATCCCCTATGCGCTTAGCCGAAGCAAGGGCGAGAAGGAGAACGGTTTTTAGAGTGAGCTCTCTTACAGAAGCCGCGTCCAAAGGCTCAAAGGGGGGAGAAGAGAGAGCCTTCAACACCAGCGCTAAGTCCCAAGGTGGCACCGAAGGGGTTCGCGGGGGGAAAAGTCTCCTCGCTCCTCTGAGGAATCTGACCACCAGCATGTGCCTACCAATCGATTGCCCATCAACCGGGGAACGAAACGAGGCGATAGCCGCTACGTAAACCTTCAGCGTTGACGGGAGGCCGCCGCTGTCCAGCCTGTGCTGCAGGAAAGATAAAATATCAGACACAGGGCAAGACGCCGGGTCGATATTGTTGCTGCTGCACCATTTAGCAAACACCCCCCATTTTAGAGCGTATAAACGTCTGGTAGACGGCGCGCGAGACTCCGAAATAGTATCCAGCACACGCTGAGGGAGTGCAGTTAGAACCCCTGAAGCGGCCAGGCATGGAGGTTCCACAACTCTGGGCTGGGGTGCCAAATCGTGCCGTTCACTTGGGACAACAGGTCTCTCCTGAGGGGAATCCGCCACGGCGGTGCCGTCAACAACTCCCTCAGGTCCGGGAACCATGGTTGATTCGGCCAGAACGGAGCGACGAGAATCACCGACGCCGTCTCCTCTCTGACTTTGCACAGCACTAGGGGTAAAATCTTCACCGGAGGAAACGCGTAAAGCCCCTATGGGGAGCGGATCAGCGAGAAATACAACGGGCAGTGTTACATTCTCGCTTGTCGCGAATAGATCCACCTCCGCTTTCCCGAAGCGTTCCCAAATTAACAGGTCTGTGTCGGGATGAAGCCTCCATTCCCCGTGCTGAAGACCCTCCCTCGAAAGCATGTCCGCTCCGCGGTTCAGATGACCGGGGATATGCGCTGCTCTGATAGAGAGTATATGCCGATCCGCCCACAGTAGGAGACCCGCCGCCTGTTTGAAAAGAGCTCCGGAACGGATCCCTCCCTGGCGATTTATGTACGAAACCACGGACATGTTGTCGGTGCGAATCAGAACATGTTTCTGCTCCAGCCTCGACTGGAAAGTATGAAGAGCTAGAGACACCGCCTTTAGTTCCAAGCGATTTATGTGCCATTTCCTCAGAGACTGTGACCAAAGGCCGCATGCCCTCGCACACCGCGCCCGAACTGAAGTGGTCGCATGTGCAGAAGACCTAGGTGGCAGACCGCCGACGCCGATGCCATGAGACCCAAAAGCCTCTGGAACTCCCTCAGGGGAACAGACCGGCCCAGCCTGAGCAAATGTAGAGCTGAAGAGATGGACTCCGTCCTCTCTGGGGAGAGACGAGCGCGCATCTCCACTGAGTCGAAACATACCCCCAGATACGTTATAGACTGACTCGGCGTGAGTTTGCTCTTCTGCATGTTCACGCGCAGCCCCAGGGATGCCAAGTGACAAAGCAGCATCTGCGTGTGACCGATTAGCGCCTTCCGAGAGTGGGCTAAAATCAGCCAATCGTCCAGATAATTGAGAATGCGCATTCCGCTCGCTCTGAGAGGGGAAAGCGCCGCGTCCACGCACTTCGAGAATGTGCGCGGAGCTAATGCCAGCCCGAATGGGAGGACGGCAAATTGGTACGCTGAATCCTCGAATGCGAATCGCAGGAACCTTCGGTGGCGCTTGGTTATCTGAACATGAAAGTACGCATCCTTCAGATCTACGGAAACAAACCAGTCCCCGGGACGCACTTGTGCCAGGATCTGTTTTAGAGTTGTCATTCTGAACGCTCGCTTGTGAAGCGCTCGGTTGACGGGTCTCAAGTCCAGAATCGGACGCAGACCACCATCTCTCTTGGGCACTACAAAATACCGGCTGTAAAACCCGCTTTCCAGCTCGTTCGGGGGGACACGCTCGATCGCTCCTTTCGCGAGCAGGCTGCGGATTTCCTGCCTCAGCACAGGTGCGTTTTGCGCTGACGTAAGCGACGGGACCACACCGCTGAAGCGGGGAGGTCTGCGCCTGAACTGCAGGGAGTACCCGTGTTCTATCACGTTTAGCAGCCAAAGAGAGATGCCTGGGATGGCTTTCCACGCGTCCAGAAACAGACATAACGGCCGAATCTGATCGGGGGTTACCGTCATCGGACCGTTTAGGGTAGCGCGCTGGCTCAGCGAGGCTAAATGCACTGGCGGGAAAATATCTCGCGCGTGAGACTCCAGCGGTCTCTCGTCCACGGGAGCGTCCGTGGACGAGGGAATGCTGGGTCAGGGTATATTCTGGCAAACAGTTTCCCGATCACGTTTCGCAATCGGCAAAGCAGACCGTTGCACTCGCCGTTTACCAACACACGATGGGCGTTCGCAAAGCAAAACGCACCTGGCGCCTTCCCAGCGCTCGACTATTGATTCGAATAGAAAGCGAGAAGATTAAGACGTAAGAGGCGGGGCAACCGTTTGAAAATTTCAAAATAATGTATAAATGAAAATTGCTAAAGTGGCATGTTAATAAACTGGTGATATAAGATGATGGCATATGGCGTTAAGTTCTTATTTCATATTTGAATACTTTGACTTATTTAACAAATCTGCAAAAAAGTTAAATCCGAACAGCACAATTTCAAATTAGACCTTTTTTATTTTTAAAATGGAAATTCATATGTAGGCTATTTAAATGACTATGCTGAACAATGATGATGGCCTCTGGTGTACATTTGTGCATTTAAGTTGAAGAGTAAATAATGAAGGAGTTTTCAAGAGTTTGGTTTCAAATTTAGGTAGCTCTGTTTAAAAAATCTAAAATCATGTTTTTTTATAATGTTATCATGTTTGTAATTGTGTTTTATTGCAGCATAAGTGACGAAGCATAAGTAATAGTGAATAATTTTCAATTTTTCATAGTGAATAATGGTCTATATTTTCACTACAGCAGAAAAGCAACTGCTAGGGTGGTCTAGGGGAGGATATCCTTAGAGGGTCGCAGAGACCTCAATGTGCCTGGCTATCCAGATGAAATCCCCAGAACTACTGTCAGACAGCTCTTGCTATGTAGGCCCCTCCTTGTGCATGATAATGCCCAGCTTCATTTCTCTAGAGGCTGTAGGCCATGTTTTGCTGATGAAGACATTGACCGGCTCTCACGTTCCCCGGACCTAAATACAGTTAAGAACCTCTGGGATTCTTATGTATGCAAAGTTGTCAAATTGTGTCATAGACTGTCCAGGAGCTCACTTATGCTCTGATCCTGGGAGGAGATCCCCAAGACACCATTTACTTACGGGCACATGGGCACATTACTGACTAACATTGTGTGTTAATGTTAACACCCTGCATGTGTTGATCATTTTGTCTTTCCTAGATCACTGTCAGATTTAGTTCTCAGTACATTAAGCAAAGTATATAAGTGAGGAGTTCCAACTTGAATATTTAGTTGTTTACTGTACTTGACATTGGCATTGACACTTTTGTGTTTTTTTACTGTATTTCAAAAGACTAATTAGAGACTGGGGTTGCTAATTAGTCATTGGCTAGAAGTCTGCATGTAGGGCATCTGTAATTATTCTGCATTGTCCCATTTAATTGAACAATATCCCTGTTTTATTAAATAAATAATAATGATGCAAAAACTCAGAAATGGAAAATCCTTAAATCCGTGTATAAAAGGATTACAAGCAACGATACTAGCAATCTTTTATTGATCATAACACAAAATATAAATTATTTGGTGCATTTTAAAAACTGAACGTTCAAACATTTAATAGAAATAAAATATGAAACTCGAAAGGCCAGTTGGTGTCGCTAGTGCCTCCGTAAATCATTAGTGAATATGAGTGAGTCATATTGGGTTTATTTACCGATTCATTCAAGCAGCGGAGTCATTTGGCAACGCAGTTTAATGTCAAAATGCCAAATGACTGGCTAAATTCGGAACTAAATTTATTTATTTCAATATAACTATGCGAAGTTCATGAAGCCATGAAGTTGGACACTCAGGTACAGTAGGTGGCGGTATGCACCTGAACAAGTTGGTTACGATCCACCAATAAGAATACAGAGAGCGAGAGAAGAAATAACGGACGAGAGACGTTCAGCAAACGTTAAAGAATTTTGCGCGTGTTCTTGTTCTACATAGCTGTGAGAAATGTCGTCCACGTACACATTGAAACGCTCTTCTATATCTGCAGTTTTACGGGAGGAAGATGTTACAGTGGACAACTTGTCAAGGATTTTTAAGGTTTGCTCATGTTCGAATAATTTAATCTGTGTTAGAATGTGAAAACCCCAACGGTTACATTTTCCCCAAAAGCTCTCCAGATTTGACCAGGTCTTACGATTGGTAATTATTTGTAAATGTATTCAGAATGTTAATTAAAAATTTAGCCTAAGTGCAAAGGATTGACGTCACTTTACCACGTGAATACGCTGGAAGTGCAAATTGCTGCTTTTAATAGGAGAAACAAAGAAACTGGGACAAAACACGCAATTATTTGGTGACATTTCAAGCAGTCGGACTCTACGGTGATCCTCACGACTACCTTACGACTTACAAATGAATCTGGTGTTCTTGGACACTCAAATGTTGCGCAAAAATTGCGTTTCCTGTTAGTGGTTCGCGAACCGGGCATCACTATTTCCTGGTATTGTAACCATCCATTTTGCTGAGTGTTTTGCCACTCAAGGTGCCGAGTACCGGCGTGGTCACGTGGTAAAGTGACGATACGTTCATACCCTCTGTAACTCATTTGTCTCAATGTAGTAAGCATGCATGGCTGGAAAGCTAGTGACAATTTGTTGGTCCAAAGTATAGCCAAATACCGTTTTTTTTTTGTAATTTGTATTTTGATCCTGTGCTGCTCTCGTGTCCCCTTTGTGTAGGTAACACAGTCAAGTGTCTACTTGACAAATGGTCTGGGGGTATCAATTTTCCCTACTTCATCTGGATTTTTCAGCTGTCTCGACCTTATGTCTGGTGGAGGTACCTTCCAGGTGATGGGAGACGATGCCTGTGGGCCACTTCCTAGCCCAGTACCGTTTCACCCTAACCCTGGACAGACCCGACCTCGTTTCAGTTTCTCCAGATGTGCCACTGCAACAGCTACGCGTGGACACAGTTCTGCAGCTAGCCCGAAAATCTACCAAAGGTAAGTTTATAAATGTATTTTCAATTGGCAAAAGCAGCACACCCCTTTGTGATTCTGGGGGTCTCCCCCTCTGTCCATTTGCAGTGGCTTTCCAGCACCCCTAGACTGTTTGCAGTCCTGTTTTAGGGGTCCGGAACGCGAGTGTCTGTTTGCAGTCATGTTTTAGGGGTCTGGTGGCCAATCCACCACTGGTTACTGCATTTGTCTTATCATGCATTAACAAGCTAGACATTTTTTGGCAAACTATTCTTCAAGTTACATGACAGCAAATATGAACACAATATTGAATGTAACACAAATAAAATTATTATTTGTCATTATTTGCATTATACTCACATGGGCTGCCATGCTGGAAAATGTAATTCCTATTTAGTTGAAGTGAGGTCCTGTAAAATCATAGTTTGAAGGGCTATATGGTCCTTCGCCCTACCCCTTCAACCAAAAGAGAATCGAGACACCCCTTTATGTTGGACGGGCTTAACAGAGGTGTAGGGGTAAGGGGTATAAATGGGATTTGCCCTTAAGTGTTTAGTGTAACCACTTATGTTAGACACTTGTGTGTGTTCCCACAGAACAATTTTCCTTGGACAAATTGAAGGTGACAAACTAGTTCAAGACAAGGCAATGGTGATTCCTTTTGAAGAGAATGAGGCCTGTTTGACATCAATAAAACTTAAAGTTAAAGAAGCCCTTGCCATGGGGGCTGATGAAAACATCATCCTCACGGATAGTCAAGGAAATGTTCTATTAGACACCCCGGGCACTAAAGGTCTGTATTTTGGGCTGGAATGGATATTTAACAAATTCATTCCAAAGTTCGCCCCATCTCATCATTCAAGTTTCTAATTGCTACAATGACAGTACCATTCTGAATTTCAAATTTTTTATCCTTACTGCCACAGGCTCAACTTATTGGAAGCAGAGTTCCAGGCGCATTTTTGCAATTACTGAAGATGTTTTTGCAGAGATGGGCAGAAGAAAGCGGCGAAAACTAGTGTAAGTTCATAAGCACTCTCACCATAAAATCTTTATAATCTAGTCCTTTAACTTTTTGTCTATCTATATGCAAATTAAAATCATGAAACAGAGCTCAACAATAAGGACTGCCCAATGGCCTGGGCCAGCATGGGAGACCCTCGGGCCAGCCTTTTGACTTTCTGATATAGAAAATCAATGCCTGCCCTCTGGCTGCACTTCCCGCGGAATTAAAACCATGTGACGGCACACAACCTTTAAGAGGGTTTGAAAAATGACACGAAAAACATGCCAGCATCATTATTTATAGCTCAGTGGTAAGAGCATTGCGATAACAACGCAAGGTTGTGGGTTGGATCCCAGGGGATTACAGATACCTATGTATAAATGTATTGGATAATGCAACGTAAGTCGCTATGGATAAAAGCGTCTGCCAAAAGTAAATGTAATTATTTGAGTTTAACACAGAGGTTGGTGTATCTATTATTAAAAAATCATTATTTTGGTGTATTTAATTTACTACTAGATACACCAAAATAATGATGCTAGGATGTTTCTCATGTCATTTCACCCCCTCTATAATGGCTCAAAATTGTCATATTTACCTCCCTCTACAAATGAGTGGATTATTTGCTATTTGTCAGTGGCATTCAATATTTTGGCTCTCATCACGTTGGTCTTGCTTCTGTATAAAATATAAAAAATATTTATACAATTGTTGTCTTTAATCATCTGTCAATTATTTCTTTTTACTGTCGTAGACAAACTTCACGACACGAGGACTCTGGGCTCTTTGAAATAAAAGACAAAATTGAGGAGGTCCTTCTTGCATCAGAAGGTTTACCAGCTGTGTCAGCCAAGCTCAGGGAGCTGTGCAAGAATAGTCAGGGGCTCACAGAACATCACAATGAGGTGCTGAGAACCTCATTCAGGTGCTGTGTGTGCAGAGGCAAGTAAACACCTGGACATCACGCAGATATGTACAGTATGTGGATTAAAAGGTTTCATCCATGTCAGTACACAAATAAGCAATCTAAATTTATTTACAACGAGCATTTTTAATTTTGGCCGCATCTGTGCACCACCTATGTACATCCCTGGTCATTAAATATTCCCTATATAATTTACTGCCACAGTATGTAAGAGATAATGCAGTCAGCTGGTTATTATAGCAAAATAAACCCCAATGGTGTGATCTACAATGTGGATTTATAGTGATTTATTCGGCAAAAACTTGGTGAATGTAAAATTATAGTTTTATTTCTAAAGTTGAGATAGAGAATCTATATTGTAGGTATTTTAGGGATAGTCTGCCGTAAAATGAAAATTCCGTCATGAATTACCCGCCCTCAAATTGTGTGACAACCCTAGGACCTTCGAGTCTTCGAGTTTTTATGGGTCCCAGGAGCATTCTGACTCATCCATAGACTGCAACACAATGAACTTTCAATGCGGAGAAAGTGAGTAAAGAAATTGTTCAAATAGTCCGTGTCACTCTAGTGGTTCAGCCTCAACTGTATAAGATGGCTAAAATGGCTCATATGGTCACCCTACCCTAGTAGGAACATTTTCAATGGTAGTAAAAAGTACCCCAGATTTTTTTTCATGTCCTACATTCTGCAAAATATCTCGATTTTATCTTGAATTTGATTTCCCCTTCTATGGGCAATCGTAATCTAAAACTGTTTGGTTACAACCCTATCTTTCCCTGTCTTCAGTCAAACAAAAAAATATACAGGTTTGGAACAACTAGAGAGTGAGTAAATCATGACAGAATTTTTTATTTTGGGTGAACTTCCTCTTTACTGTCATGATTGACCATCGGTACAAAGTATCATAAGGGCAGTATATAGTACCTGTTTAATGAATTGGTTGTTTTTTAACTTGTTTGTTACAGGAGTGATGGATGCCCCTGTGCTGTCACAATGCTGTAGGAGTTTGATTGGCTGTCAACAGTGTGTGAATTTAGTACTTCAGGAGGGTCAAGCTTGTGTAAAATGCAGGTCTGCTATATCAAGCGAATCCATTGTGGCTGTTGCTGGCCTGTCTGAGGTCTTAAATGTCATTAAGGCCTTAGATGAGCAGTATAGCTCCTCTTGATGTTGCAGTGAAGCATGCTTTTTTACATGCACTTGTTTAATACAATATGCCAAGTTCTTATTTTTTTGCCATGTAAATGTTCTTTATACCATGGCTCATGTTATTTTCTAACTGACTGTTCTAAACAATGCCATGCCATTTATTCATTAATTTACTTGTTTTGTAATGGTTGTTCTAATGTTTGCGTGAAATATATGCATACATAAAAAGTTACTGACTGACTGTTAACCCATGTAAAGGCAATTTCCAAACCATGGCATGGGTGTTTTCATGCATTATTTTGTGAAAACAATAAAAACAAAAACTTGTGTAGTAGTCTATTGATATTTCATTTACTATTTTCACTATTACCAATTAGTATTTTGCTAACAAAAACATCTGAAACTTTAAATCATACATTCTCAACTGTTTAGTTACTACCAGAAAACATATTTTGAACCAATTCAATTATAGCTTCTCTTCATGTATACACTCCATGCTACAGTATGCAACAAATGAATGTACAGTAACCCATGACTTGTTAATGTTGTGTTTGTTATTACACTGCACAATATAAAGCACCTATGCACATCTTCTGGTGATGTTAATTAGCCCAGTTAAACAGTCTTGGAATGGGTGGTAATGCTCATTTACAGTATAGTTCAATACCTCTCCAAGGTCAAAATTAAAAGAATTAAATTCTGTCTCTGCCCTAGTTTTATCCTCATCAGACTGGAATGGGTCAATGCCAAACGCTGATGGAGTAGTCAGACTGTGTCCCATTTCCTGACGGTACAGCTCAGCAGCTTCTGAGGCGCTTGGCAAGAATTCCTCCAAAATCCTGGTTTTGCATCCATCTCTTGCCAGTAGATTGGGGATGCCTTTGCCTATAAAAAATATAATTTTATCAAATATCTTATTCATACTACAAGTGTATTGCAATGTAAAACGTCATTGTTCAACTCCAGGTAAAAGACATACTGGTCAAATTAAACTCTGTAAACCCAGCTAAAGTCATTTTTTGTGATTTACTGTTTTATACACAAGCATCCTACATACTGTAAAGAAGATTCTGCGAAAATAGTCTTGATTTCTTTAATGTTGAGTAAAGTCATGTAAAAAAATTAAATCAGTTAAATTATTGCTTGAAATAAAATGTTAATGCTTTTTATCCCATAATTAATGGAGACTAAACCAATTTTCTGAATGCATTAGATAAGAGTGTCTGTAAATTACACCAATGTAAAGTTATTCTATTTTGGGTGTGAACAAATGTTAAAGTACTGCCCTGCCTACCTGAAATATTATGATTATTCCATGCATTAACAAATCTTTGAAGTCCAATCTGGCTGATCTCGCATGTAAGATTGGACACACAGTATCTTGACAACCCATCCTCCATATTCAAAGACTCCTGGTCAACCATCTGGATAAGTGCAGTCTTGATTGGAAAATTTACCCGCTTATTTACTTCAGGCCACATTCTCTCTACAGTATGGTTCTGTGAATTAAAAGATCAATGTAGACAATGTAAAGTACAATTTAAAATTATACAGTATAAAGTGTTCTTACACAACAACAAGAATAAATAGCTTAGGAACATATACATCTAGCGCTAAAGTTGACTGTTTAAACGATTTACAACCCTACTTACGTTATTCAGTAATTCAAAAGTTTATATAGATCTACTCATGTTTTTATTTTTTTACTCTCACTTTAGTTGATGTTGTCTGAAGGTAAGGAAGTCTTTGCTGGTTATGTCTGTGATCTGCTAGGATTTCCTGCATGAAGAGGGTTAGGTAAAATTCTGTACCATGGTCCACTCTGACCTGATCCCACATCCCATGAGAAAGGACAGCTTTTCTAGGAAAAAATAAATAAATGTAATTAAATGTTCACGCTACCATTAAGGTTCACCAAAATATGGACAAATGATAATAGAAAATTTCTGTCTTACTTGTAAACCTCTTCATAAATTGTTAGATTATTTTTGATTGGCATAGTGGAATGGCCAACAATTTTCTTGCTGAAGCCATCAATTGCGATAACATGGGTCACACCAAACATGCAAAGCTTCTCATTTTGGTCCATATGCAGTTTATGACCCACATATTCTGCATTGTATGGTATCGGATTCAAATTTCGTGCACCCTGAAACAAAAGTGACAACACTTTATTAAAAAATAATTAGCTAACCTTATATAATGCTTAACAGATAATTAGTTAATATACATTCACAAAGCTAGAAATGACAATGTGCTTGCTAATGCTTATTAAATGTACTTTTACCAAACTTTACCTAATTATTAACAGATCACTTATGTAAATTGAAATGATTACAGATTTCATTCAACTTTCAATTCACATGATAATGCATTTTTAAAGCAACACAACAGAACTGGAAAATGAACAAGAGGATGCTTTATAGGGAGACGGACAAAGGATAATAACAGGTGTAGGGGATGAAACACTAATGGAGAGATAACGAGGAACGAGAGGGCAGGGCTAGAGACGAGACACCGGAGAGAACGCATATGTGACCCTGGACGACAAAACCAGTCTTAAGGGTCAATTTTTCGATATCTTTACATCATCTGAAAGCTGAAGAAATAAGCTTTCTATTAATATATGGTTTATTAGGATTGGACAATATCTGTTGGAACAACAACTGTTTACAAAGCTGGAATCTGAGGGTGCAAAAAATATTGAAGTTGTTAATCTGAGGCACTGTAGCAGGCCATCCATCCACTCACAAAAATTAAATTTTTATACATTTACGGTAAGAAATTTATAAAATATCTTCATGGAACATGATCTTTACTTAATATCTGACATTCTGTTTACTTGATTTTTGGCATCAAAGAAAAATCTGTAATTTTGACCCATACCTTGTATTTTTGGCGATTACTAAAAATGTTCCTGTGCTACTTAAGACTGGTTTTGTTGTCCAGGGTCACATATTATGTCATGATAGACAATAATATGATTCTCTCCATGCAAAACCGAAGGCTTTGACATGACTCTGCCACAAGATCAAGAAATACATGACATAGGGAGGCAGAATCATGACAGTACACTGTTGACCTCTCAATAAAGCCTTAAACCTATCCTAACCTTAGCCATATTACACCCAATAGCAGCAAAAATGTACATTAACAAAAGCGTTTAATCATTATATAACATCTGTTAAAATCATTTGTAGATTTTAAAGATGTGCATTATCATATTAATGAAAAGTTTAATGGCATTTCAAAGTATTTTAATTTAAATTAAATATTGATCTGTTAATCAATAAGTAATGTTTTATTAGTTTATCAATAAACATTAACACAAACATTATCTTACATTTCCAGCTATTTTAATATATATTAACAAGGATCTGTATTATCCGCATAATATAATGTCTGTTAATGATTTATTAATACAAGTTAATTTAAAGTGTTACCAGAGTATTAGACATGATAAATAATGGTTTTATGTTATCCAACTCTACCTGGCATCGAGCACGGTGATATGGTTCATGCATTTGTGCCAATGTCTGGCCCACTCGAACCTCTGATGCACGAACACCGTGTGCAGCAAGGTATCCCGTCATCATTTTACGCCCGTAATATGGTCCAGTCTGTATACAAAATTTGCAACAATTAAACGCTAAAACATAGGATAATAATACAAATAATTATCATTGGAAAACAAAATATCTTATACACATGGTCATTTTTAATGGTCATTATCAAACGTATTTTACATAATTTATTATAACCTTATTGGTTTAACCATCTGGGATTTTCAGGTGGATATATTACATTATTAGCTTTGTTATCTATTAAACCTGATAACAGACCACTTAATATCGCAGAGACTGCCTGCAGTGCCCTTATTTTAATGTAAAAAGTCATCTGTCAATTAATTTAGACTGCAGAAAACATCTTATAGCATTCATTTATTGAAAATGTGATGTCATTGTGATTTGGTTCTTACAGTATCAAGTACAGGTCTGACAGGGTACTCCCAGATTATATATCTCCCAGATTATATATTATAATAAAAAGAAACTTAAGGGAGATGCCATGTCAATACTGATCTCACATATTTTTAACACAATGGTGTACACAGATCTATAAGAATGTTAAGAATCGACCACTTGTGCATACATTCAACAATTTTGGGAAATGCTTACCTCTACCACTGCTTGTGAAACCGCCAACTCTAATTCCTCATCGGAGATGCATTTTCTTTTAAGGCCTCTTTCAGAGCGGAATTTGCGTATATTTCGCTCTGAATTCCCCCTCTCCATTCCAAGCTCAAATAAATGATACGATATTTCTGTATCTGTGTGTCCATTTTCATACATTGACCGAGTGCAACGGTCCGCTTTGCCGATTGCGAAACGTGATCGGGAAACTGTTTGCCAGAATATACCCTGACCGGGTGAGGGGGAAAAAGCGGTGTTTGTCCGAGTTTTTTTATGGGAAGGATTTCCGTGAAGAGCTGCTTTGTTTGCTGCCGATGCATGGGCGCACAACCGGTGAAATACTTTTTAACGAACTAACGGAGTTCTTTAAAAATAACGAATTAGATTTGAGCAAAGTTGTTTCTGTCGTTACTGACGGGGCTCCCTCAATGGTTGGACATCAAAAAGGCCTGATAAGCACTAGCTTCATAAATCGGTGTTGAAAAATGAAAGAGACGATGGATGCAGTCACGAGGCTGGTAAACTTTATTCGCGAGAGCTCGAGTCTGCCACATCGTCGTTTCCGAGCTCGTCGTGTGCTGATAAAAGTTTGTGAATATAATGTTACTGTTTGATCAAAACTGAGGAAATAGAACTAATAAAAAACATATTTATATTGTGATTTTTTTTAAAACAAATAAACAACTGTAAAATAAATAAATAATAATAATAATGACAATAATAATAATAATAGCAGAACAAACATTGTAGTTATCCAATTATAGTCGGTGGCCCTTGACTTGCTATTGTTAGTAGAATTTGGCCCTTGGTGAAAACTAATTGAGGAACCCTGCTGTAGGCTAAAAGTGTGATTTATTGTCACACTCTTTATGGTATAACGGAAGTACAATTAGACTGCAAATGTGTATTTATTAGTGTTTATGAAACGGTCAGTTCTGGTCCGTGATTCTGATTGGCTGAGCCGAATTCTAAGCCGAGATGAAATACCATGATTTATAAAGACAATTGTTTTTTTAAATAATTATTTACAATCTCACACCGAAAGGCATCTGCATTGGTTTGGTTCGATCAGTCGGTCAGTTGGAAAGCCGATGACTAGTTCACGAAAGTAGGTTTTTGACATCATATGTGACAACTCGCAAACCATTCGATCGTCAGAAGTGGTTCCAGAGGCAAAGTTGTTCAGAATGCGGAGAGCAATCATAAGATATCAATAGTTATCAATAGGAGCATCGCTCGTGTAATATTTTTAGCTGTGCACCTCATTCACGTATAACATTCAGATGACACATGAAAATAACAGGATTCTGGGTACTCTGTCTAGTGCACCTATTCGTATTATTCTTAGCCCAAACCGAGTTTCCGTATCACAATTATTTTTCAAGTTATGTTACTTGTCCAGTCGGGCAAGTAAAAGTCTCCCTCATTTGCCCAAACAAAACATTCACTTGTCCCAGACAAGCGTTCATGTCGAGCCCTGCCTAGTATAATGCAATGTAAGTTGCTTTGGAAAAAGCACCTCAGTCATGACCTGCTGGCACTGAGATTCAAACTGGCAACCTTCTGATCACAAGCCCAACGCTCTAACCACTAGGAATATATATATTATGAGATTATTGGAATTATGCCTAGTATAAATCAATTATAGATATCTTTAATTTCATGATGTCGTTTGTAGATATAATACATATTGAAAATATTTTCAAATGGAGGTCAACAGAAGAATATAACTAGTCAAAACAGCGTTGTAGATATCTGGAATGAACATTATGACTAGCCAAAATAATATTAGATATCATCATTGCCTGTTATGAGTTGTTATACCAATTACAAATACAACGAGTCCAAATAACAGAAGAGATATCTGGAGTTTGACCTGTT
Organism: Barbatula barbatula; assembly: GCF_947034865.1. Taxonomy (NCBI): domain Eukaryota; kingdom Metazoa; phylum Chordata; class Actinopteri; order Cypriniformes; family Nemacheilidae; genus Barbatula; species Barbatula barbatula. Next base: position 3,430,721 of record NC_136770.1, on the reverse strand, counting down.
AACACTGAATTATGCTAAAAGAGGTTTCCATACTCACTGGTGGATTTGGCGCCGGCATCTCCTCGGTCACCTCCTCATATGGCCAGTAATCCTCCTTAATAGGTCAAAATTAAGACAAAAACTAACAATGAAGATAAATCTCTCTTATACTATTTCATATTACAGTATACATACTAATATTAATAATATAGGACACATACAACTACAGTACCAGTATATCTTCATGTTAGCTTTTTATTTTTGGCAATTGTATTTGGGTTTCATACATGTGTTGTTATACATCTCTTTCATACATGTGGTGTAAACTTGTAAAGATTATCTTGCATGTACGTGTCATAAACCTTTGTTAATCACAGATCTTATTTTTGCAATCTTTCGTAATAATAATTGCATAATCCTGCAATCGAATGAGTACGCTGAGTGTTATTACATGTGACTTATATTTTAAAGAATATGGATTTGTTTCAATTAAAAACAAAAGGCCAGCGCTGATAGTGGAATTTGTTTTCAATCCTCCCATGTTCTCCAATCCATATGAAGAATTCTGATGCAAAACACTCAAAGTCTGTCAAGTTTGCTTAAGTGTTTCACCTTGTGTGAAACTAGTAACTTTGTATTAGCACCTAATGTACTAAATAGGTTGCCATACTCACTGGTGGATTTGCCGCCGGCTCCTTAGTCGCCTCGTAAGGCCAGAAATCTTCCCTATTATTCATTATCTGTCATGGAAACATTTTAACAATAATGTTAGTTTACAGTCTTGATATTTTTAATTGTCATTTTTAGTGGATTTATGTTTAATCCAGATAAAAGTGCTTAACCTCAAGTTAAAATGACCTTACCTAGCGAATATAGGCAGCGTCTCTAATTCCTGTCAACCTATAGAATACAGTCACGAATAACTGTCAGAGCGCGTCTGTCTGTGCACGTGTCGGCTTGTCAGGTTTCGCGCCCCTTTGTCACTTGAGCATTTAAAGGCAGAGTAGTGCAGAAAGTTTTTTGTCATGCTGGTTGGAAGTCTCTTAACATCCTGATCAATAAGTGAAGTAAAACATTGATATTTTTATAATGATATATCTTCTGTGAAAGGCGTAGGGTTGGACCAATTACTGCCGTTGGTCCGAGGGCAATGATACTGTCAGTACACGATCCGTTCGCACATGCGCACAACGACGTTGTAGAAACCGCTCATGCGCAAATGATGAATTTGTTTTGCGACGATTTACGACACTGCACGATCTGTTCCACGCTTGCGCAGCTTTGTTTTACTTTATATTTCCATTGAAGGGATTATTTTAGTAATTTATTAGTAAAGGAGGATTGCAAATGTGTATTTATTAGTGTTTATAAAACGGTCAGTTCTGGTTCGTGGTTCTGATTGGCTGATCCGAATGCTAAGCCGTCATAAAATACCATGATTTATAAAGACAATTGGTTTTTTTTTTCAATAATTATTTACAATCTCACACCGAAAGGCATCTGCATTGGTTTGGTTCGATCAGTCGGTCAGTTGGAAAGCCGAGGACTAGTTCACGAAAGTAGGTTTTTGACATCATATGTGACAACTCGCAAACCATTCGATCGTCAGAAGTGGTTCCAGAGGCAAAGTTGTTCAGAATGCGGAGAGGAATCATAAGATATCAATAGTTTGGTTATGTCAAATATCACGTGATACACAATTGTTTATGCACTCCAAAAGCCTTATTTTCGCCCCTGCTACGCGCTTGAACCCTTATGATATTAAGGCTCTTTTGCTGACAAGCTGCACTATTTAAAAAGGTATGTTGGTGGGCCAGCACATAAGGACCTTCATGGCATCTTCTACAGGAATGATGATAAGGCTTATAAGTGTGGGGAAATCTAGAATATATATATATTGATAGAAGAGTATAATTGTTATAATATAATTGTGAGTTAAAAGTTAGACCCCCCCCATGTAATAGTTTTTGTCATTTCAGTTATTTTATTAATAATGGTAATTTAATTATTCAGTACATGCATGCCAATTTGTAATATACAGCTATGTGTTGAGTGTCCAGTTGGTGGCAGTAAGCCGGAGGAAAACCTAAAAGAGGAGAAGAAGAGTTCGTTCGCGCGAGTGTTAGCGAGTTGTATTGTACTGTGTGCTACGGAGCTGTTGCGAATGATGCGGGCTGAATAAAAGAACCCAACCAAATCACACGCTTGTTCATTCCTTCAAGTGTGTTACAAAATATTGGCGACGAGGATGGATGGGATCGGCGGTGCCGTTTTGAGTGAGTTGTCTACGAAGAGGCTGAGCATGGACTTTGAGCAACTGCAAGATCAGCTGAGCGCGGCGTTGCTCCGGCTGCGGCTCGATCAGCTGCACGAGGTGAGTGTGTATGCGAAACTGTCAGTGGAGGAGGGACAAACCAAACGGCACTCGCTGATCAGATTAATTAATGAATCAGTAGAGAAGGTGATTGAGACGGAAGATGACGATGTAGCCCGTCAACATGTGGAAGATTTGTTAGAGTTTTCTAGCAAGATGATGCAAAGCAGTAACCGCGTGGTACAAGATGGCGGTGTTGACGCAGACAGAAATTCGGCGGAGCTCGCGCATTTAAAGAGACAGTACACCGAATTGCAGCATCAGTTTGAGTTGTCAACAGATGCGCTAAAAAACGAAATCCAACGCCTGAGTTTGAAAGTTCCTGTTGTGTCCGGCCTCCCGGCGTTTTCCCAACGTCATCATGAAGTTTCTGAAGTCACTATCCGGCGTGATTTTAAGATTAATGGCCAAATTGGAGAACGAGGTCAGAAAGATAAGCTTTCATACAACAACTTGATGCACCAAATTGAGGCTGGAGTGAACAAGGGACACAGAGAGTCTGAAATACTTGATGCGGTGATAAGAGCAGTGAGTCCAGGTATGAGCCTGCGCGATATGCTGGAGATCAAGACAGATTTAACCCTTTCTCAGCTGCGCACAATTCTGAAAGGCCATTATAAGGAAGAAAGCTCAACAGACCTGTATCATCGACTGATAAACATCACTCAAGAGAGCCGTGAGTCACCACAAAACTTCCTATTCCGTGCCATTGAGTTGAAGGAAAGACTTTTAGCTGCTGCTCGAGAACCAGATGGAGAAGAACCGTATAGCCCTGATCTCATACAGAGAAGATTCCTGCGCGCACTAGGAACAGGGTTATCAAACGATCACATTAAGTATCAGCTTAAAACCTGCCTTGATGATCCTAAAATCACAGATGAGGTTCTCATCACAGCTATGAACGAAGCTGCAAGTCTTGAGTGCGAACGACAGCAAAAGTTCAAGAAAAATGCCCACATCAAAGAAACTAAAGTCAGTGAGGTTCCAGTGGAACTACGCCAAAGTCAAGAGAAAATTGGTTATGCTGTTGGAGGTAAAGAACAGTCCAAATATACACAATTAAAAGCTTTGAAAACTCCACAAGTCATGGACAAGAAAGACTCTGAGCTCTATGAGGTCGTTAAACAGCTGAGAGAGGAGATCGGAGAAATGAGGAAAGCGATGAGTACTTACCGTTCCACGCAGCCCAGGGAAAGGAAGCGAGGATGCCGTGGATGTCAAAATGAAGGCAGAGGTGATCAGTGTGATCATTGCTTTAGTTGTGGGCAAAGTGGACATCTTTCCAGAGGGTGCAGGGGACCACCTGCAGGAAGAACGGAAAGAGGGCACTCAGCGAGCAGTATGGCAGTCACAACTCATACCACATCCTCACTGAGCCTAGACAATCACCATGACATCCTGGGTGACAGAATTGAGCAGCTGGAAGCTCATGAAGCAGCGAAACGGAAGGAGTGTCCTCTGCAGCATATCAGATCCATAACTACTAATCAGTTGTCCACCAAACATCATGCACAGTTATTGAATTTGATCGGAGAAAAATGTATGGTGAACTGTTTCTTTGATGGTGTAGCAACAAAAGCGCTGTGGGATACTGGCTCACAAGTCTGTCTCATGAATGAAAAGTGGCGAAAAGAACATCTCCCACACACAACACTACGTGGTCTTGAAGAGATCCTAGGCCCTGGAACCCTCACCGGTCGAGCAGTGAATCAAACAGTGATCCCGTTCGAAAGCTGGGTCGAAGTGACATTCAAGCTGGGAACAGACAAAACCACACCGTTAGAACTGGAGGTACCGGTATTGATATGTGGTGACGATGAAGTGGCAGAGGAGCCCATCATTGGTTACAATGTCATTGAGTACCTGTTGAACAGTGGTGTAGAGCGCCCTACCAATGTAAAGACCAAAGCCATGAGTACTGCACTGTCCTGTGACTGTAAAAAAGCAGAGGTATTGCTGGACTTAGTAAGAAGCCAAAACGAAGGGTTCAGTGATGGAGTAGTGAAAGTAGGAAGGTCAGTAACAAGAATTCCTGCCCAACAGGCTAGAGCTGTCAAATGTTACATTAGAACGGGCCCGTTGCTATCTGATCAAGATGCTCTGTTTGAACCGGATGAGTTCGTGAAGTGGCCAGATGGATTGAGGGTGGAGGAAAACATCGTTTGCCTCAAGAGAGGGACCTGTTCACGCATCTGTATTCCTGTGATCAATGATACCAACCATGACATCGACCTGCCTCCACGGGCAGTTCTGGGCCATATACAGCGAGTGAAATCCATTTACCCTGCTGAGGTGAGACCGGTGACCGCTCAGAAAGAGGTTGCATGTGCGACTGTTACACACGCCAGTCAAAGCCCGTTCCAAAAAGACGGTGAACAAGTCAGTCAATCTACAGAAAACACTAATACAATGTTAACTGGTCAAAAAGAAAATCTATGGGACCCTCCTGTATGCGTTGATCACCTAAAACCTGAACAGCAGCAGAAGGTGAAGCAGCTTCTAAGGGAGGAGAGTGGTGCTTTTGCTCGCGATGACAGTGATGTGGGATGCATTCCATCTCTCCAGCTAAAAATCCGCCTACATGATACCACCTTCGTGAAGCACACATACATGTCTGTCCCGAAGCCACTTCGCAGAGAGGTTAAAGAATACCTGGAGGATCTGTTAAATAAGGGGTGGATTACTAAATCTAAGTCACCATATTCTTCACCAGTAGTCTGTGTGCGTAAGAAAGATGGAACTCTCCGCCTCTGCTGTGACTATCGGGAGTTGAACAAGAAATCCATTCCAGATAGACATCCTATTCCCCGCATACAGGACATGCTCGACAGCTTGGCAGGCAACACCTGGTTTTCAGTCCTTGATCAAGGTAAAGCCTATCACCAGGGTTTTGTAGATGAATCCAGCCGACCTCTCACTGCGTTCATTACACCGTGGGGATTATATGAATGGGTGAGGGTCCCTTTTGGATTGTCAAATGCACCTGCTGAATTCCAAAGGAGCATGGAGGAGTGTCTGAGAGAATTGCGTGATGAGGTATGTCAACCATATTTGGATGATAACTTGGTTCATTCTAAAACTTTTGATGATCATCTTCAGGACATTAGAAAAGTGCTGCAGTGTTATCAAAATCATGGTGTCAAACTAACGCCTCGAAAATGTGAAGTGTTCCGGAATCAGGTACGATTCCTAGGGAGGCTGGTGACAAAAGATGGGTACACGATGGACCCGGCTGACGTTGCTCCTGTCCAAGCACTGAAAGAAAGGACCCCTAAGACAGTTGGTGAGGTGAGAAAGTTGTTAGGATTTATTTCCTACTACCGGTCATACATTGAAAACTTTTCCCGCAAGGCCGCATCTCTTTATTTGCTGCTCGCCGAAAAAAAGACACCGACAGGGAAAGTACAGATGAAGCGGAAAGGAAAAGTGAAACATAGCCAAGGACAGCTTGCGTCAGCACACCCAGTTATCTGGACAGATGAACATCAAAAGGCCCTCTGTGAGTTAATTGATTATTTATCTAACCCACCGGTGCTGGGATATCCAGATCTGGATGAACCTTTTGTACTCCATTGCGATGCTTCACAGGAAGGCCTTGGTGCGGTGCTTTATCAAAGGCAAAGAGGCAAGTTAGTGGTAATAGCGTACGGATCAAGAACCCTAACCCCTCCTGAGAAAAACTACCATCTTCACTCAGGAAAGTTGGAGTTCTTGGCCATGAAGTGGGCTATATGCGAGCGGTTCAGGGACTATGTTTATCATGCACCTTCATTCATCGTGTACACGGACAATAACCCTCTCACATATGTGATGTCGACAGCCAAGTTAAATGCCACAACGTACAGATGGGTAGCGGAACTTGCTGACTTCCGATTTACCATCAAATACCGCCCAGGAAAGTCAAATGGGGACGCAGATGGCTTGTCACGTATGCCGCTGCATATGGAACAGTACATGAAAACCTGTTCAGAGGAGGTGCACCCTGAAGTCATGGTCAGCGTATCTCAGGCAGCGGTTGTACAGAGTCAGGAGAGAGGGCCGTGGTTGTGTCCACTTACAATTGAAACTGCGTTGTCAGGAGAACAGGAGGAGGAGCTGTTCACTTCAGTTGCGGAGATCCCCAAGGATGTACTGAGAAAAGCCCAAGAGGAAGACCCTGAAATCAGAGAAGCTGTCACATACCTAAAAATGAAACCGCGGCCTGTGATCAGAAGTCAGGGTAGAGAGGCTCTTGGACTGATGAGGGAAAGAGCAAAGTTATACCTGGATGAACATGGTCTCTTGTTTAGGAAAACAGTAATTCGTCATCAGTTGGTTTTGCCTAGGATATACCATGAGCTCGTTTATAAGGAGTTGCATCAAGACATGGGCCACCTGGGAGCAGAAAGGGTGCTGAACTTAATCAGAGATCGGTTTTATTGGCCCCACATGCAAAAGGACGTGGAACACTATGTCACACGTGTTTGTAGTTGCTTGAGAAGCAAGCGTCCAAACAGACCGACCCGAGCCCCTCTGGTAAACATCACCACCACTTACCCGTTTGAGCTTGTCTCTATTGATTTCCGGCACCTAGAAAAGAGTAAGGGGGGTTATGAGTACATTTTAGTTGTGATGGACCACTTTACACGATTCGCACAGGCGTATGCATGCAGAAACAAGAGCGCCAAGACAGCGGCTGAGAAGGTGTTCGGGGACTTTGTTTTGAAATTTGGGTTCCCGACAAAACTGCACCACGACCAAGGCAGGGAGTTTGATAACAAGCTGTTTTCAAGGCTGCAAGAGTACAGTGGCGTGCAAGGCTCCCACACGACCCCATATCACCCGCAGGGCAATGGTCAAGTTGAGCGTTTTAACCGAACTTTGCTAGCAATGCTGAGGACCTTACCAGAAACCGCAAAAGCCGACTGGAAGACGTCACTTGCAAAAGTTGTGAATGCATACAACTGTACGAAAAGTGAGGCAACAGGGTTTGCTCCGTATTATCTCCTGTTTGGCCGCACCCCCAGACTTCCCATTGATATCATGTTCGGTGTACCAGCAAAGAACCAAAGCTCATCTTACCATGACTATGCTGAGGACTGGAGAATGAGAATGACAGAAGCTTACAAGTTAGCCTCAAGAGTGTCACACAAAGAGAAGGAAAGAGGTAAAGCTTTGTACGATAAGAAAATACACGGAGCTGAACTGATCCCTGGGAACAGAGTACTTGTTCGGAATTTCAAGGAAAAAGGTGGACCTGGGAAGCTTCGATCATTTTGGGAAGAACAAGTCTATGTCGTCACCAAGAGGAAGCACCAGGATAGTCCAGTATATGAAGTCCGGCCTGAACAAGGCAAAGGGAAAACAAGAATACTACACAGGAACCTATTGCTACCTTGTGACTACTTACCTGCAGAGAGAGAATGTTTACCTGGAAGACCTGAAAAAGAAAACAAGAAAAAAGCCAAGACTGGAAAAACATCGACACAGCAAAATCGAACATACTGTGACAGTTCAGATGGTGAGGATGATTGGAAATGCCTGGTTGGAGTACCAGTCGAAAAGGAGAGTCAGAGTGTCAGAGAACCTCCAGAACCTCATTCAGAAGACACAGTGACGCTGAACGATGTAGAACCAGAGGTTGAACACGAGCAAGCACCAAGACGGGGAGAAGATGATTTATCATCATCCAGAGACGAGGCGGGTGAAACTGATGATCCCAATGATAGTGATGGGGAGACTCCTTCACAACCAGCCTGCAAAAGAGTATATCCTTTGAGAAACAGAAAACTAACAAGATTGTTTACTTACCATTCTCTAGGTCAGCCTAGTATTGTAGATGGGTAAACTACTGAATTAAATCACAGTAATAAGTTCTAGTTTAAATGTTAAGAAGCTAAATAATGACCAGAATAATATTGAGTTCATATTTTTGGTTTTAACGAGAAAATAGTTACCATAACATTCCAGAAACAAATGTAAATTGTTTTAATGGTGTAAGGTTAGATTCCTTCAGTGAAAGTACAGATTCCTGTTGATAAACAGCGATGGTGGTAGAAAATCATGGTGCACAATGATGTCTGCTACAAACACACTGCATGGAAAAGGAGATACATGTTGTGTGTCGTGTGACAGTATAGCACGAGTACTAAAACTGTTATATCACTGACTCCTGCCAAAGAAATGATCTACGGGTAGATAACCTGTAATTTATTTTGAGAATGTCGGGACTACATTCTGTTTTGTAGGGGAGAATGTGGGGAAATCTAGAATATATATATATTGATAGAAGAGTATAATTGTTATAATATAATTGTGAGTTAAAAGTTAGACCCCCCCCATGTAATAGTTTTTGTCATTTCAGTTATTTTATTAATAATGGTAATTTAATTATTCAGTACATGCATGCCAATTTGTAATATACAGCTATGTGTTGAGTGTCCAGTTGGTGGCAGTAAGCCGGAGGAAAACCTAAAAGAGGAGAAGAAGAGTTCGTTCGCGCGAGTGTTAGCGAGTTGTATTGTACTGTGTGCTACGGAGCTGTTGCGAATGATGCGGGCTGAATAAAAGAACCCAACCAAATCACACGCTTGTTCATTCCTTCAAGTGTGTTACATAAGGATAAATGGAACAAAAGCTGATCCAAAGGTATGGTCGGCCATTTGTTGTACAGAAGGCGCTTAGACTGAATCTTAGGCCATTTGGCTTGTTTTCCTCTAAGAACGCTGAAGGTTTCAGAGAATTCTCTGACTTCTTGAAGGCATGTCATGAAGCTCTTCCTCATGTTAAAGGGCTTGAGATACTTAATGACTGTGATGAAAATCAAAAACTTAAAACAAATGACCAGATTGGGCAGCAGAAAGGTGGAACCGTCAGGTCAAACTGACAATGAATGAGACTCGAGACTTTCCAAAGTTTATAGATTTTGTCAATGGAAGCAGACATTTCTTGTATCATATTTAATATGACTTTCATTCAATCTGTGGCAAAATATCAATAAATTGAACTGTAGATCCATATAACCAATACGAGATTTCATTTGATATATAAACTTGAACATGTTGGACATATTGTTTTTTGAAGAGCCCTGTTGTTTTACGTTCGTTCGTTGTTATTATTCTCTTAAATTAATCACAATCTTGAAGACCTAAACCTGCTCAAACTCATGAAAATGTGCCCACGCCTGGAGTTCTCTTCCTAGAGTTCTGATAAGATCAACATCATATTTTCAGTCTTTAGGCGTTTGCGATGCTAAATTGACTTTTTGTTAAAGGAGTTTCTATGGCGTCATTCCAAAGTTTTGCATTTGCCATGAAACAGGAAGTTATAACTCAGGCATACAATGTCAGACCTGCCCCAAACATCACATGTGTGATCATAGTCCCGGCCTGAAGACATCTGCATGGTAAAATTCAGTAAGTTATAGCGCCACATCCAGGCAACAGGAAGTGTCAAGTTTTACACTTTGATTAACTACTCATGTCCTCCTTTAATTTGAACAATTTATTTTTTAATTACAAAAATTAAACATACAAAAAAAAACATTTATTTATTAACAATTTTTTTGATAACTGCCGCAGTGACCTCCTTTGCAGCGTTCCCTAACATTCCAAAAGAGAAACAATGTTCTGGTGACTAATTTCCTTTGATAGCACAGATTAATGGAATTAAAAACATTGATATCATACCCAGTACCGCACTGACTCCTCCTCTCACTGAAAGATAAAAGAAACAGAACAATGAAAATTTAGACAAAGACACCGTAGAGATGTCAACTAAACTTCTACTGAATCAAAAATTACGATTATTCCAAAGCGCAAATTCATTCATTTCCTTTTACTTTTGTATTTTTGATCATGTTATATGGCTTACCAAAAAGATTCACCGCCGGCAATGCCCCGAAACAGACAGCTTGAGGAGGAAAAAGAGCGTGATGAATTTATGTAATTTAAATAAACTAGAATGTTTTTTTAGCGTGTCTATTAACTTTGTGTTACATAAATATTCAATCAACTATCAAAAACTGATCTTTATTTGAAAGTTTAAACTCAACATTCATGTTAGGAACTTGCAATCAATAAAATGTCCATATATGGAGTTCAAATGAAGAGGTTAATAAGACAATGTGTATTAATACAGTGTGACGGGACACAGGGTTTGAGGGGGGGTCAATATACTCACATTATTCAACATATAAATTGGTTAAAAATGTGAATAAAACAATGCAGTCACATTTTTCAGAATAGCTCAAAGAAAAAACATGACAAGTCATGAATATATTTAGAATATTTTAGCACAATGGCACCCTCTTGCGCGGCCATCGCCCCAATGCACTGCATATGATGCATAGCCCCTTGTGCCCCTGTGTATCATGCAGCACTAAGCCTCTGTCTGAGTAACAAACTACGTCTATATTTACAGATGAACTCTGTTCATTCATGTTCAGTAACAGTAAACTGTGTTTTGTACACATTCAATTGCTTCGGTATGGTCAACAGAATGTGCTGCTTCTCTCTGCCGCTCACGGGCACTGCACAGAGACGAATCTGCTGCAACAGGAGAAGCTAGACATTGTGCTTGTGGGTAAATAACATACCTGTCAAGATTTGGCTACCTTGCAACAAATTCTGTGACCATCATATTATGTGACCGTATTGTGCACTGTTGTCACTGTGCATCTTCTGGTTGTGGATAGAAGGGATACATCTAAGGCCAGAAGTGGTGTGAAATCTCACCAGTTGAGCGCTCTATCCCTTCTGTCTCTCAACGGCCGTGTGTTTTTCGGCAAAGTCAATGAGCACAGGTAGTTTACCTCATGTTTATTCAAGCTTGCTTTTTGGGGGAATTAATCCAGCGCTATGATCGGTCGAACTCTGCTTTTGCTTTTGCTTGATAAGACTACTGTGTACTCCGGAGCTTTACCAGGTTTTTGTGTAGTGTAGAGTGAAAAATCAAAAGCCTACTTTGAGATCAAAATGTGTACCTGCTACGCAAAATGCATACAGGTTGTCAGGTATGATATTGTAATATATTCTATATGATACCATCACTGTACAATGGTATTGTGAAAATGTAAATATGTCCATGTTGTAACACATGTTTTGTTCGTAACCTCATTGGATGCCTCTTATGGTGCAACTTGAGTAAAATCTTGGTACTAGTTTGGTACATTACTCACCTGCGGCACCGACTCCCATAAAGGTTGTAACTGGCTCAACCACTTTGGCTTATAAAGAAAGAGAAGAAAATTAACACAAACTCAAATTACATCATAACCAAAACAAAGCTCAGATATACTCACCCAAGGAATTATTTTCTGCTCTTTTTTTTTTCGATCTAAAAAAATAATTAATGTGGCTTAGTGAACATCACAATAGTTGTAAGTTATTAACTTAATAAAATCATTTAATGGATTTTTTTCAGTGGGAAATATATAAATAATTTTAAATATACTTAATAAACTTAAATAAATATAAATTGTTAATATGTGTGGTAAAATAATTTTTTTGTTGTGATATAATGACTTCTTTCAACTTTTAATGATAAATTGTCTGCCTAAAACCCTAAAAAGATTCAACTTGAAATTTGTCACTTTTGAGAATTTAAATATAATTTTTAGGTAATTAACAGTGCTTTTACATTTAAGCATTTCAGAAAATAACCGTTAAATATCATCCAATCAAAATAGAGTTTGCGTCTTGGCTCCAGTAACAAAGGAAGTGATTGGTTGGCTGAATATTTTTTATTTTTATTTGAACAATAAATTTTTTTATTTTAAGAAACAAAACTAAACTAAAAAGAAAAAAGAAAACACATCAGATCATTTTCTGGATCACTGCCGCGGTGACCTGCTGTACAACGAGGCCCAGTACCGCACAGCCGCCGCCTCTTACAAAGAGATTTATTGTAGGAGGCATTGCCTCGAAACAGACAGCTGCCGCACCCGCTCCCACAAAAAGGGCCATTGGCTCAATTACTTTTGCAGCCAGGGAAGCCTTTTCTTCTGCTTTTGAATTAGGTGGATTTTCCACAGGTGCCTCCTCCTCCTTGTTGTTCTTCATTTTCTCAAGAATACCGAGACGGGTAGCTGCAGCCTAGAGCAATGGGCGTCGGTTGGCTGAATACTCGTTGGCGCGGAGCGCAGCGTAACGTAATGTTTGCGTTCCCCCTCATTTCATCAGTGACGGTTGGTTGGTGAAGTATCGTAGGAGCTGAACTTCAAATTTTGTGTATATATTTATATAAATATATATATGGGCACATTGGTAAATTGGATTAAACAGCTTTAGCAGGATGCAATTTTAAACACGAGTCGAATGCACATTCTTTTCATGGCGCATAAACGAATCTAACTAGCCGGCGCATGTTGGCAGACTTGCAAACGTGAGAGCGCGAGAACTCTCGATCAGCAGAAATACTCTGTGAATATATGTTTGTTAAGTACTTCACACATTGCTAAGTAGAGTCAAGCAGTTTAGCAATGTGTCGTTTTGAATACGAGTAAGTGAGCATCCGCCCTGATTTCACGATGTCCAGCGTGTTTTTGTTAACGAAGTTGAAATGTTTCTGTCAGTTCTGTGGGATATCAGTGCAAACCCTTAGGGATCATGTTTTACATATCAAACTTCACCTTAATGAGCCACGGTGCGTGTTCAAGTGTTCACACGGAGCATTTAAGGCTATTTTTTAACGTAAACAATATAGATTCACGTGTTGCTACTACACATACCCTTGTGGTGTTAAGATGTAATATTTCTATGTCTATATATATATATATATAGTGACGTCAAAGCACTAATCGCTCACTTAAAGGAACATATCGCCGAAGGACGTATCGTGACATGTCCGGTATCAGGATGTAATCATACTTTCTTTGTAAAGTCGTCGTTGAGCAGTACACGTGATCTTTATAGAGAGACAGTTCCTCAGTCTTTTGAAACTGAACCTCTAGTTACAGGCCCCACAGAGAGCCTTGCAAAGGAAGTTGGAAAACCTGCCTGTGATGCCTTGCATTATTGTGTGTGGTAGGTAAAACTTTTATTAATATACAGTAGAACCCTTAAGCTTTAAAGATTAAAGGTTGAACTATAAAGTTTATAAATTGACATTCCCCTAAAAGTGATAGTTCACCCACAAAAGAAAATTCTACCATCATTTACTCACCCTCTTATCATTTTATGTAATAACTTTGCTCTGTAGAACACAAAACGAGAAATTTAAAAAATGCTAGTAACGGCTGTGGTGCCCATTCATTTCTATTGTATGGCACAAAACAAACGCACGTGAATGGGGTCCAGTTGACAACATTCTTTAAAATAGTTTACAGCAAAAGAAAGTCATATAGGTTAGAAATTACAAGAGGGTGAGGAAATTGGACAATTTTTTTATTTTTGTTGATCAGTCAATTTAAGAAATGAGACAAACCATAGAAATTTCAGTTTTTAATTAGTTCTGCACAGAGCAGACTGTTTCACATAATATATTTTTTACATATATTCAACAACACAGATTAATAACTTGGTTTAAATAAATCTAAACTATAGAACTGGGTTATTTAAAATATTTATAAAATATATTATGTGAAATAGTTGTTTCAGGGCAGTACTACAGAAACAACATTTTGTATGATATTCTTGCCAAATATGTAAATACTGAATAATCTTACATGTTCATAACTATGTATATTACATTTATCTACAGGACCCTCCTGCTATGCTGCTGTCCATTTCATGCTTGCTGTGGACCGCGAGATTGTGAATGATGACATCACTTCTTTCATCTCTGCTGTTTGCCTAATGTTGGGCAGTTATTAAAGCTTCAACATTCACTACCCTACTGAACTGGCGTAAGTTCTCGAATTCCTGCAAAGGTATATAAAGAGACTCGGGGGAGTAGATTCATTTCAGTGTGGCTTCATTTACAGAGTTACAAATGTTCTTTTTTTTTTCAAGGTGTTTTTTCCTCATTAATCCGGAGAAGGGAACAAAGGTGGTGGAAAAGAAAAACAACAGGCGACTCCCAGTCAACCCAAGAGTATTCACCCTAATCTCTGACGCTTCTGACCATGAATGGCGAGAGACTCCGTAAAGGTGGTCTTCAGACTGTTTCCAAGTTGATACTCTCTTAACGGATACTTCACACCGAAATTCTTCCATCATTTACTCACCCTCAGGTTGTCCCAAATCTGTATAAATTTCTTTGTTCGGTTGAACAAAAGGAAGCTATATTTGTAAGAATGTAAGGAACCAAACTGATTTTATCCCTCATTTATTGCCATGACAGGGAAAATAAATACTATAGGAGTCAATGGTGGAGCAGATCAGTTTGGTTACTGACATTCTTACAAATATATTCCTTTGTGTTTAGCAGAACAAAGCAATATATACAGGTTTGACATGGCAAGAGGGGTGAGTAAATGACATAATTTTTATTTTTGGATTACTGTCACTTTAACATCGGAATGTTTATTGTTAATGCAAGTTAAGTGGTACAATCTACCCTGTAAGCGCTTGTGTTGTGCTGCATTCTACTTTTTTATACTGTAAATGTTCATGTTAACTTTGCTGAAACATGGTCATTTTAACCTGAGCTTAGTTAGGTAAATGATTTTAATTCATTGGACTGACTGACCTTAATTGAACCAACCATTAACAGAAAAGGCCATCATTTGTTGTCTTAAATGCCTGCCAGTCTTTATTAAAAATACACGGGACCACACTGATGTCTTTGTCTTTTATAGATTTTGATGAGTTTTGATGATTTGATTTAGGTTTGCAAATGTAATATATACTAGTATATACTAGTTATATACTAGTTTCTTAAAGGTTAAATCTGAATGTTTAGCAAATAATTATAGGGTTTCACTGTAATTATAACAACAAACTTTAAATTAGACTGTGCTGAACTGTAAAAAAGATGGTTATGAACCGTAATTAAAACCATCTAAACCCTGTAATTGACAGTTATAAGCTGTTTTAAGAACAGCATAAACAAGTAAATTGGACTGTTATGAACTGTAAAAAAGATGGTCATGAACTGTAATTAATACAGTGTAAACCCTGGAATTTGCCGGAATAAACAGTTTTTATAACGGCATAAACAAGTAAATCAGGCAGTTATGCCGTTTTGTAAGACAATTAAGAACTGTAAAAGTGGCTGAAATCCCGTACTTCTGATAACAGTGCAACCGTCTTTTTGACGGTAAAATTCTGGCAACCACAGCTCTAGTTTCCTCAGGATGGGCAGCCGAGGTAGAAACAGATAAACAGATGAAAAATGGTCAGCGTAGCTGATGTTCTTAACATTTCATGCAAAGATATCATTTACATGTAATCTGATCGAGACACGTTATGTGAAAGTTTGACTAAAGAGATGTGTCTTTACGTTATATTCAACAGGAAAAGTGTCCCAGACAGGTGCCAGAAGTGAAAACGCTTTACCGCCTTAAGTGGATGTGACTAGAAGGACTACCAAAGAGCACAAGGAGTTATGTGATCTTAATGAGCGAGATGGCGTGTAGCGTGTTAGAAGTTCGGTTCGGCATCCTGAAAAAGGGTTCATGCGAATAAATGGGAGATGGAAACGCATTTGCCAAATAAATTCCTCCAAAAAGTAATTTAACTGGCTAGTCAGGTTACACCATCTCATACTGCAGAGGACTGATCTTGTTACACAGCATTAGAAACGTTGTTATGGTAATTCTTAAATGCCCGAGCATGTATTTCCTAAACAGCAGGTATCCACTAAAGCACTGCATTTATTGTGTTTCGTAATCGTCTGCTTGCACAAGTATTATTATATATGTAAATTATTATAATCAGTGACTTCTCTTACATTTCTTACTGTTTCCATCACCTTAACACATATTTGCACAAAGATTTTGAACTTTGATAAATATGAGATTATCTTTACATGACCGTTTCCATTTACTTTTTTATGTGCATTTTCAAAACATCCAAATTGTTGGATAGAAAACCCCTCAGATATTGCAAATTCCATTACTTCTCACCACCACACTAACTTCCCGGATCTGTCACACCCTCCAACCACTTGGAATTTTGAAATTAAGCACCGGTTCAGATCATATTTATCTGACCGATATTAGTTTCTTCATTTAAATGGGGAATCATCAAATCAAATGCCAGTAAACTATGGATAACCTCAAGGATCGTGTTAGGACACTTGCTATTCTCTATATACATGCTGCCCCTAGGTAACATTATTGGAAAACATGGAATTAGTTTTCATAGCTATGAAAATTATACTAAATTATACAGGTACTGGTCATATAATTAGAATATCATCAAAAAGTTGTTTTATTTCACTAATTCCATTCAAAACGTGAAACACAGACTGATATATTTCAAATGTTTATTTCTTTTAATTTTGATGATTATAACTGACAACTAAGAAAAATCCCAAATTCACTTTCTCAGAAAATTAGAATATTACTTAAGACCAATACAACAAAAGGATTTTTAGAAATCTTGGCCAACTGAAAAGTATGAACATGTACAGCACTCAATACTTAGTTGGGGCTCCTTTTGCCTGAATTACTGCAGCAATGCGGCGTGGCATGGAGTCGATCATTCTGTGGCACTGCTCAGGTGTTATGAGAGCCCAGGATGCTCTGATAGTGGCATTCAGCTCTTCTGCATTGTTGAGTCTGGCATATCGCATCTTCCTCTTCACAATACCATCTAGATTTCCTATGGGGTTAAGGTGAGGCAAGTTTGCTGGCCAATTAAGAACAGGGATACCATGGTCCTTAAACCAGGTACTGGTTGCTTTGGCACAGTGTGCAGGTGCCAAATCCTGCTGGAAAATGAAATGTGCATCTCCATAAAGTTGGTCAGCAGCAGGAAGCATTAAGTGCTCTAAAACTTCCTGGTATACGGCTGCGTTGACCTTGGACCTCAGAAAACACAGTGGACCAACACAAGCAGATGACACAACTGATGAAAGTAAATTTTGCATTTCCTTTGGAAATCAGGGTCCCAGAGTCTGGAGGAAGAGAGGAGAGGCTCACAATCCACGTTGCTTGAGGTCCAGTGTAAAATTTCCACAGTCCACAATGGTTTGGGGTGCAATGTCATCTGCTGGTGTTGGTCCACTGTGTTTTCTGAGGTCCAAGGTCAACGCAGCCGTATACCAGGAAGCTTTAGAGCACTTCATGTTTCCTGCTGCTGACCCACTTTATGGAGATGCACGTTTCATTTTCCAACAGGACTTTGCACCTGCACACTGTGCCAAAGGACCATGGTATCCCTGTTCTTTATCGGCCAGCAAACTCACCTGACCTTTACTCCATAGAAAATCTAGATGGTATTGTGAAGAGGAAGATGCGATATGCCAGACTCAACAATGCAGAAGAGCTGAATGCCACTATCAGAGCAACCTGGGCTCTCATAACACCTGACCAGCACCTGTACATATCATCTAGACCGGACGAAACCTCAAAATGTATATTCATGATTTTCCCAAATGAAGTAATAAATATCAGTGAACAATTTAACATATTGGGCCCTATTGTACACCCGGTGCAATGCAAGTTTCTTCTCAATGCAGTTCTCATTTGCCCGTCCTGCCCGCGTTGTTTAAATAGCAAATGCATTTGCACTCAGTTTTTGCACCCATGGCCGTGTTGGTCTAAAAAAGAGGTGTGCTCAGGCCCATTGTTGCTATTTTGAGTAACTAAAATTATTATATTATAATATTCGATTTCTTGTTATTTAAAAAGAGCGCGTTAGTAGAAAATGCTAAGATGATAAGACAAGAATCATAATCGCGATGATTTTAAGAAATAGCACTTCTGAACAACTGTAAAGGAAAGAAGTGCGCTGTGGATTTATACTAAAAGAAAAGAGAGGATCCTTGCAAAATCAAATGCGGCACAATAATCGTTTACCACGATTATTTAGTTTTTGTAATTGATGAAGGATAAATTTGACGATTATGATTAATTTTCGATTAAGTGCACAGCCCTACCTCGGTGTTACCTGGGACAGCAACCTGTCTTTAGAAAACGTGGAACAAACGCCACAAAAACAGCCTTCTTCCATCTTCGAATATTCTGCAGTTTGGTAATGTTTCTTTGTAATTCTGATGCAGAAAAAAGATTTCATGCATTTATGACTTAAATACTTGATTATTGTAAGGCACTACTTAGTGGTTGTCCTGCTTCAACATTAAACCAGTTACAGTAAGTTCTAAATACACCTGCTAGAGTTCTTACAAGGTTGAGAATATTTGACCACATAACACCAATTCTATCAGCACTATACCGGCTACCGATTAAATACTGTATATACTATAAAGTACTTCTAATTACCTACTGTATAAAGCATTAAACAGATTAGCTTAGAAATTCTATCACTCTACAAGCCATTACGCTCACTATGATCAGGGGGTAGAGCTTTCTCATATAGATCAATAATAGGTTAAACTATCTAAATTTGCCCCAACACTTTTAGAGTAGTGGTGCCACCTCTGCTTGTGAGTAATCCTAAAGCCTTATTTTTTGCTTTGTGCGAGGGGTATAAACCACAGCTGAAGCAGATGCAAAGACAATAAAAAAGTTAAACACAAACAAAACAAACCTAGCACAGTACCTCAAACCAAGCATGGTCAACGATGTTTCTCAGATGGAACATATCCTCCCTTACTGGCAAGGGGTTCAGGATAACCCCGCTAGGAAAAGGCCACGTTTTGCATGATTATTGTGTCAAACAACCTTAAGTTTGTACTGAAAAAACTATGATGATGTTTCCAACTGAACATGACACAAGCTACTTACAATGTTGATATATATAATCCTAAATATAGGATTTATATCATCCTGAGGAGGTCTGGTAAGAGCCTGATTATAGTCTTCCCTGCAACTTTCAACGCCGTCTGATCAACAAAACAACAATTTGGATTTGTGTAAACATTCATCCTGAACAGAACTGTGCTATAATACATTTACAGGTTAAGATAGATCAAGCACTAAAGTAGAGGACACTGGCTACATTAACGTTTGAAGAGGATCGAGTGAGATATCATAAAGATGGGTACAAGACAGAAAAAAAGAAAGAGTAAAAAGAATCCAACCTTCAAGCAATCCTTCACGCAGGTCCCTTCATTGACGGCTCCAAAACCCCCGTCATCCCCTGTTCTGTCAATCTCAGACTGTCGGCCATTGCTTTCAACTAAAAGAGAAGTGCAGCAGACATGAATCACCAAACATAAGCAATACTTAACTCAACACAATTTAACAATATTTATCAAATATATTTGTATTAAGGTAGGCGGGACGAGAGCCGCTCTTGTATCACAGAGGAGATCGGGAGCATAAGAGGACGAGCGACCGGACTGCCAATTATGGAAGGGCACTCACTTTCAGTTGTCACATTGGGATCCTCATCATCCTCCATCCTCTTGTGACTGAGTAAAATTAAAGGCAAAGGCGGGATTTGAACATCCCCGTCATCACAGACGTCAGATCCAGAATCATCTGGATACTGAATGACATCATCGCTCCCAGAGTAGACAGGAATCTGTAGGCCCTCTGCGGGATCTTTGTCCTGAAATATACAAGACCAAGCATTAGCAAAAATGAATCCAAAGTCTTTTAACAATATTTGTCCTTGTTGAAGATAGAAATGACCAAAATTGTGTTGGTGTACATTGTGTTCTGTTGGTAAAACTAACCGAGACCGAACACACTGGGATTCAGTGTTGTAATGTAACGAAGTACAAATACTTCGTTACTGTACTTAAGTAGAATTTTCACATATCTGTACTTTACTTCGTTATTTATTTTTCTGACAACTTTCACTTTTACTCCACTACAT
The DNA here is from genome assembly GCF_947034865.1 of Barbatula barbatula. NCBI lineage: Eukaryota > Metazoa > Chordata > Actinopteri > Cypriniformes > Nemacheilidae > Barbatula > Barbatula barbatula. The sequence continues at coordinate 3,410,555 of NC_136770.1, read as the reverse complement.
TTCCGAAATAAATCGTGTACTTTTACTCCGATACATTTCTCCTAACCATCTTCGTTACTCGTTACTACAAATTAGAAGAAATTTGTGTTGGTGACGTGACGTAATGCCTGTTCGAAGTCATGTCAAGCGCCAAGCACGTTACCACTGACGGGCATCTCGACTACAGTCGTGAACTTTGTGAACTTGGTGGTGGTGACGAAGATAACGTGACACACCCGTGGCCGTATTTGCAAGAAATATTTTCGTACATTCGAGAGAGAATTCTTTCTACCGGATTAAGTGCCTGTTATTCGTACCGAGACTCACTGAAATATTGGCATTCAAAAACTCCCCGTCCAACATGAAGAAGCACATCGCAGTTTAAATTAGGTAGGTTAAATACATTTTCATTCAATGAAGCCGTAATGTCAACGCTATTTTACATGAATTAGTTATCATATAAGCCTGTTCTGATATCTGGCTAACGTGATGGCCAGGCTAATGTGTGCTAGTTAACTTTTCTGATTAGCCAATGTGCAGATATTTAACAACACAAATGATTTTCCTGCGAAATAATTCCACATTTAACTCTTGAAGAGATGTCCATAATACTGAAAGGGTTAATAGCGGTTTCTGGTATAGCGGCCGAATATTTCCTTCGGTAAATTAGCGTTACACCGGTGAAGGGGTTTTTTAAGAGCACATTAGGCAACTTCATATGGCAGCTTCCAGAGGAGCGTTCAGGATTACTCGTGTCTTCTAAAGCACCATGCATTTAGTTAAACTTGAGATTTGCTTTGATTTAATTACCTCAAAACTTGTTATCGGCTAATGTTATATATTGTGAATGTAGGCTTACATATTGATCAAAGTCAAAGTGCTTTTATTGCCACATAACATAGGTCAGCTAGTAATAGACAGGAGACAAACGACCAGTTAACACAATACAGTACAGGCTACACAACACCAACAACAGCAATGAATCCAAGCTAATAGTGTTGGTCTTGCAGTTAGGAAAATATAATATAATAAAATGCTCATGTGACTGTTATTGTTGATTCCAACCGTTCACTTTTTTTGAAATACTTTTACTTTTAATACTTAAGTACAATAAATGTCGGATACTTTAAGACTTTTACTCAAGTAAAATTTTGAAGGGTGACTTTAACTTCTACCAAAGTCATTTTCTGGGAAGATACTTGTACTTTTACTCAAGTATCGCTTTCAAGTACTTTATACAAGACTGCTGGGATTCTCATTATACTCCAGCTGGATGTCCAAATCCCGGTCCAACTCTCCAGCGACTGGATTCTGAACGGCATCATTGTTCGACTCCAAATCAAACAACATGGGGAAAAGGGGGTGACACACAGGTGAGAGATCTGTATTCGCGGTCGTACTTTGTTTGACGGTCGACTCAAGTAGAAAATTCGCCTCTGGGCGCATCAACAATGCGCGTTCACTTTTCTTATTACACAAAGGGAAGCACAGCAGCACACAAACAATGTAAAAGATTATTATTTTGTACAAAAAGATTAAAATCCGGCTTGTCATGTAGATGATCTGCTCGCACGCTTTAACCTCACGCACGAGCAGATGATAAGACCAGAATCATAATCGTGATGATTTTAAGAAATAGCACTTCTGAACAACTGTAAAGAAAAGAAGTGCGCTGTGGATTTATGCTAAAAGAAAAGAGAGGATCCTTGCAAAATCAAATGCGGCATAATAATCGTTTACCACGATTATTTAGTTTTTGTAATTGATGAAGGATAAATTTGACGATTATGATTAATTTTCGATTAAGTGCACAGCCCTACCTCGGTGTTACCTGGGACAGCAACCTATCTTTAGAAAACGTGGAACAAAAGTCACAAAAACAGCCTTCTTCCATCTTAGAAACATTACCAAACTGCAGAATATTCGTTGTAATTCTGATGCAGAAAAAAGATTTCATGCATTTATGACTTAAATACTTGATTATTGTAAGGCACTACTTAGTGGTTGTCCTGCTTCAACATTAAACCAGTTACAGTAAGTTCTAAATACACCTGCTAGAGTTCTTACAAGGTTGAGAATATTTGACCACATAACACCAATTCTATCAGCACTATACCGGCTACCGATTAAATACCGTATATACTATAAAGTACTTCTAATTACCTACTGTATAAAGCATTAAACAGATTAGCTTAGAGATTCTATCACTCTACAAGCCATTACGCTCACTATGATCAGGGGGTAGAGCTTTCTCATATAGATCAATAATAGGTTAAACTATCTAAATTTGCCCCAACACTTTTAGAGTAGTGGTGCCACCTCTGCTTGTGAGTAATCCTAAAACCTTATTTTTTGCTTTGTGCGAGGGGTATAAACCACAGCTGAAGCAGATGCAAAGACAATAAAAAAGTTAAACACAAACAAAACAAACCTAGCACAGTACCTCAAACCAAGCATGGTCAACGATGTTTCTCAGATGGAACATATCCTCCCTTACTGGCAAGGGGTTCAGGATAACCCCGCTAGGAAAAGGCCACGTTTTGCATGATTATTGTGTCAAACAACCTTAAGTTTGTACTGAAAAAACTATGATGATGTTTCCAACTGAACATGACACAAGCTACTTACAATGTTGATATATATAATCCTAAATATAGGATTTATATCATCCTGAGGAGGTCTGGTAAGAGCCTGATTATAGTCTTCCCTGCAACTTTCAACGCCGTCTGATCAACAAAACAACAATTTGGATTTGTGTAAACATTCATCCTGAACAGAACTGTGCTATAATACATTTACAGGTTAAGATAGATCAAGCACTAAAGTAGAGGACACTGGCTACATTAACGTTTGAAGAGGATCGAGTGAGATATCATAAAGATGGGTACAAAAAAAAGTAAAAAGAATCCAACCTTCAAGCAATCCTTCACGCAGGTCCCTTCAATGACGGCTCCAAAACCCCCGTCATCCCCTATTCTGTCAATCTCAGACTGTCGGCCATTGCTTTCAACTAAAAGAGAAGTGCAGCAGACATGAATCACCAAACATAAGCAATACTTAAATAAACACAATTTAACAATATTTATCAAATATATTTGTATTAAGGTAGGCGGGACGAGAGCCGGTCTTGTATCACAGAGGAGATCGGGAGCATAAGAGGACGAGCGACCGGACCGCCAATTATGGAAGGGCACTCACTTTCAGTTGTCACATTGGGATCCTCATCATCCTCCATCCTCTTGTGACTGAGTAAAATTAAAGGCAAAGGCGGGATTTGAACATCCCCGTCATCACAGATGTCAGATCCAGAATCATCTGGATACTGAATGACATCATCGCTCGCAGAGTAGACAGGAATCTGTAGGCCCTCTGCGGGATCTTTGTCCTGAAATATACAAGACCAAGCATTAGCAAAAATGAATCCAAAGTCTTTTAACAATATTTGTCCTTGTTGAAGATAGAAATGACCAAAATTGTGTTGGTGTACATTGTGTTCTGTTGGTAAAACTAACCGAGACCGAACACACTGGGATTCTCATTATACTCCAGCTGGATGTCCAAATCCCGGTCCAACTCTCCAGCGACTGGATTCTGAACGGCATCATTGTTCGACTCCAAATCAAACAACATGGGGAAAAGGGGGTGACACACAGGTGAGAGATCTGTATTCGCGGTCGTACTTTGTTTGACGGTCGACTCAAGTAGAAAATTCGCCTCTGGGCGCATCAACAATGCGCGTTCACTTTGCTTATTACACAAAGGGAAGCACAGCAGCACACAAACAATGTAAAAGATTATTATTGTGTACAAAAAGATAAAAATCCGGCTTGTCATGTAGATGATCTGCTCGCACGCTTTAACCTCACGCACGAACAGATGATAAGACAAGAATCATTATCGCGATGATTTTAAGAAATAGCACTTCTGAACAACTGTAAAGAAAAGAAGTGCGCTGTGGATTTATGCTAAAAGAAAAGAGAGGATCCTTGCAAAATCAAATGCGGCACAATAATCTTTTACCACGATTATTTAGTTTTTGTAATTGATGAAGGATAAATTTGACGATTATGATTAATTTTCGATTAAGTGCACAGCCCTACCTCGGTGTTACCTGGGACAGCAACCTATCTTTAGAAAACGTGGAACAAAAGTCACAAAAACAGCCTTCTTCCATCTTAGAAACATTACCAAACTGCAGAATATTCGTTGTAATTCTGATGCAGAAAAAAGATTTCATGCATTTATGACTTAAATACTTGATTATTGTAAGGCACTACTTAGTGGTTGTCCTGCTTCAACATTAAACCAATTACAGTAAGTTCTAAATACACCTGCTAGAGTTCTTACAAGGTTGAGAATATTTGACCACATAACACCAATTCTATCAGCACTATACCGGCTACCGATTAAATACCGTATATACTATAAAGTACTTCTAAATACCTACTGTATAAAGCATTAAACAGATTAGCTTAGAGATTCTATCACTCTACAAGCCATTACGCTCACTATGATCAGGGGGTAGAGCTTTCTCATATAGATCAATAATAGGTTAAACTATCTAAATTTGCCCCAACACTTTTAGAGTAGTGGTGCCACCTCTGCTTGTGAGTAATCCTAAAACCTTATTTTTTGCTTTGTGCGAGGGGTATAAACCACAGCTGAAGCAGATGCAAAGACAATAAAAAAGTTAAACACAAACAAAACAAACCTATCACAGTACCTCAAACCAAGCATGGTCAACGATGTTTCTCAGATGGAACATATCCTCCCTTACTGGCAAGGGGTTCAGGATAACCCCGCTAGGAAAAGGCCACGTTTTGCATGATTATTGTGTCAAACAACCTTAAGTTTGTACTGAAAAAACTATGATGATGTTTCCAACTGAACATGACACAAGCTACTTACAATGTTGATATATATAATCCTAAATATAGGATTTATATCATCCTGAGGAGGTCTGGTAAGAGCCTGATTATAGTCTTCCCTGCAACTTTCAACGCCGTCTGATCAACAAAACAACAATTTGGATTTGTGTAAACATTCATCCTGAACAGAACTGTGCTATAATACATTTACAGGTTAAGATAGATCAAGCACTAAAGTAGAGGACACTGGCTACATTAACGTTTGAAGAGGATCGAGTGAGATATCATAAAGATGGGTACAAAAAAAAGTAAAAAGAATCCAACCTTCAAGCAATCCTTCACGCAGGTCCCTACAATGACGGCTCCAAAACCCCCGTCATCCCCTATTCTGTCAATCTCAGACTGTCGGCCATTGCTTTCAACTAAAAGAGAAGTGCAGCAGACATGAATCACCAAACATAAGCAATACTTAAATAAACACAATTTAACAATATTTATCAAATATATTTGTATTAAGGTAGGCGGGACGAGAGCCGGTCTTGTATCACAGAGGAGATCGGGAGCATAAGAGGACGAGCGACCGGACCGCCAATTATGGAAGGGCACTCACTTTCAGTTGTCACATTGGGATCCTCATCATCCTCCATACTCTTGTGACTGAGTAAAATTAAAGGCAAAGGCGGGATTTGAACATCCCCGTCATCACAGACGTCAGATCCAGAATCATCTGGATACTGAATGACATCATCGCTCCCAGAGTAGACAGGAATCTGTAGGCCCTCTGCGGGATCTTTGTCCTGAAATATACAGTAATGCAAGTATTGTCTAAATACATGATATGCAAGTATTGTCTAAATACATGAAACTGACACATATTGACTTGCCAACTTCAGATTTGAGAAAAAAAAACCACAAGAAAAAAAAAACCCTTTTTGCTGCCTGTCAGGTGTTCTAAAACGAGCTGATCAGATGCTAAGGAAGCTGAAACAAAAACCCACTTGCACAGTACCTTAAACCATTCATGGTCAAGGATCTTCTCCAGGTGGATCCGCTCATCTGGATTCGGCTCCAGACAGGCTTGAATCAAATCGCAGCATTCTGTGCAAAAAAAATGTAAACAGTAAATTAATTTCAATGTTGTAATTGATTGTGTTTTTCAAAAGTTCTGAATCACAGTTGCCCTGATGAAGATCGCACCTTTAGTCAAGCCGTCTTTTCTCCATGTCTTCTCTTCAAACTGGCACAGGTCAGTGGCGGTGGGATAATCCCGGCACAACATGGAAAACAACAGTACGCCCAGTGCGTACACCGTCGCCGGCTCGCAATGGTACTCGCCTGTTTTAGTGAATTCAGGGTAAACGCCAGCTATAATGCCTGTAGAAAAGTATGCAACAATGTGACGTCTCAAAACGGCGCAAAGACACTATCTGAAAATATCATCTTTGTATTTATGTGTAAATGACTGTTTATAAAGTACAGTGATAAAACATACCTAAATACTCCGTGTAAGCAGATGATTTACGCAGTTCACTGCCCCCAAAGTCGATCAATTTGACCTCCAGCGTGTTCGGGTTAATCAGGAGGTTTGCGATACTTAAGTCTCTATGGAAAACCCTCCGTTTCAAGCAGATTTCAGAGGCTTCGGTCGCTTGCCACAAGATAGCCTTCGCTATGTTCTCAGTGAGGTTTCCTCCACTGCGATTCACAAAACTCATCACGTCCTCGCAGGGAGAAGGGTACTCTAGGATAATGACTAAGAAACCACAAAGATCCTGCCAGTCCAGAAGCTCGATGATCACAGGAACATGTTCTCCAGTGGTGGCAAGCAAATGAAGTCCAATCTCTTGAGGGACGCGTTCAGGACAACCCGGCTAGAAGAAAGACCATTTTTAGAATGATTACAGAATTAACAAACATGGATTTAGTTCAGTCTCAAACACACATTATACAATTGCATAATAACACTAGCTACTTACAATCTTGATATAGCCATCGTTGACTGACTCTGTCTTCTCGATGACTTTTATTGCCACCTGATCAACAAAATCAACAATCGATTTGTGTAAGCATTCATCCTGAACAGAACTGTGCTATAATACATTTACAACATTAAAGAGGATGTTTGATCAGCTTTCGAAAGATAAAAAAAAAAAGAGAGTAAAAACATCAAACCTTCAAGTCATCCGCATCACAGGTCCCTTCATAGACGTACCCAAAACTGCCTTTACCCAGCATTCTGCAGATCTTATACAAGCAACCATTGACTTCCACTAAAAGAGAAGTACAGCAGACATGAATCCCCCAACATAAGCAATACTTAAATAAACACAATTTAACAATGATTGTTTAACTAGGAAAATACATTATTGTTATAACCTGAATATTGTTGCTTAATATGTTACACATACACACATGCATATTACAGAAACAGAATGTGTATATTGCACTTAATCTTTGTGTGAATAAAACATCTATTGACCAATCAGAATCAATGACTCAAACTATATCATGTTGGAATTAGTGAAGTTAACTCACTATAAAATGTCTTGTTGGGATCCTCATCATCCTCCTGCATCTCCTGACTGAGTAAAATTAAAGGCAAAGGCGGGATTAGATCCCCCCCATCATCAATCAAGTCAAACCCAGGATCATCTGCAGACTGAATATCATCATCGCTCCCGGAGTGGACTGGAGTCTGAAGGCCATCTGCAGGATCTTCCATCTGAAATAAACAGTAATATAAGTGGTGTACTGTCTAAATATAAGATATTGACACCTATTGAATTGCTAACTTCCAGATTTTAAAATAAACCAACATCTAAAAACAATATTAAAAACCATTTTCAATAACTAGCCTCTATAGTGGACGTGCATGTGGATCGTGCTCTGGAAACCAAATGGTGACAAATACTAAAGCCATTTTTTTATAAAGCACAGAGTGAGATGAGCACACGACATAAGAAAAACTATTTGCTGAGTAGTTACTGTAAGTACCTTAAAGTCATCCTGATCACTGGTCCCTGCAAATCCGGCAGCTAGAAAAGCAGCTTTAACCAGCGGTGGATTGGGAATTAAAATTGGCTGTGGCATTCTTGACCAACACAGGTTTCTGTTCGCGTGTCCAATCCGTCCGTCTGTCTGCATTTGCGGTTTGGCCCATGGCCAACAACACCGGCGCTCGCGGCCAAAAAACAAACTGGCCCACCGGGAAACTTCCAGGTCCTCCCGATTAGTCAAACCGTACTTTGCTTTACCAAACATTTCATCCGTCTCATACATGCCGAAGTTGAGCCCTGTCAATAGAAAACACCAAGCATTAGCAAAAATGAATCCAAAGTATTTTAACAATATTTGTCCTTGTTGAAGATAGAAATGACCAAAATTGTGTTGGTGTACATTGTGTTCTGTTGGTAAAACTAACCGAGACCGAACACACTGGGATTCTCATTATACTCCAGCTGGATGTCCAAATCCCGGTCCAACTCTCCAGCGACTGGATTCTGAACGGCATCATTGTTCGGCTCCAAATCAAACAACATGGGGAAAAGGGGGTGACACAAAGTGGTGAACATATGATGTTTCTGGAACTCTGGAGTGACATCGTGTCCTAAAATGTCATCTGTAGAGGAGAACAAGATCAAATACATGTAATAATGAACATCTACATTATTTATCGACTCGATTGATAGCAGGATATTGTCAAATGTCAGGAGATATCTACAGAACACATTTTAATGAGTCAAATGAATTAACAGATTCATGTGTCGAGAATCTATGTTCAAACGTTAAGGGTCACTTGAGCAACAGATTTATTTTGACCTTGTATAGCTTTAGATGAAACGGCAAATACAAACATAGGCCAGACTTAATTTAACGTTTAAAAGCATCTAACTGGGAACGAAAAAGTATTTATAAGTGAGTTGACGCTAAACATTTGAAAGCAATTGTACATAAAGTGATGATATGATTTGCTGTCATCCTGACCTGCAAGCCGTCTCCAAAAACTCTTGTTCTTCATCTTTCCGTCCGTTTTACAGCTCACAGGTGAGAGATCTGTATTCGCGGTCGTACTTTGTTTGTACACCCCGCTCCGATCTTCAAAGCTGTCATGTTGGACGAACTTGTCCGTCTTTTGACCCATTTTCACTTTTAGTCAACAGCAGTAAGTCGCAGAATGAGCCAAACGACTGGCTTCAGCCTCTATTTAAAAGCTTAGATAGACCGCTCAGAAATCCCCGTTATACGTCATAGTCGAAGGTTTCATTGTTTATATTTGAAAGTGGGTGAGTAGACAAACGTGACTGCCAGTTGTTGTGTTGTTTAAGTAGTGATGGGGCCTTTCCATACGAGCTTCATGAAGCTTAGAAACCCGTGTCGAATCGGTTTTATCGAATCGGTGCTTCGAAGCGCGTATCAAACTTGATACGTCACGTGATTTGTAGGATGTTGTGGTATAAGTTACCATGGAGATTTACACGTTGCAGCTAGCCTGCTCCGGAGCAGGCTAACAACCAGGCTAAGATTAATCCTAGTGATTTATCGGCTAGTTCCTGCCTAAATCCTACTAGATATTAATGTGTTTTAGTCACTTCTAAAATACTAGATATACAATCATTCATATAAGTATGCGTACTGTTATTTTAGTTATTATTGAAAACTGCTGTTCATTTCACTGTCAGAGGTTTGATGAATATATATATATTGTGACAAGCATCCTGAGATCAGATCAGCGTTGCCCTGGAAACGAACAAGGAGCACCTGTTTCACCTCGTCACAGGCTGATCGTGCACAGCTGCGGGGAATCAGAAGAGCAGCTCATAAGCCGCTGACTCAGGAGGAAAGGGGAGAGGTGAACTCTCTGAGAGCAGGACTAACTTTGTCTTCTGCCCTTTTGCAGAGAGCAGCGTGTAGTCCGATCAGCGCCACCACGAGCACTGCACGGTTACCCCACTCAGGACACGAGGGAACTCAGGAGAGCACTTGGGAGAACCACAGCCACCGGGAGGACGGATCGTCTTCATCACCACACTTGGGAGGAAGAAGCCGTGGACACCACCAACGGTGGTCACCACCGCCCCCTGGAGGGAAAGGCCGTGATTTCCCCATCACCACATACCTTTAATAAATCCACCCTTCGGGGAATCTTGATTTTTTGAGCTCTCCTTCTCGTGTGATCCTTCCACCCTGCTACACTGGTGGAGAATGCGGGCATAGGACTGGAAGGAAAACCGACGAGTGCATCCCTGAACAATACAGATCTATATATATTATTATAATTTTTTTTTTCTCTCTTCTCTGGACAGGCGGACGCTCCTCCCCCATCATGGAAGAACTTCTTCAACGACTGACGGAGGTTAGCATCCGCCAGCAACAGATCTCTGAGCACCTAGCCTCTCGACAGAGTCAGACCGAGCAGGAGCTCAGTGCCAGGCACACCTCTCCCGCTCGTCGGCTACCCATACCTGACCCACGATCTCAAGTCACGCAGTTGCTCCCCAAATTGACGGCACACGATGACATAGAGGCCTTCCTCCAAATGTTCGAAACTACAGCGGTGAGGGAAGGCTGGGAGAGTGAAGAATGGGCTCAGCTGTTGGCACCTCTCCTCACGGGGGAGACGCAAAGAGCGTACTTCAGTCTTCCCACCGCGGCTGCAAACTCCTACACAGAGCTAAAGAGAGAGATCCTAGCCCGGGTGGGGCTTTCTCCCGTCTGCGCGGCCCAACACTTCCACAACTGGGAATACAAGCCCCGTCTCCCAGCCCGAATTCAGGCCGCCGAGTTATCCCGCATCGCCCAACACTGGCTGTTGCGTGTCGTGATCGACCGAATGCTCAGAGTCCTTCCTCGCTCGCACCGTCATGCTGTTGGGATGCGAAACCCGGGGACTGTCGCAGAACTGGTAGAAGCCATGGAGCTGGCGGATGCTGCCCAACATCGAGAGGCGGGGGAGCGAGCGCCGCCATTTCCCCGGAGGGTGGTCCAGGAGCAACGCTCGCCGGAGGGCACCTTCCGATCAGTTAGCAGGCCGGGGGTTCCCACCATACGGGATGAACCCATGCCAACGGAAGTCTCAACGCCTCCGGCTCGAACGTGGCTGGCAGGCTGCATTGTCCATCACGACATTCCTGCAAGGGCACCAAAAGTGCAGGTGAGGATAAATGGCCGCCCAATGACCGCCTTGCTGGACTCCGGCAGTGCGGTCAGTTTGGTCCAGGCCCACCTCCTCTCACCCCGCAACGAGTCTCGGGCGGCGATACCCATCACATGCGTACATGGAGACACCAGACAGGTCCCGGTCCGAAGGGTAACTATCTCGGCTGAACCCGGCACCTGGCCGGTGGAGGTGGGCCTTATGAAGGACCTGCCGATTCCGGTGCTTCTGGGGAGAGATTGGCCCGGATTTGACCGCCTGCTGACCGCCGCCGTGCAGCCTGCCAACATCAAGGGCAGCCGCCGACACAGGAATCCAGGAAAAGGAACCCGTCGACGCCCGGCCCTGCTGGTTCCGGACAGCGGGAGAGAGGGTGAGTCCCCTCCTAACCATAACCTCTTCTTTGATGTGTTTCAGCAAGTCACGAGCGGGGGCTCATTTGCCAGAGAACAACGAGAAGATGACCGACTGAAGCACTGTTGGACCCAAGTGAAGAGGATAGACGGGAAAGAGACGCAACCTGGCCCCCATCCCCTCCCGCACTTCATTGTCCAAAACGGCCTGCTATACTGTGTCGCTCAGCGGAGGGGGGAGGAGAAAACATTACTGGTAGTTCCTAGGTCCAAAACGTAGATGGTGTTGGAACTGGCGCATTCACATCCGTTAGCTGGCCACCTTGGAGCCGCCAATACCACCCAACGCATCAGGGATCGGTTCCATTGGCCTGGATTGGATGCCGACGTGAAGGGATTCTGTCAGGCCTGCCCCACGTGCCAGAAAACATCTCCCAATACTCCTCCCCCCAGCCCGTTGATTCCGCTACCCATCATAGGGGTGCCCTTCGAGCGCATCGGGATGGATCTGGTAGGGCCGTTGCCTAAGTCGGCCCGGGGTCACGAACACATCCTGGTCATCGTCGACTATGCCACCCGGTACCCGGAAGCTGCGGAAAGCCACCGCCAAGGCCATCGCTCAGGAGCTATTCGTGTTGTCCAGTCGGGTTGGCATACCCACAGAGATCCTGACGGACCAGGGGACCCCGTTTATGTCCCGGCTAATGGCTGACCTCTGTAAGATCCTGAAGGTAAAACAGCTGAGGACCTCCGTATACCACCCACAGACAGATGGCCTGGTCGAACGCTTCAACAAAACTCTGAAACAGATGCTGCGACGGGTGGCAGCAGACGACAAGCGAGACTGGGACCTCATGCTCCCCTATGTCCTGTTCGGTATACGTGAGGTCCCCCAAGCTTCTACTGGTTTCACTCCCTTTGAGCTCCTCTTTGGACGGCAACCCCGGGGACTACTGGATGTCGCAAGGGAAGCCTGGGAACAGAAACCTTCTCCTCACCGCTCTGTAATAGAGCATGTTAAGACGATGAGAGAACGTATTGACAGGGTCATGCCATTAGTCCGGGAGCATCTCAGTAAGGCCAAGCAGGCCCAGCAAAGACTGTACAATCGGGCTGCCCAGCCTCGGGAGTTCCAGACGGGCGACAGAGTGATGGTCCTGGTACCCAATTCGGCCTGCAAATTCCTGGCGAGCTGGCAGGGACCATTTACAGTAGTCGAAAAGATCGGTCCAGTGACTTACCGGATAAGACAACCAGGAAAGAGGAAGGCGGAGCAACTTTACCATATTAACCTCCTCAAGAAATGGAAGGGAACCAGAGACCAACTCGTCGCCCTTACCACCACGGACCCCGTTGTGGTGGATATCGACCCCCACCTCTCACCCATGCAGAAGACCGAGCTGCGGCACCTGGTCGGTCAGTTCCAGGATGTGTTCTCCACGGATCCTGGGCAGACCCGCGTGGTACAGCACGAGATCCGGACAGCACCAGGAGTCATAGTACGCCAACGACCCTACCGGATCCCAGAGGCTCGTCGGCAGGCTATTGAGATGGAGATCCAACAGATGCTGAAGTTAGGGGTAATTGAACCATCCCGCAGCCCGTGGTCCAGCCCTATAGTAATGGTTCCGAAACCAGATGGCACCCTCCGTTTCTGCAATGACTTCAGACGCCTCAACGAAGTCTCAGAGTTCGACGGATACCCAATGCCTCGGGTGGATGAGCTTCTGGATCGTCTGGGGAAGGCCCGTTATATCTCCACGCTGGATCTCACTAAGGGGTACTGGCAAGTGCCGCTTTCGGAGGCGGCCAAGCCAAAGACCGCTTTCAGCACTCCTAACGGCCACTGGCAGTACCGAACCCTCCCCTTCGGACTGCATGGGGCCCCAGCCACCTTCCAACGGATGATGGACATCCTGCTGAGGCCCCATCAGTCCTACGCTGCAGCCTACATCGATGACGTAGTCATTCACTCAGAGCATTGGGAGGAGCACCTGGACCGGTTGCGGAGGGTGCTGACCGAACTGCGTAGGGCTGGACTCACCGCCAACCCCCGAAAATGTCACCTGGGTCTATCAGAGGCGAAATACCTAGGGTTCGAGGTGGGACGTGGACTAATTCGGCCCCAGGAAAAAAAAGTGGAGGCGGTTCGAAATGCCCCGGTACCTACGACAAAGACCCAGGTACGAGCCTTTCTGGGGTTGGCGGGGTATTATCGTTGCTTTATCCCGAACTTTTCCTCTCTAGCCGCCCCCCTGACAGACCTGACCAGGAAGGGGCAGCCGGACATCGTAAGGTGGACTCCCGAAGCCGAAGAGGCGTTCCGGACGGTGAAGACAGCACTGACTTCCGAACCCGTCCTACGAGCACCGGACTTCAGCTGCCCCTTCCTGCTACAAACTGATGCCTCCGACACAGGAATAGGGGCCGTCCTGTCCCAGGTACAGGAAGGTGAGGAGCATCCGATACTGTTCATTAGCAGGAAGCTGACCCCAGCCGAGAGAAACTACGCCACGGTGGAAAAGGAAGCCCTAGCCATCAAGTGGGCAGTCCTGGAGCTCCGGTACTACCTCCTGGGCCGGAAGTTCACCCTGGTAACAGACCACGCGCCCCTACAATGGATGGCACGAGCCAAGGACACCAATGCCAGGGTGACACGATGGTTCCTCGCGCTCCAGGACTTTCACTTTCTCCTACAGCATAGGGCTGGGGTGGCCAACTCCAACGCCGACGGTCTCTCTCGTATATGGTCAGCTTATGCAGGTCTGTCAGGGGTCACTCCCCACCCACTCAATATATCCCCACTATTGACTCCATTTTTTACCAACAGACCGAGGACAACGCTTAGGGGGGGGGAGTGTGACAAGCATCCTGAGATCAGATCAGCGTTGCCCTGGAAACAAACAAGGAGCACCTGTTTCACCTCGTCACAGGCTGATCGGGCACAGCTGCGGGGAATCAGAAGAGCAGCTCATAAGCCGCTGACTCAGGAGGAAAGGGGAGAGGTGAACTCTCTGAGAGCAGGACTAACTTTGTCTTCCCTTTTGCAGAGAGCAGCGTGTAGTCCGATCAGCGCCACCACGAGCACTGCACGGTTACCCCACTCAGGACACGAGGGAACTCAGGAGAGCACTTGGGAGAACCACAGCCACCGGGAGGACGGATCGTCTTCATCACCACACTTGGGAGGAAGAAGCCGTGGACACCACCAACGGTGGTCACCACCGCCCCCTGGAGGGAAAGGCCGTGATTTCCCCATCACCACATACCTTTAATAAATCCACCCTTCGGGGAATCTTGATTTTTTTAGCTCTCCTTGTCGTGTGATCCTTCCACCCTGCTACAATATATATATATATATATATATATTATTCGAGATTTAAAGCGTTTATTGTCATACACCCAGTGAGGAAAGCAGATTTTTTGAGCAATTATTACTTTGCTGTCCACAATGAATGCCAACACAGTGCAAAAGAACTATACTATACTATATGAGAAATAGAATATAGACTATGTATATGCAAGTATAGAGTATATGTACTGTTGAATGAGAAAAAATATCAATATATTATAGCAGTTGATGAGATAATAAGAAATGGCTCATGAAGTTGCAAATGTGGTTTCAATTAAGTCCGTAACGATATATAGACTAAAGATTTGTGTTTCTCCGATTCACAATGGCTTGCCCTTTGTTGAATGATGTAGTTGATGAGGAAGTTTTAATACTCAGACGAGCATTCAGGCATGAAAGAGTCTTCCGAGATAGGGCAGACCCATTGGCCTTTTCAGACCAATATCTGACTGAGAGGTACAGATTCTCAGGTGATGGCATCAGATATTTGTGTAGGCTGCTGGGTCCAAACATACAGCACAGGACATCACGGAGCCATGCTCTCACTGTCCCACAGCTGGTCTGCGTAGCACTGCGATTCTTTGCAAGTGGCATGTTTCTGTATTCTGTCTGTGATGCAGAAAACCTCAATAAAGCCACTATTTGCCGCACAATAAGAAATGTAAGTCTGGCATTGAAATCTCTTGTGCACATATTTATCACCTTCCCTGGTCACAGAAGATTCATCCACATCAAGGAGGATTTCTACAAGATTGCAGGTAACACAAATAATAACATTACTACAAAATGTTACATTAGCACAGTCACAGTATGACACTCATTATTTTGTGTTACAGCTTTTCCTAATGGAATTGGGACAGTGGATTGCACCCATATTCGTATCCAACGCCCCTCAGGGGCACATGAGGGAGATTATGTTAACAGGAAATCCTTCCACAGTGTCAATGTTCAGGTAAGAATGAGTTATGGTTACTGTCAGCTACATAATTATTCTGTGCATTAAATGACCTTAATAGGCTATATATATTTTTACAGATGATCTGTGATGCTGACTGCCTTATCACAAATTTAGAGGCAAAGTGGCCTGGCTCAGTCCATGACTCCAGAATCTTTCGGACCAGTAGAATTTACCAGAGACTCTCTCTAGGTAAGCCACCCCATTTTTTTAAGCACCTTGAACATCAAGAGTACAGTACATGTAAGAATTATGTTTTGCATTCGCAGGGGAGTTCTCTGGTGTGCTGCTGGGGGACAAAGGCTATGCCTGTGAGACATTTCTGATGACTCCCCTTACAGACCCCCAAACCCCAGCACAGCAAGCTTACAGCCATCCCCATGCCAAAACCAGAGCTCGAATTGAAATGACCTTCGGCCTCCTGAAATCACGATTTCAGTGCCTGCACCACCTGAGGGTCTCCCCAGACAGAGCATGTGACGTGACTGTTGCCTGCACAATATTGCCAGCCTAAGAAAAGAAAGGGCTCCCAGAGTTGCTTTGGATGTTGATTGGGACAATGGTGCCATATTCCCAGATAACAGAAATGGTAGACTTGTTAGAGAACAATACATTGCAAATTATTTCAGTTAATTTAGTTTTGATTTAGCCCATCCATTAATAGAGGATAATGTAGGCTATATAACTTTTTCATGTGTATTCATTATATTTGGCATCGGTAGCACACACTGTGGTCATCTTCCCAAATTTTAGTTCCACTTCACTGGATCAATAACTAAAGTGTACTTGACATTCATAAAAAAGTTACAAGACCACAATGGTTTTGGAATATTTTTCTTTTATTATTTTGGTGTCATCACTTGTCAGCTTGGAGCTTTGGAGAGAAAAAATTATGATTATTAATACATTGTGTTACAGTCATGGTTACAGTATGAACTGAAGTCACTTACTTCTCTTTCTAGTTTCTGGATTTCCAGTTCTAGTTTCCTCAGTGTCTTGCATTTAATTTGCATCTCAAGGACCATGTCCTGCAGCTTTCTTTTGTTCACATCAATCTTGACTTCTGTCAGCTCGATCTGTTTCTCAAGATGCGTTGTGTAGAGATATCTGACAGTTTGTGAATTCTGTGAACACCTTTTAGTTAGCATAGCAGAATTTTGTATAATGTAAATTTACTTTAGGCAATACTCACTATGTTACCAGGCTGCCCAATGTCAGGATCCTGTAACAAATTATATTTTCTATTAGTACCACTTCCCTGACTTTTTATCTATTATGAACTTATGAAAAATGTGTCTATTGCCACAAAATTGACATGATACCTCGAGGCTTCTGGAGTCCAGCGACACGGTCTCATCATCGGCAGAAGTGCACTCCACTGCTGTAGATGTGGCTTCCCTCTGCCATATTCAATACTTGTAATGATATTTTTGACAGGACATGCAAAGCTTATGATTCAATAAAGAGTACTCACCGGCAAATCTGGTGGCTCCAAAAGTGTAAAGGTGTTACCAGCCACTGCAAGGTAAGGCAAAGTCGCAGAGTCCACATAAATATATATGGATTTAAATATTTTCCATGTGCAGTAGTATGGCAATAATGTACCTTGTATGAAGAGGTCAGTATCCCTTGCTGGGCCAGAGTCAGTGGCTGTCCCTCCCTGGATCCCTTCAATCACTGGCTTCCCTTTATTTAAGTCCAGGCCCAGCTCCTCTGCTGTGGTGAAGTCTTGGGTTGGAGGGCCACCCTCGTACCAGATATATGACTTTTTGTTATTGCTAAAATCAGACAATAAAATGTCAGCCAACATGTCACCTATGTTCTTTGCAAACAAGTCACTTACCAGCCTGCAAAATATTCTTGTATTTAATCTTGACTTGCTGCCAAGTCCTTTTTTGGCCAGACGTGTTTGTTCTTTAAGAGGAATGAATAGATACAAATTATTAAATAGATTAGATGGATAAAAAGAGCAAAAAAAAAAAGATTACAAATAGATAAGAGTAAAAAGATTAGACATAAAAGAAACTAAATAGATCAAATAGATGCACAAAGTGGGTAAGTGTTTGCAATTATTCTTTATGTTAAATGCATGTCCACTGGTCACATTTAAGGCAAAGCCCCAGGTCTAGAGCAGGCTGGCTCCACAGAATAAATCTCCATGGTAACTTATACCATAACATATACTGCTGCCCCTATCCAGCTTTAGTGCAACCGGATCACGGATAAATTGAGCCAGGATCACCAAGATATCCCGGCTTAATCCCTTATCCTAGTTTATTTTATATGAACTAAAAGTTTAGAAGTTTTCACTTTCACAAACATTTGATATGACTGTACCAGCCATTTGGATTATACTTCATTTAATGCAGCAACAAACCATTTCAACAGTGTACTAAGAGAATTGAAAGCTCATTTAGCCTAACAGTAATGAAGGTGTTGCTGCTACTGGTCCCTGGCTTTGGGTCTAAGGAAGAGCTGCCCCCAGGGATGCCCTCCACAATGGGTCGGTTTGAATTCAACCCAAGGGCCAGCTCTTCTGCTGGGTATATTGTGGGGGTGCAGGACCACCACCTGTAAAAACAGCCTTTTTCTCGGTGGCTGTCATAAATAGACTCATCGTTTAACAGTGGCTTTTAAAATAAGGACCGTATAAGAAGTAAAGGCTACCATTTTGTAGAATATTCTTGTACTTTTACTTGTTCCCATCTTCTAGTGGGTCCGTGGTGGCTCTGACATAAGTAAATATAAATACTGTAGAAAGTGATAGAAACATCTAACTTGACACCACTTACGCATTTAATTTGTTTGAATTAGATGTTCAAATTGGGCATGACCTTCCATTAAAAGCTCTTGTTCTGCTTGTGAGAAAAACTGGGCGCGTTCTTTAGCCATGCTGAACAGCCAATCACAGCGTTGCTGATCATTGTTTCTGCTATCGATACATATCCCCTTTTAAACCAAAGCAAGACCGCGCAATGATCTCAGATAACTCAATCCAGCGATACTAATCATAAGTGGCAGGTGTGTTCGAAGAACCCAATTAGACAGAACATGATTAGCACGATGATATTATCTTGGAGATGTCTTTTGATCTCGTAATAAGCGACGTACGAAGAATGCTCCCCATAGCGTTAAAGGACAAAGTCAAAATGGAACTGAACCGAATGGAAGATATTGGAGTCATAGTGAAGCAAACCGAGCCCACTAATTGGGTTAATAGTATGGTTACAGTGGTAAAGCCAGAGAAACTCAGGATCTGCATCGATATACAAGATCTTAACAAAGCCATCAAAAGAGAACATTATCCATTGTGTACAATTGAAGAAATAGTAGCGGAGATGCAAAATGCTAAAGTATTCTCAGTGCTTGATGCCAATCATGGATTTTGGCAAGTACAGCTGGATGATGAGAGCTCCAAACTATGCACTTTCAACACTCCTTTTGAGGCTTAGATGGAGTTGTAAACATAGTGGATGACATTCTGGTGTGGGGTGAAGACATAGAACAACACGACAAGAGACTAAGACAACTGTTAGAAAGAGTCAGAAACATCAATCTAAAGTTGAACAACAGAGGGGTTGAAGCCAGACAAAGAGAAAGTCAGAGCGATACAGAACCTGGCTCTGGCATGTTCTGAGGACAAAGCTGCACTTATGAGGTTTTTAGGACTGCTTCAGTATCTGTCCAAGTTCGTTCCAAACATGTCAGACATCAATGCTCAGTTGAGGAAACTGCTAGAGGGAGATGAAGCATGGCATTGGGAGTTAGAACAACAGAAGAGCTTTGAAAGACTGAAGTCACTTGTGAGCAACGCCAAGTCTACTCCTAGTCCAAAGTAGGAGTAGACTTGTTTCATTTCGACAGAGGGGAGTATTTGATGTGTGTTCATTCCTTTTCAAAGTTTCCAGAGATTGCTAAACTCACACAGAGGAGGCCAAAGAGATCTTTATACTGCTCTATTGGAGTACAGAAATGCTCCTTTGGATGGTGTGAAACTATCTCCTGCACAGATGCTTATGGGTCAAAGACTGAAAACAAAATTACCTACATCACAACACAGCTGTTGGGACCACAACTGTACAGAAATGTACATAAAGACATCAAGGCCAGACAGCTGAAACAGAAAAGTTACTTTGACTGTGGAGCAAAACAATTACCACCTATAGCAGAAGGAGAGAAAGTGAGAGTAAAAGTCAAAATCAACTGGCAACCAGCAATGGTGTTGAGGAGTCATGAACAACCAAGATCATATGTGATTCAAAGGCCTGACGGAAACACCTTCAGAAGAAATCGAAGACACCTGCTTAAAACCAGAGAAACAATGTTTTCACAACCAATCTCTATAGAGTTGGATGAATATTCTTCAGCAAACAGTGAGAGTGAAGAGAGTAGTACACGAGTGCAGTCACCTGCACCGTCACCAGTGAAAAGTCCTGTAACACCAACTGTGGACAAGAAAGAACAGGTCAAAAGGTCAAGCTGGGGTAGACTGATTAGGCAACCAAAACTCTATTCTCCATGACAGCATTGAAGAGGACTTAAATAGTAAAGAGATGTTTATAGTTAATGGGTTATGGAAACAACACTGATTTATCTAAGTTAAAGTGTTAATTGAGAAATTGATAATAGCAGTTGTGTTGTGTAATCTATTTCTTAAGAGAGGAGATGTGATGTATGTTAATTGTGTTATTATTCCTTACCTGAGGATGGCGCTCTCGGTCTAGGATGTGTTAGGTTGGAACCTGCAAGAGAATAATAAAACAAGAGTTCAGTAGAACAACAAGTCGCATGGAACCGTGTCTCCATGAGTTATTAAAAAACACATCCAATAAACATCACAAAATCCATACACATCAACGGAACAGACAAATGAAGGGATGCAGAAGCCTCCCTGCAAGCTTGTATTCCCCACAGTATTCAGCACAAACATCATAACACATAACATCAATTAAAAAATAATTTGAACAAAAAACCCTAAATTCCTCTGCCACCGCAGGACATATTTAACCAAAATTGAAAGCACATATACTGACTAAAATAATTCAACACATATTCGTCCCTCAGCAGCAGACCACTGTCGTCATCATGGTAGCACTCTGGGGGCCCTCTCCTCCTCGGGCAGGCCACATTGTGGAGGACAGCACAAGCCACAGTAATGTCACATGCCCTCACAGGGCTGACCCTTAATTTGTGAAAGCGTGCCTTCAGGAGGCCAAAGGTCATTTCAACTCTGACCCTGGTCCTGGCATGGTTGTAGGCCTGCTGTGCTTCCTGGGGGTCTGTGAAAGGTGTCAGGAGAAAAGGCTGGCAGCCATACCCCCTGTGTCCCAGCAACATTCACCTGTCAACATAAAATCTCATCATAACTACCTCATAAACACAATGATATTCTTGACACGGCCATGATGTAAAAAGGGCTTATTAATAGGGGTTGTGTGGCTCACCTTGTGTGGCGCTGATAGATTTCAGAGGCCCGAAAGATTCTGGAGTCATGGACTGAGCCAGGCCATTTTGCCACAACATTGTCTGATCACACAGTCAGCATTGCAGACCATCTGAAATCATAAGATGAGGAATATTAAACCAATCAATGCACATCACTGGCAATGCACAGTGTTCATCAATGGGCAATATCAAAAAGTTATGTTCACCTGAACATTAATGCTGTGAAAGGATTTCCTATTCACAAAATCCACCTCATGGGCACCTGAGGGGGCTTTTATCCTTACGTGTGTGCAGTCCAGTGCACCAATGACATTGGGGAAACACAAAGTAATGAGTATCCTACTATGAGTGTTAACAGTTGTCCTGTAATTTGTAGATCCTCTTACCTGCAATCCTATAGAACTCCTCTTTGATGTCACAGAGTCTTCTGTGGCAAGGGAAGGAGATGAAGACATCTGGTAATGCTTTGATAGCAAGGCACACACTCCTTATTGTGCGGCAAATTGTGGCCTCATTCAGCTGTTCTGTATCAGTATCTCCATTAAAAAAACTTATTTGAAAAGCATTTGAGCAGATCTTTCCATTCTGGGGACAGAACGGATGACAAACCACATGAGAAATGACACCTTCACATTTAGTAAAATGTGCTCGTTTAGAAATTCATTATATTAATACTGAGCCAAAGAACTGTCTGTGTTCGTTGTTCCAGCAATCTGGTAAAAGATAGTCTAGACAGTCCTGGAGCAGCTTCATGTGTTCATGTGAGATTAAAGGGGTGATTCGCCGGAAATACGTGTTTTTCTTTTTCTTTGGTGTGTTATAAGTTGCCCATGCATGTATAAGACAGTAGAATTGCAAAAATAAAAAGTGTTGGAACAAAAGATGTATTTTATTTAGAAGCGAATGCTCACCCAGACCTGCCTGAAATGCCTTGTGTAACCACACCCCCACAAATCTACGTCAGCTCGTGGCATGATTTGACTAAGACCGCCCAAATCTACACTCAAGTAAGATGGGTCTTGTAAATCTCATTGTACCATCGCCGGTGCAGCCATGTCAAGAGAAAGTGAGATCCTCTTTGTTTGCCCTGCCAAAAGATCATACGACAAAAAACGAATGGTTACCTTTTTATTTTCTACACTGTTCCAGAGAAGTCCAATCCAAATGTTCAGGTTTATGCAGAGCAATTCACCAACGATTGCTTCACAAATCTGGAAGAGATGAAGACCTGCTATGCACGGAAGCTTTTTGTTAAAAAGTGAGGCAGTTCCAACAGTTAAAACTTCGCAAGGCCTGTCTGGCGCTTCAGATTCGCAGCCTGTAAGTATATTTTCATTGTTAAAGACTTTGTTACGGACTCACACAAGTTCAGTTTGATGTTGTTGTTTCTTTGTGTGATCTGCAAATGCAGACACGCGCGCAACGTGGAAAACAGGACAACATAAGTCCTAATAATCAGTAATTCTGTTCCAACTAGAGGCAACAAATGTCGTGTTTATAATGGGGTTTATTGTCTTTGTCGAGTTGCAACGAGACATGGCGTAACACTGGCTTATTATGTTACCATTCCCTGCTGTAATGCAAGCTTGTTTCTATCTCACACAAACTCTGTATGATGTATATGGTTGTTTGTTTATAAGAGGCGTTACATTTCCGTGCAGTATTCGATCAATCACTACACTAGTGAGCTCCTTGATTTTCAGAGCGATGAGCTTTGAAAAATATCAGCACGTTTCAGAGCGGCGGAGCAAGAGGATATACAAACATGCCCGGTATGTGGAAATTACAGCGTTTTTAAACCTTAAATCGTGTATACACATTGTATTACATCTAAAGCAAGCAATACTATTTGTTTTAGCCGTGTCAAATGACCCCTTTAACACATCGATTCTATATAGTGTCACAGCTTGCTGTTGCAGCCCAGTAACCAGACTTGATTAAAAGTGGGATGCTGTTGTTTCTGCCACAATGAAGTCTTATAATATAAAAGGTTAAAATACATTCACTGTTCCTCGAAATGGAACTGGCCATCAACATCCAACGTCACCAAAGTTGTTGGGGATATGGATTAAAAAATATTCCTACAAAAAAAGTGTCTCTCGATTGTGAAGTTTGCATTGATGTGCCATAACGTCTCCACAGTACAGCCGTTTTGGAATGCAGTCTTTACATCGGATAACTGATGGTTTGAGGCTGCAGCCTGAAAACGTCTCGGTTACGTATGTAACCTCCGTTCCCTGATGGAGGGAACGAGACGTTGTGTCGACAGAATGGGGTTTGACTTGAGAACCTACCTTCTCTGACTGACTTGAACAGGCCAATGAAAATTGGCGAATGAAATTTGCATGCCGGACTCCGCCCCCGGATATCCGGGTATAAAAGGGAGCCGGCGTGCCGCATTCATTCACCTTTTGTGCTGAGGAGCCTGAGGATCTTGCCCCGACTGCTGCAGCGTCGGCCAGTGTTGTGGCATGAAGGACACAACGTCTCGTTCCCTCCATCAGGGAACGGAGGTTACATACGTAACCGAGACGTTCCCTTTCTGTCGGTCTCTCGACGTTGTGTCGACAGAATGGGGTTCCTCGGAAAACGCCACAGCGCTGTGCCGCGTCACAATTCCTCGCGAAGCGACGCTGACTGGCCTGGGCGTGTCAGACGTGAGCGCTTAGCATGAATTGCAACCTTCCAGCGGAAGGGAAGGAGTCCAGAGCTTTCAAAAAAGATGGGAGCCCCTTCCACCGGCCGTCACGGACGGCGGCCTAGTTCTCTTAACAGCGAGAAGCCGCCCGGCACCGTAAGGCCACTGGGAAGCGTCATTCCCCCCTGAGGGAACGCGCTACGGAGACCACTTCCTACCGCAGGGAGGAGCTTAGTGGAGATTCACACACGGTCTCACCGGACAGGGGAGAGCACGTGGGAGACATGCAGACACGAGATGGTGTCGCGAGCAGGTGAAGTGCACCTGGGAGAGGTCATGGGCCATCGATTGAGAGCCATTCATGAGAAGACAACAGACGGAACCGCCCTGTGGGGGGGTTACTACGTGTGGAGCACTAGGCCCTGTTTGAGTCACTACTAGAGCTCAGAAACAGGCCAAGGGAGGCAGGGCTGCTCCGCCGAGCCCGCCGCCGAGGAGTGCTTAGTGATGGATGGAATGCCTACTCTTCGCCCACGTGGGGGGAAGAGGGGAGGCTGGATAGCACCACGTCTCACCTATGGAGGAGTGCTATCGCAGGCGTACGCCCACCGGCTGCCGGACTTACCTGGCGGTGTCTCGTAAGACTCTGGCTGATACCGGTTCCACGCGGAGGCTGTAGAACCTCGCGAAGGTGCTGGGCGTAGCCCAACCCGCAGCTCTACATATGTCTGCCAGAGGGGCGCCCTGCGCCAGTGCCCACGAGGAAGCCACACCCCTGGTGGAGTGTGCCCTCACTGCAAGCGGGCACGGGAGATCCTGCGATCGGTAGGCCATAGTGATGGCGTCCACAATCCAGTGCGCCAACCTCTGTTTGGAGACAGCCCTCCCCTTGTGCTGACCTCCAAAACAGACAAAGAGCTGGTCAGAGCTCCTGAAGCTCTGCGTGCGGCCCAAGTAGAGGCGCAGCGCGCGTACTGGACACAACACGGAAGGGGTTGGGTCTTCCTCCCCAGAAGGGAGCGCCTGCAGGTTCACCACCTGGTCCCGGAAGGGAGTGGTGGGAACTTTGGGCACGTAGCCAGGCCGGGGTCTCAGGATAACGTGAGATTGACCGGGCCCGAACTCTAGGCAATCCGTGGCCACGGAAAATGCTTGTAGGTCCCCTACCCTCTTGATGGAAGCGAGCGCCACTAGGAGAGCCGTCTTCATCGAGAGATGAGAAAGAGCGGCATCTCCGAGGGGCTCGAAGGGGGGCCTCTGGAGGCCCGCCAGGACCACATTGAGGTCCCAAGAGGGAACGGAGCGCGGACGGGCCGGATTCAGCCTTCTCGCGCCCCTCAGGAACCTAATGACCAGGTCGTGCTGTCCCAGAGACTTCCCACTAACTGGTTCGTGATGAGCGGCAATTGCGGCTACATACACTTTCAGCGTGGAAGGGGAGAGATTGTTCTCGAGTCTCGCCTGCAGGAAGGACAGCACGCTCCCGATCGAGCATATCCGTGGGTCTTCTCCACGAGAAGAACACCAGGACGAGAAGAGGCGCCACTTAAAAGCGTATAACCGCCTCGTGGCCGGGGCCCTAGCCTGAACAATGGTCTCTACCACCGCTGGGGGTAGACCACTCAGGATCTCCTCGTCCCGTCCAGGTGCCAGACATGGAGGTTCCAGAGGTCTGGTCTCGGATGCCACAACGTGCCCTTCCCCTGAGAAAGAAGGTCCTTCGTCAGGGGAATCGGCCAGGGGGGAGTTGTCGTCAGGAGCATTAGCTCCGAGAACCAAGTCCGGTTGGGCCAGTAAGGCGCAACTAGTAGCACTTGATGCTCCTCTTCCCTGACCTTGCACAGGACGTGTGCAATGAGGCTCACTGGGGGGAAGGCGTACTTCCGCTTGTCCCGCGGCCAGCTGTGCGCCAAGGCATCCGTGCCGAGGGGGGCCTCGGTCAGGGAGTACCAAAGCGGGCAATGGGTGGTGTCCAGGGAGGCGAACAGGTCCACCTGTGCCTGCCCGAACTGCACCCAAATGAGCTGGACTGCGCGGGGGTGGAGCCGCCACTCTCCGCGGGGCGTCGACTGACGAGAGAGCGCATCGGCTATCTGGTTCAGGTCGCCCGGGATGTGCGTGGCTAACAGAGACTTCGTCACCTGCTGGCTCCACAGGAGGAGGCGTCGGGCGA
Source organism: Barbatula barbatula (assembly GCF_947034865.1). Classification (NCBI taxonomy): domain Eukaryota; kingdom Metazoa; phylum Chordata; class Actinopteri; order Cypriniformes; family Nemacheilidae; genus Barbatula; species Barbatula barbatula. The sequence continues at coordinate 3,384,638 of NC_136770.1, read as the reverse complement.
GTTGCGATAGCTGCCGTGAACGAATACCACCCTGTCGGTTGATATATGCCACGGCAGTCGTGCTGTCCGACCGGACCAGCACGTGCTTGTCTTGCACGAGGGGAAGGAACCTCCTCAGTGCAAGTAGCACCGCCAACAACTCTAGGCGATTGATATGCCAGCGCAGGCGGGGGCCCGTCCAGAGACCCGACACTGCGTGCCCGTTGCACACAGCACCCCAACCCTGCAGGGAGGCGTCTGTCGTCACCACGACGCGCCTCGAAACCTGCCCAAGAGGGACCCCTGTCCGCAGAAAGGTCATTGAAGACCATGGGGTTAGGGTGCGCCGGCAGAAGGGCGTGATCGCGACGCGCCTGTTGCCGGTGTGCCACGCACTCCAAGGAACTCTGCTCTGTAGCCAGTGCTGTAGCGGTCTCATGTGCATCAACCCGAGGGGGACTACCCCCGCCGAGGACGCCATGTGCTCCCAGGAGCCTCTGAAAAAGTTTCAGCGGGACCGCTGGCTGCTGCCTGAAGTTCCTCAGGCAGGTCAGCACTGACTGGGCACGCTCGGAAGAAAGACGTGCAGTCATGGAGACAGAGTCGAGTTCCATCCCGAGGAAGAGGATGCTCTGCACAGGGGAGAGCTTGCTCTTCTCTCGGTTGACCTGTAACCCCAAATGGTCTAGGTGCCGGAGCACCAGGTCCCTGTGTGTACACAACAGATCTCGCGAGTGCGCCAAGATGAGCCAGTCGTCGAGATAGTTGAGTATGCGCACCCCCTGCTCCCTGAGGGGAGTGAGGGCGGCCTCCACGACCTTCGTAAAGACTCGAGGAGACAGGGACAGACCAAATGGGAGGACGCGGTACTGATATGCCTGTCCCTCGAAAGCGAACCGTAGGAACGGCCGGTGACGAGGGAGGATGGACACATGGAAGTACGCGTCCTTCAGGTCGATCGCCATGAACCAATCCTGACGCCTGACGGACGTCAGAATGCGCTTCTGCGTTAGCATCCTGAACGGCAGCTTGTGTAGGTGCTTGTTCAGGGTACGCAGGTCCAAGATGGGGCGCAACCCGCCACTTTTCTTGGGGACAATGAAATACGGGCTGTAAAACCCGGAGTACATCTCGGCCAGAGGGACGAGCTCGACCGCCCCCTTCGCCAGAAGGGTAGCGACCTCGGCCCGAAGCACGGGAGCATCTACTCCCACTGATGTGAAGAGGATGCCCCGAAACTTGGGTGGGCGTTTGGCGAACTGAATCGCATAGCCGAGACGGATCGTTCTCTCTAGCCACCGTGCTGGTCTGGGAAGAGCCAACCAGGCTCCCAGGAACCGAGACAGGGGGACCAAAGGTTCGATCTGATTCATTGCCCCCGTGGGGGGTGGTTCGATGGCTGGCAGTACGGCTCCCTCGACGCGGGGGGGACCCCGGGGAGGAGAGCGGCTCTGCCGAGGTGCCTGTCGGGCGATATCGCGGCATACCGCACCGTCTGACTGAGGGTGCTGGTGGCCACTGAGAGTATACCCAACCGTGTGTCTCGCCGAAACACAACGTGGGGTTGCCGAGCACCGTCCTGCGGAGGGTGAGAGCGGCTGTGAGAAAGACCCAGGGAGAGAGAAAGCTCTTTTCGCGAGAATGTGGGCACCAGGCCCTGGAAGGGGCCCGGCTGGTGTTGCTGGGACGGGGCAGGCACCGTCCCAGTCCGACCCTCTAGCAATGTAGTTGCTTGGGTCGGGCCCGGTGAACTCGATCTCCCTGGGTTCACCCCGTCAGGAACGCTTCTGCTTCTGCGGAGGTCGGTGACGGGATGGTGCTCTCCTCTTCGACATCCCTCTCCGGGAGGCCGCCTGTGCAGGGGGCGCTGGAGCCGGAGTCTGAGTCGGAGAGGGGCGGGGCTGCTGGGGAGCAGACACCGCGCGGGACCTCGACGGACGATAGGCGGCCGGGTCGCGGCGGGGCAGGATCGCCTCCGTCTGCTTCCTTACAGTCGAGAACTGCTTAGAGTCCTCGACCGTATCACCAAACAGCCCACCCTGCGCGATGGGAGCGTCGAGAAAGCAAACCTTCTCAGCGTCCCGCATCTGCGCAAGGTTCAGCCAAAGGTGTCTCTCCCGGACCACTAGTGTGGACATCGTACGACCCAGGGCTCGCGCCGTCACCTTCGTCGCCCGAAGAGCGAGGTCAGTGGCAGTGCGGACCTGCATAAGCCCCGGGTCGGACTTTCCCTCGTGCAACTCCTTCAACGCCTTGGCCTGATGGCCATAGCGTGAAGAGCCGAGGCAGCTTGACCCGCAGCGTTGTAAGCCTTCGACACCAGAGATGCCGAAAACTTACACGCCTTGGAAGGGAGCCTTGGTCGATCTCTCCAAGTGGCAGCTGTCTGCGGGCACAGGTGCACCGCGACTGCACGTTCCACCTGAGGGAGGTCGACATAGCCCTTAGCTGCCCCGTCATCGAGGGAAGTCAGGGCGACCGAGCTAGTCTGACGTGCACGCGCCGCGAAGGGGGCGTTCCAGGTCCGACTGAGCTCCTCATGCACTTCCGGGAACCAACCGCGAGCGTTGGGGAAGAGGCGGTGCGGTGCACTGCCGCCCAATACTCGCAGCGGCCCGGGAAAGCATGGCTGACATCTCGACGCCCGCTTCATCCTGAGCTCGACCCCCCGGGGGAGGAAGCTCCAAGGAATCGTCGATGTCGGATGCCAGGAGGTCGCCCTCCGATGCTGCGAGCGACATCTCATCGTCGTCACGCCCCGTGTCCGAGTACGTGACGGAGGAACAAGGCGGCGTACCGCCTTTTCCGGGACGGTCAGACGAGCGAGGCGGGGCGTGAACGGTCCGCGAGCCGGTGGCTGACGGATTGAGGCTCACGGTAATTCCCCGATCACCCTCTGTGCTCGCCGAGGCGGACGGCAGGGCTGATGCCGCTGCTGCCGCAGAACGGGAAGCACTCGAGGTGGCGGCTGATTCTCGGAAGAACGCAGCTACCCGTGACCGCAACGTCTGAATCACCATCCGCCCGCAGTGCGGGCAAGATGTATCCACAAACGCTGCCTCAGCGTGCTGGAGTCCCAGACACACGAGGCAGACATCGTGTCCGTCCCCTTCCTCGATGAGTGCGCCGCACCCACGAGCACAGCGGGACATGCCGCGCTGAAGAAACACTAAGCCCTGAAAAGGGCTCGCTCTTTAGAGAGATGCCTTGGAAGTTGCCGAGACGCTCAGGGGAAGTCACAGGAAAAGGGACAGTCCGCTGCACCACGTCGTAAGACCAGCAACACGTAGATAGTATCTGCAGAGTCGTCAGCATCAGGATGCGAAGGCTCTGAAGAACAAAAGGTGAATGAATGCGGCACGCCGGCTCCCTTTTATACCCGGATATCCGGGGGCGGAGTCCGGCATGCAAATTTCATTCGCCAATTTTCATTGGCCTGTTCAAGTCAGTCAGAGAAGGTAGGTTCTCAAGTCAAACCCCATTCTGTCGACACAACGTCGAGAGACCGACAGAAAGGGAACAGTTGGTGTAAATACTCACTCTAGTCAAAGTCTTCTTGCCTAGAAAGCATAGCTGGTTTGTTGATAGTAGCCGCTATAAATAAATAAGAGATTCATATACATATACACTAGAAGTAGAAAATGTGATATACATTATCAGAGGAGAAATTTGTCTAAACTGTTAAGGTATGAAATATACAACAGCATGTTTTTCAGGGGTACCAAGACATACCATCAGAAGTGACTAGCTTTGCAGTTTTTTCTTCTCCGTTTAGGCACAAGATGCACAAATCCATCCCTCTGAACAAATCCATGTGCTTTGACATGAGTTCCACAAAGCCCTTCTGGTCTTCCTTTTCAGCAAAAAGAAAAACAAATTATTAAAAGAAAAGGTTAAAAATAATCTGTGACCAAATTATCTTCGAGAAAGGCCATTGGGCAAGGAAATATATTCACGTATTAAGTAAGGATACATGTATTAAAGTAAATTAATAAGAAAAAATGATATATTACATCAGAAATCTAACTGAATGTTTTCAACAATACCTGTGGAGGGGTGAGTGTTGGAAGAAACTATTCAGCCTCCCTGGTGGCTTTGTATTTTTTTTTATCTATCAGCTTCCTTACATAGTTGATCAAAATCTGACATTTGCCAAAATGCCACGGTGAACAAGAGAAGAAACAAGTAATATGTATAATGTCTTTGAAAGAGAGAGAATAAATGCGTGTGCGAGAGAGCGAGACAGTGAGAGTAGGGGTTTAGGAAAGAGAAGAGATGACTCTTAAAAGAACCGTTGGTTTAAAGATTTTTGTAGCCGGTGTAGATCGAGGAGTGTATGATCTGCAAGTAGCTGCAAGACTAACAAAAATTGTAATTCTATTTTTTTGTAACACTTATCATGCTTTTTATATAGTGCTTTTACTAAACATGACAAGATTAAACTGCTGCGCCTGTGGTAAAAAAATGGTAATGGTCGTGGTGGGTACTGTGCCGTAACTACAAATACCACAGAACAACTTGTTTACCGTAGTAAAAGCATGGTGAGTGCGGCATGTTTCAACTACCAATATCAAAAAGGTGGTAAAAATCCATAAGGGAAAATGCATATGTACAGAACCTTTTAAGGGGTACAAGTTACAAAATACACAAATAAAATTGTATTGGTGCCTCCCAAATTTGTGTCTGTGAAGATGAGTATCCATAAAGTTCCCTGAGGGTCTACTTATTTTGGAGAAAGTGTAGATCAATGCACTCTCAAACAGCTGAGTATTTTCTTAGGGTTGGAGCTAAACTCCGCAGGACTCCGTAGAACAGAACTTGCAGACCCCTGCCTTAGGAAAAGGTTCTTTGTCCCAGTGCATCATTCAATGCAACTAAGCTTCTTGGACTCACCTCCCTCTGGGATACTTGGCACACAGCAATGGTTTGAGATTGAATCCTCTGGAGCAGGTGATGTTTGATGCAATTCTGTAGAGTTCGGGGAAGACAGGTCCAGGTGATGCCAGTATACGGTTCATAGACACAGAGACAAAATAAAATGTTGTGCAACAGATTGTATCATAAGAAAGAAAAAGAATACAATACATTAATAACATCACCATCCCTCCCTTGATACTGACCATCATATTGAGCCCCGAGATGGTACTGATGATCAGTATTGTAGGTTTCTTGCCTCGGTGGCATGTCTGTAACAATCGCATACTAATGTGACACTGCTGTACCAGGTTTTGTTAGGAATTTAGTATTTTTAAGAAGGCTCTATGTTAGGGTGACCATACGTGCCATTTGCGAAAACGTCACTGAGATTTATTATTTCAGGTTAGCCAGCGTTACATTTAAAGGTAAGAATGAAACTGCAATGATTTAGTCTTTAAAAAAATATATAAAATCAACATTTATATCTCTTAACTCAAATGAGACAAATGGGACCTCAGGAGGACGCAGCCTTATAATTGAGACGCAGCTATAGAAATCCTCGCCAAGATGTGTCCGGTGAAAATGGCACCCTAATCTATATCCCACTGTAACTTTCTGACCTGGAGCTGATGTGCTTGGATTAGTCATTTTGCCGTAAAGAGCTCAGGAAGTCGAGAGAAATTGAGGCTGTGAAGATGAAGAAAGAAGTTCTTTAAAACAATGTCAGCCCATGTGCGACAACTTAGGCTGTCGATTTTAGCAGCTCATTTCAGCTGTTGTTGGGAGAAAGTTGACAGAGGTGATGTTGAAATTTTGCACCATTTCTGCCTGGTGTTTGCGTGGTGCCGCATGCTGGCCAACCGGACATGTGCAGAGCTCCAACTCCATGTCCAATGTATATGTGTGCCGATGTCGAGGATTTCCTAATAAAGACATAAAATTGAGGAACATTCAAAATGTTTAAATTCTTAAAATAACAAGAGACTTACATTTCTGCGGAGACCAGTCTGACTTTAAAGAGCATACTCAGATGGACACAGAGGCACAGAACACACCTTTGTCAGAACTGAGATGCATTGTGACCTTGTTGCTCAATTTACCGTCCTCCCACATTTGAAGTAGTGGGACAACACCACCCAATGCACAATAAACATTTTACTTTACATATGTATTAATCATTTGATTACATCATTGTTTACATTATATTATTGTATATATTGTATTTTAAGAGTATTTAATGATACTAATGCTTTGTCAACGTTAAGATTCTTTATGTCAATAAAACGTCTTGTAGCCATTCTCCAAGACTCTGTGACTATTATATTTCCTTAAAGTAAAACAACACATGATTACTTTTTTACTTATTTCTACTTTCATGCGTCCTCTGTACTGTTGGAATTAAATTTTCATGGTTGATAATGACAGCATGAAACACAAGGTGGCAGAAAGGTGGCTTAAAAAAACATTGCCAGTTTTGTTTGCAAATGGCTGTTTCTCAATTTCATATTGATAAATAATACTTTACTTTTTTATGATGTATCATTGCCCTCGGACCAAGGGCAGTAATTGGTCCAACCCTACGCCTTTCACAGAGGATATATCATTATAAAAATATCAATGTTTTACTTCACTTATTGATTGCTATCAGGATGTTAAGAGACTTCCAACCACCATGACAAAAACTTTCTGGACTACTCTGCCTTTAAATGCTCAAGTGACAAAGGGGCGCCTTTGACTGGCGTCATCACCACGGCAAGTTTAGGTTAAAGTTTGCGAAACCTGCAAGCAGTAAATATAAATGATATATATTTCCCTTTATCTTTTTTCTCTCTTTCATTACTATTATTTTGTTTCAACATTTCATTGTATATTCTCATTTTTACATATTGTAGTCTTTTACGATTAAAAAAAAGTTTACAAAACTTAATAAATAGTAAATATAGCAATCAAAACAAATTACAACTATTTTAGGGTACAAAAACCTCTTAACACAGTCGCACTATCTGTTCTTAGATAGAAGTCATTTAAAAGTTGTATTCGTTAACATTAAAGCACTTTGAAGTGAACAAACGTCCCGGTTACGTATGTAACCTCTGTTCCCTGATGGAGGGAACAAGACGTTGTGTCGAAGCCGACAGATGGGGTTCGCCCTTGAGAACCAATCGTCTCTGACTATTTTGAAAAGGCCAATGAAATTGGCGAATGAAATTTGCATGCCGGGCTCCGCCCCCGGATATCCGGGTATAAAAGGGGAGCCGGCGTGCTCATTCATTCACCTTTTGTGCTGAGGAGCCTGAGAGCATCTCGTGACTGCTGCAGCGGACGGCTATTGTCGTGGCAAGAAGGACACAACGTCTTGTTCCCTCCATCAGGGAACAGAGGTTACATACGTAACCGGGACGTTCCCTTTCTGTCGGTCTCTCGACGTTGTGTCGAAGCCGACAGATGGGGTTCCTATGGAAAACGCCACGGCACTAGCCGCGTCACAATCTCTAGCGAAGCGACGTTGACCGGCCTGGGCGAGCCACACGTGAGCGCTATCGCGAAATTTGTAACCTTCCAGTGGGCAGGCAGGGGCTCCCAGAGCTTTTGGCAAAGATGAGTAGCCCCTGCCCTCTGCCAACTCAGACGGCCCCATTGGCGAGGGCCATCCAGTCGTAGGGCTACTGGGTAAGCGCTGTTCCTTCAATGAGGACGTGCGCTACGGAGACCACTTCCCACCCTAGGGGGGAATACAGTGGAGACACCAACATGGTCTCACCAAATAGGGGAGAACTCATGGGAGGTATGTGCGGAATGCCGCAAGGTGGATGTCCACCTGGGGAGGTCATGGGTTGCCACGCGGGGAACCATCTCATGACGACATCTCAGACGGAACCACCCTAGTGGGGGGTTACTACGTGTGGGGCACTAGGTCCGGTTAGAGCTATATGTAATAACTCAGCTTGATACCCGGCCATAGGCGGCAGGGCTGCTCCGCCGAGCCCGCCGCCCTGAGTGCTATTGATGGATGGACGGACTGCCTATTCTTCACCCTTGGGGAAAGAAGGGAGGCAGCCCATAGCGCACTGGTCCACCTCAGAAGGGGAATGGCGCTATGCGCAGGCGTACGCCCCACGACTGCTGGTCTCACCTGCTGGCAAGACTCGAGCTGCCGACTCCCCACGGAGGTTGTAAGCCTCTGCGAGGTATAGCGTAGCCCAACCCGCAGCTCTACAGATGTCTGCCAGAGAGGCGCACTAAGCCGATGCCCAGGAGGAGGTCACACCCCGAGCGGAGTGTACCGTCACTCAAATGGGCACGGGCTAGGATCGGCACGCCGTAGTGACGGCGTGTGCGACCCAGCGCTACAACTCTCCTCGGATACAGCACTCCCGTTGCTGACCTCCATAACAGACAAGAGCTGCTCAGGGCCTTGAAGCCCTCAGTGTGGTTCGAGTAGAGGCGCAATGCGCTTACTGGACACCCCACGTACAGGTTGGGTCTTTCTCCCGGTGTGGGAGCGCCTGCAAGTTCACCACCTAGTCCCAAAGGGGGGCGGCGGAACTTTGGGCACGTAAGTCGGCCGGGGTCTCAGGATCACGTGAGAGTCACCGGGCCTGAAATTTGGCAATCGGTGGACACGGAATGCTTGCAGGTGCCTCACCCTCTGGATGGACTCGAGCCCCAGCAGGAGAGCCAACCCCCCTCGCAGAACGAGGAAGGGGCTCTCGGCAGGGCCCGAAAAAAGGGGACCCAAAGGTCCACCTTAAGGTCCCAAGAGGGTACGGGGCGCGGACGAGGCCTTAGCCCCTCGCGCCCTAGAGGAACCTAATAATCAGGTCATGCCGCCCCAGAGGCTCACCAGCAACTGGTACGTGATAACCGCGACAGCGGGTACCCACGTTCCAATGTGGAAGGGGAGATTACTCCCCAGCCTCTCCTGCAATAGGACAGCACGTTCCTGAGCGAGCAATTCCGCGGGTCTTCTCCTCGAGAAGAGCCCCAGGACGAGAAGGGGTGCCACTTAGAGGCATCCAGCCTTGTGGGCATGGCCCTTGCCTGAGTGACAGTCTCCACCACTGAGGGGGGTAGGTCATCCAGGAACTCCTCGTCCCATCCAGGAGCCAGACCCAGAGGTCCGGCTCGAACGCCACAACGTGTCCATCCCCTGCGAGTAGGCCCTTCGCCAGGGGATTTGGCCAGGGGGAGTTGTCGTCAGGAGTATTAGCTCCGAGGACCAAGTGTAGTTGGGCCCGTAAGGCGCAACTAGCAGCACTTGATACTCCCTTCCCAGACCTTGCACAGGACCTGCGCAATGAAGCTCACTGGGGGGAAGCGTAGTTCCGCTTGTCCCGCGGCCAGCTGCGCGCTAGGGCCTCCGTGTCGAGGGGGGAGCCTCGACCAGGGAGTGCCCAGCGGCACTGGGGGGTGTTCAGGGAGGCAACAGGTCCACCTGTGCCCGCCCAAACCACACCCAAGCCGGCCGCAGTGGTGGAGTCGTCACTTCGCACGAGGTGTCAACTGACGAGAGAGCGCTTGGCTGTCTGGTTCAGGACACCCGGTGGCGTGTGACCTGCAGGGGCCTTGCCACCTGCTGTCTCCACTGGAGGCTGCGCGCTAGGGCCTCCGTGTCGAGGGGGTCCTCGTCCAAGGAATGCCCAGCGATACTGTGTGGTGTTCAGGGAGGCGACAGGTCCCCCTGTGCCCGCCCAAACCACACCCAGGCCAGCCCGCAGGGGTGGAGTCATCACTTCCCACGGGGTGTCAACTGACGAGAGAGCGCTTGGCTGTCTGGTTCAGGACGCCCGGTGGGCATGTGACCTGCAGGGGCTTTGCCACCTGCTGTCTCCACGGGAGGAGGCGTTTTGGGCGAGTTGCGATGACAGCAGCGAACGAGTGCCACCCTGAGGTTTAGTACGCTACGCCGGTCGTGCTGTCCGGGCCAGTATGCTGGCTCTGCACGAGAGGCCGGAGCCTCATCAGTGCAAGCAGGACAGCTAGCAACTTGAAGGCAGTGATCTGCCAACGCAGGCGGGGGCCCGTCCAGCGACCCGACACTGCGCGCCCATTGCACACCGCACCCGCACCCCGTAGGGAGGCGTCTGTCGTTCCACGACCGGCCTCAAGACCTGCTCGGGGTTAGGATGCGACGGCAGCAGGTGTAATGACGATACGCCTACTGCCGGTGCGCCACGCTCTCCAGGGAACTCATCTCTGTAGTCAGTGCTGTCGCGGTCCCATGTGCGTCAACCCGAGGGGGACAGGCCACCCCCGAGGACACCATGCCCAGGAGCCTCTGAAACTGATTTCAGGGGACCGCTGGCTGCTGCCTGAAAGTTCAAGCAGCTCAGCACTGACTGTGCGTGCTCGTGAGCGAGCACGCCGTCATGGAGACAGTGTTGAGTTCTCTACCAGGAAAAGGGGGAGCTCCGCGCCAGGGAGAGCTGCTCTCTTTTTCCCGGCTGACCCGTTTACTGACATGCCAGCCCCTCGACAGTGCCGAGGGAACTGTACATGAGAGTATGCGGTCAGTTGTCATGAACCACTCCTGGCGTCTGACAGACACCAGGACGCGCTTCTGCGCCTCCCGAACGGCACCCTTGCAAGGTGCTGCTCAAGGTATGCAGCGACCCCTGGTTTTGGGGATGATGAAGTGCGGCTGTCGAAGCCACTGGACATCTCGGCCGAGGGGACGGTTCGATCGCCTTCGCCAGAGGGGTGGCAGCCCCGGCCTGGAGCACAGGAACATCCCTGCCTCTGCTGAGGTAAGAGGATGCCTGAAGTCCGGCGGAGGTCTGGCGAGCTGGATCGAATGCCGAGACGGACCACACTCCCAGCCACCGTGATGGTTTGAAATGCTAACCAAGCACCCAGAGACCTCACAGGGGGGGCTGCGATCTACTTCATCAACCCGCGGGGGTTGGTTCAATGACTAGCAGTGCTGTTCTCCCCGGGGGGAACGGCTCCGCTAAATCACCTGCCAGGCGATGGCGCAGCTCGACGCACCGTCGAAGCGAGAGTGCTGAGGGCTGCTTTATACTCGTCATTGCGTGCCGCCACGACGCAACGTCGAGTTGCCAAACACCATCTTTCAGAGGGTGAGAGCGGCTGCAAGTGGGACCCAGAGAGAGACCTCTCCTTGTGAGAAGGCGGGCACTAGGCCCCCGAAGGGGCCCAGAAGGTGTTTGGGACGCGGCAGGGACCGCCCCAGTCCGACCATCCAGCAACCCAGGCTGGGTCGGGCCCGATGGTTCAATCTCTCTAGGTGGTCCTTCTCTTGACGTCCTCCTCCGGGGGGCCACCTGCGGGGGCACCAGAACCGGAGTCGACGCTGGAGAAGGCCAGGGCTGCTGGGGGCAGACCACGTGCGAGACCTCGACGGCCGAAAGGCGGCCGGGTCACAGCAGGCCGGTCTGTTTCTACACTGTCAAAAGGCTGCTGGAGCAGTCCTTGACAGCGCCACCAATCAGCCGACCTTGCGAGAGGGGAGTCGGGAAAGTGGCCTTTCTCGACATCGCCCCCCTGCGCAAGATTGGGTCCGAGGCATCTTTCCGGGCCACTGATGTGGACATCGTCCGACCCAGCCTGCGCTGCCACCGCGGTCCCCGGAGGGCCAGTCGGCGGCGGCACTACTTGGGTCGGTCTTACCCCGTGGGGCTCTCTTTAGCGCCCTGGCCTGCAGGAAGGCCATGCGTAAGAGTGGAGGCAGCTTGGTCCACGGCACTGCCAGCCTCAACACCAGAGATGTTGAGACCTTACATGCCCTGGACGGTGAGTCTAGGTCAAGCCCCCCAGGTGGCCGCCGTCTGCGGATACCCGCGACTGCATGCTCCACCCAGGGTGCATTAACATAGTCCCTAGCTGCCTCCCCGCCCCGAGGGAAGAGAGGGCGATAGAGTCAGCTAGACGGAAGCGCGCCGAAAGGGACGCTCCAGGTCTTACTGAACTCCTTATGCAGCTCGGTAAAACTTGGCACTTGAGCCGGGCCCAATGTGCGAGTACCCAGCCGCGAGCACCAGGGCTGCACCGCAACCCGGCGCTCACGGCGGTCCGAGCGAGCATGGCTGACATCTTGACGTCTGCTCTCACCTGTGCTCGACCTCCCGAGGGAGGGAGCTTCAGGGAATCGCCAGAGTCTGATGCCAGCAGGTCGCGCTCCGATGTTGCAAGAGACACCTCATCTCCACGGCTCGTGTCCGAGCGCGTGGCTGAGGAATAAGATGGCTTAGGACCATCCTTGGGGACCTGCTAAACAAGCGAGACGGGGCGCGAGCGGTCCGCGAGCCGACCGGCTGACGGATTAACGCTCACGATAATCCCCACATCACCCTCGCTGCTCGCCGCCGCTGACGGCAGGGCCGTAGCCGCTGCGGTCACAGAACGGGAAGCAAACGAGGTGGTGGCTTGCTCTTGACAGAACGTAGCCAACGTGACGCAACGTCTGAATAGCCGTCCGCCCGCAGTGACGCAACGTCTGACTAGCCATCCGCGCGCAGTGACGCAACGTCTGAATAGCCATCCGCGCGCCGTGCGGGCAGGACGAATCCACGAGGCTGCCACAGTGATCGGACCCCCGAACACTTGCGGCAACCACCGTGTCCGTCCCCGTCCTCGATGAGTGTACTGCACCCAAGAGATCAGCGGGCAATGCCACGCTGAGGAAATTGCTCTTTTAGAAAAATACCTCAGGAACTGCCAGGACGCCCAGGGGAATCTCCGCTGCACCGCGTCGTAGAAATCGGCAATTCGAAGAATGTCATCAGATGCGAAGGCTCCGAAGAACAAAAGGTGAATGAATGAGCACGCCGGCTCCCCTTTTATACCCGGATATCCGGGGGCGGAGCCCGGCATGCAAATTTCATTCGCCAATTTCATTGGCCTTTTCAAAATAGTCAGAGACGATTGGTTCTCAAGGGCGAACCCCATCTGTCGGCTTCGACACAACGTCGAGAGACCGACAGAAAGGGAACAATGAACAGCTGTATTTTATTAAGGAATACTAACAAAGCTGAAAACAAATACTGTAACAAATGCATTGCTCATAGTAAACTTTAATTAATACATTCATTTTACTGCTGGACTGGAGTGTGGAACAAAAGTTTAACGCTGATTGGCCAATACAGTAAAACTCCTTTCACCAATCAGAAACCTTTTGCCACGCCTCTACCTTTTGACACGACCCTTACTTCGGCACGCCCATTTCTCTAGGCTGCAGCTTCTTGAGGTAAGGTTATTTTAACTTGACGTTAAGCACTTTTATCTGGATTAAACATAAATCCACTAAAAATGACAATTAAAAATATCAAGACTGTAAATGATCAAATCAATTTATATCAGGACAGAAGGGAACGTCTCGGTTACGTATGTAACCTCCGTTCCCTGATGGAGGGAACGAGACGTTGTGTCGACAGAATGGGGTTTGACTTGAGAACCTACCTTCTCTGACTGACTTGAACAGGCCAATGAAAATTGGCGAATGAAATTTGCATGCCGGACTCCGCCCCCGGATATCCGGGTATAAAAGGGAGCCGGCGTGCCGCATTCATTCACCTTTTGTGCTGAGGAGCCTGAGGATCTTGCCCCGACTGCTGCAGCGGGCGGCCAGTGTTGTGGCATGAAGGACACAACGTCTCGTTCCCTCCATCAGGGAACGGAGGTTACATACGTAACCGAGACGTTCCCTTTCTGTCGGTCTCTCGACGTTGTGTCGACAGAATGGGGTTCCTCGGAAAACGCCACAGCGCTGTGCCGCGTCACAATTCCTCGCGAAGCGACGCTGACTGGCCTGGGCGTGTCAGACGTGAGCGCTTAGCATGAATTGCAACCTTCCAGCGGAAGGGAAGGAGTCCAGAGCTTTCAAAAAAGATGGGAGCCCCTTCCACCGGCCGTCACGGACGGCGGCCTAGTTCTCTTAACAGCGAGAAGCCGCCCGGCACCGTAAGGCCACTGGGAAGCGTCATTCCCCCCTGAGGGAACGCGCTACGGAGACCACTTCCTACCGCAGGGAGGAGCTTAGTGGAGATTCACACACGGTCTCACCGGATAGGGGAGAGCACGTGGGAGACATGCAGACACGATATGGTGTCGCGAGCAGGTGAAGTACACCTGGGAGAGGTCATGGGCCATCGATTGAGAGCCATTCATGAGAAGACAACAGACGGAACCGCCCTGTGGGGGGGTTACTACGTGTGGAGCACTAGGCCTTGTCTGAGTCACTGCTAGAGCTCAGAACAGGCCAAGGGAGGCAGGGCTGCTCCGCCGAGCCCGCCGCCGAGGAGTGCTTAGTGATGGATGGACTGCCTACTCTTCGCCCACGTGGGGGGAAGAGGGGAGGCTGGATAGCACCACGTCTCACCTATGGAGGAGTGCTATCGCAGGCGTACGCCCACCGGCTGCCGGACTTACCTGGCGGTGCTTCGTAAGACTCTGGCTGATACCGGTTCCACGCGGAGGCTGTAGAACCTCGCGAAGGTGCCGGGCGTAGCCCAACCCGCAGCTCTACATACGTCTGCCAGAGGGGCGCTCTGAGCCAGTGCCCACGAGGAGGCCACACCCCTGGTGGAGTGTGCCCTCACTGCAAGCGGGCACGGGAGATCCTGTGATCGGTAAGCCATTGATGGCGTCCACGATCCAGTGCGCCAACCTCTGTTTGGAGACAGCCCTCCCTTGTGCTGACCTCCCAAAACAGACAAAAAAGCTGCTCAGAGCTCCAGAGGCTCTGCGTGCGTTCCAGGCAGAGGTGCAGCGCGCGCACTGGACACAACACGGAAGGGGTTGGGTCTTCCTCCCCAGAAGGGAGCGCCTGCAGGTTCACCACCTGGTCCCGAAAGGGAGTGGTGGGAACTTTGGGCACGTAGCCAGGCCGGGGTCTCAGGATAACGTGAGATTGACCAGGCCCGAACTCTAGGCAATCCGTGGCCACGAAAAATGCATGTAGGTCCCCTACCCTCTTGGCGAGCGCCACTAGGAGAGCCGTCTTCATCGAAAGATGAGAAAGAGCAGCATGTCCGAGGGGCTCGACAGGGGGCCTCTGGAGGCCCGCCAGGACCACATTGAGGTCCCAAGAGGGAACGGAGCGCGGACGGGCTGAATTCAGCCTCCTCGCGCCCCTCAGGAACCTAATGACCAGGTCGTGCTGTCCCAGAGACTTCCCACTAACTGGTCCGTGATGAGCGGCAATAGCGGCTACATACACCTTCAGCGTGGAAGCGGAGAGTTTGCTCCCGAGTCTCGACTGCAGGAAGGACAGCACGCTCCCGATCGAGCATATCCGTGGGTCTTCTCCACGAGAAGAACACCAGGACGAGAAGAGGCGCCACTTCAATGCGTATAACCGCCTCGTGGCCGGGGCCCTAGCCTGAACAATGGTCTCTACCACCGCTGGGGGTAGACCACTCAGGATCTCCTCGTCCCGTCCAGGGGCCAGACATGGAGGTTCCAGAGGTCTGGTCTCGGATGCCACAACGTGCCCTTCCCCTGAGAAAGAAGGTCCTTCGTCAGGGGAATCTGCCAGGGGGGAGTTGTCGTCAGGAGCATTAGCTCCGAGAACCAAGTCCGGTTGGGCCAGTAAGGCGCAACTAGTAGCACTTGATGCTCCTCTTCCCTGACCTTGCACAGGACGTGTGCAATGAGGCTCACTGGGGGGAAGGCGTACTTCCGCTTGTCCCGCGGCCAGCTGTGCGCCAAAGCATCCGTGCCGAGGGGGGCCTCGGTCAGGGAGTACCAAAGCGGGCAATGGGTGGTGTCCAGGGAGGCGAACAGGTCCACCTGTGCCTGCCCGAACTGCACCCAAATGAGCTGGACTGCGCGGGGGTGGAGCCGCCACTCTCCACGGGGCGTCGACTGACGAGAGAGCGCATCGGCTGTCTGGTTCAGGTCGCCCGGGATGTGAGTGGCTAACAGGGACTTCGTCACCTGCTGGCTCCACAGGAGGAGGCGTCGGGCGAGTTGCGATAGCTGCCGTGAACGAATACCACCCTGTCGGTTGATAGCACGACTGCTGTGGCGTATGTCCGACCGGACCAGCACGTGCTTGTCCTGCACGAGGGGAAGGAACCTCCTCAGTGCAAGCAGCACCGCCAACAACTCTAGGCGATTGATATGCCAGCGCAGGCGGGGGCCCGTCCAGAGACCCGACACTGCGTGCCCGTTGCACAAAGCACCCCAACCCTGCAGGGAGGCGTCGGTCGTCACCACGACGCGCCTCGAAACCTGCCCAAGAGGGACCCCTGTCCGCAAAAAGGTCATTGAAGACCATGGGGTTAGGGTGCGCCGGCAGAAGGGCGTGATCGGGACGCGTCTGCTGCCGGTGTGCCACGCACTCCAAGGAACTCTGCTCTGTAGCCAGTGCTGTAGCGGTCTCATGTGCATCAACCCGAGGGGGACCACCCCCGCCGAGGACGCCATGTGTCCCAGGAGCCTCTGAAAAAGTTTCAGGGGGACCGCTGGCTGCTGCCTGAAGCTCCTCAGGCAGGTCAGCACCGACTGGGCACGCTCGGGAGAAAGACGTGCCAACATGGAGACAGAGTCGAGTTCCATACCGAGGAAAAGGATGCTCTGCACAGGGGAGAGCTTGCTCTTCTCTCGGTTGACCTGTAACCCCAAATGGTCTAGGTGCCGGAGCACCAGGTCCCTGTGTGCACACAACAGATCTCGCGAGTGCGCCAAGATGAGCCAGTCGTCGAGATAGTTGAGTATGCGCACCCCCTGCTCCCTGAGGGGAGTGAGGGCGGCCTCCACGACCTTCGTAAAGACTCGAGGAGACAGGGACAGACCAAATGGGAGGACGCGGTACTGATATGCCTGTCCCTCGAAAGCGAACCGTAGGAACGGCCGGTGACGAGGGAGGATGGACACATGGAAGTACGCGTCCTTCAGGTCGATCGCCATGAACCAATCCTGACGCCTGACGGACGTCAGAATGCGCTTCTGCGTTAGCATCCTGAACGGCAGCTTGTGTAGGTGCTTGTTCAGGGTACGCAGGTCCAAGATGGGGCGCAACCCGCCACTTTTCTTGGGGACAATGAAATACGGGCTGTAAAACCCGGAGTACATCTCGGCCAGAGGGACGAGCTCGACCGCCCCCTTCGCCAGAAGGGTAGCAACCTCGGCCCGAAGCACGGGAGCATCTACTCCCACTGATGTGAAGAGGATGCCCCGAAACTTGGGTGGGCGCTTGGCGAACTGAATCGCATAGCCGAGACGGATCATTCGCTCTAGCCACCGTGCTGGTCTGGGAAGAGCCAACCAGGCTCCCAGGTACCGAGACAGGGGGACCAGAGGTTCGATCTGAGTCATTGCCCCCGTGGGGGGTGGTTCGATGGCTGGCAGTACGGCTCCCTCGACGCGGGGGGGACCCCGGGGAGGAGAGCGGTTCTGCCGAGGTGCCTGTCGGGCGATATCGCGGCATACCGCACCGTCTGACTGAGGGTGCTGGTGGCCACTGAGAGTTATACCCAAGCGTGTGTCTCGCCGGAACACAACGTGGGGTTGCCGAACACCGTCCTGCGGAGGGTGAGAACGGCTGTGAGAAAGACCCAGGGAGAGAGAAAGCTCTCTTTATGAGAATGTGGGCACCAGGCCCTGGAAAGGGCCCGGCTGGTGTTGCTGGGACGGGGCAGGCACCGTCCCAGTCCGACCCTCTAGCGATGTAGTTGCCAGGGTCGGGCCCGGTGAACTCGATCTCCCTGGGTTCACCCCGTCAGGAACGCTTCTGCTTCCGCGGAGGTCGGTGACGGGATGGTGCTCTCCTCGTCGACGTCCTTCTCCGGGAGGCCGCCTGTACAGGGGGCGCTGGAGCCGGAGTCTGAGTCGGCGAGGGGCGGGGCTGCTGGGGAGCAGGCGCCGCGCGGGATCTCGACGGACGATAGGCGGCCGGGTCGCGGCGGGGCAGGATACGCCTCCGTCTGCTCCTTTACAGTCGAGAACAGCTGCCCTCGACCGTATCACCAAACAGCCCACCCTGCGCGATGGGAGCTCCGAGAAAGCGAACCTTCTCAGCGTCCCGCATCTGCGCAAGGTTAAACCCAAGGTGTCTCTCCTGGACCACTAGTGTGGACATCGTACGACCCAGGGCTCGCGCCGTCACCTTCGTCGCCCGAAGAGCGATGTCAGTGGCAGTGCGGACCTGCATAAGCCCCGGGTCGGACTTTCCCTCGTGCAACTCTTTCCACGCCTTGGCGTGAAGAGCCGAGGCAGCTTGACCCGCAGCGTTGCAAGCCCTCGACACCAGCGATGCCGAAAACTTACAAGCCTTGGAAGGGAGCCTTGGTCGATCTCTCCAGGTGGCAGCTGTCTGCGGGCACAGGTGCACCGCGACTGCACGTTCCACCTGAGGGATGTCGACGTAGCCCTTAGCTGCCCCGTCATCGAGGGAAGTCAGGGCGACCGAGCTAGTCTGACATGCACGCGCCGAGAAGGGGGCGTTCCAGGTCCGACTGAGCTCCTCATGCACTTCCGGGAAGAATGGTACCGGCGCCGACCGTGGCTTAGAGTCACGGCCGGTCCCCAAATACCACGTGTCCACCCGCGAGCGTTGGGCGGACTTACCTGGCAGTGCGGTGCACTGCAGCCCAATACTCGCGGCGGCCCGGGAAAGCATGGTTGACATCTCGACGTCCGCTTCATCCTGAGCATCGACCCCCCGGAGGGGGAAGCTCTAAGGAATCGTCAGGGTCGGATGCCAAGAGGACGCCCTCCGATGCTGCGAGCGACATCTCATCGTCGTCACGCCCCGTGTCCGAGTACGTGACGGAGGAACAAGGCGGCGTACCGCCTTTTCCGGGACGGTCAGACGAGCGAGGCGGGGCGTGAACGGTCTGCGAGCCGATGGCTGACGGATTGAGGCTCACGGTAAATCCCCGATCACCCTCGGTGCTCGCCGAAACGGACGGCAGGGCTGATGCCACTGCTGCCGCAGAACGGGAAGCACTCGAGGTGGCGGCTGATTCTCGGAAGAACGCAGCTACCCGTGAACGCAACGTCTGAATTACCATCCGCGCGCAGTGACGCAACGTCTGGATAGCCATCCGCGCGCAGTGACGCAACGTCTGACTAGCCATCCGCGCGCAGTGCGGGCAAGATGTATCCACAAACGCTGCCTCAGCGTGCTGGAGTCCCAGACACACGAGGCAGACATCGTGTCCGTCCCCTTCCTCGATGAGTGCGCCGCACCCACGAGCACAGCGGGACATGCCGCGCTGAAGAATATTAAGCCCTGAAAAGGGCTCGCTCTTTAGAGAGACGTTTTGGCAGTTGCCGAGACGCCCAGGGGAAGTCACAGGAAAAGGGACAGTCCGCTGCACCACGTCGTAAGACCAGCAACACGTAGATAATATCTGCAGAGTCGTCAGCATCAGGATGCGAAGGCTCCGAAGAACAAAAGGTGAATGAATGCGGCACGCCGGCTCCCTTTTATACCCGGATATCCGGGGGCGGAGTCCGGCATGCAAATTTCATTCGCCAATTTTCATTGGCCTGTTCAAGTCAGTCAGAGAAGGTAGGTTCTCAAGTCAAACCCCATTCTGTCGACACAACGTCGAGAGACCGACAGAAAGGGAACTGTTCGTTTTCCCCTTAAGTCTGAGGGGAAGTGTTCGTTGTTTCTTCGCCGAAACATAGTAAACGGCTATAACATGTATGTGCTGTCTTTTCCGGTAAATACCAGGTTTACTTTTCGTACAAACGAATTGTCCGTATTTTTCGTATGCCTTTAAACGCCGTAACGACCGTTGGCCGTTAAAGTCGATGTGACGCCATTTGCGCTAATGGAGCGATCATACAAATGCAAGTGAGACGAGCTGTTTGTTTTCAAAACAGACCTGTCAATCAAAGTGCTCAATCCAGTATAAGCGCGCTCCTGCTATAAAATAAATCACCAATCGCGTCCAACAAGTCCTAGCAGTTAGCCTGGACTTTCTCACGATTCAAGTTTACGTATCGTGTTGTGCTTGGTCACGTTTGAATCGAGACAACCTACTATAAATAAAGAGATCAGTGTTTTTCCTGCATTGAAACTTAAATTTGTCTTCCGCCGAAGCTTTATCGGATCATTGAATGTGATTTATCTGGATGACGCGCTTGTGTTGAGTCTCCGAACTTACGCGAGTGTTCGGACTTGATTTGGCGCTGCGCAGTGCGCAGACCGATCGGCATATGATGTAGAAGTAGGGCGAGACAGTCTTCTTCACTGTTCCGTATGCTTTAAAACACACTAACGGAACGTTGATGTCATGTGCCGTTCGTTGTGTGCATCGCCAAATTAGCTTTCCTGTAGCTCAGTGGTAAGAGCATTGGTTGTGGGTTTGTTTCCAGGCGATTGCAGATACCTATGTATAAATGTATAGGATAATGCTGTGTTAGTCGCTTTGGATAAAAGCATCTGCCAAATGCCTAAAATTAATGTAAATGAAGTCGAACACCCGTTAGTTTGGAGGCAGAGAGGATGCACGGGCACTTTCGCGAACGAGCCTGCTCTAAGAGCCGATTCTTTATAGCAAAAGATAAGAGCCGACTCCCGTCGGGGAGAGCCGAATCTTTAGCCGCAGGTATATGTGGGACACGGGATGGGCACACCATGCTGCCAATCACACGGGAGGACATTTACATTTAGCCATTTAGCAGACGCTTTTATCCAAAGCGACTTACAAAGAGTTCAGGGAGCAATAAGCGATATGTCGTAAAAGAGCAATAGTACGATAGGTGCTAATACAAAGTTAATTGTCTGTCAAGTATTCACAGAAGAGATGGGCTTTAAGTCGTTTTTTGAAGGTTGTGAGAGATGTGGTTGACCGGACTGAGTTAGGAAGAATATACCACCATGAAGGAGTTGTGAAGGAGAATGAACGGGAAAGCGATTAAACGCCTTTATGAGAAGGCAATACAAGGCGCCGCTCTTTTGCTGAACGCAGGGACAGACTAGGACCATACCATAATGTGAAAGGAAGGGGGAAACACGCTCCGATGATAGCGAATCGCATCAGCCCATCCAGGCTGAGGCATCTAATATTTCTTAATTCTAACCTGCACTAAAAAAAGTGTCTTAATAGGACAGTTCACTCAAAAATGAAAAATGTGTCATCATTTACGCACCCTCCGGTTATATAAATGCCATTTTGATATTGTAAATATTGTATATGTTTTTGTTCTGTTGAACACAAAGTAAGATATATTTTGAAGAATTTAGCAACACAAACAGTTCTGGGGCACCTTTGACTACCATTTAATTTTTCCTTAATTAATTTGAAATTTAATTAAGTCTTTTGCATATATTTGATTTGTTTGCTGTGGTTCTGTGTTCAACTACAGTTTTAACCAAAATGTTAAATATAAAAAACATTCTATACTACGTCAGCAGGGGGCGAAAAAAAGTTGTATTATGTCAACGAACATATTAATGAAGTTTACACTGATAATGATTACAGGCTTTATCAAAATGTGTATCTCTAATCTACTCATTAAATAAATAAACTAAGTCTATATAAGTGGTTCAGATGACCAAAGCACAAGGTTTTCTTGCATAATAAAAAGTTTATTGTTTGGTGCAAGTTTGATTTTGACATTGATGGGGACATAAAATTGGTCTACAGAGCTGCATTGTCACTGAAGTGTAGAGTAGTTTACTTCACTCATTTAAACAATATACTAATTTAACAATTCTTAAAATAGTTTTCTACACTGTTTTCACTCTCATTGTTACACTGTTTATTGTGGTCTACAGCAGGATCAGTTTCCGTAAAAATATACAAGAACATACAACTAGATACTTTTGATAACATACAGTAGTTTTAACAATGCAGGGACAAATGTGTACGACTGAGTGCTTAATAGACCTCTAAAACAGTGCGACCTTAATATAATGCACAACAAATAACATAATCATGTTTTAAAAGCCTAATCACCTGTGACTCTGCCTCTGTGTTTAAAATTAGAGCTTTAGATTGTTTAGATGTCATTTTACTAGGCAGCATATGCAGCTGTAGCTCAGACGGAAAGACACACTAAGAAACTATACTGTAGATTGTCAAGCTAACATTTGTCACAGTACCACTAACATCCTATTATATTGTTGGGTGCTTCTCGATTCTTATTTGTCCATCCTTTTTTCCTTGCTCCACCCCTTCAGGATGTGAGGGAAGGTAGCAAGGAAAAGACGCGGAATTAAAAGGAGTGAAATGGCATATCCTCGCTCCCTTTAGCGTCGTCAATTAAATGATTACTGGATAAATAAATGTTGAATAAATTAACTTATACGTACAAGACACAAACGGACATCATTGGTTATATTCACATCTAGATTAATTGTTGGTTGAAATTATTGGTAGGGACAATGTAGTGTTCCCCGAGTATCGACGTCTTTGGTTTGGTAATTTACACATTCATATATTTGTCATTATGTTAAAAGTAAAGTTTATGTATTTTAAATAAACAATAGTGCACAGTAGCCTACCTGTAACTGCGCTTTGCATCCGCTTTCTTCTGATTGCTGAACGAGACTCACATGCCGTTTTAGTCTATTGTTTTATTGAACTTTTTGCTATAACAAAACAATGTTACAACAGAAACTTAACAAAGAAACACTTAGATTAATGAAAAGAGAGAGAGAGACAGAAAATAAATTAAACATTTCCATGGCTCGAAACAGTTAAGACAAAAATAAAGAATAACACTAAAACAGATCAAAGACAAATACATGAGAGGGAGTTACACAAATAATATAAATAAATAAAAAATTATAAATTAAATAGGTCGAAAAGCTTATAATCAGTGCAAATCTTACAAGTCCTTTGTGCTTTCATATTGGAAGAAAACTTAATTGTTTTTAAATACAGTTTTATCTCTTGTAGAAAAACTATAAAAATAGGTTTGCTATCAGAAAATTTACATTTATGTATATAAAATTTACACAGAGAAAGAAATAGGTTGATTATAAAACAAGCACTTTGGTCACCTTCGCGAACGAGCCTGCTCTAAGAGCCGATTCTTTATAGCAAAAGATAAGAGCCGACTCCCGTCGGGGAGAGCCGAATCTTTAGCCGCAGGTATACCTTCAAAAAATCCAAAAATAACAGTTTTGGGGTTCAAAACAAAGCCCTTCAAAATAGTATTTGAAATAAACAAACCAACATGTTTCCAAAGTAGTTGAATACAGTTGCACGACCAAAACAGGTGAAGAAGAGATTCGGTGTCATTCTGACAAAAGATGCATTTGGTGTCAAAGTCAGATCTAAATTTTTTCTTTAGAAAAGTTTTGGAAGGGTAAATGTTATGGAGTATTTTAAAGGATATTTCTTTGACTTTATTAGAAAGAAGATATTTTTGTTGCATGGACCATATCATTTTCCAGTTTAGATTGTCAAAAAGGCTGTTCCAGTATGAAACAGCAGAAGGGGCACAGGCAAAGCTCTCAATAAGTAAAGCTCTTATCTTAAGATTTCTTCCTTTTTTACTAGTAAAACATAATTTACCAGAAGGTGTATCGCTAGGCTCAGGTAAAGAGACTTCTGAAAATAAAGAGCAGTTTCTAAAAAGCATGCATATGCCAGATGGAATAGCATCCATAACAATGGCAAACTCCTTAGGAGTTACTGGTATATTATATTTAGAGAGAAATTCTGAATACCTAAAAAGCATGCCTTCCTTATTGAAGAGCTGGCCAACATGCAATATTCCATTACTGAACCACTGTTTAAAGAACAAAGACCTATTTTTAAATATAATGTCCGTTTTAGTCTAATCAGTATCATGAGACTCAACAGTGACGTCATGTGGTCAGTGTGGGCGTATTCCTTCAAGTAGAAGATCCAACCAATTACACGCCGGAACTGGAATTCTATTTGTTACCGTCACTTTTTTGTTCTACAGTTTTTAGAGAAATGCATGACATGAATTAAACGTAATAAAGTCGTTTTTCAAACATAAACCAACAACAAAAAATATTGAAATAAATGATACAAAATGCACACAAAACACAAGTGCTTGCATGTACAGTTTAATAAGTATTTGCACTGTACTGTATTTGTTGAAAGTGTTTTCGTAGTGCAAAAACACAACACCGTAGTGAAAAAAGACAAAATAAGGGCAATATTTAACAAGTAGGCTATAAAATAAAATAAAAACAGGTGAAGAGTAAAGTAAAGTGACAGTCAAGTAAAGAATGTATAAAGTATACACAAATACAATAAAAGTCTAAAACACCAGACAATGTTCATTTGTCTGTTACGTTCCAATTTTATTATTATTTTCGTAAGAATCTTTACATTGTTGCTAAAACACAACTACACATTTAAATACAAGTACATTCATACTCTATACTTCAATTTAGACCATACATTTCAATGAATTATTTATTATTGAATTATTAATTAATTATATAGTGTTGTGGTGATTATTATAAATGATTTATCTGTGCACACCATTATTTCCCAAAATTCATTTGCACTTGTAATCTAATCAAAAACATTAGTCCCGCCCTAAGTTTTATTGCTTATTTTGTTGTGACTTCTGTCTTGTCTGGTCGCTGTCTAACAGTAGAGGTGTGTTGACGTTTTGCTCACCGTTGTTTGATGGCAGGTCACATGCTCAGTGTCTACGTCATTCGCCCGCCCTTGTGTTTCCCTGTTAGGGCTTTCCCCTCACCGGTGATTCACTTAGTTTTCACTCGCTCACCTGCTGCTGCCCATTTTACCCTTAGCTCATTCATACCAGTAATCATTTCACACCGGTTCCCTATTATCACTCAGTAGTTTTTCTCTTTATTACCCTTCTGTTTCTCTCGTCCTGTGTCTGACCGTTGCATGATAACTGGCCAGTTCAGACTGCCGTAGGTCTAGCGTGGCTAGTTTATTACACATTGTCAAAGCCTTAGTTCTTGTCCTAGTCAAAGCCAGGTCTTGCGCTCGTCTTGGTATTTCCCTCCCGTGCATCTCGAGGAAGTACTTACCTTTAGTCTCCACTGCTCTGTCACTCCTCTCCATAGTTCCCAGCCGGCATCCAGGACCGCTCTCTCTGCACTATCAGTGAAAACTCAAGCCCCGCCGCACATGATGAACTCTCTGGCACGAGGGGAAACCAGAGCCGCACACATTACAGGCTCTCTCATGCCTCTCGTTGATATTGTGTTATTTGACATACTGTAAAGGTAAAACTCCCAATTAAGAACACATGATTAAGTGCAATCTAACATTATTGTTCACATTTTTCCATGACAGATAATGAATAAGGAGGATGACTGGCCTTACGAGGCGATCGAGGAGCCGGCGCCAAATCCACCAGTGAGTATGGCAACCTTTTTTAGCACAATTCAGTTTTGAAAAGTCAAACTCCAGATATCTCTTCTGTCATTTTGATTTGTCGTATTTGTAATTGGTATGACAAGTCATAACACGCAATGATGATATCTACAATTTTATTTTGGCTAGTCATAATGTTCATTCGAGATATCTACAACGCTGTTTTGACTAGTTATATTCTTCCGTTGACCTCCATTAGAAAATATTTAAATATGTATTATATCTACAAACGAAATTATGAAATTAAAGATATCTATAATTGATTTATACTAGGCATAATTCCAATAATCTCATAATATATATATTCCTAGTGGTTAGAGCGTTGGGCTTGTGATCAGAAGGTTGCCAGTTTGAATCTCAGTGCCAGCAGGTCATGACTGAGGTGCTTTTTCCAAAGCAACTTACAGTGCATTATACTAGGCAGGGCTCGACATTAACGCTTGTCCGGGACAAGTGAATGTTTTGTTTGGGCAAATGAGGGAGACTTTTACTTGCCCGACTGGACAAGTAACATAACTTGAAAAATAATTGTGATACGGAAAATCGGTCTGGGCTAAGAATAATACGAATAGGTGCATTAGACAGAGTACCCAGAATCCTGTTATTTTCATGTGTCATCTGACTGTTATACGTGAATGAGGTGCACAGCTTAAAATATTACACGAGCGATGGTCCAGGATTTGTCTGAGGATACATGAGGATGTAAACTCATGAACTTCATCGAGAGTTTATTTTACAATTATTTTACTGTTTGAGTGAAGCTATCGTTAACGTACAGCCCTGACACCAATACAAATCACTGCTTGCCTTTGTGCTATAGTTAATATTCTGTAGGTGGCAGCAGCAGATACTACATTTACATTTAGTCATTTAGCAGACGCTTTTATCCAAAGCGACTTACAAAGAGTTCGGGGAGAAATATGCGATGTGTCGTAAAAGAGCAATAGTATATTAGGTGCTAATACAAAGTTACTTGTTTCACACAAGGTGAAACACTTAAGCAAACTTGTCCATTCAGGTTTGAAGCTGCTTGACATGTTAATTGCTTAGTTTCATATCAAATCAGTTTGTGCAGTTCACTTTTCAGATAAGAGAACTGAAAAGTTCTTATTGCGTTTGCCGTTCACATTAAAAATATTATGCTCCAAAAAATACCACACTCTGCCCGTTCTGAATGGTTTTGCTGGAAGTAAAGTTAAGTGGAGGAGCCTGATAAAAATGCTTGTTTAAACAAGAAGTCATCTGACAGACTTTGAGTGTTTTGCGTCAGAATTCTTCATATGGATTGGAGAACATGGGAGGATTGAAAACAAATTCAACTATCAGTGTCGCCTTTTGTTTTTCATTGAAACCTGTTCTGTCAAATCCATATTCTTTAAAATATAAGCCACATGTAATAACACTCAGCGTACTCATTCGATTGCAGGATTATGCAATTATTATTACGAAAGATTGCAAAAAATAAGATCTGTGATTAACAAAGGTTTATGACACGTACATGCAAGATAATCTTTACAAGTTTACACCACATGTATGAAACCCAAATACAATTGCCAAAAATAAAAACCTAACGAAGATATACTGGTACTGTAGTTGTATGTGTCCTATGGTGTGACATAGCAAAATTTGGAAAACAAAATAATATTATTAATATTAGTATGTATACTGTAATATGAAATAGTATAAGAGAGATTTATCTTCATTGTTAGTTTTTGTCTTAATTTTGACCTAATAAGGAGGATCACTGGCCATATGAGGAGGTGACCGAGGAGATGCCGGCGCCAAATCCACCTGTGAGTATGGAAACCTCTTTTAGCATAATTCAGTTTTGAAAAGTCAAACTCCAGATATCTCTTCTGTCATTTTGATTTGTCGTATTTGTAATTGGTGTGACAAGTCATAACACGCAATGATGATATCTACTATTTTATTTTGGCTAGTCATAATGTTCATTCGAGATATCTACAACGCTGTTTTGACTAGTTATATTCTTCCGTTGACCTCCATTAGAAAATATTTTCAATATGTATTATATCTACAAACGAAATTATGAAATTAAAGATATCTATAATTGATTTATACTATTTTATTCCAATAATCTCATAATATATATTCCTAGTGGTTAGAGCGTTGGGCTTGTGATCAGAAGGTTGCCAGTTTGAATCTCAGTGCCAGCAGGTCATGACTGAAGTGCCCTTGAGCAAGACACCTTACCCTGAATGCTCTGCAGTAATGTGCCACTGTAAAAAACTACTTGTAAATCACTTTGCATAAAAGCGTCTGCCAAATGAATAAATGTAAAATGTAAATATATACAAGATATCTTTAATGAATCATTTTTAAAGATATCCAAAAATACATCTGTAGATATCTGAAAGTAATTTATTTCTAGTCAAATTACAATTGTAGATATCTTGAATTGGATTTTTGACTAGGCTAAACTTAACATTTACATGTATGCATTTGGCAAAGGCTTTTATCCAAAGCAACTTACATTGCATTATACTAGGCAGGGCTCGACATGAACGCTTGTCCGGGACAAATGAATGTTTTGTATGGGCAAATGAGGGAGACTTTTACTTGCCCGACTGGACAAGTAACATAACTTGAAAAATAATTGTGATACGGAAAATCGGTCTGGGCTAAGAATAATACGAATAGGTGCACTAGACAGAGTGCACAGAATCCTGTTATTTTCATGTGTCATCTGACTGTTATACGTGAATGAGGTGCACAGCTTAAAATATTACACGAGCGATGGTCCAGGATTTGTCTGAGGATACATGAGGATGTAAACTCATGAACTTCATCGAGAGTTTATTTTACAATTATTTTACTGTTTGAGTGAAGCTATCGTTAACGTACAGCCCTGACACCAATACAAATCACTGCTTGCCCTTGTGCTATAGTTAATATTCTGTAGGTGGCAGCAGCAGATACTACATTTACATTTAGTCATTTAGCAGACGCTTTTATCCAAAGCCACTTACAAAGAGTTCAGGGAGAAATATGCGATGTGTCGTAAAAGAGCAATAGTATATTAGGTGCTAATACAAAGTTACTTGTTTCACACAAGGTGAAACACTTAAGCAAACTTGTCCATTCAGGTTTGAAGCTGCTTGACATGTTAATTGCTTAGTTTCATATCAAATCAGTTTGTGCAGTTCACTTTTCAGATAAGAGAACTGAAAAGTTCTTATTGCGTTTGCCGTTCACATTAAAAATATTATGCTCCAAAAAATACCACACTCTGCCCGTTCTGAATGGTTTTGCTGGAAGTAAAGTTAAGTGGAGGAGCCTGATAAACATGCTTGTTTAAACAAGAAGTCATCTGACAGACTTTGAGTGTTTTGCATCAGAATTCTTGATATGGAACCGAGAACATGGGAGGATTGAAAACAAATTCCACTATCAGTGTCGCCTTTTGTTTTCATTGAACCCTGTTCTGACAAATCCATATTCTTTCAAATATAAGTCACATGTAACAACACTCAGCGTACTCATTCGATTGCAGGATTATGGAATGATTATTACGAAAGATTGCAAAAAATAAGATCTGTGATTAACAAAGGTTTATGACACGTACATGCAAGATAATCTTTACAAGTTTACACCACATGTATGAAAGAGATGTATAACACCACATGTATGAAACCCAAATACAATTGCCAAAAATAAAAACCTAACGAAGATATACTGGTACTGTAGTTGTATGTGTCCTATGGTGTGACATAGCAAAATTTAGAAAACAAAATAATATTATTAATATTAGTATGTATACTGTAATATGAAATAGTATAAGAGAGATTTATCTTCATTGTTAGTTTTTTTCTTAATTTTGACCTAATAAGGAGGATGACTGGCCATATGATGTGGTGAAGGAGACGCCGGCGCCAAATCCACCGGTGAGTATGGCAACCTCTTTTAGCATAATTCAGTTTTGAAGTCAAACTCCAGATATCTCTTCTGTAATCTTGATTCGTCGTATTTGTAATTGGTATGACAAGTCATAACACGCAATGATGATATCTACAATTTTATTTTGGCTAGTCATAATGTTCATCGAGATATCTACAACGCTGTTTTGACTAGTTATATTCTTCCGTTGACCTCCATTTGAAAATATTTTCAATATGTATTATATCTACAAACGAAATTAAGAAAATGCAGATACCTATAATTGATTTATACTAGGCATAATTCCAATAATCTCATAATATATATTCCTAGTGGTAAGAGCGTTGGGCTTGTGATCAGAAGGTTGCCAGTTTGAATCTCAGTGCCAGCAGGTCATGACTGAAGTGCCCTTGAGCAAGACACCTTACCCCTGATTGCTCTGCAGTAATGTGTCACTGTAGAAAACTACTTGTAAGTCGCTTTGCATAAAAGCATCTGCCAAATGAATAAATGTAAAATGTAAATATATACAAGATATCCAAAACTACAATGTAATTTATTTCTAGTCAAATTACAATTGTAGATATCTTGAATTGGATTTTTGACTAGGCTAAACTTAACATTTACATGTATGCATTTGGCAAAGGCTTTTATCCAAAGCAACTTACATTGCATTATACTAGGCAGGGCTCGACATTAACACTTGTCCGGGACAAGTGAATGTTTTGTTTGGGCAAATGAGGGAGACTTTTACTTGCCCGACTGAAAAAGTAACATAACTTGAAAAATAATTGTGATACGGAAAATCGGTTTGGGCTAAGAATAATACGAATAGGTGCATTAGACAGAGTACCCAGAATCCTGTTATTTTCATGAGTCATCTGACTGTTATACGTGAATGAGGTGCACAGTTTAAGTTTTAAAGAAAGATCAAGCATAACCACAAACTATTGTAAAAAAAAAATTAAAATAAAGGTGTCATGATGAGAAATGTCATGACAAATTAAGAGAATAACAAAAGTATTCAAGAAATAATAAACAAAAGATCCCAAACACACTGTAAAGAATTTCAGTAAAATATTGTTTCAACCTTACCTTAATGTAGGTTATGGTCAATGATAGCAAGTTTTACTATTTAAAGTGCCAAAAGTCCTATAAGAAAAAGAAAACCTTGACATTTTAATTGCGTTACATTTTCAAATTGTTCTGGGTTATGTGCTTAAAGATTTTTTGACAAAAAGAGCAGCATGTCCACTGTCTCTGGTTTAAGGCATGACCGTTGACATGTTACTATATTGCCTGTTGCACTGAAGAGCCTTTCTGACGGTGTGCTTGTGACAGGAACACACAAGTATCGGCGAGCCAACCTGCTTAATCTGGGAAAGTTATCCTGGTGCCGTTCCCACCAGGCCAGGGGATTCTCTTCTCCATCCATTAATGTTGCAGTTATGTAGCTGTTAAGCTCTTTGTTGAGACACTGAACTGATGCTCCTGCTTGCGCTCTTTTCCAAATGACGTTCTTTGCTCATTCAATACCATGTGCAGTGTTAAAATGCTCCCTATTGGTTAAATGTAAAATTGCAGAAACAAACTGTCAAAACATCTTAGTTGCATTTTATCATATTTAATGCCCTTAATCGAAATAAAAGCAGCTTTTGCCATTTGAAAATAACACAAATTGCGATTTCGGTTTTAAAAGGATTAATCGTGCAGGTAGCATCTTGACCACTCAATGAATAAAATTTCAACATCATATCGTAAAATATCCCCATCTCTCTACAATGGGAATCATCCTTTTTTTGGCGTTGCGGAATATCGTAATATAAAGTATTGTTACACCCCTACCTATTACTTACTTAGTACTATTACTTTGGATGTTTTCGAATGTAAAAGCCATGCATACGTCATAGGTAGACCTCATACAAAAGTATAAAATAATAAACAAGACCAGTTCATGACACCTTTAATAGAAGTTTGTATGTTTTCTGCAAGTCCCCACAAAGTTAATTACATTTACATTTAGTCATTTAGCAGACGCTTTTATCCAAAGCGACTTACAAAAAAAATTTGAGCAATAAGCGATATGTCATAAAAGAGCAGTAGTACGATCGATGCTAATACAAAGTTACTAGTTTCAACAAAAGCTGGACCACTACCTGTTTTTTCTCATTTTTTTCGTTTGTCTGTCACAGAAGAGATGGGTTTTAAGTTGTATAAACAGGTGGTGGTGTGGTGCAGGTAGGGAGGTCCATGTTGAAAGTGATGAAGAAGTGGTCAGAAATCTGAAGAGGGGTGACTTTAATGTTGTCTGTGGTGTAGTTACGGGTGTAGATGAGATCCAGCAGGTTTCCTAATCTGTGAGTACCGGCTGTGGCAAGGCGTGTGAGGTCGAATGAGGCGGTGAGAGTGTTGTACTTAGAAGCATAAGGTTTGTCCAGGCCACCATCCTCCGGATAGATGAGAGAAGCACATCTAACTCTTCAATGAAGTTGTGCAGAGGACCTGGGGGGCGGTAAACTACGACAATACTGAGCTGAGTAGGAGAAGTTATATTGACAGCGTGGTATTCAAATGAATAGTTGTTGCATAGGGAAGACAGTGTGGAATATTTTTCAATTATTGTTGATAAGCAAATCCCCCATAAGAGTTTACAGAGCCCCGTTTACAGTGCACTACAGAAAAGTATTTTGTGTTCACGATTATTGCTGACTAACTTGATGTCCTTTAGTTTGAAAACAGGTGGTAAATAAAACGTGTTTTATTATTAATAATACATTTGAATTGGAGGACCAGGTTTAAAGATAAAGATTCACAGCTCTACTATTTATTTAAGTGTTTATTCATATGATTTTCTATGGCGGTCATTGGGTGGTACTTGGAACAACTTTTATTAAAGGGGGTTGGTCCTTGATTTGAAAAGTTTGAGAACCACTGACCTAGATGGAATGTAAACATACTCATCAAAATCGATCATTTATTTTGAAATATCACACAAAAATAGATTTTTTGCATTCTCACAATATAAAATTGAATGTGTTTTTGCAACATTTATTGGGCATATGATGAAAACATTTACGCATACATACTGTACATAAACGTTGCGCTGTAAAGAAACACTGCGTGCCTGTGCACTTTGTTTTAAGCTAAAAGCGCTTTTAATACATTTTGTATTTGTTTAATACATCTATGTGTTAATCATTTGTATATATAAATACTATGTCGCCACTGTGACGTACTTATTATAATTTCTCCAGCAAACAGTATAGACATACTAAATGCAAACATGTGGTGTTTGCATTTGGAAGCTGTTGCTGTGAACCCACATCATGGGGTTCAGGGAGATCCTAATGCAAGTGAAACAGACCATGTGCGAAATCACAACAAATCCATCAGAAAGATGCCAGGAACATTAAGAGCAGCCAAATGAACAATTTGGTACATTCGGAGAAAAATATTTTACGCTAATTTACAAAAGAAATCCTGGACGTCTATGAAATAAATGTGGTGGATGACATTATCTTCTCCATGAGGAAGAAAAACACAGTCACAACATGTCAATTTAACAACAATCCAAAAACAGCAGGCAAAATGAACATAACTAACAGACACAACATGTCAATTTAACAACAATCCAAAAACAGCAGGCAAAATGAACATAAATAACAGACAGAGGTAAAAATATCAGATATGCAGTCCAAACTGGAAAACAAGAATAAGATATTTCAAAAAACAGTAATCCAATAAACAAGCAATGATCATGACACAGAACAGAAACAAGACAATGACATGAACCCTCAACATACGCTGATAAACTGACGATACTTCACCATGGACAAATGAAATAGGAAAGACTTCAATACTAAACAAACAGGAAGTGTGTGTGTGTACAATGAGAGGATGTGATCAGCCAATGAGGTAAAAGGGGCGTCACCTAGTGGTATGTATGAATGTACGGATTGCCCCATTCATTACATTTGTAAATTTGAAAGCTGTGAAATGAATCAAGTATACTGTTTAAATTGTGTAAATGTGAGTAACATTTAATCTGATTAACTGAAATATTTATATTAGAATTCACAAAAATATTAAGAGTTTATTAAAAATATAATTTGTTAATTGAATGTATTATTTAAGTTTATTTAATGAGAAAATAAGTATTTACATTTTAGAATTTTTTAACTGTTGGATTTTTAATCAATAATTTAAATATTTCCCACTGAAAAAATCCATTAAATGATTTTATTAAGTTAATAACTTACAACTATTGTGATGTTCACTAAGCCACATTCATTATTTTCTAGATTGAAAAAGCTGATGACTCTTTGGGTGAGTATATATGAGCTTTGTTCTGGTTATGATGTAATTTGAGTTTTACGTGTTAATTTTCTTCTCTTTCTTTATAAGCCTCTAAATTAGTAGAGCCTCTGGCGACATTTGTCGGCGCGGGTACCACAGGTGAGTAATGTACCAAACTAGTATCAAAATTGTACTCAAGTTGCACCATAAGAGGCATCCAATGAGGTTACAAACAAAACATGTGTTACAACATGGACATATTTACATTTTCAGAATACCATGGTACGGTGAGGGTATCATATAGAATATATTATAATATCAGACCTGACAACCTGTATGCATTTTGCGTAGCAGGTACACATTTTGACCTCAAAGTAGGCTTGTATGATTTTTCACTCTACACTACACAAAAACCCGGTAAAGCTCCGGAGTACACGCAGTAGTCTTATCAAGCAACAGCAAAAGCAGAGTTCGACCAATCATAGCACTGGATTAATTCCCCCAAAAAGCAAGCTTGAATAAACATGAGGTAAACTACCTGTGCTCATTGACTTTGCCAAAAAACACACGGCCGTTGAGAGACAGAAGGGATAGAGCGGTCAACTGGCGAGATTTCACACCACTTCTGGCCTTAGATGTATCCCTTCTATCCACATCCAGAAGATGCACAGTGACAACAGTGCACAATACGGTCACATAATATGATGGTCACAGAATTTGTTGCAAGGTAGCCAAATCTTGACAGGTATGTTATTTACCCACAAGCACAATGTCTTGCTTTTCCTGTTGCTGATTCATCTCTGTGCAGTGCCAGTGAGCGGTAGAGAGAAGCAGCACATTCTGTTGACCATACCGAAGCTGACTCGCAATTTAATGTGTACAAAACAGACTTTACTGTTATTGAACATGAATGAACAGAGTTCATCTGTAAATATAGACGTAGTTTGTTACTCAGACAGAGGCTTTGTGCTGCATGATACACAGGGGCACAAGGGGCTATGCATCATATGCAGTGCATTGGGGCGCTGGCCGCGCAAGGGGGTGCCATTGTGCTCAAATGTTCGAAATATATTCATAGATTATTCATGCGCACAAATGCTTCCTAAATGTGTGTTTTTCTTTGAGCTATTCTGAAAAATGTGACTGCATTGTTTTATTCACATTTTTAACCAATTTATATGTTGAATAATGTGAGTATATTGACCCCCCCTCAAACCCTGTGTCCCGTCACACTGATAGTATTTAAAAAACAAGATCCGAGGTTGGCAGATCTGCAATATACTTATCTGGAAAGATTTTAACACACCACAGAGTTTGTAAATGGACAGAAACATACTTTCCCAAAAGTTAGTGAAGTAAATGTGAAGCATCACTGCACACCTCTGGCAGATATGAATTGGCTCAGTCTTTGCTCTATAAGTGTGGAAGACCCTTTGTGAATAGAAAGTCATCTGTGATGTATTAATACATTGTCTTATTAACATCTTAATTTGAACTCCATATATGGACATTTTATTGATTGCAAGTTCCTAACATGAATGTTGAGTTTAAACTTTCAAATAAAGATCAGTTTTTGATAGTTGATTGAATATTAATGTAACACAAAGGTAATAGACACGCTAACAAAACATTCTATTCATGTTAAGATGTTAATTCACATGCAGTTTAATATCTTTTCATTCATTGAAAATAAGGCAACAAGACAGTTCCACTTTGACATTGGTCGTTGTGTTGTAGCTTTGTGTTCATCCAAATAAACTGCACTTGATGTATTGCATCCTAAAAGTCAACAACATTAGACGTAGAGTAAGAACTGAACATTCAGATTTGAGCTTATTTAAGTGAAATATGTTAAATTATGTAAATTCATCGTTTTCTTTTTCCTCCTCAAGCTGTCTGTTTCGGGGCAATGCCTCCAACAGTGAATCTGTTTGGTAAGCCATATACTATGATCAAAAATACAAAAGTAGTTCAGTAGAAGTTCAGTTGGCATCTCTACTGTGTCTTTGTTTAAATTGTCATTGTTGTGTTTCTTTTATCTTTCAGTGAGAGGAGGAGTCAGTGCGCTACTGGGTATGATATCAATGTTTTTCATTCCATTAATCTGTGCTATCAAAGGAAATTACTCACCAGAACATTGTTTCTCTGTTGGAATGTTAGGGTACGCTGCAAAGGAGGTCACCGTGGCTGTTATAGGAAAATTGTTTATAAAATAAATGTTTTTTTTTGTGTTTAATTTTTTAATCTAAATAAATAAAAATAAATTGTTAAAATTAAAGGAGGACATGAGTAGTTAATCAAAGTGTAAAACTTGACACTTCCTGTTGCCTGGATGTGGCGCTATAACTTACTGAATATTACCATGCAGATGTGTTCAGGCCGGGACTATGATCACACGTGTGATGTTTGGGGCAGGTCTGACATTGTATGCCTGAGTTATAACTTCCTGTTTCATGGTGAAATGCAAAACTTTGGAATGACGCCATGGAAACCCCTTTAACAAAAAGTCAATTTAGCATCGCAAACGCCTTAAGACTGAAAATATGATGTTGATCTTATCAGAACTCTAGGAAGAGAACTCCAGGCGTGGGCAGAACCGTAAGTATAGTGTAACCCAGTACATTAATTGAGGGTCACTGGTATTAATTAGAATTGGTTTATTCATATCGCTATGAAACTAAAAAGGAAAATAGAAAAACGGAAATAAAATGTATGTTGTTATAATTAAAACAATAGAAAATAGTTTTTGAATTGATTTCTGACTGGTGAGGGGAAAGGTTAGCTTCGCCCCGGTAGAGGATAAGTTTCCAGAAGGATCGGACATCAAGCTGAGACGAGACGACAGTCAAGTGTTGCCAACTTAGCGCGTTTGTCGCTATATTTAGCGAGTATTCAGACCCCTGAAGCGACACATTTTCAAAAAAGCGACAAATCTAACGACTTTTCTGATGTTATTGGAGACTTTTGGAGACTCTCTGAAGTGAAAGCACATATCGTTCTTACTCTTCACAACGAGCAGCGGTGCTGCCGTGAGCCGCGCGCCCGCACCAAAGCACTCACAGGGAGAGGCTACTCGCTGCAGAGCTTTCTTGTAGCTCCTCCTCGCTAGACGTCCAGCGAGGAGGAGCTACAACGTCCAGCGAGGAGGAGCTTCAGCCTCGAACTACACCGCTGTGCATCACGTGATGCGCTCCACACATGGGAAAATTGCGGAGAGGAAGAGACAGTTCGAGGTAGTCGGAGTATGCAAAAAATGATCTTTAAAGACAAAAGTTGTTTGTAAATGCTTTCTTAGAGTAGACCTGTCTCGAGATAAATGTTAGCTGTTTTTGAGTCCCTGTATGTGCAATCGTGCATAGTTTAACGTTAGCGTCAAAAACCCAATAACCTAACTAACGTTTCATGTCACGTTCATTTGTGGTTAGTGTAGCATTGTAAGTTTTGTTTGAGCTATTGTTAACGGTGTATATTATAATCGATCCATATGCCTTAACATATGGACACCAAATATTTTTTTATCAAATGTGCCTTACTCGTTGTCATATATGTTAGTATCTGTTTGTTTAACTTGCACAGATGCATCGGACAATACTAAAGAAAGGACATGATGCCCTTCTCTCTATTGAGAAATGCAAAGTCTGCTGCAGAAGATACCACTGTGCATACTGTAAATTGGTATATAACCATTTAAATGAGGTACAAAATCACGTATTAGAACATGTTCGAGTTGCAGTTCATCACGAAGGTATGTGTGTGTGTGTGTGTGTGTGTGTGTGAATTATTGTAAGTTTTTCTTATACAGTTAAACGTGTGTGTGATTTTATTTGAAAGTTATGAACCCTTTTGACTTCCACATGTTTTGGCCTTGGTTATTTCTCCCTAGAATTTGAAAGTAAAACAGAATTTCAGTTAACATTTTCTTTTGGGAACTCTGAAACTCAAATGTTCTCATACTTCTGAACACAAGGTTTAGATTACTTTATATAGTAATTACAAATATATTCAACCTATATGTGATTTCTGTTAATCATAACATTTTTCTATCATAAAATGTAGCACAGATTATGACATAATGCAATATGTGAAAAACAGACTTTGAGTAATTGGTCATAAATAATGCTCACTGGAAAAAGTGTACTGTTTTTGTACTCTTTCTACTAAGCCAACTGTCAGTAAACCAACAAGGAGGTAACATCATGGAGGTAACCACATCTGTGCCAGACGTCATGGAGGTCACCCCAACTACGAGAATACATGTATGTGCAAGGAATGTTTACCTATTGTTTGACTTAATTATGCAATGACCTTCCTGTAGTGTTTGTGCAGCAATTGAATATTGACATTATAATTGAAATGTCTTATCTTTTTGCACAAAGGACTCTGCTGTTATTAAACGAATTCAACTCGCAAGTGACTGGGTGGAGGAGAACCGAACACGCTTTAATGGGAAAGTTCACCTACCACAGATCACAAGTATGAGTGAAGATGATGCATTGTTGGCCATAACAATGCGGGATCTGTTTTTTGACACCATTTTTTTTGATGGTGACATGGATGAAGAAAAAGTACGGGCTCCCTTCCTTTTCACATTCGAAAGAATGGAGGACATGGAGTTTTTCATGCAGGAAATGTATGACCGAAGAAATCTGCGTGTGTCTTGCCTGCATAACCCTGACATTTGACTGGCTAACTGATAGTTGAAATATTTTTTTGTAAATGGTTTTGTTTTGTATTGTGTTGTGGTTTTAGGTATAGCAAAAATGTCTTGTTTTTCAACAAATAAAACTTTTTTATTTAAGTTATATGGGGAAAGATTTCTTGCGTCTTTGTTTACTAATTTTCAATTTTGTTTTTTACAATTTGTCGCTAGTGATAGATCCAACTATGGAATATGGCTTGCCGATCTTATAGATCTAAAATTTGAGTCCAGTTTCACTAGATCTCTCTCCTTCAGGAACTTATTAAATCCGTGAATATCAAATCCCTTGTGAGTCGATACCTTAACCTAGCCACCAGGGAGATACAGAGCTGAAGGGAAGAACAGCAGGCAGGAGACAATGTGATGTTAAATAAACTGAAAACTATTTATTGAATAATCTCAGTTTTGCTTTAATGCTCAGTCTAGGACTGTCAAACTTCGTCTGACTAGAAACAGATTCAATAGTTGTTGTTAACCATGCCAGATAACAGTATCAATATATTGTCTCCTGATGTTATTATGAACCTTGAGATGGAGACCATTGGACACTCATATCAAGACAATACAACTCCTAACGAGGTAAAACAATATTGAAAATAAGGACGAAATGTAACAAATAATATGAATAAAAGTGAATGATAAAAGAAACGAATGAATACATCTGATAAATGAATAATGTAATGAATGAGATAAATGAAATAGAATAATTAAATGAAAATTTCTATCCAGATCTATCACTCGACTGAAGTTTGCTATGAAAGGTAATAAATACAGTAACATTTGAGTGCAGTGATGTATTTAACTAATAAATTGTAAATTAAGTAACAATCCCTGTCTAATAATAAATGTTATTAGTATTAGCGAACACTTCTTGTTTTTATTGTCAGACTGCTGGACTTTATCCATGTCTTCTTAATCAATTCGTTATGAATCCATCCAAAATGATATTCCTTATACATTAGATTCCCATCTACCCTGTGTACATTTAAAAGGATGAAACGGGATGAGACAAGCTAATAGGTTCATTTTGTTTATTTTTTATATCACACACGCAAGGACAACGCAGTTTCCACGTTTAAACGATTGAGATAAATTCACAGGTCAGGCAATCTAATGTGCATCAAGGATTGCTTAAGTACGATCTGACGTAGAGCTTTCATGAACGAAAACGTGCGGCGCTTCGATATCCACAGAGGAGAAGCTTTCATCTAGCTCCTCCTCTCTGGATGTGAACTGTAGCTCCTCCTCGCTGGATCTGTAGCTCCTCCTCGCTGGATCTGTAGCTCCTCCTCGCTGGACGTCTAATGCTCTGCAGCGAGCACCACTTGCTCACAGGCGGCTCAGTCCTCGTGAAGCAGCCCCTCCCCCAGCTGCAGTCAGAGCAGGAGATGTTCACCCCTCCGCGTCCAGACTGCAAATGATGGCGCGCATGCGCAGAAAGCCGCCGCCGGCTGATCCTGCCCGGGTTTACAATTCAGCATGAAATATAAAATGTTCTTTGTCTAAACTAATTAAATCACCGCAGAGAAATAAATCCTCACACAACCTCAGTCACTTTACTCTCGTCCACTGTGTGTGTGCCTCTCTGTGACATAAGACAAACTAGTTTGCTCACACAATATAGATTAACACAATTTAGACTAAGCGTTTCGTTTTTAAATGTTATGGTTAAAAATGTTCTTATTTTACTGTAAACCATAAGGTTGAAAACCAAACAAGGAAAATAAATTGTATACAAAAACATTTTACCGTTAAAAATGTTCATGTTTTGCTATGTCTTGTTGTGGGTTAAAAACAAAGTCAAAAATATAATAAAAAACGAAGAAGAAAAAACTAAACTCCCCAGAGTGTCTGTTTTACTTTGTTTATATTTTTCACTGTTTAATAAAATACGATTGTGATGGCTAAGAACACACTTATTTAGGTCAATTGATCAAAGTTTCCTTTATATATTATTTCTTAAGGAGAAATTGGGTTTTTGTCTTTAATATTTGGTTTCTGTGTGTTTATACAATTTTTATTTTTTTTCCGTTAATATACACCCAAAAGTATTGTGTAAATTGCATGTTGCTAGTGGGACAACATTTCAGTACTAGAGTGCACGCTAGTGTTTGAATAAATCACTACACAGATACGGGGTTAATATTCTTTATTTAGATATTTATTTAATAGTTTAAACAGTTATGTTAGCCCAATTTAAATCTAGATTAAAGACGCATCTTTTCAGCCAAGCATTCAATTAATGCAAATATGCTAAATAAATCAGAATTACATAGATATTATTTACTAGAATAATTGGATTTTTATAAAACACCATGTAGCGTGTTTTACCCTTTCTTGGGTTTTTCGTTTTTCCCCTGTAAAGCTGCTTTGGAACAATGCAAATTGTGAAAAGCGCTATATAAATAAAATTGAATTGAATTGAATGTATCTTACCTGTGCTCCTGCCTGGTTCTGTGGCTGCAGCATGGAACAAAGGTTGGCTATTAAAGGGCGCGGCATTTCCTGATCACCATTATATCCTGGGGCAGGCATTATGGGAAATGTAGTTGGTACTACCCTATGGGTGGGGAGTGTTCATTTAAACTTCTCTGTTAGAATTCATTCTTGTGTTTATTGTAACTATTTGCTTTGTTGCATGTGATTCCATGTATGTGGGGTTTGGTTTGTGTATATTATATATTTTTATTGAGTTTATTTTCTGAACTGAGACCCATGCAATTAGCAAATGGTTTAGCCCATGTGTTCAAATAGGTTGTTCTGTTTTTGTGTGCACCGGTGGATAGTGCATGAGTTGGCGGTTAATAAAGAACCACTATGGTACATTATATGAATGCCTCCTGAAAATTTGTGGAAGAACCCTCACAATGATACTCAATTTACTTCGCTGCTGTCCACCTGGTCTCATTTCACTATGCGTTCTGTCAAGTCAGTTTGAAATTCTGTAATGTTTCCCCTGAATGTGTAGTTTGTAGTTCTTTCTTCATGTAAATTAATATAGTCTAGTTAGACATACGTGTTATGTTCCTTATTGGCTTCTGTAAACGCCATTGAAGGGATTATTTTACTAATTTAGATTAAATGGATGGATATATTAGCCCATATAGACCCATTCTAATAAATTACTACATTTAAAGTTAACTAATATTATCAGATTTTAATAAAAAGATAATTTGACAATACTACTGACCTCAGATCGAAACACGGTAAGGTAAATAGACATGATACAGCAATGAATCGCAAAATGGAGTTATGAGGAAACTGAAGATCTGCAGTCGATAAAAATACTTTATTCCACATGTAACCAATATCATCTATGTTCATGTAACAACTTTATTGTTTTGGATTGGCAACCACAAAAACGCATCGTAATGGTAACGTAAGCAACATTTAAAAACATAAAAACAGACTCGCTTAGCCTACAAAACAAAAATATGCCGCCAGTTGTGCCGCCTGGCCGTCAAAGTTTCATCGCCTGCGTGGTACCAATAGTGTAGGAAAACCATGACGTTTTCTAATACGTAATTACGCACATGCTCAGAACGGATCGTGCAGGTGGAACGGATCGTGTACTGACAGCGTCCATCACAATTACATGCACAATGCACATGGTCAATTATGCAATGTCATCAAGTATGTGATGACATCATTTGGCGACTTTTAGGACAGCCAATAGCAACTTTCCTTACTGAGGAGTTGGCAACCGTCTCAGACGAGAGATTGTGAACAACACGAGAGTGATATTAAATCGAATTAATGATTTAAGAGAGAATGAACAGTGATTATTTAGCGGTAAATGAACAAGCATAGTAGATTTATGAGGTAGCAGTTCTTTAGAGAGCTCGCGTGTGTAGGCCTGTCGCGATAACTACCTTTTGTTGTGCGATATATTGCACCTAAATCTATTGTGATAAGCGATTTTATTGCCATTTTAAGAGCACTGATTATATAATGACAGTATTACAATATAATTGCATACAAATGCAAGTACACTCTTTCAAAGAACAAAGAACGTTTTATTCTTACGAATATTTAGACATTGTCTAAAAATCTTAATTAAAGAAAATCAAATAAATAATAATAAATACACCCTTGTTGAAAAAAGTAGAACAAAACAAAGTTATATTTTTTACAAAGTCGGTTTAGACTTAAAGCATCTCAAAGAGGCACAGATGCCTCAACAGGCCATATCTGCAAATGTATTTTTAATTGTCCGCCAGATTCCGAGAAAGAAATACAGAGTTACGCTATCCGTGAGTGTGCGCCATTTCACACTGTCACGTTTGTATTTGCACTGACGGTCAAATGCATCTGTAACGGATAATTGACTAAATGGATATGATGATGGTTATATGTTTGGTGAGCTTTTAGGTTAGTTGTGTCGTCACTCTTTTTAAACAAATTCGACATCCTGGGTGCTTCTCATTTCTTATTTGTGCGTCCTCGCTTCCTTTCCTCGTGTCTTAGCTCCACCTCTTCAGGATGCGAGAGAAGGAAGCAAGGAAAAGACGCAAGGACGGAGGAATCGAATCAAGTGAAATGATATATCCTCGCTCTTTAGCGTCACTTCAAAGCGTCGTCAACTAATGATGACTGTACACCGCTGGATTTAGCTTGCACATCGGGATTCTTGAACATAAGATATAATTATTTATATTGTAACCGTTTCAACCTCCACAAAATACCACATTTGTTCTTATTTTTTTACCAGTTATTATTAAGGAATTATTGTTGTTGTGATTTCACATACATTGTGTCTTGTACGTGTAAACAATAATGATAATGATTATAATAATAATAATTAAAAACTGTGGCAAGAACACACATTTACAATAACTTTATGCTCAATACTCTCATTTATGTGTGTTTGAATGTTCTGCCATGGTTAGCACTTGGAGCAGATGTGAAGTGGGAGGAGAATTTATACGTGTGCGTCACGTTTAGGCAATAAAAAACTACCGCATATGATAAACCTGTGTATCCTCTCTCATGACTCCTCAGGAAGCCTCCTCGATCCTCGACTCCTCCCGGTGCAATTAGAGAATTGAGATGTCCTTCAATATGGCTGAGCTCGATCGGTTTCCGGGTCATAGGATGGAGGAGCGAGGAGGGATATTGAGAAGCACCCCTGACTCGTTCACGTTAATTGGCTCTCCGCTCTCATTCTGCTTAAAGCCAAAATGTTCCCACAGCGGAGCTGAAGATTGCGGCTTTAAAACCAAATCCATTGGG
The DNA here is from genome assembly GCF_947034865.1 of Barbatula barbatula. NCBI lineage: Eukaryota > Metazoa > Chordata > Actinopteri > Cypriniformes > Nemacheilidae > Barbatula > Barbatula barbatula. The sequence continues at coordinate 3,341,348 of NC_136770.1, read as the reverse complement.
ACTTGTTCTTCCTACTGTCTGTAGTTGCCATGAAACACTTTACAACGCAGTGGCTTCACTTCTCTTCGATAGACGCGCTGCCTGAAGCCACAGAGACCAGACGACGCAGCGCCATCGAGTCAAATGTTGGTGACATTTACTTTTATGTTAAGAATAATATAATAATTCTTATAAAACTCAATCGCAATATATCGCAGCACCAAAAATGATCGACGCATTTCCATATATTGCGCGATAAGTCTATATATATTGACTACAGGCCACCGTGTGAGAAGCGCCTCGTGAAGACTGAACGCGCCGTAGCAGAAACTGAAGAGATGACAGAAATATCGAAGCGTTTCTTTGGAGATTTGCTTTCTTTTGTTCCTTGATCTTTATTTCTCCTCGGTGAGTAATATTTCATTTATGAGAAGTGTTTAATTAATGAGAATCTGGATTTTGTAATTGTAATGTAAACGATACATCGGGAAAGTGAGTAATAATACGAAAATGTGATAAAATATACTATGTGATTGTATGTAGTGATGTTAAATACTGCAGAGGTGTTGAGATTGTGAGTTTTTCTATAATGTGAAGTGTGTGCCATGCGGTGCTAGCTTGCTAGCTCTGCATATAGATTTGTGCTAATCAAGCACGTGGTGATTAGCATGCGTATGTATTTTAATGATTGAAGAGTCATACTGATTGTTAAAAATGTTTATTTGAATGATACACTAATAATTGTGTTTGGCTTTGTTTTTAAGGCCGGGTTTGTTTTGTTTGGTATATTTAGATTTCTGTCCTTCTGTGGATTTCTTATCCCTGGTTGGACTGGCGAGCGCGAGCCATCATTCTGTTCCTGGAAGTCTGTAAAAACGGTTGTGCGAGTTTGTGAGTGGGTAGGACACAACTACACACATTACATTATTTTTTCCTTTTTTAGATTTAACTGGATTTCCCGAAGACGAGCATTTAAGTTTTTCCCTCTTCAAGGACTGAACTGTTTCAGTTGAGAATGAACATTCTTATTTCCTTTTCTTGAACTTGAGACAACAACTGTTGAAATTGAACTTGAAACATTGAGATGTGACATCGGGACATTTTGATTGTATGTCATTTCATTGAGATACTGTCTATTTTTGTCATTTGTGTATTTTATTTCATTTATATAATATCTTAACAACCAACAAAGTGAGAATACATTTAACTTTTATTTAATTAATCGCAGCCCAGTAATCTGAGTGATTTTTTTTATTTAGTTGAATAGATTATTACTATACATTTTGCTGGTTTTTCTTTAGTGAGTTGATACGGAAATCTTCTGAGTCTTGCCCATAGATCTAGAAACTGAGCCGTGTGCTACAATAGGGTATTAAATTAGCCTGTAGGCTAAAAGTGTGATTTATTGTCACAATCTTTATGGTATAACGGAAGCACAATTAGACTGCAAATGTGTATTTATTAGTGTTTATGAAACGGTCAGTTCTGGTCCGTGATTCTGATTGGCTGAGCCGAGTTCTAAGCCGAGATAAAATACCGCGATTTATAAAGACAATTGTTTTTTTCAATAATTATTTACAATCTCACACCGAAAGGCATCTGCATTGGTTTGGTTCGATCAGACGGTCAGTTGGAAAGCCGAGGACTAGTTCACGAAAGTAGGTTTTTGACATTATATGTGACAACTCGCAAACCATTCGATCGTCAGAAGTGGTTCCAGAGGCAAAGTTGTTCAGAATGCGGAGAGCAATCATAAGATATCAATAGTTTGGGTATGTCAAATATCACGTGATACACAATTGTTTATGCACTCCAAAAGCCTTATTTTCGCCCCTGCTACGCGCTTGAACCCTTATGATATTAAGGCTCTTTTGCTGACAAGCTGCACTATTTTAAAAGGTATGTTGGTGGGCCAGCACATAAGGACCTTGATGGCATCTTCTACAGGAATGATGATAAGGTTTATAAGGATAAATGGAACAAGCTGATCCAAAGGTATGGTCGGCCATTTGTTGTACAGAAGGCGCTTAGACTGAATCTTAAGCCATTTGGCTTGTTTTCCTCCAAGGACGCTGAAGGTTTCAGAGAATTCTCTGACTTCTTGAAGGCATGAAGTCATGAAGCTCTTCCTCATGTTAAAGGGCTTGAGACACTTAATGACTGTGATGAAAATCAGAAACTTACAACAAATGACCAGATTGGGCAGCAGAAAGGTGGAACCGTCAGGTCAAACGGACATTGATTGAGACTCGAGACTTTCCAAAGTTTATAGATTTTGTCAATGGAAGCAGATATTTCTTGTATCAATTTCAAACATCATATTTAATTTGACTTTCATTCAATCTGTGGCAAAATATCAATAAATTGAACTGTAGATCCATATAACCAATACGAGATTTCATTTAATGTGTAAACTTGAACATGTTGGACATATTGTTTTTTGAAGAGCCCTGTTGTTTTACGTTTGTTCGTTCGTTGTTATTATTCTCTTAAATTAATCACAATCTTGAAGACCTAAACATGCTCAAACTCATGAAAATGTGCCCACGCCTGGAGTTCTCTTCCTAGAGTTCTGATAAGATCAACATCATATTTTCAGTCTTGAGGTGTTTGCGATGCTAAATTGACTTTTTGTTAAAGGGGTTTCCATGGCGTCATTCCAAAGTTTTGCATTTCACCATGAAACAGGAAGTTATAACTCAGGCATACAATGTCAGACCTGCCCCAAACATCACACGTTTGATCATAGTCCCGGCCTGAACACATCTGCATGGTCAAATTCAGTAAGTTATAGCGCCACATCCAGGCAACAGGAAGTGTCAAGTTTTACACTTTGATTAACTACTCATGTCCTCCTTTAATTTGAACAATTTATTTTTATTTATTTAGATTAAAAAATTAAACACACAAAAAAACATTTATTTTATAAACAATTTTCCTATAACAGCCACGGTGACCTCCTTTGCAGCGTACCCTAACATTCCAACAGAGAAACAATGTTCTGGTGAGTAATTTCTTTGATAGCGCAGATTAATGGAATGAAAAACATTAATATCATACCCAGTACCGCACTGACTCCTCCTCTCACAAACAGATTGACTGCGGTGGGCATTGCCTCGAAACAGACAGCTTGGGGAGGAAAAAGAACATGATGAATTTACGTAATTTAACTTAAATAAGCTCAAATCTGAATGTTAAGTTCTTGCTGCACCTGCTCCCACAAATGTGGCTATTGTCTTAATCACTTTGGAGGCTTATAAAGAAAAAGAAGAAAATTAACACATAAAACTAAAATGACATAATAACCAAAACAAAGCTCAGATATACTCACCCAAGGATTCATCTGCTTTTTCAATCTAAAAAATAATTAATTTGGCTTAGTGAACATCACAATAGTTGTAAGTTAATAACTTAATAAAATCATTTAATGGATTTTTTTCAGTGGGAAATAATTGATTAAAAATCCAACAGTTAATTACTCTAAAATGTACATACTTATTTTCTCATTAAATAAACTTAAATAATACATTCAATTAACAAATTATATTTTTAATAAACTCTTAATATTTTTCTAATAGTTCTAATATAAATATTTCAGTTAATCTGATTAAATTTTACTTACATTTACATTAATATTACACATGGATAAATTAGTGCCATATACGTTTGTTTTCTTCTGTTCTGTGTATTTAATTTTTTACTTTACAATAGAGTTATCGTATATTTGTCCACATAAATTACAGCAAATTTATAGTAATAAAGTTGTTACTACAGTAAACTGAAGTAAAATTCCTAGATACAATAGTGTTTCTGAACCTTACCACAGATTATCAATTTATTACAATTTCCTTTAGCAATTACTAAAGTTTTTTTTGTGTTCACGTTAACAGGACTTTGAATTTAACGTGTTGTCGGGGAGACGCTTTAGTTTTAGTGTGTCTGACGATAGCTTCACTCAAACAGTAAAATAATTGTAAAATAAACTCTTGATGAAGTTCATGAGTTTAGATCCTCATGTATCCTCAGACAAATCCTGGACCATCGCTCGTGTAATATTTTAAGCTGTGCACCTCATTCACGTATAACCGTCAGATGACACATGAAATAACAGGATTCTGGGTACTCTGTCTAATGCACCTATTCGTATTATTCTTAGCCCAAACCGATTTTCCGTATCGCAATTATTTTTCAAGTTATGTTACTTGTCCAGTCGGGCAAGTAAAAGTCTCCCTCATTTGCCCAAACAAAACATTCACTTGCCCGGACAAGCGTTAATGTCGAGCCCTGCCTAGTATAATGCAATGCAAGTTGCTTTGGAAAAAGCACCTCAGTCATGACCTGCTGGCACTGAGATTCAAACTGGCAACCTTCTGATCACAAGCCCAACGCTCTAACCACTAGGAATATATATTATGAGATTATTGGAATAAAATAGTATAAATCAATTATAGATATCTTTAATTTCATAATTTCATTGTAGATATAATACATATTGAAAATATTTTCTAATGGAGGTGAACTGAAGAATATGACTAGTCAAAACAGCGTTGTTGATATCTCGAATGAACATCATGACTAGCCAAAATAAAATTGTAGATATCATCATTGCGTGTTATGACTTGTCACACCAATTACAAATACGACGAATCAAGATTACAGAAGAGATATCTGGAGTTTGACTTTTCAAAACTGAATTATGCTAAAAGAGGTTGCCATACTCACTGGTGGATTTGCCGCCGGCTCTTCGGTCACCTCGTAAGGCCAGAAGTCCTCTTCAATGTTATTCATTTTCTGTCATGGAAAAATGTGAACAATAATGTTAGATTGCACTTAATCATGTGTTCTTAATTGGGAGTTTTACCTTTACAGTATGTCAAATAACACAATATCAACGAGAGGCATGAGAGAGCCTGTAATGTGTGCGGCTCTGGTTTTCACACATGATAGAGCTTGAAATGCACGCGGCTTGAGGAAGACTAGGTTATTGATCATTGTCTAAGGAATTCTGTGTTATTTGTGTTATAACAACGTTTAGCTTTATTGGTCCGGGAATCTATTATGAACCGCTCCATTATTAATGTACGGAGCGGGACAACAGGATGTTTGAATGTTTTGTGGAATACATTTGCGAGAGACTAAACTATTTCTTATACTAAATGAAAACAAAATGTAATATTTCTATTTGCCATAAGTCCTTTTCAGTTATCAAAAGGGTGAGGCAAACACGGACCTTTTCTACAGAAACTGATCCTGCTGTAGTGAGTGACAACAATGAAAAATAGTGTAGAAACCTACTTGACTTATTTAAACAATAATAATCTTACAATTCTTAAAATAAACTGCTCTACACTTTAGTGACAATGCAGCTCTGTAGACCAATTTTATGTCCCCATCAATGTCAAAATCTAATTTACACCCCTTTTAACTTTGACCAAACAATTAACTTTAATTATGCAAGAAACCTTGTGCTTTGGTCACCGGAACCACTTGTATAGACTTTATTTATTTAATGACACACATTTTGATCAAACCTGTAATCATTATCAGTGCATCAGTCAATTCAAGCGAGCACAACACGATACGTAACTTGCATCGTGAGAAAATCCAGGCTAACTGCTAAAACTTGTTAGATGCGATTGATGATTATTATATAGCAGGAGCGCTTGTACTGGATTGAGCACTTGTGAAAACAAACAGCTCGTCTCACTTGCATTTGTATGATCGCTCCATTAGCGCAAATGGCGTCACGTCGACTTTAAGGGCCAACGGTCGTTACGGCGTTTAAAGACTTAATAAAAATACGGACAATTATTTTGTACGAAATGTAAACCTGGTATTTACCGGAAAAGACAGCACATAAATGTTATAGCCGTTTACTATGTTTCGGCGAAGAAACAAGGAACACTTCCCCTCAGACTTAAGGGGAAAACGAACAGTTCCCTTCTGTCCTGATATAAATTGATTGGATAATTTACAGTCTTGATATTTTTAATTGTCATTTTTAGTGGATTTATGTTTAATCCAGATAAAAGTGCTTAACCTCAAGTTAAAATAACCTTACCTCAACAATAGCGGTCACCTCTTTTTCAAATGTGAGAGCGCGTCTGTCTGTGCGCGTGTCCTGTAACGTTACGATAACGTTCTCCTTACCATGTTATGATGAATGAAATTGTCTAAAATCACGTGTTATAGATTGTTTGTTGCCCAGAGAACAAAAACTGGGGTTAAATAAATCACAATTTATTAAATTAAACTGCATAAACAACCTTAAACTACATACAAAGAGAAAGAAAATAATAATACCTTTAACACGTAAAACTAATTGGTAAAATTTAATTTTCAAATCATAATATAATTACTATATATTAAATGTAGAATGAGATATATATATATATATATATATAAAACTACATAAAAACCTTAAACAACATACAAGTTAAACAAATAGAAAGCAGAAGAATTACAGAAGAGATATCTGGAGTTTGACTTGTTAACACTGAATTATGCTAAAAGAGGTTACCATACTCACTGGTGGATTTGGCGCCGGCGTCTCCTTCACCACATCATATGGCCAGTGATCCTCCTTATTAGGTCAAAATTAAGAAAAAAAACAACAATGAAGATAAATCTCTCTTATACTATATTAATATTAGTATGTATACTGTAATATGAAAATGTTATTTTGTTTTCTTAATTTTGCTATGTCACACTATAGGACACATACAACTACAATACCAGTATATTTTCATGTTAGCTTTTTATTTTTGGCAATTGTATTTGGGTTTCATACATGTGGTGTTATACATCTCTTTCATACATGTGGTGTAAACTTGTAAAGATTATCTTGCATGTACGTGTCATAAACCTTTGTTAATCACAGATCTTATTTTTTGCAATCTTTCGTCATAATAATTCCATAATCCTGCAATCGAATGAGTACGCTGAGTGTTGTTACCTGTGACTTATATATTAAAGAATATGGATTTGTCAGAACAGGGTTCAATGAAAAACAAAAGGCGACACTGATAGTGGAATTTGTTTTCAATCCTCCCATGTTCTCCAATCCATATGAAGAATTCTGATGCAAAACACTCAAAGTCTGTCAAGTTTGCTTAAGTGTTTCACCTTGTGTGAAACTAGTAACTTTGTATTAGCACCTAATGTACTAAATAGGTTGCCATACTCACCGGTGGATTTGCCGCCGGCTTTGGAGGCTGCTCCTCATACGGCCAAAAATTTGTTGTTTTGTAACTTTTCATTATTGTTCACATTTTTCCATGACAGATAATGTTAGATTGCACTTAATCATGTGTTCTTAATTGGGAGTTTTACCTTTACAGTATGTCAAATAACACAATATCAACGAGAGGCATGAGAGAGTCTGTAATGTGTGCACAGATAAATAATTTCTAATAATCACTGCAACACTATCTCGAGCACCGAGAGCTCTTGGTTTACGAAAATAATAAAATATTGCAAGCTATGTTAGAAAAATATTTTATATAAATATAAAAAAAATTATACACATAGAAAACATTTATTTTTTATAACATTTATTTATCACTGCGGCGGTGACCTCCTACTCATGTCCTCCTTTAATTTGATCAATTTATTTTTTAATTACAAAAAATCACAAAAAAAACATTTATTTATTAACAATCTTTTTGATCACAGCGGCAGTGACCTCCTTTGCAGCGTACCCTAACATTCCTACAGAGAAACAATGTTCTGGTGAGTAATTTCCTTTGATAGCACAGATTAATGGAATGAAAAACATTGATATCATACCCAGTACCGCACTGACTCCTCCTCTCACTGAAAGATAAAAGAAACAGAACAATGACAATTTAGACAAAGACACAGTAGAGATGCCAACTAAACTTCTACTGAATCAAAGATCACGATTATTCCAAAGCGTAAATTCATTCATTTCCTTTTACTTTTGTATTTTTGATCATAGTATATGGCTTACCAAAAAGGTTCACCGCGGTGGGCATTGCCCCGAAACAGACAGCTTGAGGAGGAAAAAGAACATGATGAATTTATGTAATTTAAAATTTTTCACTTCAATAAGCTCAAATCTGAATGTTCAGTTCTTACTCTACGTCTAATGTTGTTGACTTTTAGGAAAATCTCGTCAGTTGAGCGCTCTATCCCTTCTGGCTCTCAACGGCTGTGTGTTTTTTGTCAATGAGCACAGGTAGTTTACCTCATGTTTATTCAAGCTTGCTTTTTGGGGGAATCAATCCAGCGCTATGATTGGTTGAACTCTGCTTTTGCTTGATTAGACTACTGCGTACTCCTGAGCTTTACCAGGTTTTTGTGTAGTGTAGAGTGAAAAATCAAAAGCCTACTTTGAGGTCAAAATGTGTACCTGCTACTCAAAATGCATACAGGTTGTCAGGTCTGATATTGTAATATATTCTATATGATACCCTCACCGTACCATGGTATTGTGAAAACGTAAATACGTCCATGTTGTAAAACATGTTTTGTTCGTAACCTCATTGGATGCCTCTTATGGTGCAACTTGAGTAAAATCTTGGTACTAGTTTGGTAAATTACTCACCTGCGGTACCGAGTCCCATTAATGTGGCTACTGGCTCAACCACTTTGTGTTAATTTTCTTCTCTTTCTTTATAAGCCAAACTCAAATTACATCATAACCAAAACAAAGCTCAGATATACTCACCCAAGGAATTATTTTCTGCTCTTTTTTTTTTCGATCTAAAAAAATTAATGTGGCTTAGTGAACATCACAATAGTTGTAAGTTATTAACTTAATAAAATCATTTAATGGATTTTTTTCAGTGGGAAATATATAAATAATTTTAAATATACTTAATAAACTTAAATAAATATAAATTGTTAATATGTGTGGTAAAATAATCTTTTGTTGTGATATAATGACTTCTTTCAACTTTTAATGATAAATTGTCTGCCTAAAACCCTAAAAAGATTCAACTTGAAATTTGTCACTTGAGAATTTAAATATAATTTTTAGGTAATTAACAGTGCTTTTACATTTAAGCATTTCAGAAAATAACCGTTAAATATCATCCAATCAAAATAGAGTTTGCGTCTTGGCTCCAGTAACAAAGGAATTGATTGGTTGGCTGAATATTTTTTTATTTTTATTTGAACAATACATTTTTTTATTTTAAGAAACAAAACTAAACTAAAAAGAAAAAAGAAAACACATCAGATCATTTTCTGGATCACTGCCGCGGTGACCTCCTGTACAACGAGGCCCAGTACCGCACAGCCGCCGCCTCTTACAAAGAGATTTATTGTAGGAGGCATTGCCTCGAAACAGACAGCTGCCGCACCCGCTCCCACAAAAAGGGCCATTGACTCAATTACTTTTGCAGCCAGGGAAGCCTTTTCTTTTGCTTTTGAATTAGGTGGATTTTCCACAGGTGCCTCCTCCTCCTTGTTGTTCTTCATTTTCTCAAGAATACCGAGACGGGTAGCTGCAGCCTAAATTAATGTGGCTTAGTGAACATCACAATAGTTGTAAGTTATTAACTTAATAAAATCATTTAATGGATTTTTTTCAGTGGGAAATATATAAATAACTTAAATAAATATAAATTGTTAATTAAATGTTTAATAAACTCTTAATATTTTTGTGAGTTCTAATATAAATATTTCAGTTAATCAAATTAAATGTTACTCACATTTACACAATTTAAACAGTATATTTAATTCATTTCACAGCTTTCAAATTAACAAATGTAATGAATGGGGCAATCTGCACATTCATACATACCACTAGGTGACGCCCCTTTTAGCTCATTGGCTGATCACATCCTCTCATTGTACACACACACTTCCTGTTTGTTTAGTATTGAAGTCTTTCCTATTTCATTTGTCCATGGTGAAGTATCGTCAGTTTATCAGCGTATGTTGAGGGTTCATGTCATTGTCTTGTTTCTGTTCTGTGTCATGATCATTGCTTGTTTATTGGATTACTGTTTTTTGAAATATCTTATTCTTGATTTCTAGTTTGGACTGCATATCTGATATTTTTACCTCTGTCTGTTAGTAATGTTCATTTTGCCTGCTGTTTTTGGATTGTTGTTAAATTGACATGTTGTGACTGTGTTTTTCTTCCTCATGGAGAAGATAATGTCATCCACCACATTTATTTCACATAGACGTCCAGGATTTCTTTGGAAAATTAGCTCAGCGTAAAATATTTTTCTCCGAATGTACCAAATTGTTCATTTGGCTGCTCTTAATGTTCCTGGCATCTTTCTGATGGATTTGTTGTGATTTCGCACATGGTCTGTTTCACTTTAAAGAAGATCTCCCTGAACCCCATGATGTGGGTTCACAGCAACAGCTTTCAAATGCAAACACCACATGTAGAATAAACTCCAGACCTTTAACATGCTTTATTTATGACGAACATTCAGGGCTTTACTGAAAGTAGTCTGTGTAAACTGAGGCTGCATTTTTCAAAATCGATGTCATACGCATTGGTATTATGCGTTTGTAACAGGTTTAAATTATAACTTGTGTTTTATTTTAAATTCACACAATATCCTTATATTTCTGCTGTATTTTTATGAGTTTTGCGTGACGTCATTGACGTGTTTTGTGCGCTCTAGCTTCAGTCTGCGGGAGATCTGAGCAGAGCGAGGTATGTATTGTGTGCACTCCTGTTCAAAAGAGTGTAAAATAATCACCAATTAAGTGATCGGTTTTGTTAAAATGTAGATGAGTATGTGATCTTCCCTCTTAAAGCTGTTTTTCCTGCACAAGTGAAAGTTTAACCGAGTGAATGCAGTATCACGTTGTGTTGTATGTTAGTGTAAAGTTGGCCTGTGAAGTGTGTCTGCTGATATTTTTTCTATGTTCGACTGTTTGAAGGCTGATAAAACTTGCACTACGTTGAATGCAACAAATATTTACTGTATTTTCATCTCATGCAGGTATGTTTATGAATTGTTTTTGTGATTTCTTTGTGTTCAACCGTATTGGTTCTATAAAATGCTGGAATGTGGGTGATTTAAAGACATATTATTTGAGCTTGGTTAGTGTTAATGTGTGTGTGTATATATATAAATGTATATTGTATTTCACTATTAAACCTGATGTGATATTCATTATTACCATTTTCTTTATTACTGTAAATGAGATTTATCCCTGTACATTGTGAGCTTGCTTCAGTCCACGGGAGGTCTGAGCAGAGCGAGGAGAAGGCTGATTAAACTTGCACTACATTGAATGCAACAAATATTTACTGTATTTTCATCTCATGCAGATAAAAAAACCCTGAACCAGCAATTGGACTCGAGTCTTTATTCATTACATCACACAACGCAGCGTCGTAGTAGCAGAGACATGCGAGTCAGGACCGGTTACACGTTCAGTCTGTAAATAATAAGCTAGTAATACGGCCTCAATGCTTGATGTCTGTACTGTTTGCTCACCTTACTTGCGTATAGATGTGGGCAGTCTTGGTCAAATCATACCATGAAGTGACGTAGATTTGTGGGGGTTTCAGGCAGATCTGGGTGAGCATTCGCTTTTAGATGGAATGTGTCTTTTGTTCCGACACTAAGGTTTAGTCATTTTACGTGTCTAATACATGCATAGGCAACTTATAACACACCAAAGACACAGAAAAACACGTATTCGTGCCATATGACCCCTTGTTTAAAAAACTCATTTGTAGTATGTGCTTAATTGTTATTTAAGATGTTCAGTGTCAGTGCTAAAAATGTATATTCAAGCTTTTTACGGAACTGTAAAGAAAGGGTATTAAATTATGTAGATTAAAATTGTGGTTTATTGTCACAGTCTTTATGGCATAACGATAGTAAAATTAGACCAAGTGTGTATTTATTAGTGTATGTGTTTGTAACAGACATTTATATACAATTGAGTGTTTAGCCAGTAGCCGCTGTGATCCTGTTACTTTAGAGAGCTGCATCTTAAATCTGTGTTTGTGCCAATGAGCTGACAAAATCTTCAGCTTTTTGAATCAAACATCATATTCTCGCCCTTATGTTGCAGCTCGAGTAGCACCGGATAGACCCTGTGCTGCTGAATTAAACTCGTTTTCTTAGCCGTTGTGGTTGGACTAGTCAGGAAAAACAGCAACATGACGTTGTCCTGTGTATATTTAACCCGGTATGCCTGCGTTTAGCCCCACCAGTCGATCATTGTTCCTATAGGAAAACAACCTAATGAAAAAGATGATGTAGGAGTGTAATGGTGTGATGCAGTTATTAGATTAGATATTCGATGGATGTGGTGTTTGTTTACAAAGATAAATTTCATGCATCATATTTAATTTGACTTTCATTCAATCTGTGGCAAAATATCAATAAATTGAACTGTAGATCCATATAACAATACGAGATTTCATTTGATATATAACTTGAACATGTTGGACATATTGTTTTTTGAAGAGCCCTGTTGTTTTTCGTTCATTGTTATTATTCTCTTAAATTAATCACAATCTTGAAGACCTAAACATGCTCAAACTCATGAAAATGTGCCCACGCCTGGAGTTCTCTTCCTAGAGTTCTGATAAGATCAACATCATATTTTCGGTCTTGAGGCGTTTGTGTTGCTAAATTGACTTTTTGTTAAAGGGAGTTTTTTCTATGGCGTCATTCCAAAGTTTTGCATTTCACCATGAAACAGGAAGTTATAACTCAGGCATACAATGTCAGACCTGCCCCAAACATCACACGTTTGATCATAGTCCCGGCCTGAACACATCTGCATGGTAAAATTCAGTAAGTTATAGCGCCACATCCAGGCAACAGGAAGTGTCAAGTTTTACGCTTTGATTAACTACTCATGTCCTTCTTTAATTTGAACAATTTATTTTTGATAAAAAATGACTAAATAAAAAAATGTAACACTAAAAACAAAAAAAACATTTATTTTTTAAAACATTTATCGATCACTGCGGCGGTGACCTCCTTTGCGACGAAGCCTAACATCCCAACAGAGAAACAATGTTCTGGTGAGTAATTTCCTTTGATAGCACAGATTAATGGAATGAAAAACATTAATATCATACCCAGTACTGCACTGACTCCTCCTCGTACTGAAAGATAAAAGAAACAGAACAATGACAATTTAAACAAAGACACAGTAGAGATGCCAACTAAACTTCTACTGAACTACTTTTGTATTTTTAATCATAGTATATGGCTTACCAAACAGATTGAGGCATTGCCCTGAAACAGACAGCTTGAGGAGAAAAAAGAACATGATGAATTTACATAATTTAACATATTTCACTTCAAAAAGCTCAAATCTGAATGTTCAGTTCTTACTCTACGTCTAATGTTGTTGACTTTTAGGATGCAATACATCAAGTGCAGTTTATTTAGATAAACACAAAGCTACAACACAACGACCAATGTCAAAGTGGAACTGTCTTGTTGCCTTATTTTCAATGAATGAAAAGATATTAAACTGCATGTGAATTAACATCTTAACGTGAATAGAATGTTTTGTTAGCATGTCTATTACCTTTGTGTTACATAAATATAAAAATCAACTATCAAAAACTGATCTTTATTTGAAAGTTTAAACTCAACATTCATGTTAGGAACTTGCAATCAATAAAATGTCCATATATGGAGTTCAAATTAAGATGTTAATAAGACAATGTATTAATACATCACAGATGACTTTCTATTCACAAAGGGTCTTCCACACTTATAGAGCAAAGACTGAGCCAATTCATATCTGCCAGAGGTGTGCAGTGATGCTTCACATTTACTTCACTAACTTTTGGGAAAGTATGTTTCTGTCCATTTACAAACTCTGTGGTGTGTTAAAATCTTTCCAGATAAGTATATTGCAGATCTGCCAACCTCGGATCTTGTTTTTTAAATACTATCAGTGTGACGGGACACAGGGTTTGAGGGGGGGTCAATATACTCACATTATTCAACATATAAATTGGTTAAAAATGTGAATAAAACAATGCAGTCACATTTTTCAGAATAGCTCAAAGAAATAACATGACAACGCATGAATAATCTATGAATATATTTAGAATATTTGAGCACAATGGCACCCCCTTGCGCATCTAAGATACATCTAAGGCCAGAAGTGGTGCAAAATCTCCCAGTTGAGCGCTTTATCCCTTCTGTCTCTCAACTGCAGTGTGTTTTTGGCAAAGTCAATGAGCAAAGGTAGTTTAGATGGTTAGCATAAAGGTTTATTGAGACTTAAATCACCAAGGATTTAGTGACAGCCTAGCAAAGAGCGCAACTGAACGAGTTGAAGTTGCATTGACAACAGAGTCTACCACCATCACAGAACACGATGTGTCATGATTCCGTTATCATGACACATGATATCATTATTTTTATTAATAGAAATCTTTGAAAATAACAATATTATATCAGACAAAAGACCACACAAAGAGGAAGAGAAAGAAGAAGAAAAAGCGAAAGAAAATATGTATTTCTCCTCCTCCCTATAAATACAAAATAAACTAAAGGAAAAGAGCATCCTTAAAAACACTGAATGGTTAAAAACAGGCGGGATATTAAGTTGAAAAAACGTCTGCAAACATTTAAACAACTTGACTTTTTTTTGGTTGTTTATTAGCAATAGAGATTGTTTTTAAATCTCAAATTCTAACAAAAATAAATTGCAGTTAAGTGCAGATTTGACAAACTTTTGTTTATTATCGTACACAGCCTTTTATTTATTTATTTATTATTCAGAACATGTAAATAACATTACAGAAAAAACAGGCATGAGTAACATAAACTCCAAAGATGATTAAAGAAAAAATATAAAATAAAATAAATGAAAATAAAAAGAGACATTCACAATACGCCGAATACAGATTCATAATATCTTACAATAGACATAGCTTTTGAGTTTTTAACAATTTTATGAGACTTCATTAACAGAATGAGTTCGTTAGAGAAAACCTTGTGTAAAGGAGGAGATTTTGACAATCTACATTTATGAATAAACAATTTGCCATTCAAGATGACGACATTTTGAATATTTTTATCATCATTCTGAAAATAGCAAATAATTTCTTTCACATTCAGTGATATCGTTAGAGTAATTTTTGTCGTACACAGCCTTTATTTTGAAAACGTTTCCTGGTGACGACACATTATCCCGCCTCCCGCTATTGATTGGCTCCTAGAGGCCTTTGTGGTTTAATAATAGAAGCTACAACTTTTTTACGACTTATTATTTTTGGAGTTTGCTATATTTGCTGCCTGCTGCGTAAAATTGTGTTAATGATGAGCCAAGAAATGGTTTTCTACAGGTAGGAAATATTTACTATACACGTTTCTATTGTTTCTGACAAACCAAACGCTATTTTGAACAAACACTATAATACACTAACGTTTATTATAACTCTAATGTTTTCTTTTGACGATCGTTGTTATATTTTTAGGGAAACAATAGCAGCCTTAAAACACATCTCAAGTTATTTGGTCATGATGTGAAAATCACTTGCCACTAGGTGGCGGTAAATAACTGTTTGTTATCTTACGATGGCGCAACATTCATCACAAAACAAACAGTTTGTTTCGTAGTAGTTGAATAAACCAGTGATGTTCTATATAAGGTCTTATATCTTAACGGGTATTTATTTATAACTCCACAGATTTGATTTATCTTGCAGAGGGGACAAACATAAACCCATCTGTAGGAGCCATGTAATGGGAAAGTCATGTGACCTAATGATAATGGGGTGTCATTAATTAAGTGGGGTTAAAACACCTGTTGTGTGTGTGTGTTCACATGGAAGAATGGGGATGAGTGCTGGAGCACATATTTTGTTGACCGTACAAACCTGAGCAAAATAAACCAACATACAAGCCTCAAGACGTGTCACAGAAGTTATTCCTGCACTCAGCTCCTTAGCGGTTTCTGGATTGTTTTTCGTTTGTGCCGCTACACCATCTGTAAAATTATAATTGTATTTTGTTTAGCAATGATGTATTTTTGTCATTGTCTGTGCATTGCACATAGAGTGATTCTCTTAAGACTTATGTGGACAGGTCTGATTTGGATGGATTTTGGTTCAAAGGTTTGTGATGACATAAGGCTTGAGTAGGATGAAAGAATCATTTTTGGGTGACATCTTTCTCGACAATGACTATTTTTAAAGTGGCATTGCACTTCCACCACCTTTATAATGTTTAACTCCTCCAAATCTTTTTTTTACATAAAGCATGAAATATCTAATTAACTGATATTGTATCACGTTGTGCATCTTTTTAAAATGAGTGTAAACAGACAAACAGCTTTTCAATGGAAACTGGTCACTTCACGCCTGGTTAGGACATTGTGTAGGGTCCTGGTGTAACTGGATTGTTCTGATTCTCATATTTCCCGTTTCATTTTAAGCAGAAGATGATGGCTGCCGATGAGGTGTGGAGTGTTGGCTCCCTCTCATTTTGGCAGAAAGGAGCCGTCCAAATAATGCAGCGCTGAAATGAAAATCAATGCCGGAAGAAATGAAACAAGCTGAAACATACATGAAGTCTTTTTGGAGGTAGAAAGTGCAGAATTACTATTTTAAAGGAAAGTTGTCAAGTGATCTGTCTGGCATCATCAAATATTAAGTAGCTATCACTCATACATGATCAACATCATGCGACCCTTTCAAATGTCTCCATGAAAAATAACCACAGATGGTTGGTCGACATCGATATAGGATGTAGCGTGATGTGATGAGGACCACAGGTTAAGAGCTTCTTCAAATAAAATAGCCCGTGTTCCCCTCGGCTCTTCCTGTTTGATGTGTGAAATACATCCACAACTCATCGTTCTCTGCAACGCCAGAGACAGTTCTGTAACGCCGGAGACGCTCTAACATAGTTACATTAATGCCATTATTGTTGTGAGATTACTGTTTTAAGCTTTGGGTGGCAGTTCATTGATGTGCTGGAGAAGGTTTGATGAATTGGCCCTTTGCTCTGTTCTGGTATCGAGGGACACCGTGGATCTCTCTTGATGTCAATCTGTTGTCACACTGAAATGAATGACTGGGGCATAAATGTTAAGGACACACACATGGTGACATGAGAGGCTTGAATTCAACAGCACATAATGTGAAATTATATTCACACGTCGTAGGAAAGAAAAACACCTCCAACACCTGTGAGCAGTGGCAAGTCGTTACTATAGTTTATATAGATCTTGTATTGTTTCAGAGGCCAATAAAATCCTGTCAAAAATAAAGAGAATAATTCAGCTCTGGGCGGTTAATGATATACTGTACTGGATGAGGACAGCCAGAGTGACCGAGTGGCCTTTAAAATGAAATGACAGTGACACAGATGTTCAGATAAAGCCATGACGATTTTCCTCAAGAGTTGAAGTTAATAAAAATCTAAATTAAGAAAATGTCACAGGAACAGATTTTATTTGAGAAAATTTAATTCAGATAAAATCATACGAAACCGGAGGTGATTTAAGAAAATACAGATACATTTTATTATTTAAAGTTTGCAAAATGATGTGGATTTTAAAGCAATGATAAAGTGATTTTTGAGATTACCATATTTGTAGTTTGTCAGTTTTGTATGATGACGTCATCTAGAGGTCATCTGAAGTCTTCATAAGAGTCTGGACGTAAACTGGAGCGGTTTCAATGATCTCTAGTTTCCTCAGGATGGGCAGCCGAGGTAGAAACAGATAAACAGATGAAAAATGGTCAGCGTAGCTGATGTTCTTAACATTTCATGCAAAGATATCATTTACGTGTAATCTGATCGAGACACGTTATGTGAAAGTTTGACTAAAGAGATGTGTCTTTACGTTATATTCAACAGGAAAAGTGTCCCAGACAGGTGCCAGATGTGAAAACGCTTAACCGCCTTAAGTGGATGTGACTAGAAGGACTACCAAAGAGCACAAGGAGTTATGTGATCTTAATGAGCGAGATGGACTGTAGCGTGTTAGAAGTTCGGTTCGGCATCCTGAAAAAGGGTTCATGCGAATAAATGGGAGATGGAAACGCATTTGCCGAATAAATTCCTCCAAAAAGTCATGTAACTGGCTAGTGTATAAATAAGATCCATGTCTGTGCAGAGCGTGTTGTATAAAGATATTGACAGAAACTGCGTGTGATTCCTCCGCTTTATACAGTAATAAAGTCAGGCGTCTGGCAGTTATCAAGTTAGGCGTGTGTCATGTCTGAGCTTCTCAGATATAAACTCAAGCACGTCTTCTTTATACAACGCGCGCCGCGCAGACACGCATCTTCTTTATACAGTAAAGTCAGGATGGTCTTTTTCATACAACGCGAGCTATTATAAAGTTAGGTGTGTGTCATCTGTACGCAAGCTTCTTCATACAGTTATGGTGGATTCACATGTGTAACTGGTCTGTTGTCTGCGTTGTGTATTAAGAAGAGCAGGACAGCATTCGCAGTTTCGCTGATCTTTTATTCCCTGATGTACACAAACAAATATAATCAGCCTCTTAGTGAGAGATGCCCTCGGTTACTCTATAAAACAAATGTGATATACACTTATCACATTCTCATATCACTTTTAGGCCCAGATGCAAAAATATAACTTAAACGGGATGAAATGACAAAAATAACCACACAGATAGGTAAAATAATATTATATACATAAATTAGAGTGAAAAAATAGACATAAAAGCAACAAAAAAAGTTAGGATTAATTAAGATTATCAGGAGCCCAAAATAACCTCACCTCTCCACTGCATAACCAATGCAAAGAGGAAGAGGAGGGGACAGAACAGGAAACTATATGGACTCACGACGTCACACCAATTAAAGGGGAAAGGCACTCACTTCACTTAGGCAGTCTTCAGGTGTATGTAGACAAACAATTTTGTGGGAATTCTCATTAATACGTATATTTAACAGTACACTTTCTGTACCTGTTACACATGGTACGCGGCAGATGCGTTTGTCCAGTTCATTTCCAAAGCAGAAGGGACATTGTTTCAAACCTGGGACAATATCAAGCAGGCTTCTCTCAGCGTTTTGATACTGATTTAAGAAGGGGGTAATTCTGACTATATTTCCATTAGAACGTCAACAATGCGCGTTCACTTTGCTTATTACACAAAGGGAAGCACAGCAGCACACAAACAATGTAAAAGATTATTATTTTGTACAAAAAGATAAAAATCCGGCTTGTCATGTAGATGATCTGCTCGCACGCTTTAACCTCACGCACGAGCAGATGATAAGACAAGAATCATAATCGCGATGATTTTAAGAAATAGCACTTCTGAACAACTGTAAAGGAAAGAAGTGCGCTGTGGATTTATACTAAAAGAAAAGAGAGGATCCTTGCAAAATCAAATGCGGCACAATAATCGTTTACCACGATTATTTAGTTTTTGTAATTGATGAAGGATAAATTTGACGATTATGATTTTTTTCGATTAAGTGCACAGCCCTACCTCGGTGTTACCTGGGACAGCAACCTGTCTTTAGAAAACGTGGAACAAAAGTCACAAAAACAGCCTTCTTCCATCTTAGAAACATTACCAAACTGCAGAATATTCGTTGTAATTCTGATGCAGAAAAAAGATGTCATGCATTTATGACTTAAATACTTGATTATTGTAATGCAACACTTAGTGGTCGTCCTGCTTCAACATTAAACCAGTTACAGTAAGTTCTAAATACACCTGCTAGAGTTCTTACAAGGTTGAGAATATTTGACCACATAACACCAATTCTATCAGCACTATACCGGCTAGCGATTAAATACCGTATATACTATAAAGTACTTCTAATTACCTACTGTATAAAGCATTAAACAGATTAGCTTAGAGATTCTATCACTCTACAAGCCATTACGCTCACTATGATCAGGGGGTAGAGCTTTCTCATATAGATCAATAATAGGTTAAACTATCTAAATTTGCCCCAACACTTTTAGAGTAGTGGTGCCACCTCTGCTTGTGAGTAATCCTAAAACCTTATTTTTTGCTTTGTGCAAGGGGTATAAACCACAGCTGAAGCAGATGCAAAGACAATAAAAAAGTTAAACACAAACAAAACAAACCTATCACAGTACCTCAAACCAAGCATGGTCAACGATGTTTCTCAGATGGAACATATCCTCCCTTACTGGCAAGGGGTTCAGGATAACCCCGCTAGGAAAAGGCCACGTTCTGCATGATTATTGTGTCAAACTCAGACTTTGTGTCAAATCTCAGACTGTCGGCCATTGACTTCAACTAAAAGAGAAGTACAGCAGACATGAATTACCCAACATAAGCAATACTTAAATAAACACAATTTAACAATGATTGTTTAACTAGGAAAATACATTATTGTTATAACCTGAATATTGTTGCTTAATATGTTACACATACACACATGCATATTACATAAACAGAATGTGTATATTGCACTTAATCTTTGTGTGAATAAAACATCTATTGACCAATCAGAATCAATGACTCAAACTATATCATGTTGGAATTAGTGAAGTTAACTCACTATAAAATGTCTTGTTGGGATCCTCATCATCCTCCTGCATCTCCTGACTGAGTAAAATTAAAGGCAAAGGCGGGATTAGATCCCCCCCATCATCAATCAAGTCAAACCCAGGATCATCTGCAGACTGAATATCATCATCGCTCCCGGAGTGGACTGGAGTCTGAAGGCCATCTGCAGGATCTTCCATCTGATATAAACAGTAATATAAGTGGTGTACTGTCTAAATATAAGATATTGACACCTATTGAATTGATAACTTCCAGATTCTACTGTCCCCACTGTCATCATTTAAACATTTGTGATCATTAATTTCCATTATTTTGGATAAAGGATGATTTTTAGATGATGTTGCTATCATTAGATAATTTACAGTTTCCCATAGACTATAAGGCTATGTATAAAATGATAGAATATTAGGGCCACAGAGGAAAAAAAAAAAATTCACAGACTTTGAGAATGAAGTCCTAATATTGTAACCCGTTGTTTTAGAGGACAGTTGTTAAAATGACAGCAATGGTTTCACAAACAAGGACATACTTATACTTATATATGTATATCAGGACTGTAAAAAGAATATGCATCTTTTCCGCAGAAAGAACCAGCCTCATATATGTATGACTTTTTTATTTTTCCTCAGTGTGGCCCTAATACTCTGTCGTATAAAATACACATTCCATATAAATATAAAAACACAAAGTGTAACATTATGTTCCTTTATTGAATAAGGATAAAACAAAGCAGGTAAACCATCAGCTCCTTTCGAAACCGAAGTCACACAGTGACACTACAAGATGGAAAGCACAGAAGCAAAACATATTACACAACTTAAGGATAAATACACATTAAAGGTCTGAATATAACACACCCGCATGTCTGCACACTGAAATAAATGCAGGACAAATCCATACACATCAACGGAACAGACAAATGAAGGGATGCAGAAGCCTCCCCGCAAGCTTGTATTACACACAGTATACAGCACAAACATCATAACAGGCCAAATCAATTCAAAGACAAATTCCTCTGCCACCGCAGGACATATTTAACCAAAATTGAAAGCACATATACTAACTAAAATAATTCAACACATATTGGTCCCTCAGCAGCCGACCACTGTCGTCATCAGGGAAGATTGCCGGATTGTCCCAGTCCATGGCCACATTGTGGAGGACAGCACAAGCCACAGTAATGTCACATGCCCTCACAGGGCTGACCCTTAATTTGTGAAAGCGTGCCTTCAGGAGGCCAAAGGTCATTTCAACTCTGACCCTGGTCCTGGCATGGTTGTAGGCCTGCTGTGCTTCCTGGGGGTCTGTGAAAGGTGTCAGGAGAAAAGGCTGGCAGCCATACCCCCTGTGTCCCACCAACATTCACCTGTCAACATAAAATCTCATCATTACTACCTCATAAACACAATGATATTCTTGACACGGCCATGATGTAAAAAGGGCTTATTAATAGGGGTTGTGTGGCTCACCTTGTGTGGCGCTGATAGATTTCAGAGGCCTGAAAGATTCTGGAGTCATGGACTGAGCCAGGCCATTTTGCCACAACATTGCCTGATCACACAGTCAGCATTGCAGACCATCTGAAATCATAAGATGAGGAATATTAAACCAATCAATGCACATCACTGGCAATGCACAGTGTTCATCAATGGGCAATATCAAAAAGTTATGTTCAGCTGAACATTAATGCTGTGAAAGGATTTCCTATTCACAAAATCCACCTCATGGGCACCTGAGGGGGCTTTTATCCTTACGTGTGTGCAGTCCAGTGCACCAATGACATTGGGGAAACCCGGTCACACAAAGTAATGAGTATCCTACTATGAGTGTTAACAGTTGTCCTGTAATTTGTAGATCCTCTTACCTGCAATCCTATAGAACTCCTCCTTCCCTTGCCACAGAAGACTCTGTGACATCAAAGAGATGAAGACATCTGCTTATGCTTTGATAGCAAGACACACACTCCTTATTGTTCGGCAAATTGTGGCCTCGTTCAGCTGTTCTGTATCAGTATCTCCATTAAAAAAACTTATTTGAAAAGCATTTGAGCAGATCTTTCCATTCTGGGGACAGAACGGATGACAAACCACATGAGAAATGACACCTTCACATTTAGTAAAAACTAACTCGTTTAGTAATTCATTATATTAATACTGAGCCACAGAACTGTGTTCGTTGTTCCAGCCATCTGGTAAAAGATAGTCTAGACAGTCCTGGAGCAGTCAGCTTCATGTGTTCATATGAGATTAAAGGGGTGATTCGCCGGAAATACGTGTTTTTCTTTTTCTTTGGTGTGCTATAAGTTGCCCATGCATGTATAAGACACGTAAAATTGCAAAAATAAAAAGTGTTGGAACAAAAGATGTATTTGATCTAGAAGCGAATGCTCACCCAGACCTGCCTGAAATGCCTTGTGTAACCACACCCCACAAATCTACGTCAGCTCGTGGTATGATTTGACTAAGACCGCCCAAATCTAAACTACCGTCGCCGGTGCAGCCATGTCACGGAGACGATGTGTGATTCATTGTGAAAAGAAATCCTCTTTTTTTGCCCTGCCAAAAGATCATACAACAAAAAACTAATGTTTACATTTGTATTTTCAACACCGTTCCAGAGAAGAGTGTTAATTAATCAGGAACGGTATAATGGTAACTATTAACAAATGTAATAACTAATCAATACAAGTGTTGTAAGGGCTGTTTTGATGACGAAAATCAGCTCCGTATATTTTAAGTTGTTTACGTACTTCGTGTTGGCCTCTAGTTAATTTAGGCTAGACAATTTACAAACATGAAATCGTGAATAAGTATAACGAAATATATAATTAATTCATATGAATACCTAAACTGCTGGCCGGAAGTAGCACCATTTAACTCATGGGTACGTTGAACCTGATTTCTATGGGCGGAACAGTTGTGGTGACGTATTGGACATGAGCGTGGTTTACACGATCCGTTTCACCTGCACGATCCGTTCTGAGCATGCGCGTAATTACATATTAGAAAACGTCATGGTTTTCTTACATTTTTCTTAATTTTTTTATTGAAATTATCAAGATTTACAAACAAACATGGCTGCATAACATCCGATTCTTCATAATATAATACAGAAAAGACATAGCCTGAGGGAGCAGCTCTTAATACAAACAGGAAATATATATGCAGTCTTAGAAAAAGTAAATAAATAAATTAAATTAAGAAATTACAACATGACATAAGGGGAGAATTCCGTTATTGTTCAGCTATTAATCTCAGTTGGGAAGTATTTTAGGGTATCATATATTTTTTGTGCTTTAGGACCTTTCAACATTTTTAAAGACTTCATATACAGTTAAAATTCATTTAAGAAAAAAAAATTGGGAGAGGATGTCACAATTCTACATACGTGGATGAAGACTTTCGCTAGACATACAATTGTATAGAGAGCTCATCACCCTTGCTTTGCAATGACAATCCAAATGTTATATCGTCCCTAGAGAAAGAGGTTGGGAATGAAGACATCTGTTGCTTGACCCATTTATATACATCACACCAAAATGTCTGTGTCACATTACATGAGAAAAACACATGGTCCGTAGTTTCATCATCATTTTCACAGAATGTACATGTATTATCATCTATACCAAAGCGAAGACTCTTGCGAAGAATTTTTAGAGGGCTAAATATTGTTCATTACTTTGAAGTGTGTTTCTTTCACTTTAGGAGGTATAAGGAGTGTTAGATACATTGTTCTTAGTTTAGTGAATGAGTCTTTATCAAATTTTTGTAGGATGTTATTTTTATTTTGGCTTTTAGGGTAAAGATAATCAGTAAAACATTTTCTAATAGAGTCGGTCGTGCATTTTTTATCCAGAACAAAGATCCCTTGAATTGATAGTGGGGCCAATTGTGGTTGTATCGTATAATATGCCGTAATGTTTCTTGTTAGAAGGACAAAACCTTGGGGTAGTGCTTTATGTCATTTAGAAAAGTCTGATTTTGAGGGTATGAAATTATGTTTGATTCAAAAATTTTATGGTTTTCCTACACTATTGGTACCACGCAGGCGATGAAACATTTAACGGCCAGGCGGCACAACTGGTGGCATATTTTTGTTTTGTAGGCTAACGTTACATAGTTTATTGTTTTTATGTTTTTAAATGTTGCTTACGTTACCATTACGATGTGTTAATGTGGTTGCCAATCCAAAATAATAGAGTTGTTACATGAACATAGATGATTTTGGTTACATGTGGAATAAAGTATTTTTATCGACTTCAAATCTTCAGTTTCCTCAAAACTCCATTTTGTGATTCATTGCTGTATCATGTCTATTTACCTTACCGTGTTTCGATCTGAGGTCAGTAGTATTGTCAAAGACGGTTTGTGTCGTTTTTTTAATTAAAATCTGATAATACTATCCATCCATCCATTTTCTTCCGCTTATCCGGGGCTGGGTCGCGGGGGCAGCAGTCTAAGCAGAGATGCCCAGATATCCCTGACCCTAGACACTTCCCCGGGGTCTCCTCCCGGTCGGACGGGCCCGGCACACCTTTCGGGGAAGGCGTTCAGTAGGCATCCGGAACAGATTCCCAAGCCACCTCAGCTGACCCATCTCGATGAGGAGGAGCAGCGGCTCTACTCCGAGCTCCTCTCGGTTGACCGAGCTTCTCACCCCATCTCTAAGGGATCGCCCAGCCACCCTGCGGAGGAAGCTCATTTCGGCCGCCTGTATCCGGGATCATGTCCTTTCGGTCATGACCATAGGTGAGAGTAGCAACGTAGATTGACCGGTAAATCGAGAGCTTTCGCCACGACAGACCGGTACATCGACCGCATTACCGCAGAAGCTGCACCGATCCGTCTGTCAATCTCCCGTCCCATCCTTCCCTCACTCGTGAACAAGACCCCAAGATACTTAAACTCCTCCACTTGAGGCAGGAACTCTCCACCAACCTGAAGTGGGCAAGCCACCCTTTTCAGACTGAGGACCATGGCCTCGGATTTGGAGGTACTGATTTTTATTTCAGCCGCTTCACACTCGGCCGTGAACCGTCCCAGTGCATGCTGAACGTCCTGGTTTGAAGGGGCCAATATCAGGGGCCTGATAATACTAGTTAACTTTAAATGTAGTAATTTATTAGTATGGGTCTATGTAGGCTAATATATCTATCCATTTAATCTAAATTAGTAAAATAATCCCTTCAATGGCGTTTACAGAAGCCAATAAGGAACATAACACGTATGTCTAAATAGACTATTAATTTACATGAAGAAAGAACTACAAACTACAAAGTCAGGGGAAACATTACAGTATTTCAAACTGACTTGACAGAACGCATAGTGAAATGAGACCAGGTGGAACGAAGCGAAGTAAATTGAGTATTGTATTATATTTAACAGTAAAAATATAAATAAAGTAAAACAAAGCTGCGCAAGCGTGGAACAGATCGTGCAGTGTCGTAAATCGTCGCAAAACAAATTCATCATTTGCGCATGAGCGGTTTCTACAACGTCGTTGTGCGCATGCGCGAACGGATCGTGTACTGACAGTATCATTGCCCTCGGACCAACGGCAGTAATTGGTCCAACCCTACGCCTTTCACAGAAGATATATCATTATAAAAATATCAATGTTTTACTTCACTTATTGATCAGGATGTTAAGAGACTTCCAACCAGCATGACAAAAAACTTTCTGCACTACTCTGCCTTTAAATGCTCAAGTGACAAAAGGGCGCGAAACCTGGCAAGCGGACACGTGCACACGCGCTCTGACAGACTCCGAGGTTATTCTCAGTGGTGACTGTATTGTTGAGGTAAGGTTATTTTAACTTGAGGTTAAGCACTTTTATCTGGATTAAACATAAATCCACTAAAAATGACAATTAAAAATATCAAGACTGTAAATTATCCAATCAATTTATATCAGGACAGAACTGTTCGTTTTCCCCTTAAGTCTGAGGGGAAGTGTTCGTTGTTTCTTCGTCGAAACATAGTAAACGGCTATAACATTTATGTGCTGTCTTTTCCGGTAATTACCAGGTTTACATTTCGTACAAACATTCGTTTTTTTCGTAAGTCTTTAAACGCGACCGTTGGCCGCCATTTGCGCTAATGGAGCGATCATACAAATGCAAGTGAGACGAGCTGTTTGTTTTCACGAGTGCTCAATCCAGTACAAGCGCTCCTGCTATATAATAATCATCAATCGCATCTAACAAGTTTTAGCAGTTAGCCTGGATTTTCACACGATGCAAGTTACGTATCGTGTTGTGCTCGCTTGAATTGAGACAACCTACAATAAATAAAGAGATCAGTGTTTTTCCTATATTGCTCCGCCGAAGCTTTATCGGATCATTGAATGTGATTTATTGAATTTACGTGGATGACGCGCTTTGTGTTGAGTCTCCGAATTTACGTGAATGTTCGGACTTGATTTGGCGCTGCGCAGACCGATCGGCATATGATGTAGAAGTAGGGCGAGACCGTCTGCTTCACCGTATGCTTTTAAAACACACTCACGGAACTTGATGTCATGTGCCGTTCGTTGTGTGCAGCGAACACCGGTTAGTTTGGAGGCAGGAGGATGCCTGTGCACATGTGTGTCGTTCGTGATCGAGCCGGATCTAAGATCCGATTCTTTACAGCAAACGATAAGAGCCGACTCCCGTCGGGGAGAGCCGAATCTTTAGCCGCAGGTGGGGTGGGACACTGGAGGGGCCAATCACATGGGAGGACAGACTAGGATCATACCATTATGTGAACGGAAGGGAACACGTCACGCGCCGATGATAGCGAGTGTAGTGTGTACAGGCAGGTACAGCGCGCGCAAGAGAGAGGCGGGGGAGCCGGATTTAAGTGTAAGCGTGTTGGAAGAAATGAGCGAAAAATGAAAAAGCTGCAGCATCTGCATTTCAATAATATTGAAGATTGTAAAACCCAGTGCAGAATTTGTCAAATGAAAATATTCGTCAGTGCAGGGTCAACAACAAATCTGCGCAGACATCTAAGAACCTCCCACCCATCCGCGCAGCTGGAGAAATCGCATCAGCCCATCCAGGCTTCTTAATGCGAACCTGCACTAAAAAAGTGTCTTAATAGGACAGTTCACTCAAAAATGAAAGATGTGTCATCATTTACGCACCCTCCGGTTGTTACCTATATAAATGTCATTTTAATATTGTAAATATTGTTTATGTTTTTGTTCTGTTGAACACAAAGTAAGATATTTTGAAGAATTTATCAACACAAACAGTTCTGGGGCACCTTTGACTACCATTTAATTTTTCCTTAATTAAATTTCAAATAAATTATGTATTTTGCATTTATTTTATTTGTTTGCTGTGGTTCTGTGTTCAATTACAGTTTTATCCAAAATGTTAAATATAAGGAGTTTCTATAATACGTCAGCAGGTGGCGAAAAAGAGTTGTATTATGTCAACGAACATATTAATGAAGTTTACACAGATAATGATTACAGGCTTTATCAAAATGTGTGTCTCTAATCTACTCATTAAATAAATAAACTAAGTCTATATAAGTGGTTCAGATGACCAAAGCACAAGGTTTTCTTGCATCATAAAAAGTTTATTGTTTGGTGCAAGTTTGATTTTGACATTGATGGGGACATAAAATTGATCTACAGAGCTGCATTGTCACTGAAGTGTAGAGTAGTTTACTTGACTCATTTAAACAATATACTAATTTAACAATTCTTAAAATAGTTTTTTACACTGTTTTCACTCTCATTGTTACACTGTTTATTGCTGTCTACAGCAGGATCAGTTTCCGTAAAAATATACAAGAACATACAACTAGATACTTTTGATAACATACAGTAGTTTTAACAATGCAGGGATAAATGCGTACGACTGAGTGCGTAATAGACCTCTTAAACAGTGCGACCTTAATATAATGCACAACAAATAACATTATCATGTTTTAAAAGCCTAATCACCTGTGACTCTGCCTCTGTGTTTAAAATTAGAGCTTTAGATTGTTTAGATGTGTCATTTTACTTGGCAGCATATGCAGCTGTAGCTCAGACGGAAAGACACACTAAGAAACTATACTGTAGATTGTCAAGCTAACATTTGTCACAGTACCACTAACATCCTATTATATTGTTGGGTGCTTCTCGATTCTTATTTGTGCTTCCTTTTTTCCTTTCCTCGCCTCTTAGCTCCACCCCTTCAGGATGTGAGGGAAGGTAGCAAGGAAAAGACGCGGAATTAAAAGGAGTGAAATGGCATATCCTCGCTCCCTTTAACGTCGTTAATTAATGATGACTGTACAAATTGCATATTGAAATATAAAAAATAAAGTTAAATACTTACCTTAGACAGATGTTATAATCCCCACTACAATAAAATAAGTTAAAATCATGTCTTAAGTGTTCAGAAATGTATACAAGTTATGTCAAATAAATGTTATACATAAATATTAACTATATTAATAAATGATCTATATGAATATTAAATATACTGTCAGAAATAGGTCTACATTAACAATAATGTAATGCTTTATCATCACATTTATGCGTGTTTGAATATGATCTAAAGATGTGACTACGTGCAGGGGGAGGAGAATAATACGCGGGTCATATTTAGTCGATGAAAGACTCATTGCTGTACTATAACACAAACTGCGCTATTTTTCCAGAACACGGTTGTAAAAGATTTTTAATTTCAATTAAATTATTACTGGATAAATAAATGTTGAATAAAATAACTTGTATACATAAAAGCACTGATGTCAGTCTGTGTCTTGCACATATATCTGTGTCTCGCTCATGTCTCCTCAAAAAGCCTCCTCCAGGTGCAATTAAAGAATTGAGATGCCCTTAAAGATGGCTGAGCTCGATAGGTTTCCGGGTCATATGATGGAGGACGGAGGAGCGCGGAAAAGAGATGGCATATTGAGAAGCACCCATAGTTTAACCTCACCTGTGACCCTGTCACCTCTACAACATGACAGGCCTTCTTCTGTCACCTGACCTAACAAAATAATGGATTCCATATTCCAACGCATTTATGGCTTAGATATCTATAGCTTACTATAATCATTACAAATGCCATAAACAAAAGCAATTAAGATATTTTTTTTAAGTTGCCTACTTTGGTTTGTGTTATATTTATAAAAGGTTCATGATCTACATTTTATATAGCCCAAAACATTTAGTTAGACAGAAACATAATTTGGATCATTATTTGGATAAATATTTATTAAAAAAACTAACAGTCGGTTGTCATGATATTCAGCTATATTTAGTTAACCGCATAGATGTAAATAAGAACAGACACAGACTAACGTTTAAGTTTGGAACTCATCCGGGTAATAAGGGATTGTCATGCAATGGGAAAAACATGGTTCCGGAATCAAAATGTGACGCAACTTGTATCTTTTGTCAATAAACTCTTAGCAGGAAAGTTTTTTTACCGGGTAGCCTGATAATCATGCTCATTGTGAAATTGGTGCTTACAACCGAACCGAATCAGCCTACGTCACACGTTAACGAGAGAAAGCAGAACCAATCATAAAGCTACGTGGGTTAGAGAGGCAGGACTACACAAAGGCAGAGCCAATCCTATTAGAGACGTATGCTACGGAGGCGGGACTTATTGCTGTACTACCAAAAACTGCGCTATTTTTCCAGAACACGGTTGTAAAAGATTTTTAATTTCAATTAAATGATTACTGGATAAATAAATGTTGAATAAATTAACTTATACGTACAAGACACAAACGGACATCATTGGTTATATTCACATCTAGATTAATTGTTGGTTGAAATTATTTGTAGGGACAATGTAGTGTTCCCTGAGTATCGACGCCTTTGGTTTGGTAATTTACACATTCATATATTTGTGATTATGTTAAACGTAAAGTTTATGTATTTTAAATAAACAATAGTGCACAGTAGCCTACCTGTAACTGCGCTTTGCATCCGCTTTCTTCTGATTGCTGAACGAGACTCACATGCCTTTCTAGTCTAATCAGTATCATGAGACTCAACAGTGACGTCATGTGGTCAGTGTGGGCGTGTATGGGTTCAAGTAGAAGATCCAACCAATTACACGCCTGAACTGGAATTCTATTGTTGAAAGTCAAGTTTTTTTGCCTTTTTTCCATAATAATTTTTTTCGTGGTGCAAAAAATACAACACAACACAGTAGTTAAAAAAGACAAAATAAGGGCAATATTTAACAAGTAGGCTATAAAATAAAATAAAAACAGGTGAAGAGAAAAGTAAAAACAAGTGACAGTCAAGTAAAGAATGTATAAAGTATACACAAATACAATAAAAGTCTAAAACACAATGACAATGTTCATTTGTCTGTTACGTTCCAATTTTATTATTATTTTCGTAAGAATCTTTACATTGTTGCTAAAACACAACTACACATTATACAAGTACATTCATACTCTATACTTCAATTTAGACCATACATTTCAATGAATTATTTATTATTGAATTATAAATTAATTATATAGTGTTGCAGTGATTATTATAAATGATTTATCTGTGCACACCATTTTTTGTACCAGATCCGCACACATTACAGGCTCTCTCATGCCTCTCGTAGATATTGTGTTATTTGACATACTGTAAAGGTAAAACTCCCAATTAAGAACACATGATTAAGTGCAATCTAACATTATTGTTCACATTTTTCCATGACAGACAATGAATAACATTGAAGAGGACTTCTGGCCTTACGAGGTGACCAAAGAGCCGGCGCCAAATCTACTAGCGAGTATGGTAACTGCTTTTATACTATTTTATTCCAATAATCTCATAATATATATATTCCTAGTGGTTAGAGCGTTAGGCTTGTGATCAGAAGGTTGCCAGTTTGAATCTCAGTGCCAGCAGGTCATGACTGAAGTGCCCTTGAGCAAGACACCTTACCCCTGATTGCTCTGCAGTAATGTGTCACTGTAGAAAACTACTTGTAAGTCGCTTTGCATAAAAGCATCTGCCAAATGAATAAATGTAAAATGTAAATATATACAAGATATCCAAAACTACAATGTAATTTATTTCTAGTCAAATTACAATTGTAGATATCTTGAATTGGATTTTTGACTAGGCTAAACTTAACATTTACATGTATGCATTTGGCAAAGGCTTTTATCCAAAGCAACTTGCATTGCATTATACTAGGCAGGGCTCGACATTAACGCTTGTCTGGGACAAGTGAATGTTTTGTTTGGGCAAATGAGGGAGACCTGATTGCTCTGCAGTAATGTGTCACTGTAAAAAACTACTTGTAAGTCGCTTTGCATAAAAGCGTCTGCCAAATGAATAAATGTCAAATGTAAATATATACAAGATATCTTTAATTAATAATTTTTAAAGATATCCAAAAAAACATTTGTAGATATCTGAAAGTAATTTATTTCTAGTCAAATTACAATTGTAGATATCTTGATTTGGATTTTTGACTAGGCTAAACTTACAGTGCATTATACTAGGCAGGGCTCGACATGAACGCTTGTCCGGGACAAGTGAATGTTTTGTTTGGGCAAATGAGGGAGACTTTTACTTGCCCGACTGAAAAAGTAACATAACTTGAAAAATAATTGTGATACGGAAAATCGGTTTGGGCTAAGAATAATACGAATAGGTGCATTAGACAGAGTACCCAGAATCCTGTTATTTTCATGAGTCATCTGACTGTTATACGTGAATGAGGTGCACAGTTTAAGTTTTAAAGAAAGATCAAGCATAACCACAAACTATTGTAAAAAAAAAATTAAAATAAAGGTGTCATGATGAGAAATGTCATGACAAATTAAGAGAATAACAAAAGTATTCAAGAAATAATAAACAAAAGATCCCAAACACACTGTAAAGAATTTCAGTAAAATATTGTTTCAACCTTACCTTAATGTAGGTTATGGTCAATGATAGCAAGTTTTACTATTTAAAGTGCCAAAAGTCCTATAAGAAAAAGAAAACCTTGACATTTTAATTGCGTTACATTTTCAAATTGTTCAGGGTTATGTGCTTAAAGATTTTTTGACAAAAAGAGCAGCATGTCCACTGTCTCTGGTTTAAAGCATGACCGTTGACATGTTACTATATTGCCTGTTGCACTGAAGAGCCTTTCTGACGGTGTGCTTGTGACAGGAACACACAAGTATCGGCGAGCCAACCTGCTTAATCTTGGAAAGTTATCCTGGTGCCGTTCCCACCAGGCCAGGGGATTCTCTTCTCCATCCATTAATGTTGCAGTTATGTAGCTGTTAAGCTCTTTGTTGAGACACTGAACTGATGCTCTTTTCCAAATGACGTTCTTTGCTCATTCAATACCATGTGCAGTGTTAAAATGCTCCCTATTGGTTAAATGTAAAATTGCAGAAACAAACTGTCAAAACATCTTAGTTGCATTTTATCATATTTAATGCCCTTAATCGAAATAAAAGCAGCTTTTGCCATTTGAAAATAACACAAATTGCGATTTCGGTTTTAAAAGGATTAATCGTGCAGGTAGCATCTTGACCACTCAATGAATAAAATTTCAACATCATATCGTAAAATATCCCCATCTCTCTACAATGGGAATCATCCTTTTTTTGGCGTTGCGGAATATCGTAATATAAAGTATTGTTACACCCCTACCTATTACTTACTTAGTACTATTACTTTGGATGTTTTCGAATGTAAAAGCCATGCATACGTCATAGGTAGACCTCATACAAAAGTATAAAATAATAAACAAGACCAGTTCATGACACCTTTAATAGAAGTTTGTATGTTTTCTGCAAGTCCCCACAAAGTTAATTACATTTACATTTAGTCATTTAGCAGACGCTTTTATCCAAAGCGACTTACAAAAAAAATTTGAGCAATAAGCGATATGTCATAAAAGAGCAGTAGTACGATCGATGCTAATACAAAGTTACTAGTTTCAACAAAAGCTGGACCACTACCTGTTTTTTCTCATTTTTTTCGTTTGTCTGTCACAGAAGAGATGGGTTTTAAGTTGTATAAACAGGTGGTGGTGTGGTGCAGGTAGGGAGGTCCATGTTGAAAGTGATGAAGAAGTGGTCAGAAATCTGAAGAGGGGTGACTTTAATGTTGTCTGTGGTGTAGTTACGGGTGTAGATGAGATCCAGCAGGTTTCCTAATCTGTGAGTACCGGCTGTGGCAAGGCGTGTGAGGTCGAATGAGGCGGTGAGAGTGTTGTACTTAGAAGCATAAGGTTTGTCCAGGCCACCATCCTCCGGATAGATGAGAGAAGCACATCTAACTCTTCAATGAAGTTGTGCAGAGGACCTGGGGGGCGGTAAACTACGACAATACTGAGCTGAGTAGGAGAAGTTATATTGACAGCGTGGTATTCAAATGAATAGTTGTTGCATAGGGAAGACAGTGTGGAATATTTTTCAATTATTGTTGATAAGCAAATCCCCCATAAGAGTTTACAGAGCCCTGTTTACAGTGCACTACAGAAAAGTATTTTGTGTTCACTATTATTGCTGACTAAGTTGATGTCCTTTAGTTTGAAAACAGGTGGTAAATAAAAAGTGTTTTATTATTAATAATACATTTGAATTGGAGGACCAGGTTTAAAGATAAAGATTCACAGCTCTACTATTTATTTAAGTGTTTATTCATATGATTTTCTATGGCGGTCATTGGGTGGTACTTGGAACAACTTTTATTAAAGGGGGTTGGTCCTTGATTTGAAAAGTTTGAGAACCACTGACCTAGATGGAATGTAAACATACTCATGAAATCGATCATTTATTTTGAAATATCACACAAAATAGATTTTTTGCATTCTCACAATATAAAATTGAATGTGTTTTTGCAACATTTATTGGGCATATGATGAAAACATTTACGCATACATACTGTACATAAACGTTGCGCTGTAAAGAAACACTGCGTGCCTGTGCACTTTGTTTTAAGCTAAAAGCGCTTTTAATACATTTTGTATTTGTTTAATACATCTATGTGTTAATCATTTGTATATATAAATACTATGTCGCCACTGTGACGTACTTATTATAATTTCTCCAGCAAACAGTATAGACATACTAAATGCAAACATGTGGTGTTTGCATTTGGAAGCTGTTGCTGTGAACCCACATCATGGGGTTCAGGGAGATCCTAATGCAAGTGAAACAGACCATGTGCGAAATCACAACAAATCCATCAGAAAGATGCCAGGAACATTAAGAGCAGCCAAATGAACAATTTGGTACATTCGGAGAAAAATATTTTACGCTAATTTACAAAAGAAATCCTGGACATCTATGAAATAAATGTGGTGGATGACATTATCTTCTCCATGAGGAAGAAAAACACAGTCACAACATGTCAATTTAACAACAATCCAAAAACAGCAGGCAAAATGAACATAACTAACAGACAGAGGTAAAAATATCAGATATGCAGTCCAAACTGGAAAACAAGAATAAGATATTTCAAAAAACAGTAATCCAATAAACAAGCAATGATCATGACACAGAACAGAAACAAGACAATGACATGAACCCTCAACATACGCTGATAAACTGACGATACTTCACCATGGACAAATGAAATAGGAAAGACTTCAATACTAAACAAACAGGAAGTGTGTGTGTGTACAATGAGAGGATGTGATCAGCCAATGAGGTAAAAGGGGCGTCACCTAGTGGTATGTATGAATGTACGGATTGCCCCATTCATTACATTTGTAAATTTGAAAGCTGTGAAATGAATCAAGTATACTGTTTAAATTGTGTAAATGTGAGTAACATTTAATCTGATTAACTGAAATATTTATATTAGAATTCACAAAAATATTAAGAGTTTATTAAAAATATAATTTGTTAATTGAATGTATTATTTAAGTTTATTTAATGAGAAAATAAGTATTTACATTTTAGAATTTTTTAACTGTTGGATTTTTAATCAATAATTTAAATATTTCCCACTGAAAAAATCCATTAAATGATTTTATTAAGTTAATAACTTACAACTATTGTGATGTTCACTAAGCCACATTCATTATTTTCTAGATTGAAAAAGCTGATGACTCTTTGGGTGAGTATATATGAGCTTTGTTCTGGTTATGATGTAATTTGAGTTTTACGTGTTAATTTTCTTCTCTTTCTTTATAAGCCTCTAAATTAGTAGAGCCTCTGGCGACATTTGTCGGCGCGGGTACCACAGGTGAGTAATGTACCAAACTAGTATCAAAATTGTACTCAAGTTGCACCATAAGAGGCATCCAATGAGGTTACAAACAAAACATGTGTTACAACATGGACATATTTACATTTTCAGAATACCATGGTACGGTGAGGGTATCATATAGAATATATTATAATATCAGACCTGACAACCTGTATGCATTTTGCGTAGCAGGTACACATTTTGACCTCAAAGTAGGCTTGTATGATTTTTCACTCTACACTACACAAAAACCCGGTAAAGCTCCGGAGTACACGCAGTAGTCTTATCAAGCAACAGCAAAAGCAGAGTTCGACCAATCATAGCACTGGATTAATTCCCCCAAAAAGCAAGCTTGAATAAACATGAGGTAAACTACCTGTGCTCATTGACTTTGCCAAAAAACACACGGCCGTTGAGAGACAGAAGGGATAAAGCGCTCAACTGGCGAGATTTCACACCACTTCTGGCCTTAGATGTATCCCTTCTATCCACATCCAGAAGATGCACAGTGACAACAGTGCACAATACGGTCACATAATATGATGGTCACAGAATTTGTTGCAAGGTAGCCAAATCTTGACAGGTATGTTATTTACCCACAAGCACAATGTCTTGCTTTTCCTGTTGCTGATTCATCTCTGTGCAGTGCCAGTGAGCGGTAGAGAGAAGCAGCACATTCTGTTGACCATACCGAAGCTGACTCGCAATTTAATGTGTACAAAACAGACTTTACTGTTATTGAACATGAATGAACAGAGTTCATCTGTAAATATAGACGTAGTTTGTTACTCAGACAGAGGCTTTGTGCTGCATGATACACAGGGGCACAAGGGGCTATGCATCATATGCAGTGCATTGGGGCGCTGGCCGCGCAAGGGGGTGCCATTGTGCTCAAATGTTCGAAATATATTCATAGATTATTCATGCGCACAAATGCTTCCTAAATGTGTGTTTTTCTTTGAGCTATTCTGAAAAATGTGACTGCATTGTTTTATTCACATTTTTAACCAATTTATATGTTGAATAATGTGAGTATATTGACCCCCCCTCAAACCCTGTGTCCCGTCACACTGATAGTATTTAAAAAACAAGATCCGAGGTTGGCAGATCTGCAATATACTTATCTGGAAAGATTTTAACACACCACAGAGTTTGTAAATGGACAGAAACATACTTTCCCAAAAGTTAGTGAAGTAAATGTGAAGCATCACTGCACACCTCTGGCAGATATGAATTGGCTCAGTCTTTGCTCTATAAGTGTGGAAGACCCTTTGTGAATAGAAAGTCATCTGTGATGTATTAATACATTGTCTTATTAACATCTTAATTTGAACTCCATATATGGACATTTTATTGATTGCAAGTTCCTAACATGAATGTTGAGTTTAAACTTTCAAATAAAGATCAGTTTTTGATAGTTGATTTTTATATTTATGTAACACAAAGGTAATAGACATGCTAACAAAACATTCTATTCACGTTAAGATGTTAATTCACATGCAGTTTAATATCTTTTCATTCATTGAAAATAAGGCAACAAGACAGTTCCACTTTGACATTGGTCGTTGTGTTGTAGCTTTGTGTTCATCCAAATAAACTGCACTTGATGTATTGCATCCTAAAAGTCAACAACATTAGACGTAGAGTAAGAACTGAACATTCAGATTTGAGCTTTTTGAAGTGAAATATGTTAAATTATGTAAATTCATCATGTTCTTTTTTCTCCTCAAGCTGTCTGTTTCAGGGCAATGCCTCAATCTGTTTGGTAAGCCATATACTATGATTAAAAATACAAAAGTAGTTCAGTAGAAGTTTAGTTGGCATCTCTACTGTGTCTTTGTTTAAATTGTCATTGTTCTGTTTCTTTTATCTTTCAGTACGAGGAGGAGTCAGTGCAGTACTGGGTATGATATCAATGTTTTTCATTCCATTAATCTGTGCTATCAAAGGAAATTACTCACCAGAACATTGTTTCTCTGTTGGGATGTTAGGCTTCGTCGCAAAGGAGGTCACCGCCGCAGTGATCGATAAATGTTTTAAAAAATAAATGTTTTTTTTGTTTTTAGTGTTACATTTTTTTATTTAGTCATTTTTTATCAAAAATAAATTGTTCAAATTAAAGAAGGACATGAGTAGTTAATCAAAGCGTAAAACTTGACACTTCCTGTTGCCTGGATGTGGCGCTATAACTTACTGAATTTTACCATGCAGATGTGTTCAGGCCGGGACTATGATCAAACGTGTGATGTTTGGGGCAGGTCTGACATTGTATGCCTGAGTTATAACTTCCTGTTTCATGGTGAAATGCAAAACTTTGGAATGACGCCATAGAAACCCCTTTAACAAAAAGTCAATTTAGCATCGCAAACGCCTTAAGACTGAAAATATGATGTTGATCTTATCAGAACTCTAGGAAGAGAACTCCAGGCGTGGGCACATTTTCATGAGTTTGAGCATGTTTAGGTCTTCAAGATTGTGATTAATTTAAGAGAATAATAACAATGAACGAAAAACAACAGGGCTCTTCAAAAAACAATATGTCCAACATGTTCAAGTTATATATCAAATGAAATCTCGTATTGTTATATGGATCTACAGTTCAATTTATTGATATTTTGCCACAGATTGAATGAAAGTCAAATTAAATATGATGCATGAAATTTATCTTTGTAAACAAACACCACATCCATCGAATATCTAATCTAATAACTGCATCACACCATTACACTCCTACATCATCTTTTTCATTAGGTTGTTTTCCTATAGGAACAATGATCGACTGGTGGGGCTAAACGCAGGCATACCGGGTTAAATATACACAGGACAACGTCATGTTGCTGTTTTTCCTGACTAGTCCAACCACAACGGCTAAGAAAACGAGTTTAATTCAGCAGCACAGGGTCTATCCGGTGCTACTCGAGCTGCAACATAAGGGCGAGAATATGATGTTTGATTCAAAAAGCTGAAGATTTTGTCAGCTCATTGGCACAAACACAGATTTAAGATGCAGCTCTCTAAAGTAACAGGATCACAGCGGCTACTGGCTAAACACTCAATTGTATATAAATGTCTGTTACAAACACATACACTAATAAATACACACTTGGTCTAATTTTACTATCGTTATGCCATAAAGACTGTGACAATAAACCACAATTTTAATCTACATAATTTAATACCCTTTCTTTACAGTTCCGTAAAAAGCTTGAATATACATTTTTAGCACTGACACTGAACATCTTAAATAACAATTAAGCACATACTACAAATGAGTTTTTTAAACAAGGGGTCATATGGCACGAATACGTGTTTTTCTGTGTCTTTGGTGTGTTATAAGTTGCCTATGCATGTATTAGACACGTAAAATGACTAAACCTTAGTGTCGGAACAAAAGACACATTCCATCTAAAAGCGAATGCTCACCCAGATCTGCCTGAAACCCCCACAAATCTACGTCACTTCATGGTATGATTTGACCAAGACTGCCCACATCTATACGCAAGTAAGGTGAGCAAACAGTACAGACATCAAGCATTGAGGCCGTATTACTAGCTTATTATTTACAGACTGAACGTGTAACCGGTCCTGACTCGCATGTCTCTGCTACTACGACGCTGCGTTGTGTGATGTAATGAATAAAGACTCGAGTCCAATTGCTGGTTCAGGGTTTTTTTATCTGCATGAGATGAAAATACAGTAAATATTTGTTGCATTCAATGTAGTGCAAGTTTAATCAGCCTTCTCCTCGCTCTGCTCAGACCTCCCGTGGACTGAAGCAAGCTCACAATGTACAGGGATAAATCTCATTTACAGTAATAAAGAAAATGGTAATAATGAATATCACATCAGGTTTAATAGTGAAATACAATATACATTTATATATATACACACACACATTAACACTAACCAAGCTCAAATAATATGTCTTTAAATCACCCACATTCCAGCATTTTATAGAACCAATACGGTTGAACACAAAGAAATCACAAAAACAATTCATAAACATACCTGCATGAGATGAAAATACAGTAAATATTTGTTGCATTCAACGTAGTGCAAGTTTTATCAGCCTTCAAACAGTCGAACATAGAAAAAATATCAGCAGACACACTTCACAGGCCAACTTTACACTAACATACAACACAACGTGATACTGCATTCACTCGGTTAAACTTTCACTTGTGCAGGAAAAACAGCTTTAAGAGGGAAGATCACATACTCATCTACATTTTAACAAAACCGATCACTTAATTGGTGATTATTTTACACTCTTTTGAACAGGAGTGCACACAATACATACCTCGCTCTGCTCAGATCTCCCGCAGACTGAAGCTAGAGCGCACAAAACACGTCAATGACGTCACGCAAAACTCATAAAAATACAGCAGAAATATAAGGATATTGTGTGAATTTAAAATAAAACACAAGTTATAATTTAAACCTGTTACAAACGCATAATACCAATGCGTATGACATCGATTTTGAAAAATGCAGCCTCAGTTTACACAGACTACTTTCAGTAAAGCCCTGAATGTTCGTCATAAATAAAGCATGTTAAAGGTCTGGAGTTTATTCTACATGTGGTGTTTGCATTTGAAAGCTGTTGCTGTGAACCCACATCATGGGGTTCAGGGAGATCTTCTTTAAAGTGAAACAGACCATGTGCGAAATCACAACAAATCCATCAGAAAGATGCCAGGAACATTAAGAGCAGCCAAATGAACAATTTGGTACATTCGGAGAAAAATATTTTACGCTGAGCTAATTTTCCAAAGAAATCCTGGACGTCTATGTGAAATAAATGTGGTGGATGACATTATCTTCTCCATGAGGAAGAAAAACACAGTCACAACATGTCAATTTAACAACAATCCAAAAACAGCAGGCAAAATGAACATTACTAACAGACAGAGGTAAAAATATCAGATATGCAGTCCAAACTAGAAATCAAGAATAAGATATTTCAAAAAACAGTAATCCAATAAACAAGCAATGATCATGACACAGAACAGAAACAAGACAATGACATGAACCCTCAACATACGCTGATAAACTGACGATACTTCACCATGGACAAATGAAATAGGAAAGACTTCAATACTAAACAAACAGGAAGTGTGTGTGTACAATGAGAGGATGTGATCAGCCAATGAGCTAAAAGGGGCGTCACCTAGTGGTATGTATGAATGTGCAGATTGCCCCATTCATTACATTTGTTAATTTGAAAGCTGTGAAATGAATTAAATATACTGTTTAAATTGTGTAAATGTGAGTAACATTTAATTTGATTAACTGAAATATTTATATTAGAACTCACAAAAATATTAAGAGTTTATTAAACATTTAATTAACAATTTATATTTATTTAAGTTATTTATATATTTCCCACTGAAAAAAATCCATTAAATGATTTTATTAAGTTAATAACTTACAACTATTGTGATGTTCACTAAGCCACATTAATTTAGGCTGCAGCTACCCGTCTCGGTATTCTTGAGAAAATGAAGAACAACAAGGAGGAGGAGGCACCTGTGGAAAATCCACCTAATTCAAAAGCAGAAGAAAAGGCTTCCCTGGCTGCAAAAGTAATTGAGCCAATGGCCCTTTTTGTGGGAGCGGGTGCGGCAGCTGTCTGTTTCGAGGCAATGCCTCCTACAATAAATCTCTTTGTAAGAGGCGGCGGCTGTGCGGTACTGGGCCTCGTTGTACAGGAGGTCACCGCGGCAGTGATCCAGAAAATGATCTGATGTGTTTTCTTTTTTCTTTTTAGTTTAGTTTTGTTTCTTAAAATAAAAAAATGTATTGTTCAAATAAAAATAAAAAAATATTCAGCCAACCAATCAATTCCTTTGTTACTGGAGCCAAGACGCAAACTCTATTTTGATTGGATGATATTTAACGGTTATTTTCTGAAATGCTTAAATGTAAAAGCACTGTTAATTACCTAAAAATTATATTTAAATTCTCAAGTGACAAATTTCAAGTTGAATCTTTTTAGGGTTTTAGGCAGACAATTTATCATTAAAAGTTGAAAGAAGTCATTATATCACAACAAAAGATTATTTTACCACACAT
Organism: Barbatula barbatula; assembly: GCF_947034865.1. Classification (NCBI taxonomy): domain Eukaryota; kingdom Metazoa; phylum Chordata; class Actinopteri; order Cypriniformes; family Nemacheilidae; genus Barbatula; species Barbatula barbatula. The sequence continues at coordinate 3,299,658 of NC_136770.1, read as the reverse complement.
ATTAACAATTTATATTTATTTAAGTTTATTAAGTATATTTAAAATTATTTATATATTTCCCACTGAAAAAAATCCATTAAATGATTTTATTAAGTTAATAACTTACAACTATTGTGATGTTCACTAAGCCACATTAATTTTTTTAGATCGAAAAAAAAAAGAGCAGAAAATAATTCCTTGGGTGAGTATATCTGAGCTTTGTTTTGGTTATGATGTAATTTGAGTTTGGCTTATAAAGAAAGAGAAGAAAATTAACACAAAGTGGTTGAGCCAGTAGCCACATTAATGGGACTCGGTACCGCAGGTGAGTAATTTACCAAACTAGTACCAAGATTTTACTCAAGTTGCACCATAAGAGGCATCCAATGAGGTTACGAACAAAACATGTTTTACAACATGGACGTATTTACGTTTTCACAATACCATGGTACGGTGAGGGTATCATATAGAATATATTACAATATCAGACCTGACAACCTGCATGCATTTTGAGTAGCAGGTACACATTTTGACCTCAAAGTAGGCTTTTGATTTTTCACTCTACACTACACAAAAACCTGGTAAAGCTCAGGAGTACGCAGTAGTCTAATCAAGCAAAAGCAGAGTTCAACCAATCATAGCGCTGGATTGATTCCCCCAAAAAGCAAGCTTGAATAAACATGAGGTAAACTACCTGTGCTCATTGACAAAAAACACACAGCCGTTGAGAGCCAGAAGGGATAGAGCGCTCAACTGACGAGATTTTCCTAAAAGTCAACAACATTAGACGTAGAGTAAGAACTGAACATTCAGATTTGAGCTTATTGAAGTGAAAAATTTTAAATTATATAAATTCATCATGTTCTTTTTCCTCCTCAAGCTGTCTGTTTCGGGGCAATGCCCACCGCGGTGAACCTTTTTGGTAAGCCATATACTATGATCAAAAATACAAAAGTAAAAGGAAATGAATGAATTTACGCTTTGGAATAATCGTGATCTTTGATTCAGTAGAAGTTTAGTTGGCATCTCTACTGTGTCTTTGTCTAAATTGTCATTGTTCTGTTTCTTTTATCTTTCAGTGAGAGGAGGAGTCAGTGCGGTACTGGGTATGATATCAATGTTTTTCATTCCATTAATCTGTGCTATCAAAGGAAATTACTCACCAGAACATTGTTTCTCTGTTGGAATGTTAGGGTACGCTGCAAAGGAGGTCACTGCCACTGTGATCAAAAAGATTGTTAATAAATAAATGTTTTTTTTGTGATTTTTTGTAATTAAAAAATAAATTGATCAAATTAAAGGAGGACATGAGTAGGAGGTCACCGCCGCAGTGATAAATAAATGTTATAAAAAATAAATGTTTTCTATGTGTATAATTTTTTTTATATTTATATAAAATATTTTTCTAACATAGCTTGCAATATTTTATTATTTTCGTAAACCAAGAGCTCTCGGTGCTCGAGATAGTGTTGCAGTGATTATTAGAAATTATTTATCTGTGCACACATTACAGACTCTCTCATGCCTCTCGTTGATATTGTGTTATTTGACATACTGTAAAGGTAAAACTCCCAATTAAGAACACATGATTAAGTGCAATCTAACATTATCTGTCATGGAAAAATGTGAACAATAATGAAAAGTTACAAAACAACAAATTTTTGGCCGTATGAGGAGCAGCCTCCAAAGCCGGCGGCAAATCCACCGGTGAGTATGGCAACCTATTTAGTACATTAGGTGCTAATACAAAGTTACTAGTTTCACACAAGGTGAAACACTTAAGCAAACTTGACAGACTTTGAGTGTTTTGCATCAGAATTCTTCATATGGATTGGAGAACATGGGAGGATTGAAAACAAATTCCACTATCAGTGTCGCCTTTTGTTTTTCATTGAACCCTGTTCTGACAAATCCATATTCTTTAATATATAAGTCACAGGTAACAACACTCAGCGTACTCATTCGATTGCAGGATTATGGAATTATTATGACGAAAGATTGCAAAAAATAAGATCTGTGATTAACAAAGGTTTATGACACGTACATGCAAGATAATCTTTACAAGTTTACACCACATGTATGAAAGAGATGTATAACACCACATGTATGAAACCCAAATACAATTGCCAAAAATAAAAAGCTAACATGAAAATATACTGGTATTGTAGTTGTATGTGTCCTATAGTGTGACATAGCAAAATTAAGAAAACAAAATAACATTTTCATATTACAGTATACATACTAATATTAATATAGTATAAGAGAGATTTATCTTCATTGTTGTTTTTTTTCTTAATTTTGACCTAATAAGGAGGATCACTGGCCATATGATGTGGTGAAGGAGACGCCGGCGCCAAATCCACCAGTGAGTATGGTAACCTCTTTTAGCATAATTCAGTGTTAACAAGTCAAACTCCAGATATCTCTTCTGTAATTCTTCTGCTTTCTATTTGTTTAACTTGTATGTTGTTTAAGGTTTTTATGTAGTTTTATATATATATATATATATATATCTCATTCTACATTTAATATATAGTAATTATATTATGATTTGAAAATTAAATTTTACCAATTAGTTTTACGTGTTAAAGGTATTATTATTTTCTTTCTCTTTGTATGTAGTTTAAGGTTGTTTATGCAGTTTAATTTAATAAATTGTGATTTATTTAACCCCAGTTTTTGTTCTCTGGGCAACAAACAATCTATAACACGTGATTTTAGACAATTTCATTCATCATAACATGGTAAGGAGAACGTTATCGTAACGTTACAGGACACGCGCACAGACAGACGCGCTCTCACATTTGAAAAAGAGGTGACCGCTATTGTTGAGGTAAGGTTATTTTAACTTGAGGTTAAGCACTTTTATCTGGATTAAACATAAATCCACTAAAAATGACAATTAAAAATATCAAGACTGTAAATTATCCAATCAATTTATATCAGGACAGAAGGGAACTGTTCGTTTTCCCCTTAAGTCTGAGGGGAAGTGTTCCTTGTTTCTTCGCCGAAACATAGTAAACGGCTATAACATTTATGTGCTGTCTTTTCCGGTAAATACCAGGTTTACATTTCGTACAAAATAATTGTCCGTATTTTTATTAAGTCTTTAAACGCCGTAACGACCGTTGGCCCTTAAAGTCGACGTGACGCCATTTGCGCTAATGGAGCGATCATACAAATGCAAGTGAGACGAGCTGTTTGTTTTCACAAGTGCTCAATCCAGTACAAGCGCTCCTGCTATATAATAATCATCAATCGCATCTAACAAGTTTTAGCAGTTAGCCTGGATTTTCTCACGATGCAAGTTACGTATCGTGTTGTGCTCGCTTGAATTGACTGATGCACTGATAATGATTACAGGTTTGATCAAAATGTGTGTCATTAAATAAATAAAGTCTATACAAGTGGTTCCGGTGACCAAAGCACAAGGTTTCTTGCATAATTAAAGTTAATTGTTTGGTCAAAGTTAAAAGGGGTGTAAATTAGATTTTGACATTGATGGGGACATAAAATTGGTCTACAGAGCTGCATTGTCACTAAAGTGTAGAGCAGTTTATTTTAAGAATTGTAAGATTATTATTGTTTAAATAAGTCAAGTAGGTTTCTACACTATTTTTCATTGTTGTCACTCACTACAGCAGGATCAGTTTCTGTAGAAAAGGTCCGTGTTTGCCTCACCCTTTTGATAACTGAAAAGGACTTATGGCAAATAGAAATATTACATTTTGTTTTCATTTAGTATAAGAAATAGTTTAGTCTCTCGCAAATGTATTCCACAAAACATTCAAACATCCTGTTGTCCCGCTCCGTACATTAATAATGGAGCGGTTCATAATAGATTCCCGGACCAATAAAGCTAAACGTTGTTATAACACAAATAACACAGAATTCCTTAGACAATGATCAATAACCTAGTCTTCCTCAAGCCGCGTGCATTTCAAGCTCTATCATGTGTGAAAACCAGAGCCGCACACATTACAGGCTCTCTCATGCCTCTCGTTGATATTGTGTTATTTGACATACTGTAAAGGTAAAACTCCCAATTAAGAACACATGATTAAGTGCAATCTAACATTATTGTTCACATTTTTCCATGACAGAAAATGAATAACATTGAAGAGGACTTCTGGCCTTACGAGGTGACCGAAGAGCCGGCGGCAAATCCACCAGTGAGTATGGCAACCTCTTTTAGCATAATTCAGTTTTGAAAAGTCAAACTCCAGATATCTCTTCTGTAATCTTGATTCGTCGTATTTGTAATTGGTGTGACAAGTCATAACACGCAATGATGATATCTACAATTTTATTTTGGCTAGTCATGATGTTCATTCGAGATATCAACAACGCTGTTTTGACTAGTCATATTCTTCAGTTCACCTCCATTAGAAAATATTTTCAATATGTATTATATCTACAATGAAATTATGAAATTAAAGATATCTATAATTGATTTATACTATTTTATTCCAATAATCTCATAATATATATTCCTAGTGGTTAGAGCGTTGGGCTTGTGATCAGAAGGTTGCCAGTTTGAATCTCAGTGCCAGCAGGTCATGACTGAGGTGCTTTTTCCAAAGCAACTTGCATTGCATTATACTAGGCAGGGCTCGACATTAACGCTTGTCCGGGCAAGTGAATGTTTTGTTTGGGCAAATGAGGGAGACTTTTACTTGCCCGACTGGACAAGTAACATAACTTGAAAAATAATTGCGATACGGAAAATCGGTTTGGGCTAAGAATAATACGAATAGGTGCATTAGACAGAGTACCCAGAATCCTGTTATTTCATGTGTCATCTGACGGTTATACGTGAATGAGGTGCACAGCTTAAAATATTACACGAGCGATGGTCCAGGATTTGTCTGAGGATACATGAGGATCTAAACTCATGAACTTCATCAAGAGTTTATTTTACAATTATTTTACTGTTTGAGTGAAGCTATCGTCAGACACACTAAAACTAAAGCGTCTCCCCGACAACACGTTAAATTCAAAGTCCTGTTAACGTGAACACAAAAAAAACTTTAGTAATTGCTAAAGGAAATTGTAATAAATTGATAATCTGTGGTAAGGTTCAGAAACACTATTGTATCTAGGAATTTTACTTCAGTTTACTGTAGTAACAACTTTATTACTATAAATTTGCTGTAATTTATGTGGACAAATATACGATAACTCTATTGTAAAGTAAAAAATTAAATACACAGAACAGAAGAAAACAAACGTATATGGCACTAATTTATCCATGTGTAATATTAATGTAAATGTAAGTAAAATTTAATCAGATTAACTGAAATATTTATATTAGAACTATTAGAAAAATATTAAGAGTTTATTAAAAATATAATTTGTTAATTGAATGTATTATTTAAGTTTATTTAATGAGAAAATAAGTATGTACATTTTAGAGTAATTAACTGTTGGATTTTTAATCAATTATTTCCCACTGAAAAAAATCCATTAAATGATTTTATTAAGTTATTAACTTACAACTATTGTGATGTTCACTAAGCCAAATTAATTATTTTTTAGATTGAAAAAGCAGATGAATCCTTGGGTGAGTATATCTGAGCTTTGTTTTGGTTATTATGTCATTTTAGTTTTATGTGTTAATTTTCTTCTTTTTCTTTATAAGCCTCCAAAGTGATTAAGACAATAGCCACATTTGTGGGAGCAGGTGCAGCAAGAACTTAACATTCAGATTTGAGCTTATTTAAGTTAAATTACGTAAATTCATCATGTTCTTTTTCCTCCCCAAGCTGTCTGTTTCGAGGCAATGCCCACCGCAGTCAATCTGTTTGTGAGAGGAGGAGTCAGTGCGGTACTGGGTATGATATTAATGTTTTTCATTCCATTAATCTGCGCTATCAAAGAAATTACTCACCAGAACATTGTTTCTCTGTTGGAATGTTAGGGTACGCTGCAAAGGAGGTCACCGTGGCTGTTATAGGAAAATTGTTTATAAAATAAATGTTTTTTTGTGTGTTTAATTTTTTAATCTAAATAAATAAAAATAAATTGTTCAAATTAAAGGAGGACATGAGTAGTTAATCAAAGTGTAAAACTTGACACTTCCTGTTGCCTGGATGTGGCGCTATAACTTACTGAATTTGACCATGCAGATGTGTTCAGGCCGGGACTATGATCAAACGTGTGATGTTTGGGGCAGGTCTGACATTGTATGCCTGAGTTATAACTTCCTGTTTCATGGTGAAATGCAAAACTTTGGAATGACGCCATGGAAACCCCTTTAACAAAAAGTCAATTTAGCATCGCAAACGCCTTAAGACTGAAAATATGATGTTGATCTTATCAGAACTCTAGGAAGAGAACTCCAGGCGTGGGCACATTTTCATGAGTTTGAGCTTGTTTAGGTCTTCAAGATTGTGATTAATTTAAGAGAATAATAACAACGAACGAACAAACGTAAAACAACAGGGCTCTTCAAAAAACAATATGTCCAACATGTTCAAGTTTACACATTAAATGAAATCTCGTATTGGTTATATGGATCTACAGTTCAATTTATTGATATTTTGCCACAGATTGAATGAAAGTCAAATTAAATATGATGTTTGAAATTGATACAAGAAATATCTGCTTCCATTGACAAAATCTATAAACTTTGGAAAGTCTCGAGTCTCAATCAATGTCCGTTTGACCTGACGGTTCCACCTTTCTGCTGCCCAATCTGGTCATTTGTTGTAAGTTTCTGATTTTCATCACAGTCATTAAGTGTCTCAAGCCCTTTAACATGAGGAAGAGCTTCATGACTTCATGCCTTCAAGAAGTCAGAGAATTCTCTGAAACCTTCAGCGTCCTTGGAGGAAAACAAGCCAAATGGCTTAAGATTCAGTCTAAGCGCCTTCTGTACAACAAATGGCCGACCATACCTTTGGATCAGCTTGTTCCATTTATCCTTATAAACCTTATCATCATTCCTGTAGAAGATGCCATCAAGGTCCTTATGTGCTGGCCCACCAACATACCTTTTAAAATAGTGCAGCTTGTCAGCAAAAGAGCCTTAATATCATAAGGGTTCAAGCGCGTAGCAGGGGCGAAAATAAGGCTTTTGGAGTGCATAAACAATTGTGTATCACGTGATATTTGACATACCCAAACTATTGATATCTTATGATTGCTCTCCGCATTCTGAACAACTTTGCCTCTGGAACCACTTCTGACGATCGAATGGTTTGCGAGTTGTCACATATAATGTCAAAAACCTACTTTCGTGAACTAGTCCTCGGCTTTCCAACTGACCGTCTGATCGAACCAAACCAATGCAGATGCCTTTCGGTGTGAGATTGTAAATAATTATTGAAAAAAACAATTGTCTTTATAAATCGCGGTATTTTATCTCGGCTTAGAACTCGGCTCAGCCAATCAGAATCACGGACCAGAACTGACCGTTTCATAAACACTAATAAATACACATTTGCAGTCTAATTGTGCTTCCGTTATACCATAAAGATTGTGACAATAAATCACACTTTTAGCCTACAGGCTAATTTAATACCCTATTGTAGCACACGGCTCAGTTTCTAGATCTATGGGCAAGACTCAGAAGATTTCCGTATCAACTCACTAAAGAAAAACCAGCAAAATGTATAGTAATAATCTATTCAACTAAATAAAAAAAATCACTCAGATTACTGGGCTGCGATTAATTAAATAAAAGTTAAATGTATTCTCACTTTGTTGGTTGTTAAGATATTATATAAATGAAATAAAATACACAAATGACAAAAATAGACAGTATCTCAATGAAATGACATACAATCAAAATGTCCCGATGTCACATCTCAATGTTTTTAAGTTCAATTTCAACAGTTGTTGTCTCAAGTTCAAGAAAAGGAAATAAGAATGTTCATTCTCAACTGAAACAGTTCAGTCCTTGAAGAGGGAAAAACTTAAATGCTCGTCTTCGGGAAATCCAGTTAAATCTAAAAAAGGAAAAAATAATGTAATGTGTGTAGTTGTGTCCTACCCACTCACAAACTCGCACAACCGTTTTTACAGACTTCCAGGAACAGAATGATGGCTCGCGCTCGCCAGTCCAACCAGGGATAAGAAATCCACAGAAGGACAGAAATCTAAATATACCAAACAAAACAAACCCGGCCTTAAAAACAAAGCCAAACACAATTATTAGTGTATCATTCAAATAAACATTTTTAACAATCAGTATGACTCTTCAATCATTAAAATACATACGCATGCTAATCACCACGTGCTTGATTAGCACAAATCTATATGCAGAGCTAGCAAGCTAGCACCGCATGGCACACACTTCACATTATAGAAAAACTCACAATCTCAACACCTCTGCAGTATTTAACATCACTACATACAATCACATAGTATATTTTATCACATTTTCGTATTATTACTCACTTTCCCGATGTATCGTTTACATTACAATTACAAAATCCAGATTCTCATTAATTAAACACTTCTCATAAATGAAATATTACTCACCGAGGAGAAATAAAGATCAAGGAACAAAAGAAAGCAAATCTCCAAAGAAACGCTTCGATATTTCTGTCATCTCTTCAGTTTCTGCTACGGCGCGTTCAGTCTTCACGAGGCGCTTCTCACACGGTGGCCTGTAGTCAATATATATAGACTTATCGCGCAATATATGGAAATGCGTCGATCATTTTTGGTGCTGCGATATATTGCGATTGAGTTTTATAAGAATTATTATATTATTCTTAACATAAAAGTAAATGTCACCAACATTTGACTCGATGGCGCTGCGTCGTCTGGTCTCTGTGGCTTCAGGCAGCGCGTCTATCGAAGAGAAGTGAAGCCACTGCGTTGTAAAGTGTTTCATGGCAACTACAGACAGTAGGAAGAACAAGTCCCAATGGATTTGGTTTTAAAGCCGCAATCTTCAGCTCCGCTGTGGGAACATTTTGGCTTTAAGCAGAATGAGAGCGGAGAGCCAATTAACGTGAACGAGTCAGGGGTGCTTCTCAATATCCCTCCTCGCTCCTCCATCCTATGACCCGGAAACCGATCGAGCTCAGCCATATTGAAGGACATCTCAATTCTCTAATTGCACCGGGAGGAGTCGAGGATCGAGGAGGCTTCCTGAGGAGTCATGAGAGAGGATACACAGGTTTATCATATGCGGTAGTTTTTTATTGCCTAAACGTGACGCACGTATAAATTCTCCTCCCACTTCACATCTGCTCCAAGTTAGGGATGGGCGATACCAATTTTTTTCCTTCCGATCCGATACCAAGTACTTTCAAGACAAGTATCGTCGATATCGATACCGATACCGATACTAGAATGAAATGTTTTTATGTGAGGGATTTTATATAGTTTTTTGATAGCCATCATCATTCATATTAAATAAAACTGCAATGGACATTTTTTTTACATTTATTAAAAAATACTGAACATTATTAATTAAATAAACAAAGAGAACACTGTAGGCTATATAACAAATTCACGTCACACAGACTTTTTTCTACCCTTTATGTTTTTGAGATGAAACAAGTAAATGTTGACATTCTCCTCTTCATGGGTTAGATTATGATTATGATCTCCAGATTATACTTCTTTTTCTTTCAGTCATGACCGCAGCCACGCACTCTTTAATTTCGCGTCACACGTGCTTGCTTGCCTTAAACAGAGTGAGCGAACAGAACACTGTCTTGACAAGCGGAGATACAACGGAAGAAGTAGTTCCCATTGCAGTTCCTATTTAAGTAAATATTTCAATAATATACGGCGTACTACTGTTATTAAAGTATCACAAAATCACCAAAAAAACAGATAGGATCGATACTTTAATTGAGAATCGATCTTTTTGATACAACGCTAGTATCGAAAGTATCGATACTTTAGGATCGATCCGCTGATCCCTACCAAGTGCTAACCATGGCAGAACATTCAAACACACATAAATGAGAGTATTGAGCATAAAGTTATTGTAAATGTGTGTTCTTGCCACAGTTTTTAATTATTATTATTATAATCATTATCATTATTGTTTACACGTACAAGACACAATGTATGTGAAATCACAACAACAATAATTCATTAATAATAACTGGTAAAAAATAAGAACAAATGTGGTATTTTGTGGAGGTTGAAACGGTTACAATATAAATAATTATATCTTATGTTCAAGAATCCCGATGTGCAAGCTAAATCCAGCGGTGTACAGTCATCATTAGTTGACGACGCTTTGAAGTGACGCTAAAGAGCGAGGATATATCATTTCACTTGCTTCGATTCCTCCGTCCTTGCGTCTTTTCCTTGCTTCCTTCTCTCGCATCCTGAAGAGGTGGAGCTAAGACACGAGGAAAGGAAGCGAGGACGCACAAATAAGAAATGAGAAGCACCCAGGATGTCGAATTTGTTTAAAAAGAGTGACGACACAACTAACCTAAAAGCTCACCAAACATATAACCATCATATCCATTTAGTCAATTATCCGTTACAGATGCATTTGACCGTCAGTGCAAATACAAACGTGACAGTGTGAAATGGCGCACACTCACGGATAGCGTAACTCTGTATTTCTTTCTCGGAATCTGGCGGACAATTAAAAATACATTTGCAGATATGGCCTGTTGAGGCATCTGTGCCTCTTTGAGATGCTTTAAGTCTAAACCGACTTTGTAAAAAATATAACTTTGTTTTGTTCTACTTTTTTCAACAAGGGTGTATTTATTATTATTTATTTGATTTTCTTTAATTAAGATTTTTAGACAATGTCTAAATATTCGTAAGAATAAAACGTTCTTTGTTCTTTGAAAGAGTGTACTTGCATTTGTATGCAATTATATTGTAATACTGTCATTATATAATCAGTGCTCTTAAAATGGCAATAAAATCGCTTATCACAATAGATTTAGGTGCAATATATCGCACAACAAAAGGTAGTTATCGCGACAGGCCTACACACGCGAGCTCTCTAAAGAACTGCTACCTCATAAATCTACTATGCTTGTTCATTTACCGCTAAATAATCACTGTTCATTCTCTCTTAAATCATTAATTCGATTTAATATCACTCTCGTGTTGTTCACAATCTCTCGTCTGAGACGGTTGCCAACTCCTCAGTAAGGAAAGTTGCTATTGGCTGTCCTAAAAGTCGCCAAATGATGTCATCACATACTTGATGACATTGCATAATTGACCATGTGCATTGTGCATGTAATTGTGATGGACGCTGTCAGTACACGATCCGTTCCACCTGCACGATCCGTTCTGAGCATGTGCGTAATTACGTATTAGAAAACGTCATGGTTTTCCTACACTATTGGTACCACGCAGGCGATGAAACTTTGACGGCCAGGCGGCACAACTGGCGGCATATTTTTGTTTTGTAGGCTAAGCGAGTCTGTTTTTATGTTTTTAAATGTTGCTTACGTTACCATTACGATGCGTTTTTGTGGTTGCCAATCCAAAACAATAAAGTTGTTACATGAACATAGATGATATTGGTTACATGTGGAATAAAGTATTTTTATCGACTGCAGATCTTCAGTTTCCTCATAACTCCATTTTGCGATTCATTGCTGTATCATGTCTATTTACCTTACCGTGTTTCGATCTGAGGTCAGTAGTATTGTCAAATTATCTTTTTATTAAAATCTGATAATATTAGTTAACTTTAAATGTAGTAATTTATTAGAATGGGTCTATATGGGCTAATATATCCATCCATTTAATCTAAATTAGTAAAATAATCCCTTCAATGGCGTTTACAGAAGCCAATAAGGAACATAACACGTATGTCTAACTAGACTATATTAATTTACATGAAGAAAGAACTACAAACTACACATTCAGGGGAAACATTACAGAATTTCAAACTGACTTGACAGAACACATAGTGAAATGAGACCAGGTGGACAGCAGCGAAGTAAATTGAGTATCATTGTGAGGGTTCTTCCACAAATTTTCAGGAGGCATTCATATAATGTACCATAGTGGTTCTTTATTAACCGCCAACTCATGCACTATCCACCGGTGCACACAAAAACAGAACAACCTATTTGAACACATGGGCTAAACCATTTGCTAATTGCATGGGTCTCAGTTCAGAAAATAAACTCAATAAAAATATATAATATACACAAACCAAACCCCACATACATGGAATCACATGCAACAAAGCAAATAGTTACAATAAACACAAGAATGAATTCTAACAGAGAAGTTTAAATGAACACTCCCCACCCATAGGGTAGTACCAACTACATTTCCCATAATGCCTGCCCCAGGATATAATGGTGATCAGGAAATGCCGCGCCCTTTAATAGCCAACCTTTGTTCCATGCTGCAGCCACAGAACCAGGCAGGAGCACAGGTAAGATACATTCAATTCAATTCAATTTTATTTATATAGCGCTTTTCACAATTTGCATTGTTCCAAAGCAGCTTTACAGGGGAAAAACGAAAAACCCAAGAAAGGGTAAAACACGCTACATGGTGTTTTATAAAAATCCAATTATTCTAGTAAATAATATCTATGTAATTCTGATTTATTTAGCATATTTGCATTAATTGAATGCTTGGCTGAAAAGATGCGTCTTTAATCTAGATTTAAATTGGGCTAACATAACTGTTTAAACTATTAAATAAATATCTAAATAAAGAATATTAACCCCGTATCTGTGTAGTGATTTATTCAAACACTAGCGTGCACTCTAGTACTGAAATGTTGTCCCACTAGCAACATGCAATTTACACAATACTTTTGGGTGTATATTAACGGAAAAAAAATAAAAATTGTATAAACACACAGAAACCAAATATTAAAGACAAAAACCCAATTTCTCCTTAAGAAATAATATATAAAGGAAACTTTGATCAATTGACCTAAATAAGTGTGTTCTTAGCCATCACAATCGTATTTTATTAAACAGTGAAAAATATAAACAAAGTAAAACAGACACTCTGGGGAGTTTAGTTTTTTCTTCTTCGTTTTTTATTATATTTTTGACTTTGTTTTTAACCCACAACAAGACATAGCAAAACATGAACATTTTTAACGGTAAAATGTTTTTGTATACAATTTATTTTCCTTGTTTGGTTTTCAACCTTATGGTTTACAGTAAAATAAGAACATTTTTAACCATAACATTTAAAAACGAAACGCTTAGTCTAAATTGTGTTAATCTATATTGTGTGAGCAAACTAGTTTGTCTTATGTCACAGAGAGGCACACACACAGTGGACGAGAGTAAAGTGACTGAGGTTGTGTGAGGATTTATTTCTCTGCGGTGATTTAATTAGTTTAGACAAAGAACATTTTATATTTCATGCTGAATTGTAAACCCGGGCAGGATCAGCCGGCGGCGGCTTTCTGCGCATGCGCGCCATCATTTGCAGTCTGGACGCGGAGGGGTGAACATCTCCTGCTCTGACTGCAGCTGGGGGAGGGGCTGCTTCACGAGGACTGAGCCGCCTGTGAGTGCTTTGGTGCGGGCGCGCGGCTCACGGCAGCACCGCTGCTCGTTGTGAAGAGTAAGAACGATATGTGCTTTCACTTCAGAGAGTCTCCAAAAGTCTCCAATAACATCAGAAAAGTCGTTAGATTTGTCGCTTTTTTGAAAATGTGTCGCTTCAGGGGTCTGAATACTCGCTAAATATAGCGACAAACGCGCTAAGTTGGCAACACTTGACTGTCGTCTCGTCTCAGCTTGATGTCCGATCCTTCTGGAAACTTATCCTCTACCGGGGCGAAGCTAACCTTTCCCCTCACCAGTCAGAAATCAATTCAAAAACTATTTTCTATTGTTTTAATTATAACAACATACATTTTATTTCCGTTTTTCTATTTTCCTTTTTAGTTTCATAGCGATATGAATAAACCAATTCTAATTAATACCAGTGACCCTCAATTAATGTACTGGGTTACACTATACTTACGGTTCTGCCCACGCCTGGAGTTCTCTTCCTAGAGTTCTGATAAGATCAACATCATATTTTCAGTCTTAAGGCGTTTGCGATGCTAAATTGACTTTTTGTTAAAGGGGTTTCCATGGCGTCATTCCAAAGTTTTGCATTTCACCATGAAACAGGAAGTTATAACTCAGGCATACAATGTCAGACCTGCCCCAAACATCACACGTGTGATCATAGTCCCGGCCTGAACACATCTGCATGGTAATATTCAGTAAGTTATAGCGCCACATCCAGGCAACAGGAAGTGTCAAGTTTTACACTTTGATTAACTACTCATGTCCTCCTTTAATTTTAACAATTTATTTTTATTTATTTAGATTAAAAAATTAAACACAAAAAAAAACATTTATTTTATAAACAATTTTCCTATAACAGCCACGGTGACCTCCTTTGCAGCGTACCCTAACATTCCAACAGAGAAACAATGTTCTGGTGAGTAATTTCCTTTGATAGCACAGATTAATGGAATGAAAAACATTGATATCATACCCAGTAGCGCACTGACTCCTCCTCTCACTGAAAGATAAAAGAAACACAACAATGACAATTTAAACAAAGACACAGTAGAGATGCCAACTAAACTTCTACTGAACTACTTTTGTATTTTTGATCATAGTATATGGCTTACCAAACAGATTCACTGTTGGAGGCATTGCCCCGAAACAGACAGCTTGAGGAGGAAAAAGAAAACGATGAATTTACATAATTTAACATATTTCACTTAAATAAGCTCAAATCTGAATGTTCAGTTCTTACTCTACGTCTAATGTTGTTGACTTTTAGGATGCAATACATCAAGTGCAGTTTATTTGGATGAACACAAAGCTACAACACAACGACCAATGTCAAAGTGGAACTGTCTTGTTGCCTTATTTTCAATGAATGAAAAGATATTAAACTGCATGTGAATTAACATCTTAACATGAATAGAATGTTTTGTTAGCGTGTCTATTACCTTTGTGTTACATTAATATTCAATCAACTATCAAAAACTGATCTTTATTTGAAAGTTTAAACTCAACATTCATGTTAGGAACTTGCAATCAATAAAATGTCCATATATGGAGTTCAAATTAAGATGTTAATAAGACAATGTATTAATACATCACAGATGACTTTCTATTCACAAAGGGTCTTCCACACTTATAGAGCAAAGACTGAGCCAATTCATATCTGCCAGAGGTGTGCAGTGATGCTTCACATTTACTTCACTAACTTTTGGGAAAGTATGTTTCTGTCCATTTACAAACTCTGTGGTGTGTTAAAATCTTTCCAGATAAGTATATTGCAGATCTGCCAACCTCGGATCTTGTTTTTTAAATACTATCAGTGTGACGGGACACAGGGTTTGAGGGGGGGTCAATATACTCACATTATTCAACATATAAATTGGTTAAAAATGTGAATAAAACAATGCAGTCACATTTTTCAGAATAGCTCAAAGAAAAACACACATTTAGGAAGCATTTGTGCGCATGAATAATCTATGAATATATTTCGAACATTTGAGCACAATGGCACCCCCTTGCGCGGCCAGCGCCCCAATGCACTGCATATGATGCATAGCCCCTTGTGCCCCTGTGTATCATGCAGCACAAAGCCTCTGTCTGAGTAACAAACTACGTCTATATTTACAGATGAACTCTGTTCATTCATGTTCAATAACAGTAAAGTCTGTTTTGTACACATTAAATTGCGAGTCAGCTTCGGTATGGTCAACAGAATGTGCTGCTTCTCTCTACCGCTCACTGGCACTGCACAGAGATGAATCAGCAACAGGAAAAGCAAGACATTGTGCTTGTGGGTAAATAACATACCTGTCAAGATTTGGCTACCTTGCAACAAATTCTGTGACCATCATATTATGTGACCGTATTGTGCACTGTTGTCACTGTGCATCTTCTGGATGTGGATAGAAGGGATACATCTAAGGCCAGAAGTGGTGTGAAATCTCGCCAGTTGACCGCTCTATCCCTTCTGTCTCTCAACGGCCGTGTGTTTTTTGGCAAAGTCAATGAGCACAGGTAGTTTACCTCATGTTTATTCAAGCTTGCTTTTTGGGGGAATTAATCCAGTGCTATGATTGGTCGAACTCTGCTTTTGCTGTTGCTTGATAAGACTACTGCGTGTACTCCGGAGCTTTACCGGGTTTTTGTGTAGTGTAGAGTGAAAAATCATACAAGCCTACTTTGAGGTCAAAATGTGTACCTGCTACGCAAAATGCATACAGGTTGTCAGGTCTGATATTATAATATATTCTATATGATACCCTCACCGTACCATGGTATTCTGAAAATGTAAATATGTCCATGTTGTAACACATGTTTTGTTTGTAACCTCATTGGATGCCTCTTATGGTGCAACTTGAGTACAATTTTGATACTAGTTTGGTACATTACTCACCTGTGGTACCCGCGCCGACAAATGTCGCCAGAGGCTCTACTAATTTAGAGGCTTATAAAGAAAGAGAAGAAAATTAACACGTAAAACTCAAATTACATCATAACCAGAACAAAGCTCATATATACTCACCCAAAGAGTCATCAGCTTTTTCAATCTAGAAAATAATGAATGTGGCTTAGTGAACATCACAATAGTTGTAAGTTATTAACTTAATAAAATCATTTAATGGATTTTTTCAGTGGGAAATATTTAAATTATTGATTAAAAATCCAACAGTTAAAAAATTCTAAAATGTAAATACTTATTTTCTCATTAAATAAACTTAAATAATACATTCAATTAACAAATTATATTTTTAATAAACTCTTAATATTTTTGTGAATTCTAATATAAATATTTCAGTTAATCAGATTAAATGTTACTCACATTTACACAATTTAAACAGTATACTTGATTCATTTCACAGCTTTCAAATTTACAAATGTAATGAATGGGGCAATCCGTACATTCATACATACCACTAGGTGACGCCCCTTTTACCTCATTGGCTGATCACATCCTCTCATTGTACACACACACACTTCCTGTTTGTTTAGTATTGAAGTCTTTCCTATTTCATTTGTCCATGGTGAAGTATCGTCAGTTTATCAGCGTATGTTGAGGGTTCATGTCATTGTCTTGTTTCTGTTCTGTGTCATGATCATTGCTTGTTTATTGGATTACTGTTTTTTGAAATATCTTATTCTTGTTTTCCAGTTTGGACTGCATATCTGATATTTTTACCTCTGTCTGTTAGTTATGTTAATTTTGCCTGCTGTTTTTGGATTGTTGTTAAATTGACATGTTGTGACTGTGTTTTTCTTCCTCATGGAGAAGATAATGTCATCCACCACATTTATTTCATAGACGTCCAGGATTTCTTTTGTAAATTAGCGTAAAATATTTTTCTCCGAATGTACCAAATTGTTCATTTGGCTGCTCTTAATGTTCCTGGCATCTTTCTGATGGATTTGTTGTGATTTCGCACATGGTCTGTTTCACTTGCATTAGGATCTCCCTGAACCCCATGATGTGGGTTCACAGCAACAGCTTCCAAATGCAAACACCACATGTTTGCATTTAGTATGTCTATACTGTTTGCTGGAGAAATTATAATAAGTACGTCACAGTGGCGACATAGTATTTATATATACAAATGATTAACACATAGATGTATTAAACAAATACAAAATGTATTAAAAGCGCTTTTAGCTTAAAACAAAGTGCACAGGCACGCAGTGTTTCTTTACAGCGCAACGTTTATGTACAGTATGTATGCGTAAATGTTTTCATCATATGCCCAATAAATGTTGCAAAAACACATTCAATTTTATATTGTGAGAATGCAAAAAATCTATTTTGTGTGATATTTCAAAATAAATGATCGATTTCATGAGTATGTTTACATTCCATCTAGGTCAGTGGTTCTCAAACTTTTCAAATCAAGGACCAACCCCCTTTAATAAAAGTTGTTCCAAGTACCACCCAATGACCGCCATAGAAAATCATATGAATAAACACTTAAATAAATAGTAGAGCTGTGAATCTTTATCTTTAAACCTGGTCCTCCAATTCAAATGTATTATTAATAATAAAACACTTTTTATTTACCACCTGTTTTCAAACTAAAGGACATCAACTTAGTCAGCAATAATAGTGAACACAAAATACTTTTCTGTAGTGCACTGTAAACAGGGCTCTGTAAACTCTTATGGGGGATTTGCTTATCAACAATAATTGAAAAATATTCCACACTGTCTTCCCTATGCAACAACTATTCATTTGAATACCACGCTGTCAATATAACTTCTCCTACTCAGCTCAGTATTGTCGTAGTTTACCGCCCCCCAGGTCCTCTGCACAACTTCATTGAAGAGTTAGATGTGCTTCTCTCATCTATCCGGAGGATGGTGGCCTGGACAAACCTTATGCTTCTAAGTACAACACTCTCACCGCCTCATTCGACCTCACACGCCTTGCCACAGCCGGTACTCACAGATTAGGAAACCTGCTGGATCTCATCTACACCCGTAACTACACCACAGACAACATTAAAGTCACCCCTCTTCAGATTTCTGACCACTTCTTCATCACTTTCAACATGGACCTCCCTACCTGCACCACACCACCACCTGTTTATACAACTTAAAACCCATCTCTTCTGTGACAGACAAACGAAAAAAATGAGAAAAAACAGGTAGTGGTCCAGCTTTTGTTGAAACTAGTAACTTTGTATTAGCATCGATCGTACTACTGCTCTTTTATGACATATCGCTTATTGCTCAAATTTTTTTTGTAAGTCGCTTTGGATAAAAGCGTCTGCTAAATGACTAAATGTAAATGTAATTAACTTTGTGGGGACTTGCAGAAAACATACAAACTTCTATTAAAGGTGTCATGAACTGGTCTTGTTTATTATTTTATACTTTTGTATGAGGTCTACCTATGACGTATGCATGGCTTTTACATTCGAAAACATCCAAAGTAATAGTACTAAGTAAGTAATAGGTAGGGGTGTAACAATACTTTATATTACGATATTCCGCAACGCCAAAAAAAGGATGATTCCCATTGTAGAGAGATGGGGATATTTTACGATATGATGTTGAAATTTTATTCATTGAGTGGTCAAGATGCTACCTGCACGATTAATCCTTTTAAAACCGAAATCGCAATTTGTGTTATTTTCAAATGGCAAAAGCTGCTTTTATTTCGATTAAGGGCATTAAATATGATAAAATGCAACTAAGATGTTTTGACAGTTTGTTTCTGCAATTTTACATTTAACCAATAGGGAGCATTTTAACACTGCACATGGTATTGAATGAGCAAAGAACGTCATTTGGAAAAGAGCGCAAGCAGGAGCATCAGTTCAGTGTCTCAACAAAGAGCTTAACAGCTACATAACTGCAACATTAATGGATGGAGAAGAGAATCCCCTGGCCTGGTGGGAACGGCACCAGGATAACTTTCCAAGATTAAGCAGGTTGGCTCGCCGATACTTGTGTGTTCCTGTCACAAGCACACCGTCAGAAAGGCTCTTCAGTGCAACAGGCAATATAGTAACATGTCAACGGTCATGCTTTAAACCAGAGACAGTGGACATGCTGCTCTTTTTGTCAAAAAATCTTTAAGCACATAACCCTGAACAATTTGAAAATGTAACGCAATTAAAATGTCAAGGTTTTCTTTTTCTTATAGGACTTTTGGCACTTTAAATAGTAAAACTTGCTATCATTGACCATAACCTACATTAAGGTAAGGTTGAAACAATATTTTACTGAAATTCTTTACAGTGTGTTTGGGATCTTTTGTTTATTATTTCTTGAATACTTTTGTTATTCTCTTAATTTGTCATGACATTTCTCATCATGACACCTTTATTTTAATTTTTTTTTTACAATAGTTTGTGGTTATGCTTGATCTTTCTTTAAAACTTAAACTGTGCACCTCATTCACGTATAACAGTCAGATGACTCATGAAAATAACAGGATTCTGGGTACTCTGTCTAATGCACCTATTCGTATTATTCTTAGCCCAAACCGATTTTCCGTATCACAATTATTTTTCAAGTTATGTTACTTTTTCAGTCGGGCAAGTAAAAGTCTCCCTCATTTGCCCAAACAAAACATTCACTTGTCCCGGACAAGTGTTAATGTCGAGCCCTGCCTAGTATAATGCAATGTAAGTTGCTTTGGATAAAAGCCTTTGCCAAATGCATACATGTAAATGTTAAGTTTAGCCTAGTCAAAAATCCAATTCAAGATATCTACAATTGTAATTTGACTAGAAATAAATTACATTGTAGTTTTGGATATCTTGTATATATTTACATTTTACATTTATTCATTTGGCAGATGCTTTTATGCAAAGCGACTTACAAGTAGTTTTCTACAGTGACACATTACTGCAGAGCAATCAGGGGTAAGGTGTCTTGCTCAAGGGCCCTTCAGTCATGACCTGCTGGCACTGAGATTCAAACTGGCAACCTTCTGATCACAAGCCCAACGCTCTTACCACTAGGAATATATATTATGAGATTATTGGAATTATGCCTAGTATAAATCAATTATAGGTATCTGCATTTTCTTAATTTCGTTTGTAGATATAATACATATTGAAAATATTTTCAAATGGAGGTCAACGGAAGAATATAACTAGTCAAAACAGCGTTGTAGATATCTCGAATGAACATTATGACTAGCCAAAATAAAATTGTAGATATCATCATTGCGTGTTATGACTTGTCATACCAATTACAAATACGACGAATCAAGATTACAGAAGAGATATCTGGAGTTTGACTTCAAAACTGAATTATGCTAAAAGAGGTTGCCATACTCACCGGTGGATTTGGCGCCGGCGTCTCCTTCACCACATCATATGGCCAGTCATCCTCCTTATTAGGTCAAAATTAAGAAAAAAACTAACAATGAAGATAAATCTCTCTTATACTATTTCATATTACAGTATACATACTAATATTAATAATATTATTTTGTTTTCTAAATTTTGCTATGTCACACCATAGGACACATACAATTACAGTACCAGTATATTTTCATGTTAGCTTTTTATTTTTGGCAATTGTATTTGGGTTTCATACATGTGGTGTTATACATCTCTTTCATACATGTGGTGTAAACTTGTAAAGATTATCTTGCATGTACGTGTCATAAACCTTTGTTAATCACAGATCTTATTTTTTGCAATCTTTCGTAATAATCATTCCATAATCCTGCAATCGAATGAGTACGCTGAGTGTTGTTACATGTGACTTATATTTGAAAGAATATGGATTTGTCAGAACAGGGTTCAATGAAAACAAAAGGCGACACTGATAGTGGAATTTGTTTTCAATCCTCCCATGTTCTCGGTTCCATATCAAGAATTCTGATGCAAAACACTCAAAGTCTGTCAGATGACTTTTTGTTTAAACAAGCATGTTTATCAGGCTCCTCCACTTAACTTTACTTCCAGCAAAAGCATTCAGAACAGGCAGTGTGGTATTTTTTGGAGCATAATATTTTTTATGTGAACGGCAAACGCAATAAGAAATTTTCAGTTCTTTTATCTGAAAAGTGACCTGCACAAACTGATTTGATATGAAACTAAGCAATTAACATGTCAACCAGCTTCAAACCTGAATGGGCAAGTTTGCTTACGTGTTTCACCTTGTATGAAAATAGTAACTTTGTATTAGCACCTAATGTACTATTGCTCTTTTAAGACATGTCACATATTTCTCCCTGAACTCTTTGTAAGTGGCTTTGGATAAAAGCGTCTGCTAAATGACTAAATGTAAATGTAGTATCTGCTGCTGCCACCTACAGAATATTAACTATAGCACAAGGGCAAGCAGTGATTTGTATTGGTGTCAGGGCTGTACGTTAACGATAGCTTCACTCAAACAGTAAAATACTTGTAAAATAAACTCTCGATGAAGTTCATGAGTTTACATCCTCATGTATCCTCAGACAAATCCTGGACCATCGCTCGTGTAATATTTTAAGCTGTGCACCTCATTCACGTATAACAGTCAGATGACACATGAAAATAACAGGATTCTGGGTACTCTGTCTAATGCACCTATTGTATTATTCTTAGCCCAGACCGAGTTTCCGTATCACAATAATTTTTCAAGTTATGTTACTTGTCCAGACGGGCAAGTAAAAGTCTCCCTCATTTTCCCATACAAAACATTCATTTGTCCCGGACAAGCGTTCATGTCGAGCCCTGCCTAGTATAATGCACTGTAAGTTTAGCCTAGTCAAAAATCCAAATCAAGATATCTACAATTGTAATTTGACTAGAAATAAATTACTTTCAGATATCTACAAATGTTTTTTTGGATATCTTTAAAAATTATTAATTAAAGATATCTTGTATATATTTACATTTGACATTTATTCATTTGGCAGACGCTTTTATGCAAAGCGACTTACAAGTAGTTTTTTACAGTGACACATTACTGCAGAGCAATCAGGTCTCCCTCATTTGCCCAAACAAAACATTCACTTGTCCCAGACAAGCGTTAATGTCGAGCCCTGCCTAGTATAATGCAATGCAAGTTGCTTTGGATAAAAGCCTTTGCCAAATGCATACATGTAAATGTTAAGTTTAGCCTAGTCAAAAATCCAATTCAAGATATCTACAATTGTAATTTGACTAGAAATAAATTACATTGTAGTTTTGGATATCTTGTATATATTTACATTTTACATTTATTCATTTGGCAGATGCTTTTATGCAAAGCGACTTACAAGTAGTTTTCTACAGTGACACATTACTGCAGAGCAATCAGGGGTAAGGTGTCTTGCTCAAGGGCACTTCAGTCATGACCTGCTGGCACTGAGATTCAAACTGGCAACCTTCTGATCACAAGCCTAACGCTCTAACCACTAGGAATATATATATTATGAGATTATTGGAATAAAATAGTATAAAAGCAGTTACCATACTCGCTAGTAGATTTGGCGCCGGCTCTTTGGTCACCTCGTAAGGCCAGAAGTCCTCTTCAATGTTATTCATTGTCTGTCATGGAAAAATGTGAACAATAATGTTAGATTGCACTTAATCATGTGTTCTTAATTGGGAGTTTTACCTTTACAGTATGTCAAATAACACAATATCTACGAGAGGCATGAGAGAGCCTGTAATGTGTGCGGATCTGGTACAAAAAATGGTGTGCACAGATAAATCATTTATAATAATCACTGCAACACTATATAATTAATTTATAATTCAATAATAAATAATTCATTGAAATGTATGGTCTAAATTGAAGTATAGAGTATGAATGTACTTGTATAATGTGTAGTTGTGTTTTAGCAACAATGTAAAGATTCTTACGAAAATAATAATAAAATTGGAACGTAACAGACAAATGAACATTGTCATTGTGTTTTAGACTTTTATTGTATTTGTGTATACTTTATACATTCTTTACTTGACTGTCACTTGTTTTTACTTTTCTCTTCACCTGTTTTTATTTTATTTTATAGCCTACTTGTTAAATATTGCCCTTATTTTGTCTTTTTTAACTACTGTGTTGTGTTGTATTTTTTGCACCACGAAAAAAATTATTATGGAAAAAAGGCAAAAAAACTTGACTTTCAACAATAGAATTCCAGTTCCGGCGTGTAATTGGTTGGATCTTCTACTTGAACCCATACACGCCCACACTGACCACATGACGTCACTGTTGAGTCTCATGATACTGATTAGACTAGAAAGGCATGTGAGTCTCGTTCAGCAATCAGAAGAAAGCGGATGCAAAGCGCAGTTACAGGTAGGCTACTGTGCACTATTGTTTATTTAAAATACATAAACTTTACGTTTAACATAATCACAAATATATGAATGTGTAAATTACCAAACCAAAGGCGTCGATACTCAGGGAACACTACATTGTCCCTACAAATAATTTCAACCAACAATTAATCTAGATGTGAATATAACCAATGATGTCCGTTTGTGTCTTGTACGTATAAGTTAATTTATTCAACATTTATTTATCCAGTAATCATTTAATTGAAATTAAAAATCTTTTACAACCGTGTTCTGGAAAAATAGCGCAGTTTTTGGTAGTACAGCAATAAGTCCCGCCTCCGTAGCATACGTCTCTAATAGGATTGGCTCTGCCTTTGTGTAGTCCTGCCTCTCTAACCCACGTAGCTTTATGATTGGTTCTGCTTTCTCTCGTTAACGTGTGACGTAGGCTGATTCGGTTCGGTTGTAAGCACCAATTTCACAATGAGCATGATTATCAGGCTACCCGGTAAAAAAACTTTCCTGCTAAGAGTTTATTGACAAAAGATACAAGTTGCGTCACATTTTGATTCCGGAACCATGTTTTTCCCATTGCATGACAATCCCTTATTACCCGGATGAGTTCCAAACTTAAACGTTAGTCTGTGTCTGTTCTTATTTACATCTATGCGGTTAACTAAATATAGCTGAATATCATGACAACCGACTGTTAGTTTTTTTAATAAATATTTATCCAAATAATGATCCAAATTATGTTTCTGTCTAACTAAATGTTTTGGGCTATATAAAATGTAGATCATGAACCTTTTATAAATATAACACAAACCAAAGTAGGCAACTTAAAAAAAATATCTTAATTGCTTTTGTTTATGGCATTTGTAATGATTATAGTAAGCTATAGATATCTAAGCCATAAATGCGTTGGAATATGGAATCCATTATTTTGTTAGGTCAGGTGACAGAAGAAGGCCTGTCATGTTGTAGAGGTGACAGGGTCACAGGTGAGGTTAAACTATGGGTGCTTCTCAATATGCCATCTCTTTTCCGCGCTCCTCCGTCCTCCATCATATGACCCGGAAACCTATCGAGCTCAGCCATCTTTAAGGGCATCTCAATTCTTTAATTGCACCTGGAGGAGGCTTTTTGAGGAGACATGAGCGAGACACAGATATATGTGCAAGACACAGACTGACATCAGTGCTTTTATGTATACAAGTTATTTTATTCAACATTTATTTATCCAGTAATAATTTAATTGAAATTAAAAATCTTTTACAACCGTGTTCTGGAAAAATAGCGCAGTTTGTGTTATAGTACAGCAATGAGTCTTTCATCGACTAAATATGACCCGCGTATTATTCTCCTCCCCCTGCACGTAGTCACATCTTTAGATCATATTCAAACACGCATAAATGTGATGATAAAGCATTACATTATTGTTAATGTAGACCTATTTCTGACAGTATATTTAATATTCATATAGATCATTTATTAATATAGTTAATATTTATGTATAACATTTATTTGACATAACTTGTATACATTTCTGAACACTTAAGACATGATTTTAACTTATTTTATTGTAGTGGGGATTATAACATCTGTCTAAGGTAAGTATTTAACTTTATTTTTTATATTTCAATATGCAATTTGTACAGTCATCATTAATTAACGACGTTAAAGGGAGCGAGGATATGCCATTTCACTCCTTTTAATTCCGCGTCTTTTCCTTGCTACCTTCCCTCACATCCTGAAGGGGTGGAGCTAAGAGGCGAGGAAAGGAAAAAAGGAAGCACAAATAAGAATCGAGAAGCACCCAACAATATAATAGGATGTTAGTGGTACTGTGACAAATGTTAGCTTGACAATCTACAGTATAGTTTCTTAGTGTGTCTTTCCGTCTGAGCTACAGCTGCATATGCTGCCAAGTAAAATGACACATCTAAACAATCTAAAGCTCTAATTTTAAACACAGAGGCAGAGTCACAGGTGATTAGGCTTTTAAAACATGATAATGTTATTTGTTGTGCATTATATTAAGGTCGCACTGTTTAAGAGGTCTATTACGCACTCAGTCGTACGCATTTATCCCTGCATTGTTAAAACTACTGTATGTTATCAAAAGTATCTAGTTGTATGTTCTTGTATATTTTTACGGAAACTGATCCTGCTGTAGACAGCAATAAACAGTGTAACAATGAGAGTGAAAACAGTGTAAAAAACTATTTTAAGAATTGTTAAATTAGTATATTGTTTAAATGAGTCAAGTAAACTACTCTACACTTCAGTGACAATGCAGCTCTGTAGATCAATTTTATGTCCCCATCAATGTCAAAATCAAACTTGCACCAAACAATAAACTTTTTATGATGCAAGAAAACCTTGTGCTTTGGTCATCTGAACCACTTATATAGACTTAGTTTATTTATTTAATGAGTAGATTAGAGACACACATTTTGATAAAGCCTGTAATCATTATCTGTGTAAACTTCATTAATATGTTCGTTGACATAATACAACTCTTTTTCGCCACCTGCTGACGTATTATAGAAACTCCTTATATTTAACATTTTGGATAAAACTGTAATTGAACACAGAACCACAGCAAACAAATAAAATAAATGCAAAATACATAATTTATTTGAAATTTAATTAAGGAAAAATTAAATGGTAGTCAAAGGTGCCCCAGAACTGTTTGTGTTGATAAATTCTTCAAAATATCTTACTTTGTGTTCAACAGAACAAAAACATAAACAATATTTACAATATTAAAATGACATTTATATAGGTAACAACCGGAGGGTGCGTAAATGATGACACATCTTTCATTTTTGAGTGAACTGTCCTATTAAGACACTTTTTTAGTGCAGGTTCGCATTAAGAAGCCTGGATGGGCTGATGCGATTTCTCCAGCTGCGCGGATGGGTGGGAGGTTCTTAGATGTCTGCGCAGATTTGTTGTTGACCCTGCACTGACGAATATTTTCATTTGACAAATTCTGCACTGGGTTTTACAATCTTCAATATTATTGAAATGCAGATGCTGCAGCTTTTTCATTTTTCGCTCATTTCTTCCAACACGCTTACACTTAAATCCGGCTCCCCCGCCTCTCTCTTGCGCGCGCTGTACCTGCCTGTACACACTACACTCGCTATCATCGGCGCGTGACGTGTTCCCTTCCGTTCACATAATGGTATGATCCTAGTCTGTCCTCCCATGTGATTGGCCCCTCCAGTGTCCCACCCCACCTGCGGCTAAAGATTCGGCTCTCCCCGACGGGAGTCGGCTCTTATCGTTTGCTGTAAAGAATCGGATCTTAGATCCGGCTCGATCACGAACGACACACATGTGCACAGGCATCCTCCTGCCTCCAAACTAACCGGTGTTCGCTGCACACAACGAACGGCACATGACATCAAGTTCCGTGAGTGTGTTTTAAAAGCATACGGTGAAGCAGACGGTCTCGCCCTACTTCTACATCATATGCCGATCGGTCTGCGCAGCGCCAAATCAAGTCCGAACATTCACGTAAATTCGGAGACTCAACACAAAGCGCGTCATCCACGTAAATTCAATAAATCACATTCAATGATCCGATAAAGCTTCGGCGGAGCAATATAGGAAAAACACTGATCTCTTTATTTATTGTAGGTTGTCTCAATTCAAGCGAGCACAACACGATACGTAACTTGCATCGTGTGAAAATCCAGGCTAACTGCTAAAACTTGTTAGATGCGATTGATGATTATTATATAGCAGGAGCGCTTGTACTGGATTGAGCACTCGTGAAAACAAACAGCTCGTCTCACTTGCATTTGTATGATCGCTCCATTAGCGCAAATGGCGGCCAACGGTCGCGTTTAAAGACTTACGAAAAAAACGAATGTTTGTACGAAATGTAAACCTGGTAATTACCGGAAAAGACAGCACATAAATGTTATAGCCGTTTACTATGTTTCGACGAAGAAACAACGAACACTTCCCCTCAGACTTAAGGGGAAAACGAACAGTTCTGTCCTGATATAAATTGATTGGATAATTTACAGTCTTGATATTTTTAATTGTCATTTTTAGTGGATTTATGTTTAATCCAGATAAAAGTGCTTAACCTCAAGTTAAAATAACCTTACCTCAACAATACAGTCACCACTGAGAATAACCTCGGAGTCTGTCAGAGCGCGTGTGCACGTGTCCGCTTGCCAGGTTTCGCGCCCTTTTGTCACTTGAGCATTTAAAGGCAGAGTAGTGCAGAAAGTTTTTTGTCATGCTGGTTGGAAGTCTCTTAACATCCTGATCAATAAGTGAAGTAAAACATTGATATTTTTATAATGATATATCTTCTGTGAAAGGCGTAGGGTTGGACCAATTACTGCCGTTGGTCCGAGGGCAATGATACTGTCAGTACACGATCCGTTCGCGCATGCGCACAACGACGTTGTAGAAACCGCTCATGCGCAAATGATGAATTTGTTTTGCGACGATTTACGACACTGCACGATCTGTTCCACGCTTGCGCAGCTTTGTTTTACTTTATTTATATTTTTACTGTTAAATATAATACAATACTCAATTTACTTCGCTTCGTTCCACCTGGTCTCATTTCACTATGCGTTCTGTCAAGTCAGTTTGAAATACTGTAATGTTTCCCCTGACTTTGTAGTTTGTAGTTCTTTCTTCATGTAAATTAATAGTCTATTTAGACATACGTGTTATGTTCCTTATTGGCTTCTGTAAACGCCATTGAAGGGATTATTTTACTAATTTAGATTAAATGGATAGATATATTAGCCTACATAGACCCATACTAATAAATTACTACATTTAAAGTTAACTAGTATTATCAGGCCCCTGATATTGGCCCCTTCAAACCAGGACGTTCAGCATGCACTGGGACGGTTCACGGCCGAGTGTGAAGCGGCTGAAATAAAAATCAGTACCTCCAAATCCGAGGCCATGGTCCTCAGTCTGAAAAGGGTGGCTTGCCCACTTCAGGTTGGTGGAGAGTTCCTGCCTCAAGTGGAGGAGTTTAAGTATCTTGGGGTCTTGTTCACGAGTGAGGGAAGGATGGGACGGGAGATTGACAGACGGATCGGTGCAGCTTCTGCGGTAATGCGGTCGATGTACCGGTCTGTCGTGGCGAAAGCTCTCGATTTACCGGTCAATCTACGTTGCTACTCTCACCTATGGTCATGACCGAAAGGACATGATCCCGGATACAGGCGGCCGAAATGAGCTTCCTCCGCAGGGTGGCTGGGCGATCCCTTAGAGATGGGGTGAGAAGCTCGGTCAACCGAGAGGAGCTCGGAGTAGAGCCGCTGCTCCTCCTCATCGAGATGGGTCAGCTGAGGTGGCTTGGGAATCTGTTCCGGATGCCTACTGAACGCCTTCCCCGAAAGGTGTGCCGGGCCCGTCCGACCGGGAGGAGACCCCGGGGAAGTGTCTAGGGTCAGGGATATCTGGGCATCTCTGCTTAGACTGCTGCCCCCGCGACCCAGCCCCGGATAAGCGGAAGAAAATGGATGGATGGATAGTATTATCAGATTTTAATTAAAAAAACGACACAAACCGTCTTTGACAATACTACTGACCTCAGATCGAAACACGGTAAGGTAAATAGACATGATACAGCAATGAATCACAAAATGGAGTTTTGAGGAAACTGAAGATTTGAAGTCGATAAAAATACTTTATTCCACATGTAACCAAAATCATCTATGTTCATGTAACAACTCTATTATTTTGGATTGGCAACCACATTAACACATCGTAATGGTAACGTAAGCAACATTTAAAAACATAAAAACAATAAACTATGTAACGTTAGCCTACAAAACAAAAATATGCCACCAGTTGTGCCGCCTGGCCGTTAAATGTTTCATCGCCTGCGTGGTACCAATAGTGTAGGAAAACCATAAAATTTTTGAATCAAACATAATTTCATACCCTCAAAATCAGACTTTTCTAAATGACATAAAGCACTACCCCAAGGTTTTGTCCTTCTAACAAGAAACATTACGGCATATTATACGATACAACCACAATTGGCCCCACTATCAATTCAAGGGATCTTTGTTCTGGATAAAAAATGCACGACCGACTCTATTAGAAAATGTTTTACTGATTATCTTTACCCTAAAAGCCAAAATAAAAATAACATCCTACAAAAATTTGATAAAGACTCATTCACTAAACTAAGAACAATGTATCTAACACTCCTTATACCTCCTAAAGTGAAAGAAACACACTTCAAAGTAATGAACAATATTTAGCCCTCTAAAAATTCTTCGCAAGAGTCTTCGCTTTGGTATAGATGATAATACATGTACATTCTGTGAAAATGATGATGAAACTACGGACCATGTGTTTTTCTCATGTAATGTGACACAGACATTTTGGTGTGATGTATATAAATGGGTCAAGCAACAGATGTCTTCATTCCCAACCTCTTTCTCTAGGGACGATATAACATTTGGATTGTCATTGCAAAGCAAGGGTGATGAGCTCTCTATACAATTGTATGTCTAGCGAAAGTCTTCATCCACGTATGTAGAATTGTGACATCCTCTCCCAATTTTTTTTTCTTAAATGAATTTTAACTGTATATGAAGTCTTTAAAAATGTTGAAAGGTCCTAAAGCACAAAAAATATATGATACCCTAAAATACTTCCCAACTGAGATTAATAGCTGAACAATAACGGAATTCTCCCCTTATGTCATGTTGTAATTTCTTAATTTAATTTATTTATTTACTTTTTCTAAGACTGCATATATATTTCCTGTTTGTATTAAGAGCTGCTCCCTCAGGCTATGTCTTTTCTGTATTATATTATGAAGAATCGGATGTTATGCAGCCATGTTTGTTTGTAAATCTTGATAATTTCAATAAAAAAATTAAGAAAAATGTAAGAAAACCATGACGTTTTCTAATATGTAATTACGCGCATGCTCAGAACGGATCGTGCAGGTGAAACGGATCGTGTAAACCACGCTCATGTCCAATACGTCACCACAACTGTTCCGCCCATAGAAATCAGGTTCAACGTACCCATGAGTTAAATGGTGCTACTTCCGGCCAGCAGTTTAGGTATTCATATGAATTAATTATATCTTTCGTTATACTTATTCACGATTTCATGTTTGTAAATTGTCTAGCCTAAATTAACTAGAGGCCAACACGAAGTACGTAAACAACTTAAAATATACGGAGCTGATTTTCGTCATCAAAACAGCCCTTACAACACTTGTATTGATTAGTTATTACATTTGTTAATAGTTACCATTATACCGTTCCTGATTAATTAACACTCTTCTCTGGAACGGTGTTGAAAATACAAATGTAAACATTAGTTTTTTGTTGTATGATCTTTTGGCAGGGCAAAAAAAGAGGATTTCTTTTCACAATGAATCACACATCGTCTCCGTGACATGGCTGTACCGGCGACGGTAGTTTAGATTTGGGCGGTCTTAGTCAAATCATACCACGAGCTGACGTAGATTTGTGGGGTGTGGTTACACAAGGCATTTCAGGCAGGTCTGGGTGAGCATTCGCTTCTAGATCAAATACATCTTTTGTTCCAACACTTTTTATTTTTGCAATTTTACGTGTCTTATACATGCATGGGCAACTTATAGCACACCAAAGAAAAAGAAAAACACGTATTTCCGGCGAATCACCCCTTTAATCTCATATGAACACATGAAGCTGACTGCTCCAGGACTGTCTAGACTATCTTTTACCAGATGGCTGGAACAACGAACACAGTTCTGTGGCTCAGTATTAATATAATGAATTACTAAACGAGTTAGTTTTTACTAAATGTGAAGGTGTCATTTCTCATGTGGTTTGTCATCCGTTCTGTCCCCAGAATGGAAAGATCTGCTCAAATGCTTTTCAAATAAGTTTTTTTAATGGAGATACTGATACAGAACAGCTGAACGAGGCCACAATTTGCCGAACAATAAGGAGTGTGTGTCTTGCTATCAAAGCATAAGCAGATGTCTTCATCTCTTTGATGTCACAGAGTCTTCTGTGGCAAGGGAAGGAGGAGTTCTATAGGATTGCAGGTAAGAGGATCTACAAATTACAGGACAACTGTTAACACTCATAGTAGGATACTCATTACTTTGTGTGACCGGGTTTCCCCAATGTCATTGGTGCACTGGACTGCACACACGTAAGGATAAAAGCCCCCTCAGGTGCCCATGAGGTGGATTTTGTGAATAGGAAATCCTTTCACAGCATTAATGTTCAGCTGAACATAACTTTTTGATATTGCCCATTGATGAACACTGTGCATTGCCAGTGATGTGCATTGATTGGTTTAATATTCCTCATCTTATGATTTCAGATGGTCTGCAATGCTGACTGTGTGATCAGGCAATGTTGTGGCAAAATGGCCTGGCTCAGTCCATGACTCCAGAATCTTTCAGGCCTCTGAAATCTATCAGCGCCACACAAGGTGAGCCACACAACCCCTATTAATAAGCCCTTTTTACATCATGGCCGTGTCAAGAATATCATTGTGTTTATGAGGTAGTAATGATGAGATTTTATGTTGACAGGTGAATGTTGGTGGGACACAGGGGGTATGGCTGCCAGCCTTTTCTCCTGACACCTTTCACAGACCCCCAGGAAGCACAGCAGGCCTACAACCATGCCAGGACCAGGGTCAGAGTTGAAATGACCTTTGGCCTCCTGAAGGCACGCTTTCACAAATTAAGGGTCAGCCCTGTGAGGGCATGTGACATTACTGTGGCTTGTGCTGTCCTCCACAATGTGGCCATGGACTGGGACAATCCGGCAATCTTCCCTGATGACGACAGTGGTCGGCTGCTGAGGGACCAATATGTGTTGAATTATTTTAGTTAGTATATGTGCTTTCAATTTTGGTTAAATATGTCCTGCGGTGGCAGAGGAATTTGTCTTTGAATTGATTTGGCCTGTTATGATGTTTGTGCTGTATACTGTGTGTAATACAAGCTTGCGGGGAGGCTTCTGCATCCCTTCATTTGTCTGTTCCGTTGATGTGTATGGATTTGTCCTGCATTTATTTCAGTGTGCAGACATGCGGGTGTGTTATATTCAGACCTTTAATGTGTATTTATCCTTAAGTTGTGTAATATGTTTTGCTTCTGTGCTTTCCATCTTGTAGTGTCACTGTGTGACTTCGGTTTCGAAAGGAGCTGATGGTTTACCTGCTTTGTTTTATCCTTATTCAATAAAGGAACATAATGTTACACTTTGTGTTTTTATATTTATATGGAATGTGTATTTTATACGACAGAGTATTAGGGCCACACTGAGGAAAAATAAAAAAGTCATACATATATGAGGCTGGTTCTTTCTGCGGAAAAGATGCATATTCTTTTTACAGTCCTGATATACATATATAAGTATAAGTATGTCCTTGTTTGTGAAACCATTGCTGTCATTTTAACAACTGTCCTCTAAAACAACGGGTTACAATATTAGGACTTCATTCTCAAAGTCTGTGAATTTTTTTTTTTTCCTCTGTGGCCCTAATATTCTATCATTTTATACATAGCCTTATAGTCTATGGGAAACTGTAAATTATCTAATGATAGCAACATCATCTAAAAATCATCCTTTATCCAAAATAATGGAAATTAATGATCACAAATGTTTAAATGATGACAGTGGGGACAGTAGAATCTGGAAGTTATCAATTCAATAGGTGTCAATATCTTATATTTAGACAGTACACCACTTATATTACTGTTTATATCAGATGGAAGATCCTGCAGATGGCCTTCAGACTCCAGTCCACTCCGGGAGCGATGATGATATTCAGTCTGCAGATGATCCTGGGTTTGACTTGATTGATGATGGGGGGGATCTAATCCCGCCTTTGCCTTTAATTTTACTCAGTCAGGAGATGCAGGAGGATGATGAGGATCCCAACAAGACATTTTATAGTGAGTTAACTTCACTAATTCCAACATGATATAGTTTGAGTCATTGATTCTGATTGGTCAATAGATGTTTTATTCACACAAAGATTAAGTGCAATATACACATTCTGTTTATGTAATATGCATGTGTGTATGTGTAACATATTAAGCAACAATATTCAGGTTATAACAATAATGTATTTTCCTAGTTAAACAATCATTGTTAAATTGTGTTTATTTAAGTATTGCTTATGTTGGGTAATTCATGTCTGCTGTACTTCTCTTTTAGTTGAAGTCAATGGCCGACAGTCTGAGATTTGACACAAAGTCTGAGTTTGACACAATAATCATGCAGAACGTGGCCTTTTCCTAGCGGGGTTATCCTGAACCCCTTGCCAGTAAGGGAGGATATGTTCCATCTGAGAAACATCGTTGACCATGCTTGGTTTGAGGTACTGTGCTAGGTTTGTTTTGTTTGTGTTTAACTTTTTTATTGTCTTTGCATCTGCTTCAGCTGTGGTTTATACCCCTCGCACAAAGCAAAAAATAAGGTTTTAGGATTACTCACAAGCAGAGGTGGCACCACTACTCTAAAAGTGTTGGGGCAAATTTAGATAGTTTAACCTATTATTGATCTATATGAGAAAGCTCTACCCCCTGATCATAGTGAGCGTAATGGCTTGTAGAGTGATATAATCTCTAAGCTTATCTGTTTAATGCTTTATACAGTAGGTAATTAGAAGTACTTTATAGTATATACGGTATTTAATCGCTAGCCGGTATAGTGCTGATAGAATTGGTGTTATGTGGTCAAATATTCTCAACCTTGTAAGAACTCTAGCAGGTGTATTTAGAACTTACTGTAACTGGTTTAATGTTGAAGCAGGACGACCACTAAGTGTTGCATTACAATAATCAAGTATTTAAGTCATAAATGCATGAAATCTTTTTTCTGCATCAGAATTACAACGAATATTCTGCAGTTTGGTAATGTTTCTAAGATGGAAGAAGGCTGTTTTTGTGACTTTTGTTCCACGTTTTCTAAAGACAGGTTGCTGTCCCAGGTAACACCGAGGTAGGGCTGTGCACTTAATCGAAAAAAATCATAATCGTCAAATTTATCCTTCATCAATTACAAAAACTAAATAATCGTGGTAAACGATTATTGTGCCGCATTTGATTTTGCAAGGATCCTCTCTTTTCTTTTAGTATAAATCCACAGCGCACTTCTTTCCTTTACAGTTGTTCAGAAGTGCTATTTCTTAAAATCATCGCGATTATGATTCTTGTCTTATCATCTGCTCGTGCGTGAGGTTAAAGCGTGCGAGCAGATCATCTACATGACAAGCCGGATTTTTATCTTTTTGTACAAAATAATAATCTTTTACATTGTTTGTGTGCTGCTGTGCTTCCCTTTGTGTAATAAGCAAAGTGAACGCGCATTGTTGACGTTCTAATGGAAATATAGTCAGAATTACCCCCTTCTTAAATCAGTATCAAAACGCTGAGAGAAGCCTGCTTGATATTGTCCCAGGTTTGAAACAATGTCCCTTCTGCTTTGGAAATGAACTGGACAAACGCATCTGCCGCGTACCATGTGTAACAGGTACAGAAAGTGTACTGTTAAATATACGTATTAATGAGAATTCCCACAAAATTGTTTGTCTACATACACCTGAAGACTGCCTAAGTGAAGTGAGTGCCTTTCCCCTTTAATTGGTGTGACGTCGTGAGTCCATATAGTTTCCTGTTCTGTCCCCTCCTCTTCCTCTTTGCATTGGTTATAAAGTGGAGCGGTGAGGTTATTTTGGGCTCCTGATAATCTTAATTAATCCTAACTTTTTTTGTTGCTTTTATGTCTATTTTTTCACTCTAATTTATGTATATAATATTATTTTACCTATCTGTGTGGTTATTTTTGTCATTTCATCCCGTTTAAGTTATATTTTTGCATCTGGGCCTAAAAGTGATATGAGAATGTGATAAGTGTATATCACATTTGTTTTATAGAGTAACCGAGGGCATCTCTCACTAAGAGGCTGATTATATTTGTTTGTGTACATCAGGGAATAAAAGATCAGCGAAACTGCGAATGCTGTCCTGCTCTTCTTAATACACAACGCAGACAACAGACCAGTTACACATGTGAATCCACCATAACTGTATGAAGAAGCTTGCGTACAGATGACACACACCTAACTTTATAATAGCTCGCGTTGTATGAAAAAGACCATCCTGACTTTACTGTATAAAGAAGATGCGTGTCTGCGCGGCGCGCGTTGTATAAAGAAGACGTGCTTGAGTTTATATCTGAGAAGCTCAGACATGACACACGCCTAACTTGATAACTGCCAGACGCCTGACTTTATTACTGTATAAAGCGGAGGAATCACACGCAGTTTCTGTCAATATCTTTATACAACACGCTCTGCACAGACATGGATCTTATTTATACACTAGCCAGTTACATGACTTTTTGGAGGAATTTATTCGGCAAATGCGTTTCCATCTCCCATTTATTCGCATGAACCCTTTTTCAGGATGCCGAACCGAACTTCTAACACGCTACAGTCCATCTCGCTCATTAAGATCACATAACTCCTTGTGCTCTTTGGTAGTCCTTCTAGTCACATCCACTTAAGGCGGTTAAGCGTTTTCACATCTGGCACGTGTCTGGGACACTTTTCCTGTTGAATATAACGTAAAGACACATCTCTTTAGTCAAACTTTCACATAACGTGTCTCGATCAGATTACACGTAAATGATATCTTTGCATGAAATGTTAAGAACATCAGCTACGCTGACCATTTTTCATCTGTTTATCTGTTTCTACCTCGGCTGCCCATCCTGAGGAAACTAGAGATCATTGAAACCGCTCCAGTTTACGTCCAGACTCTTATGAAGACTTCAGATGACCTCTAGATGACGTCATCATACAAAACTGACAAACTACAAATATGGTAATCTCAAAAATCACTTTATCATTGCTTTAAAATCCACATCATTTTGCAAACTTTAAATAATAAAATGTATCTGTATTTTCTTAAATCACCTCCGGTTTCGTATGATTTTATCTGAATTAAATTTTCTCAAATAAAATCTGTTCCTGTGACATTTTCTTAATTTAGATTTTTATTAACTTCAACTCTTGAGGAAAATCGTCATGGCTTTATCTGAACATCTGTGTCACTGTCATTTCATTTTAAAGGCCACTCGGTCACTCTGGCTGTCCTCATCCAGTACAGTATATCATTAACCGCCCAGAGCTGAATTATTCTCTTTATTTTTGACAGGATTTTATTGGCCTCTGAAACAATACAAGATCTATATAAACTATAGTAACGACTCGCCACTGCTCACAGGTGTTGGAGGTGTTTTTCTTTCCTACGACGTGTGAATATAATTTCACATTATGTGCTGTTGAATTCAAGCCTCTCATGTCACCATGTGTGTGTCCTTAACATTTATGCCCCAGTCATTCATTTCAGTGTGACAACAGATTGACATCAAGAGAGATCCACGGTGTCCCTCGATACCAGAACAGAGCAAAGGGCCAATTCATCAAACC
The DNA here is from genome assembly GCF_947034865.1 of Barbatula barbatula. Taxonomy (NCBI): domain Eukaryota; kingdom Metazoa; phylum Chordata; class Actinopteri; order Cypriniformes; family Nemacheilidae; genus Barbatula; species Barbatula barbatula. The sequence continues at coordinate 3,262,535 of NC_136770.1, read as the reverse complement.
TTCTCCAGCACATCAATGAACTGCCACCCAAAGCTTAAAACAGTAATCTCACAACAATAATGGCATTAATGTAACTATGTTAGAGCGTCTCCGGCGTTACAGAACTGTCTCTGGCGTTGCAGAGAACGATGAGTTGTGGATGTATTTCACACATCAAACAGGAAGAGCCGAGGGGAACACGGGCTATTTTATTTGAAGAAGCTCTTAACCTGTGGTCCTCATCACATCACGCTACATCCTATATCGATGTCGACCAACCATCTGTGGTTATTTTTCATGGAGACATTTGAAAGGGTCGCATGATGTTGATCATGTATGAGTGATAGCTACTTAATATTTGATGATGCCAGACAGATCACTTGACAACTTTCCTTTAAAATAGTAATTCTGCACTTTCTACCTCCAAAAAGACTTCATGTATGTTTCAGCTTGTTTCATTTCTTCCGGCATTGATTTTCATTTCAGCGCTGCATTATTTGGACGGCTCCTTTCTGCCAAAATGAGAGGGAGCCAACACTCCACACCTCATCGGCATCCATCATCTTCTGCTTAAAATGAAACGGGAAATATGAGAATCAGAACAATCCAGTTACACCAGGACCCTACACAATGTCCTAACCAGGCGTGAAGTGACCAGTTTCCATTGAAAAGCTGTTTGTCTGTTTACACTCATTTTAAAAAGATGCACAACGTGATACAATATCAGTTAATTAGATATTTCATGCTTTATGTAAAAAAAAGATTTGGAGGAGTTAAACATTATAAAGGTGGTGGAAGTGCAATGCCACTTTAAAAATAGTCATTGTCGAGAAAGATGTCACCCAAAAATGATTCTTTCATCCTACTCAAGCCTTATGTCATCACAAACCTTTGAACCAAAATCCATCCAAATCAGACCTGTCCACATAAGTCTTAAGAGAATCACTCTATGTGCAATGCACAGACAATGACAAAAATACATCATTGCTAAACAAAATACAATTATAATTTTACAGATGGTGTAGCGGCACAAAAGAAAAACAATCCAGAAACCGCTAAGGAGCTGAGTGCAGGAATAACTTCTGTGACACGTCTTGAGGCTTGTATGTTGGTTTATTTTGCTCAGGTTTGTACGGTCAACAAAATATGTGCTCCAGCACTCATCCCCATTCTTCCATGTGAACACACACACACAACAGGTGTTTTAACCCCACTTAATTAATGACACCCCATTATCATTAGGTCACATGACTTTCCCATTACATGGCTCCTACAGATGGGTTTATGTTTGTCCCCTCTGCAAGATAAATCAAATCTGTGGAGTTATAAATAAATACCCGTTAAGATATAAGACCTTATATAGAACATCACTGGTTTATTCAACTACTACGAAACAAACTGTTTGTTTTGTGATGAATGTTGCGCCATCGTAAGATAACAAACAGTTATTTACCGCCACCTAGTGGCAAGTGATTTTCACATCATGACCAAATAACTTGAGATGTGTTTTAAGGCTGCTATTGTTTCCCTAAAAATATAACAACGATCGTCAAAAGAAAACATTAGAGTTATAATAAACGTTAGTGTATTATAGTGTTTGTTCAAAATAGCGTTTGGTTTGTCAGAAACAATAGAAACGTGTATAGTAAATATTTCCTACCTGTAGAAAACCATTTCTTGGCTCATAATTAACACAATTTTACGCAGCAGGCAGCAAATATAGCAAACTCCAAAAATAATAAGTCGTAAAAAAGTTGTAGCTTCTATTATTAAACCACAAAGGCCTCTAGGAGCCAATCAATAGCGGGAGGCGGGATAATGTGTCGTCACCAGGAAACGTTTTCAAAATAAAGGCTGTGTACGACAAAAATTACTCTAACGATATCACTGAATGTGAAAGAAATTATTTGCTATTTTCAGAATGATGATAAAAATATTCAAAATGTCGTCATCTTGAATGGCAAATTGTTTATTCATAAATGTAGATTGTCAAAATCTCCTCCTTTACACAAGGTTTTCTCTAACGAACTCATTCTGTTAATGAAGTCTCATAAAATTGTTAAAAACTCAAAAGCTATGTCTATTGTAAGATATTATGAATCTGTATTCGGCGTATTGTGAATGTCTCTTTTTATTTTCATTTATTTTATTTTATATTTTTTCTTTAATCATCTTTGGAGTTTATGTTACTCATGCCTGTTTTTTCTGTAATGTTATTTACATGTTCTGAATAATAAATAAATAAATAAAAGGCTGTGTACGATAATAAACAAAAGTTTGTCAAATCTGCACTTAACTGCAATTTATTTTTGTTAGAATTTGAGATTTAAAAACAATCTCTATTGCTAATAAACAACCAAAAAAAAGTCAAGTTGTTTAAATGTTTGCAGACGTTTTTTCAACTTAATATCCCGCCTGTTTTTAACCATTCAGTGTTTTTAAGGATGCTCTTTTCCTTTAGTTTATTTTGTATTTATAGGGAGGAGGAGAAATACATATTTTCTTTCGCTTTTTCTTCTTCTTTCTCTTCCTCTTTGTGTGGTCTTTTGTCTGATATAATATTGTTATTTTCAAAGATTTCTATTAATAAAAATAATGATATCATGTGTCATAATAACGGAATCATGACACATCGTGTTCTGTGATGGTGGTAGACTCTGTTGTCAATGCAACTTCAACTCGTTCAGTTGCGCTCTTTGCTAGGCTGTCACTAAATCCTTGGTGATTTAAGTCTCAATAAACCTTTATGCTAACCATCTAAACTACCTTTGCTCATTGACTTTGCCAAAAACACACTGCAGTTGAGAGACAGAAGGGATAAAGCGCTCAACTGGGAGATTTTGCACCACTTCTGGCCTTAGATGTATCTTAGATGCGCAAGGGGGTGCCATTGTGCTCAAATATTCTAAATATATTCATAGATTATTCATGCGTTGTCATGTTATTTCTTTGAGCTATTCTGAAAAATGTGACTGCATTGTTTTATTCACATTTTTAACCAATTTATATGTTGAATAATGTGAGTATATTGACCCCCCCTCAAACCCTGTGTCCCGTCACACTGATAGTATTTAAAAAACAAGATCCGAGGTTGGCAGATCTGCAATATACTTATCTGGAAAGATTTTAACACACCACAGAGTTTGTAAATGGACAGAAACATACTTTCCCAAAAGTTAGTGAAGTAAATGTGAAGCATCACTGCACACCTCTGGCAGATATGAATTGGCTCAGTCTTTGCTCTATAAGTGTGGAAGACCCTTTGTGAATAGAAAGTCATCTGTGATGTATTAATACATTGTCTTATTAACATCTTAATTTGAACTCCATATATGGACATTTTATTGATTGCAAGTTCCTAACATGAATGTTGAGTTTAAACTTTCAAATAAAGATCAGTTTTTGATAGTTGATTTTTATATTTATGTAACACAAAGGTAATAGACACGCTAACAAAACATTCTATTCACGTTAAGATGTTAATTCACATGCAGTTTAATATCTTTTCATTCATTGAAAATAAGGCAACAAGACAGTTCCACTTTGACATTGGTCGTTGTGTTGTAGCTTTGTGTTTATCTAAATAAACTGCACTTGATGTATTGCATCCTAAAAGTCAACAACATTAGACGTAGAGTAAGAACTGAACATTCAGATTTGAGCTTTTTGAAGTGAAATATGTTAAATTATGTAAATTCATCATGTTCTTTTTTCTCCTCAAGCTGTCTGTTTCAGGGCAATGCCTCAATCTGTTTGGTAAGCCATATACTATGATTAAAAATACAAAAGTAGTTCAGTAGAAGTTTAGTTGGCATCTCTACTGTGTCTTTGTTTAAATTGTCATTGTTCTGTTTCTTTTATCTTTCAGTACGAGGAGGAGTCAGTGCAGTACTGGGTATGATATTAATGTTTTTCATTCCATTAATCTGTGCTATCAAAGGAAATTACTCACCAGAACATTGTTTCTCTGTTGGGATGTTAGGCTTCGTCGCAAAGGAGGTCACCGCCGCAGTGATCGATAAATGTTTTAAAAAATAAATGTTTTTTTTGTTTTTAGTGTTACATTTTTTTATTTAGTCATTTTTTATCAAAAATAAATTGTTCAAATTAAAGAAGGACATGAGTAGTTAATCAAAGCGTAAAACTTGACACTTCCTGTTGCCTGGATGTGGCGCTATAACTTACTGAATTTTACCATGCAGATGTGTTCAGGCCGGGACTATGATCAAACGTGTGATGTTTGGGGCAGGTCTGACATTGTATGCCTGAGTTATAACTTCCTGTTTCATGGTGAAATGCAAAACTTTGGAATGACGCCATAGAAAAAACTCCCTTTAACAAAAAGTCAATTTAGCAACACAAACGCCTCAAGACCGAAAATATGATGTTGATCTTATCAGAACTCTAGGAAGAGAACTCCAGGCGTGGGCACATTTTCATGAGTTTGAGCATGTTTAGGTCTTCAAGATTGTGATTAATTTAAGAGAATAATAACAATGAACGAAAAACAACAGGGCTCTTCAAAAAACAATATGTCCAACATGTTCAAGTTATATATCAAATGAAATCTCGTATTGTTATATGGATCTACAGTTCAATTTATTGATATTTTGCCACAGATTGAATGAAAGTCAAATTAAATATGATGCATGAAATTTATCTTTGTAAACAAACACCACATCCATCGAATATCTAATCTAATAACTGCATCACACCATTACACTCCTACATCATCTTTTTCATTAGGTTGTTTTCCTATAGGAACAATGATCGACTGGTGGGGCTAAACGCAGGCATACCGGGTTAAATATACACAGGACAACGTCATGTTGCTGTTTTTCCTGACTAGTCCAACCACAACGGCTAAGAAAACGAGTTTAATTCAGCAGCACAGGGTCTATCCGGTGCTACTCGAGCTGCAACATAAGGGCGAGAATATGATGTTTGATTCAAAAAGCTGAAGATTTTGTCAGCTCATTGGCACAAACACAGATTTAAGATGCAGCTCTCTAAAGTAACAGGATCACAGCGGCTACTGGCTAAACACTCAATTGTATATAAATGTCTGTTACAAACACATACACTAATAAATACACACTTGGTCTAATTTTACTATCGTTATGCCATAAAGACTGTGACAATAAACCACAATTTTAATCTACATAATTTAATACCCTTTCTTTACAGTTCCGTAAAAAGCTTGAATATACATTTTTAGCACTGACACTGAACATCTTAAATAACAATTAAGCACATACTACAAATGAGTTTTTTAAACAAGGGGTCATATGGCACGAATACGTGTTTTTCTGTGTCTTTGGTGTGTTATAAGTTGCCTATGCATGTATTAGACACGTAAAATGACTAAACCTTAGTGTCGGAACAAAAGACACATTCCATCTAAAAGCGAATGCTCACCCAGATCTGCCTGAAACCCCCACAAATCTACGTCACTTCATGGTATGATTTGACCAAGACTGCCCACATCTATACGCAAGTAAGGTGAGCAAACAGTACAGACATCAAGCATTGAGGCCGCATTACTAGCTTATTATTTACAGACTGAACGTGTAACCGGTCCTGACTCGCATGTCTCTGCTACTACGACGCTGCGTTGTGTGATGTAATGAATAAAGACTCGAGTCCAATTGCTGGTTCAGGGTTTTTTTATCTGCATGAGATGAAAATACAGTAAATATTTGTTGCATTCAATGTAGTGCAAGTTTAATCAGCCTTCTCCTCGCTCTGCTCAGACCTCCCGTGGACTGAAGCAAGCTCACAATGTACAGGGATAAATCTCATTTACAGTAATAAAGAAAATGGTAATAATGAATATCACATCAGGTTTAATAGTGAAATACAATATACATTTATATATATACACACACACATTAACACTAACCAAGCTCAAATAATATGTCTTTAAATCACCCACATTCCAGCATTTTATAGAACCAATACGGTTGAACACAAAGAAATCACAAAAACAATTCATAAACATACCTGCATGAGATGAAAATACAGTAAATATTTGTTGCATTCAACGTAGTGCAAGTTTTATCAGCCTTCAAACAGTCGAACATAGAAAAAATATCAGCAGACACACTTCACAGGCCAACTTTACACTAACATACAACACAACGTGATACTGCATTCACTCGGTTAAACTTTCACTTGTGCAGGAAAAACAGCTTTAAGAGGGAAGATCACATACTCATCTACATTTTAACAAAACCGATCACTTAATTGGTGATTATTTTACACTCTTTTGAACAGGAGTGCACACAATACATACCTCGCTCTGCTCAGATCTCCCGCAGACTGAAGCTAGAGCGCACAAAACACGTCAATGACGTCACGCAAAACTCATAAAAATACAGCAGAAATATAAGGATATTGTGTGAATTTAAAATAAAACAAGTTATAATTTAAACCTGTTACAAACGCATAATACCAATGCGTATGACATCGATTTTGAAAAATGCAGCCTCAGTTTACACAGACTACTTTCAGTAAAGCCCTGAATGTTCGTCATAAATAAAGCATGTTAAAGGTCTGGAGTTTATTCTACATGTGGTGTTTGCATTTGAAAGCTGTTGCTGTGAACCCACATCATGGGGTTCAGGGAGATCTTCTTTAAAGTGAAACAGACCATGTGCGAAATCACAACAAATCCATCAGAAAGATGCCAGGAACATTAAGAGCAGCCAAATGAACAATTTGGTACATTCGGAGAAAAATATTTTACGCTGAGCTAATTTTCCAAAGAAATCCTGGACGTCTATGTGAAATAAATGTGGTGGATGACATTGTCTTCTCCATGAGGAAGAAAAACACAGTCACAACATGTCAATTTAACAACAATCCAAAAACAGCAGGCAAAATGAACATTACTAACAGACAGAGGTAAAAATATCAGATATGCAGTCCAAACTAGAAATCAAGAATAAGATATTTCAAAAAACAGTAATCCAATAAACAAGCAATGATCATGACACAGAACAGAAACAAGACAATGACATGAACCCTCAACATACGCTGATAAACTGACGATACTTCACCATGGACAAATGAAATAGGAAAGACTTCAATACTAAACAAACAGGAAGTGTGTGTGTACAATGAGAGGATGTGATCAGCCAATGAGCTAAAAGGGGCGTCACCTAGTGGTATGTATGAATGTGCAGATTGCCCCATTCATTACATTTGTTAATTTGAAAGCTGTGAAATGAATTAAATATACTGTTTAAATTGTGTAAATGTGAGTAACATTTAATTTGATTAACTGAAATATTTATATTAGAACTCACAAAAATATTAAGAGTTTATTAAACATTTAATTAACAATTTATATTTATTTAAGTTATTTATATATTTCCCACTGAAAAAAATCCATTAAATGATTTTATTAAGTTAATAACTTACAACTATTGTGATGTTCACTAAGCCACATTAATTTAGGCTGCAGCTACCCGTCTCGGTATTCTTGAGAAAATGAAGAACAACAAGGAGGAGGAGGCACCTGTGGAAAATCCACCTAATTCAAAAGCAGAAGAAAAGGCTTCCCTGGCTGCAAAAGTAATTGAGTCAATGGCCCTTTTTGTGGGAGCGGGTGCGGCAGCTGTCTGTTTCGAGGCAATGCCTCCTACAATAAATCTCTTTGTAAGAGGCGGCGGCTGTGCGGTACTGGGCCTCGTTGTACAGGAGGTCACCGCGGCAGTGATCCAGAAAATGATCTGATGTGTTTTCTTTTTTCTTTTTAGTTTAGTTTTGTTTCTTAAAATAAAAAAATGTATTGTTCAAATAAAAATAAAAAAATATTCAGCCAACCAATCAATTCCTTTGTTACTGGAGCCAAGACGCAAACTCTATTTTGATTGGATGATATTTAACGGTTATTTTCTGAAATGCTTAAATGTAAAAGCACTGTTAATTACCTAAAAATTATATTTAAATTCTCAAGTGACAAATTTCAAGTTGAATCTTTTTAGGGTTTTAGGCAGACAATTTATCATTAAAAGTTGAAAGAAGTCATTATATCACAACAAAAGATTATTTTACCACACATATTAACAATTTATATTTATTTAAGTTTATTAAGTATATTTAAAATTATTTATATATTTCCCACTGAAAAAAATCCATTAAATGATTTTATTAAGTTAATAACTTACAACTATTGTGATGTTCACTAAGCCACATTAATTTTTTTAGATCGAAAAAAAAAAGAGCAGAAAATAATTCCTTGGGTGAGTATATCTGAGCTTTGTTTTGGTTATGATGTAATTTGAGTTTGGCTTATAAAGAAAGAGAAGAAAATTAACACAAAGTGGTTGAGCCAGTAGCCACATTAATGGGACTCGGTACCGCAGGTGAGTAATTTACCAAACTAGTACCAAGATTTTACTCAAGTTGCACCATAAGAGGCATCCAATGAGGTTACGAACAAAACATGTTTTACAACATGGACGTATTTACGTTTTCACAATACCATGGTACGGTGAGGGTATCATATAGAATATATTACAATATCAGACCTGACAACCTGTATGCATTTTGAGTAGCAGGTACACATTTTGACCTCAAAGTAGGCTTTTGATTTTTCACTCTACACTACACAAAAACCTGGTAAAGCTCAGGAGTACGCAGTAGTCTAATCAAGCAAAAGCAGAGTTCAACCAATCATAGCGCTGGATTGATTCCCCCAAAAAGCAAGCTTGAATAAACATGAGGTAAACTACCTGTGCTCATTGACAAAAAACACACAGCCGTTGAGAGCCAGAAGGGATAGAGCGCTCAACTGACGAGATTTTCCTAAAAGTCAACAACATTAGACGTAGAGTAAGAACTGAACATTCAGATTTGAGCTTATTGAAGTGAAAAATTTTAAATTACATAAATTCATCATGTTCTTTTTCCTCCTCAAGCTGTCTGTTTCGGGGCAATGCCCACCGCGGTGAACCTTTTTGGTAAGCCATATACTATGATCAAAAATACAAAAGTAAAAGGAAATGAATGAATTTACGCTTTGGAATAATCGTGATCTTTGATTCAGTAGAAGTTTAGTTGGCATCTCTACTGTGTCTTTGTCTAAATTGTCATTGTTCTGTTTCTTTTATCTTTCAGTGAGAGGAGGAGTCAGTGCGGTACTGGGTATGATATCAATGTTTTTCATTCCATTAATCTGTGCTATCAAAGGAAATTACTCACCAGAACATTGTTTCTCTGTAGGAATGTTAGGGTACGCTGCAAAGGAGGTCACTGCCGCTGTGATCAAAAAGATTGTTAATAAATAAATGTTTTTTTTGTGATTTTTTGTAATTAAAAAATAAATTGATCAAATTAAAGGAGGACATGAGTAGGAGGTCACCGCCGCAGTGATAAATAAATGTTATAAAAAATAAATGTTTTCTATGTGTATAATTTTTTTTATATTTATATAAAATATTTTTCTAACATAGCTTGCAATATTTTATTATTTTCGTAAACCAAGAGCTCTCGGTGCTCGAGATAGTGTTGCAGTGATTATTAGAAATTATTTATCTGTGCACACATTACAGACTCTCTCATGCCTCTCGTTGATATTGTGTTATTTGACATACTGTAAAGGTAAAACTCCCAATTAAGAACACATGATTAAGTGCAATCTAACATTATCTGTCATGGAAAAATGTGAACAATAATGAAAAGTTACAAAACAACAAATTTTTGGCCGTATGAGGAGCAGCCTCCAAAGCCGGCGGCAAATCCACCGGTGAGTATGGCAACCTATTTAGTACATTAGGTGCTAATACAAAGTTACTAGTTTCACACAAGGTGAAACACTTAAGCAAACTTGACAGACTTTGAGTGTTTTGCATCAGAATTCTTCATATGGATTGGAGAACATGGGAGGATTGAAAACAAATTCCACTATCAGTGTCGCCTTTTGTTTTTCATTGAACCCTGTTCTGACAAATCCATATTCTTTAATATATAAGTCACAGGTAACAACACTCAGCGTACTCATTCGATTGCAGGATTATGGAATTATTATGACGAAAGATTGCAAAAAATAAGATCTGTGATTAACAAAGGTTTATGACACGTACATGCAAGATAATCTTTACAAGTTTACACCACATGTATGAAAGAGATGTATAACACCACATGTATGAAACCCAAATACAATTGCCAAAAATAAAAAGCTAACATGAAAATATACTGGTATTGTAGTTGTATGTGTCCTATAGTGTGACATAGCAAAATTAAGAAAACAAAATAACATTTTCATATTACAGTATACATACTAATATTAATATAGTATAAGAGAGATTTATCTTCATTGTTGTTTTTTTTCTTAATTTTGACCTAATAAGGAGGATCACTGGCCATATGATGTGGTGAAGGAGACGCCGGCGCCAAATCCACCAGTGAGTATGGTAACCTCTTTTAGCATAATTCAGTGTTAACAAGTCAAACTCCAGATATCTCTTCTGTAATTCTTCTGCTTTCTATTTGTTTAACTTGTATGTTGTTTAAGGTTTTTATGTAGTTTTATATATATATATATATCTCATTCTACATTTAATATATAGTAATTATATTATGATTTGAAAATTAAATTTTACCAATTAGTTTTACGTGTTAAAGGTATTATTATTTTCTTTCTCTTTGTATGTAGTTTAAGGTTGTTTATGCAGTTTAATTTAATAAATTGTGATTTATTTAACCCCAGTTTTTGTTCTCTGGGCAACAAACAATCTATAACACGTGATTTTAGACAATTTCATTCATCATAACATGGTAAGGAGAACGTTATCGTAACGTTACAGGACACGCGCACAGACAGACGCGCTCTCACATTTGAAAAAGAGGTGACCGCTATTGTTGAGGTAAGGTTATTTTAACTTGAGGTTAAGCACTTTTATCTGGATTAAACATAAATCCACTAAAAATGACAATTAAAAATATCAAGACTGTAAATTATCCAATCAATTTATATCAGGACAGAAGGGAACTGTTCGTTTTCCCCTTAAGTCTGAGGGGAAGTGTTCCTTGTTTCTTCGCCGAAACATAGTAAACGGCTATAACATTTATGTGCTGTCTTTTCCGGTAAATACCAGGTTTACATTTCGTACAAAATAATTGTCCGTATTTTTATTAAGTCTTTAAACGCCGTAACGACCGTTGGCCCTTAAAGTCGACGTGACGCCATTTGCGCTAATGGAGCGATCATACAAATGCAAGTGAGACGAGCTGTTTGTTTTCACAAGTGCTCAATCCAGTACAAGCGCTCCTGCTATATAATAATCATCAATCGCATCTAACAAGTTTTAGCAGTTAGCCTGGATTTTCTCACGATGCAAGTTACGTATCGTGTTGTGCTCGCTTGAATTGACTGATGCACTGATAATGATTACAGGTTTGATCAAAATGTGTGTCATTAAATAAATAAAGTCTATACAAGTGGTTCCGGTGACCAAAGCACAAGGTTTCTTGCATAATTAAAGTTAATTGTTTGGTCAAGGGGTGTAAATTAGATTTTGACATTGATGGGGACATAAAATTGGTCTACAGAGCTGCATTGTCACTAAAGTGTAGAGCAGTTTATTTTAAGAATTGTAAGATTATTATTGTTTAAATAAGTCAAGTAGGTTTCTACACTATTTTTCATTGTTGTCACTCACTACAGCAGGATCAGTTTCTGTAGAAAAGGTCCGTGTTTGCCTCACCCTTTTGATAACTGAAAAGGACTTATGGCAAATAGAAATATTACATTTTGTTTTCATTTAGTATAAGAAATAGTTTAGACTCTCACAAATGTATTCCACAAAACATTCAAACATCCTGTTGTCCCGCTCCGTACATTAATAATGGAGCGGTTCATAATAGATTCCCGGACCAATAAAGCTAAACGTTGTTATAACACAAATAACACAGAATTCCTTAGACAATGATCAATAACCTAGTCTTCCTCAAGCCGCATGCATTTCAAGCTCTATCATGTGTGAAAACCAGAGCCGCACACATTACAGGCTCTCTCATGCCTCTCGTTGATATTGTGTTATTTGACATACTGTAAAGGTAAAACTCCCAATTAAGAACACACGATTAAGTGCAATCTAACATTATTGTTCACATTTTTCCATGACAGAAAATGAATAACATTGAAGAGGACTTCTGGCCTTACGAGGTGACCGAAGAGCCGGCGGCAAATCCACCAGTGAGTATGGCAACCTCTTTTAGCATAATTCAGTTTTGAAAAGTCAAACTCCAGATATCTCTTCTGTAATCTTGATTCGTCGTATTTGTAATTGGTGTGACAAGTCATAACACGCAATGATGATATCTACAATTTTATTTTGGCTAGTCATGATGTTCATTCGAGATATCAACAACGCTGTTTTGACTAGTCATATTCTTCAGTTCACCTCCATTAGAAAATATTTTCAATATGTATTATATCTACAATGAAATTATGAAATTAAAGATATCTATAATTGATTTATACTATTTTATTCCAATAATCTCATAATATATATTCCTAGTGGTTAGAGCGTTGGGCTTGTGATCAGAAGGTTGCCAGTTTGAATCTCAGTGCCAGCAGGTCATGACTGAGGTGCTTTTTCCAAAGCAACTTGCATTGCATTATACTAGGCAGGGCTCGACATTAACGCTTGTCCGGGCAAGTGAATGTTTTGTTTGGGCAAATGAGGGAGACTTTTACTTGCCCGACTGGACAAGTAACATAACTTGAAAAATAATTGCGATACGGAAAATCGGTTTGGGCTAAGAATAATACGAATAGGTGCATTAGACAGAGTACCCAGAATCCTGTTATTTCATGTGTCATCTGACGGTTATACGTGAATGAGGTGCACAGCTTAAAATATTACACGAGCGATGGTCCAGGATTTGTCTGAGGATACATGAGGATCTAAACTCATGAACTTCATCAAGAGTTTATTTTACAATTATTTTACTGTTTGAGTGAAGCTATCGTCAGACACACTAAAACTAAAGCGTCTCCCCGACAACACGTTAAATTCAAAGTCCTGTTAACGTGAACACAAAAAAAACTTTAGTAATTGCTAAAGGAAATTGTAATAAATTGATAATCTGTGGTAAGGTTCAGAAACACTATTGTATCTAGGAATTTTACTTCAGTTTACTGTAGTAACAACTTTATTACTATAAATTTGCTGTAATTTATGTGGACAAATATACGATAACTCTATTGTAAAGTAAAAAATTAAATACACAGAACAGAAGAAAACAAACGTATATGGCACTAATTTATCCATGTGTAATATTAATGTAAATGTAAGTAAAATTTAATCAGATTAACTGAAATATTTATATTAGAACTATTAGAAAAATATTAAGAGTTTATTAAAAATATAATTTGTTAATTGAATGTATTATTTAAGTTTATTTAATGAGAAAATAAGTATGTACATTTTAGAGTAATTAACTGTTGGATTTTTAATCAATTATTTCCCACTGAAAAAAATCCATTAAATGATTTTATTAAGTTATTAACTTACAACTATTGTGATGTTCACTAAGCCAAATTAATTATTTTTTAGATTGAAAAAGCAGATGAATCCTTGGGTGAGTATATCTGAGCTTTGTTTTGGTTATTATGTCATTTTAGTTTTATGTGTTAATTTTCTTCTTTTTCTTTATAAGCCTCCAAAGTGATTAAGACAATAGCCACATTTGTGGGAGCAGGTGCAGCAAGAACTTAACATTCAGATTTGAGCTTATTTAAGTTAAATTACGTAAATTCATCATGTTCTTTTTCCTCCCCAAGCTGTCTGTTTCGAGGCAATGCCCACCGCAGTCAATCTGTTTGTGAGAGGAGGAGTCAGTGCGGTACTGGGTATGATATTAATGTTTTTCATTCCATTAATCTGCGCTATCAAAGAAATTACTCACCAGAACATTGTTTCTCTGTTGGAATGTTAGGGTACGCTGCAAAGGAGGTCACCGTGGCTGTTATAGGAAAATTGTTTATAAAATAAATGTTTTTTTGTGTGTTTAATTTTTTAATCTAAATAAATAAAAATAAATTGTTCAAATTAAAGGAGGACATGAGTAGTTAATCAAAGTGTAAAACTTGACACTTCCTGTTGCCTGGATGTGGCGCTATAACTTACTGAATTTGACCATGCAGATGTGTTCAGGCCGGGACTATGATCACACGTGTGATGTTTGGGGCAGGTCTGACATTGTATGCCTGAGTTATAACTTCCTGTTTCATGGTGAAATGCAAAACTTTGGAATGACGCCATGGAAACCCCTTTAACAAAAAGTCAATTTAGCATCGCAAACGCCTTAAGACTGAAAATATGATGTTGATCTTATCAGAACTCTAGGAAGAGAACTCCAGGCGTGGGCACATTTTCATGAGTTTGAGCTGGTTTAGGTCTTCAAGATTGTGATTAATTTAAGAGAATAATAACAACGAACGAACAAACGTAAAACAACAGGGCTCTTCAAAAAACAATATGTCCAACATGTTCAAGTTTACACATTAAATGAAATCTCGTATTGGTTATATGGATCTACAGTTCAATTTATTGATATTTTGCCACAGATTGAATGAAAGTCAAATTAAATATGATGTTTGAAATTGATACAAGAAATATCTGCTTCCATTGACAAAATCTATAAACTTTGGAAAGTCTCGAGTCTCAATCAATGTCCGTTTGACCTGACGGTTCCACCTTTCTGCTGCCCAATCTGGTCATTTGTTGTAAGTTTCTGATTTTCATCACAGTCATTAAGTGTCTCAAGCCCTTTAACATGAGGAAGAGCTTCATGACTTCATGCCTTCAAGAAGTCAGAGAATTCTCTGAAACCTTCAGCGTCCTTGGAGGAAAACAAGCCAAATGGCTTAAGATTCAGTCTAAGCGCCTTCTGTACAACAAATGGCCGACCATACCTTTGGATCAGCTTGTTCCATTTATCCTTATAAACCTTATCATCATTCCTGTAGAAGATGCCATCAAGGTCCTTATGTGCTGGCCCACCAACATACCTTTTAAAATAGTGCAGCTTGTCAGCAAAAGAGCCTTAATATCATAAGGGTTCAAGCGCGTAGCAGGGGCGAAAATAAGGCTTTTGGAGTGCATAAACAATTGTGTATCACGTGATATTTGACATACCCAAACTATTGATATCTTATGATTGCTCTCCGCATTCTGAACAACTTTGCCTCTGGAACCACTTCTGACGATCGAATGGTTTGCGAGTTGTCACATATAATGTCAAAAACCTACTTTCGTGAACTAGTCCTCGGCTTTCCAACTGACCGTCTGATCGAACCAAACCAATGCAGATGCCTTTCGGTGTGAGATTGTAAATAATTATTGAAAAAAACAATTGTCTTTATAAATCGCGGTATTTTATCTCGGCTTAGAACTCGGCTCAGCCAATCAGAATCACGGACCAGAACTGACCGTTTCATAAACACTAATAAATACACATTTGCAGTCTAATTGTGCTTCCGTTATACCATAAAGATTGTGACAATAAATCACACTTTTAGCCTACAGGCTAATTTAATACCCTATTGTAGCACACGGCTCAGTTTCTAGATCTATGGGCAAGACTCAGAAGATTTCCGTATCAACTCACTAAAGAAAAACCAGCAAAATGTATAGTAATAATCTATTCAACTAAATAAAAAAAATCACTCAGATTACTGGGCTGCGATTAATTAAATAAAAGTTAAATGTATTCTCACTTTGTTGGTTGTTAAGATATTATATAAATGAAATAAAATACACAAATGACAAAAATAGACAGTATCTCAATGAAATGACATACAATCAAAATGTCCCGATGTCACATCTCAATGTTTCAAGTTCAATTTCAACAGTTGTTGTCTCAAGTTCAAGAAAAGGAAATAAGAATGTTCATTCTCAACTGAAACAGTTCAGTCCTTGAAGAGGGAAAAACTTAAATGCTCGTCTTCGGGAAATCCAGTTAAATCTAAAAAAGGAAAAAATAATGTAATGTGTGTAGTTGTGTCCTACCCACTCACAAACTCGCACAACCGTTTTTACAGACTTCCAGGAACAGAATGATGGCTCGCGCTCGCCAGTCCAACCAGGGATAAGAAATCCACAGAAGGACAGAAATCTAAATATACCAAACAAAACAAACCCGGCCTTAAAAACAAAGCCAAACACAATTATTAGTGTATCATTCAAATAAACATTTTTAACAATCAGTATGACTCTTCAATCATTAAAATACATACGCATGCTAATCACCACGTGCTTGATTAGCACAAATCTATATGCAGAGCTAGCAAGCTAGCACCGCATGGCACACACTTCACATTATAGAAAAACTCACAATCTCAACACCTCTGCAGTATTTAACATCACTACATACAATCACATAGTATATTTTATCACATTTTCGTATTATTACTCACTTTCCCGATGTATCGTTTACATTACAATTACAAAATCCAGATTCTCATTAATTAAACACTTCTCATAAATGAAATATTACTCACCGAGGAGAAATAAAGATCAAGGAACAAAAGAAAGCAAATCTCCAAAGAAACGCTTCGATATTTCTGTCATCTCTTCAGTTTCTGCTACGGCGCGTTCAGTCTTCACGAGGCGCTTCTCACACGGTGGCCTGTAGTCAATATATATAGACTTATCGCGCAATATATGGAAATGCGTCGATCATTTTTGGTGCTGCGATATATTGCGATTGAGTTTTATAAGAATTATTATATTATTCTTAACATAAAAGTAAATGTCACCAACATTTGACTCGATGGCGCTGCGTCGTCTGGTCTCTGTGGCTTCAGGCAGCGCGTCTATCGAAGAGAAGTGAAGCCACTGCGTTGTAAAGTGTTTCATGGCAACTACAGACAGTAGGAAGAACAAGTCCCAATGGATTTGGTTTTAAAGCCGCAATCTTCAGCTCCGCTGTGGGAACATTTTGGCTTTAAGCAGAATGAGAGCGGAGAGCCAATTAACGTGAACGAGTCAGGGGTGCTTCTCAATATCCCTCCTCGCTCCTCCATCCTATGACCCGGAAACCGATCGAGCTCAGCCATATTGAAGGACATCTCAATTCTCTAATTGCACCGGGAGGAGTCGAGGATCGAGGAGGCTTCCTGAGGAGTCATGAGAGAGGATACACAGGTTTATCATATGCGGTAGTTTTTTATTGCCTAAACGTGACGCACGTATAAATTCTCCTCCCACTTCACATCTGCTCCAAGTTAGGGATGGGCGATACCAATTTTTTTCCTTCCGATCCGATACCAAGTACTTTCAAGACAAGTATCGTCGATATCGATACCGATACCGATACTAGAATGAAATGTTTTTATGTGAGGGATTTTATATAGTTTTTTGATAGCCATCATCATTCATATTAAATAAAACTGCAATGGACATTTTTTTTACATTTATTAAAAAATACTGAACATTATTAATTAAATAAACAAAGAGAACACTGTAGGCTATATAACAAATTCACGTCACACAGACTTTTTTCTACCCTTTATGTTTTTGAGATGAAACAAGTAAATGTTGACATTCTCCTCTTCATGGGTTAGATTATGATTATGATCTCCAGATTATACTTCTTTTTCTTTCAGTCATGACCGCAGCCACGCACTCTTTAATTTCGCGTCACACGTGCTTGCTTGCCTTAAACAGAGTGAGCGAACAGAACACTGTCTTGACAAGCGGAGATACAACGGAAGAAGTAGTTCCCATTGCAGTTCCTATTTAAGTAAATATTTCAATAATATACGGCGTACTACTGTTATTAAAGTATCACAAAATCACCAAAAAAACAGATAGGATCGATACTTTAATTGAGAATCGATCTTTTTGATACAACGCTAGTATCGAAAGTATCGATACTTTAGGATCGATCCGCTGATCCCTACCAAGTGCTAACCATGGCAGAACATTCAAACACACATAAATGAGAGTATTGAGCATAAAGTTATTGTAAATGTGTGTTCTTGCCACAGTTTTTAATTATTATTATTATAATCATTATCATTATTGTTTACACGTACAAGACACAATGTATGTGAAATCACAACAACAATAATTCATTAATAATAACTGGTAAAAAATAAGAACAAATGTGGTATTTTGTGGAGGTTGAAACGGTTACAATATAAATAATTATATCTTATGTTCAAGAATCCCGATGTGCAAGCTAAATCCAGCGGTGTACAGTCATCATTAGTTGACGACGCTTTGAAGTGACGCTAAAGAGCGAGGATATATCATTTCACTTGCTTCGATTCCTCCGTCCTTGCGTCTTTTCCTTGCTTCCTTCTCTCGCATCCTGAAGAGGTGGAGCTAAGACACGAGGAAAGGAAGCGAGGACGCACAAATAAGAAATGAGAAGCACCCAGGATGTCGAATTTGTTTAAAAAGAGTGACGACACAACTAACCTAAAAGCTCACCAAACATATAACCATCATATCCATTTAGTCAATTATCCGTTACAGATGCATTTGACCGTCAGTGCAAATACAAACGTGACAGTGTGAAATGGCGCACACTCACGGATAGCGTAACTCTGTATTTCTTTCTCGGAATCTGGCGGACAATTAAAAATACATTTGCAGATATGGCCTGTTGAGGCATCTGTGCCTCTTTGAGATGCTTTAAGTCTAAACCGACTTTGTAAAAAATATAACTTTGTTTTGTTCTACTTTTTTCAACAAGGGTGTATTTATTATTATTTATTTGATTTTCTTTAATTAAGATTTTTAGACAATGTCTAAATATTCGTAAGAATAAAACGTTCTTTGTTCTTTGAAAGAGTGTACTTGCATTTGTATGCAATTATATTGTAATACTGTCATTATATAATCAGTGCTCTTAAAATGGCAATAAAATCGCTTATCACAATAGATTTAGGTGCAATATATCGCACAACAAAAGGTAGTTATCGCGACAGGCCTACACACGCGAGCTCTCTAAAGAACTGCTACCTCATAAATCTACTATGCTTGTTCATTTACCGCTAAATAATCACTGTTCATTCTCTCTTAAATCATTAATTCGATTTAATATCACTCTCGTGTTGTTCACAATCTCTCGTCTGAGACGGTTGCCAACTCCTCAGTAAGGAAAGTTGCTATTGGCTGTCCTAAAAGTCGCCAAATGATGTCATCACATACTTGATGACATTGCATAATTGACCATGTGCATTGTGCATGTAATTGTGATGGACGCTGTCAGTACACGATCCGTTCCACCTGCACGATCCGTTCTGAGCATGTGCGTAATTACGTATTAGAAAACGTCATGGTTTTCCTACACTATTGGTACCACGCAGGCGATGAAACTTTGACGGCCAGGCGGCACAACTGGCGGCATATTTTTGTTTTGTAGGCTAAGCGAGTCTGTTTTTATGTTTTTAAATGTTGCTTACGTTACCATTACGATGCGTTTTTGTGGTTGCCAATCCAAAACAATAAAGTTGTTACATGAACATAGATGATATTGGTTACATGTGGAATAAAGTATTTTTATCGACTGCAGATCTTCAGTTTCCTCATAACTCCATTTTGCGATTCATTGCTGTATCATGTCTATTTACCTTACCGTGTTTCGATCTGAGGTCAGTAGTATTGTCAAATTATCTTTTTATTAAAATCTGATAATATTAGTTAACTTTAAATGTAGTAATTTATTAGAATGGGTCTATATGGGCTAATATATCCATCCATTTAATCTAAATTAGTAAAATAATCCCTTCAATGGCGTTTACAGAAGCCAATAAGGAACATAACACGTATGTCTAACTAGACTATATTAATTTACATGAAGAAAGAACTACAAACTACACATTCAGGGGAAACATTACAGAATTTCAAACTGACTTGACAGAACACATAGTGAAATGAGACCAGGTGGACAGCAGCGAAGTAAATTGAGTATCATTGTGAGGGTTCTTCCACAAATTTTCAGGAGGCATTCATATAATGTACCATAGTGGTTCTTTATTAACCGCCAACTCATGCACTATCCACCGGTGCACACAAAAACAGAACAACCTATTTGAACACATGGGCTAAACCATTTGCTAATTGCATGGGTCTCAGTTCAGAAAATAAACTCAATAAAAATATATAATATACACAAACCAAACCCCACATACATGGAATCACATGCAACAAAGCAAATAGTTACAATAAACACAAGAATGAATTCTAACAGAGAAGTTTAAATGAACACTCCCCACCCATAGGGTAGTACCAACTACATTTCCCATAATGCCTGCCCCAGGATATAATGGTGATCAGGAAATGCCGCGCCCTTTAATAGCCAACCTTTGTTCCATGCTGCAGCCACAGAACCAGGCAGGAGCACAGGTAAGATACATAACTGTTTAAACTATTAAATAAATATCTAAATAAAGAATATTAACCCCGTATCTGTGTAGTGATTTATTCAAACACTAGCGTGCACTCTAGTACTGAAATGTTGTCCCACTAGCAACATGCAATTTACACAATACTTTTGGGTGTATATTAACGGAAAAAAAATAAAAATTGTATAAACACACAGAAACCAAATATTAAAGACAAAAACCCAATTTCTCCTTAAGAAATAATATATAAAGGAAACTTTGATCAATTGACCTAAATAAGTGTGTTCTTAGCCATCACAATCGTATTTTATTAAACAGTGAAAAATATAAACAAAGTAAAACAGACACTCTGGGGAGTTTAGTTTTTTCTTCTTCGTTTTTTATTATATTTTTGACTTTGTTTTTAACCCACAACAAGACATAGCAAAACATGAACATTTTTAACGGTAAAATGTTTTTGTATACAATTTATTTTCCTTGTTTGGTTTTCAACCTTATGGTTTACAGTAAAATAAGAACATTTTTAACCATAACATTTAAAAACGAAACGCTTAGTCTAAATTGTGTTAATCTATATTGTGTGAGCAAACTAGTTTGTCTTATGTCACAGAGAGGCACACACACAGTGGACGAGAGTAAAGTGACTGAGGTTGTGTGAGGATTTATTTCTCTGCGGTGATTTAATTAGTTTAGACAAAGAACATTTTATATTTCATGCTGAATTGTAAACCCGGGCAGGATCAGCCG
Source organism: Barbatula barbatula (assembly GCF_947034865.1). NCBI lineage: Eukaryota > Metazoa > Chordata > Actinopteri > Cypriniformes > Nemacheilidae > Barbatula > Barbatula barbatula. The sequence continues at coordinate 3,241,432 of NC_136770.1, read as the reverse complement.
GCGGCGGCTTTCTGCGCATGCGCGCCATCATTTGCAGTCTGGACGCGGAGGGGTGAACATCTCCTGCTCTGACTGCAGCTGGGGGAGGGGCTGCTTCACGAGGACTGAGCCGCCTGTGAGTGCTTTGGTGCGGGCGCGCGGCTCACGGCAGCACCGCTGCTCGTTGTGAAGAGTAAGAACGATATGTGCTTTCACTTCAGAGAGTCTCCAAAAGTCTCCAATAACATCAGAAAAGTCGTTAGATTTGTCGCTTTTTTGAAAATGTGTCGCTTCAGGGGTCTGAATACTCGCTAAATATAGCGACAAACGCGCTAAGTTGGCAACACTTGACTGTCGTCTCGTCTCAGCTTGATGTCCGATCCTTCTGGAAACTTATCCTCTACCGGGGCGAAGCTAACCTTTCCCCTCACCAGTCAGAAATCAATTCAAAAACTATTTTCTATTGTTTTAATTATAACAACATACATTTTATTTCCGTTTTTCTATTTTCCTTTTTAGTTTCATAGCGATATGAATAAACCAATTCTAATTAATACCAGTGACCCTCAATTAATGTACTGGGTTACACTATACTTACGGTTCTGCCCACGCCTGGAGTTCTCTTCCTAGAGTTCTGATAAGATCAACATCATATTTTCAGTCTTAAGGCGTTTGCGATGCTAAATTGACTTTTTGTTAAAGGGGTTTCCATGGCGTCATTCCAAAGTTTTGCATTTCACCATGAAACAGGAAGTTATAACTCAGGCATACAATGTCAGACCTGCCCCAAACATCACACGTGTGATCATAGTCCCGGCCTGAACACATCTGCATGGTAATATTCAGTAAGTTATAGCGCCACATCCAGGCAACAGGAAGTGTCAAGTTTTACACTTTGATTAACTACTCATGTCCTCCTTTAATTTTAACAATTTATTTTTATTTATTTAGATTAAAAAATTAAACACAAAAAAAAACATTTATTTTATAAACAATTTTCCTATAACAGCCACGGTGACCTCCTTTGCAGCGTACCCTAACATTCCAACAGAGAAACAATGTTCTGGTGAGTAATTTCCTTTGATAGCACAGATTAATGGAATGAAAAACATTGATATCATACCCAGTAGCGCACTGACTCCTCCTCTCACTGAAAGATAAAAGAAACACAACAATGACAATTTAAACAAAGACACAGTAGAGATGCCAACTGAACTTCTACTGAACTACTTTTGTATTTTTGATCATAGTATATGGCTTACCAAACAGATTCACTGTTGGAGGCATTGCCCCGAAACAGACAGCTTGAGGAGGAAAAAGAAAACGATGAATTTACATAATTTAACATATTTCACTTAAATAAGCTCAAATCTGAATGTTCAGTTCTTACTCTACGTCTAATGTTGTTGACTTTTAGGATGCAATACATCAAGTGCAGTTTATTTGGATGAACACAAAGCTACAACACAACGACCAATGTCAAAGTGGAACTGTCTTGTTGCCTTATTTTCAATGAATGAAAAGATATTAAACTGCATGTGAATTAACATCTTAACATGAATAGAATGTTTTGTTAGCGTGTCTATTACCTTTGTGTTACATTAATATTCAATCAACTATCAAAAACTGATCTTTATTTGAAAGTTTAAACTCAACATTCATGTTAGGAACTTGCAATCAATAAAATGTCCATATATGGAGTTCAAATTAAGATGTTAATAAGACAATGTATTAATACATCACAGATGACTTTCTATTCACAAAGGGTCTTCCACACTTATAGAGCAAAGACTGAGCCAATTCATATCTGCCAGAGGTGTGCAGTGATGCTTCACATTTACTTCACTAACTTTTGGGAAAGTATGTTTCTGTCCATTTACAAACTCTGTGGTGTGTTAAAATCTTTCCAGATAAGTATATTGCAGATCTGCCAACCTCGGATCTTGTTTTTTAAATACTATCAGTGTGACGGGACACAGGGTTTGAGGGGGGGGGGTCAATATACTCACATTATTCAACATATAAATTGGTTAAAAATGTGAATAAAACAATGCAGTCACATTTTTCAGAATAGCTCAAAGAAAAACACACATTTAGGAAGCATTTGTGCGCATGAATAATCTATGAATATATTTCGAACATTTGAGCACAATGGCACCCCCTTGCGCGGCCAGCGCCCCAATGCACTGCATATGATGCATAGCCCCTTGTGCCCCTGTGTATCATGCAGCACAAAGCCTCTGTCTGAGTAACAAACTACGTCTATATTTACAGATGAACTCTGTTCATTCATGTTCAATAACAGTAAAGTCTGTTTTGTACACATTAAATTGCGAGTCAGCTTCGGTATGGTCAACAGAATGTGCTGCTTCTCTCTACCGCTCACTGGCACTGCACAGAGATGAATCAGCAACAGGAAAAGCAAGACATTGTGCTTGTGGGTAAATAACATACCTGTCAAGATTTGGCTACCTTGCAACAAATTCTGTGACCATCATATTATGTGACCGTATTGTGCACTGTTGTCACTGTGCATCTTCTGGATGTGGATAGAAGGGATACATCTAAGGCCAGAAGTGGTGTGAAATCTCGCCAGTTGACCGCTCTATCCCTTCTGTCTCTCAACGGCCGTGTGTTTTTTGGCAAAGTCAATGAGCACAGGTAGTTTACCTCATGTTTATTCAAGCTTGCTTTTTGGGGGAATTAATCCAGTGCTATGATTGGTCGAACTCTGCTTTTGCTGTTGCTTGATAAGACTACTGCGTGTACTCCGGAGCTTTACCGGGTTTTTGTGTAGTGTAGAGTGAAAAATCATACAAGCCTACTTTGAGGTCAAAATGTGTACCTGCTACGCAAAATGCATACAGGTTGTCAGGTCTGATATTATAATATATTCTATATGATACCCTCACCGTACCATGGTATTCTGAAAATGTAAATATGTCCATGTTGTAACACATGTTTTGTTTGTAACCTCATTGGATGCCTCTTATGGTGCAACTTGAGTACAATTTTGATACTAGTTTGGTACATTACTCACCTGTGGTACCCGCGCCGACAAATGTCGCCAGAGGCTCTACTAATTTAGAGGCTTATAAAGAAAGAGAAGAAAATTAACACGTAAAACTCAAATTACATCATAACCAGAACAAAGCTCATATATACTCACCCAAAGAGTCATCAGCTTTTTCAATCTAGAAAATAATGAATGTGGCTTAGTGAACATCACAATAGTTGTAAGTTATTAACTTAATAAAATCATTTAATGGATTTTTTCAGTGGGAAATATTTAAATTATTGATTAAAAATCCAACAGTTAAAAAATTCTAAAATGTAAATACTTATTTTCTCATTAAATAAACTTAAATAATACATTCAATTAACAAATTATATTTTTAATAAACTCTTAATATTTTTGTGAATTCTAATATAAATATTTCAGTTAATCAGATTAAATGTTACTCACATTTACACAATTTAAACAGTATACTTGATTCATTTCACAGCTTTCAAATTTACAAATGTAATGAATGGGGCAATCCGTACATTCATACATACCACTAGGTGACGCCCCTTTTACCTCATTGGCTGATCACATCCTCTCATTGTACACACACACACTTCCTGTTTGTTTAGTATTGAAGTCTTTCCTATTTCATTTGTCCATGGTGAAGTATCGTCAGTTTATCAGCGTATGTTGAGGGTTCATGTCATTGTCTTGTTTCTGTTCTGTGTCATGATCATTGCTTGTTTATTGGATTACTGTTTTTTGAAATATCTTATTCTTGTTTTCCAGTTTGGACTGCATATCTGATATTTTTACCTCTGTCTGTTAGTTATGTTAATTTTGCCTGCTGTTTTTGGATTGTTGTTAAATTGACATGTTGTGACTGTGTTTTTCTTCCTCATGGAGAAGATAATGTCATCCACCACATTTATTTCATAGACGTCCAGGATTTCTTTTGTAAATTAGCGTAAAATATTTTTCTCCGAATGTACCAAATTGTTCATTTGGCTGCTCTTAATGTTCCTGGCATCTTTCTGATGGATTTGTTGTGATTTCGCACATGGTCTGTTTCACTTGCATTAGGATCTCCCTGAACCCCATGATGTGGGTTCACAGCAACAGCTTCCAAATGCAAACACCACATGTTTGCATTTAGTATGTCTATACTGTTTGCTGGAGAAATTATAATAAGTACGTCACAGTGGCGACATAGTATTTATATATACAAATGATTAACACATAGATGTATTAAACAAATACAAAATGTATTAAAAGCGCTTTTAGCTTAAAACAAAGTGCACAGGCACGCAGTGTTTCTTTACAGCGCAACGTTTATGTACAGTATGTATGCGTAAATGTTTTCATCATATGCCCAATAAATGTTGCAAAAACACATTCAATTTTATATTGTGAGAATGCAAAAAATCTATTTTGTGTGATATTTCAAAATAAATGATCGATTTCATGAGTATGTTTACATTCCATCTAGGTCAGTGGTTCTCAAACTTTTCAAATCAAGGACCAACCCCCTTTAATAAAAGTTGTTCCAAGTACCACCCAATGACCGCCATAGAAAATCATATGAATAAACACTTAAATAAATAGTAGAGCTGTGAATCTTTATCTTTAAACCTGGTCCTCCAATTCAAATGTATTATTAATAATAAAACACTTTTTATTTACCACCTGTTTTCAAACTAAAGGACATCAACTTAGTCAGCAATAATAGTGAACACAAAATACTTTTCTGTAGTGCACTGTAAACAGGGCTCTGTAAACTCTTATGGGGGATTTGCTTATCAACAATAATTGAAAAATATTCCACACTGTCTTCCCTATGCAACAACTATTCATTTGAATACCACGCTGTCAATATAACTTCTCCTACTCAGCTCAGTATTGTCGTAGTTTACCGCCCCCCAGGTCCTCTGCACAACTTCATTGAAGAGTTAGATGTGCTTCTCTCATCTATCCGGAGGATGGTGGCCTGGACAAACCTTATGCTTCTAAGTACAACACTCTCACCGCCTCATTCGACCTCACACGCCTTGCCACAGCCGGTACTCACAGATTAGGAAACCTGCTGGATCTCATCTACACCCGTAACTACACCACAGACAACATTAAAGTCACCCCTCTTCAGATTTCTGACCACTTCTTCATCACTTTCAACATGGACCTCCCTACCTGCACCACACCACCACCTGTTTATACAACTTAAAACCCATCTCTTCTGTGACAGACAAACGAAAAAAATGAGAAAAAACAGGTAGTGGTCCAGCTTTTGTTGAAACTAGTAACTTTGTATTAGCATCGATCGTACTACTGCTCTTTTATGACATATCGCTTATTGCTCAAATTTTTTTTGTAAGTCGCTTTGGATAAAAGCGTCTGCTAAATGACTAAATGTAAATGTAATTAACTTTGTGGGGACTTGCAGAAAACATACAAACTTCTATTAAAGGTGTCATGAACTGGTCTTGTTTATTATTTTATACTTTTGTATGAGGTCTACCTATGACGTATGCATGGCTTTTACATTCGAAAACATCCAAAGTAATAGTACTAAGTAAGTAATAGGTAGGGGTGTAACAATACTTTATATTACGATATTCCGCAACGCCAAAAAAAGGATGATTCCCATTGTAGAGAGATGGGGATATTTTACGATATGATGTTGAAATTTTATTCATTGAGTGGTCAAGATGCTACCTGCACGATTAATCCTTTTAAAACCGAAATCGCAATTTGTGTTATTTTCAAATGGCAAAAGCTGCTTTTATTTCGATTAAGGGCATTAAATATGATAAAATGCAACTAAGATGTTTTGACAGTTTGTTTCTGCAATTTTACATTTAACCAATAGGGAGCATTTTAACACTGCACATGGTATTGAATGAGCAAAGAACGTCATTTGGAAAAGAGCGCAAGCAGGAGCATCAGTTCAGTGTCTCAACAAAGAGCTTAACAGCTACATAACTGCAACATTAATGGATGGAGAAGAGAATCCCCTGGCCTGGTGGGAACGGCACCAGGATAACTTTCCAAGATTAAGCAGGTTGGCTCGCCGATACTTGTGTGTTCCTGTCACAAGCACACCGTCAGAAAGGCTCTTCAGTGCAACAGGCAATATAGTAACATGTCAACGGTCATGCTTTAAACCAGAGACAGTGGACATGCTGCTCTTTTTGTCAAAAAATCTTTAAGCACATAACCCTGAACAATTTGAAAATGTAACGCAATTAAAATGTCAAGGTTTTCTTTTTCTTATAGGACTTTTGGCACTTTAAATAGTAAAACTTGCTATCATTGACCATAACCTACATTAAGGTAAGGTTGAAACAATATTTTACTGAAATTCTTTACAGTGTGTTTGGGATCTTTTGTTTATTATTTCTTGAATACTTTTGTTATTCTCTTAATTTGTCATGACATTTCTCATCATGACACCTTTATTTTAATTTTTTTTTTACAATAGTTTGTGGTTATGCTTGATCTTTCTTTAAAACTTAAACTGTGCACCTCATTCACGTATAACAGTCAGATGACTCATGAAAATAACAGGATTCTGGGTACTCTGTCTAATGCACCTATTCGTATTATTCTTAGCCCAAACCGATTTTCCGTATCACAATTATTTTTCAAGTTATGTTACTTTTTCAGTCGGGCAAGTAAAAGTCTCCCTCATTTGCCCAAACAAAACATTCACTTGTCCCGGACAAGTGTTAATGTCGAGCCCTGCCTAGTATAATGCAATGTAAGTTGCTTTGGATAAAAGCCTTTGCCAAATGCATACATGTAAATGTTAAGTTTAGCCTAGTCAAAAATCCAATTCAAGATATCTACAATTGTAATTTGACTAGAAATAAATTACATTGTAGTTTTGGATATCTTGTATATATTTACATTTTACATTTATTCATTTGGCAGATGCTTTTATGCAAAGCGACTTACAAGTAGTTTTCTACAGTGACACATTACTGCAGAGCAATCAGGGGTAAGGTGTCTTGCTCAAGGGCACTTCAGTCATGACCTGCTGGCACTGAGATTCAAACTGGCAACCTTCTGATCACAAGCCCAACGCTCTTACCACTAGGAATATATATTATGAGATTATTGGAATTATGCCTAGTATAAATCAATTATAGGTATCTGCATTTTCTTAATTTCGTTTGTAGATATAATACATATTGAAAATATTTTCAAATGGAGGTCAACGGAAGAATATAACTAGTCAAAACAGCGTTGTAGATATCTCGATGAACATTATGACTAGCCAAAATAAAATTGTAGATATCATCATTGCGTGTTATGACTTGTCATACCAATTACAAATACGACGAATCAAGATTACAGAAGAGATATCTGGAGTTTGACTTCAAAACTGAATTATGCTAAAAGAGGTTGCCATACTCACCGGTGGATTTGGCGCCGGCGTCTCCTTCACCACATCATATGGCCAGTCATCCTCCTTATTAGGTCAAAATTAAGAAAAAAACTAACAATGAAGATAAATCTCTCTTATACTATTTCATATTACAGTATACATACTAATATTAATAATATTATTTTGTTTTCTAAATTTTGCTATGTCACACCATAGGACACATACAATTACAGTACCAGTATATTTTCATGTTAGCTTTTTATTTTTGGCAATTGTATTTGGGTTTCATACATGTGGTGTTATACATCTCTTTCATACATGTGGTGTAAACTTGTAAAGATTATCTTGCATGTACGTGTCATAAACCTTTGTTAATCACAGATCTTATTTTTTGCAATCTTTCGTAATAATCATTCCATAATCCTGCAATCGAATGAGTACGCTGAGTGTTGTTACATGTGACTTATATTTGAAAGAATATGGATTTGTCAGAACAGGGTTCAATGAAAACAAAAGGCGACACTGATAGTGGAATTTGTTTTCAATCCTCCCATGTTCTCGGTTCCATATCAAGAATTCTGATGCAAAACACTCAAAGTCTGTCAGATGACTTCTTGTTTAAACAAGCATTTTTATCAGGCTCCTCCACTTAACTTTACTTCCAGCAAAACCATTCAGAACGGGCAGAGTGTGGTATTTTTTGGAGCATAATATTTTTAATGTGAACGGCAAACGCAATAAGAACTTTTCAGTTCTCTTATCTGAAAAGTGAACTGCACAAACTGATTTGATATGAAACTAAGCAATTAACATGTCAAGCAGCTTCAAACCTGAATGGACAAGTTTGCTTAAGTGTTTCACCTTGTGTGAAACAAGTAACTTTGTATTAGCACCTAATATACTATTGCTCTTTTACGACACATCGCATATTTCTCCCTGAACTCTTTGTAAGTGGCTTTGGATAAAAGCGTCTGCTAAATGACTAAATGTAAATGTAGTATCTGCTGCTGCCACCTACAGAATATTAACTATAGCACAAGGGCAAGCAGTGATTTGTATTGGTGTCAGGGCTGTACGTTAACGATAGCTTCACTCAAACAGTAAAATAATTGTAAAATAAACTCTCGATGAAGTTCATGAGTTTACATCCTCATGTATCCTCAGACAAATCCTGGACCATCGCTCGTGTAATATTTTAAGCTGTGCACCTCATTCACGTATAACAGTCAGATGACACATGAAAATAACAGGATTCTGTGCACTCTGTCTAGTGCACCTATTCGTATTATTCTTAGCCCAGACCGATTTTCCGTATCACAATTATTTTTCAAGTTATGTTACTTGTCCAGTCGGGCAAGTAAAAGTCTCCCTCATTTGCCCATACAAAACATTCATTTGTCCCGGACAAGCGTTCATGTCGAGCCCTGCCTAGTATAATGCAATGTAAGTTGCTTTGGATAAAAGCCTTTGCCAAATGCATACATGTAAATGTTAAGTTTAGCCTAGTCAAAAATCCAATTCAAGATATCTACAATTGTAATTTGACTAGAAATAAATTACTTTCAGATATCTACAGATGTATTTTTGGATATCTTTAAAAATGATTCATTAAAGATATCTTGTATATATTTACATTTTACATTTATTCATTTGGCAGACGCTTTTATGCAAAGTGATTTACAAGTAGTTTTTTACAGTGGCACATTACTGCAGAGCATTCAGGGTAAGGTGTCTTGCTCAAGGGCACTTCAGTCATGACCTGCTGGCACTGAGATTCAAACTGGCAACCTTCTGATCACAAGCCCAACGCTCTAACCACTAGGAATATATATTATGAGATTATTGGAATAAAATAGTATAAATCAATTATAGATATCTTTAATTTCATAATTTCGTTTGTAGATATAATACATATTGAAAATATTTTCTAATGGAGGTCAACGGAAGAATATAACTAGTCAAAACAGCGTTGTAGATATCTCGAATGAACATTATGACTAGCCAAAATAAAATAGTAGATATCATCATTGCGTGTTATGACTTGTCACACCAATTACAAATACGACAAATCAAAATGACAGAAGAGATATCTGGAGTTTGACTTTTCAAAACTGAATTATGCTAAAAGAGGTTTCCATACTCACAGGTGGATTTGGCGCCGGCATCTCCTCGGTCACCTCCTCATATGGCCAGTGATCCTCCTTATTAGGTCAAAATTAAGACAAAAACTAACAATGAAGATAAATCTCTCTTATACTATTTCATATTACAGTATACATACTAATATTAATAATATTATTTTGTTTTCCAAATTTTGCTATGTCACACCATAGGACACATACAACTACAGTACCAGTATATCTTCGTTAGGTTTTTATTTTTGGCAATTGTATTTGGGTTTCATACATGTGGTGTAAACTTGTAAAGATTATCTTGCATGTACGTGTCATAAACCTTTGTTAATCACAGATCTTATTTTTTGCAATCTTTCGTAATAATAATTGCATAATCCTGCAATCGAATGAGTACACTGAGTGTTATTACATGTGGCTTATATTTTAAAGAATATGGATTTGACAGAACAGGTTTCAATGAAAAACAAAAGGCGACACTGATAGTTGAATTTGTTTTCAATCCTCCCATGTTCTCCAATCCATATGAAGAATTCTGACGCAAAACACTCAAAGTCTGTCAGATGACTTCTTGTTTAAACAAGCATTTTTATCAGGCTCCTCCACTTAACTTTACTTCCAGCAAAAGCATTCAGAACAGGCAGTGTGGTATTTTTTGGAGCATAATATTTTTAATGTGAACGGCAAACGCAATAAGAACTTTTCAGTTCTCTTATCTGAAAAGTGAACTGCACAAACTGATTTGATATGAAACTAAGCAATTAACATGTCAAGCAGCTTCAAACCTGAATGGACAAGTTTGCTTAAGTGTTTCACCTTGTGTGAAACAAGTAACTTTGTATTAGCACCTAATATACTATTGCTCTTTTACGACACATCGCATATTTCTCCCCGAACTCTTTGTAAGTCGCTTTGGATAAAAGCGTCTGCTAAATGACTAAATGTAAATGTAGTATCTGCTGCTGCCACCTACAGAATATTAACTATAGCACAAAGGCAAGCAGTGATTTGTATTGGTGTCAGGGCTGTACGTTAACGATAGCTTCACTCAAACAGTAAAATAATTGTAAAATAAACTCTCGATGAAGTTCATGAGTTTACATCCTCATGTATCCTCAGACAAATCCCGGACCATCGCTCGTGTAATATTTTAAACTGTGCACCTCATTCACGTATAACAGTCAGATGACACATGAAATAACAGGATTCTGTGCATTCTGTCTAATGCACCTATTCGTATTATTCTTAGCCCAGACCGATTTTCCGTATCACAATTATTTTTCAAGTTATGTTACTTGTCCAGTCGGGCAAGTAAAAGTCTCCCTCATTTGCCCAAACAAAACATTCACTTGTCCCGGACAAGCGTTAATGTCGAGCCCTGCCTAGTATAATGCACTGTAAGTTGCTTTGGAAAAAGCACCTCAGTCATGACCTGCTGGCACTGAGATTCAAACTGGCAACCTTCTGATCACAAGCCCAACGCTCTAACCACTAGGAATATATATTATGAGATTATTGGAATAAAATAGTATAAATCAATTATAGATATCTTTAATTTCATAATTTCGTTTGTAGATATAATACATATTTAAATATTTTCTAATGGAGGTCAACGGAAGAATATAACTAGTCAAAACAGCGTTGTAGATATCTCGAATGAACATTATGACTAGCCAAAATAAAATTGTAGATATCATCATTGCGTGTTATGACTTGTCATACCAATTACAAATACGACAAATCAAAATGACAGAAGAGATATCTGGAGTTTGACTTTTCAAAACTGAATTGTGCTAAAAAAGGTTGCCATACTCACTGGTGGATTTGGCGCCGGCTCCTCGATCGCCTCGTAAGGCCAGTCATCCTCCTTATTCATTATCTGTCATGGAAAAATGTGAACAATAATGTTATATTGCACTTAATCATGTGTTCTTAATTGGGAGTTTTACCTTTACAGTATGTCAAATAACACAATATCAACGAGAGGCATGAGAGAGCCTGTAATGTGTGCGGCTCTGGTTTCCCCTCGTGCCAGAGAGTTCATCATGTGCGGCGGGGCTTGAGTTTTCACTGATAGTGCAGAGAGAGCGGTCCTGGATGCCGGCTGGGAACTATGGAGAGGAGTGACAGAGCAGTGGAGACTAAAGGTAAGTACTTCCTCGAGATGCACGGGAGGGAAATACCAAGACGAGCGCAAGACCTGGCTTTGACTAGGGCGAGAACTAAGGCTATGACAATGTGTAATAAACTAGCCACGCTAGACCTACGGCAGTCTGAACTGGCCAGTTATCATGCAACGGTCAGACACAGGACGAGAGAAACAGAAGGGTAATAAAGAGAAAAACTACTGAGTGATAATAGGGAACCGGTGTGAAATGATTACTGGTATGAAAATGGGCAGCAGCAGGTGAGCGAGTGAAAACTAAGTGAATCACCGGTGAGGGGAAAGCCCTAACAGGGAAACACAAGGGCGGGCGAATGACGTAGACACTGAGCATGTGACCTGCCATCAAACAACGGCGAGCACGTGCTCGACAAAACGTCAACACACCTCTACTGTCAGACAGCGACCAGACAAGACAGAAGTCACAACAAAATAAGCAATAAAACTTAGGGCGGGACTAATGTTTTTGATTAGAATACAAGTGCAAATGAATTTTGGGAAATAATGGTGTGCACAGATAAATCATTTATAATAATCACCACAACACTATATAATTAATTAATAATTCAATAATAAATAATTCATTGAAATGTATGGTCTAAATTGAAGTATAGAGTATGAATGTACTTGTATTTAAATGTGTAGTTGTGTTTTAGCAACAATGTAAAGATTCTTACGAAAATAATAATAAAATTGGAACGTAACAGACAAATGAACATTGTCATTGTGTTTTAGACTTTTATTGTATTTGTGTATACTTTATACATTCTTTACTTGACTGTCACTTTACTTTACTCTTCACCTGTTTTTATTTTATTTTATAGCCTACTTGTTAAATATTGCCCTTATTTTGTCTTTTTTCACTACGGTGTTGTGTTTTTGCACTACGAAAACACTTTCAACAAATACAGTACAGTGCAAATACTTATTAAACTGTACATGCAAGCACTTGTGTTTTGTGTGCATTTTGTATCATTTATTTCAATATTTTTTGTTGTTGGTTTATGTTTGAAAAACGACTTTATTACGTTTAATTCATGTCATGCATTTCTCTAAAAACTGTAGAACAAAAAAGTGACGGTAACAAATAGAATTCCAGTTCCGGCGTGTAATTGGTTGGATCTTCTACTTGAAGGAATACGCCCACACTGACCACATGACGTCACTGTTGAGTCTCATGATACTGATTAGACTAAAACGGACATTATATTTAAAAATAGGTCTTTGTTCTTTAAACAGTGGTTCAGTAATGGAATATTGCATGTTGGCCAGCTCTTCAATAAGGAAGGCATGCTTTTTAGGTATTCAGAATTTCTCTCTAAATATAATATACCAGTAACTCCTAAGGAGTTTGCCATTGTTATGGATGCTATTCCATCTGGCATATGCATGCTTTTTAGAAACTGCTCTTTATTTTCAGAAGTCTCTTTACCTGAGCCTAGCGATACACCTTCTGGTAAATTATGTTTTACTAGTAAAAAAGGAAGAAATCTTAAGATAAGAGCTTTACTTATTGAGAGCTTTGCCTGTGCCCCTTCTGCTGTTTCATACTGGAACAGCCTTTTTGACAATCTAAACTGGAAAATGATATGGTCCATGCAACAAAAATATCTTCTTTCTAATAAAGTCAAAGAAATATCCTTTAAAATACTCCATAACATTTACCCTTCCAAAACTTTTCTAAAGAAAAAATTTAGATCTGACTTTGACACCAAATGCATCTTTTGTCAGAATGACACCGAATCTCTTCTTCACCTGTTTTGGTCGTGCAACTGTATTCAACTACTTTGGAAACATGTTGGTTTGTTTATTTCAAATACTATTTTGAAGGGCTTTGTTTTGAACCCCAAAACTGTTATTTTTGGATTTTTTGAAGGTATACCTGCGGCTAAAGATTCGGCTCTCCCCGACGGGAGTCGGCTCTTATCTTTTGCTATAAAGAATCGGCTCTTAGAGCAGGCTCGTTCGCGAAGGTGACCAAAGTGCTTGTTTTATAATCAACCTATTTCTTTCTCTGTGTAAATTTTATATACATAAATGTAAATTTTCTGATAGCAAACCTATTTTTATAGTTTTTCTACAAGAGATAAAACTGTATTTAAAAACAATTAAGTTTTCTTCCAATATGAAAGCACAAAGGACTTGTAAGATTTGCACTGATTATAAGCTTTTCGACCTATTTAATTTATAATTTTTTATTTATTTATATTATTTGTGTAACTCCCTCTCATGTATTTGTCTTTGATCTGTTTTAGTGTTATTCTTTATTTTTGTCTTAACTGTTTCGAGCCATGGAAATGTTTAATTTATTTTCTGTCTCTCTCTCTCTTTTCATTAATCTAAGTGTTTCTTTGTTAAGTTTCTGTTGTAACATTGTTTTGTTATAGCAAAAAGTTCAATAAAACAATAGACTAAAACGGCATGTGAGTCTCGTTCAGCAATCAGAAGAAAGCGGATGCAAAGCGCAGTTACAGGTAGGCTACTGTGCACTATTGTTTATTTAAAATACATAAACTTTACTTTTAACATAATGACAAATATATGAATGTGTAAATTACCAAACCAAAGACGTCGATACTCGGGGAACACTACATTGTCCCTACCAATAATTTCAACCAACAATTAATCTAGATGTGAATATAACCAATGATGTCCGTTTGTGTCTTGTACGTATAAGTTAATTTATTCAACATTTATTTATCCAGTAATCATTTAATTGACGACGCTAAAGGGAGCGAGGATATGCCATTTCACTCCTTTTAATTCCGCGTCTTTTCCTTGCTACCTTCCCTCACATCCTGAAGGGGTGGAGCAAGGAAAAAAGGATGGACAAATAAGAATCGAGAAGCACCCAACAATATAATAGGATGTTAGTGGTACTGTGACAAATGTTAGCTTGACAATCTACAGTATAGTTTCTTAGTGTGTCTTTCCGTCTGAGCTACAGCTGCATATGCTGCCTAGTAAAATGACATCTAAACAATCTAAAGCTCTAATTTTAAACACAGAGGCAGAGTCACAGGTGATTAGGCTTTTAAAACATGATTATGTTATTTGTTGTGCATTATATTAAGGTCGCACTGTTTTAGAGGTCTATTAAGCACTCAGTCGTACACATTTGTCCCTGCATTGTTAAAACTACTGTATGTTATCAAAAGTATCTAGTTGTATGTTCTTGTATATTTTTACGGAAACTGATCCCGCTGTAGACCACAATAAACAGTGTAACAATGAGAGTGAAAACAGTGTAGAAAACTATTTTAAGAATTGTTAAATTAGTATATTGTTTAAATGAGTCAAGTAAACTACTCTACACTTCAGTGACAATGCAGCTCTGTAGACCAATTTTATGTCCCCATCAATGTCAAAATCAAACTTGCACCAAACAATAAACTTTTTATTATGCAAGAAAACCTTGTGCTTTGGTCATCTGAACCACTTATATAGACTTAGTTTATTTATTTAATGAGTAGATTAGAGATACACATTTTGATAAAGCCTGTAATCATTATCAGTGTAAACTTCATTAATATGTTCGTTGACATAATACAACTTTTTTTCGCCCCCTGCTGACGTAGTATAGAATGTTTTTTATATTTAACATTTTGGTTAAAACTGTAGTTGAACACAGAACCACAGCAAACAAATCAAATATATGCAAAAGACTTAATTAAATTTCAAATTAATTAAGGAAAAATTAAATGGTAGTCAAAGGTGCCCCAGAACTGTTTGTGTTGCTAAATTCTTCAAAATATATCTTACTTTGTGTTCAACAGAACAAAAACATATACAATATTTACAATATCAAAATGGCATTTATATAACCGGAGGGTGCGTAAATGATGACACATTTTTCATTTTTGAGTGAACTGTCCTATTAAGACACTTTTTTTAGTGCAGGTTAGAATTAAGAAATATTAGATGCCTCAGCCTGGATGGGCTGATGCGATTCGCTATCATCGGAGCGTGTTTCCCCCTTCCTTTCACATTATGGTATGGTCCTAGTCTGTCCCTGCGTTCAGCAAAAGAGCGGCGCCTTGTATTGCCTTCTCATAAAGGCGTTTAATCGCTTTCCCGTTCATTCTCCTTCACAACTCCTTCATGGTGGTATATTCTTCCTAACTCAGTCCGGTCAACCACATCTCTCACAACCTTCAAAAAACGACTTAAAGCCCATCTCTTCTGTGAATACTTGACAGACAATTAACTTTGTATTAGCACCTATCGTACTATTGCTCTTTTACGACATATCGCTTATTGCTCCCTGAACTCTTTGTAAGTCGCTTTGGATAAAAGCGTCTGCTAAATGGCTAAATGTAAATGTCCTCCCGTGTGATTGGCAGCATGGTGTGCCCATCCCGTGTCCCACATATACCTGCGGCTAAAGATTCGGCTCTCCCCGACGGGAGTCGGCTCTTATCTTTTGCTATAAAGAATCGGCTCTTAGAGCAGGCTCGTTCGCGAAAGTGCCCGTGCATCCTCTCTGCCTCCAAACTAACGGGTGTTCGACTTCATTTACATTAATTTTAGGCATTTGGCAGATGCTTTTATCCAAAGCGACTAACACAGCATTATCCTATACATTTATACATAGGTATCTGCAATCGCCTGGAAACAAACCCACAACCAATGCTCTTACCACTGAGCTACAGGAAAGCTAATTTGGCGATGCACACAACGAACGGCACATGACATCAACGTTCCGTTAGTGTGTTTTAAAGCATACGGAACAGTGAAGAAGACTGTCTCGCCCTACTTCTACATCATATGCCGATCGGTCTGCGCACTGCGCAGCGCCAAATCAAGTCCGAACACTCGCGTAAGTTCGGAGACTCAACACAAGCGCGTCATCCAGATAAATCACATTCAATGATCCGATAAAGCTTCGGCGGAAGACAAATTTAAGTTTCAATGCAGGAAAAACACTGATCTCTTTATTTATAGTAGGTTGTCTCGATTCAAACGTGACCAAGCACAACACGATACGTAAACTTGAATCGTGAGAAAGTCCAGGCTAACTGCTAGGACTTGTTGGACGCGATTGGTGATTTATTTTATAGCAGGAGCGCGCTTATACTGGATTGAGCACTTTGATTGACAGGTCTGTTTTGAAAACAAACAGCTCGTCTCACTTGCATTTGTATGATCGCTCCATTAGCGCAAATGGCGTCACATCGACTTTAACGGCCAACGGTCGTTACGGCGTTTAAAGGCATACGAAAAATACGGACAATTCGTTTGTACGAAAAGTAAACCTGGTATTTACCGGAAAAGACAGCACATACATGTTATAGCCGTTTACTATGTTTCGGCGAAGAAACAACGAACACTTCCCCTCAGACTTAAGGGGAAAACGAACAGTTCCCTTTCTGTCGGTCTCTCGACGTTGTGTCGACAGAATGGGGTTTGACTTGAGAACCTACCTTCTCTGACTGACTTGAACAGGCCAATGAAAATTGGCGAATGAAATTTGCATGCCGGACTCCGCCCCCGGATATCCGGGTATAAAAGGGAGCCGGCGTGCCGCATTCATTCACCTTTTGTTCTTCGGAGCCTTCGCATCCTGATGCTGACGACTCTGCAGATATTATCTACGTGTTGCTGGTCTTACGACGTGGTGCAGCGGACTGTCCCTTTTCCTGTGACTTCCCCTGGGCGTCTCGGCAACTGCCAAAACGTCTCTCTAAAGAGCGAGCCCTTTTCAGGGCTTAATATTCTTCAGCGCGGCATGTCCCGCTGTGCTCGTGGGTGCGGCGCACTCATCGAGGAAGGGGACGGACACGATGTCTGCCTCGTGTGTCTGGGACTCCAGCACGCTGAGGCAGCGTTTGTGGATACATCTTGCCCGCACTGCGCGCGGATGGCTAGTCAGACGTTGCGTCACTGCGCGCGGATGGCTATCCAGACGTTGCGTCACTGCGCGCGGATGGTAATTCAGACGTTGCGTTCACGGGTAGCTGCGTTCTTCCGAGAATCAGCCGCCACCTCGAGTGCTTCCCGTTCTGCGGCAGCAGTGGCATCAGCCCTGCCGTCCGTTTCGGCGAGCACCGAGGGTGATCGGGGAATTACCGTGAGCCTCAATCCGTCAGCCATCGGCTCGCAGACCGTTCACGCCCCGCCTCGCTCGTCTGACCGTCCCGGAAAAGGCGGTACGCCGCCTTGTTCCTCCGTCACGTACTCGGACACGGGGCGTGACGACGATGAGATGTCGCTCGCAGCATCGGAGGGCGTCCTCTTGGCATCCGACCCTGACGATTCCTTAGAGCTTCCCCCTCCGGGGGGTCGATGCTCAGGATGAAGCGGACGTCGAGATGTCAACCATGCTTTCCCGGGCCGCCGCGAGTATTGGGCTGCAGTGCACCGCACTGCCAGGTAAGTCCGCCCAACGCTCGCGGGTGGACACGTGGTATTTGGGGACCGGCCGTGACTCTAAGCCACGGTCGGCGCCGGTACCATTCTTCCCGGAAGTGCATGAGGAGCTCAGTCGGACCTGGAACGCCCCCTTCTCGGCGCGTGCATGTCAGACTAGCTCGGTCGCCCTGACTTCCCTCGATGACGGGGCAGCTAAGGGCTACGTCGACATCCCTCAGGTGGAACGTGCAGTCGCGGTGCACCTGTGCCCGCAGACAGCTGCCACCTGGAGAGATCGACCAAGGCTCCCTTCCAAGGCTTGTAAGTTTTCGGCATCGCTGGTGTCGAGGGCTTGCAACGCTGCGGGTCAAGCTGCCTCGGCTCTTCACGCCAAGGCGTGGAAAGAGTTGCACGAGGGAAAGTCCGACCCGGGGCTTATGCAGGTCCGCACTGCCACTGACATCGCTCTTCGGGCGACGAAGGTGACGGCGCGAGCCCTGGGTCGTACGATGTCCACACTAGTGGTCCAGGAGAGACACCTTGGGTTTAACCTTGCGCAGATGCGGGACGCTGAGAAGGTTCGCTTTCTCGGAGCTCCCATCGCGCAGGGTGGGCTGTTTGGTGATACGGTCGAGGGCAGCTGTTCTCGACTGTAAAGGAGCAGACGGAGGCGTATCCTGCCCCGCCGCGACCCGGCCGCCTATCGTCCGTCGAGATCCCGCGCGGCGCCTGCTCCCCAGCAGCCCCGCCCCTCGCCGACTCAGACTCCGGCTCCAGCGCCCCCTGTACAGGCGGCCTCCCGGAGAAGGACGTCGACGAGGAGAGCACCATCCCGTCACCGACCTCCGCGGAAGCAGAAGCGTTCCTGACGGGGTGAACCCAGGGAGATCGAGTTCACCGGGCCCGACCCTGGCAACTACATCGCTAGAGGGTCGGACTGGGACGGTGCCTGCCCCGTCCCAGCAACACCAGCCGGGCCCTTTCCAGGGCCTGGTGCCCACATTCTCATAAAGAGAGCTTTCTCTCTCCCTGGGTCTTTCTCACAGCCGTTCTCACCCTCCGCAGGACGGTGTTCGGCAACCCCACGTTGTGTTCCGGCGAGACACACGCTTGGGTATAACTCTCAGTGGCCACCAGCACCCTCAGTCAGACGGTGCGGTATGCCGCGATATCGCCCGACAGGCACCTCGGCAGAACCGCTCTCCTCCCCGGGGTCCCCCCCGCGTCGAGGGAGCCGTACTGCCAGCCATCGAACCACCCCCCACGGGGGCAATGACTCAGATCGAACCTCTGGTCCCCCTGTCTCGGTACCTGGGAGCCTGGTTGGCTCTTCCCAGACCAGCACGGTGGCTAGAGCGAACGATCCGTCTCGGCTATGCGATTCAGTTCGCCAAGCGCCCACCCAAGTTTCGGGGCATCCTCTTCACATCAGTGGGAGTAGATGCTCCCGTGCTTCGGGCCGAGGTTGCTACCCTTCTGGCGAAGGGGGCGGTCGAGCTCGTCCCTCTGGCCGAGATGTACTCCGGGTTTTACAGCCCGTATTTCATTGTCCCCAAGAAAAGTGGCGGGTTGCGCCCCATCTTGGACCTGCGTACCCTGAACAAGCACCTACACAAGCTGCCGTTCAGGATGCTAACGCAGAAGCGCATTCTGACGTCCGTCAGGCGTCAGGATTGGTTCATGGCGATCGACCTGAAGGACGCGTACTTCCATGTGTCCATCCTCCCTCGTCACCGGCCGTTCCTACGGTTCGCTTTCGAGGGACAGGCATATCAGTACCGCGTCCTCCCATTTGGTCTGTCCCTGTCTCCTCGAGTCTTTACGAAGGTCGTGGAGGCCGCCCTCACTCCCCTCAGGGAGCAGGGGGTGCGCATACTCAACTATCTCGACGACTGGCTCATCTTGGCGCACTCGCGAGATCTGTTGTGTGCACACAGGGACCTGGTGCTCCGGCACCTAGACCATTTGGGGTTACAGGTCAACCGAGAGAAGAGCAAGCTCTCCCCTGTGCAGAGCATCCTTTTCCTCGGTATGGAACTCGACTCTGTCTCCATGTTGGCACGTCTTTCTCCCGAGCGTGCCCAGTCGGTGCTGACCTGCCTGAGGAGCTTCAGGCAGCAGCCAGCGGTCCCCCTGAAACTTTTTCAGAGGCTCCTGGGACACATGGCGTCCTCGGCGGGGGTGGTCCCCCTCGGGTTGATGCACATGAGACCGCTACAGCACTGGCTACAGAGCAGAGTTCCTTGGAGTGCGTGGCACACCGGCAGCAGACGCGTCCCGATCACGCCCTTCTGCCGGCGCACCCTAACCCCATGGTCTTCAATGACCTTTTTGCGGACAGGGGTCCCTCTTGGGCAGGTTTCGAGGCGCGTCGTGGTGACGACCGACGCCTCCCTGCAGGGTTGGGGTGCTTTGTGCAACGGGCACGCAGTGTCGGGTCTCTGGACGGGCCCCCGCCTGCGCTGGCATATCAATCGCCTAGAGTTGTTGGCGGTGCTGCTTGCACTGAGGAGGTTCCTTCCCCTCGTGCAGGACAAGCACGTGCTGGTCCGGTCGGACATACACCACAGCAGTCGTGCTATCAACCGACAGGGTGGTATTCGTTCACGGCAGCTATCGCAACTCGCCCGACGCCTCCTCCTGTGGAGCCAGCAGGTGACGAAGTCCCTGTTAGCCACTCACATCCCGGGCGACCTGAACCAGACAGCCGATGCGCTCTCTCGTCAGTCGACGCCCCGTGGAGAGTGGCGGCTCCACCCCCGCGCAGTCCAGCTCATTTGGGTGCAGTTCGGGCAGGCACAGGTGGACCTGTTCGCCTCCCTGGACACCACCCATTGCCCGCTTTGGTACTCCCTGACCGAGGCCCCCCTCGGCACGGATGCTTTGGCGCACAGCTGGCCGCGGGACAAGCGGAAGTACGCCTTCCCCCCAGTGAGCCTCATTGCACACGTCCTGTGCAAGGTCAGGGAAGAGGAGCATCAAGTGCTACTAGTTGCGCCTTACTGGCCCAACCGGACTTGGTTCTCGGAGCTAATGCTCCTGACGACAACTCCCCCCTGGCAGATTCCCCTGACGAAGGACCTTCTTTCTCAGGGGAAGGGCACGTTGTGGCATCCGAGACCAGACCTCTGGAACCTCCATGTCTGGCCCCTGGACGGGACGAGGAGATCCTGAGTGGTCTACCCCCAGCGGTGGTAGAGACCATTGTTCAGGCTAGGGCCCCGGCCACGAGGCGGTTATACGCATTGAAGTGGCGCCTCTTCTCGTCCTGGTGTTCTTCTCGTGGAGAAGACCCACGGATATGCTCGATCGGGAGCGTGCTGTCCTTCCTGCAGTCGAGACTCGGGAGCAAACTCTCCGCTTCCACGCTGAAGGTGTATGTAGCCGCTATTGCCGCTCATCACGGACCAGTTAGTGGGAAGTCTCTGGGACAGCACGACCTGGTCATTAGGTTCCTGAGGGGCGCGAGGAGGCTGAATTCAGCCCGTCCGCGCTCCGTTCCCTCTTGGGACCTCAATGTGGTCCTGGCGGGCCTCCAGAGGCCCCCTGTCGAGCCCCTCGGACATGCTGCTCTTTCTCATCTTTCGATGAAGACGGCTCTCCTAGTGGCGCTCGCCAAGAGGGTAGGGGACCTACATGCATTTTTCGTGGCCACGGATTGCCTAGAGTTCGGGCCTGGTCAATCTCACGTTATCCTGAGACCCCGGCCTGGCTACGTGCCCAAAGTTCCCACCACTCCCTTTCGGGACCAGGTGGTGAACCTGCAGGCGCTCCCTTCTGGGGAGGAAGACCCAACCCCTTCCGTGTTGTGTCCAGTGCGCGCGCTGCACCTCTGCCTGGACCGCACGCAGAGCCTCTGGAGCTCTGAGCAGCTTTTTTGTCTGTTTTGGGAGGTCAGCACAAGGGAGGGCTGTCTCCAAACAGAGGTTGGCGCACTGGATCGTGGACGCCATCAATGGCTTACCGATCACAGGATCTCCCGTGCCCGCTTGCAGTGAGGGCACACTCCACCAGGGGTGTGGCCTCCTCGTGGGCACTGGCTCAGAGCGCCCCTCTGGCAGACGTATGTAGAGCTGCGGGTTGGGCTACGCCCGGCACCTTCGCGAGGTTCTACAGCCTCCGCGTGGAACCGGTATCAGCCAGAGTCTTACGAAGCACCGCCAGGTAAGTCCGGCAGCCGGTGGGCGTACGCCTGCGATAGCACTCCTCCATAGGTGAGACGTGGTGCTATCCAGCCTCCCCTCTTCCCCCCACGTGGGCGAAGAGTAGGCAGTCCATCCATCACTAAGCACTCCTCGGCGGCGGGCTCGGCGGAGCAGCCCTGCCTCCCTTGGCCTGTTCTGAGCTCTAGCAGTGACTCAGACAAGGCCTAGTGCTCCACACGTAGTAACCCCCCCACAGGGCGGTTCCGTCTGTTGTCTTCTCATGAATGGCTCTCAATCGATGGCCCATGACCTCTCCCAGGTGTACTTCACCTGCTCGCGACACCATATCGTGTCTGCATGTCTCCCACGTGCTCTCCCCTATCCGGTGAGACCGTGTGTGAATCTCCACTAAGCTCCTCCCTGCGGTAGGAAGTGGTCTCCGTAGCGCGTTCCCTCAGGGGGGAATGACGCTTCCCAGTGGCCTTACGGTGCCGGGCGGCTTCTCGCTGTTAAGAGAACTAGGCCGCCGTCCGTGACGGCCGGTGGAAGGGGCTCCCATCTTTTTTGAAAGCTCTGGACTCCTTCCCTTCCGCTGGAAGGTTGCAATTCATGCTAAGCGCTCACGTCTGACACGCCCAGGCCAGTCAGCGTCGCTTCGCGAGGAATTGTGACGCGGCACAGCGCTGTGGCGTTTTCCGAGGAACCCCATTCTGTCGACACAACGTCGAGAGACCGACAGAAAGGGAACGTCTCGGTTACGTATGTAACCTCCGTTCCCTGATGGAGGGAACGAGACGTTGTGTCCTTCATGCCACAACACTGGCCGACGCTGCAGCAGTCGGGGCAAGATCCTCAGGCTCCTCAGCACAAAAGGTGAATGAATGCGGCACGCCGGCTCCCTTTTATACCCGGATATCCGGGGGCGGAGTCCGGCATGCAAATTTCATTCGCCAATTTTCATTGGCCTGTTCAAGTCAGTCAGAGAAGGTAGGTTCTCAAGTCAAACCCCATTCTGTCGACACAACGTCTCGTTCCCTCCATCAGGGAACGGAGGTTACATACGTAACCGAGACGTTTTCAGGCTGCAGCCTCAAACCATCAGTTATCCGATGTAAAGACTGCATTCCAAAACGGCTGTACTGTGGAGACGTTATGGCACATCAATGCAAACTTCACAATCGAGAGACACTTTTTTTGTAGGAATATTTTTTAATCCATATCCCCAACAACTTTGGTGACGTTGGATGTTGATGGCCAGTTCCATTTCGAGGAACAGTGAATGTATTTTAACCTTTTATATTATAAGACTTCATTGTGGCAGAAACAACAGCATCCCACTTTTAATCAAGTCTGGTTACTGGGCTGCAACAGCAAGCTGTGACACTATATAGAATCGATGTGTTAAAGGGGTCATTTGACACGGCTAAAACAAATAGTATTGCTTGCTTTAGATGTAATACAATGTGTATACACGATTTAAGGTTTAAAAACGCTGTAATTTCCACATACCGGGCATGTTTGTATATCCTCTTGCTCCGCCGCTCTGAAACGTGCTGATATTTTTCAAAGCTCATCGCTCTGAAAATCAAGGAGCTCACTACCCACATGGAAAAAAACTATATAAACATATATGTTTTAATATAGGTTTTGATATAGGTTTTTAATATATGTGACATATATAAAATTGGCCGTTTTCCTATATTATATGTACATATATGCACATATGTGTACATATATGTGTACATATATGTACCTATATAGGTACATATATGCACATATATATGTGTGCATATATGCACATATATATGTGTGCATATATGCACATATATATGCACATATGTGTACATATATATGTGCATACATGTACCTATATAGGTACATATATGCACGTATATATGTGTGCATATATGCACGTATATATGCGCCTATATGTTTACCTATATATTAGTAAAATTATTAAAATGCATAGCTACTAGGCAACATAAATAAAAGCCCAAAATGTAGAAATTTACATTATTTATTTACTTAAGAGCAATCAAATAGTACAAGAACAAAAATAAGACAAAACACTGAACAGAAAAAAAAAACAATTTATCTTGTTGATCTTCTCAGCTCCGTGAGCTTCGAATTGATAGATGTGCCAATCTGCCCTCGGCTGGCTGCCGGCCACTTCTTCAATGTAGCATCTAGAGAAGACAAAAATAATAAGACAGTATAATAATAATAATAATAATAATAATATAGTGCTTCATCAGGAACCCAAAGTGCTTACAGTGCAACTGGACACATATTTTGGATAAAGGGCTGATCATAATAAAAATGCGTCATGTAAACATGTCAATTGGAAGATTCTGATTGGATTCTGCTAAATCTGAAAGAAATTCTGATTGGAAACATCAAAATAAGGCACAAACACAGGACAGAGGGGATTAAGGGTGAAGGAGGGGTGAATATGATTATTTATTAACACTTCAGACAACAACAATATGCCATGAGGTTATTTGCAACACTATGTTCTACAAAATAGAGGACTACACACCTTACAGCGCAATACCCCAGAAATGTGGCTTTAGAAGAGGAAAGGTAGGATCAAGAAGTGAGCAAGTGATGAATTAGTATTATGGGTGCCAAGCAGATACAGTAACAATAATGGGTGCCCTACCTTATGCAGTCTCCATTAATGCCTAATAAACATTGATACAAGTAGGCTATGGTTAAAGTGGTGAACTTATAAAGTCTTAAAAGTTTTGTTTTCCCTTCTCAACGCAATGCATTTACTCACCAATAATGGCTGCCTTTTTAATTTGGTCAAGGGCGACCAGCTGCTCCCCATCCCCTCTGGTTGGCTTCCCACCTTTAAGTATGAAAGTGAAAGTTAGTAAAATGAAGGTGGAGAAAGCAAGTTTTTTTTATATACACATCACATTTTCTTGAGGTGCAAGGAAATACAAAAATGCCAAGTAAAAAAGCGATGGTATGCCCGTTCACAAACATAATTTATTCCACAGAATATGACTGACTTGTTTTTTTTTCAAGGACAGAAGAGATTAGGAACATGTTGTTTTGTACCATTCAGGTTGCTTTTCAGCAAAGTCTCCAAATCAAAAGTGCCCAGCAGCAGATTCCGCACCATGGCAGTAGCAGAGGTGGCAAGGCGGGCTGCTTTCCACGCTTCTGCCTGGCAAAACACCCCAGAGCCCTTTATAACTTCGATCTGAAAAATAATTTCACATCACAATATTAATTTATTGGCAACTTTTAGAAACATTTTCATGTTTCATATTGATTCTTATGCTTAGCTTCCCAATAGTTAATAGGGTTTTATGTATAAATGCAGATTAATGATAAAGATATGACACAAATTAATCATTGCCCTAAACATTATTAAAGGAGAGAAGGAGGAGGACAGGGTGGGGGGAAAGGAGGAGGTTGGATGGAGAGTAGGGAAGGAGAAAAGACAGTGGGTGGAGAGGAGCGAAGGGGGGCAGGAGTAAATGATGATTGTCACTTATAACACTAATTGGCTCCTACAAAGCACACAGTTTATACCCATCCTTACAACATAATATGTTATTCACCTTTGTTTTCGCTGAGGTCTCAGCTGTTGCTGCAGTCTTGTTAGAGAAGAAAAACATTGTAAAACTCTTCAACAATTTTATGCATATGGGGCAAGTAAATTACATATTACCACTAACTATCCCAACATAAAAATCTCTATAGCTCAGTTGGAGAAAATAAATACAGAAAAATCTGAGGTATAAAAGGGTTACACACACCTGTGGTGTCTCCCGAAAGCGCTCAGTCACCATGGGACTCTCTTGAAAGGGCTCGGTCTCCTCGGGGCTCGGTCTCCTCTCTGGAGTCTTAGAGAAGAAAGAAACATAGTAAAACTCTTCAACAATTTTTATTCATCCAAGCAAGCCACTATAGATTCTTATTTACAGGGGGGGCTTGGAAAACATTAAACATGTCAATAAATTAAAGTTACATGCAAAAGTAATCAGCCAAACATCATACAAATCCATATAGCTCTGTTTGAGTAACAAGTAAACTAAATAAATAAATAAAAATGCAAGGGGGTTACTCACTGGTTGCACTTCTCCAAAAGTCGAGAAGGAGGAATCTAGATCCTCCACAGGAGTCCTTCCAGTCTTGTTCATAGAAGAAAAATATAGTTATTATCTTCAATAAATTAAAGTGCAAATACATCAAATAATTAACACTATCAATCAGCCCAACATCACAAGTCTCTACAGTTCTGCTTGAGAAACAATTTTAAAAAGCAATGAAAATCAAAGGAACTTACCTTTTGAGCAATAATGGCAAGGTCACTTTTCATTTGAGGGATTTCTAGAAAGAGGTTATATAAAGAAAAAACAATAATAATTACAATCACTAGATCAAAGTAGCACCCAGCAACTCAGTGCCCTTGCTCTTCGAAAGACATTTCCTGCAGCTGTGAACGCAAGCTACAACCCTCCAAAGCCCATTGATAAGGCTCTGCAGAGGAAACCTGGTTGTGAACGCAATTTTCTTTCTCCAATTTCTCCCAAATTCAAATTCCCCAGGGTTTTTTTCTGGAGCCGATTACCTTCTTGAGCCGTTGAAGGCAGAGAAGCATCATTTATTCTCATGAACTGTATGTTCTCTAGGCCATGACTTTTGTTAACCCTCTACGAAATCCTCCAGAAAGAGACAAATAAATATAATTGAAATTTGAATCTTATCAACGGCTATATGAGCACCCTTATCCCCCATAAAAATCTTACTAATCATGAATGTATTGTAATGTAACAACACACACAGGATGCAGACTGGTGGTGTACCTTGTTCTTTGAAAGTCTGTCATGACCCTCCTTATGCTTCTCACCCTCCTGGTGCTTGTATTTGGAAGCCCCTCCCTTTTTATTGTCAACCTTGAGAGACAGAGAGAGACAGACTGACTTTTAGCCCAACTCTTATTAACTTACGTTACACCACCTTGCTCATACATCTTGTCAACAAAGCACATGAAATCATTATAGATGGCACAAGTACAAACCTACACACATGCCCACACATTAAGAAACAAGAGAGAGAGGGGGAGATAACTTTAAGTAAAGCACCAATTGGTGCAGTTAGTTACCATTTTCTTTGAAGCCTTCTCAGTCTGCCCCTGCTGCTCACTGTACTTTGAGTTTGGGATGCGAGGACGTTTTGTTTGCCCTTGTGTGCCCTCTTTCTCCATCTCGATCTCACGCAGTTTAATTTGGAGAGTTTTTTCAAATTCTGGTGCAATAACATTGAAATGTTATCATGAACTGCAAACGTTTGTCTAATCATGTTTAACGTTACAAAATCTAACATTAGTCCCAATTGGACTTCGCTAACATTAGCAAATTAGGTAGCTAGCTAGCTAACATTCGTCAGAAAGCTAAGCTTGCTAGCAGGTACCTAGCAAGATCCATTTTACACTTCTTTAAGTGCGAGCAAAACCATTTAATGTGGTATGTAACTAGCTACATAACGTCAGCTAAAGTTAGTGTGTAACATACTTGCCACGTCAATAATTCTGGCTTGGTGCACCGGCCAGGGTTGGCGGCCTTTTCGCCATTCCACCAGCTTCTCGGTTTTTTCAGTCCTTTCAAGAAAATCTTTAACTGAAAAATTCCGGACACAGTCGATGGCCAAAATACTATGGGCCCCTCTATCCTCACCCTCAGTCCATTCAAGTAGGACATAGCGGATATCCAACGCTGCCATTTTTACTCCCAGCCGTTATCTTTCGGCGCGAAAGATAGCGCGCTCGGCCGCATGCGGATGACGTCATCAACTACGCGACGCTGTAGAGGCCGATCGGTAGCAGCAGAGTGGAGAAATGCTTGCCAGTATAAATAACGTTAAGGAAATAAGACGCAATTAAAGAAAAGCAATAGATATGGATCCAGTACGTTATGGATCCTCTCACTTAATTGCCATAGTTAAATACCATAAAATGCCAATTACATGTGATACCAATTTCACGTGTTCACACATACGTAAGTTCTTGCATAATTTTTTTTTTAAAGTTAGTTCTTAGTTATTGCCTTGATAATAGAAAATATGAGCTAGGCATCATGTATGACAGTTGCCAAAGTGAGATATGAGCTACAAAATGACCAGATCCTGCCACGAGAGCTATATAGGAGACATATCTTGTATGTACATATAGGGCTTATATGGGGATATAAAGAAGCAATACAGGAGACCTATATGGCCTGTATATGCACATATATGCACCTCAATTTTGCCTATATGTGGCATATATATACGCCTATATGCAGCATATATATTATCATATATGTGCATATATGCTGTATATATGCAGCATATATGTGCATATAAACTGCATATAGGTTTCATATATGCGCATATATCCTCATATAGGTTCTTTCCATGTGGGTAGTGTAGTGATTGATCGAATACTGCACGGAAATGTAACGCCTCTTATAAACAAACAACCATATACATCATACAGAGTTTGTGTGAGATAGAAACAAACTTGCATTACAGCAGGGAATGGTAACATAATAAGCCAGTGTTACGCCATGTCTCGTTGCAACTCGACAAAGACAATAAACCCCATTATAAACACGACATTTGTTGCCTCTAGTTGGAACAGAATTACTGATTATTAGGACTTATGTTGTCCTGTTTTCCACGTTGCGCGCGTGTCTGCATTTGCAGATCACACAAAGAAACAACAACATCAAACTGAACTTGTGTGAGTCCGTAACAAAGTCTTTAACAATGAAAATATACTTACAGGCTGCGAATCTGAAGCGCCAGACAGGCCTTGCGAAGTTTTAACTGTTGGAACTGCCTCACTTTTTAACAAAAAGCTTCCGTGCATAGCAGGTCTTCATCTCTTCCAGATTTGTGAAGCAATCGTTGGTGAATTGCTCTGCATAAACCTGAACATTTGGATTGGACTTCTCTGGAACAGTGTAGAAAATAAAAAGGTAACCATTCGTTTTTTGTCGTATGATCTTTTGGCAGGGCAAACAAAGAGGATCTCACTTTCTCTTGACATGGCTGCACCGGCGATGGTACAATGAGATTTACAAGACCCATCTTACTTGAGTGTAGATTTGGGCGGTCTTAGTCAAATCATGCCACGAGCTGACGTAGATTTGTGGGGGTGTGGTTACACAAGGCATTTCAGGCAGGTCTGGGTGAGCATTCGCTTCTAAATAAAATACATCTTTTGTTCCAACACTTTTTATTTTTGCAATTCTACTGTCTTATACATGCATGGGCAACTTATAACACACCAAAGAAAAAGAAAAACACGTATTTCCGGCGAATCACCCCTTTAATCTCACATGAACACATGAAGCTGCTCCAGGACTGTCTAGACTATCTTTTACCAGATTGCTGGAACAACGAACACAGACAGTTCTTTGGCTCAGTATTAATATAATGAATTTCTAAACGAGCACATTTTACTAAATGTGAAGGTGTCATTTCTCATGTGGTTTGTCATCCGTTCTGTCCCCAGAATGGAAAGATCTGCTCAAATGCTTTTCAAATAAGTTTTTTTAATGGAGATACTGATACAGAACAGCTGAATGAGGCCACAATTTGCCGCACAATAAGGAGTGTGTGCCTTGCTATCAAAGCATTACCAGATGTCTTCATCTCCTTCCCTTGCCACAGAAGACTCTGTGACATCAAAGAGGAGTTCTATAGGATTGCAGGTAAGAGGATCTACAAATTACAGGACAACTGTTAACACTCATAGTAGGATACTCATTACTTTGTGTTTCCCCAATGTCATTGGTGCACTGGACTGCACACACGTAAGGATAAAAGCCCCCTCAGGTGCCCATGAGGTGGATTTTGTGAATAGGAAATCCTTTCACAGCATTAATGTTCAGGTGAACATAACTTTTTGATATTGCCCATTGATGAACACTGTGCATTGCCAGTGATGTGCATTGATTGGTTTAATATTCCTCATCTTATGATTTCAGATGGTCTGCAATGCTGACTGTGTGATCAGACAATGTTGTGGCAAAATGGCCTGGCTCAGTCCATGACTCCAGAATCTTTCAGGCCTCTGAAATCTATCAGCGCCACACAAGGTGAGCCACACAACCCCTATTAATAAGCCCTTTTTACATCATGGCCGTGTCAAGAATATCATTGTGTTTATGAGGTAGTTATGATGAGATTTTATGTTGACAGGTGAATGTTGCTGGGACACAGGGGGTATGGCTGCCAGCCTTTTCTCCTGACACCTTTCACAGACCCCCAGGAAGCACAGCAGGCCTACAACCATGCCAGGACCAGGGTCAGAGTTGAAATGACCTTTGGCCTCCTGAAGGCACGCTTTCACAAATTAAGGGTCAGCCCTGTGAGGGCATGTGACATTACTGTGGCTTGTGCTGTCCTCCACAATGTGGCCTGCCCGAGGAGGAGAGGGCCCCCAGAGTGCTACCATGATGACGACAGTGGTCTGCTGCTGAGGGACGAATATGTGTTGAATTATTTTAGTCAGTATATGTGCTTTCAATTTTGGTTAAATATGTCCTGCGGTGGCAGAGGAATTTAGGGTTTTTTGTTCAAATTATTTTTTAATTGATGTTATGTGTTATGATGTTTGTGCTGAATACTGTGGGGAATACAAGCTTGCAGGGAGGCTTCTGCATCCCTTCATTTGTCTGTTCCGTTGATGTGTATGGATTTTGTGATGTTTATTGGATGTGTTTTTTAATAACTCATGGAGACACGGTTCCATGCGACTTGTTGTTCTACTGAACTCTTGTTTTATTATTCTCTTGCAGGTTCCAACCTAACACATCCTAGACCGAGAGCGCCATCCTCAGGTAAGGAATAATAACACAATTAACATACATCACATCTCCTCTCTTAAGAAATAGATTACACAACACAACTGCTATTATCAATTTCTCAATTAACACTTTAACTTAGATAAATCAGTGTTGTTTCCATAACCCATTAACTATAAACATCTCTTTACTATTTAAGTCCTCTTCAATGCTGTCATGGAGAATAGAGTTTTGGTTGCCTAATCAGTCTACCCCAGCTTGACCTTTTGACCTGTTCTTTCTTGTCCACAGTTGGTGTTACAGGACTTTTCACTGGTGACGGTGCAGGTGACTGCACTCGTGTACTACTCTCTTCACTCTCACTGTTTGCTGAAGAATATTCATCCAACTCTATAGAGATTGGTTGTGAAAACATTGTTTCTCTGGTTTTAAGCAGGTGTCTTCGATTTCTTCTGAAGGTGTTTCCGTCAGGCCTTTGAATCACATATGATCTTGGTTGTTCATGACTCCTCAACACCATTGCTGGTTGCCAGTTGATTTTGACTTTTACTCTCACTTTCTCTCCTTCTGCTATAGGTGGTAATTGTTTTGCTCCACAGTCAAAGTAACTTTTCTGTTTCAGCTGTCTGGCCTTGATGTCTTTATGTACATTTCTGTACAGTTGTGGTCCCAACAGCTGTGTTGTGATGTAGGTAATTTTGTTTTCAGTCTTTGACCCATAAGCATCTGTGCAGGAGATAGTTTCACACCATCCAAAGGAGCATTTCTGTACTCCAATAGAGCAGTATAAAGATCTCTTTGGCCTCCTCTGTGTGAGTTTAGCAATCTCTGGAAACTTTGAAAAGGAATGAACACACATCAAATACTCCCCTCTGTCGAAATGAAACAAGTCTACTCCTACTTTGGACTAGGAGTAGACTTGGCGTTGCTCACAAGTGACTTCAGTCTTTCAAAGCTCTTCTGTTGTTCTAACTCCCAATGCCATGCTTCATCTCCCTCTAGCAGTTTCCTCAACTGAGCATTGATGTCTGACATGTTTGGAACGAACTTGGACAGATACTGAAGCAGTCCTAAAAACCTCATAAGTGCAGCTTTGTCCTCAGAACATGCCAGAGCCAGGTTCTGTATCGCTCTGACTTTCTCTTTGTCTGGCTTCAACCCCTCTGTTGTTCAACTTTAGATTGATGTTTCTGACTCTTTCTAACAGTTGTCTTAGTCTCTTGTCGTGTTGTTCTATGTCTTCACCCCACACCAGAATGTCATCCACTATGTTTACAACTCCATCTAAGCCTCAAAAGGAGTGTTGAAAGTGCATAGTTTGGAGCTCTCATCATCCAGCTGTACTTGCCAAAATCCATGATTGGCATCAAGCACTGAGAATACTTTAGCATTTTGCATCTCCGCTACTATTTCTTCAATTGTACACAATGGATAATGTTCTCTTTTGATGGCTTTGTTAAGATCTTGTATATCGATGCAGATCCTGAGTTTCTCTGGCTTTACCACTGTAACCATACTATTAACCCAATTAGTGGGCTCGGTTTGCTTCACTATGACTCCAATATCTTCCATTCGGTTCAGTTCCATTTTGACTTTGTCCTTTAACGCTATGGGGAGCATTCTTCGTACGTCGCTTATTACGAGATCAAAAGACATCTCCAAGATAATATCATCGTGCTAATCATGTTCTGTCTAATTGGGTTCTTCGAACACACCTGCCACTTATGATTAGTATCGCTGGATTGAGTTATCTGAGATCATTGCGCGGTCTTGCTTTGGTTTAAAAGGGGATATGTATCGATAGCAGAAACAATGATCAGCAACGCTGTGATTGGCTGTTCAGCATGGCTAAAGAACGCGCCCAGTTTTTCTCACAAGCAGAACAAGAGCTTTTAATGGAAGGTCATGCCCAATTTGAACATCTAATTCAAACAAATTAAATGCGTAAGTGGTGTCAAGTTAGATGTTTCTATCACTTTCTACAGTATTTATATTTACTTATGTCAGAGCCACCACGGACCCACTAGAAGATGGGAACAAGTAAAAGTACAAGAATATTCTACAAAATGGTAGCCTTTACTTCTTATACGGTCCTTATTTTAAAAGCCACTGTTAAACGATGAGTCTATTTATGACAGCCACCGAGAAAAAGGCTGTTTTTACAGGTGGTGGTCCTGCACCCCCACAATATACCCAGCAGAAGAGCTGGCCCTTGGGTTGAATTCAAACCGACCCATTGTGGAGGGCATCCCTGGGGGCAGCTCTTCCTTAGACCCAAAGCCAGGGACCAGTAGCAGCAACACCTTCATTACTGTTAGGCTAAATGAGCTTTCAATTCTCTTAGTACACTGTTGAAATGGTTTGTTGCTGCATTAAATGAAGTATAATCCAAATGGCTGGTACAGTCATATCAAATGTTTGTGAAAGTGAAAACTTCTAAACTTTTAGTTCATATAAAATAAACTAGGATAAGGGATTAAGCCGGGATATCTTGGTGATCCTGGCTCAATTTATCCGTGATCCGGTTGCACTAAAGCTGGATAGGGGCAGCAGTATATGTTATGGTATAAGTTACCATGGAGATTTATTCTGTGGAGCCAGCCTGCTCTAGACCTGGGGCTTTGCCTTAAATGTGACCAGTGGACATGCATTTAACATAAAGAATAATTGCAAACACTTACCCACTTTGTGCATCTATTTGATCTATTTAGTTTCTTTTATGTCTAATCTTTTTACTCTTATCTATTTGTAATCTTTTTTTTTTTGCTCTTTTTATCCATCTAATCTATTTAATAATTTGTATCTATTCATTCCTCTTAAAGAACAAACACGTCTGGCCAAAAAAGGACTTGGCAGCAAGTCAAGATTAAATACAAGAATATTTTGCAGGCTGGTAAGTGACTTGTTTGCAAAGAACATAGGTGACATGTTGGCTGACATTTTATTGTCTGATTTTAGCAATAACAAAAAGTCATATATCTGGTACGAGGGTGGCCCTCCAACCCAAGACTTCACCACAGCAGAGGAGCTGGGCCTGGACTTAAATAAAGGGAAGCCAGTGATTGAAGGGATCCAGGGAGGGACAGCCACTGACTCTGGCCCAGCAAGGGATACTGACCTCTTCATACAAGGTACATTATTGCCATACTACTGCACATGGAAAATATTTAAATCCATATATATTTATGTGGACTCTGCGACTTTGCCTTACCTTGCAGTGGCTGGTAACACCTTTACACTTTTGGAGCCACCAGATTTGCCGGTGAGTACTCTTTATTGAATCATAAGCTTTGCATGTCCTGTCAAAAATATCATTACAAGTATTGAATATGGCAGAGGGAAGCCACATCTACAGCAGTGGAGTGCACTTCTGCCGATGATGAGACCGTGTCGCTGGACTCCAGAAGCCTCGAGGTATCATGTCAATTTTGTGGCAATAGACACATTTTTCATAAGTTCATAATAGATAAAAAGTCAGGGAAGTGGTACTAATAGAAAATATAATTTGTTACAGGATCCTGACATTGGGCAGCCTGGTAACATAGTGAGTATTGCCTAAAGTAAATTTACATTATACAAAATTCTGCTATGCTAACTAAAAGGTGTTCACAGAATTCACAAACTGTCAGATATCTCTACACAACGCATCTTGAGAAACAGATCGAGCTGACAGAAGTCAAGATTGATGTGAACAAAAGAAAGCTGCAGGACATGGTCCTTGAGATGCAAATTAAATGCAAGACACTGAGGAAACTAGAACTGGAAATCCAGAAACTAGAAAGAGAAGTAAGTGACTTCAGTTCATACTGTAACCATGACTGTAACACAATGTATTAATAATCATAATTTTTTCTCTCCAAAGCTCCAAGCTGACAAGTGATGACACCAAAATAATAAAAGAAAAATATTCCAAAACCATTGTGGTCTTGTAACTTTTTTATGAATGTCAAGTACACTTTAGTTATTGATCCAGTGAAGTGGAACTAAAATTTGGGAAGATGACCACAGTGTGTGCTACCGATGCCAAATAAAATGAATACACATGAAAAAGTTATATAGCCTACATTATCCTTTATTAATGGATGGGCTAAATCAAAACTAAATTAACTGAAATAATTTGCAATGTATTGTTCTCTAACAAGTCTACCATTTCTGTTATCTGGGAATATGGCACCATTGTCCCAATCAACATCCAAAGCAACTCTGGGAGCCCTTTCTTTTCTTAGGCTGGCAATATTGTGCAGGCAACAGTCACGTCACATGCTCTGTCTGGGGAGACCCTCAGGTGGTGCAGGCACTGAAATCGTGATTTCAGGAGGCCGAAGGTCATTTCAATTCGAGCTCTGGTTTTGGCATGGGGATGGCTGTAAGCTTGCTGTGCTGGGGTTTGGGGGTCTGTAAGGGGAGTCATCAGAAATGTCTCACAGGCATAGCCTTTGTCCCCCAGCAGCACACCAGAGAACTCCCCTGCGAATGCAAAACATAATTCTTACATGTACTGTACTCTTGATGTTCAAGGTGCTTAAAAAAATGGGGTGGCTTACCTAGAGAGAGTCTCTGGTAAATTCTACTGGTCCGAAAGATTCTGGAGTCATGGACTGAGAATTTGTGATAAGGCAGTCAGCATCACAGATCATCTGTAAAAATATATATAGCCTATTAAGGTCATTTAATGCACAGAATAATTATGTAGCTGACAGTAACCATAACTCATTCTTACCTGAACATTGACACTGTGGAAGGATTTCCTGTTAACATAATCTCCCTCATGTGCCCCTGAGGGGCGTTGGATACGAATATGGGTGCAATCCACTGTCCCAATTCCATTAGGAAAAGCTGTAACACAAAATAATGAGTGTCATACTGTGACTGTGCTAATGTAACATTTTGTAGTAATGTTATTATTTGTGTTACCTGCAATCTTGTAGAAATCCTCCTTGATGTGGATGAATCTTCTGTGACCAGGGAAGGTGATAAATATGTGCACAAGAGATTTCAATGCCAGACTTACATTTCTTATTGTGCGGCAAATAGTGGCTTTATTGAGGTTTTCTGCATCACAGACAGAATACAGAAACATGCCACTTGCAAAGAATCGCAGTGCTACGCAGACCAGCTGTGGGACAGTGAGAGCATGGCTCCGTGATGTCCTGTGCTGTATGTTTGGACCCAGCAGCCTACACAAATATCTGATGCCATCACCTGAGAATCTGTACCTCTCAGTCAGATATTGGTCTGAAAAGGCCAATGGGTCTGCCCTATCTCGGAAGACTCTTTCATGCCTGAATGCTCGTCTGAGTATTAAAACTTCCTCATCAACTACATCATTCAACAAAGGGCAAGCCATTGTGAATCGGAGAAACACAAATCTTTAGTCTATATATCGTTACGGACTTAATTGAAACCACATTTGCAACTTCATGAGCCATTTCTTATTATCTCATCAACTGCTATAATATATTGATATTTTTTCTCATTCAACAGTACATATACTCTATACTTGCATATACATAGTCTATATTCTATTTCTCATATAGTATAGTATAGTTCTTTTGCACTGTGTTGGCATTCATTGTGGACAGCAAAGTAATAATTGCTCAAAAAATCTGCTTTCCTCACTGGGTGTATGACAATAAACGCTTTAAATCTCGAATAATATATATATATATATATATATTGTAGCAGGGTGGAAGGATCACACGACAAGGAGAGCTAAAAAAATCAAGATTCCCCGAAGGGTGGATTTATTAAAGGTATGTGGTGATGGGGAAATCACGGCCTTTCCCTCCAGGGGGCGGTGGTGACCACCGTTGGTGGTGTCCACGGCTTCTTCCTCCCAAGTGTGGTGATGAAGACGATCCGTCCTCCCGGTGGCTGTGGTTCTCCCAAGTGCTCTCCTGAGTTCCCTCGTGTCCTGAGTGGGGTAACCGTGCAGTGCTCGTGGTGGCGCTGATCGGACTACACGCTGCTCTCTGCAAAAGGGAAGACAAAGTTAGTCCTGCTCTCAGAGAGTTCACCTCTCCCCTTTCCTCCTGAGTCAGCGGCTTATGAGCTGCTCTTCTGATTCCCCGCAGCTGTGCCCGATCAGCCTGTGACGAGGTGAAACAGGTGCTCCTTGTTTGTTTCCAGGGCAACGCTGATCTGATCTCAGGATGCTTGTCACACTCCCCCCCCCTAAGCGTTGTCCTCGGTCTGTTGGTAAAAAATGGAGTCAATAGTGGGGATATATTGAGTGGGTGGGGAGTGACCCCTGACAGACCTGCATAAGCTGACCATATACGAGAGAGACCGTCGGCGTTGGAGTTGGCCACCCCAGCCCTATGCTGTAGGAGAAAGTGAAAGTCCTAGAGCGCGAGGAACCATCGTGTCACCCTGGCATTGGTGTCCTTGGCTCGTGCCATCCATTGTAGGGGCGCGTGGTCTGTTACCAGGGTGAACTTCCGGCCCAGGAGGTAGTACCGGAGCTCCAGGACTGCCCACTTGATGGCTAGGGCTTCCTTTTCCACCGTGGCGTAGTTTCTCTCGGCTGGGGTCAGCTTCCTGCTAATGAACAGTATCGGATGCTCCTCACCTTCCTGTACCTGGGACAGGACGGCCCCTATTCCTGTGTCGGAGGCATCAGTTTGTAGCAGGAAGGGGCAGCTGAAGTCCGGTGCTCGTAGGACGGGTTCGGAAGTCAGTGCTGTCTTCACCGTCCGGAACGCCTCTTCGGCTTCGGGAGTCCACCTTACGATGTCCGGCTGCCCCTTCCTGGTCAGGTCTGTCAGGGGGGCGGCTAGAGAGGAAAAGTTCGGGATAAAGCAACGATAATACCCCGCCAACCCCAGAAAGGCTCGTACCTGGGTCTTTGTCGTAGGTACCGGGGCATTTCGAACCGCCTCCACTTTTTTTTCCTGGGGCCGAATTAGTCCACGTCCCACCTCGAACCCTAGGTATTTCGCCTCTGATAGACCCAGGTGACATTTTCGGGGGTTGGCGGTGAGTCCAGCCCTACGCAGTTCGGTCAGCACCCTCCGCAACCGGTCCAGGTGCTCCTCCCAATGCTCTGAGTGAATGACTACGTCATCGATGTAGGCTGCAGCGTAGGACTGATGGGGCCTCAGCAGGATGTCCATCATCCGTTGGAAGGTGGCTGGGGCCCCATGCAGTCCGAAGGGGAGGGTTCGGTACTGCCAGTGGCCGTTAGGAGTGCTGAAAGCGGTCTTTGGCTTGGCCGCCTCCGAAAGCGGCACTTGCCAGTACCCCTTAGTGAGATCCAGCGTGGAGATATAACGGGCCTTCCCCAGACGATCCAGAAGCTCATCCACCCGAGGCATTGGGTATCCGTCGAACTCTGAGACTTCGTTGAGGCGTCTGAAGTCATTGCAGAAACGGAGGGTGCCATCTGGTTTCGGAACCATTACTATAGGGCTGGACCACGGGCTGCGGGATGGTTCAATTACCCCTAACTTCAGCATCTGTTGGATCTCCATCTCAATAGCCTGCCGACGAGCCTCTGGGATCCGGTAGGGTCGTTGGCGTACTATGACTCCTGGTGCTGTCCGGATCTCGTGCTGTACCACGCGGGTCTGCCCAGGATCCGTGGAGAACACATCCTGGAACTGACCGACCAGGTGCCGCAGCTCGGTCTTCTGCATGGGTGAGAGGTGGGGGTCGATATCCACCACAACGGGGTCCGTGGTGGTAAGGGCGACGAGTTGGTCTCTGGTTCCCTTCCATTTCTTGAGGAGGTTAATATGGTAAAGTTGCTCCGCCTTCCTCTTTCCTGGTTGTCTTATCCGGTAAGTCACTGGACCGATCTTTTCGACTACTGTAAATGGTCCCTGCCAGCTCGCCAGGAATTTGCAGGCCGAATTGGGTACCAGGACCATCACTCTGTCGCCCGTCTGGAACTCCCGAGGCTGGGCAGCCCGATTGTACAGTCTTTGCTGGGCCTGCTGGGCCTTACTGAGATGCTCCCGGACTAATGGCATGACCTTGTCAATACGTTCTCTCATCGTCTTAACATGCTCTATTACAGAGCGGTGAGGAGAAGGTTTCTGTTCCCAGGCTTCCCTTGCGACATCCAGTAGTCCCGGGGTTGCCGTCCAAAGAGGAGCTCAAAGGGAGTGAAACCAGTAGAAGCTTGGGGGACCTCACGTATACCGAACAGGACATAGGGGAGCATGAGGTCCCAGTCTCGCTTGTCGTCTGCTGCCACCCGTCGCAGCATCTGTTTCAGAGTTTTGTTGAAGCGTTCGACCAGGCCATCTGTCTGTGGGTGGTATACGGAGGTCCTCAGCTGTTTTACCTTCAGGATCTTACAGAGGTCAGCCATTAGCCGGGACATAAACGGGGTCCCCTGGTCCGTCAGGATCTCTGTGGGTATGCCAACCCGACTGGACAACACGAATAGCTCCTGAGCGATGGCCTTGGCGGTGGCTTTCCGCAGCTTCCGGGTACCGGGTGGCATAGTCGACGATGACCAGGATGTGTTCGTGACCCCGGGCCGACTTAGGCAACGGCCCTACCAGATCCATCCCGATGCGCTCGAAGGGCACCCCTATGATGGGTAGCGGAATCAACGGGCTGGGGGGAGGAGTATTGGGAGATGTTTTCTGGCACGTGGGGCAGGCCTGACAGAATCCCTTCACGTCGGCATCCAATCCAGGCCAATGGAACCGATCCCTGATGCGTTGGGTGGTATTGGCGGCTCCAAGGTGGCCAGCTAACGGATGTGAATGCGCCAGTTCCAACACCATCTACGTTTTGGACCTAGGAACTACCAGTAATGTTTTCTCCTCCCCCCTCCGCTGAGCGACACAGTATAGCAGGCCGTTTTGGACAATGAAGTGCGGGAGGGGATGGGGGCCAGGTTGCGTCTCTTTCCCGTCTATCCTCTTCACTTGGGTCCAACAGTGCTTCAGTCGGTCATCTTCTCGTTGTTCTCTGGCAAATGAGCCCCCGCTCGTGACTTGCTGAAACACATC
This sequence comes from Barbatula barbatula, assembly GCF_947034865.1. Classification (NCBI taxonomy): domain Eukaryota; kingdom Metazoa; phylum Chordata; class Actinopteri; order Cypriniformes; family Nemacheilidae; genus Barbatula; species Barbatula barbatula. The sequence continues at coordinate 3,201,485 of NC_136770.1, read as the reverse complement.
AAAGAAGAGGTTATGGTTAGGAGGGGACTCACCCTCTCTCCCGCTGTCCGGAACCAGCAGGGCCGGGCGTCGACGGGTTCCTTTTCCTGGATTCCTGTGTCGGCGGCTGCCCTTGATGTTGGCAGGCTGCACGGCGGCGGTCAGCAGGCGGTCAAATCCGGGCCAATCTCTCCCCAGAAGCACCGGAATCGGCAGGTCCTTCATAAGGCCCACCTCCACCGGCCAGGTGCCGGGTTCAGCCGAGATAGTTACCCTTCGGACCGGGACCTGTCTGGTGTCTCCATGTACGCATGTGATGGGTATCGCCGCCCGAGACTCGTTGCGGGGTGAGAGGAGGTGGGCCTGGACCAAACTGACCGCACTGCCGGAGTCCAGCAAGGCGGTCATTGGGCGGCCATTTATCCTCACCTGCACTTTTGGTGCCCTTGCAGGAATGTCGTGATGGACAATGCAGCCTGCCAGCCACGTTCGAGCCGGAGGCGTTGAGACTTCCGTTGGCATGGGTTCATCCCGTATGGTGGGAAACCCCGGCCTGCTAACTGATCGGAAGGTGCCCTCCGGCGAGCGTTGCTCCTGGACCACCCTCCGGGGAAATGGCGGCGCTCGCTCCCCCGCCTCTCGATATTGGGCAGCATCCGCCAGCTCCATGGCTTCTACCAGTTCTGCGACAGTCCCCGGGTTTCGCATCCCAACAGCATGACGGTGCGAGCGAGGAAGGACTCTGAGCATTCGGTCGATCACGACACGCTCCGCTACCTGAGACGCTGTGGGTTCTCCTTCCAACAGCCAGTGTTGGGCGAGGCGGGATAACTCGGCGGCCTGAATTCGGGCTGGGAGACGGGGCTTGTATTCCCAGTTGTGGAAGTGTTGGGCCGCGCAGACGGGAGAAAGCCCCACCCGGGCTAGGATCTCTCTCTTTAGCTCTGTGTAGGAGTTTGCAGCCGCGGTGGGAAGACTGAAGTACGCTCTTTGCGTCTCCCCCTTGACGAGAGGTGCCAACAGCTGAGCCCATTCTTCACTCTCCCAGCCTTCCCTCACCGCTGTAGTTTCGAACATTTGGAGGAAGGCCTCTATGTCATCGTGTGCCGTCAATTTGGGGAGCAACTGCGTGACTTGAGATCGTGGGTCAGGTATGGGTAGCCGACGAGCGGGAGAGGTGTGCCTGGCACTGAGCTCCTGCTCGGTCTGACTCTGTCGAGAGGCTAGGTGCTCAGAGATCTGTTGCTGGCGGATGCTAACCTCCGTCAGTCGTTGAAGAAGTTCTTCCATGATGGGGGAGGAGCGTCCGCCTGTCCAGAGAAGAGAGAAAAAAAAATTATAATAATATATATAGATCTGTATTGTTCAGGGATGCACTCGTCGGTTTTCCTTCCAGTCCTATGCCCGCATTCTCCACCAGTGTAGCAGGGTGGAAGGATCACACGAGAAGGAGAGCTCAAAAAATCAAGATTCCCCGAAGGGTGGATTTATTAAAGGTATGTGGTGATGGGGAAATCACGGCCTTTCCCTCCAGGGGGCGGTGGTGACCACCGTTGGTGGTGTCCACGGCTTCTTCCTCCCAAGTGTGGTGATGAAGACGATCCGTCCTCCCGGTGGCTGTGGTTCTCCCAAGTGCTCTCCTGAGTTCCCTCGTGTCCTGAGTGGGGTAACCGTGCAGTGCTCGTGGTGGCGCTGATCGGACTACACGCTGCTCTCTGCAAAAGGGCAGAAGACAAAGTTAGTCCTGCTCTCAGAGAGTTCACCTCTCCCCTTTCCTCCTGAGTCAGCGGCTTATGAGCTGCTCTTCTGATTCCCCGCAGCTGTGCACGATCAGCCTGTGACGAGGTGAAACAGGTGCTCCTTGTTCGTTTCCAGGGCAACGCTGATCTGATCTCAGGATGCTTGTCACAATATATATATATTCATCAAACCTCTGACAGTGAAATGAACAGCAGTTTTCAATAATAACTAAAATAACAGTACGCATAATTATATGAATGATTGTATATCTAGTATTTTAGAAGTGACTAAAACACATTAATATCTAGTAGGATTTAGGCAGGAACTAGCCGATAAATCACTAGGATTAATCTTAGCCTGGTTGTTAGCCTGCTCCGGAGCAGGCTAGCTGCAACGTGTAAATCTCCATGGTAACTTATACCACAACATCCTACAAATCACGTGACGTATCAAGTTTGATACGCGCTTCGAAGCACCGATTCGATAAAACCGATTCGACACGGGTTTCTAAGCTTCATGAAGCTCGTATGGAAAGGCCCCATCACTACTTAAACAACACAACAACTGGCAGTCACGTTTGTCTACTCACCCACTTTCAAATATAAACAATGAAACCTTCGACTATGACGTATAACGGGGATTTCTGAGCGGTCTATCTAAGCTTTTAAATAGAGGCTGAAGCCAGTCGTTTGGCTCATTCTGCGACTTACTGCTGTTGACTAAAAGTGAAAATGGGTCAAAAGACGGACAAGTTCGTCCAACATGACAGCTTTGAAGATCGGAGCGGGGTGTACAAACAAAGTACGACCGCGAATACAGATCTCTCACCTGTGAGCTGTAAAACGGACGGAAAGATGAAGAACAAGAGTTTTTGGAGACGGCTTGCAGGTCAGGATGACAGCAAATCATATCATCACTTTATGTACAATTGCTTTCAAATGTTTAGCGTCAACTCACTTATAAATACTTTTTCGTTCCCAGTTAGATGCTTTTAAACGTTAAATTAAGTCTGGCCTATGTTTGTATTTGCCGTTTCATCTAAAGCTATACAAGGTCAAAATAAATCTGTTGCTCAAGTGACCCTTAACGTTTGAACATAGATTCTCGACACATGAATCTGTTAATTTATTTGACTCATTAAAATGTGTTCTGTAGATATCTCCTGACATTTGACAATATCCTGCTATCAATCGAGTCGATAAATAATGTAGATGTTCATTATTACATGTATTTGATCTTGTTCTCCTCTACAGATGACATTTTAGGACAGGATGTCACTCCAGAGTTCCAGAAACATCATATGTTCACCACTTTGTGTCACCCCCTTTTCCCCATGTTGTTTGATTTGGAGCCGAACAATGATGCCGTTCAGAATCCAGTCGCTGGAGAGTTGGACCGGGATTTGGACATCCAGCTGGAGTATAATGAGAATCCCAGTGTGTTCGGTCTCGGTTAGTTTTACCAACAGAACACAATGTACACCAACACAATTTTGGTCATTTCTATCTTCAACAAGGACAAATATTGTTAAAATACTTTGGATTCATTTTTGCTAATGCTTGGTGTTTTCTATTGACAGGGCTCAACTTCGGCATGTATGAGACGGATGAAATGTTTGGTAAAGCAAAGTACGGTTTGACTAATCGGGAGGACCTGGAAGTTTCCCGGTGGGCCAGTTTGTTTTTTGGCCGCGAGCGCCGGTGTTGTTGGCCATGGGCCAAACCGCAAATGCAGACAGACGGACGGATTGGACACGCGAACAGAAACCTGTGTTGGTCAAGAATGCCACAGCCAATTTTAATTCCCAATCCACCGCTGGTTAAAGCTGCTTTTCTAGCTGCCGGATTTGCAGGGACCAGTGATCAGGATGACTTTAAGGTACTTACAGTAACTACTCAGCAAATAGTTTTTCTTATGTCGTGTGCTCATCTCACTCTGTGCTTTATAAAAAAATGGCTTTAGTATTTGTCACCATTTGGTTTCCAGAGCACGATCCACATGCACGTCCACTATAGAGGCTAGTTATTGAAAATGTTTTTTAATATTGTTTTTAGATGTTGGTTTATTTTAAAATCTGGAAGTTAGCAATTCAATAGGTGTCAATATCTTATATTTAGACAGTACACCACTTATATTACTGTTTATTTCAGATGGAAGATCCTGCAGATGGCCTTCAGACTCCAGTCCACTCCGGGAGCGATGATGATATTCAGTCTGCAGATGATCCTGGGTTTGACTTGATTGATGATGGGGGGGATCTAATCCCGCCTTTGCCTTTAATTTTACTCAGTCAGGAGATGCAGGAGGATGATGAGGATCCCAACAAGACATTTTATAGTGAGTTAACTTCACTAATTCCAACATGATATAGTTTGAGTCATTGATTCTGATTGGTCAATAGATGTTTTATTCACACAAAGATTAAGTGCAATATACACATTCTGTTTCTGTAATATGCATGTGTGTATGTGTAACATATTAAGCAACAATATTCAGGTTATAACAATAATGTATTTTCCTAGTTAAACAATCATTGTTAAATTGTGTTTATTTAAGTATTGCTTATGTTGGGGGATTCATGTCTGCTGTACTTCTCTTTTAGTGGAAGTCAATGGTTGCTTGTATAAGATCTGCAGAATGCTGGGTAAAGGCAGTTTTGGGTACGTCTATGAAGGGACCTGTGATGCGGATGACTTGAAGGTTTGATGTTTTTACTCTCTTTTTTTTTTTATCTTTCGAAAGCTGATCAAACATCCTCTTTAATGTTGTAAATGTATTATAGCACAGTTCTGTTCAGGATGAATGCTTACACAAATCGATTGTTGATTTTGTTGATCAGGTGGCAATAAAAGTCATCGAGAAGACAGAGTCAGTCAACGATGGCTATATCAAGATTGTAAGTAGCTAGTGTTATTATGCAATTGTATAATGTGTGTTTGAGACTGAACTAAATCCATGTTTGTTAATTCTGTAATCATTCTAAAAATGGTCTTTCTTCTAGCCGGGTTGTCCTGAACGCGTCCCTCAAGAGATTGGACTTCATATGCTTGCCACCACTGGAGAACATGTTCCTGTGATCATCGAGCTTCTGGACTGGCAGGATCTTTGTGGTTTCTTAGTCATTATCCTAGAGTACCCTTCTCCCTGCGAGGACGTGATGAGTTTTGTGAATCGCAGTGGAGGAAACCTCACTGAGAACATAGCGAAGGCTATCTTGTGGCAAGCGACCGAAGCCTCTGAAATCTGCTTGAAACGGAGGGTTTTCCATAGAGACTTAAGTATCGCAAACCTCCTGATTAACCCGAACACGCTGGAGGTCAAATTGATCGACTTTGGGGGCAGTGAACTGCGTAAATCATCTGCTTACACGGAGTATTTAGGTATGTTTTATCACTGTACTTTATAAACAGTCATTTACACATAAATACAAAGATGATATTTTCAGATAGTGTCTTTGCGCCGTTTTGAGACGTCACATTGTTGCATACTTTTCTACAGGCATTATAGCTGGCGTTTACCCTGAATTCACTAAAACAGGCGAGTACCATTGCGAGCCGGCGACGGTGTACGCACTGGGCGTACTGTTGTTTTCCATGTTGTGCCGGGATTATCCCACCGCCACTGACCTGTGCCAGTTTGAAGAGAAGACATGGAGAAAAGACGGCTTGACTAAAGGTGCGATCTTCATCAGGGCAACTGTGATTCAGAACTTTTGAAAAACACAATCAATTACAACATTGAAATTAATTTACTGTTTACATTTTTTTTGCACAGAATGCTGCGATTTGATTCAAGCCTGTCTGGAGCCGAATCCAGATGAGCGGATCCACCTGGAGAAGATCCTTGACCATGAATGGTTTAAGGTACTGTGCAAGTGGGTTTTTGTTTCAGCTTCCTTAGCATCTGATCAGCTCGTTTTAGAACACCTGACAGGCAGCAAAAAGGGTTTTTTTTTTCTCAAATCTGAAGTTGGCAAGTCAATATGTGTCAGTTTCATGTATTTAGACAATACTTGCATATCATGTATTTAGACAATACTTGCATTACTGTATATTTCAGGACAAAGATCCCGCAGAGGGCCTACAGATTCCTGTCTACTCTGGGAGCGATGATGTCATTCAGTATCCAGATGATTCTGGATCTGACGTCTGTGATGACGGGGATGTTCAAATCCCGCCTTTGCCTTTAATTTTACTCAGTCACAAGAGTATGGAGGATGATGAGGATCCCAATGTGACAACTGAAAGTGAGTGCCCTTCCATAATTGGCGGTCCGGTCGCTCGTCCTCTTATGCTCCCGATCTCCTCTGTGATACAAGACCGGCTCTCGTCCCGCCTACCTTAATACAAATATATTTGATAAATATTGTTAAATTGTGTTTATTTAAGTATTGCTTATGTTTGGTGATTCATGTCTGCTGCACTTCTCTTTTAGTTGAAAGCAATGGCCGACAGTCTGAGATTGACAGAATAGGGGATGACGGGGGTTTTGGAGCCGTCATTGTAGGGACCTGCGTGAAGGATTGCTTGAAGGTTGGATTCTTTTTACTTTTTTTTGTACCCATCTTTATGATATCTCACTCGATCCTCTTCAAACGTTAATGTAGCCAGTGTCCTCTACTTTAGTGCTTGATCTATCTTAACCTCTAAATGTATTATAGCACAGTTCTGTTCAGGATGAATGTTTACACAAATCCAAATTGTTGTTTTGTTGATCAGACGGCGTTGAAAGTTGCAGGGAAGACTATAATCAGGCTCTTACCAGACCTCCTCAGGATGATATAAATCCTATATTTAGGATTATATATATCAACATTGTAAGTAGCTTGTGTCATGTTCAGTTGGAAACATCATCATAGTTTTTTCAGTACAAACTTAAGGTTGTTTGACACAATAATCATGCAAAACGTGGCCTTTTCCTAGCGGGGTTATCCTGAACCCCTTGCCAGTAAGGGAGGATATGTTCCATCTGAGAAACATCGTTGACCATGCTTGGTTTGAGGTACTGTGATAGGTTTGTTTTGTTTGTGTTTAACTTTTTTATTGTCTTTGCATCTGCTTCAGCTGTGGTTTATACCCCTCGCACAAAGCAAAAAATAAGGTTTTAGGATTACTCACAAGCAGAGGTGGCACCACTACTCTAAAAGTGTTGGGGCAAATTTAGATAGTTTAACCTATTATTGATCTATATGAGAAAGCTCTACCCCCTGATCATAGTGAGCGTAATGGCTTGTAGAGTGATAGAATCTCTAAGCTAATCTGTTTAATGCTTTATACAGTAGGTAATTAGAAGTACTTTATAGTATATACGGTATTTAATCGGTAGCCGGTATAGTGCTGATAGAATTGGTGTTATGTGGTCAAATATTCTCAACCTTGTAAGAACTCTAGCAGGTGTATTTAGAACTTACTGTAACTGGTTTAATGTTGAAGCAGGACAACCACTAAGTAGTGCCTTACAATAATCAAGTATTTAAGTCATAAATGCATGAAATCTTTTTTCTGCATCAGAATTACAACGAATATTCTGCAGTTTGGTAATGTTTCTAAGATGGAAGAAGGCTGTTTTTGTGACTTTTGTTCCACGTTTTCTAAAGATAGGTTGCTGTCCCAGGTAACACCGAGGTAGGGCTGTGCACTTAATCGAAAATTAATCATAATCGTCAAATTTATCCTTCATCAATTACAAAAACTAAATAATCGTGGTAAACGATTATTATGCCGCATTTGATTTTGCAAGGATCCTCTCTTTTCTTTTAGCATAAATCCACAGCGCACTTCTTTTCTTTACAGTTGTTCAGAAGTGCTATTTCTTAAAATCATCGTGATTATGATTCTTGTCTTATCATCTTAGCATTTTCTCCTAACGCGCTCTTTTTAAATAACAAGAAATCGAATATTATAATATAATAATTTTAGTTACTCAAAATAGCAACAATGGGCCTGAGCACACCTCTTTTTTAGACCAACACGGCCATGGGTGCAAAAAATGAGTGCAAATGCATTTGCTATTTAAACAACGCGGGCAGGACGGGCAAATGAGAACTGCATTGAGAAGAAACTTGCATTGCACCGGGTGTACAATAGGGCCCAATATGTTAAATTGTTCACTGATATTTATTACTTCATTTGGGAAAATCATGAATATACATTTTGAGGTTTTGTCCGGTCTAGATGATATGTACAGGTGCTGGTCAGGTGTTATGAGAGCCCAGGTTGCTCTGATAGTGGCATTCAGCTCTTCTGCATTGTTGAGTCTGGCATATCGCATCTTCCTCTTCACAATACCATCTAGATTTTCTATGGAGTAAAGGTCAGGTGAGTTTGCTGGCCGATAAAGAACAGGGATACCATGGTCCTTTGGCACAGTGTGCAGGTGCAAAGTCCTGTTGGAAAATGAAACGTGCATCTCCATAAAGTGGGTCAGCAGCAGGAAACATGAAGTGCTCTAAAGCTTCCTGGTATACGGCTGCGTTGACCTTGGACCTCAGAAAACACAGTGGACCAACACCAGCAGAAGACATTGCACCCCAAACCATTGTGGACTGTGGAAATTTTACACTGGACCTCAAGCAACGTGGATTGTGAGCCTCTCCTCTCTTCCTCCAAACTCTGGGACCCTGATTTCCAAAGGAAATGCAAAATTTACTTTCATCAGTTGTGTCATCTGCTTGTGTTGGTCCACTGTGTTTTCTGAGGTCCAAGGTCAACGCAGCCGTATACCAGGAAGTTTTAGAGCACTTAATGCTTCCTGCTGCTGACCAACTTTATGGAGATGCACATTTCATTTTCCAGCAGGATTTGGCACCTGCACACTGTGCCAAAGCAACCAGTACCTGGTTTAAGGACCATGGTATCCCTGTTCTTAATTGGCCAGCAAACTTGCCTCACCTTAACCCCATAGGAAATCTAGATGGTATTGTGAAGAGGAAGATGCGATATGCCAGACTCAACAATGCAGAAGAGCTGAATGCCACTATCAGAGCATCCTGGGCTCTCATAACACCTGAGCAGTGCCACAGAATGATCGACTCCATGCCACGCCGCATTGCTGCAGTAATTCAGGCAAAAGGAGCCCCAACTAAGTATTGAGTGCTGTACATGTTCATACTTTTCAGTTGGCCAAGATTTCTAAAAATCCTTTTGTTGTATTGGTCTTAAGTAATATTCTAATTTTCTGAGAAAGTGAATTTGGGATTTTTCTTAGTTGTCAGTTATAATCATCAAAATTAAAAGAAATAAACATTTGAAATATATCAGTCTGTGTTTCACGTTTTGAATGGAATTAGTGAAATAAAACAACTTTTTGATGATATTCTAATTATATGACCAGTACCTGTATAATTTAGTATAATTTTCATAGCTATGAAAACTAATTCCATGTTTTCCAATAATGTTACCTAGGGGCAGCATGTATATAGAGAATAGCAAGTGTCCTAACACGATCCTTGAGGTTATCCATAGTTTACTGGCATTTGATTTGATGATTCCCCATTTAAATGAAGAAACTAATATCGGTCAGATAAATATGATCTGAACCGGTGCTTAATTTCAAAATTCCAAGTGGTTGGAGGGTGTGACAGATCCGGGAAGTTAGTGTGGTGGTGAGAAGTAATGGAATTTGCAATATCTGAGGGGTTTTCTATCCAACAATTTGGATGTTTTGAAAATGCACATAAAAAAGTAAATGGAAACGGTCATGTAAAGATAATCTCATATTTATCAAAGTTCAAAATCTTTGTGCAAATATGTGTTAAGGTGATGGAAACAGTAAGAAATGTAAGAGAAGTCACTGATTATAATAATTTACATATATAATAATACTTGTGCAAGCAGACGATTACGAAACACAATAAATGCAGTGCTTTAGTGGATACCTGCTGTTTAGGAAATACATGCTCGGGCATTTAAGAATTACCATAACAACGTTTCTAATGCTGTGTAACAAGATCAGTCCTCTGCAGTATGAGATGGTGTAACCTGACTAGCCAGTTAAATTACTTTTTGGAGGAATTTATTTGGCAAATGCGTTTCCATCTCCCATTTATTCGCATGAACCCTTTTTCAGGATGCCGAACCGAACTTCTAACACACTACAGTCCATCTCGCTCATTAAGATCACATAACTCCTTGTGCTCTTTGGTAGTCCTTCTAGTCACATCCACTTAAGGCGGTTAAGCGTTTTCACATCTGGCACCTGTCTGGGACACTTTTCCTGTTGAATATAACGTAAAGACACATCTCTTTAGTCAAACTTTCACATAACGTGTCTCGATCAGATTACATGTAAATGATATCTTTGCATGAAATGTTAAGAACATCAGCTACGCTGACCATTTTTCATCTGTTTATCTGTTTCTACCTCGGCTGCCCATCCTGAGGAAACTAGAGATCATTGAAACCGCTCCAGTTTACGTCCAGACTCTTATGAAGACTTCAGATGACCTCTAGATGACGTCATCATACAAAACTGACAAACTACAAATATGGTAATCTCAAAAATCACTTTATCATTGCTTTAAAATCCACATCATTTTGCAAACTTTAAATAATAAAATGTATCTGTATTTTCTTAAATCACCTCCGGTTTTGTATGATTTTATCTGAATTAAATTTTCTCAAATAAAATCTGTTCCTGTGACATTTTCTTCATTTTGATTTTTATTAACTTCAACTCTTGAGGAAAATCGTCATGGCTTTATCTGAACATCTGTGTCACTGTCATTTCATTTTAAAGGCCACTCGGTCACTCTGGCTGTCCTCATCCAGTACAGTATATCATTAACCGCCCAGAGCTGAATTATTCTCTTTATTTTTGACAGGATTTTATTGGCCTCTGAAACAATACAAGATCTATATAAACTATAGTAACGACTCGCCACTGCTCACAGGTGTTTGAGGTTGGAGGTGTTTTTCTTTCCTACGACGTGTGAATATAATTTCACATTATGTGCTGTTGAATTCAAGCCTCTCATGTCACCATGTGTGTGTCCTTAACATTTATGCCCCAGTCATTCATTTCAGTGTGACAACAGATTGACATCAAGAGAGATCCACGGTGTCCCTCGATACCAGAACAGAGCAAAGGGCCAATTCATCAAACCTTCTCCAGCACATCAATGAACTGCCACCCAAAGCTTAAAACAGTAATCTCACAACAATAATGGCATTAATGTAACTATGTTAGAGCGTCTCTGGCGTTACAGAACTGTCTCTGGCGTTACAGAGAACGATGAGTTGTGGATGTATTTCACACATCAAACAGGAAGAGCCGAGGGGAACACGGGCTATTTTATTTGAATAAGCTCTTAACCTGTGGTCCTCATCACATCACGCTACATCCTATATCGATGTCGACCAACCATCTGTGGTTATTTTGCATGGAGACATTTGAAAGGGTCGCATGATGTTGATCATGTATGAGTGATAGCTAGTTAATATTTGATGATGCCAGACAGATCACTTGACAATTTTCCTTAAAATAGTAATTCTGCACTTTCTACCTCCAAAAAGACTTCATGTATGTTTCAGCTTGTTTCATTTCCTCCGGCATTGATTTTCATTTCAGCGCTGCATTATTTGGACGGCTCCTTTCTGCCAAAATGAGAGGGAGCCAACACTCCACACCTCATCGGCATCCATCATCTACTGCTTAAAATGAAACGGGAAATATGAGAATCAGAACAATCCAGTTACACCAGGACCCTACACAATGTCCTAACCAGGCGTGAAGTGACCAGTTTCCATTGAAAAGCTGTTTGTCTGTTTACACTCATTTTAAAAAGATGCACAACGTGATACAATATCAGTTAATTAGATATTTCATGCTTTATGTAAAAAAAGATTTGGAGGAGTTAAACATTATAAAGGTGATGGAAGTGCAATGCCACTTTAAAAATAGTCATTGTCGAGAAAGATGTCACCCAAAAATGATTCTTTCATCCTACTCAAGCCTTATGTCATCACAAACCTTTGAACCAAAATCCATCCAAATCAGACCTGTCCACATAAGTCTTAAGAGAATCACTCTATGTGCAATGCACAGACAATGACAAAAATACATCATTGCTAAACAAAATACAATTATAATTTTACAGATGGTGTAGCGGCACAAAAGAAAAACAATCCAGAAACCGCTAAGGAGCTGAGTGCAGGAATAACTTCTGTGACACGTCTTGAGGCTTGTATGTTGGTTTATTTTGCTCAGGTTTGTACGGTCAACAAAATATGTGCTCCAGCACTCATCCCCATTCTTCCATGTGAACACACACACACAACAGGTGTTTTAACCCCACTTAATTAATGACACCCCATTATCATTAGGTCACATGACTTTCCCATTACATGGCTCCTACAGATGGGTTTATGTTTGTCCCCTCTGCAAGAAAAATCAAATCCGTGGAGTTATAAATAAATACCCGTTAAGATATAAGACCTTCTATAGAACATCACTGGTTTATTCAACTACTAGACGAAACAAACCGTTTGTTTTGTGATGAATGTTGCGCCATCGTAAGATAACAAACAGTTATTTACCGCCACCTAGTGGCAAGTGATTTTCACATCATGACCAAATAACTTGAGATGTGTTTTAAGGCTGCTATTGTTTCCCTAAAAATATAACAACGATCGTCAAAGGAAAACATTAGAGTTATAATAAACGTTAGTGTATTGTAGTGTTTGTTCAAAATAGCGTTTGGTTTGTCAGAAACAATAGAAACGTGTATAGTAAATATTTCCTACCTGTAGAAAACCATTTCTTGGCTCATCATTAACACAATTTTACGCAGCAGGCAGCAAATATAGCAAACTCCAAAAATAATAAGTCGTAAAAAAGTTGTAGCTTCTATTATTAAACCACAAAGGCCTCTAGGAGCCAATCAATAGCGGGAGGCGGGATAATGTGTCGTCACCAGGAAACGTTTTCAAAATAAAGGCTGTGTACGACAAAAATTAATCTAACGATATCACTGAATGTGAAAGAAATTATTTGCTATTTTCAGAATGATGATAAAAATATTCAAAATCTCGTCATCTTGAATGGCAAATTTTTTATTCATAAATGTAGATTGTCAAAATCTCCTCCTTTACACAAGGTTTTCTCTAACGAACTCATTCTGTTAATGAAGTCTCATAAAATTGTTAAAAACTCAAAAGCTATGTCTATTGTAAGATATTATGAATCTGTATTCGGCGTATTGTGAATGTCTCTTTTTATTTTCTTTTATTTTATATTTTTTCTTTAATCATCTTTGGAGTTTATGTTACTCATGCCTGTTTTCTCTGTAATGTTATTTACATGTTCTGAATAATAAATAAATAAATAAAAGGCTGTGTACGATAATAAACAAAAGTTTGTCAAATCTGCACTTAACTGCAATTTATTTTGTTAGAATTTGAGATTTAAAAACAATCTCTATTGCTAATAAACAACCAAAAAAATGTCAAGTTGTTTAAATGTTTGCAGACGTTTTGTCAACTTAATATCCCGCCTGTTTTTAACCATACAGTGTTTGTAAGGATGCTCTTTTCCTTTAGTTTATTTTGTATTTATAGGGAGGAGGAGAAATACATATTTTCTTTCGCCTTTTCTTCTTATTTCTCTTCCTCTTTGTGTGGTCTTTTGTCTGATGTAATATTGTTATTTTCAAAGATTTCTATTAATAAAAATAATGATATCATGTGTCATGATAACGGAATCATGACACATCGTGTTCTGTGATGGTGGTAGACTCTGTTGTCAATGCAACTTCAACTCGTTCAGTTACGCTCTTTGTTAGGCTGTCACTAAATCCTTGGTGTTTCAAGTCTCAATAAACCTTTATGCTAACCATCTAAACTACCTTTGCTCATTGACTTTGCCAAAAACACACTGCAGTTGAAGAGCCAGAAGGGATAAAGCGCTCAACTGACGAGATTTTGCACCACTTCTGGCCTTATGTATCTTAGATGCGCAAGGGGGTGCCATTGTGCTAAAATATTCTAAATATATTCATAGATCATTCATGCGTTGTCATTTCTTTGAGCTATTCTGAAAAATGTGACTGCATTGTTTTATTCACATTTTTTAACAATTTATACGTTGAATAATGTGAGTATATTGACAATTGTGGGAATTAAGATCAATATAGGCCTATGGATCGATATAAAAATGGATGATTGATGTTGTTTAAATCAGATGTATTTTCCTACATGACATGATTGTGAACAAAAGCTTGAAGCTGAGAGTTCTACAGTTGCTAGATGTTGCCAGAGATCGGAATGTGGTCAGTAAGTGGGGGGTTGCATGTTCTGCTTATGTGTGTGTGTGTAACAAGAAACACATCTTCTTTTTGGGGAAGAAATGTGTACACTGAAGGATCTTATTGTGGTATTAAACGTGCCTTTACATTTAATATGCTTTAGGATTTTATTATTGTTAACCAACTGTGCATAATATGTTGAAAATATAACCAAGTGTGTGAGTTGAATTTAGCGCTGATACTGTGGGGCTTTTTCCACAGGAAATTGCTATGTGTGTGTGTTAAGATCAGATTACGCACAGAGCATTTTGGGATGTGTGGGGGTCTCGTGTAAATTTGTTACAGATGGATGGTGGTTTGAAAAACAAGGCAGTGAGCTGATTGGCTTGAGAGCAGACAAAGGGGAGACGATCTGATTGGACCCTGCAATATACTTATCTGGAAAGATTTTAACACACCACAGAGTTTGTAAATGGACAGAAACATACTTTCCCAAAAGTTAGTGAAGTAAATGTGAAGCATCTGTGATGGAAATTTTCATGACGTGGGTTTCTTCATGCTAATCTCTGTAAAAATTGATTCAAGACTGTCTATCTTGTTGTTCTTAAATTTCTGAGAAATGTTGTGCTACGTGGCAAACCACTCAGCTCCTTTGCCCTTGAGCAAAGACCAAGAGGTTCTGGTGAAGATAAGAAATGGCGACACATTTTTGTTACCAAAGATACGTTCTTGCTCAAGGGAGGGGAGAGGAAGAGGGGGGGGGGTCATGTATGGATGATATAAAAGCCCCTGTAAATGAACAGGTAGGGGCCTTCTGTCTGCACCATGCTTGTGATGCAGACTGAATGACAATAAAATATAAAATACCTTGCAAGGTAACTCATGCTCTCTATGTGTTGCATTTGTCTAAAGTGTTTAAAAAACTCACTTTGATTAAGGGATAAGAAAATTCCACAACAATTTGGCGACGAGGTATGGGATCACAAGGCTGATGGAGAACGGATTAGAGTTGACTGATCATCCTGGACATAGCAAATCCAGCTCTAACCCCATACAGGGACGAGAGAACTCTACTCCGGACCCCAGGCTGACGTGATCCCAAAAGAACTCAGTGCAGGGCACAAAAGTGAAAAACGGTGAGTTGAAAATATTCTGAACAGTCTAAGAAGAAAGGGGAGACTACTTAGCGCTAAACAGTCTGGTTAAAGAGGGGAGACTACTCAGAATCAAGATAGATTCTAAACAGTCTGGAGGACTGCTTAAGACAGTTAAAGAGGGGAGACTACTCAGAATCGAGATAGATTCTAAACAGTCTGGAGGACTGCTTAAGACAGTTAAAGACTGGAGACTACTCAGAATCAAGATAGATTCTAAACAGTCTGGAGGACTGCTTAAGACAGTTAAAGACTGGAGACTACTCAGAATCGAGATAGATTCTAAACAGTCTGGAGGACTGCTTAAGACAGTTAAAGACTGGAGACTACTCAGAATCAAGATAGATTCTAAACAGTCTGGAGGACTGCTTAAGACAGTTAAAGAGGGGAGACTACTCAGAATCGAGATAGATTCTAAACAGTCTGGAGGACTGCTTAAGACAGTTAAAGACTGGAGACTACTCAGAATCAAGATAGATTCTAAACAGTCTGGAGGACTGCTTAAGACAGTTAAAGAGGGGAGACTACTCAGAATCGAGATAGATTCTAAACAGTCTGGAGGACTGCTTAAGACAGTTAAAGACTGGAGACTACTCAGAATCAAGATAGATTCTAAACAGTCTGGAGGACTGCTTAAGACAGTTAAAGACTGGAGACTACTCAGAATCAAGATAGATTCTAAACAGTCTGGAGGACTGCTTAAGACAGTTAAAGAGGGGAGACTACTCAGAATCGAGATAGATTCTAAACAGTCTGGAGGACTGCTTAAGACAGTTAAAGACTGGAGACTACTCAGAATCAAGATAGATTCTAAACAGTCTGGAGGACTGCTTAAGACAGTTAAAGACTGGAGACTACTCAGAATCAAGATAGATTCTAAACAGTCTGGAGGACTGCTTAAGACAGTTAAAGAGGGGAGACTACTCAGAATCGAGATAGATTCTAAACAGTCTGGAGGACTGCTTAAGACAGTTAAAGACTGGAGACTACTCAGAATCAAGATAGATTCTAAACAGTCTGGAGGACTGCTTAAGACAGTTAAAGACTGGAGACTACTCAGAATCGAGATAGATTCTAAACAGTCTGGAGGACTGCTTAAGACAGTTAAAGACTGGAGACTACTCAGAATCAAGATAGATTCTAAACAGTCTGGAGGACTGCTTAAGACAGTTAAAGACTGGAGACTACTCAGAATCAAGATAGATTCTAAACAGTCTGGAGGACTGCTTAAGACAGTTAAAGACTGGAGACTACTCAGAATCAAGATAGATTCTAAACAGTCTGGAGGACTGCTTAAGACAGTTAAAGACTGGAGACTACTCAGAATCAAGATAGATTCTAAACAGTCTGGAGGACTGCTTAAGACAGTTAAAGAGGGGAGACTACTCAGAATCGAGATAGATTCTAAACAGTCTGGAGGACTGCTTAAGACAGTTAAAGACTGGAGACTACTCAGAATCAAGATAGATTCTAAACAGTCTGGAGGACTGCTTAAGACAGTTAAAGACTGGAGACTACTCAGAATCGAGATAGATTCTAAACAGTCTGGAGGACTGCTTAAGACAGTTAAAGACTGGAGACTACTCAGAATCAAGATAGATTCTAAACAGTCTGGAGGACTGCTTAAGACAGTTAAAGAGGGGAGACTACTCAGAATCGAGATAGATTCTAAACAGTCTGGAGGACTGCTTAAGACAGTTAAAGACTGGAGACTACTCAGAATCAAGATAGATTCTAAACAGTCTGGAGGACTGCTTAAGACAGTTAAAGACTGGAGACTACTCAGAATCGAGATAGATTCTAAACAGTCTGGAGGACTGCTTAAGACAGTTAAAGACTGGAGACTACTCAGAATCAAGATAGATTCTAAACAGTCTGGAGGACTGCTTAAGACAGTTAAAGACTGGAGACTACTCAGAATCAAGATAGATTCTAAACAGTCTGGAGGACTGCTTAAGACAGTTAAAGAGGGGAGACTACTCAGAATCGAGATAGATTCTAAACAGTCTGGAGGACTGCTTAAGACAGTTAAAGAGGGGAGACTACTCAGAATCGAGATAGATTCTAAACAGTCTGGAGGACTGCTTAAGACAGTTAAAGACTGGAGACTACTCAGAATCGAGATAGATTCTAAACAGTCTGGAGGACTGCTTAAGACAGTTAAAGAGGGGAGACTACTCAGAATCGAGATAGATTCTAAACAGTCTGGAGGACTGCTTAAGACAGTTAAAGACTGGAGACTACTCAGAATCAAGATAGATTCTAAACAGTCTGGAGGACTGCTTAAGACAGTTAAAGAGGGGAGACTACTCAGAATCGAGATAGATTCTAAACAGTCTGGGAGACTGTTCAGAATTATGGATAAACCAACATACAGAGAAATGAGGAAAAGGTGGGGAACGGGAAGTTTACAAGGTGTACCCTATTTAATAGAAAAAGCTAACTTTCCAGAAAACGGTACATTTAGTACCACAAAATTAGAGAAAATAAGAGAACACATGGGGAAAAAGGACATATTTAAAATGTCCAAAAAAAAAAAAAAGAAATGGAAAAATATGATGAAGCGTGAAAATGTTTAGAGTTATGGGAGAGGGAAGCAAATAGACGTGACTATGTTTTTAAAGAAAAGGCATTGGAAGAACTGCCACCACCGAAAACTCCATTGTACCCTGTTTTGCCTGAATATAATGATTTAACCCCTCTGTCTTCTTTACCCCCATCTATGACTTGTTACAACCACCAACCGGAGGATGATTGTGTCCCTCCTCACCGACATCTGAACCCGATCGAGGCTGCTCCAGTGCCCCCACCAGTGTCTCCACCAGCACCAGTGCCGCACATGCCACAGCCCGCGGTGCGTCAAAAGCAAGAAAGAGTGCATCCAGCACCGACAAACAAAGAACTTTTGACATTTTGCAAAGAATTCTCACCCTCAATGAAAGAATTAGAGAGACTGTTGAAAGTCAAACTGAAACCATCTGACCTGAGAAAGTTACAGGGTAAATGGCCTGTGGAGGAAGTATTTAAAGAACATTCTGGACTTCAACCTGATGCAGACGGACCAGACATTGGTCCGTTCGAAGGACATCTCAGGTCCGCTTTTCTGCGGAACCTCAGCGGAGAGCTGAGACGAGAAGTGGAAAAATCGTGCATCGAGCCAGATCGTGCGAGAATGAGCGAGATCGTCCGTCATGCTGTACACGCCGAAAGACAAACAGACAAGAAACAGCTTCAGAAGAAAAACAAACAAGATAAAGAACTCCACATAGCTCTAATGAATATCGGAGTAGAGCATGGAGGAAGAGGAAACTGGAGGAGAGGAGGTTTTAAACCCTCTGGCATGTATGGAGAGAAGTGTTTCAATTGTGGAAGAACGGGGCACTGGCACAAAGATTGTCCTGAGCCTCGGAGATCGCGGAGGTCAAGAGAAAAGGTAGATGGAAGTGAGGAGGTGAGGCATCATTCCGAGGGTGGTGAGTATGATTTCCCTTAGCATATGCAATGAAGAAATGCTTTTTCCTACTGTATGCAATGAAGATCTGCTTAGCTCACATTCCATGATGAATGAAAACGCTTTCTGAACTTTGCTAAAATGCACAATGCTTGTGTGCAACAAACCGCTTGAATTTTTGATAGATTCAGGGGCAACAAATAGCCTAATGTGATTCACAAGAAGTGTTTTAATTTACCAGAGTCTAAACTAGCTGTGTTTTCCCTAAATGCTAGTGGCTCTAATGTAGAATAATTTATGTCAAAAGGGTGCAATGTGAGTTGGGGAGTGTCAAATTTCAACACAGGTTTCTCATGTCTGACTGCTGCCCGATTCATTTGCTGGGCAGAGTCATAATGTGTATGATGACAGATTGAGCATGATACCAACACGACCCGTGTGCAGCGCTCGTACAGCTGTACGATGTAATATTGAATTACGTAAGTACGATGTAGAAAGTTTTGCCTCACAGAGCCTCATGACGTTGATTACAATGGTGTGGGGAGATGTGGGTGTTTTGCTGACAAATGTGCGCACGCCATAGAATGGGTTAAAAGGGACAACGTGCAATATTAAAATTTGTTGCATGCCCATCGTGAGAATCATGCCTGTCTGTCAGCAACAAGGGGACTTGAAGTGTTTTCACACACAAAAAGATTAATGATGAGTATTGACATACCAGAAATTTTGGGAAAGGTGCCCTTTCAACTTTGGGTAACAGGAAAATATTTTGTTGGGTTGATTAGGAACTGTGAGCCTGTTGTGATAACGCCCAAGGGTAATTTTCGTCCACGCAAACAGCAATTCCCCCTCAAAACAGAAGCCTCAAACCAGAATCCCTCAATGGCATAAGGCCAATATTTAATGAGTTTAATAAGATTGAAAAATAAAGGCATAGTTGTGCCATGCCCAAATTTACCGGTGCGCAGGCCTTTGTTTCCAGTTTAAAAGATAAGAGAAAAGAACACAAAGTAAATGTCTCCAAAGTCCAGCTGGCAAAACAATTTGTTCGTTTTTTTGGGTCACGAAATTACTGACCGCGGCAGACAGCTGTCCGCAAAGCGTGTCTGCAATTACAGACATCGCAAGTCCAAAAGCAAAGAAGCAATTGATATAATTTTTAGGGACCATTTCTCTGCTCAGACAGCAGAGTTCATTGCACTCACACGCATGCAAATTAGCAAAGAATAAAAATGTAGACATTCACACAGATAGTAGATATGCATTTGGTGTAACTCATGATTTTGGCACACTGTGTAAACACAGAAACTTTGTAAAAGCTGATGGTAAAAACATTCTTAATCACACATAGGTTGCTGATATGCTATCTGCCATTCTTCTACCATCAGCCATTGTTGTGTGTGACTGTGACACACACACTTTTTATCAGAAACAATTTTTGCAGGAAGCCGACAAGCTGACCTTGCAGCAAAGCAAGCAACATCGGAACCACAGACAGATTTTCTCCAGAAATCACTAACAAAACTTTTTCTCTTGCAGAGATGCAAACATTTTTCAGAACCAGCTGAGCGTGCACTCTGGAAGGAGTGCTCATGTAAATACACAGACAATGTTTGGGGGGGCCCAAAATGGCCTCACCTGTTTGCCAACAAAAATTTCTCTGCTTTTGCGATTTTGACGCATGGCCTAGACCACGCGTCAAAAGGGGGGATGTTACAAGGCAACATGTTTTTGTGTTTTTGCTCTCAAAATGTTTGTGCAGATCGAAAGAGCAGTAGCAAATGGAGCTGACAAATCATTACACAGCTTCCAGGAAGTCGTGGGAAAGACTTGCCTCCCACTGCAAAAAGGTGTCCAAGGAGTGGCAACTCCAACCGTAGGCCATCAAAATGGCATCCACAATGGCTCTTCGCAATGGTCGTGCAAGCGACAGGAGGAGCGACACTGCTGGTGCTCGCAAAGGGAATCAACAGTTCGAGTCGGGGACGCATCGAACCCCGAGAAATTAGAGATTATAGAATTTTGTTTTTGTGCAACACTATATTCCAAGTTTAATAAAATGGTATGGGGAGGGACAGTGTGGGGAGGGACCCAATTCTGCTAGGTACTGGGGAACAAATATGTATTTGTGTAGAGGTACGTGTACCTCAGTTGATGTTCTGGATAAGGCAACAAAATTTGAAAATGTGGGCCATTATGTTCCCTGGGACGGCCAAATAAAAAGGAAAAAGAGAAAGTTTTAGACTAGCTCTAACTTAGAAAAAATTTTTTATTAGGGAACGGGAGCAATTTCACAAATAAGAGTAAGAATATGGAAAGTGACGAAGGTTGAGCAGGTGATGAAGGTTTAAGCAGGTCAGTATTGGTGGATGTGGTGGACGAAGGGGGAAGACACAGGTCAGAAGCTTCAGATATAATTTCAGCCAAGGAATTTTCAGGCTGCAGAGCAGGCAGAAAAAGAGGCAGGAGAAGCAGAGCTAGAAGGTAGACATGAGAATGGCAATATACCAATGCAAAGGCAATAAGGCATGTGCATTGGCACTGATAGAAAAGAAAGAGGTTGGAGTGAATGACAGTTGTTGTTTCTACATTCAGGAAGCTGGATGATATGACTGAACAGGCTAAAGTTGGGGAGTGAGGCTGAAGCAGGTGGTGTTACCAATTCTAGTGGGATTTTAAGAACTGTTTAGATAGAAGAATGAAACCTGTAAGAGAAGGGGCGTTGCTCATCTTACATGGTCAAAGTATAAAGATTTTGGTTATCATATATGATAAAAGGGGGGAATGTAATGGAAATTTTCTAGTCTAGCTTCTTGATGTGTCTGTCTATATGTTTACGAAGTGTTTATCGATGTTTTCTTTTCTTTGTTATCATGTTTTTCTCTATACACGTCATACCACTCTGCCTTTGCCCTCGAGCAGAGGCCAAGATGTTCTGTTTGGAATAACGGAACTTCTCGTAAACCAGCTCGGGATTCTTGTTCGGGGGCAAAGGGAGGGGGTGTCACATTTTTAATCATATATATACTATGGGTGCAGGAGGAAAGAGCGCCTTTGCTCTGCACCATGCTCATTGCTTATGATGCAGATTAAACGACAATAAAATACTTTGCAAAGTACCTGATGTCTCTGTATATTGCGTTTGTCAAAATTGACTCACCTTGATTAAGGAATAAGAAAATTCCACAACACGATAACTACCTTTTGTTGTGCGATATATTGCACCAAAATCTATTGTGATAATGACAGTATTACAATATAATTGCATACAAATGCAAGTACACTCTTTCAAAGAACAAAGAACGTTTTATTCTTACGAATATTTAGACATTGTCTAAAAATCTTAATTAAAGAAAACCAAATAAATAATAATAAATACACCCTTGTTGAAAAAAGTAGAACAAAACAAAGTTATATTTTTTACAAAGTCGGTTTAGACTTAAAGCGTCTCAAAGAGGCACAGATGCCTCAACAGGCCATATCTGCAAATGTATTTTTAATTGTCAGCCAGATTCCGAGAAAGAAATACAGAGTTACGCCATTTCACGCTGTCACGTTTGTATTTGCACTGACGGTCAAATGCATCTGTAACGGATAATTGACTAAATGGATATGATGGTTATATGTTTGGTGAGCTTTTAGGTTAGTTGTGTCGTCACTCTTTTTAAACAAAGTCGACATCCTGGGTGCTTCTCATTTCTTATATGTGCGTCCTCGCTTCCTTTCCTCGTGTCTTAGCTCCACCTCTTCAGGATGCGAGAGAAGGAAGCAAGGAAAAGACGCAAGGACGGAGGAATCGAAGCAAGTGAAATGATATATCCTCGCTCTATAGCGTCACTTCAAAGCGTCGTCAACTAATGATGACTGTACACCGCTGGATTTAGCTTGCACATCAGGATTCTTGAACATAAGATATAATTATTTATATTGTAACCGTTTCAACCTCCACAAAATACCACATTTGTTCTTATTTTTTACCAGTTATTATTAATGAATTATTGTTGTTGTGATTTCACATACATTGTGTCTTGTACATGTAAACAATAATGATAATGATTATAATATTAATAATTAAAAATTGTGGCAAGAACACACATTTACAATAACTTTATGCTCAATACTCTCATTTATGTGTGTTTGAATGTTCTGCCATGGTTAGCACTTGGAGCAGATGTGAAGTGGGAGGAGAATTTATACGTGCGTCACGTTTAGGCAATAAAAAACGTCTCCGGTTACTTTCGTAACCTCGGTTCCCTGAGAAGCGGGAACGAGACATTGCGGAGACCGCATATGAAACTCCTCCTCTTTTTCACTTTTCCTGAAGTCCTATAGGATAACGCCAGTTAAAAAACTGGCCAATTGTCGCAAGACATGCACAGTATGCAGATACTGACGAGTCTAGACAGTATAATTACAGTGCATGTGACGACAATCCTCAGAATCTACGATAGAACGCCCGACCGGTGATAGGCGGCGAACACGGCGATCTACGCAATGTCTCGTTCCCGCTTCTCAGGGAACCGAGGTTACGAAAGTAACCGGAGACGTTCCCTTTCGAGAGCGGTCACTTCGACATTGCGGAGACCGCATATGGAACGGTAGTACAATCCCGCCGTGAGAGCTAGCAAAAACAGCCCGATAACTGGGATAACACGTACACAGTATGCGGAGCAGACAAATCAACCATTCGCGAGGTTGCCCCAAGCGTTAACCGCTGATTGGCTGAAACCGGCCTATGAACTGCTAGATCACTGAGCACGCCAATGAACTGCTAGATTGGTCTTTTGTCGAATTTGCATATCCAAACCCAACGAATGCAGCGGGCGCTGAACACGGCAGACACCACAGCAGTAGAACCAGCACGGAAACCCGGGCGATATAATAGCGAACATAAGTACACCAAGCACAGTGTAAACAGCAATGCGGCAACAACTGTGTAGCACAATACATTACAAGGTAGAAGATAAAGCTTAATCAGCACTCACCGAGAGGACTTGAGAAGCCAACGAGGACACATCCAATCTGTAGAACCTGGCGAAAGTATTCTGAGAAACCAGCCAGCTGCACAGTATATGTCCTGAATAGATGTGCCCTTAGACCAGGCCCACGAAGAGGCGATAGCCCTAGTCGAATGAGCTCTGATACCGAAGGGGCAGTTCTGACCCTGGCTTTCGTACGCCAAGGTAATAGCGTCCACTACCCAGTGAGAGAGCCTCTGTTTTGAGACAGCCCGGCCTTTAGTACCCCCACCAAAACAAATAAAGAGCTGCTCCGACTGCCGAAACCCGGCCGTGCGATCTATGTAAGCCCGCAATACCCTTACCGGGCAGACCGCTCTCTGAGCGTTAGCATCCTGTGAGTCTGACGACTCGGAAGACAAGGCGGGCAAAGAAATGACCTGAGCTCTAAAAGGGGTAGACATGGACTTTGGCACATAACCCGATTTTGGCCGGAGAGTGACGCTGCAGTCGCCTGGCCCAAAACGAATGAAATCAGCGCCGACTGAGAGCGCTTGCAAATCCCCTATGCGCTTAGCCGAAGCAAGGGCGAGAAGGAGAACGGTTTTTAGAGTGAGCTCTCTTACAGAAGCCGCGTCCAAAGGCTCAAAGGGGGGAGAAGAGAGAGCCTTCAACACCAGCGCTAAGTCCCAAGGTGGCACCGAAGGGGTTCGCGGGGGGAAAAGTCTCCTCGCTCCTCTGAGGAATCTGACCACCAGCATGTGCCTACCAATCGATTGCCCATCAACCGGGGAACGAAACGAGGCGATAGCCGCTACGTAAACCTTCAGCGTTGACGGGAGGCCGCCGCTGTCCAGCCTGTGCTGCAGGAAAGATAAAATATCAGACACAGGGCAAGACGCCGGGTCGATATTGTTGCTGCTGCACCATTTAGCAAACACCCCCCATTTTAGAGCGTATAAACGTCTGGTAGACGGCGCGCGAGACTCCGAAATAGTATCCAGCACACGCTGAGGGAGTGCAGTTAGAACCCCTGAAGCGGCCAGGCATGGAGGTTCCACAACTCTGGGCTGGGGTGCCAAATCGTGCCGTTCACTTGGGACAACAGGTCTCTCCTGAGGGGAATCCGCCACGGCGGTGCCGTCAACAACTCCCTCAGGTCCGGGAACCATGGTTGATTCGGCCAGAACGGAGCGACGAGAATCACCGACGCCGTCTCCTCTCTGACTTTGCACAGCACTAGGGGTAAAATCTTCACCGGAGGAAACGCGTAAAGCCCCTATGGGGAGCGGATCAGCGAGAAATACAACGGGCAGTGTTACATTCTCGCTTGTCGCGAATAGATCCACCTCCGCTTTCCCGAAGCGTTCCCAAATTAACAGGTCTGTGTCGGGATGAAGCCTCCATTCCCCGTGCTGAAGACCCTCCCTCGAAAGCATGTCCGCTCCGCGGTTCAGATGACCGGGGATATGCGCTGCTCTGATAGAGAGTATATGCCGATCCGCCCACAGTAGGAGACCCGCCGCCTGTTTGAAAAGAGCTCCGGAACGGATCCCTCCCTGGCGATTTATGTACGAAACCACGGACATGTTGTCGGTGCGAATCAGAACATGTTTCTGCTCCAGCCTCGACTGGAAAGTATGAAGAGCTAGAGACACCGCCTTTAGTTCCAAGCGATTTATGTGCCATTTCCTCAGAGACTGTGACCAAAGGCCGCATGCCCTCGCACACCGCGCCCGAACTGAAGTGGTCGCATGTGCAGAAGACCTAGGTGGCAGACCGCCGACGCCGATGCCATGAGACCCAAAAGCCTCTGGAACTCCCTCAGGGGAACAGACCGGCCCAGCCTGAGCAAATGTAGAGCTGAAGAGATGGACTCCGTCCTCTCTGGGGAGAGACGAGCGCGCATCTCCACTGAGTCGAAACATACCCCCAGATACGTTATAGACTGACTCGGCGTGAGTTTGCTCTTCTGCATGTTCACGCGCAGCCCCAGGGATGCCAAGTGACAAAGCAGCATCTGCGTGTGACCGATTAGCGCCTTCCGAGAGTGGGCTAAAATCAGCCAATCGTCCAGATAATTGAGAATGCGCATTCCGCTCGCTCTGAGAGGGGAAAGCGCCGCGTCCACGCACTTCGAGAATGTGCGCGGAGCTAATGCCAGCCCGAATGGGAGGACGGCAAATTGGTACGCTGAATCCTCGAATGCGAATCGCAGGAACCTTCGGTGGCGCTTGGTTATCTGAACATGAAAGTACGCATCCTTCAGATCTACGGAAACAAACCAGTCCCCGGGACGCACTTGTGCCAGGATCTGTTTTAGAGTTGTCATTCTGAACGCTCGCTTGTGAAGCGCTCGGTTGACGGGTCTCAAGTCCAGAATCGGACGCAGACCACCATCTCTCTTGGGCACTACAAAATACCGGCTGTAAAACCCGCTTTCCAGCTCGTTCGGGGGGACACGCTCGATCGCTCCTTTCGCGAGCAGGCTGCGGATTTCCTGCCTCAGCACAGGTGCGTTTTGCGCTGACGTAAGCGACGGGACCACACCGCTGAAGCGGGGAGGTCTGCGCCTGAACTGCAGGGAGTACCCGTGTTCTATCACGTTTAGCAGCCAAAGAGAGATGCCTGGGATGGCTTTCCACGCGTCCAGAAACAGACATAACGGCCGAATCTGATCGGGGGTTACCGTCATCGGACCGTTTAGGGTAGCGCGCTGGCTCAGCGAGGCTAAATGCACTGGCGGGAAAATATCTCGCGCGTGAGACTCCAGCGGTCTCTCGTCCACGGGAGCGTCCGTGGACGAGGGAATGCTGGGTCAGGGTATATTCTGGCAAACAGTTTCCCGATCACGTTTCGCAATCGGCAAAGCAGACCGTTGCACTCGCCGTTTACCAACACACGATGGGCGTTCGCAAAGCAAAACGCACCTGGCGCCTTCCCAGCGCTCGACTATTGATTCGAATAGAAAGCGAGAAGATTAAGACGTAAGAGGCGGGGCAACCGTTTGAAAATTTCAAAATAATGTATAAATGAAAATTGCTAAAGTGGCATGTTAATAAACTGGTGATATAAGATGATGGCATATGGCGTTAAGTTCTTATTTCATATTTGAATACTTTGACTTATTTAACAAATCTGCAAAAAAGTTAAATCCGAACAGCACAATTTCAAATTAGACCTTTTTTATTTTTAAAATGGAAATTCATATGTAGGCTATTTAAATGACTATGCTGAACAATGATGATGGCCTCTGGTGTACATTTGTGCATTTAAGTTGAAGAGTAAATAATGAAGGAGTTTTCAAGAGTTTGGTTTCAAATTTAGGTAGCTCTGTTTAAAAAATCTAAAATCATGTTTTTTTATAATGTTATCATGTTTGTAATTGTGTTTTATTGCAGCATAAGTGACGAAGCATAAGTAATAGTGAATAATTTTCAATTTTTCATAGTGAATAATGGTCTATATTTTCACTACAGCAGAAAAGCAACTGCTAGGGTGGTCTAGGGGAGGATATCCTTAGAGGGTCGCAGAGACCTCAATGTGCCTGGCTATCCAGATGAAATCCCCAGAACTACTGTCAGACAGCTCTTGCTATGTAGGCCCCTCCTTGTGCATGATAATGCCCAGCTTCATTTCTCTAGAGGCTGTAGGCCATGTTTTGCTGATGAAGACATTGACCGGCTCTCACGTTCCCCGGACCTAAATACAGTTAAGAACCTCTGGGATTCTTATGTATGCAAAGTTGTCAAATTGTGTCATAGACTGTCCAGGAGCTCACTTATGCTCTGATCCTGGGAGGAGATCCCCAAGACACCATTTACTTACGGGCACATGGGCACATTACTGACTAACATTGTGTGTTAATGTTAACACCCTGCATGTGTTGATCATTTTGTCTTTCCTAGATCACTGTCAGATTTAGTTCTCAGTACATTAAGCAAAGTATATAAGTGAGGAGTTCCAACTTGAATATTTAGTTGTTTACTGTACTTGACATTGGCATTGACACTTTTGTGTTTTTTTACTGTATTTCAAAAGACTAATTAGAGACTGGGGTTGCTAATTAGTCATTGGCTAGAAGTCTGCATGTAGGGCATCTGTAATTATTCTGCATTGTCCCATTTAATTGAACAATATCCCTGTTTTATTAAATAAATAATAATGATGCAAAAACTCAGAAATGGAAAATCCTTAAATCCGTGTATAAAAGGATTACAAGCAACGATACTAGCAATCTTTTATTGATCATAACACAAAATATAAATTATTTGGTGCATTTTAAAAACTGAACGTTCAAACATTTAATAGAAATAAAATATGAAACTCGAAAGGCCAGTTGGTGTCGCTAGTGCCTCCGTAAATCATTAGTGAATATGAGTGAGTCATATTGGGTTTATTTACCGATTCATTCAAGCAGCGGAGTCATTTGGCAACGCAGTTTAATGTCAAAATGCCAAATGACTGGCTAAATTCGGAACTAAATTTATTTATTTCAATATAACTATGCGAAGTTCATGAAGCCATGAAGTTGGACACTCAGGTACAGTAGGTGGCGGTATGCACCTGAACAAGTTGGTTACGATCCACCAATAAGAATACAGAGAGCGAGAGAAGAAATAACGGACGAGAGACGTTCAGCAAACGTTAAAGAATTTTGCGCGTGTTCTTGTTCTACATAGCTGTGAGAAATGTCGTCCACGTACACATTGAAACGCTCTTCTATATCTGCAGTTTTACGGGAGGAAGATGTTACAGTGGACAACTTGTCAAGGATTTTTAAGGTTTGCTCATGTTCGAATAATTTAATCTGTGTTAGAATGTGAAAACCCCAACGGTTACATTTTCCCCAAAAGCTCTCCAGATTTGACCAGGTCTTACGATTGGTAATTATTTGTAAATGTATTCAGAATGTTAATTAAAAATTTAGCCTAAGTGCAAAGGATTGACGTCACTTTACCACGTGAATACGCTGGAAGTGCAAATTGCTGCTTTTAATAGGAGAAACAAAGAAACTGGGACAAAACACGCAATTATTTGGTGACATTTCAAGCAGTCGGACTCTACGGTGATCCTCACGACTACCTTACGACTTACAAATGAATCTGGTGTTCTTGGACACTCAAATGTTGCGCAAAAATTGCGTTTCCTGTTAGTGGTTCGCGAACCGGGCATCACTATTTCCTGGTATTGTAACCATCCATTTTGCTGAGTGTTTTGCCACTCAAGGTGCCGAGTACCGGCGTGGTCACGTGGTAAAGTGACGATACGTTCATACCCTCTGTAACTCATTTGTCTCAATGTAGTAAGCATGCATGGCTGGAAAGCTAGTGACAATTTGTTGGTCCAAAGTATAGCCAAATACCGTTTTTTTTTTGTAATTTGTATTTTGATCCTGTGCTGCTCTCGTGTCCCCTTTGTGTAGGTAACACAGTCAAGTGTCTACTTGACAAATGGTCTGGGGGTATCAATTTTCCCTACTTCATCTGGATTTTTCAGCTGTCTCGACCTTATGTCTGGTGGAGGTACCTTCCAGGTGATGGGAGACGATGCCTGTGGGCCACTTCCTAGCCCAGTACCGTTTCACCCTAACCCTGGACAGACCCGACCTCGTTTCAGTTTCTCCAGATGTGCCACTGCAACAGCTACGCGTGGACACAGTTCTGCAGCTAGCCCGAAAATCTACCAAAGGTAAGTTTATAAATGTATTTTCAATTGGCAAAAGCAGCACACCCCTTTGTGATTCTGGGGGTCTCCCCCTCTGTCCATTTGCAGTGGCTTTCCAGCACCCCTAGACTGTTTGCAGTCCTGTTTTAGGGGTCCGGAACGCGAGTGTCTGTTTGCAGTCATGTTTTAGGGGTCTGGTGGCCAATCCACCACTGGTTACTGCATTTGTCTTATCATGCATTAACAAGCTAGACATTTTTTGGCAAACTATTCTTCAAGTTACATGACAGCAAATATGAACACAATATTGAATGTAACACAAATAAAATTATTATTTGTCATTATTTGCATTATACTCACATGGGCTGCCATGCTGGAAAATGTAATTCCTATTTAGTTGAAGTGAGGTCCTGTAAAATCATAGTTTGAAGGGCTATATGGTCCTTCGCCCTACCCCTTCAACCAAAAGAGAATCGAGACACCCCTTTATGTTGGACGGGCTTAACAGAGGTGTAGGGGTAAGGGGTATAAATGGGATTTGCCCTTAAGTGTTTAGTGTAACCACTTATGTTAGACACTTGTGTGTGTTCCCACAGAACAATTTTCCTTGGACAAATTGAAGGTGACAAACTAGTTCAAGACAAGGCAATGGTGATTCCTTTTGAAGAGAATGAGGCCTGTTTGACATCAATAAAACTTAAAGTTAAAGAAGCCCTTGCCATGGGGGCTGATGAAAACATCATCCTCACGGATAGTCAAGGAAATGTTCTATTAGACACCCCGGGCACTAAAGGTCTGTATTTTGGGCTGGAATGGATATTTAACAAATTCATTCCAAAGTTCGCCCCATCTCATCATTCAAGTTTCTAATTGCTACAATGACAGTACCATTCTGAATTTCAAATTTTTTATCCTTACTGCCACAGGCTCAACTTATTGGAAGCAGAGTTCCAGGCGCATTTTTGCAATTACTGAAGATGTTTTTGCAGAGATGGGCAGAAGAAAGCGGCGAAAACTAGTGTAAGTTCATAAGCACTCTCACCATAAAATCTTTATAATCTAGTCCTTTAACTTTTTGTCTATCTATATGCAAATTAAAATCATGAAACAGAGCTCAACAATAAGGACTGCCCAATGGCCTGGGCCAGCATGGGAGACCCTCGGGCCAGCCTTTTGACTTTCTGATATAGAAAATCAATGCCTGCCCTCTGGCTGCACTTCCCGCGGAATTAAAACCATGTGACGGCACACAACCTTTAAGAGGGTTTGAAAAATGACACGAAAAACATGCCAGCATCATTATTTATAGCTCAGTGGTAAGAGCATTGCGATAACAACGCAAGGTTGTGGGTTGGATCCCAGGGGATTACAGATACCTATGTATAAATGTATTGGATAATGCAACGTAAGTCGCTATGGATAAAAGCGTCTGCCAAAAGTAAATGTAATTATTTGAGTTTAACACAGAGGTTGGTGTATCTATTATTAAAAAATCATTATTTTGGTGTATTTAATTTACTACTAGATACACCAAAATAATGATGCTAGGATGTTTCTCATGTCATTTCACCCCCTCTATAATGGCTCAAAATTGTCATATTTACCTCCCTCTACAAATGAGTGGATTATTTGCTATTTGTCAGTGGCATTCAATATTTTGGCTCTCATCACGTTGGTCTTGCTTCTGTATAAAATATAAAAAATATTTATACAATTGTTGTCTTTAATCATCTGTCAATTATTTCTTTTTACTGTCGTAGACAAACTTCACGACACGAGGACTCTGGGCTCTTTGAAATAAAAGACAAAATTGAGGAGGTCCTTCTTGCATCAGAAGGTTTACCAGCTGTGTCAGCCAAGCTCAGGGAGCTGTGCAAGAATAGTCAGGGGCTCACAGAACATCACAATGAGGTGCTGAGAACCTCATTCAGGTGCTGTGTGTGCAGAGGCAAGTAAACACCTGGACATCACGCAGATATGTACAGTATGTGGATTAAAAGGTTTCATCCATGTCAGTACACAAATAAGCAATCTAAATTTATTTACAACGAGCATTTTTAATTTTGGCCGCATCTGTGCACCACCTATGTACATCCCTGGTCATTAAATATTCCCTATATAATTTACTGCCACAGTATGTAAGAGATAATGCAGTCAGCTGGTTATTATAGCAAAATAAACCCCAATGGTGTGATCTACAATGTGGATTTATAGTGATTTATTCGGCAAAAACTTGGTGAATGTAAAATTATAGTTTTATTTCTAAAGTTGAGATAGAGAATCTATATTGTAGGTATTTTAGGGATAGTCTGCCGTAAAATGAAAATTCCGTCATGAATTACCCGCCCTCAAATTGTGTGACAACCCTAGGACCTTCGAGTCTTCGAGTTTTTATGGGTCCCAGGAGCATTCTGACTCATCCATAGACTGCAACACAATGAACTTTCAATGCGGAGAAAGTGAGTAAAGAAATTGTTCAAATAGTCCGTGTCACTCTAGTGGTTCAGCCTCAACTGTATAAGATGGCTAAAATGGCTCATATGGTCACCCTACCCTAGTAGGAACATTTTCAATGGTAGTAAAAAGTACCCCAGATTTTTTTTCATGTCCTACATTCTGCAAAATATCTCGATTTTATCTTGAATTTGATTTCCCCTTCTATGGGCAATCGTAATCTAAAACTGTTTGGTTACAACCCTATCTTTCCCTGTCTTCAGTCAAACAAAAAAATATACAGGTTTGGAACAACTAGAGAGTGAGTAAATCATGACAGAATTTTTTATTTTGGGTGAACTTCCTCTTTACTGTCATGATTGACCATCGGTACAAAGTATCATAAGGGCAGTATATAGTACCTGTTTAATGAATTGGTTGTTTTTTAACTTGTTTGTTACAGGAGTGATGGATGCCCCTGTGCTGTCACAATGCTGTAGGAGTTTGATTGGCTGTCAACAGTGTGTGAATTTAGTACTTCAGGAGGGTCAAGCTTGTGTAAAATGCAGGTCTGCTATATCAAGCGAATCCATTGTGGCTGTTGCTGGCCTGTCTGAGGTCTTAAATGTCATTAAGGCCTTAGATGAGCAGTATAGCTCCTCTTGATGTTGCAGTGAAGCATGCTTTTTTACATGCACTTGTTTAATACAATATGCCAAGTTCTTATTTTTTTGCCATGTAAATGTTCTTTATACCATGGCTCATGTTATTTTCTAACTGACTGTTCTAAACAATGCCATGCCATTTATTCATTAATTTACTTGTTTTGTAATGGTTGTTCTAATGTTTGCGTGAAATATATGCATACATAAAAAGTTACTGACTGACTGTTAACCCATGTAAAGGCAATTTCCAAACCATGGCATGGGTGTTTTCATGCATTATTTTGTGAAAACAATAAAAACAAAAACTTGTGTAGTAGTCTATTGATATTTCATTTACTATTTTCACTATTACCAATTAGTATTTTGCTAACAAAAACATCTGAAACTTTAAATCATACATTCTCAACTGTTTAGTTACTACCAGAAAACATATTTTGAACCAATTCAATTATAGCTTCTCTTCATGTATACACTCCATGCTACAGTATGCAACAAATGAATGTACAGTAACCCATGACTTGTTAATGTTGTGTTTGTTATTACACTGCACAATATAAAGCACCTATGCACATCTTCTGGTGATGTTAATTAGCCCAGTTAAACAGTCTTGGAATGGGTGGTAATGCTCATTTACAGTATAGTTCAATACCTCTCCAAGGTCAAAATTAAAAGAATTAAATTCTGTCTCTGCCCTAGTTTTATCCTCATCAGACTGGAATGGGTCAATGCCAAACGCTGATGGAGTAGTCAGACTGTGTCCCATTTCCTGACGGTACAGCTCAGCAGCTTCTGAGGCGCTTGGCAAGAATTCCTCCAAAATCCTGGTTTTGCATCCATCTCTTGCCAGTAGATTGGGGATGCCTTTGCCTATAAAAAATATAATTTTATCAAATATCTTATTCATACTACAAGTGTATTGCAATGTAAAACGTCATTGTTCAACTCCAGGTAAAAGACATACTGGTCAAATTAAACTCTGTAAACCCAGCTAAAGTCATTTTTTGTGATTTACTGTTTTATACACAAGCATCCTACATACTGTAAAGAAGATTCTGCGAAAATAGTCTTGATTTCTTTAATGTTGAGTAAAGTCATGTAAAAAAATTAAATCAGTTAAATTATTGCTTGAAATAAAATGTTAATGCTTTTTATCCCATAATTAATGGAGACTAAACCAATTTTCTGAATGCATTAGATAAGAGTGTCTGTAAATTACACCAATGTAAAGTTATTCTATTTTGGGTGTGAACAAATGTTAAAGTACTGCCCTGCCTACCTGAAATATTATGATTATTCCATGCATTAACAAATCTTTGAAGTCCAATCTGGCTGATCTCGCATGTAAGATTGGACACACAGTATCTTGACAACCCATCCTCCATATTCAAAGACTCCTGGTCAACCATCTGGATAAGTGCAGTCTTGATTGGAAAATTTACCCGCTTATTTACTTCAGGCCACATTCTCTCTACAGTATGGTTCTGTGAATTAAAAGATCAATGTAGACAATGTAAAGTACAATTTAAAATTATACAGTATAAAGTGTTCTTACACAACAACAAGAATAAATAGCTTAGGAACATATACATCTAGCGCTAAAGTTGACTGTTTAAACGATTTACAACCATACTTACGTTATTCAGTAATTCAAAAGTTTATATAGATCTACTCATGTTTTTATTTTTTTACTCTCACTTTAGTTGATGTTGTCTGAAGGTAAGGAAGTCTTTGCTGGTTATGTCTGTGATCTGCTAGGATTTCCTGCATGAAGAGGGTTAGGTAAAATTCTGTACCATGGTCCACTCTGACCTGATCCCACATCCCATGAGAAAGGACAGCTTTTCTAGGAAAAAATAAATAAATGTAATTAAATGTTCACGCTACCATTAAGGTTCACCAAAATATGGACAAATGATAATAGAAAATTTCTGTCTTACTTGTAAACCTCTTCATAAATTGTTAGATTATTTTTGATTGGCATAGTGGAATGGCCAACAATTTTCTTGCTGAAGCCATCAATTGCGATAACATGGGTCACACCAAACATGCAAAGCTTCTCATTTTGGTCCATATGCAGTTTATGACCCACATATTCTGCATTGTATGGTATCGGATTCAAATTTCGTGCACCCTGAAACAAAAGTGACAACACTTTATTAAAAAATAATTAGCTAACCTTATATAATGCTTAACAGATAATTAGTTAATATACATTCACAAAGCTAGAAATGACAATGTGCTTGCTAATGCTTATTAAATGTACTTTTACCAAACTTTACCTAATTATTAACAGATCACTTATGTAAATTGAAATGATTACAGATTTCATTCAACTTTCAATTCACATGATAATGCATTTTTAAAGCAACACAACAGAACTGGAAAATGAACAAGAGGATGCTTTATAGGGAGACGGACAAAGGATAATAACAGGTGTAGGGGATGAAACACTAATGGAGAGATAACGAGGAACGAGAGGGCAGGGCTAGAGACGAGACACCGGAGAGAACGCATATGTGACCCTGGACGACAAAACCAGTCTTAAGGGTCAATTTTTCGATATCTTTACATCATCTGAAAGCTGAAGAAATAAGCTTTCTATTAATATATGGTTTATTAGGATTGGACAATATCTGTTGGAACAACAACTGTTTACAAAGCTGGAATCTGAGGGTGCAAAAAATATTGAAGTTGTTAATCTGAGGCACTGTAGCAGGCCATCCATCCACTCACAAAAATTAAATTTTTATACATTTACGGTAAGAAATTTATAAAATATCTTCATGGAACATGATCTTTACTTAATATCTGACATTCTGTTTACTTGATTTTTGGCATCAAAGAAAAATCTGTAATTTTGACCCATACCTTGTATTTTTGGCGATTACTAAAAATGTTCCTGTGCTACTTAAGACTGGTTTTGTTGTCCAGGGTCACATATTATGTCATGATAGACAATAATATGATTCTCTCCATGCAAAACCGAAGGCTTTGACATGACTCTGCCACAAGATCAAGAAATACATGACATAGGGAGGCAGAATCATGACAGTACACTGTTGACCTCTCAATAAAGCCTTAAACCTATCCTAACCTTAGCCATATTACACCCAATAGCAGCAAAAATGTACATTAACAAAAGCGTTTAATCATTATATAACATCTGTTAAAATCATTTGTAGATTTTAAAGATGTGCATTATCATATTAATGAAAAGTTTAATGGCATTTCAAAGTATTTTAATTTAAATTAAATATTGATCTGTTAATCAATAAGTAATGTTTTATTAGTTTATCAATAAACATTAACACAAACATTATCTTACATTTCCAGCTATTTTAATATATATTAACAAGGATCTGTATTATCCGCATAATATAATGTCTGTTAATGATTTATTAATACAAGTTAATTTAAAGTGTTACCAGAGTATTAGACATGATAAATAATGGTTTTATGTTATCCAACTCTACCTGGCATCGAGCACGGTGATATGGTTCATGCATTTGTGCCAATGTCTGGCCCACTCGAACCTCTGATGCACGAACACCGTGTGCAGCAAGGTATCCCGTCATCATTTTACGCCCGTAATATGGTCCAGTCTGTATACAAAATTTGCAACAATTAAACGCTAAAACATAGGATAATAATACAAATAATTATCATTGGAAAACAAAATATCTTATACACATGGTCATTTTTAATGGTCATTATCAAACGTATTTTACATAATTTATTATAACCTTATTGGTTTAACCATCTGGGATTTTCAGGTGGATATATTACATTATTAGCTTTGTTATCTATTAAACCTGATAACAGACCACTTAATATCGCAGAGACTGCCTGCAGTGCCCTTATTTTAATGTAAAAAGTCATCTGTCAATTAATTTAGACTGCAGAAAACATCTTATAGCATTCATTTATTGAAAATGTGATGTCATTGTGATTTGGTTCTTACAGTATCAAGTACAGGTCTGACAGGGTACTCCCAGATTATATATCTCCCAGATTATATATTATAATAAAAAGAAACTTAAGGGAGATGCCATGTCAATACTGATCTCACATATTTTTAACACAATGGTGTACACAGATCTATAAGAATGTTAAGAATCGACCACTTGTGCATACATTCAACAATTTTGGGAAATGCTTACCTCTACCACTGCTTGTGAAACCGCCAACTCTACTTCCTCATCGGAGATGCATTTTCTTTTAAGGCCTCTTTCAGAGCGGAATTTGCGTATATTTCGCTCTGAATTCCCCCTCTCCATTCCAAGCTCAAATAAATGATACGATATTTCTGTATCTGTGTGTCCATTTTCATACATTGTCTCTATAACATTTTCATGTGATGATAAACTCATTTTAACGTCTGTGTCGATTGACATGCACGCACGCGTTCTGTGTTCAGACTGGAGTCTTGCGCGCGGGTTACCTGCATTGACCAATCATAAACGGTTTACGTTCGTGTGTTTAGATCTTTTATTTTGAAATTTTCAAATGGTTGCCCCGCCTCTTACGTCTTAATCTTCTCGCTTTCTATTCGAATCAATAGTCGAGCGCTGGGAAGGCGCCAGGTGCGTTTTGCTTTGCGAACGCCCATCGTGTGTTGGTAAACGGCGAGTGCAACGGTCCGCTTTGCCGATTGCGAAACGTGATCGGGAAACTGTTTGCCAGAATATACCCTGACCGGGTGAGGGGGAAAAAGCGGTGTTTGTCCGAGTTTTTTTATGGGAAGGATTTCCGTGAAGAGCTGCTTTGTTTGCTGCCGATGCATGGGCGCACAACCGGTGAAATACTTTTTAACGAACTAACGGAGTTCTTTAAAAATAACGAATTAGATTTGAGCAAAGTTGTTTCTGTCGTTACTGACGGGGCTCCCTCAATGGTTGGACATCAAAAAGGCCTGATAAGCACTAGCTTCATAAATCGGTGTTGAAAAATGAAAGAGACGATGGATGCAGTCACGAGGCTGGTAAACTTTATTCGCGAGAGCTCGAGTCTGCCACATCGTCGTTTCCGAGCTCGTCGTGTGCTGAAAAAAGTTTGTGAATATAATGTTACTGTTTGATCAAAACTGAGGAAATAGAACTAATAAAAAACATATTTATATTGTGATTTTTTTTAAAACAAATAAACAACTGTAAAATAAATAAATAATAATAATAATGACAATAATAATAATAATAGCAGAACAAACATTGTAGTTATCCAATTATAGTCGGTGGCCCTTGACTTGCTATTGTTAGTAGAATTTGGCCCTTGGTGAAAACTAATTGAGGAACCCTGCTGTAGGCTAAAAGTGTGATTTATTGTCACACTCTTTATGGTATAACGGAAGTACAATTAGACTGCAAATGTGTATTTATTAGTGTTTATGAAACGGTCAGTTCTGGTCCGTGATTCTGATTGGCTGAGCCGAATTCTAAGCCGAGATGAAATACCATGATTTATAAAGACAATTGTTTTTTTAAATAATTATTTACAATCTCACACCGAAAGGCATCTGCATTGGTTTGGTTCGATCAGTCGGTCAGTTGGAAAGCCGATGACTAGTTCACGAAAGTAGGTTTTTGACATCATATGTGACAACTCGCAAACCATTCGATCGTCAGAAGTGGTTCCAGAGGCAAAGTTGTTCAGAATGCGGAGAGCAATCATAAGATATCAATAGTTATCAATAGGAGCATCGCTCGTGTAATATTTTAAGCTGTGCACCTCATTCACGTATAACAGTCAGATGACACATGAAAATAACAGGATTCTGGGTACTCTGTCTAGTGCACCTATTCGTATTATTCTTAGCCCAAACCGAGTTTCCGTATCACAATTATTTTTCAAGTTATGTTACTTGTCCAGTCGGGCAAGTAAAAGTCTCCCTCATTTGCCCAAACAAAACATTCACTTGTCCCAGACAAGCGTTCATGTCGAGCCCTGCCTAGTATAATGCAATGTAAGTTGCTTTGGAAAAAGCACCTCAGTCATGACCTGCTGGCACTGAGATTCAAACTGGCAACCTTCTGATCACAAGCCCAACGCTCTAACCACTAGGAATATATATATTATGAGATTATTGGAATTATGCCTAGTATAAATCAATTATAGATATCTTTAATTTCATGATGTCGTTTGTAGATATAATACATATTGAAAATATTTTCAAATGGAGGTCAACAGAAGAATATAACTAGTCAAAACAGCGTTGTAGATATCTGGAATGAACATTATGACTAGCCAAAATAATATTAGATATCATCATTGCCTGTTATGAGTTGTTATACCAATTACAAATACAACGAGTCCAAATAACAGAAGAGATATCTGGAGTTTGACCTGTTAACACTGAATTATGCTAAAAGAGGTTTCCATACTCACTGGTGGATTTGGCGCCGGCATCTCCTCGGTCACCTCCTCATATGGCCAGTAATCCTCCTTAATAGGTCAAAATTAAGACAAAAACTAACAATGAAGATAAATCTCTCTTATACTATTTCATATTACAGTATACATACTAATATTAATAATATAGGACACATACAACTACAGTACCAGTATATCTTCATGTTAGCTTTTTATTTTTGGCAATTGTATTTGGGTTTCATACATGTGTTGTTATACATCTCTTTCATACATGTGGTGTAAACTTGTAAAGATTATCTTGCATGTACGTGTCATAAACCTTTGTTAATCACAGATCTTATTTTTGCAATCTTTCGTAATAATAATTGCATAATCCTGCAATCGAATGAGTACGCTGAGTGTTATTACATGTGACTTATATTTTAAAGAATATGGATTTGTTTCAATTAAAAACAAAAGGCCAGCGCTGATAGTGGAATTTGTTTTCAATCCTCCCATGTTCTCCAATCCATATGAAGAATTCTGATGCAAAACACTCAAAGTCTGTCAAGTTTGCTTAAGTGTTTCACCTTGTGTGAAACTAGTAACTTTGTATTAGCACCTAATGTACTAAATAGGTTGCCATACTCACTGGTGGATTTGCCGCCGGCTCCTTAGTCGCCTCGTAAGGCCAGAAATCTTCCCTATTATTCATTATCTGTCATGGAAACATTTTAACAATAATGTTAGTTTACAGTCTTGATATTTTTAATTGTCATTTTTAGTGGATTTATGTTTAATCCAGATAAAAGTGCTTAACCTCAAGTTAAAATGACCTTACCTAGCGAATATAGGCAGCGTCTCTAATTCCTGTCAACCTATAGAATACAGTCACGAATAACTGTCAGAGCGCGTCTGTCTGTGCACGTGTCGGCTTGTCAGGTTTCGCGCCCCTTTGTCACTTGAGCATTTAAAGGCAGAGTAGTGCAGAAAGTTTTTTGTCATGCTGGTTGGAAGTCTCTTAACATCCTGATCAATAAGTGAAGTAAAACATTGATATTTTTATAATGATATATCTTCTGTGAAAGGCGTAGGGTTGGACCAATTACTGCCGTTGGTCCGAGGGCAATGATACTGTCAGTACACGATCCGTTCGCACATGCGCACAACGACGTTGTAGAAACCGCTCATGCGCAAATGATGAATTTGTTTTGCGACGATTTACGACACTGCACGATCTGTTCCACGCTTGCGCAGCTTTGTTTTACTTTATATTTCCATTGAAGGGATTATTTTAGTAATTTATTAGTAAAGGAGGATTGCAAATGTGTATTTATTAGTGTTTATAAAACGGTCAGTTCTGGTTCGTGGTTCTGATTGGCTGATCCGAATGCTAAGCCGTCATAAAATACCATGATTTATAAAGACAATTGGGTTTTTTTTTCAATAATTATTTACAATCTCACACCGAAAGGCATCTGCATTGGTTTGGTTCGATCAGTCGGTCAGTTGGAAAGCCGAGGACTAGTTCACGAAAGTAGGTTTTTGACATCATATGTGACAACTCGCAAACCATTCGATCGTCAGAAGTGGTTCCAGAGGCAAAGTTGTTCAGAATGCGGAGAGGAATCATAAGATATCAATAGTTTGGTTATGTCAAATATCACGTGATACACAATTGTTTATGCACTCCAAAAGCCTTATTTTCGCCCCTGCTACGCGCTTGAACCCTTATGATATTAAGGCTCTTTTGCTGACAAGCTGCACTATTTAAAAAGGTATGTTGGTGGGCCAGCACATAAGGACCTTCATGGCATCTTCTACAGGAATGATGATAAGGCTTATAAGTGTGGGGAAATCTAGAATATATATATATTGATAGAAGAGTATAATTGTTATAATATAATTGTGAGTTAAAAGTTAGACCCCCCCCATGTAATAGTTTTTGTCATTTCAGTTATTTTATTAATAATGGTAATTTAATTATTCAGTACATGCATGCCAATTTGTAATATACAGCTATGTGTTGAGTGTCCAGTTGGTGGCAGTAAGCCGGAGGAAAACCTAAAAGAGGAGAAGAAGAGTTCGTTCGCGCGAGTGTTAGCGAG
Organism: Barbatula barbatula; assembly: GCF_947034865.1. Classification (NCBI taxonomy): domain Eukaryota; kingdom Metazoa; phylum Chordata; class Actinopteri; order Cypriniformes; family Nemacheilidae; genus Barbatula; species Barbatula barbatula. Next base: position 3,160,744 of record NC_136770.1, on the reverse strand, counting down.
TTGTATTGTACTGTGTGCTACGGAGCTGTTGCGAATGATGCGGGCTGAATAAAAGAACCCAACCAAATCACACGCTTGTTCATTCCTTCAAGTGTGTTACAAAATATTGGCGACGAGGATGGATGGGATCGGCGGTGCCGTTTTGAGTGAGTTGTCTACGAAGAGGCTGAGCATGGACTTTGAGCAACTGCAAGATCAGCTGAGCGCGGCGTTGCTCCGGCTGCGGCTCGATCAGCTGCACGAGGTGAGTGTGTATGCGAAACTGTCAGTGGAGGAGGGACAAACCAAACGGCACTCGCTGATCAGATTAATTAATGAATCAGTAGAGAAGGTGATTGAGACGGAAGATGACGATGTAGCCCGTCAACATGTGGAAGATTTGTTAGAGTTTTCTAGCAAGATGATGCAAAGCAGTAACCGCGTGGTACAAGATGGCGGTGTTGACGCAGACAGAAATTCGGCGGAGCTCGCGCATTTAAAGAGACAGTACACCGAATTGCAGCATCAGTTTGAGTTGTCAACAGATGCGCTAAAAAACGAAATCCAACGCCTGAGTTTGAAAGTTCCTGTTGTGTCCGGCCTCCCGGCGTTTTCCCAACGTCATCATGAAGTTTCTGAAGTCACTATCCGGCGTGATTTTAAGATTAATGGCCAAATTGGAGAACGAGGTCAGAAAGATAAGCTTTCATACAACAACTTGATGCACCAAATTGAGGCTGGAGTGAACAAGGGACACAGAGAGTCTGAAATACTTGATGCGGTGATAAGAGCAGTGAGTCCAGGTATGAGCCTGCGCGATATGCTGGAGATCAAGACAGATTTAACCCTTTCTCAGCTGCGCACAATTCTGAAAGGCCATTATAAGGAAGAAAGCTCAACAGACCTGTATCATCGACTGATAAACATCACTCAAGAGAGCCGTGAGTCACCACAAAACTTCCTATTCCGTGCCATTGAGTTGAAGGAAAGACTTTTAGCTGCTGCTCGAGAACCAGATGGAGAAGAACCGTATAGCCCTGATCTCATACAGAGAAGATTCCTGCGCGCACTAGGAACAGGGTTATCAAACGATCACATTAAGTATCAGCTTAAAACCTGCCTTGATGATCCTAAAATCACAGATGAGGTTCTCATCACAGCTATGAACGAAGCTGCAAGTCTTGAGTGCGAACGACAGCAAAAGTTCAAGAAAAATGCCCACATCAAAGAAACTAAAGTCAGTGAGGTTCCAGTGGAACTACGCCAAAGTCAAGAGAAAATTGGTTATGCTGTTGGAGGTAAAGAACAGTCCAAATATACACAATTAAAAGCTTTGAAAACTCCACAAGTCATGGACAAGAAAGACTCTGAGCTCTATGAGGTCGTTAAACAGCTGAGAGAGGAGATCGGAGAAATGAGGAAAGCGATGAGTACTTACCGTTCCACGCAGCCCAGGGAAAGGAAGCGAGGATGCCGTGGATGTCAAAATGAAGGCAGAGGTGATCAGTGTGATCATTGCTTTAGTTGTGGGCAAAGTGGACATCTTTCCAGAGGGTGCAGGGGACCACCTGCAGGAAGAACGGAAAGAGGGCACTCAGCGAGCAGTATGGCAGTCACAACTCATACCACATCCTCACTGAGCCTAGACAATCACCATGACATCCTGGGTGACAGAATTGAGCAGCTGGAAGCTCATGAAGCAGCGAAACGGAAGGAGTGTCCTCTGCAGCATATCAGATCCATAACTACTAATCAGTTGTCCACCAAACATCATGCACAGTTATTGAATTTGATCGGAGAAAAATGTATGGTGAACTGTTTCTTTGATGGTGTAGCAACAAAAGCGCTGTGGGATACTGGCTCACAAGTCTGTCTCATGAATGAAAAGTGGCGAAAAGAACATCTCCCACACACAACACTACGTGGTCTTGAAGAGATCCTAGGCCCTGGAACCCTCACCGGTCGAGCAGTGAATCAAACAGTGATCCCGTTCGAAAGCTGGGTCGAAGTGACATTCAAGCTGGGAACAGACAAAACCACACCGTTAGAACTGGAGGTACCGGTATTGATATGTGGTGACGATGAAGTGGCAGAGGAGCCCATCATTGGTTACAATGTCATTGAGTACCTGTTGAACAGTGGTGTAGAGCGCCCTACCAATGTAAAGACCAAAGCCATGAGTACTGCACTGTCCTGTGACTGTAAAAAAGCAGAGGTATTGCTGGACTTAGTAAGAAGCCAAAACGAAGGGTTCAGTGATGGAGTAGTGAAAGTAGGAAGGTCAGTAACAAGAATTCCTGCCCAACAGGCTAGAGCTGTCAAATGTTACATTAGAACGGGCCCGTTGCTATCTGATCAAGATGCTCTGTTTGAACCGGATGAGTTCGTGAAGTGGCCAGATGGATTGAGGGTGGAGGAAAACATCGTTTGCCTCAAGAGAGGGACCTGTTCACGCATCTGTATTCCTGTGATCAATGATACCAACCATGACATCGACCTGCCTCCACGGGCAGTTCTGGGCCATATACAGCGAGTGAAATCCATTTACCCTGCTGAGGTGAGACCGGTGACCGCTCAGAAAGAGGTTGCATGTGCGACTGTTACACACGCCAGTCAAAGCCCGTTCCAAAAAGACGGTGAACAAGTCAGTCAATCTACAGAAAACACTAATACAATGTTAACTGGTCAAAAAGAAAATCTATGGGACCCTCCTGTATGCGTTGATCACCTAAAACCTGAACAGCAGCAGAAGGTGAAGCAGCTTCTAAGGGAGGAGAGTGGTGCTTTTGCTCGCGATGACAGTGATGTGGGATGCATTCCATCTCTCCAGCTAAAAATCCGCCTACATGATACCACCTTCGTGAAGCACACATACATGTCTGTCCCGAAGCCACTTCGCAGAGAGGTTAAAGAATACCTGGAGGATCTGTTAAATAAGGGGTGGATTACTAAATCTAAGTCACCATATTCTTCACCAGTAGTCTGTGTGCGTAAGAAAGATGGAACTCTCCGCCTCTGCTGTGACTATCGGGAGTTGAACAAGAAATCCATTCCAGATAGACATCCTATTCCCCGCATACAGGACATGCTCGACAGCTTGGCAGGCAACACCTGGTTTTCAGTCCTTGATCAAGGTAAAGCCTATCACCAGGGTTTTGTAGATGAATCCAGCCGACCTCTCACTGCGTTCATTACACCGTGGGGATTATATGAATGGGTGAGGGTCCCTTTTGGATTGTCAAATGCACCTGCTGAATTCCAAAGGAGCATGGAGGAGTGTCTGAGAGAATTGCGTGATGAGGTATGTCAACCATATTTGGATGATAACTTGGTTCATTCTAAAACTTTTGATGATCATCTTCAGGACATTAGAAAAGTGCTGCAGTGTTATCAAAATCATGGTGTCAAACTAACGCCTCGAAAATGTGAAGTGTTCCGGAATCAGGTACGATTCCTAGGGAGGCTGGTGACAAAAGATGGGTACACGATGGACCCGGCTGACGTTGCTCCTGTCCAAGCACTGAAAGAAAGGACCCCTAAGACAGTTGGTGAGGTGAGAAAGTTGTTAGGATTTATTTCCTACTACCGGTCATACATTGAAAACTTTTCCCGCAAGGCCGCATCTCTTTATTTGCTGCTCGCCGAAAAAAAGACACCGACAGGGAAAGTACAGATGAAGCGGAAAGGAAAAGTGAAACATAGCCAAGGACAGCTTGCGTCAGCACACCCAGTTATCTGGACAGATGAACATCAAAAGGCCCTCTGTGAGTTAATTGATTATTTATCTAACCCACCGGTGCTGGGATATCCAGATCTGGATGAACCTTTTGTACTCCATTGCGATGCTTCACAGGAAGGCCTTGGTGCGGTGCTTTATCAAAGGCAAAGAGGCAAGTTAGTGGTAATAGCGTACGGATCAAGAACCCTAACCCCTCCTGAGAAAAACTACCATCTTCACTCAGGAAAGTTGGAGTTCTTGGCCATGAAGTGGGCTATATGCGAGCGGTTCAGGGACTATGTTTATCATGCACCTTCATTCATCGTGTACACGGACAATAACCCTCTCACATATGTGATGTCGACAGCCAAGTTAAATGCCACAACGTACAGATGGGTAGCGGAACTTGCTGACTTCCGATTTACCATCAAATACCGCCCAGGAAAGTCAAATGGGGACGCAGATGGCTTGTCACGTATGCCGCTGCATATGGAACAGTACATGAAAACCTGTTCAGAGGAGGTGCACCCTGAAGTCATGGTCAGCGTATCTCAGGCAGCGGTTGTACAGAGTCAGGAGAGAGGGCCGTGGTTGTGTCCACTTACAATTGAAACTGCGTTGTCAGGAGAACAGGAGGAGGAGCTGTTCACTTCAGTTGCGGAGATCCCCAAGGATGTACTGAGAAAAGCCCAAGAGGAAGACCCTGAAATCAGAGAAGCTGTCACATACCTAAAAATGAAACCGCGGCCTGTGATCAGAAGTCAGGGTAGAGAGGCTCTTGGACTGATGAGGGAAAGAGCAAAGTTATACCTGGATGAACATGGTCTCTTGTTTAGGAAAACAGTAATTCGTCATCAGTTGGTTTTGCCTAGGATATACCATGAGCTCGTTTATAAGGAGTTGCATCAAGACATGGGCCACCTGGGAGCAGAAAGGGTGCTGAACTTAATCAGAGATCGGTTTTATTGGCCCCACATGCAAAAGGACGTGGAACACTATGTCACACGTGTTTGTAGTTGCTTGAGAAGCAAGCGTCCAAACAGACCGACCCGAGCCCCTCTGGTAAACATCACCACCACTTACCCGTTTGAGCTTGTCTCTATTGATTTCCGGCACCTAGAAAAGAGTAAGGGGGGTTATGAGTACATTTTAGTTGTGATGGACCACTTTACACGATTCGCACAGGCGTATGCATGCAGAAACAAGAGCGCCAAGACAGCGGCTGAGAAGGTGTTCGGGGACTTTGTTTTGAAATTTGGGTTCCCGACAAAACTGCACCACGACCAAGGCAGGGAGTTTGATAACAAGCTGTTTTCAAGGCTGCAAGAGTACAGTGGCGTGCAAGGCTCCCACACGACCCCATATCACCCGCAGGGCAATGGTCAAGTTGAGCGTTTTAACCGAACTTTGCTAGCAATGCTGAGGACCTTACCAGAAACCGCAAAAGCCGACTGGAAGACGTCACTTGCAAAAGTTGTGAATGCATACAACTGTACGAAAAGTGAGGCAACAGGGTTTGCTCCGTATTATCTCCTGTTTGGCCGCACCCCCAGACTTCCCATTGATATCATGTTCGGTGTACCAGCAAAGAACCAAAGCTCATCTTACCATGACTATGCTGAGGACTGGAGAATGAGAATGACAGAAGCTTACAAGTTAGCCTCAAGAGTGTCACACAAAGAGAAGGAAAGAGGTAAAGCTTTGTACGATAAGAAAATACACGGAGCTGAACTGATCCCTGGGAACAGAGTACTTGTTCGGAATTTCAAGGAAAAAGGTGGACCTGGGAAGCTTCGATCATTTTGGGAAGAACAAGTCTATGTCGTCACCAAGAGGAAGCACCAGGATAGTCCAGTATATGAAGTCCGGCCTGAACAAGGCAAAGGGAAAACAAGAATACTACACAGGAACCTATTGCTACCTTGTGACTACTTACCTGCAGAGAGAGAATGTTTACCTGGAAGACCTGAAAAAGAAAACAAGAAAAAAGCCAAGACTGGAAAAACATCGACACAGCAAAATCGAACATACTGTGACAGTTCAGATGGTGAGGATGATTGGAAATGCCTGGTTGGAGTACCAGTCGAAAAGGAGAGTCAGAGTGTCAGAGAACCTCCAGAACCTCATTCAGAAGACACAGTGACGCTGAACGATGTAGAACCAGAGGTTGAACACGAGCAAGCACCAAGACGGGGAGAAGATGATTTATCATCATCCAGAGACGAGGCGGGTGAAACTGATGATCCCAATGATAGTGATGGGGAGACTCCTTCACAACCAGCCTGCAAAAGAGTATATCCTTTGAGAAACAGAAAACTAACAAGATTGTTTACTTACCATTCTCTAGGTCAGCCTAGTATTGTAGATGGGTAAACTACTGAATTAAATCACAGTAATAAGTTCTAGTTTAAATGTTAAGAAGCTAAATAATGACCAGAATAATATTGAGTTCATATTTTTGGTTTTAACGAGAAAATAGTTACCATAACATTCCAGAAACAAATGTAAATTGTTTTAATGGTGTAAGGTTAGATTCCTTCAGTGAAAGTACAGATTCCTGTTGATAAACAGCGATGGTGGTAGAAAATCATGGTGCACAATGATGTCTGCTACAAACACACTGCATGGAAAAGGAGATACATGTTGTGTGTCGTGTGACAGTATAGCACGAGTACTAAAACTGTTATATCACTGACTCCTGCCAAAGAAATGATCTACGGGTAGATAACCTGTAATTTATTTTGAGAATGTCGGGACTACATTCTGTTTTGTAGGGGAGAATGTGGGGAAATCTAGAATATATATATATTGATAGAAGAGTATAATTGTTATAATATAATTGTGAGTTAAAAGTTAGACCCCCCCCATGTAATAGTTTTTGTCATTTCAGTTATTTTATTAATAATGGTAATTTAATTATTCAGTACATGCATGCCAATTTGTAATATACAGCTATGTGTTGAGTGTCCAGTTGGTGGCAGTAAGCCGGAGGAAAACCTAAAAGAGGAGAAGAAGAGTTCGTTCGCGCGAGTGTTAGCGAGTTGTATTGTACTGTGTACTACGGAGCTGTTGCGAATGATGCGGGCTGAATAAAAGAACCCAACCAAATCACACGCTTGTTCATTCCTTCAAGTGTGTTACATAAGGATAAATGGAACAAAAGCTGATCCAAAGGTATGGTCGGCCATTTGTTGTACAGAAGGCGCTTAGACTGAATCTTAGGCCATTTGGCTTGTTTTCCTCTAAGAACGCTGAAGGTTTCAGAGAATTCTCTGACTTCTTGAAGGCATGTCATGAAGCTCTTCCTCATGTTAAAGGGCTTGAGATACTTAATGACTGTGATGAAAATCAAAAACTTAAAACAAATGACCAGATTGGGCAGCAGAAAGGTGGAACCGTCAGGTCAAACTGACAATGAATGAGACTCGAGACTTTCCAAAGTTTATAGATTTTGTCAATGGAAGCAGACATTTCTTGTATCATATTTAATATGACTTTCATTCAATCTGTGGCAAAATATCAATAAATTGAACTGTAGATCCATATAACCAATACGAGATTTCATTTGATATATAAACTTGAACATGTTGGACATATTGTTTTTTGAAGAGCCCTGTTGTTTTACGTTCGTTCGTTGTTATTATTCTCTTAAATTAATCACAATCTTGAAGACCTAAACTGGAGTTCTCTTCCTAGAGTTCTGATAAGATCAACATCATATTTTCAGTCTTTAGGCGTTTGCGATGCTAAATTGACTTTTTGTTAAAGGAGTTTCTATGGCGTCATTCCAAAGTTTTGCATTTGCCATGAAACAGGAAGTTATAACTCAGGCATACAATGTCAGACCTGCCCCAAACATCACATGTGTGATCATAGTCCCGGCCTGAAGACATCTGCATGGTAAAATTCAGTAAGTTATAGCGCCACATCCAGGCAACAGGAAGTGTCAAGTTTTACACTTTGATTAACTACTCATGTCCTCCTTTAATTTGAACAATTTATTTTTTAATTACAAAAATTAAACATACAAAAAAAAACATTTATTTATTAACAATTTTTTTGATAACTGCCGCAGTGACCTCCTTTGCAGCGTTCCCTAACATTCCAAAAGAGAAACAATGTTCTGGTGACTAATTTCCTTTGATAGCACAGATTAATGGAATTAAAAACATTGATATCATACCCAGTACCGCACTGACTCCTCCTCTCACTGAAAGATAAAAGAAACAGAACAATGAAAATTTAGACAAAGACACCGTAGAGATGTCAACTAAACTTCTACTGAATCAAAAATTACGATTATTCCAAAGCGCAAATTCATTCATTTCCTTTTACTTTTGTATTTTTGATCATGTTATATGGCTTACCAAAAAGATTCACCGCCGGCAATGCCCCGAAACAGACAGCTTGAGGAGGAAAAAGAGCGTGATGAATTTATGTAATTTAAATAAACTAGAATGTTTTTTTAGCGTGTCTATTAACTTTGTGTTACATAAATATTCAATCAACTATCAAAAACTGATCTTTATTTGAAAGTTTAAACTCAACATTCATGTTAGGAACTTGCAATCAATAAAATGTCCATATATGGAGTTCAAATGAAGAGGTTAATAAGACAATGTGTATTAATACAGTGTGACGGGACACAGGGTTTGAGGGGGGGTCAATATACTCACATTATTCAACATATAAATTGGTTAAAAATGTGAATAAAACAATGCAGTCACATTTTTCAGAATAGCTCAAAGAAAAAACATGACAAGTCATGAATATATTTAGAATATTTTAGCACAATGGCACCCTCTTGCGCGGCCATCGCCCCAATGCACTGCATATGATGCATAGCCCCTTGTGCCCCTGTGTATCATGCAGCACTAAGCCTCTGTCTGAGTAACAAACTACGTCTATATTTACAGATGAACTCTGTTCATTCATGTTCAGTAACAGTAAACTGTGTTTTGTACACATTCAATTGCTTCGGTATGGTCAACAGAATGTGCTGCTTCTCTCTGCCGCTCACGGGCACTGCACAGAGACGAATCTGCTGCAACAGGAGAAGCTAGACATTGTGCTTGTGGGTAAATAGCATACCTGTCAAGATTTGGCTACCTTGCAACAAATTCTGTGACCATCATATTATGTGACCGTATTGTGCACTGTTGTCACTGTGCATCTTCTGGTTGTGGATAGAAGGGATACATCTAAGGCCAGAAGTGGTGTGAAATCTCACCAGTTGAGCGCTCTATCCCTTCTGTCTCTCAACGGCCGTGTGTTTTTCGGCAAAGTCAATGAGCACAGGTAGTTTACCTCATGTTTATTCAAGCTTGCTTTTTGGGGGAATTAATCCAGCGCTATGATCGGTCGAACTCTGCTTTTGCTTTTGCTTGATAAGACTACTGTGTACTCCGGAGCTTTACCAGGTTTTTGTGTAGTGTAGAGTGAAAAATCAAAAGCCTACTTTGAGATCAAAATGTGTACCTGCTACGCAAAATGCATACAGGTTGTCAGGTATGATATTGTAATATATTCTATATGATACCATCACTGTACAATGGTATTGTGAAAATGTAAATATGTCCATGTTGTAACACATGTTTTGTTCGTAACCTCATTGGATGCCTCTTATGGTGCAACTTGAGTAAAATCTTGGTACTAGTTTGGTACATTACTCACCTGCGGCACCGACTCCCATAAAGGTTGTAACTGGCTCAACCACTTTGGCTTATAAAGAAAGAGAAGAAAATTAACACAAACTCAAATTACATCATAACCAAAACAAAGCTCAGATATACTCACCCAAGGAATTATTTTCTGCTCTTTTTTTTTTCGATCTAAAAAAATAATTAATGTGGCTTAGTGAACATCACAATAGTTGTAAGTTATTAACTTAATAAAATCATTTAATGGATTTTTTTCAGTGGGAAATATATAAATAATTTTAAATATACTTAATAAACTTAAATAAATATAAATTGTTAATATGTGTGGTAAAATAATTTTTTTGTTGTGATATAATGACTTCTTTCAACTTTTAATGATAAATTGTCTGCCTAAAACCCTAAAAAGATTCAACTTGAAATTTGTCACTTTTGAGAATTTAAATATAATTTTTAGGTAATTAACAGTGCTTTTACATTTAAGCATTTCAGAAAATAACCGTTAAATATCATCCAATCAAAATAGAGTTTGCGTCTTGGCTCCAGTAACAAAGGAAGTGATTGGTTGGCTGAATATTTTTTATTTTTATTTGAACAATAAATTTTTTTATTTTAAGAAACAAAACTAAACTAAAAAGAAAAAAGAAAACACATCAGATCATTTTCTGGATCACTGCCGCGGTGACCTGCTGTACAACGAGGCCCAGTACCGCACAGCCGCCGCCTCTTACAAAGAGATTTATTGTAGGAGGCATTGCCTCGAAACAGACAGCTGCCGCACCCGCTCCCACAAAAAGGGCCATTGGCTCAATTACTTTTGCAGCCAGGGAAGCCTTTTCTTCTGCTTTTGAATTAGGTGGATTTTCCACAGGTGCCTCCTCCTCCTTGTTGTTCTTCATTTTCTCAAGAATACCGAGACGGGTAGCTGCAGCCTAGAGCAATGGGCGTCGGTTGGCTGAATACTCGTTGGCGCGGAGCGCAGCGTAACGTAATGTTTGCGTTCCCCCTCATTTCATCAGTGACGGTTGGTTGGTGAAGTATCGTAGGAGCTGAACTTCAAATTTTGTGTATATATTTATATAAATATATATATGGGCACATTGGTAAATTGGATTAAACAGCTTTAGCAGGATGCAATTTTAAACACGAGTCGAATGCACATTCTTTTCATGGCGCATAAACGAATCTAACTAGCCGGCGCATGTTGGCAGACTTGCAAACGTGAGAGCGCGAGAACTCTCGATCAGCAGAAATACTCTGTGAATATATGTTTGTTAAGTACTTCACACATTGCTAAGTAGAGTCAAGCAGTTTAGCAATGTGTCGTTTTGAATACGAGTAAGTGAGCATCCGCCCTGATTTCACGATGTCCAGCGTGTTTTTGTTAACGAAGTTGAAATGTTTCTGTCAGTTCTGTGGGATATCAGTGCAAACCCTTAGGGATCATGTTTTACATATCAAACTTCACCTTAATGAGCCACGGTGCGTGTTCAAGTGTTCACACGGAGCATTTAAGGCTATTTTTTAACGTAAACAATATAGATTCACGTGTTGCTACTACACATACCCTTGTGGTGTTAAGATGTAATATTTCTATGTCTATATATATATATATATAGTGACGTCAAAGCACTAATCGCTCACTTAAAGGAACATATCGCCGAAGGACGTATCGTGACATGTCCGGTATCAGGATGTAATCATACTTTCTTTGTAAAGTCGTCGTTGAGCAGTACACGTGATCTTTATAGAGAGACAGTTCCTCAGTCTTTTGAAACTGAACCTCTAGTTACAGGCCCCACAGAGAGCCTTGCAAAGGAAGTTGGAAAACCTGCCTGTGATGCCTTGCATTATTGTGTGTGGTAGGTAAAACTTTTATTAATATACAGTAGAACCCTTAAGCTTTAAAGATTAAAGGTTGAACTATAAAGTTTATAAATTGACATTCCCCTAAAAGTGATAGTTCACCCACAAAAGAAAATTCTACCATCATTTACTCACCCTCTTATCATTTTATGTAATAACTTTGCTCTGTAGAACACAAAACGAGAAATTTAAAAAATGCTAGTAACGGCTGTGGTGCCCATTCATTTCTATTGTATGGCACAAAACAAACGCACGTGAATGGGGTCCAGTTGACAACATTCTTTAAAATAGTTTACAGCAAAAGAAAGTCATATAGGTTAGAAATTACAAGAGGGTGAGGAAATTGGACAATTTTTTTATTTTTGTTGATCAGTCAATTTAAGAAATGAGACAAACCATAGAAATTTCAGTTTTTAATTAGTTCTGCACAGAGCAGACTGTTTCACATAATATATTTTTTACATATATTCAACAACACAGATTAATAACTTGGTTTAAATAAATCTAAACTATAGAACTGGGTTATTTAAAATATTTATAAAATATATTATGTGAAATAGTTGTTTCAGGGCAGTACTACAGAAACAACATTTTGTATGATATTCTTGCCAAATATGTAAATACTGAATAATCTTACATGTTCATAACTATGTATATTACATTTATCTACAGGACCCTCCTGCTATGCTGCTGTCCATTTCATGCTTGCTGTGGACCGCGAGATTGTGAATGATGACATCACTTCTTTCATCTCTGCTGTTTGCCTAATGTTGGGCAGTTATTAAAGCTTCAACATTCACTACCCTACTGAACTGGCGTAAGTTCTCGAATTCCTGCAAAGGTATATAAAGAGACTCGGGGGAGTAGATTCATTTCAGTGTGGCTTCATTTACAGAGTTACAAATGTTCTTTTTTTTTTCAAGGTGTTTTTTCCTCATTAATCCGGAGAAGGGAACAAAGGTGGTGGAAAAGAAAAACAACAGGCGACTCCCAGTCAACCCAAGAGTATTCACCCTAATCTCTGACGCTTCTGACCATGAATGGCGAGAGACTCCGTAAAGGTGGTCTTCAGACTGTTTCCAAGTTGATACTCTCTTAACGGATACTTCACACCGAAATTCTTCCATCATTTACTCACCCTCAGGTTGTCCCAAATCTGTATAAATTTCTTTGTTCGGTTGAACAAAAGGAAGCTATATTTGTAAGAATGTAAGGAACCAAACTGATTTTATCCCTCATTTATTGCCATGACAGGGAAAATAAATACTATAGGAGTCAATGGTGGAGCAGATCAGTTTGGTTACTGACATTCTTACAAATATATTCCTTTGTGTTTAGCAGAACAAAGCAATATATACAGGTTTGACATGGCAAGAGGGGTGAGTAAATGACATAATTTTTATTTTTGGATTACTGTCACTTTAACATCGGAATGTTTATTGTTAATGCAAGTTAAGTGGTACAATCTACCCTGTAAGCGCTTGTGTTGTGCTGCATTCTACTTTTTTATACTGTAAATGTTCATGTTAACTTTGCTGAAACATGGTCATTTTAACCTGAGCTTAGTTAGGTAAATGATTTTAATTCATTGGACTGACTGACCTTAATTGAACCAACCATTAACAGAAAAGGCCATCATTTGTTGTCTTAAATGCCTGCCAGTCTTTATTAAAAATACACGGGACCACACTGATGTCTTTGTCTTTTATAGATTTTGATGAGTTTTGATGATTTGATTTAGGTTTGCAAATGTAATATATACTAGTATATACTAGTTATATACTAGTTTCTTAAAGGTTAAATCTGAATGTTTAGCAAATAATTATAGGGTTTCACTGTAATTATAACAACAAACTTTAAATTAGACTGTGCTGAACTGTAAAAAAGATGGTTATGAACCGTAATTAAAACCATCTAAACCCTGTAATTGACAGTTATAAGCTGTTTTAAGAACAGCATAAACAAGTAAATTGGACTGTTATGAACTGTAAAAAAGATGGTCATGAACTGTAATTAATACAGTGTAAACCCTGGAATTTGCCGGAATAAACAGTTTTTATAACGGCATAAACAAGTAAATCAGGCAGTTATGCCGTTTTGTAAGACAATTAAGAACTGTAAAAGTGGCTGAAATCCCGTACTTCTGATAACAGTGCAACCGTCTTTTTGACGGTAAAATTCTGGCAACCACAGCTCTAGTTTCCTCAGGATGGGCAGCCGAGGTAGAAACAGATAAACAGATGAAAAATGGTCAGCGTAGCTGATGTTCTTAACATTTCATGCAAAGATATCATTTACATGTAATCTGATCGAGACACGTTATGTGAAAGTTTGACTAAAGAGATGTGTCTTTACGTTATATTCAACAGGAAAAGTGTCCCAGACAGGTGCCAGAAGTGAAAACGCTTTACCGCCTTAAGTGGATGTGACTAGAAGGACTACCAAAGAGCACAAGGAGTTATGTGATCTTAATGAGCGAGATGGCGTGTAGCGTGTTAGAAGTTCGGTTCGGCATCCTGAAAAAGGGTTCATGCGAATAAATGGGAGATGGAAACGCATTTGCCAAATAAATTCCTCCAAAAAGTAATTTAACTGGCTAGTCAGGTTACACCATCTCATACTGCAGAGGACTGATCTTGTTACACAGCATTAGAAACGTTGTTATGGTAATTCTTAAATGCCCGAGCATGTATTTCCTAAACAGCAGGTATCCACTAAAGCACTGCATTTATTGTGTTTCGTAATCGTCTGCTTGCACAAGTATTATTATATATGTAAATTATTATAATCAGTGACTTCTCTTACATTTCTTACTGTTTCCATCACCTTAACACATATTTGCACAAAGATTTTGAACTTTGATAAATATGAGATTATCTTTACATGACCGTTTCCATTTACTTTTTTATGTGCATTTTCAAAACATCCAAATTGTTGGATAGAAAACCCCTCAGATATTGCAAATTCCATTACTTCTCACCACCACACTAACTTCCCGGATCTGTCACACCCTCCAACCACTTGGAATTTTGAAATTAAGCACCGGTTCAGATCATATTTATCTGACCGATATTAGTTTCTTCATTTAAATGGGGAATCATCAAATCAAATGCCAGTAAACTATGGATAACCTCAAGGATCGTGTTAGGACACTTGCTATTCTCTATATACATGCTGCCCCTAGGTAACATTATTGGAAAACATGGAATTAGTTTTCATAGCTATGAAAATTATACTAAATTATACAGGTACTGGTCATATAATTAGAATATCATCAAAAAGTTGTTTTATTTCACTAATTCCATTCAAAACGTGAAACACAGACTGATATATTTCAAATGTTTATTTCTTTTAATTTTGATGATTATAACTGACAACTAAGAAAAATCCCAAATTCACTTTCTCAGAAAATTAGAATATTACTTAAGACCAATACAACAAAAGGATTTTTAGAAATCTTGGCCAACTGAAAAGTATGAACATGTACAGCACTCAATACTTAGTTGGGGCTCCTTTTGCCTGAATTACTGCAGCAATGCGGCGTGGCATGGAGTCGATCATTCTGTGGCACTGCTCAGGTGTTATGAGAGCCCAGGATGCTCTGATAGTGGCATTCAGCTCTTCTGCATTGTTGAGTCTGGCATATCGCATCTTCCTCTTCACAATACCATCTAGATTTCCTATGGGGTTAAGGTGAGGCAAGTTTGCTGGCCAATTAAGAACAGGGATACCATGGTCCTTAAACCAGGTACTGGTTGCTTTGGCACAGTGTGCAGGTGCCAAATCCTGCTGGAAAATGAAATGTGCATCTCCATAAAGTTGGTCAGCAGCAGGAAGCATTAAGTGCTCTAAAACTTCCTGGTATACGGCTGCGTTGACCTTGGACCTCAGAAAACACAGTGGACCAACACAAGCAGATGACACAACTGATGAAAGTAAATTTTGCATTTCCTTTGGAAATCAGGGTCCCAGAGTCTGGAGGAAGAGAGGAGAGGCTCACAATCCACGTTGCTTGAGGTCCAGTGTAAAATTTCCACAGTCCACAATGGTTTGGGGTGCAATGTCATCTGCTGGTGTTGGTCCACTGTGTTTTCTGAGGTCCAAGGTCAACGCAGCCGTATACCAGGAAGCTTTAGAGCACTTCATGTTTCCTGCTGCTGACCCACTTTATGGAGATGCACGTTTCATTTTCCAACAGGACTTTGCACCTGCACACTGTGCCAAAGGACCATGGTATCCCTGTTCTTTATCGGCCAGCAAACTCACCTGACCTTTACTCCATAGAAAATCTAGATGGTATTGTGAAGAGGAAGATGCGATATGCCAGACTCAACAATGCAGAAGAGCTGAATGCCACTATCAGAGCAACCTGGGCTCTCATAACACCTGACCAGCACCTGTACATATCATCTAGACCGGACGAAACCTCAAAATGTATATTCATGATTTTCCCAAATGAAGTAATAAATATCAGTGAACAATTTAACATATTGGGCCCTATTGTACACCCGGTGCAATGCAAGTTTCTTCTCAATGCAGTTCTCATTTGCCCGTCCTGCCCGCGTTGTTTAAATAGCAAATGCATTTGCACTCAGTTTTTGCACCCATGGCCGTGTTGGTCTAAAAAAGAGGTGTGCTCAGGCCCATTGTTGCTATTTTGAGTAACTAAAATTATTATATTATAATATTCGATTTCTTGTTATTTAAAAAGAGCGCGTTAGTAGAAAATGCTAAGATGATAAGACAAGAATCATAATCGCGATGATTTTAAGAAATAGCACTTCTGAACAACTGTAAAGGAAAGAAGTGCGCTGTGGATTTATACTAAAAGAAAAGAGAGGATCCTTGCAAAATCAAATGCGGCACAATAATCGTTTACCACGATTATTTAGTTTTTGTAATTGATGAAGGATAAATTTGACGATTATGATTAATTTTCGATTAAGTGCACAGCCCTACCTCGGTGTTACCTGGGACAGCAACCTGTCTTTAGAAAACGTGGAACAA
Organism: Barbatula barbatula; assembly: GCF_947034865.1. NCBI lineage: Eukaryota > Metazoa > Chordata > Actinopteri > Cypriniformes > Nemacheilidae > Barbatula > Barbatula barbatula. The sequence goes on along the minus strand of NC_136770.1, from coordinate 3,144,517 downwards.
ACGCCACAAAAACAGCCTTCTTCCATCTTCGAATATTCTGCAGTTTGGTAATGTTTCTTTGTAATTCTGATGCAGAAAAAAGATTTCATGCATTTATGACTTAAATACTTGATTATTGTAAGGCACTACTTAGTGGTTGTCCTGCTTCAACATTAAACCAGTTACAGTAAGTTCTAAATACACCTGCTAGAGTTCTTACAAGGTTGAGAATATTTGACCACATAACACCAATTCTATCAGCACTATACCGGCTACCGATTAAATACTGTATATACTATAAAGTACTTCTAATTACCTACTGTATAAAGCATTAAACAGATTAGCTTAGAAATTCTATCACTCTACAAGCCATTACGCTCACTATGATCAGGGGGTAGAGCTTTCTCATATAGATCAATAATAGGTTAAACTATCTAAATTTGCCCCAACACTTTTAGAGTAGTGGTGCCACCTCTGCTTGTGAGTAATCCTAAAGCCTTATTTTTTGCTTTGTGCGAGGGGTATAAACCACAGCTGAAGCAGATGCAAAGACAATAAAAAAGTTAAACACAAACAAAACAAACCTAGCACAGTACCTCAAACCAAGCATGGTCAACGATGTTTCTCAGATGGAACATATCCTCCCTTACTGGCAAGGGGTTCAGGATAACCCCGCTAGGAAAAGGCCACGTTTTGCATGATTATTGTGTCAAACAACCTTAAGTTTGTACTGAAAAAACTATGATGATGTTTCCAACTGAACATGACACAAGCTACTTACAATGTTGATATATATAATCCTAAATATAGGATTTATATCATCCTGAGGAGGTCTGGTAAGAGCCTGATTATAGTCTTCCCTGCAACTTTCAACGCCGTCTGATCAACAAAACAACAATTTGGATTTGTGTAAACATTCATCCTGAACAGAACTGTGCTATAATACATTTACAGGTTAAGATAGATCAAGCACTAAAGTAGAGGACACTGGCTACATTAACGTTTGAAGAGGATCGAGTGAGATATCATAAAGATGGGTACAAGACAGAAAAAAAGAAAGAGTAAAAAGAATCCAACCTTCAAGCAATCCTTCACGCAGGTCCCTTCATTGACGGCTCCAAAACCCCCGTCATCCCCTGTTCTGTCAATCTCAGACTGTCGGCCATTGCTTTCAACTAAAAGAGAAGTGCAGCAGACATGAATCACCAAACATAAGCAATACTTAACTCAACACAATTTAACAATATTTATCAAATATATTTGTATTAAGGTAGGCGGGACGAGAGCCGCTCTTGTATCACAGAGGAGATCGGGAGCATAAGAGGACGAGCGACCGGACTGCCAATTATGGAAGGGCACTCACTTTCAGTTGTCACATTGGGATCCTCATCATCCTCCATCCTCTTGTGACTGAGTAAAATTAAAGGCAAAGGCGGGATTTGAACATCCCCGTCATCACAGACGTCAGATCCAGAATCATCTGGATACTGAATGACATCATCGCTCCCAGAGTAGACAGGAATCTGTAGGCCCTCTGCGGGATCTTTGTCCTGAAATATACAAGACCAAGCATTAGCAAAAATGAATCCAAAGTCTTTTAACAATATTTGTCCTTGTTGAAGATAGAAATGACCAAAATTGTGTTGGTGTACATTGTGTTCTGTTGGTAAAACTAACCGAGACCGAACACACTGGGATTCAGTGTTGTAATGTAACGAAGTACAAATACTTCGTTACTGTACTTAAGTAGAATTTTCACATATCTGTACTTTACTTCGTTATTTATTTTTCTGACAACTTTCACTTTTACTCCACTACATTTCCGAAATAAATCGTGTACTTTTACTCCGATACATTTCTCCTAACCATCTTCGTTACTCGTTACTACAAATTAGAAGAAATTTGTGTTGGTGACGTGACGTAATGCCTGTTCGAAGTCATGTCAAGCGCCAAGCACGTTACCACTGACGGGCATCTCGACTACAGTCGTGAACTTTGTGAACTTGGTGGTGGTGACGAAGATAACGTGACACACCCGTGGCCGTATTTGCAAGAAATATTTTCGTACATTCGAGAGAGAATTCTTTCTACCGGATTAAGTGCCTGTTATTCGTACCGAGACTCACTGAAATATTGGCATTCAAAAACTCCCCGTCCAACATGAAGAAGCACATCGCAGTTTAAATTAGGTAGGTTAAATACATTTTCATTCAATGAAGCCGTAATGTCAACGCTATTTTACATGAATTAGTTATCATATAAGCCTGTTCTGATATCTGGCTAACGTGATGGCCAGGCTAATGTGTGCTAGTTAACTTTTCTGATTAGCCAATGTGCAGATATTTAACAACACAAATGATTTTCCTGCGAAATAATTCCACATTTAACTCTTGAAGAGATGTCCATAATACTGAAAGGGTTAATAGCGGTTTCTGGTATAGCGGCCGAATATTTCCTTCGGTAAATTAGCGTTACACCGGTGAAGGGGTTTTTTAAGAGCACATTAGGCAACTTCATATGGCAGCTTCCAGAGGAGCGTTCAGGATTACTCGTGTCTTCTAAAGCACCATGCATTTAGTTAAACTTGAGATTTGCTTTGATTTAATTACCTCAAAACTTGTTATCGGCTAATGTTATATATTGTGAATGTAGGCTTACATATTGATCAAAGTCAAAGTGCTTTTATTGCCACATAACATAGGTCAGCTAGTAATAGACAGGAGACAAACGACCAGTTAACACAATACAGTACAGGCTACACAACACCAACAACAGCAATGAATCCAAGCTAATAGTGTTGGTCTTGCAGTTAGGAAAATATAATATAATAAAATGCTCATGTGACTGTTATTGTTGATTCCAACCGTTCACTTTTTTTGAAATACTTTTACTTTTAATACTTAAGTACAATAAATGTCGGATACTTTAAGACTTTTACTCAAGTAAAATTTTGAAGGGTGACTTTAACTTCTACCAAAGTCATTTTCTGGTAAGATACTTGTACTTTTACTCAAGTATCGCTTTCAAGTACTTTATACAAGACTGCTGGGATTCTCATTATACTCCAGCTGGATGTCCAAATCCCGGTCCAACTCTCCAGCGACTGGATTCTGAACGGCATCATTGTTCGACTCCAAATCAAACAACATGGGGAAAAGGGGGTGACACACAGGTGAGAGATCTGTATTCGCGGTCGTACTTTGTTTGACGGTCGACTCAAGTAGAAAATTCGCCTCTGGGCGCATCAACAATGCGCGTTCACTTTTCTTATTACACAAAGGGAAGCACAGCAGCACACAAACAATGTAAAAGATTATTATTTTGTACAAAAAGATTAAAATCCGGCTTGTCATGTAGATGATCTGCTCGCACGCTTTAACCTCACGCACGAGCAGATGATAAGACCAGAATCATAATCGTGATGATTTTAAGAAATAGCACTTCTGAACAACTGTAAAGAAAAGAAGTGCGCTGTGGATTTATGCTAAAAGAAAAGAGAGGATCCTTGCAAAATCAAATGCGGCATAATAATCGTTTACCACGATTATTTAGTTTTTGTAATTGATGAAGGATAAATTTGACGATTATGATTAATTTTCGATTAAGTGCACAGCCCTACCTCGGTGTTACCTGGGACAGCAACCTATCTTTAGAAAACGTGGAACAAAAGTCACAAAAACAGCCTTCTTCCATCTTAGAAACATTACCAAACTGCAGAATATTCGTTGTAATTCTGATGCAGAAAAAAGATTTCATGCATTTATGACTTAAATACTTGATTATTGTAAGGCACTACTTAGTGGTTGTCCTGCTTCAACATTAAACCAGTTACAGTAAGTTCTAAATACACCTGCTAGAGTTCTTACAAGGTTGAGAATATTTGACCACATAACACCAATTCTATCAGCACTATACCGGCTACCGATTAAATACCGTATATACTATAAAGTACTTCTAATTACCTACTGTATAAAGCATTAAACAGATTAGCTTAGAGATTCTATCACTCTACAAGCCATTACGCTCACTATGATCAGGGGGTAGAGCTTTCTCATATAGATCAATAATAGGTTAAACTATCTAAATTTGCCCCAACACTTTTAGAGTAGTGGTGCCACCTCTGCTTGTGAGTAATCCTAAAACCTTATTTTTTGCTTTGTGCGAGGGGTATAAACCACAGCTGAAGCAGATGCAAAGACAATAAAAAAGTTAAACACAAACAAAACAAACCTAGCACAGTACCTCAAACCAAGCATGGTCAACGATGTTTCTCAGATGGAACATATCCTCCCTTACTGGCAAGGGGTTCAGGATAACCCCGCTAGGAAAAGGCCACGTTTTGCATGATTATTGTGTCAAACAACCTTAAGTTTGTACTGAAAAAACTATGATGATGTTTCCAACTGAACATGACACAAGCTACTTACAATGTTGATATATATAATCCTAAATATAGGATTTATTTTTTTTTTTATAGGAGCATTTTTCCAATTCTGACCCTCGACGCATGTGGCAGGGCATCCAGGCCATCAGTGATTACAAACCTAACCACTCCACCCCCATAGCCACAGATGCCGTCTTCCTGAACGAGCTTAATGACTTTTATGCTCGCTTTGAGAGAGACAATAAGGAAACAGCTACCAAGCTCACACCCTCTGCTGACCACCCAATCATCACACTTAACTCCACTGATGTTCACAATGCACTAAGTCGGATCAACGCGCGCAAGGCTGCTGGCCCAGATGGCATCCCTGGTCGCGTACTCCGGGCATGTTCAGAGCAGCTCGCTGGGGTCTTCACGGACATATTCAATATGTCCCTCGCCCAAGCAGTGGTTCCAGCATGTTTTAAATCCACCTCCATTGTGCCCATCCCAAAACATTCAAACCCGACGTGCCTGAACGACTACCGCCCGGTAGCACTCACACCAATTGTCATGAAGTGCTTTGAGCGGCTGGTCCTGGCACACCTAAAGGACTCTTTACCACCCACACTGGACCCATACCAATTTGCCTATCGCAACAATAGGAGCACAGATGATGCAGTGTCCATGGCGCTGCACTCTGTGCTCACACATCTGGACAACAAGGACACTTATGCACGTATGCTGTTCGTAGACTTCAGTTCTGCGTTCAATACCGTCATCCCTTCCAAGCTAATCGTCAAACTTGGAAACCTAGGCATCAACAACCCTACATGCAATTGGATTATGGACTTCCTGACGAACAGGCCTCAGCTTGTTAGGTTAGGCCCCATCTGCTCCACCACCACCACCCTCAACACTGGTGTACCACAGGGCTGCGTACTGAGCCCCTTCCTCTACTCCCTTTTCACACTCGACTGCAGGCCTGTGAACGGATCTAACTCCTTCATCAAGTTTGCAGACGATACAACAGTGATTGGTCTCATCAGCAACAACGATGAGACTGCGTACAGGGAGGAGGTCCGGCACCTGGCCACATGGTGCTCAGCCAACAATCTGCTCCTTAACACCTCCAAGACAAAGGAGATCATCGTGGACTTCAGGAAGGCGAAAGGAGACACACACGACCCCATCCACATTAATGGAATGGCTGTTGAACGTGTTTCCAGTTTTAAGTTCCTGGGGACCCACATTTCGGAGGATCTGTCCTGGACCACCAACACCTCATGCCTGGTCAAGAAGGCTCACCAGCGTCTCTTCTTTCTGAGGACACTGAAGAAGAACCAACTGTCTTCAACTATCCTGGTGAACTTCTATCGCTGCACGATAGAGAGCATCCTGACCAACTGTGTCACAGTCTGGTACGGGAACTGTTCTGTTGCTGAGCGCAAGGCATTGCAGCGGGTGGTGAAAACAGCCCAGCGCATCACAGGGACTACACTTTCTGCCATTGAGGACATCCAGAAGAAACGCTGTCTGCGTCGAGCTCGCAGCATTCTCAAGGACTCCTCTCACCCCGCTCATAGACTGTTTACTCTCCTGCCTTCTGGTAGGCGCTTCCGGTGCCTCCGGACAAGAACCAGCAGACTAAGAAACAGCTTTTTTCCCAGAGCTGTTTCATCATTGAACTCTGCCCCCCACTGATTCCACTACCTCTCATACCTTTAACTCCAATGCTGCTACAACATTGTTTACATTGCACTACAGGGCTGCATGCATGACTGAACTGTACACACCAGTACTTCATGTATCTGCTCTACCGGACTGTTTACACACACACAGCACCATTTGCACTCTATACTGCTCACTTGCACACCAGGAATATTTAACTGAATGCTCATTTGCACTAATGGACCACTTCCATAACTGCATTAACCTATATACTGCACTGTAATTCTATTAACTGCATCTAGTCATCTATTGCACTGTAACTTCAATAACTGCATTAACTAATCAACTGCACGGTAATTCTATTAACTGCATCTAGTCATCAATTGCACTGTAACTTCAATAACTGCATTAACTAATCAACTGCACGGTAATTCTATTAACTGCATCTAGTCATCAATTGCACTGTAACTTCAATAACTGCATTAACTAATCAACTGCACGGTAATTCTATTAACTGCATCTAGTCATCAATTGCACTGTAACTTCAATAACTGCATTAACTAATCTACTGCTCTGTAACCTTATTAACTGCATTAACTCATCTTCTGGACTGCAACCTATTAACTACATTAATTCGTATACTGCACCGTAACTTTAATAACTGCATCAACTTCTACAACTGCATTAACTCACCTATTGCACTGCAACTTTAATAGCTAATGTCAATAATTTATGCATACCTAAGTCACTTGCACTATTTTTAGTCTAAATTATTATCTGTTCATATCCACCTTTACATTAATGCTCATAGTATATAGTCATCTGTATATATTGTTCATAGTTACTGTCATATTTTCATAGAACACACCGACTGCAAAATATTTTTATAGTCCATGCCCACTGTATTATATTTTTCATATTGTATTCTGTATTTATTCTAACTGTATATCCTGCACTTGCTAACTGCACTTCTGGTTAGACCTAAACTACGTTTCGTTACACTGTACTTGTATATGTGTAATGACAATAAAGTTGAATCTAATCTAATCTAATTATATCATCCTGAGGAGGTCTGGTAAGAGCCTGATTATAGTCTTCCCTGCAACTTTCAACGCCGTCTGATCAACAAAACAACAATTTGGATTTGTGTAAACATTCATCCTGAACAGAACTGTGCTATAATACATTTACAGGTTAAGATAGATCAAGCACTAAAGTAGAGGACACTGGCTACATTAACGTTTGAAGAGGATCGAGTGAGATATCATAAAGATGGGTACAAAAAAAAGTAAAAAGAATCCAACCTTCAAGCAATCCTTCACGCAGGTCCCTTCAATGACGGCTCCAAAACCCCCGTCATCCCCTATTCTGTCAATCTCAGACTGTCGGCCATTGCTTTCAACTAAAAGAGAAGTGCAGCAGACATGAATCACCAAACATAAGCAATACTTAAATAAACACAATTTAACAATATTTATCAAATATATTTGTATTAAGGTAGGCGGGACGAGAGCCGGTCTTGTATCACAGAGGAGATCGGGAGCATAAGAGGACGAGCGACCGGACCGCCAATTATGGAAGGGCACTCACTTTCAGTTGTCACATTGGGATCCTCATCATCCTCCATCCTCTTGTGACTGAGTAAAATTAAAGGCAAAGGCGGGATTTGAACATCCCCGTCATCACAGATGTCAGATCCAGAATCATCTGGATACTGAATGACATCATCGCTCGCAGAGTAGACAGGAATCTGTAGGCCCTCTGCGGGATCTTTGTCCTGAAATATACAAGACCAAGCATTAGCAAAAATGAATCCAAAGTCTTTTAACAATATTTGTCCTTGTTGAAGATAGAAATGACCAAAATTGTGTTGGTGTACATTGTGTTCTGTTGGTAAAACTAACCGAGACCGAACACACTGGGATTCTCATTATACTCCAGCTGGATGTCCAAATCCCGGTCCAACTCTCCAGCGACTGGATTCTGAACGGCATCATTGTTCGACTCCAAATCAAACAACATGGGGAAAAGGGGGTGACACACAGGTGAGAGATCTGTATTCGCGGTCGTACTTTGTTTGACGGTCGACTCAAGTAGAAAATTCGCCTCTGGGCGCATCAACAATGCGCGTTCACTTTGCTTATTACACAAAGGGAAGCACAGCAGCACACAAACAATGTAAAAGATTATTATTGTGTACAAAAAGATAAAAATCCGGCTTGTCATGTAGATGATCTGCTCGCACGCTTTAACCTCACGCACGAACAGATGATAAGACAAGAATCATTATCGCGATGATTTTAAGAAATAGCACTTCTGAACAACTGTAAAGAAAAGAAGTGCGCTGTGGATTTATGCTAAAAGAAAAGAGAGGATCCTTGCAAAATCAAATGCGGCACAATAATCTTTTACCACGATTATTTAGTTTTTGTAATTGATGAAGGATAAATTTGACGATTATGATTAATTTTCGATTAAGTGCACAGCCCTACCTCGGTGTTACCTGGGACAGCAACCTATCTTTAGAAAACGTGGAACAAAAGTCACAAAAACAGCCTTCTTCCATCTTAGAAACATTACCAAACTGCAGAATATTCGTTGTAATTCTGATGCAGAAAAAAGATTTCATGCATTTATGACTTAAATACTTGATTATTGTAAGGCACTACTTAGTGGTTGTCCTGCTTCAACATTAAACCAATTACAGTAAGTTCTAAATACACCTGCTAGAGTTCTTACAAGGTTGAGAATATTTGACCACATAACACCAATTCTATCAGCACTATACCGGCTACCGATTAAATACCGTATATACTATAAAGTACTTCTAAATACCTACTGTATAAAGCATTAAACAGATTAGCTTAGAGATTCTATCACTCTACAAGCCATTACGCTCACTATGATCAGGGGGTAGAGCTTTCTCATATAGATCAATAATAGGTTAAACTATCTAAATTTGCCCCAACACTTTTAGAGTAGTGGTGCCACCTCTGCTTGTGAGTAATCCTAAAACCTTATTTTTTGCTTTGTGCGAGGGGTATAAACCACAGCTGAAGCAGATGCAAAGACAATAAAAAAGTTAAACACAAACAAAACAAACCTATCACAGTACCTCAAACCAAGCATGGTCAACGATGTTTCTCAGATGGAACATATCCTCCCTTACTGGCAAGGGGTTCAGGATAACCCCGCTAGGAAAAGGCCACGTTTTGCATGATTATTGTGTCAAACAACCTTAAGTTTGTACTGAAAAAACTATGATGATGTTTCCAACTGAACATGACACAAGCTACTTACAATGTTGATATATATAATCCTAAATATAGGATTTATATCATCCTGAGGAGGTCTGGTAAGAGCCTGATTATAGTCTTCCCTGCAACTTTCAACGCCGTCTGATCAACAAAACAACAATTTGGATTTGTGTAAACATTCATCCTGAACAGAACTGTGCTATAATACATTTACAGGTTAAGATAGATCAAGCACTAAAGTAGAGGACACTGGCTACATTAACGTTTGAAGAGGATCGAGTGAGATATCATAAAGATGGGTACAAAAAAAAGTAAAAAGAATCCAACCTTCAAGCAATCCTTCACGCAGGTCCCTACAATGACGGCTCCAAAACCCCCGTCATCCCCTATTCTGTCAATCTCAGACTGTCGGCCATTGCTTTCAACTAAAAGAGAAGTGCAGCAGACATGAATCACCAAACATAAGCAATACTTAAATAAACACAATTTAACAATATTTATCAAATATATTTGTATTAAGGTAGGCGGGACGAGAGCCGGTCTTGTATCACAGAGGAGATCGGGAGCATAAGAGGACGAGCGACCGGACCGCCAATTATGGAAGGGCACTCACTTTCAGTTGTCACATTGGGATCCTCATCATCCTCCATACTCTTGTGACTGAGTAAAATTAAAGGCAAAGGCGGGATTTGAACATCCCCGTCATCACAGACGTCAGATCCAGAATCATCTGGATACTGAATGACATCATCGCTCCCAGAGTAGACAGGAATCTGTAGGCCCTCTGCGGGATCTTTGTCCTGAAATATACAGTAATGCAAGTATTGTCTAAATACATGATATGCAAGTATTGTCTAAATACATGAAACTGACACATATTGACTTGCCAACTTCAGATTTGAGAAAAAAAAAACACAAGAAAAAAAAAACCCTTTTTGCTGCCTGTCAGGTGTTCTAAAACGAGCTGATCAGATGCTAAGGAAGCTGAAACAAAAACCCACTTGCACAGTACCTTAAACCATTCATGGTCAAGGATCTTCTCCAGGTGGATCCGCTCATCTGGATTCGGCTCCAGACAGGCTTGAATCAAATCGCAGCATTCTGTGCAAAAAAAAATGTAAACAGTAAATTAATTTCAATGTTGTAATTGATTGTGTTTTTCAAAAGTTCTGAATCACAGTTGCCCTGATGAAGATCGCACCTTTAGTCAAGCCGTCTTTTCTCCATGTCTTCTCTTCAAACTGGCACAGGTCAGTGGCGGTGGGATAATCCCGGCACAACATGGAAAACAACAGTACGCCCAGTGCGTACACCGTCGCCGGCTCGCAATGGTACTCGCCTGTTTTAGTGAATTCAGGGTAAACGCCAGCTATAATGCCTGTAGAAAAGTATGCAACAATGTGACGTCTCAAAACGGCGCAAAGACACTATCTGAAAATATCATCTTTGTATTTATGTGTAAATGACTGTTTATAAAGTACAGTGATAAAACATACCTAAATACTCCGTGTAAGCAGATGATTTACGCAGTTCACTGCCCCCAAAGTCGATCAATTTGACCTCCAGCGTGTTCGGGTTAATCAGGAGGTTTGCGATACTTAAGTCTCTATGGAAAACCCTCCGTTTCAAGCAGATTTCAGAGGCTTCGGTCGCTTGCCACAAGATAGCCTTCGCTATGTTCTCAGTGAGGTTTCCTCCACTGCGATTCACAAAACTCATCACGTCCTCGCAGGGAGAAGGGTACTCTAGGATAATGACTAAGAAACCACAAAGATCCTGCCAGTCCAGAAGCTCGATGATCACAGGAACATGTTCTCCAGTGTTGGCAAGCAAATGAAGTCCAATCTCTTGAGGGACGCGTTCAGGACAACCCGGCTAGAAGAAAGACCATTTTTAGAATGATTACAGAATTAACAAACATGGATTTAGTTCAGTCTCAAACACACATTATACAATTGCATAATAACACTAGCTACTTACAATCTTGATATAGCCATCGTTGACTGACTCTGTCTTCTCGATGACTTTTATTGCCACCTGATCAACAAAATCAACAATCGATTTGTGTAAGCATTCATCCTGAACAGAACTGTGCTATAATACATTTACAACATTAAAGAGGATGTTTGATCAGCTTTCGAAAGATAAAAAAAAAAAGAGAGTAAAAACATCAAACCTTCAAGTCATCCGCATCACAGGTCCCTTCATAGACGTACCCAAAACTGCCTTTACCCAGCATTCTGCAGATCTTATACAAGCAACCATTGACTTCCACTAAAAGAGAAGTACAGCAGACATGAATCCCCCAACATAAGCAATACTTAAATAAACACAATTTAACAATGATTGTTTAACTAGGAAAATACATTATTGTTATAACCTGAATATTGTTGCTTAATATGTTACACATACACACATGCATATTACAGAAACAGAATGTGTATATTGCACTTAATCTTTGTGTGAATAAAACATCTATTGACCAATCAGAATCAATGACTCAAACTATATCATGTTGGAATTAGTGAAGTTAACTCACTATAAAATGTCTTGTTGGGATCCTCATCATCCTCCTGCATCTCCTGACTGAGTAAAATTAAAGGCAAAGGCGGGATTAGATCCCCCCCATCATCAATCAAGTCAAACCCAGGATCATCTGCAGACTGAATATCATCATCGCTCCCGGAGTGGACTGGAGTCTGAAGGCCATCTGCAGGATCTTCCATCTGAAATAAACAGTAATATAAGTGGTGTACTGTCTAAATATAAGATATTGACACCTATTGAATTGCTAACTTCCAGATTTTAAAATAAACCAACATCTAAAAACAATATTAAAAACCATTTTCAATAACTAGCCTCTATAGTGGACGTGCATGTGGATCGTGCTCTGGAAACCAAATGGTGACAAATACTAAAGCCATTTTTTTATAAAGCACAGAGTGAGATGAGCACACGACATAAGAAAAACTATTTGCTGAGTAGTTACTGTAAGTACCTTAAAGTCATCCTGATCACTGGTCCCTGCAAATCCGGCAGCTAGAAAAGCAGCTTTAACCAGCGGTGGATTGGGAATTAAAATTGGCTGTGGCATTCTTGACCAACACAGGTTTCTGTTCGCGTGTCCAATCCGTCCGTCTGTCTGCATTTGCGGTTTGGCCCATGGCCAACAACACCGGCGCTCGCGGCCAAAAAACAAACTGGCCCACCGGGAAACTTCCAGGTCCTCCCGATTAGTCAAACCGTACTTTGCTTTACCAAACATTTCATCCGTCTCATACATGCCGAAGTTGAGCCCTGTCAATAGAAAACACCAAGCATTAGCAAAAATGAATCCAAAGTATTTTAACAATATTTGTCCTTGTTGAAGATAGAAATGACCAAAATTGTGTTGGTGTACATTGTGTTCTGTTGGTAAAACTAACCGAGACCGAACACACTGGGATTCTCATTATACTCCAGCTGGATGTCCAAATCCCGGTCCAACTCTCCAGCGACTGGATTCTGAACGGCATCATTGTTCGGCTCCAAATCAAACAACATGGGGAAAAGGGGGTGACACAAAGTGGTGAACATATGATGTTTCTGGAACTCTGGAGTGACATCCTGTCCTAAAATGTCATCTGTAGAGGAGAACAAGATCAAATACATGTAATAATGAACATCTACATTATTTATCGACTCGATTGATAGCAGGATATTGTCAAATGTCAGGAGATATCTACAGAACACATTTTAATGAGTCAAATGAATTAACAGATTCATGTGTCGAGAATCTATGTTCAAACGTTAAGGGTCACTTGAGCAACAGATTTATTTTGACCTTGTATAGCTTTAGATGAAACGGCAAATACAAACATAGGCCAGACTTAATTTAACGTTTAAAAGCATCTAACTGGGAACGAAAAAGTATTTATAAGTGAGTTGACGCTAAACATTTGAAAGCAATTGTACATAAAGTGATGATATGATTTGCTGTCATCCTGACCTGCAAGCCGTCTCCAAAAACTCTTGTTCTTCATCTTTCCGTCCGTTTTACAGCTCACAGGTGAGAGATCTGTATTCGCGGTCGTACTTTGTTTGTACACCCCGCTCCGATCTTCAAAGCTGTCATGTTGGACGAACTTGTCCGTCTTTTGACCCATTTTCACTTTTAGTCAACAGCAGTAAGTCGCAGAATGAGCCAAACGACTGGCTTCAGCCTCTATTTAAAAGCTTAGATAGACCGCTCAGAAATCCCCGTTATACGTCATAGTCGAAGGTTTCATTGTTTATATTTGAAAGTGGGTGAGTAGACAAACGTGACTGCCAGTTGTTGTGTTGTTTAAGTAGTGATGGGGCCTTTCCATACGAGCTTCATGAAGCTTAGAAACCCGTGTCGAATCGGTTTTATCGAATCGGTGCTTCGAAGCGCGTATCAAACTTGATACGTCACGTGATTTGTAGGATGTTGTGGTATAAGTTACCATGGAGATTTACACGTTGCAGCTAGCCTGCTCCGGAGCAGGCTAACAACCAGGCTAAGATTAATCCTAGTGATTTATCGGCTAGTTCCTGCCTAAATCCTACTAGATATTAATGTGTTTTAGTCACTTCTAAAATACTAGATATACAATCATTCATATAAGTATGCGTACTGTTATTTTAGTTATTATTGAAAACTGCTGTTCATTTCACTGTCAGAGGTTTGATGAATATATATATATTGTGACAAGCATCCTGAGATCAGATCAGCGTTGCCCTGGAAACGAACAAGGAGCACCTGTTTCACCTCGTCACAGGCTGATCGTGCACAGCTGCGGGGAATCAGAAGAGCAGCTCATAAGCCGCTGACTCAGGAGGAAAGGGGAGAGGTGAACTCTCTGAGAGCAGGACTAACTTTGTCTTCTGCCCTTTTGCAGAGAGCAGCGTGTAGTCCGATCAGCGCCACCACGAGCACTGCACGGTTACCCCACTCAGGACACGAGGGAACTCAGGAGAGCACTTGGGAGAACCACAGCCACCGGGAGGACGGATCGTCTTCATCACCACACTTGGGAGGAAGAAGCCGTGGACACCACCAACGGTGGTCACCACCGCCCCCTGGAGGGAAAGGCCGTGATTTCCCCATCACCACATACCTTTAATAAATCCACCCTTCGGGGAATCTTGATTTTTTGAGCTCTCCTTCTCGTGTGATCCTTCCACCCTGCTACACTGGTGGAGAATGCGGGCATAGGACTGGAAGGAAAACCGACGAGTGCATCCCTGAACAATACAGATCTATATATATTATTATAATTTTTTTTTTCTCTCTTCTCTGGACAGGCGGACGCTCCTCCCCCATCATGGAAGAACTTCTTCAACGACTGACGGAGGTTAGCATCCGCCAGCAACAGATCTCTGAGCACCTAGCCTCTCGACAGAGTCAGACCGAGCAGGAGCTCAGTGCCAGGCACACCTCTCCCGCTCGTCGGCTACCCATACCTGACCCACGATCTCAAGTCACGCAGTTGCTCCCCAAATTGACGGCACACGATGACATAGAGGCCTTCCTCCAAATGTTCGAAACTACAGCGGTGAGGGAAGGCTGGGAGAGTGAAGAATGGGCTCAGCTGTTGGCACCTCTCCTCACGGGGGAGACGCAAAGAGCGTACTTCAGTCTTCCCACCGCGGCTGCAAACTCCTACACAGAGCTAAAGAGAGAGATCCTAGCCCGGGTGGGGCTTTCTCCCGTCTGCGCGGCCCAACACTTCCACAACTGGGAATACAAGCCCCGTCTCCCAGCCCGAATTCAGGCCGCCGAGTTATCCCGCCTCGCCCAACACTGGCTGTTGCGTGTCGTGATCGACCGAATGCTCAGAGTCCTTCCTCGCTCGCACCGTCATGCTGTTGGGATGCGAAACCCGGGGACTGTCGCAGAACTGGTAGAAGCCATGGAGCTGGCGGATGCTGCCCAACATCGAGAGGCGGGGGAGCGAGCGCCGCCATTTCCCCGGAGGGTGGTCCAGGAGCAACGCTCGCCGGAGGGCACCTTCCGATCAGTTAGCAGGCCGGGGGTTCCCACCATACGGGATGAACCCATGCCAACGGAAGTCTCAACGCCTCCGGCTCGAACGTGGCTGGCAGGCTGCATTGTCCATCACGACATTCCTGCAAGGGCACCAAAAGTGCAGGTGAGGATAAATGGCCGCCCAATGACCGCCTTGCTGGACTCCGGCAGTGCGGTCAGTTTGGTCCAGGCCCACCTCCTCTCACCCCGCAACGAGTCTCGGGCGGCGATACCCATCACATGCGTACATGGAGACACCAGACAGGTCCCGGTCCGAAGGGTAACTATCTCGGCTGAACCCGGCACCTGGCCGGTGGAGGTGGGCCTTATGAAGGACCTGCCGATTCCGGTGCTTCTGGGGAGAGATTGGCCCGGATTTGACCGCCTGCTGACCGCCGCCGTGCAGCCTGCCAACATCAAGGGCAGCCGCCGACACAGGAATCCAGGAAAAGGAACCCGTCGACGCCCGGCCCTGCTGGTTCCGGACAGCGGGAGAGAGGGTGAGTCCCCTCCTAACCATAACCTCTTCTTTGATGTGTTTCAGCAAGTCACGAGCGGGGGCTCATTTGCCAGAGAACAACGAGAAGATGACCGACTGAAGCACTGTTGGACCCAAGTGAAGAGGATAGACGGGAAAGAGACGCAACCTGGCCCCCATCCCCTCCCGCACTTCATTGTCCAAAACGGCCTGCTATACTGTGTCGCTCAGCGGAGGGGGGAGGAGAAAACATTACTGGTAGTTCCTAGGTCCAAAACGGAGATGGTGTTGGAACTGGCGCATTCACATCCGTTAGCTGGCCACCTTGGAGCCGCCAATACCACCCAACGCATCAGGGATCGGTTCCATTGGCCTGGATTGGATGCCGACGTGAAGGGATTCTGTCAGGCCTGCCCCACGTGCCAGAAAACATCTCCCAATACTCCTCCCCCCAGCCCGTTGATTCCGCTACCCATCATAGGGGTGCCCTTCGAGCGCATCGGGATGGATCTGGTAGGGCCGTTGCCTAAGTCGGCCCGGGGTCACGAACACATCCTGGTCATCGTCGACTATGCCACCCGGTACCCGGAAGCTGCGGAAAGCCACCGCCAAGGCCATCGCTCAGGAGCTATTCGTGTTGTCCAGTCGGGTTGGCATACCCACAGAGATCCTGACGGACCAGGGGACCCCGTTTATGTCCCGGCTAATGGCTGACCTCTGTAAGATCCTGAAGGTAAAACAGCTGAGGACCTCCGTATACCACCCACAGACAGATGGCCTGGTCGAACGCTTCAACAAAACTCTGAAACAGATGCTGCGACGGGTGGCAGCAGACGACAAGCGAGACTGGGACCTCATGCTCCCCTATGTCCTGTTCGGTATACGTGAGGTCCCCCAAGCTTCTACTGGTTTCACTCCCTTTGAGCTCCTCTTTGGACGGCAACCCCGGGGACTACTGGATGTCGCAAGGGAAGCCTGGGAACAGAAACCTTCTCCTCACCGCTCTGTAATAGAGCATGTTAAGACGATGAGAGAACGTATTGACAGGGTCATGCCATTAGTCCGGGAGCATCTCAGTAAGGCCCAGCAGGCCCAGCAAAGACTGTACAATCGGGCTGCCCAGCCTCGGGAGTTCCAGACGGGCGACAGAGTGATGGTCCTGGTACCCAATTCGGCCTGCAAATTCCTGGCGAGCTGGCAGGGACCATTTACAGTAGTCGAAAAGATCGGTCCAGTGACTTACCGGATAAGACAACCAGGAAAGAGGAAGGCGGAGCAACTTTACCATATTAACCTCCTCAAGAAATGGAAGGGAACCAGAGACCAACTCGTCGCCCTTACCACCACGGACCCCGTTGTGGTGGATATCGACCCCCACCTCTCACCCATGCAGAAGACCGAGCTGCGGCACCTGGTCGGTCAGTTCCAGGATGTGTTCTCCACGGATCCTGGGCAGACCCGCGTGGTACAGCACGAGATCCGGACAGCACCAGGAGTCATAGTACGCCAACGACCCTACCGGATCCCAGAGGCTCGTCGGCAGGCTATTGAGATGGAGATCCAACAGATGCTGAAGTTAGGGGTAATTGAACCATCCCGCAGCCCGTGGTCCAGCCCTATAGTAATGGTTCCGAAACCAGATGGCACCCTCCGTTTCTGCAATGACTTCAGACGCCTCAACGAAGTCTCAGAGTTCGACGGATACCCAATGCCTCGGGTGGATGAGCTTCTGGATCGTCTGGGGAAGGCCCGTTATATCTCCACGCTGGATCTCACTAAGGGGTACTGGCAAGTGCCGCTTTCGGAGGCGGCCAAGCCAAAGACCGCTTTCAGCACTCCTAACGGCCACTGGCAGTACCGAACCCTCCCCTTCGGACTGCATGGGGCCCCAGCCACCTTCCAACGGATGATGGACATCCTGCTGAGGCCCCATCAGTCCTACGCTGCAGCCTACATCGATGACGTAGTCATTCACTCAGAGCATTGGGAGGAGCACCTGGACCGGTTGCGGAGGGTGCTGACCGAACTGCGTAGGGCTGGACTCACCGCCAACCCCCGAAAATGTCACCTGGGTCTATCAGAGGCGAAATACCTAGGGTTCGAGGTGGGACGTGGACTAATTCGGCCCCAGGAAAAAAAAGTGGAGGCGGTTCGAAATGCCCCGGTACCTACGACAAAGACCCAGGTACGAGCCTTTCTGGGGTTGGCGGGGTATTATCGTTGCTTTATCCCGAACTTTTCCTCTCTAGCCGCCCCCCTGACAGACCTGACCAGGAAGGGGCAGCCGGACATCGTAAGGTGGACTCCCGAAGCCGAAGAGGCGTTCCGGACGGTGAAGACAGCACTGACTTCCGAACCCGTCCTACGAGCACCGGACTTCAGCTGCCCCTTCCTGCTACAAACTGATGCCTCCGACACAGGAATAGGGGCCGTCCTGTCCCAGGTACAGGAAGGTGAGGAGCATCCGATACTGTTCATTAGCAGGAAGCTGACCCCAGCCGAGAGAAACTACGCCACGGTGGAAAAGGAAGCCCTAGCCATCAAGTGGGCAGTCCTGGAGCTCCGGTACTACCTCCTGGGCCGGAAGTTCACCCTGGTAACAGACCACGCGCCCCTACAATGGATGGCACGAGCCAAGGACACCAATGCCAGGGTGACACGATGGTTCCTCGCGCTCCAGGACTTTCACTTTCTCCTACAGCATAGGGCTGGGGTGGCCAACTCCAACGGTCTCTCTCGTATATGGTCAGCTTATGCAGGTCTGTCAGGGGTCACTCCCCACCCACTCAATATATCCCCACTATTGACTCCATTTTTTACCAACAGACCGAGGACAACGCTTAGGGGGGGGGAGTGTGACAAGCATCCTGAGATCAGATCAGCGTTGCCCTGGAAACAAACAAGGAGCACCTGTTTCACCTCGTCACAGGCTGATCGGGCACAGCTGCGGGGAATCAGAAGAGCAGCTCATAAGCCGCTGACTCAGGAGGAAAGGGGAGAGGTGAACTCTCTGAGAGCAGGACTAACTTTGTCTTCCCTTTTGCAGAGAGCAGCGTGTAGTCCGATCAGCGCCACCACGAGCACTGCACGGTTACCCCACTCAGGACACGAGGGAACTCAGGAGAGCACTTGGGAGAACCACAGCCACCGGGAGGACGGATCGTCTTCATCACCACACTTGGGAGGAAGAAGCCGTGGACACCACCAACGGTGGTCACCACCGCCCCCTGGAGGGAAAGGCCGTGATTTCCCCATCACCACATACCTTTAATAAATCCACCCTTCGGGGAATCTTGATTTTTTTAGCTCTCCTTGTCGTGTGATCCTTCCACCCTGCTACAATATATATATATATATATATATATTATTCGAGATTTAAAGCGTTTATTGTCATACACCCAGTGAGGAAAGCAGATTTTTTGAGCAATTATTACTTTGCTGTCCACAATGAATGCCAACACAGTGCAAAAGAACTATACTATACTATATGAGAAATAGAATATAGACTATGTATATGCAAGTATAGAGTATATGTACTGTTGAATGAGAAAAAATATCAATATATTATAGCAGTTGATGAGATAATAAGAAATGGCTCATGAAGTTGCAAATGTGGTTTCAATTAAGTCCGTAACGATATATAGACTAAAGATTTGTGTTTCTCCGATTCACAATGGCTTGCCCTTTGTTGAATGATGTAGTTGATGAGGAAGTTTTAATACTCAGACGAGCATTCAGGCATGAAAGAGTCTTCCGAGATAGGGCAGACCCATTGGCCTTTTCAGACCAATATCTGACTGAGAGGTACAGATTCTCAGGTGATGGCATCAGATATTTGTGTAGGCTGCTGGGTCCAAACATACAGCACAGGACATCACGGAGCCATGCTCTCACTGTCCCACAGCTGGTCTGCGTAGCACTGCGATTCTTTGCAAGTGGCATGTTTCTGTATTCTGTCTGTGATGCAGAAAACCTCAATAAAGCCACTATTTGCCGCACAATAAGAAATGTAAGTCTGGCATTGAAATCTCTTGTGCACATATTTATCACCTTCCCTGGTCACAGAAGATTCATCCACATCAAGGAGGATTTCTACAAGATTGCAGGTAACACAAATAATAACATTACTACAAAATGTTACATTAGCACAGTCACAGTATGACACTCATTATTTTGTGTTACAGCTTTTCCTAATGGAATTGGGACAGTGGATTGCACCCATATTCGTATCCAACGCCCCTCAGGGGCACATGAGGGAGATTATGTTAACAGGAAATCCTTCCACAGTGTCAATGTTCAGGTAAGAATGAGTTATGGTTACTGTCAGCTACATAATTATTCTGTGCATTAAATGACCTTAATAGGCTATATATATTTTTACAGATGATCTGTGATGCTGACTGCCTTATCACAAATTTAGAGGCAAAGTGGCCTGGCTCAGTCCATGACTCCAGAATCTTTCGGACCAGTAGAATTTACCAGAGACTCTCTCTAGGTAAGCCACCCCATTTTTTTAAGCACCTTGAACATCAAGAGTACAGTACATGTAAGAATTATGTTTTGCATTCGCAGGGGAGTTCTCTGGTGTGCTGCTGGGGGACAAAGGCTATGCCTGTGAGACATTTCTGATGACTCCCCTTACAGACCCCCAAACCCCAGCACAGCAAGCTTACAGCCATCCCCATGCCAAAACCAGAGCTCGAATTGAAATGACCTTCGGCCTCCTGAAATCACGATTTCAGTGCCTGCACCACCTGAGGGTCTCCCCAGACAGAGCATGTGACGTGACTGTTGCCTGCACAATATTGCCAGCCTAAGAAAAGAAAGGGCTCCCAGAGTTGCTTTGGATGTTGATTGGGACAATGGTGCCATATTCCCAGATAACAGAAATGGTAGACTTGTTAGAGAACAATACATTGCAAATTATTTCAGTTAATTTAGTTTTGATTTAGCCCATCCATTAATAGAGGATAATGTAGGCTATATAACTTTTTCATGTGTATTCATTATATTTGGCATCGGTAGCACACACTGTGGTCATCTTCCCAAATTTTAGTTCCACTTCACTGGATCAATAACTAAAGTGTACTTGACATTCATAAAAAAGTTACAAGACCACAATGGTTTTGGAATATTTTTCTTTTATTATTTTGGTGTCATCACTTGTCAGCTTGGAGCTTTGGAGAGAAAAAATTATGATTATTAATACATTGTGTTACAGTCATGGTTACAGTATGAACTGAAGTCACTTACTTCTCTTTCTAGTTTCTGGATTTCCAGTTCTAGTTTCCTCAGTGTCTTGCATTTAATTTGCATCTCAAGGACCATGTCCTGCAGCTTTCTTTTGTTCACATCAATCTTGACTTCTGTCAGCTCGATCTGTTTCTCAAGATGCGTTGTGTAGAGATATCTGACAGTTTGTGAATTCTGTGAACACCTTTTAGTTAGCATAGCAGAATTTTGTATAATGTAAATTTACTTTAGGCAATACTCACTATGTTACCAGGCTGCCCAATGTCAGGATCCTGTAACAAATTATATTTTCTATTAGTACCACTTCCCTGACTTTTTATCTATTATGAACTTATGAAAAATGTGTCTATTGCCACAAAATTGACATGATACCTCGAGGCTTCTGGAGTCCAGCGACACGGTCTCATCATCGGCAGAAGTGCACTCCACTGCTGTAGATGTGGCTTCCCTCTGCCATATTCAATACTTGTAATGATATTTTTGACAGGACATGCAAAGCTTATGATTCAATAAAGAGTACTCACCGGCAAATCTGGTGGCTCCAAAAGTGTAAAGGTGTTACCAGCCACTGCAAGGTAAGGCAAAGTCGCAGAGTCCACATAAATATATATGGATTTAAATATTTTCCATGTGCAGTAGTATGGCAATAATGTACCTTGTATGAAGAGGTCAGTATCCCTTGCTGGGCCAGAGTCAGTGGCTGTCCCTCCCTGGATCCCTTCAATCACTGGCTTCCCTTTATTTAAGTCCAGGCCCAGCTCCTCTGCTGTGGTGAAGTCTTGGGTTGGAGGGCCACCCTCGTACCAGATATATGACTTTTTGTTATTGCTAAAATCAGACAATAAAATGTCAGCCAACATGTCACCTATGTTCTTTGCAAACAAGTCACTTACCAGCCTGCAAAATATTCTTGTATTTAATCTTGACTTGCTGCCAAGTCCTTTTTTGGCCAGACGTGTTTGTTCTTTAAGAGGAATGAATAGATACAAATTATTAAATAGATTAGATGGATAAAAAGAGCAAAAAAAAAAAGATTACAAATAGATAAGAGTAAAAAGATTAGACATAAAAGAAACTAAATAGATCAAATAGATGCACAAAGTGGGTAAGTGTTTGCAATTATTCTTTATGTTAAATGCATGTCCACTGGTCACATTTAAGGCAAAGCCCCAGGTCTAGAGCAGGCTGGCTCCACAGAATAAATCTCCATGGTAACTTATACCATAACATATACTGCTGCCCCTATCCAGCTTTAGTGCAACCGGATCACGGATAAATTGAGCCAGGATCACCAAGATATCCCGGCTTAATCCCTTATCCTAGTTTATTTTATATGAACTAAAAGTTTAGAAGTTTTCACTTTCACAAACATTTGATATGACTGTACCAGCCATTTGGATTATACTTCATTTAATGCAGCAACAAACCATTTCAACAGTGTACTAAGAGAATTGAAAGCTCATTTAGCCTAACAGTAATGAAGGTGTTGCTGCTACTGGTCCCTGGCTTTGGGTCTAAGGAAGAGCTGCCCCCAGGGATGCCCTCCACAATGGGTCGGTTTGAATTCAACCCAAGGGCCAGCTCTTCTGCTGGGTATATTGTGGGGGTGCAGGACCACCACCTGTAAAAACAGCCTTTTTCTCGGTGGCTGTCATAAATAGACTCATCGTTTAACAGTGGCTTTTAAAATAAGGACCGTATAAGAAGTAAAGGCTACCATTTTGTAGAATATTCTTGTACTTTTACTTGTTCCCATCTTCTAGTGGGTCCGTGGTGGCTCTGACATAAGTAAATATAAATACTGTAGAAAGTGATAGAAACATCTAACTTGACACCACTTACGCATTTAATTTGTTTGAATTAGATGTTCAAATTGGGCATGACCTTCCATTAAAAGCTCTTGTTCTGCTTGTGAGAAAAACTGGGCGCGTTCTTTAGCCATGCTGAACAGCCAATCACAGCGTTGCTGATCATTGTTTCTGCTATCGATACATATCCCCTTTTAAACCAAAGCAAGACCGCGCAATGATCTCAGATAACTCAATCCAGCGATACTAATCATAAGTGGCAGGTGTGTTCGAAGAACCCAATTAGACAGAACATGATTAGCACGATGATATTATCTTGGAGATGTCTTTTGATCTCGTAATAAGCGACGTACGAAGAATGCTCCCCATAGCGTTAAAGGACAAAGTCAAAATGGAACTGAACCGAATGGAAGATATTGGAGTCATAGTGAAGCAAACCGAGCCCACTAATTGGGTTAATAGTATGGTTACAGTGGTAAAGCCAGAGAAACTCAGGATCTGCATCGATATACAAGATCTTAACAAAGCCATCAAAAGAGAACATTATCCATTGTGTACAATTGAAGAAATAGTAGCGGAGATGCAAAATGCTAAAGTATTCTCAGTGCTTGATGCCAATCATGGATTTTGGCAAGTACAGCTGGATGATGAGAGCTCCAAACTATGCACTTTCAACACTCCTTTTGAGGCTTAGATGGAGTTGTAAACATAGTGAATGACATTCTGGTGTGGGGTGAAGACATAGAACAACACGACAAGAGACTAAGACAACTGTTAGAAAGAGTCAGAAACATCAATCTAAAGTTGAACAACAGAGGGGTTGAAGCCAGACAAAGAGAAAGTCAGAGCGATACAGAACCTGGCTCTGGCATGTTCTGAGGACAAAGCTGCACTTATGAGGTTTTTAGGACTGCTTCAGTATCTGTCCAAGTTCGTTCCAAACATGTCAGACATCAATGCTCAGTTGAGGAAACTGCTAGAGGGAGATGAAGCATGGCATTGGGAGTTAGAACAACAGAAGAGCTTTGAAAGACTGAAGTCACTTGTGAGCAACGCCAAGTCTACTCCTAGTCCAAAGTAGGAGTAGACTTGTTTCATTTCGACAGAGGGGAGTATTTGATGTGTGTTCATTCCTTTTCAAAGTTTCCAGAGATTGCTAAACTCACACAGAGGAGGCCAAAGAGATCTTTATACTGCTCTATTGGAGTACAGAAATGCTCCTTTGGATGGTGTGAAACTATCTCCTGCACAGATGCTTATGGGTCAAAGACTGAAAACAAAATTACCTACATCACAACACAGCTGTTGGGACCACAACTGTACAGAAATGTACATAAAGACATCAAGGCCAGACAGCTGAAACAGAAAAGTTACTTTGACTGTGGAGCAAAACAATTACCACCTATAGCAGAAGGAGAGAAAGTGAGAGTAAAAGTCAAAATCAACTGGCAACCAGCAATGGTGTTGAGGAGTCATGAACAACCAAGATCATATGTGATTCAAAGGCCTGACGGAAACACCTTCAGAAGAAATCGAAGACACCTGCTTAAAACCAGAGAAACAATGTTTTCACAACCAATCTCTATAGAGTTGGATGAATATTCTTCAGCAAACAGTGAGAGTGAAGAGAGTAGTACACGAGTGCAGTCACCTGCACCGTCACCAGTGAAAAGTCCTGTAACACCAACAAGAAAGAACAGGTCAAAAGGTCAAGCTGGGGTAGACTGATTAGGCAACCAAAACTCTATTCTCCATGACAGCATTGAAGAGGACTTAAATAGTAAAGAGATGTTTATAGTTAATGGGTTATGGAAACAACACTGATTTATCTAAGTTAAAGTGTTAATTGAGAAATTGATAATAGCAGTTGTGTTGTGTAATCTATTTCTTAAGAGAGGAGATGTGATGTATGTTAATTGTGTTATTATTCCTTACCTGAGGATGGCGCTCTCGGTCTAGGATGTGTTAGGTTGGAACCTGCAAGAGAATAATAAAACAAGAGTTCAGTAGAACAACAAGTCGCATGGAACCGTGTCTCCATGAGTTATTAAAAAACACATCCAATAAACATCACAAAATCCATACACATCAACGGAACAGACAAATGAAGGGATGCAGAAGCCTCCCTGCAAGCTTGTATTCCCCACAGTATTCAGCACAAACATCATAACACATAACATCAATTAAAAAATAATTTGAACAAAAAACCCTAAATTCCTCTGCCACCGCAGGACATATTTAACCAAAATTGAAAGCACATATACTGACTAAAATAATTCAACACATATTCGTCCCTCAGCAGCAGACCACTGTCGTCATCATGGTAGCACTCTGGGGGCCCTCTCCTCCTCGGGCAGGCCACATTGTGGAGGACAGCACAAGCCACAGTAATGTCACATGCCCTCACAGGGCTGACCCTTAATTTGTGAAAGCGTGCCTTCAGGAGGCCAAAGGTCATTTCAACTCTGACCCTGGTCCTGGCATGGTTGTAGGCCTGCTGTGCTTCCTGGGGGTCTGTGAAAGGTGTCAGGAGAAAAGGCTGGCAGCCATACCCCCTGTGTCCCAGCAACATTCACCTGTCAACATAAAATCTCATCATAACTACCTCATAAACACAATGATATTCTTGACACGGCCATGATGTAAAAAGGGCTTATTAATAGGGGTTGTGTGGCTCACCTTGTGTGGCGCTGATAGATTTCAGAGGCCCGAAAGATTCTGGAGTCATGGACTGAGCCAGGCCATTTTGCCACAACATTGTCTGATCACACAGTCAGCATTGCAGACCATCTGAAATCATAAGATGAGGAATATTAAACCAATCAATGCACATCACTGGCAATGCACAGTGTTCATCAATGGGCAATATCAAAAAGTTATGTTCACCTGAACATTAATGCTGTGAAAGGATTTCCTATTCACAAAATCCACCTCATGGGCACCTGAGGGGGCTTTTATCCTTACGTGTGTGCAGTCCAGTGCACCAATGACATTGGGGAAACACAAAGTAATGAGTATCCTACTATGAGTGTTAACAGTTGTCCTGTAATTTGTAGATCCTCTTACCTGCAATCCTATAGAACTCCTCTTTGATGTCACAGAGTCTTCTGTGGCAAGGGAAGGAGATGAAGACATCTGGTAATGCTTTGATAGCAAGGCACACACTCCTTATTGTGCGGCAAATTGTGGCCTCATTCAGCTGTTCTGTATCAGTATCTCCATTAAAAAAACTTATTTGAAAAGCATTTGAGCAGATCTTTCCATTCTGGGGACAGAACGGATGACAAACCACATGAGAAATGACACCTTCACATTTAGTAAAATGTGCTCGTTTAGAAATTCATTATATTAATACTGAGCCAAAGAACTGTCTGTGTTCGTTGTTCCAGCAATCTGGTAAAAGATAGTCTAGACAGTCCTGGAGCAGCTTCATGTGTTCATGTGAGATTAAAGGGGTGATTCGCCGGAAATACGTGTTTTTCTTTTTCTTTGGTGTGTTATAAGTTGCCCATGCATGTATAAGACAGTAGAATTGCAAAAATAAAAAGTGTTGGAACAAAAGATGTATTTTATTTAGAAGCGAATGCTCACCCAGACCTGCCTGAAATGCCTTGTGTAACCACACCCCCACAAATCTACGTCAGCTCGTGGCATGATTTGACTAAGACCGCCCAAATCTACACTCAAGTAAGATGGGTCTTGTAAATCTCATTGTACCATCGCCGGTGCAGCCATGTCAAGAGAAAGTGAGATCCTCTTTGTTTGCCCTGCCAAAAGATCATACGACAAAAAACGAATGGTTACCTTTTTATTTTCTACACTGTTCCAGAGAAGTCCAATCCAAATGTTCAGGTTTATGCAGAGCAATTCACCAACGATTGCTTCACAAATCTGGAAGAGATGAAGACCTGCTATGCACGGAAGCTTTTTGTTAAAAAGTGAGGCAGTTCCAACAGTTAAAACTTCGCAAGGCCTGTCTGGCGCTTCAGATTCGCAGCCTGTAAGTATATTTTCATTGTTAAAGACTTTGTTACGGACTCACACAAGTTCAGTTTGATGTTGTTGTTTCTTTGTGTGATCTGCAAATGCAGACACGCGCGCAACGTGGAAAACAGGACAACATAAGTCCTAATAATCAGTAATTCTGTTCCAACTAGAGGCAACAAATGTCGTGTTTATAATGGGGTTTATTGTCTTTGTCGAGTTGCAACGAGACATGGCGTAACACTGGCTTATTATGTTACCATTCCCTGCTGTAATGCAAGCTTGTTTCTATCTCACACAAACTCTGTATGATGTATATGGTTGTTTGTTTATAAGAGGCGTTACATTTCCGTGCAGTATTCGATCAATCACTACACTAGTGAGCTCCTTGATTTTCAGAGCGATGAGCTTTGAAAAATATCAGCACGTTTCAGAGCGGCGGAGCAAGAGGATATACAAACATGCCCGGTATGTGGAAATTACAGCGTTTTTAAACCTTAAATCGTGTATACACATTGTATTACATCTAAAGCAAGCAATACTATTTGTTTTAGCCGTGTCAAATGACCCCTTTAACACATCGATTCTATATAGTGTCACAGCTTGCTGTTGCAGCCCAGTAACCAGACTTGATTAAAAGTGGGATGCTGTTGTTTCTGCCACAATGAAGTCTTATAATATAAAAGGTTAAAATACATTCACTGTTCCTCGAAATGGAACTGGCCATCAACATCCAACGTCACCAAAGTTGTTGGGGATATGGATTAAAAAATATTCCTACAAAAAAAGTGTCTCTCGATTGTGAAGTTTGCATTGATGTGCCATAACGTCTCCACAGTACAGCCGTTTTGGAATGCAGTCTTTACATCGGATAACTGATGGTTTGAGGCTGCAGCCTGAAAACGTCTCGGTTACGTATGTAACCTCCGTTCCCTGATGGAGGGAACGAGACGTTGTGTCGACAGAATGGGGTTTGACTTGAGAACCTACCTTCTCTGACTGACTTGAACAGGCCAATGAAAATTGGCGAATGAAATTTGCATGCCGGACTCCGCCCCCGGATATCCGGGTATAAAAGGGAGCCGGCGTGCCGCATTCATTCACCTTTTGTGCTGAGGAGCCTGAGGATCTTGCCCCGACTGCTGCAGCGTCGGCCAGTGTTGTGGCATGAAGGACACAACGTCTCGTTCCCTCCATCAGGGAACGGAGGTTACATACGTAACCGAGACGTTCCCTTTCTGTCGGTCTCTCGACGTTGTGTCGACAGAATGGGGTTCCTCGGAAAACGCCACAGCGCTGTGCCGCGTCACAATTCCTCGCGAAGCGACGCTGACTGGCCTGGGCGTGTCAGACGTGAGCGCTTAGCATGAATTGCAACCTTCCAGCGGAAGGGAAGGAGTCCAGAGCTTTCAAAAAAGATGGGAGCCCCTTCCACCGGCCGTCACGGACGGCGGCCTAGTTCTCTTAACAGCGAGAAGCCGCCCGGCACCGTAAGGCCACTGGGAAGCGTCATTCCCCCCTGAGGGAACGCGCTACGGAGACCACTTCCTACCGCAGGGAGGAGCTTAGTGGAGATTCACACACGGTCTCACCGGACAGGGGAGAGCACGTGGGAGACATGCAGACACGAGATGGTGTCGCGAGCAGGTGAAGTGCACCTGGGAGAGGTCATGGGCCATCGATTGAGAGCCATTCATGAGAAGACAACAGACGGAACCGCCCTGTGGGGGGGTTACTACGTGTGGAGCACTAGGCCCTGTTTGAGTCACTACTAGAGCTCAGAAACAGGCCAAGGGAGGCAGGGCTGCTCCGCCGAGCCCGCCGCCGAGGAGTGCTTAGTGATGGATGGAATGCCTACTCTTCGCCCACGTGGGGGGAAGAGGGGAGGCTGGATAGCACCACGTCTCACCTATGGAGGAGTGCTATCGCAGGCGTACGCCCACCGGCTGCCGGACTTACCTGGCGGTGTCTCGTAAGACTCTGGCTGATACCGGTTCCACGCGGAGGCTGTAGAACCTCGCGAAGGTGCTGGGCGTAGCCCAACCCGCAGCTCTACATATGTCTGCCAGAGGGGCGCCCTGCGCCAGTGCCCACGAGGAAGCCACACCCCTGGTGGAGTGTGCCCTCACTGCAAGCGGGCACGGGAGATCCTGCGATCGGTAGGCCATAGTGATGGCGTCCACAATCCAGTGCGCCAACCTCTGTTTGGAGACAGCCCTCCCCTTGTGCTGACCTCCAAAACAGACAAAGAGCTGGTCAGAGCTCCTGAAGCTCTGCGTGCGGCCCAAGTAGAGGCGCAGCGCGCGTACTGGACACAACACGGAAGGGGTTGGGTCTTCCTCCCCAGAAGGGAGCGCCTGCAGGTTCACCACCTGGTCCCGGAAGGGAGTGGTGGGAACTTTGGGCACGTAGCCAGGCCGGGGTCTCAGGATAACGTGAGATTGACCGGGCCCGAACTCTAGGCAATCCGTGGCCACGGAAAATGCTTGTAGGTCCCCTACCCTCTTGATGGAAGCGAGCGCCACTAGGAGAGCCGTCTTCATCGAGAGATGAGAAAGAGCGGCATCTCCGAGGGGCTCGAAGGGGGGCCTCTGGAGGCCCGCCAGGACCACATTGAGGTCCCAAGAGGGAACGGAGCGCGGACGGGCCGGATTCAGCCTTCTCGCGCCCCTCAGGAACCTAATGACCAGGTCGTGCTGTCCCAGAGACTTCCCACTAACTGGTTCGTGATGAGCGGCAATTGCGGCTACATACACTTTCAGCGTGGAAGGGGAGAGATTGTTCTCGAGTCTCGCCTGCAGGAAGGACAGCACGCTCCCGATCGAGCATATCCGTGGGTCTTCTCCACGAGAAGAACACCAGGACGAGAAGAGGCGCCACTTAAAAGCGTATAACCGCCTCGTGGCCGGGGCCCTAGCCTGAACAATGGTCTCTACCACCGCTGGGGGTAGACCACTCAGGATCTCCTCGTCCCGTCCAGGTGCCAGACATGGAGGTTCCAGAGGTCTGGTCTCGGATGCCACAACGTGCCCTTCCCCTGAGAAAGAAGGTCCTTCGTCAGGGGAATCGGCCAGGGGGGAGTTGTCGTCAGGAGCATTAGCTCCGAGAACCAAGTCCGGTTGGGCCAGTAAGGCGCAACTAGTAGCACTTGATGCTCCTCTTCCCTGACCTTGCACAGGACGTGTGCAATGAGGCTCACTGGGGGGAAGGCGTACTTCCGCTTGTCCCGCGGCCAGCTGTGCGCCAAGGCATCCGTGCCGAGGGGGGCCTCGGTCAGGGAGTACCAAAGCGGGCAATGGGTGGTGTCCAGGGAGGCGAACAGGTCCACCTGTGCCTGCCCGAACTGCACCCAAATGAGCTGGACTGCGCGGGGGTGGAGCCGCCACTCTCCGCGGGGCGTCGACTGACGAGAGAGCGCATCGGCTATCTGGTTCAGGTCGCCCGGGATGTGCGTGGCTAACAGAGACTTCGTCACCTGCTGGCTCCACAGGAGGAGGCGTCGGGCGAGTTGCGATAGCTGCCGTGAACGAATACCACCCTGTCGGTTGATATATGCCACGGCAGTCGTGCTGTCCGACCGGACCAGCACGTGCTTGTCTTGCACGAGGGGAAGGAACCTCCTCAGTGCAAGTAGCACCGCCAACAACTCTAGGCGATTGATATGCCAGCGCAGGCGGGGGCCCGTCCAGAGACCCGACACTGCGTGCCCGTTGCACACAGCACCCCAACCCTGCAGGGAGGCGTCTGTCGTCACCACGACGCGCCTCGAAACCTGCCCAAGAGGGACCCCTGTCCGCAGAAAGGTCATTGAAGACCATGGGGTTAGGGTGCGCCGGCAGAAGGGCGTGATCGCGACGCGCCTGTTGCCGGTGTGCCACGCACTCCAAGGAACTCTGCTCTGTAGCCAGTGCTGTAGCGGTCTCATGTGCATCAACCCGAGGGGGACTACCCCCGCCGAGGACGCCATGTGCTCCCAGGAGCCTCTGAAAAAGTTTCAGCGGGACCGCTGGCTGCTGCCTGAAGTTCCTCAGGCAGGTCAGCACTGACTGGGCACGCTCGGAAGAAAGACGTGCAGTCATGGAGACAGAGTCGAGTTCCATCCCGAGGAAGAGGATGCTCTGCACAGGGGAGAGCTTGCTCTTCTCTCGGTTGACCTGTAACCCCAAATGGTCTAGGTGCCGGAGCACCAGGTCCCTGTGTGTACACAACAGATCTCGCGAGTGCGCCAAGATGAGCCAGTCGTCGAGATAGTTGAGTATGCGCACCCCCTGCTCCCTGAGGGGAGTGAGGGCGGCCTCCACGACCTTCGTAAAGACTCGAGGAGACAGGGACAGACCAAATGGGAGGACGCGGTACTGATATGCCTGTCCCTCGAAAGCGAACCGTAGGAACGGCCGGTGACGAGGGAGGATGGACACATGGAAGTACGCGTCCTTCAGGTCGATCGCCATGAACCAATCCTGACGCCTGACGGACGTCAGAATGCGCTTCTGCGTTAGCATCCTGAACGGCAGCTTGTGTAGGTGCTTGTTCAGGGTACGCAGGTCCAAGATGGGGCGCAACCCGCCACTTTTCTTGGGGACAATGAAATACGGGCTGTAAAACCCGGAGTACATCTCGGCCAGAGGGACGAGCTCGACCGCCCCCTTCGCCAGAAGGGTAGCGACCTCGGCCCGAAGCACGGGAGCATCTACTCCCACTGATGTGAAGAGGATGCCCCGAAACTTGGGTGGGCGTTTGGCGAACTGAATCGCATAGCCGAGACGGATCGTTCTCTCTAGCCACCGTGCTGGTCTGGGAAGAGCCAACCAGGCTCCCAGGAACCGAGACAGGGGGACCAAAGGTTCGATCTGATTCATTGCCCCCGTGGGGGGTGGTTCGATGGCTGGCAGTACGGCTCCCTCGACGCGGGGGGGACCCCGGGGAGGAGAGCGGCTCTGCCGAGGTGCCTGTCGGGCGATATCGCGGCATACCGCACCGTCTGACTGAGGGTGCTGGTGGCCACTGAGAGTATACCCAACCGTGTGTCTCGCCGAAACACAACGTGGGGTTGCCGAGCACCGTCCTGCGGAGGGTGAGAGCGGCTGTGAGAAAGACCCAGGGAGAGAGAAAGCTCTTTTCGCGAGAATGTGGGCACCAGGCCCTGGAAGGGGCCCGGCTGGTGTTGCTGGGACGGGGCAGGCACCGTCCCAGTCCGACCCTCTAGCAATGTAGTTGCTTGGGTCGGGCCCGGTGAACTCGATCTCCCTGGGTTCACCCCGTCAGGAACGCTTCTGCTTCTGCGGAGGTCGGTGACGGGATGGTGCTCTCCTCTTCGACATCCCTCTCCGGGAGGCCGCCTGTGCAGGGGGCGCTGGAGCCGGAGTCTGAGTCGGAGAGGGGCGGGGCTGCTGGGGAGCAGACACCGCGCGGGACCTCGGCGGACGATAGGCGGCCGGGTCGCGGCGGGGCAGGATCGCCTCCGTCTGCTTCCTTACAGTCGAGAACTGCTTAGAGTCCTCGACCGTATCACCAAACAGCCCACCCTGCGCGATGGGAGCGTCGAGAAAGCGAACCTTCTCAGCGTCCCGCATCTGCGCAAGGTTCAGCCAAAGGTGTCTCTCCCGGACCACTAGTGTGGACATCGTACGACCCAGGGCTCGCGCCGTCACCTTCGTCGCCCGAAGAGCGAGGTCAGTGGCAGTGCGGACCTGCATAAGCCCCGGGTCGGACTTTCCCTCGTGCAACTCCTTCAACGCCTTGGCCTGATGGCCATAGCGTGAAGAGCCGAGGCAGCTTGACCCGCAGCGTTGTAAGCCTTCGACACCAGAGATGCCGAAAACTTACACGCCTTGGAAGGGAGCCTTGGTCGATCTCTCCAAGTGGCAGCTGTCTGCGGGCACAGGTGCACCGCGACTGCACGTTCCACCTGAGGGAGGTCGACATAGCCCTTAGCTGCCCCGTCATCGAGGGAAGTCAGGGCGACCGAGCTAGTCTGACGTGCACGCGCCGCGAAGGGGGCGTTCCAGGTCCGACTGAGCTCCTCATGCACTTCCGGGAACCAACCGCGAGCGTTGGGGAAGAGGCGGTGCGGTGCACTGCCGCCCAATACTCGCAGCGGCCCGGGAAAGCATGGCTGACATCTCGACGCCCGCTTCATCCTGAGCTCGACCCCCCGGGGGAGGAAGCTCCAAGGAATCGTCGATGTCGGATGCCAGGAGGTCGCCCTCCGATGCTGCGAGCGACATCTCATCGTCGTCACGCCCCGTGTCCGAGTACGTGACGGAGGAACAAGGCGGCGTACCGCCTTTTCCGGGACGGTCAGACGAGCGAGGCGGGGCGTGAACGGTCCGCGAGCCGGTGGCTGACGGATTGAGGCTCACGGTAATTCCCCGATCACCCTCGGTGCTCGCCGAGGCGGACGGCAGGGCTGATGCCGCTGCTGCCGCAGAACGGGAAGCACTCGAGGTGGCGGCTGATTCTCGGAAGAACGCAGCTACCCGTGACCGCAACGTCTGAATCACCATCCGCCCGCAGTGCGGGCAAGATGTATCCACAAACGCTGCCTCAGCGTGCTGGAGTCCCAGACACACGAGGCAGACATCGTGTCCGTCCCCTTCCTCGATGAGTGCGCCGCACCCACGAGCACAGCGGGACATGCCGCGCTGAAGAAACACTAAGCCCTGAAAAGGGCTCGCTCTTTAGAGAGATGCCTTGGAAGTTGCCGAGACGCTCAGGGGAAGTCACAGGAAAAGGGACAGTCCGCTGCACCACGTCGTAAGACCAGCAACACGTAGATAGTATCTGCAGAGTCGTCAGCATCAGGATGCGAAGGCTCTGAAGAACAAAAGGTGAATGAATGCGGCACGCCGGCTCCCTTTTATACCCGGATATCCGGGGGCGGAGTCCGGCATGCAAATTTCATTCGCCAATTTTCATTGGCCTGTTCAAGTCAGTCAGAGAAGGTAGGTTCTCAAGTCAAACCCCATTCTGTCGACACAACGTCGAGAGACCGACAGAAAGGGAACAGTTGGTGTAAATACTCACTCTAGTCAAAGTCTTCTTGCCTAGAAAGCATAGCTGGTTTGTTGATAGTAGCCGCTATAAATAAATAAGAGATTCATATACATATACACTAGAAGTAGAAAATGTGATATACATTATCAGAGGAGAAATTTGTCTAAACTGTTAAGGTATGAAATATACAACAGCATGTTTTTCAGGGGTACCAAGACATACCATCAGAAGTGACTAGCTTTGCAGTTTTTTCTTCTCCGTTTAGGCACAAGATGCACAAATCCATCCCTCTGAACAAATCCATGTGCTTTGACATGAGTTCCACAAAGCCCTTCTGGTCTTCCTTTTCAGCAAAAAGAAAAACAAATTATTAAAAGAAAAGGTTAAAAATAATCTGTGACCAAATTATCTTCGAGAAAGGCCATTGGGCAAGGAAATATATTCACGTATTAAGTAAGGATACATGTATTAAAGTAAATTAATAAGAAAAAATGATATATTACATCAGAAATCTAACTGAATGTTTTCAACAATACCTGTGGAGGGGTGAGTGTTGGAAGAAACTATTCAGCCTCCCTGGTGGCTTTGTATTTTTTTTTATCTATCAGCTTCCTTACATAGTTGATCAAAATCTGACATTTGCCAAAATGCCACGGTGAACAAGAGAAGAAACAAGTAATATGTATAATGTCTTTGAAAGAGAGAGAATAAATGCGTGTGCGAGAGAGCGAGACAGTGAGAGTAGGGGTTTAGGAAAGAGAAGAGATGACTCTTAAAAGAACCGTTGGTTTAAAGATTTTTGTAGCCGGTGTAGATCGAGGAGTGTATGATCTGCAAGTAGCTGCAAGACTAACAAAAATTGTAATTCTATTTTTTTGTAACACTTATCATGCTTTTTATATAGTGCTTTTACTAAACATGACAAGATTAAACTGCTGCGCCTGTGGTAAAAAAATGGTAATGGTCGTGGTGGGTACTGTGCCGTAACTACAAATACCACAGAACAACTTGTTTACCGTAGTAAAAGCATGGTGAGTGCGGCATGTTTCAACTACCAATATCAAAAAGGTGGTAAAAATCCATAAGGGAAAATGCATATGTACAGAACCTTTTAAGGGGTACAAGTTACAAAATACACAAATAAAATTGTATTGGTGCCTCCCAAATTTGTGTCTGTGAAGATGAGTGTGGTGAGGAAGGCGGGACGAGAGCCGTGACGCGGGGCCGGTGGCGTGAGTGATAAATGGAAGCAGCTGTGCGCGCACCGGTCCCGCATCTTATCACGGAGGAGATTGGGAGCTTAAAAGGATGTTCGGCAGGACTGTTGACGAGAGAGGACCGGGCCCGGAACTGTGTTTAGTTTATGTATGTTTTATGGCCGGCAGTCTACCGTGAGGTGGCTGTCGGCAACTTCCGTGTTTATTGTTTGTTTAATTAAAGTTTTATTATTTGAATGTTCGCCGGTTCCCGCCTCCTTCCTTCCCATCTTACGAACTTTGCTACATTGGTG
Source organism: Barbatula barbatula (assembly GCF_947034865.1). Classification (NCBI taxonomy): domain Eukaryota; kingdom Metazoa; phylum Chordata; class Actinopteri; order Cypriniformes; family Nemacheilidae; genus Barbatula; species Barbatula barbatula. The sequence goes on along the minus strand of NC_136770.1, from coordinate 3,109,187 downwards.
CCGAAACCCGGGAGGAAGGAGGGACATGCTGTCAAAGAGCCCTCGCTGCCGAGGGTGATCGCGGTGCTGAGGAGTTCGGGCAGCGCGGACGAGGAAAGTCCGCGAGTGGCTGCCCGAGGCGGTGGTGCTGGATCAAGAAGTCGGATGGGACGAGGACCTCGCTGCCGTGCTCCTGGGTCGAGGTGGGGTGGCTGCCGTCCAGGAGGGAGCCAAGGCCCGTTCGCCGTGAGCCGAGCCTGCTGCCAGCCGCCATGATGGGGAGGAGCAGGGAACGGATGACCAGCTGCCCTCAGCTGGAGGGCCATCGCCGGCCGCCAGGGGGCGGAGGAGGCTCGAGCCGTCCACCGAGCGTCCAGTACCATCGCATGGCACCGCGAGGAAGAGTTTCTCGGCTGGCTGAGGACCGAGCGACAGCTTGTCAGGGAACCGGACAATTGTTTTTTCTTTTCCTCTCTCCCCTCTCTCGTCCCTGTCGCTCCGGGGGCTCCCGTCTCCGTTCTTTCGTCTCGCCGGTGCATACCCCCAGGCGCCGCGGACTCCGAGACTGGCTCCCGGGGGGGGGAGTAGGTACAGTCTCGGTGGTGCCCCCCGGCCTGTAAGGGGTGATGGGGGTATGTGGTGAGGAAGGCGGGACGAGAGCCGTGACGCGGGGCCGGTGGCGTGAGTGATAAATGGAAGCAGCTGTGCGCGCACCGGTCCCGCATCTTATCACGGAGGAGATTGGGAGCTTAAAAGGATGTTCGGCAGGACTGTTGACGAGAGAGGACCGGGCCCGGAACTGTGTTTAGTTTATGTATGTTTTATGGCCGGCAGTCTACCGTGAGGTGGCTGTCGGCAACTTCCGTGTTTATTGTTTGTTTAATTAAAGTTTTATTATTTGAATGTTCGCCGGTTCCCGCCTCCTTCCTTCCCATCTTACGAACTTTGCTACAATGAGTATCCATAAAGTTCCCTGAGGGTCTACTTATTTTGGAGAAAGTGTAGATCAATGCACTCTCAAACAGCTGAGTATTTTCTTAGGGTTGGAGCTAAACTCCGCAGGACTCCGTAGAACAGAACTTGCAGACCCCTGCCTTAGGAAAAGGTTCTTTGTCCCAGTGCATCATTCAATGCAACTAAGCTTCTTGGACTCACCTCCCTCTGGGATACTTGGCACACAGCAATGGTTTGAGATTGAATCCTCTGGAGCAGGTGATGTTTGATGCAATTCTGTAGAGTTCGGGGAAGACAGGTCCAGGTGATGCCAGTATACGGTTCATAGACACAGAGACAAAATAAAATGTTGTGCAACAGATTGTATCATAAGAAAGAAAAAGAATACAATACATTAATAACATCACCATCCCTCCCTTGATACTGACCATCATATTGAGCCCCGAGATGGTACTGATGATCAGTATTGTAGGTTTCTTGCCTCGGTGGCATGTCTGTAACAATCGCATACTAATGTGACACTGCTGTACCAGGTTTTGTTAGGAATTTAGTATTTTTAAGAAGGCTCTATGTTAGGGTGACCATACGTGCCATTTGCGAAAACGTCACTGAGATTTATTATTTCAGGTTAGCCAGCGTTACATTTAAAGGTAAGAATGAAACTGCAATGATTTAGTCTTTAAAAAAATATATAAAATCAACATTTATATCTCTTAACTCAAATGAGACAAATGGGACCTCAGGAGGACGCAGCCTTATAATTGAGACGCAGCTATAGAAATCCTCGCCAAGATGTGTCCGGTGAAAATGGCACGTATGGTCACCCTAATCTATATCCCACTGTAACTTTCTGACCTGGAGCTGATGTGCTTGGATTAGTCATTTTGCCGTAAAGAGCTCAGGAAGTCGAGAGAAATTGAGGCTGTGAAGATGAAGAAAGAAGTTCTTTAAAACAATGTCAGCCCATGTGCGACAACTTAGGCTGTCGATTTTAGCAGCTCATTTCAGCTGTTGTTGGGAGAAAGTTGACAGAGGTGATGTTGAAATTTTGCACCATTTCTGCCTGGTGTTTGCGTGGTGCCGCATGCTGGCCAACTGGACATGTGCAGAGCTCCAACTCCATGTCCAATGTATATGTGTGCCCTGATGTCGAGGATTTCCTAATAAAGACATAAAATTGAGGAACATTCAAAATGTTTAAATTCTTAAAATAACAAGAGACTTACATTTCTGCGGAGACCAGTCTGACTTTAAAGAGCATACTCAGATGGACACAGACGCACAGAACACACCTTTGTCAGAACTGAGATGCATTGTGACCTTGTTGCTCAATTTACCGTCCTCCCACATTTGAAGTAGTGGGACAACACCACCCAATGCACAATAAACATTTTACTTTACATATGTATTAATCATTTGATTACATCATTGTTTACATTATATTATTGTATATATTGTATTTTAAGAGTATTTAATGATACTAATGCTTTGTCAACGTTAAGATTCTTTATGTCAATAAAACGTCTTGTAGCCATTCTCCAAGACTCTGTGACTATTATATTTCCTTAAAGTAAAACAACACATGATAACTTTTTTACTTATTTCTACTTTCATGCGTCCTCTGTACTGTTGGAATTAAATTTTCATGGTTGATAATGACAGCATGAAACACAAGGTGGCAGAAAGGTGGCTTAAAAAAACATTGCCAGTTTTGTTTGCAAATGGCTGTTTCTCAATTTCATATTGATAAATAATACTTTACTTTTTTATGATGTATCATTGCCCTCGGACCAAGGGCAGTAATTGGTCCAACCCTACGCCTTTCACAGAGGATATATCATTATAAAAATATCAATGTTTTACTTCACTTATTGATCAGGATGTTAAGAGACTTCCAACCACCATGACAAAAACTTTCTGGACTACTCTGCCTTTAAATGCTCAAGTGACAAAGGGGCGCCTTTGACTGACGTCATCACCACGGCAAGTTTAGGTTAAAGTTTGCGAAACCTGCAAGCAGTAAATATAAATGATATATATTTCCCTTTATCTTTTTTCTCTCTTTCATTACTATTATTTTGTTTCAACATTTCATTGTATATTCTCATTTTTACATATTGTAGTCTTTTACGATTAAAAAAAAGTTTACAAAACTTAATAAATAGTAAATATAGCAATCAAAACAAATTACAACTATTTTAGGGTACAAAAACCTCTTAACACAGTCGCACTATCTGTTCTTAGATAGAAGTCATTTAAAAGTTGTATTCGTTAACATTAAAGCACTTTGAAGTGAACAAACAATGAACAGCTGTATTTTATTAAGGAATACTAACAAAGCTGAAAACAAATACTGTAACAAATGCATTGCTCATAGTAAACTTTAATTAATACATTCATTTTACTGCTGGACTGGAGTGTGGAACAAAAGTTTAACGCTGATTGGCCAATACAGTAAAACTCCTTTCACCAATCAGAAACCTTTTGCCACGCCTCTACCTTTTGACACGACCCTTACTTCGGCACGCCCATTGCTCTAGGCTGCAGCTTCTTGAGGTAAGGTTATTTTAACTTGACGTTAAGCACTTTTATCTGGATTAAACATAAATCCACTAAAAATGACAATTAAAAATATCAAGACTGTAAATGATCAAATCAATTTATATCAGGACAGAAGGGAACTGTTCGTTTTCCCCTTAAGTCTGAGGGGAAGTGTTCGTTGTTTCTTCGCCGAAACATAGTAAACGGCTATAACATTTATGTGCTGTCTTTTCCGGTAAATACCAGGTTTACTTTTCGTACAAACGAATTGTCCGTATTTTTCGTATGCCTTTAAACGCCGTAACGACCGTTGGCCGTTAAAGTCGATGTGACGCCATTTGCGCTAATGGAGCGATCATACAAATGCAAGTGAGACGAGCTGTTTGTTTTCAAAACAGACCTGTCAATCAAAGTGCTCAATCCAGTATAAGCGCGCTCCTGCTATAAAATAAATCACCAATCGCGTCCAACAAGTCCTAGCAGTTAGCCTGGACTTTCTCACGATTCAAGTTTACGTATCGTGTTGTGCTTGGTCACGTTTGAATCGAGACAACCTACTATAAATAAAGAGATCAGTGTTTTTCCTGCATTGAAACTTAAATTTGTCTTCCGCCGAAGCTTTATCGGATCATTGAATGTGATTTATCTGGATGACGCGCTTGTGTTGAGTCTCCGAACTTACGCGAGTGTTCGGACTTGATTTGGCGCTGCGCAGTGCGCAGACCGATCGGCATATGATGTAGAAGTAGGGCGAGACAGTCTTCTTCACTGTTCCGTATGCTTTAAAACACACTAACGGAACGTTGATGTCATGTGCCGTTCGTTGTGTGCATCGCCAAATTAGCTTTCCTGTAGCTCAGTGGTAAGAGCATTGCGTTCACAACGCAAGGTTGTGGGTTTGTTTCCAGGCGATTGCAGATACCTATGTATATGTATAAATGTATAGGATAATGCTGTGTTAGTCGCTTTGGATAAAAGCATCTGCCAAATGCCTAAAATTAATGTAAATGAAGTCGAACACCCGTTAGTTTGGAGGCAGAGAGGATGCACGGGCACTTTCGCGAACGAGCCTGCTCTAAGAGCCGATTCTTTATAGCAAAAGATAAGAGCCGACTCCCGTCGGGGAGAGCCGAATCTTTAGCCGCAGGTATATGTGGGACACGGGATGGGCACACCATGCTGCCAGTCACACGGGAGGACATTTACATTTAGCCATTTAGCAGACGCTTTTATCCAAAGCGACTTACAAAGAGTTCAGGGAGCAATAAGCGATATGTCGTAAAAGAGCAATAGTACGATAGGTGCTAATACAAAGTTAATTGTCTGTCAAGTATTCACAGAAGAGATGGGCTTTAAGTCGTTTTTTGAAGGTTGTGAGAGCTGTGGTTGACCGGACTGAGTTAGGAAGAATATACCACCATGAAGGAGTTGTGAAGGAGAATGAATGGGAAAGCGATTAAACGCCTTTATGAGAAGGCAATACAAGGCGCCGCTCTTTTGCTGAACGCAGGGACAGACTAGGACCATACCATTATGTGAAAGGAAGGGGGAAACACGCTCCGATGATAGCGAATCGCATCAGCCCATCCAGGCTGAGGCATCTAATATTTCTTAATTCTAACCTGCACTAAAAAAAGTGTCTTAATAGGACAGTTCACTCAAAAATGAAAAATGTGTCATCATTTACGCACCCTCCGGTTATATAAATGCCATTTTGATATTGTAAATATTGTATATGTTTTTGTTTTGTTGAACACAAAGTAAGATATATTTTGAAGAATTTAGCAACACAAACAGTTCTGGGGCACCTTTGACTACCATTTAATTTTTCCTTAATTAATTTGAAATTTAATTAAGTCTTTTGCATTTATTTTATTTGTTTGCTGTGGTTCTGTGTTCAACTACAGTTTTAACCAAAATGTTAAATATAAAAAACATTCTATACTACGTCAGCAGGGGGCGAAAAAAAGTTGTATTATGTCAACGAACATATTAATGAAGTTTACACTGATAATGATTACAGGCTTTATCAAAATGTGTGTCTCTAATCTACTCATTAAATAAATAAACTAAGTCTATATAAGTGGTTCAGATGACCAAAGCACAAGGTTTTCTTGCATAATAAAAAGTTTATTGTTTGGTGCAAGTTTGATTTTGACATTGATGGGGACATAAAATTGGTCTACAGAGCTGCATTGTCACTGAAGTGTAGAGTAGTTTACTTCACTCATTTAAACAATATACTCATTTAACAATTCTTAAAATAGTTTTCTACACTGTTTTCACTCTCATTGTTACACTGTTTATTGCGGTCTACAGCAGGATCAGTTTCCGTAAAAATATACAAGAACATACAACTAGATACTTTTGATAACATACAGTAGTTTAAACAATGCAGGGATAAATGCGTACGACTGAGTGCTTAATAGACCTCTAAAACAGTGCGACCTTAATATAATGCACAACAAATAACATAATCATGTTTTAAAAGCCTAATCACCCGTGACCCTGCCTCTGTGTTTAAAATTAGAGCTTTAGATTGTTTAGATGTCATTTTACCCTGGCAGCATATGCAGCTGTAGCTCAGACGGAAAGACACACTAAGAAACTATACTGTAGATTGTCAAGCTAACATTTGTCACAGTACCACTAACATCCTATTATATTGTTGGGTGCTTCTCGATTCTTATTTGTGCATCCTTTTTTCCTTTCCTCGCCTCTTAGCTCCACCCCTTCAGGATGTGAGGGAAGGTAGCAAGGAAAAGACGTGGAATTAAAAGGAGTGAAATGGCATATCCTCGCTCCCTTTAGCGTCGTCAATTAATGATGACTGTACAAATTGCATATTGAAATATTAAAAATAAAGTTAAATACATACCTTAGACAGATGTTATAATCCCCACTACAATAAAATAAGTTAAAATCATGTCTTAAGTCTTCAGAAATGTATACAAGTTATGTCAAATAAATGTTATACATAAATATTAACTATATTAATAAATGATCTATATGAATATTAAATATACTGTCAGAAATAGGTCTACATTAACAATAATGTAATGCTTTATTATCACATTTATGCGTGTTTGAATATGATCTAAAGATGTGACTACGTGCAGGGGGAGGAGAATAATACGCGGGTCAGATTTAGTCGATGAAAGACTCATTGCTGTACTACCACAAACTGCGCTATTTTTCTAGAACACGGTTGTAAAAGATTTTTAATTTCAATTAAATTATTACTGGATAAATAAATGTTGAATAAAATAACTTGTATACATAAAACCACTGATGTCCGTCTGTGTCTTGCACATATATCTGTGTCTCGCTCATGTCCCCTCAAAAAGCCTCCTCACTCTTCGCCTTTTCCAGGTGCAATTAAAGAATTGAGATGCCCTTAAAGATGGCTGAGCTCGATACGTTTCCGGGTCATATGATGGAGGACGGAGGAGCGCGGAAAAGAGATGGCATTTTGAGAAGCACCCATAGTTTAACCTCACCTGTGACCCTGCCACCTCTACAACATGACAGGCCTTCTTCTGTCACCTGACCTAACAAAATAATGCATTCCATATTCCAACGCATTTATGGCTTAGATATCTATAGCTTACTATAATCATTACAAATGCCATAAACAAAAGCAATTAAGATTTTTTTTAAGTTGCCTACTTTGGTTTGTGTTATATTTATATAAGGTTCATGATCTACATTTTAAATAGCCCAAAACATTTAGTTAGACAGAAACATAATTTGGATCATTATTTGGATAAATGTTTATTAAAAAAACTAACAGTCGGTTGTCATGATATTCAGCTATATTTAGTTAACCGCATAGATGTAAATAAGAACAGACACAGACTAACGTTTAAGTTTGGAACTCATCCGGGTAATAAGGGATTGTCATGCAATGGGAAAAACATGGTTCCGGAATCAAAATGTTACGCAACTTGTATCTTTTGTCAATAAACTCTTAGCAGGAAAGTTTTTTTACCGGGTAACCTGATAATCATGCTCATTGTGACTTGTTGACAGAGCTTTGGCGAAATTGGAGCTCACAACCGAACCTAATCAGCCTACATCACACGTTAGCGAGAGAAAGCAGAACCAATCATAAAGCTACGTGGGTTAGAGAGGCGGGACTACACAAAGGCAGAGCCAATCCTATTAGAGACGTAAGCTACGGAGGCGGGACTTATTGCTGTACTACCAAAAACTGCGCTATTTTTCCAGAACACGGTTGTAAAAGAATTTTAATTTCAATTAAATGATTACTGGATAAATAAATGTTGAATAAATTAACTTATACGTACAAGACACAAACGCACATCAGTGGTTATATACACATCTAGATTAATTGTTGGTCGAAATTATTGGTAGGGACAATGTAGTGTTCCCTGAATATCGACGCCTTTGGTTTGGTAATTTACACATTCATATATTTGTGATTATGTTAAACGTAAAGTTTATGTATTTTAAATAAACAATAGTGCACAGTAGCCTACCTGTAACTGCGCTTTGCATCCGCTTTCTTCTGATTGCTGAACGAGACTCGCATGCCTTTCTAGTCTAATCAGTATCATGAGACTCAACAGTGACGTGTTCAGTGTGGGCGTGTATGCGTTCAAGTAGAAGATCCAACCAATTACACGCCGGAACTGGAATTCTATTTGTTACCGTCACTTTTTTGTTCTACAGTTTTTAGAGAAATGCATGACATGAATTAAACGTAATAAAGTCGTTTTTCAAACATAAACCAACAACAAAAAATATTGAAATAAATGATACAAAATGCACACAAAACACACGCGCTTGCATATACAGTTTAATAAGTATTTGTACTGTACTGTATTTGTTGAAAGTCAAGTATTTTTGCCTTTTTTCCATAAATTTTTTTTTTCGTAGTACAAAAACACAACACAGTAGTGAAAAAAGACAAAATAAGGGCAATATTTAACAAGTAGGCTATAAAATAAAATAAAAACAGGTGAAGAGTAAAGTAAAGTGACAGTCAAGTAAAGAATGTATAAAGTATACACAAATACAATAAAAGTCTAAAACACAATGACAATGTTCATTTGTCTGTTACGTTCCAATTTTATTATTATTTTCGTAAGAATCTTTACATTGTTGCTAAAACACAACAACACATTTAAATACAAGTACATTCATACTCTCTACTTCAATTTAGACCATACATTTCAATGAATTATTTATTATTGAATTATAAATTAATTATATAGTGTTGCGGTGATTATTAGGGTTTCGAGCACGAAGTGCTGAAAACCTATTGTTTTTGTAAGGATTTTTATTATTATTATTATTATTCCGCCATAAAACGCGTCGCCCAGCCCAAACCGTAAATCGTAGAAACTTGAGACTTTGTCAGTTGGTTGTATCTGTGCAGGTTACTCAGATACAGTGACCCAGCCAAATCGGCCCATAGGTGGCGCTACAGCGATGAAAAGCGCCTTTACGCTCATTACTCCTAAACCGTTTGTCGCACACCCAAGTGTTTTATATCATTGTAATCATTGGCTCAAAACTTAAAAAATGGCGATTTCATTTCCGGTATGGAAATTTTATCGCTAATTTGCATTTTATAAAAAAAAACAAAAATGAACTACTCCCTGGATTTTTGCCCGATCGGAACCAAACCAACGCTGATGAATTCTGTGGAGTGTGAAGGTAAATATTCGTTGAAAAAAAGTTGAAATTTCGATTCAGAGTCGCTAGGGGGCTCTAAAACGTGTGAACCGATAGTTGCCTATTTCACTAAAATGGCTATATCTAGAGAACGGTTTGAGCTATCTTCACGGGGCTTAGACCGTATATGTAGACCCTCAGTCCGGGGTCACAATAAAAATAACTCGGTGTTTGGCCACTAGGTGGCGCTATAATAGCAAAGAACTCGAAAAGTGCTAGAACTACGCAACCGTTTGCCCGATCGACTTATTATTTGGTATGGTGTGTCTTTGTGTCATGCACCCTGACTGTATAAAAGGACTTCGGCGTTTCTCAAAAAACATGGCCGCCATCGGCCAATGAAATTTTTTCGTGTCCCGGTCCTGAAGGTCTGTAAGAAATATGAACTCATTTGGCCACTGGGGGCGAAACAATTGTGTATAACGTGACATACATCTACAGGTTCTGATACGCTTTGAAAACAGACGTCTCGGCCCAGGAACTGCAGACCTCTTGAGTTTGAAAGCACCTTCGCTTCAATTTAAAAGCCAACAACAATGAAAATCGGATACTCATTAACAAATTGTCCAAATGATTTGACAGTCAGAAAAATAACATTCTTGTAGTATATGTGCATGTTTCTGTAAGAATGCATAGTTTCTATGAGTTCATACCTGTCATTTTTCTGTGCGTGTGTGTGTTGGACTTTGATCCTTCATGCGTTTGTTGTGGTGTGACCCCCTAAAATGTTCATGAATGCATGACTGCTTTTGACTGCCTTAAAACTCGAAACCCGATAAATGCTGCTTGCAGCTTTAATTATAAATGATTTATCTGTGCACACCATTTTTTCCCAAAATTCATTTGCACTTGTAATCTAATCAAAAACATTAGTCCCGCCCTAAGTTTTATTGCTAATTTTGTTGTGACTTCTGTCTTGTCTGGTCGCTGTCTGACAGTAGAGGTGTGTGGATGTTTTGTCGAGCACGTGCTCACCGTTGTTTGATGGCAGGTCACATGCTCAGTGTCTACGTCATTCGCCCGCCCTTGTGTTTCCCTGTTAGGGCTTTCCCCTCACCGGTGATTCACTTAGTTTTCACTCGCTCACCTGCTGCTGCCCATTTTCATACCAGTAATCATTTCACACCGGTTCCCTATTATCACTCAGTAGTTTTTCTCTTTATTACCCTTCTGTGTCTCTCGTCCTGTGTCTGACCGTTGCATGATAACTGGCCAGTTCAGACTGCCGTAGGTCTAGCGTGGCTAGTTTATTACACATTGTCAAAGCCTTAGTTCTTGTCCTAGTCAAAGCCAGGTCTTGCGCTCGTCTTGGTATTTCCCTCCCGTGCATCTCGAGGAAGTACTTACCTTTAGTCTCCACTGCTCTGTCACTCCTCTCCATAGTTCCCAGCGGGTGTCCAGAACCGCTCTCGCTGCTCTATCAGTGAAAACTCAAGCCCCGCCGCACATGATGAACTCTCTGGCACGAGGGGAAACCAGAGCCGCACACATTACAGACTCTCTCATGCCTCTCGTTGATATTGTGTTATTTGACATACTGTAAAGGTAAAACTCCCAATTAAGAACACATGATTAAGTGCAATCTAACATTATTGTTCACATTTTTCCATGACAGAAAATGAAACAATTCAAAACTAGAGTCATTTGGCCGTATGAGGAGGAGCCTCAAAAGCCGGCGGCAAATCCACCAGTGAGTATGGCAACGTATTTAGTACATTAGGTGCTAATACAAAGTTACTAGTTTCACACAAGGTGAAACACTTAAGCAAACTTGACAGACTTTGAGTGTTTTGCGTCAGAATTCTTCATATGGATTCGAGAACATGGGAGGATTGAAAACAAATTCCACTATCAGTGTCGCCTTTTGTTTTTCATTGAAACCTGTTCTGACAAATCCATATTCTTTAAAATATAAGTCACAGGTAATAACACTCAGCGTACTCATTCGATTGCAGGATTATGCAATTATTATGACGAAAGATTGCAAAAAATAAGATCTGTGATTAACAAAGGTTTATGACACGTACATGCAAGATAATCTTTACAAGTTTACACCACATGTATGAAACCCAGATACAATTGCCAAAAATAAAAAGCTAACATGAAGATATACTGGTACTGTAGTTGTATGTGTCCTATAGTGTGACATAGCAAAATTAAGAGAACAAAATAACATTATTAATATTAGTATGTATACTGTAATATGAAATAGTGTAAGAGAGATTTATCTTCATTGTTGTTTTTTTCTTAATTTTGACCTAATAAGGAGGATTATTGGCCATATGACGTGGAGAGGAAGGCGCCTGTGGAAAATCCACTGGTGAGTATGGCAACCTCTTTTAGCATAATTCAGTTTTGAAAAGTCAAACTCCAGATATCTCTTCTGTCATTTTGATTTGTCGTATTTGTAATTGGTATGACAAGTCATAACACGCAATGATGATATCTACAATTTTATTTTGGCTAGTCATAATGTTCATTCGAGATATCAACAACGCTGTTTAGACTTGTTATATTCTTTCGTTGACCTCCATTTGAAATTAAGAAAATGCAGATACCTATAATTGATTTATACTAGGCATAATTCCAATAATCTCATAATATATATTCCTAGTGGTTAGAGCGTTGGGCTTGTGATCAGAAGGTTGCCAGTTTGAATCTCAGTGCCAGCAGGTCATGACTGAAGTGCCCTTGAGCAAGACACCTTACCCTGAATGCTCTGCAGTAATGTGTCACTGTAAAAAACTACTTGTAAGTCGCTTTGCATTAAAGCATCTGCCAAATGAATAAATGTAAAATGTAAATATATACAAGATATCTTTAATGAATCATTTTTAAAGATATCCAAAAATACATTTGTAGATATCTGAAAGTAATTTATTTCTAGTCAAATTACAATTGTAGATATCTTGAATTGGATTTTTGACTAGGCTAAACTTAACATTTACATGTATGCATTTGGCAAAGGCTTTTATCCAAAGCAACTTACATTGTATTATACTAGGCAGGGCTTGACATTAACGTTTTGTATGGGCAAATGAGGGAGACTTTTACTTGCCCGACTGGACAAGTAACGTAACTTGAAAAATAATTGTGTACATCTAGATTAATTGTTGGTTGAAATTATTGGTAGGAACAATGTAGTGTTCCCTGAATATCGACGTCTTTGGTTTGGTAATTTACACATTCATATATTTGTGATTATGTTAAAAGTAAAGTTTATGTATTTTAAATTAACAATAGTGCACAGTAGCCTACCTGTAACTGCGCTTTGCATCCGCTTTCTTCTGATTGCTGAACGAGACTCACATGCAGTTTTAGTCTAATCAGTATCATGAGACTCAACAGTGACGTCATGTGGTCAGTGTGGGCGTGTATGCGTTCAAGTAGAAGATCCAACCAATTACACGCCGGAACTGGAATTCTATTTGTTACCGTCACTTTTTTGTTCTACAGTTTTTAGAGAAATGCATGACATGAATTAAACGTAATAAAGTCGTTTTTCAAACATAAACCAACAACAAAAAATATTGAAATAAATGATACAAAATGCACACAAAACACACGCGCTTGCATATACAGTTTAATAAGTATTTGCACTGTACTGTATTTGTTGAAAGTCAAGTATTTTTGCCTTTTTTCCATAATTTTTTTTTTTCGTAGTACAAAAACACAACACAGTAGTGAAAAAAGACAAAATAAGGGCAATATTTAACAAGTAGGCTATAAAATAAAATAAAACCGGGTGAAGAGTAAAGTAAAAACAAGTGACAGTCAAGTAAAGAATGTATAAAGTATACACAAATACAATAAAAGTAAGTCTAAAACACAATGACAATGTTCATTTGTCTGTTACGTTCCAATTTTATTATTATTTTCGTAAGAATCTTTACATTGTTGCTAAAACACAACAACACATTTAAATACAAGTACATTCATACTCTATACTTCAATTTAGACCATACATTTCAATGAATTATTTATTATTGAATTATAAATTAATTATATAGTGTTGCGGTGATTATTATAAATGATTTATCTGTGCACACCATTTTTTCCCAAAATTCATTTGCACTTGTAATCTAATCAAAAACATTAGTCCCGCCCTAAGTTTTATTGCTAATTTTGTTGTGACTTCTGTCTTGTCTGGTCGCTGTCTGACAGTAGAGGTGTGTGGATGTTTTGTCGAGCACGTGCTCACCGTTGTTTGATGGCAGGTCACATGCTCAGTGTCTACATCATTCGCCCGCCCTTGTGTTTCCCTGTTAGGGCTTTCCCCTCACCGGTGATTCACTTAGTTTTCACTCGCTCACCTGCTGCTGCCCATTTTCATACCAGTAATCATTTCACACCGGTTCCCTATTATCACTCAGTAGTTTTTCTCTTTATTACCCTTCTGTGTCTCTCGTCCTGTGTCTGACCGTTGCATGATAACTGGCCAGTTCAGACTGCCGTAGGTCTAGCGTGGCTAGTTTATTACACATTGTCAAAGCCTTAGTTCTTGTCCTAGTCAAAGCCAGGTCTTGCGCTCGTCTTGGTATTTCCCTCCCGTGCATCTCGAGGAAGTACTTACCTTTAGTCTCCACTGCTCTGTCACTCCTCTCCATAGTTCCCAGCGGGTGTCCAGAACCGCTCTCGCTGCTCTATCAGTGAAAACTCAAGCCCCGCCGCACATGATGAACTCTCTGACACGAGGGGAAACCAGAGCCGCACACATTACAGACTCTCTCATGCCTCTCGTTGATATTGTGTTATTTGACATACTGTAAAGGTAAAACTCCCAATTAAGAACACATGATTAAGTGCAATCTAACATTATTGTTCACATTTTTCCATGACAGAAAATTCAAAGATTCAAAACTAGAGTCATTTGGCCGTATGAGGAGGAGCCTCAAAAGCCGGCGGCAAATCCACTGGTGAGTATGGCAACGTATTTAGTACATTAGGTGCTAATACAAAGTTACTAGTTTCACACAAGGTGAAACACTTAAGCAAACTTGACAGACTTTGAGTGTTTTGCGTCAGAATTCTTCATATGGATTCGAGAACATGGGAGGATTGAAAACAAATTCCACTATCAGTGTCGCCTTTTGTTTTTCATTGAAACCTGTTCTGACAAATCCATATTCTTTAAAATATAAGTCACATGTAATAACACTCAGCGTACTCATTCGATTGCAGGATTATGCAATTATTATGACGAAAGATTGCAAAAAATAAGATCTGTGATTAACAAAGGTTTATGACACGTACATGCAAGATAATCTTTACAAGTTTACACCACATGCATGAAAGAGATGTATAACACCACATGTATGAAACCCAAATACAATTGCCAAAAATAAAAAGCTAACGAAGATATACTGGTACTGTAGTTATATGTGTCCTATAGTGTGACATAGCAAAATTAAGAGAACAAAATAACATTATTAATATTAGTATGTATACTGTAATATGAAATAGTGTAAGAGAGATTTATCTTCATTGTTGTTTTTTTCTTAATTTTGACCTAATAAGGAGGATTATTGGCCATATGACGTGGAGAGGAAGGCGCCTGTGGAAAAACCACTGGTGAGTATGGCAACCTCTTTTAGCATAATTCAGTTTTGAAAAGTCAAACTCCAGATATCTCTTCTGTCATTTTGATTTGTCGTGTTTGTAATTGGTATGACAAGTCATAACACGCAATGATGATATCTACAATTTTATTTTGGCTAGTCATAATGTTCATTCGAGATATCTGCAACGCTGTTTAGACTTGTTATATTCTTTCGTTGACCTCCATTTGAAATTAAGAAAATGCAGATACCTATAATTGATTTATACTAGGCATAATTCCAATAATCTCATAATATATATTCCTAGTGGTTAGAGCGTTGGGCTTGTGATCAGAAGGTTGCCAGTTTGAATCTCAGTGCCAGCAGGTCATGACTGAAGTGCCCTTGAGCAAGACACCTTACCCTGAATGCTCTGCAGTAATCTGTCACTGTAAAAAACTACTTGTAAGTCGCTTTGCATTAAAGCATTTGCCAAATGAATAAATGTAAAATGTAAATATATACAAGATATCTTTAATGAATCATTTTTAAAGATATCCAAAAATACATTTGTAGATATCTGAAAGTAATTTATTTCTAGTCAAATTACAATTGTAGATATCTTGAATTGGATTTTTGACTAGGCTAAACTTAACATTTACATGTATGCATTTGGCAAAGGCTTTTATCCAAAGCAACTTACATTGTATTATACTAGGCAGGGCTTGACATTAACGTTTTGTATGGGCAAATGAGGGAGACTTTTACTTGCCCGACTGGACAAGTAACGTAACTTGAAAAATAATTGTGTACATCTAGATTAATTGTTGGTTGAAATTATTGGTAGGAACAATGTAGTGTTCCCTGAATATCGACGTCTTTGGTTTGGTAATTTACACATTCATATATTTGTGATTATGTTAAACGTAAAGTTTATGTATTTTAAATAAACAATAGTGCACAGTAGCCTACCTGTAACTGCGCTTTGCATCCGCTTTCTTCTGATTGCTGAACGAGACTCACATGCCTTTCTAGTCTAATCAGTATCATGAGACTCAACAGTGACGTCATGTGGTCAGTGTGGGCGTGTATGCGTTCAAGTAGAAGATCCAACCAATTACACGCCGGAACTGGAATTCTATTTGTTACCGTCACTTTTTTGTTCTACAGTTTTTAGAGAAATGCATGACATGAATTAAACGTAATAAAGTCGTTTTTCAAACATAAACCAACAACAAAAAATATTGAAATAAATGATACAAAATGCACACAAAACACACGCGCTTGCATATACAGTTTAATAAGTATTTGCACTGTACTGTATTTGTTGAAAGTCAAGTATTTTTGCCTTTTTTCCATAAATTTTTTTTTTCGTAGTACAAAAACACAACACAGTAGTGAAAAAAGACAAAATAAGGGCAATATTTAACAAGTAGGCTATAAAATAAAATAAAACCGGGTGAAGAGTAAAGTAAAAACAAGTGACAGTCAAGTAAAGAATGTATAAAGTATACACAAATACAATAAAAGTAAGTCTAAAACACAATGACAATGTTCATTTGTCTGTTACGTTCCAATTTTATTATTATTTTCGTAAGAATCTTTACATTGTTGCTAAAACACAACAACACATTTAAATACAAGTACATTCATACTCTATACTTCAATTTAGACCATACATTTCAATGAATTATTTATTATTGAATTATAAATTAATTATATAGTGTTGCGGTGATTATTATAAATAATTTATCTGTGCACACCATTTTTTCCCAAAATTCATTTGCACTTGTAATCTAATCAAAAACATTAGTCCCGCCCTAAGTTTTATTGCTAATTTTGTTGTGACTTCTGTCTTGTCTGGTCGCTGTCTGACAGTAGAGGTGTGTGGATGTTTTGTCGAGCACGTGCTCACCGTTGTTTGATGGCAGGTCACATGCTCAGTGTCTACATCATTCGCCCTCCCTTGTGTTTCCCTGTTAGGGCTTTCCCCTCACCGGTGATTCACTTAGTTTTCACTCGCTCACCTGCTGCTGCCCATTTTCATACCAGTAATCATTTCACACCGGTTCCCTATTATCACTCAGTAGTTTTTCTCTTTATTACCCTTCTGTGTCTCTCGTCCTGTGTCTGACCGTTGCATGATAACTGGCCAGTTCAGACTGCCGTAGGTCTAGCGTGGCTAGTTTATTACACATTGTCAAAGCCTTAGTTCTTGTCCTAGTCAAAGCCAGGTCTTGCGCTCGTCTTGGTATTTCCCTCCCGTGCATCTCGAGGAAGTACTTACCTTTAGTCTCCACTGCTCTGTCACTCCTCTCCATAGTTCCCAGCGGGTGTCCAGAACCGCTCTCGCTGCTCTATCAGTGAAAACTCAAGCCCCGCCGCACATGATGAACTCTCTGGCACGAGGGGAAACCAGAGCCGCACACATTACAGACTCTCTCATGCCTCTCGTTGATATTGTGTTATTTGACATACTGTAAAGGTAAAACTCCCAATTAAGAACACATGATTAAGTGCAATCTTACATTATTGTTCACATTTTTCCATGACAGAAAATTAAAAGATTCAAAACTAGAGTCATTTGGCCGTATGAGGAGGAGCCTCAAAAGCCGGCGGCAAATCCACCGGTGAGTATGGCAACGTATTTAGTACATTAGGTGCTAATACAAAGTTACTAGTTTCACACAAGGTGAAACACTTAAGCAAACTTGACAGACTTTGAGTGTTTTGCGTCAGAATTCTTCATATGGATTCGAGAACATGGGAGGATTGAAAACAAATTCCACTATCAGTGTCGCCTTTTGTTTTTCATTGAAACCTGTTCTGACAAATCCATATTCTTTAAAATATAAGTCACATGTAATAACACTCAGCGTACTCATTCGATTGCAGGATTATGCAATTATTATGACGAAAGATTGCAAAAAATAAGATCTGTGATTAACAAAGGTTTATGACACGTACATGCAAGATAATCTTTACAAGTTTACACCACATGTATGAAACCCAGATACAATTGCCAAAAATAAAAAGCTAACATGAAGATATACTGGTACTGTAGTTGTATGTGTCCTATAGTGTGACATAGCAAAATTAAGAAAACAAAATAACATTATTAATATTAGTATGTATACTGTAATATGAAATAGTATAAGAGAGATTTATCTTAATTGTTGTTTTTTTTCTTAATTTTGACCTAATAAGGAGGATTATTGGCCATATGACGTGGAGAGGAAGGCGCCTGTGGAAAATCCACCTGTGAGTATGGTAACCTCTTTTAGCATAATTCAGTTTTGACAAGTCAAACTCCAGATATCTCTTCTGTAATTTTGACTCATCGTATTTGTAATTGGTATGACAAGTCATAACACGCAATGATGATATCTACTATTTTATCTTGGCTAGTCATAATGTTCATTCGAGATATCTCTATCGAATACGAATAGGTGCATTAGACAGAGTACCCAGAATCCTGTTATTTTCATGTGTCATCTGGCTGTTATACGTGAATGAGGTGCACAGCTTAAAATATTACACGAGCGATTGCTGATTGGCTACAAGGTTGTTTTGGAACTTAGACACGGCGCCTTTAACGTGCAGCCCTGACACCAATACAAATCACTGCTTGCCTTTGTGCTATAGTTAATATTCTGTAGGTGGCGGCAGTAGATACTACATTTACATTTAGTCATTTAGCAGACGCTTTTATCCAAAGCGATTTACAAAGTGTCATGATGACTACAGGAGTCAGACGCAGGATTTGACAGGTTTATTACAAACAGGAGAATAGAGCATTCGTAGCAACAAACACTGCAACTAGCAATAATTCGTTCACATGCAGAGAGATTAATAAACCTCTGACGGAGCTACCGTCACTAAAGTCCCGGGACTGAAAGTAAAAAAACTGAACTGAAAACTCCTCCAGTAAACAAGAACAGAAAAATCCAATGAATCCAAGGCAGAAAGAGCTAGGATGGAAATTCACACGCTGAGGTTTGGGCAAGAAGTTCTGTAGAGTCCTCCGCTGTGTACAAATCCAGAAAGGTCAGTGTCTGTAGCCCGTAAATATTCTCAGGTGAGTATTAACACGTTGGTTTGAGTGAGACGTTTCTGTAAAGTCTTCCGCTGTATATAAATCCAGAAGGGTCAGTGTCTGTAGCCAGCGATTCTCTCTGGTGGGTTTGTAGCGCAGCAAAAGATGTCAGGTTCGTTGCCAAATAGATCTGTCGCTTCCTCCGGAATTTCAAACTTAACAACAAAAATGACATGTTCCCTAATAAGCAAGTAATGTAAAACCCTAAATTACTCCAGATGAACACAAACAGAGACAAAAAGACGGCAAAAGCACTGACGAAAACATCGAGGGAAAGTTTCATAGAAGACCTAAGCCCTCAGTGCTGACCATCCTGAAATCAAAATACAACATGAAATAAAAACATCAGCTAATTTATGGAATTACATACATTACAACATACTATCACAATAAACACATTTTCATACCTCGCATGAGAACAATATACTCCGCTCCATATTCGGAACTTATCTCGATGCTGGGTTCACAAAACGATACACATCTCGATATTTTGAGCAAAATTTAAAAATTAAACAAATTCAAATAACATTTATTTTCAAAATATTAACAATTTAGTAACTTTTTTGTAGCACATACAACTTAAAGAATTCAAAAATTTTAAAGCTTAACTGAAATTAGAATTAAGATCAGTGTCAATTTTGATTTAGTTTTAGTCAGTGTTTTGACTTACGGTGTTCAGGAAGATCTTCATGCAAGTGAAACAGACCATGTGCGAAATCACAACAAATCCATCAGAAAGATGCCAGGAACATTAAGAGCAGCCAAATGAACAATTTGGTACATTCGGAGAAAAATATTTTACACTAATTTACAAAAGAAATCCTGGACGTCTATGAAATAAATGTGGTGGATGACATTATCTTCTCCATGAGGAAGAAAAACACAGTCACAACATGTCAATTTAACAACAATCCAAAAACAGCAGGCAAAATGAACATAAATAACAGACAGAGGTAAAAATATCAGATATGCAGTCCAAACTAGAAATCAAGAATAAGGTATTTCAAAAAACAGTAATCCAATAAACAAGCAATGATCATGACACAGAACAGAAACAAGACAATGACATGAACCCTCAACATACGCTGATAAACTGACGATACTTCACCATGGACAAATGAAATAGGAAAGACTTCAATACTAAACAAACAGGAAGTGTGTGTGTGTACAATGAGAGGATGTGATCAGCCAATGAGGTAAAAGGGGCGTCACCTAGTGGTATGTATGAATGTGCATATTGCCCCATTCATTACATTTGTAAATTTGAAAGCTGTGAAATGAATTAAATATACTGTTTAAATTGTGTAAATGTGAGTAACATTTAATCTGATTAACTGAAATATTTATATTAGAATTCACAAAAATATTAAGAGTTTATTAAAATTATAAATTGTTAATTAAATGTATAATTTAAGTTTATTTAATGAGAAAATAAGTATGTACATTTTAGAATAATTAACTGTTTCAATTATTTTAATATTTCCCACTGAAAAAATCCTTTAAATTATTTTATTAATTTACAACTATTGTGATGTTCACTAAGCCACATTATTATTTTTTTTAGATTGAAAAAGCTGATGACTCCTTGGGTGAGTATATATGAGCTTTGTTTTGGTTATGATGTAATTTGAGTTTTATGTGTTAATTTTCTTCTCTTTCTTTATAAGCGTCTAAAGTGGTGGAGCCTGTGGCCACCTTTGTTGGGGCGGGTACTGCAGGTGAGTAATTTACCAAACTAGTATCAAAATTGTACTCATGTAGCACCATAAGAGGCATCCAATGAGGTTACAAACAAAACATGTGTTACAACATGGACGTATTTACATTTTCACAATACCATGGTACGGTGAGGGTATCATATAGAATATATTATAATATCAGACCTGACAACCTGTATGCATTTTGCGTAGCAGGTACACATTTTGACCTCAAAGTAGGCTTGAATGATTTTTCACTCTACACTACACAAAAACCTGGTAAAGCTCCGGAGTACACAGTAGTCTTATCAAGCAAAAGCAAAAGCAGAGTTCGACCAATCATAGCGCTGGATTAATTCCCCCAAAAAGCAAGCTTGAATAAACATGAGGTAAACTACCTGTGCTCATTGACTTTGCCAAAAAACACACGGCCGTTGAGAGCCAGAAGGGATAAAGCGCTCAACTGGTGAGATTTCACACCACTTCTGGCCTTAGATGTATCCCTTCTATCCACAACCAGAAGATGCACAGTGACAACAGTGCACAATACGGTCACATAATATGATGGTCACAGAATTTGTTGCAAGGTAGCCAAATCTTGACAGGTATGCTATTTATCCACAAGCACAATGTCTTGCTTCTCCTGTTGCTGATTCATCTCTGTGCAGTGCCCGTGAGCGGCAGAGAGAAGCAGCACATTCTGTTGACCATACCGAAGCTGACTCGCAATTGAATGTGTACAAAACAGACTTTACTGTTACTGAACATGAATGAACAGAGTTCATCTGTAAATATAGACGTAGTTTGTTACTCAGACAGAGGCTTTGTGCTGCATGATACACAGGGGCACAAGGGGCTATGCATCATATGCAGTGCATTGGGGCGATGGCCGCGCAAGGGGGTGCCATTGTGCTCAAATATTCTAAATATATTCATAGATTATTCATGCGTTATCATGTTATTTCTTTGAGCTATTCTGAAAAATGTGACTGCATTGTTTTATTCACATTTTTAACCAATTTATATGTTGAATAATGTGAGTATATTGACCCCCCCCCCTCAAACCCTGTGTCCCGTCACACTGATAGTATTTAAAAAACAAGATCCGAGGTTGGCAGATCTGCAATATACTTATCTGGAAAAATTTTAACACACCACAGAGTTTGTAAATGGACAGAAACATTCTTTCCCAAAAGTTAGTGAAGTAAATGTGAAGCATCACTGCACATCTCTGGCAGATATGAATTGGCTCAGTCTTTGCTCTATAAGTGTGGAAGACCCTTTGTGAATAGAAAGTCATCTGTGATGTATTAATACATTGTCTTATTAACCTCTTAATTTGAACTCCATATATGGACATTTTATTGATTGCAAGTTCCTAACATGAATGTTGAGTTTAAACTTTCAAATAAAGATCAGTTTTTGATAGTTGATTTTTATATTTATGTAACACAAAGATAATAGACACGCTAACAAAACATTCTATTCACGTTAAGATGTTAATTCACATGCAGTTTAATGTCTTTTCATTCATTGAAAATAAGGCAACAAGACAGTTCCACTTTGACATTGGTCGTTGTGTTGTAGCTTTGTGTTCATCCAAATAAACTGCACTTGATGTATTGCATCCTAAAAGTCAACAACATTAGACGTAGAGTAAGAACTGAACATTCAGATTTGAGCTTATTGAAGTGAATTATGTTAAATTAATTAAATTCATCATGTTCTTTTTCCTCCACAAGCGGTCTTTTTCAAAGCACTGCCCGCCCCGGTGAATCTTTTTGGTAAGCCATATACTATGATCAAAAATACAAAAGTGAAAGGAAATGAATGAATTTGCGCTTTGGAATAATCGTGATTTTGGATTCAGTAGAAGTTTAGTTGGCATCTCTACTGTGTCTTTGTCTAAATTGTCATTGTTCTGTTTCTTTTATCTTTCAGTGAGAGGAGGAGCAAG
The DNA here is from genome assembly GCF_947034865.1 of Barbatula barbatula. NCBI lineage: Eukaryota > Metazoa > Chordata > Actinopteri > Cypriniformes > Nemacheilidae > Barbatula > Barbatula barbatula. The sequence continues at coordinate 3,086,723 of NC_136770.1, read as the reverse complement.
TGCGCTACTGGGTATGATATCAATGTTTTTCATTCCATTAATCTGTGCTATCAAAGGAAATTACTCACCAGAACATTGTTTCTCTGTTGGAATGTTAGGCGTCGCTGCAAAGGTGGTTGCAGTGGAGGTCCTCCAACATATTTTTAAAAAATAAATGTTTTTTTTGTGTTTATATTTTTTATTTAAATAAATCAAAATAAATTGTTAAAATTAAAGGAGGACATGAGTAGTTAATCAAAGTGTAAAACTTGACACTTCCTGTTGCCTGGATGTGGCGCTATAACTTACTGAATTTTACCATGCAGATGTGTTCAGGCCGGGACTATGATCACACATGTGATGTTTGGGGCAGGTCTGACATTGTATGCCTGAGTTATAACTTCCTGTTTCATGGTGAAATGCAAAACTTTGGAATGACGCCATGGAAACCCCTTTAACAAAAAGTCAATTTAGCAACACAAACGCCTTAAGACTGAAACTATGATGTTGATCTTATCAGAACTCTAGGAAGAGAACTCCAGGCGTGGGCACATTTTCATGAGTTTGAGCAGGTTTAGGTCTTCAAGATTGTGATTAATTTAAGAGAATAATAACAACGAACGAACGTAAAACAACAGGGCTCTTCAAAAAACAATACGTCCAACATGTTCAAGTTTATATATCAAATGAAATCTCGTATTGGTTATATGGATCTACAGTTCAATTTATTGATATTTTGCCACAGATTGAATGAAAGTCAAATTAAATATGATGTATGAAATTGATATTCGATGGATGTGATGTTTGTTTACAAATATCTAACCTAATAACTGAATCACACCATTACACTTAGCCAAAAATCCTACATAATCCTTTTCGTTAGGTTTTTTTTTTAAAAGAAGTCCTTTGCTCCCTCTTTAAGGGTTAAATACCTACTTCCAGCTCTCCGTTCAATGTGCTGCATCAGCAATGTGACAAAAAAAAACAGTAGAAGTGGAATCACGTGACCCTGCGGCAACAATACACATGAAGTTATTTGCTCTGCTCCCTTTGTCAAAATATGAACAGCTGTCCTTCAATGATCACATTGCAAAGACAACGCGATCCTGTCGATATGCCTTATTCAACATTCGAAAGGACAGACCCTACCTCACCGAGCATGCGGCACAACTCCTTGTCCAGGCTCTACTGCAAAGCTCTCCTTCTGGTCTTACTGCAAACCACTCCAGCTGGTTCAAAATGCAGCAGCACGCCTCAGGTGACACCCCTTTTCATCTTTCTCCACTGGCTACCGGTTGAAGCCCATATTAGATTCAAGTCACAGATGCTTGCTTACAGGACTAGGGAGGTAAAAACTTTAATTCCAAAATTTATATGGAATGGTAAACAACCTAGACATTTTTTTTGCCACACAGCAGCATTCTGTAAACTCTGCGGGATTGGCCGTGCCAAATGATGAACTATACTACTGGTCCCATATTACTCCTGAACATAAAGTGTTCTATGAATATACAACAGCAGGTCTTAATAAGGTTAAACCTGCTACTATTGATGCCTGGCACAGCTTTCCGTCCGATATACTAGACTACATGAGTAAATTATAGTTATTGATTTTTTTCATTCTTGTTTCATCACAAAGCAGGAAGCAGGTCTGTTGTTCTCTGTTTGGATGGGTTTTTTTCTGTTTGTTTTTTTGTTGTTGGTGTCTATTATGTCTTTTTGTTATATTTTGAGCCAATAAAAAATGTATCACAAACATTTCTGTAGAATATCTGAACCCCAGTCTATCCACATAAGATACATAATAAACGAAGCTCAGCCTCTGACATTTACGTAGACCCCTGATTTGTCCAAATTGGCGATCCCCAGGTGAAAATTAGTGCACTTCCATAATGTACTTAAAGTGCTCTACTTTCACACAATAATTTTGTATTTAATATAAAAAAGATTCATCTTTAATACTTGTTAAGATGATCGTAAGATCATTTAAGGGTACTCAACACAAAGATGAACTTAAATGTGCTTTTAACATACCATCTCTATATATTAAAATAAATTTGTTACCACTTGTAGTACACTTGAACACACTAGTGTATGAAAGATGGGTTCAAGTGTACTACAAGTGATAGAGGTTTACTGTGAAATGTCACAAAAATGTTACATATACACAACTGTATGTGGTTATAGGGTGTGTTTAAAATTGAGTATGCCAAATTCAGGTCGAAATTATGAAACGATGACACTTGAGTTGCATTAGAATGATAATTGAATTCCACATGATGGAGAAAAAAAGATTTCCTCTATTTGTTGAGACCTGCTAACGGTTTTCCTGGCTTAAAATATGGCGGATGTGGTGCCAACCTGATCTTATACACGCACGCACGTGTAGGCCTACTGTACCTTTAAGTGTGTCAGGGTAAGTGACACTACAGACACAAAACGGCAGGTATAAACAACCCTGGAGGGGAATTTATTGTGACACGGGAAAAATTCACTGATCTTTTACATTCGCTAGGGAATGAAGCTTCAACAATTTAAACTAATCCGTTTACACGACAGGTTAAGAGCTTCTTCAAATAAAATAGCCCGTGTTCCACTCGGCTCTTCCTGTTTGATGTGTGAAATATGTGTTTTGGCCTTGGTCCAGCATTGATGTAACAGGATTACAAGCACATCCACAACTAATCTTTCTCAGTAACGCCAGAGACAAATGAATGAAGCTGCAAAGACGTCCCTGAATGACACGGTTCTGATTCCGCTCTAAAATAGTTACATTAATGCCATTATTGTTGTGAGATTACTGTTTTAAGCTTTGGGTGGCAGTTCATTGCTGTGCTGGAGAAGGTTTGATGAATTGGCCCTTTGCTCTGTTCTGGTATCGAGGGACACCGTGGATCTATAAATGCATATTTATTAGGTGATATAAGAAAATAACCTCACCTCTCCACTGCATAACCAATGCAAAGAGGAAGAGGAGGGGACAGAACAGGAAACTATATGGACTCACGACGTCACACCAATTAAAGGGGAAAGGCACTCACTTCACTTAGGCAGTCATCAGGTAACCTGGGACAGCAACCTGTCTTTAGAAAACGTGGAACAAAAGTCACAAAAACAGCCTTCTTCCATCTTAGAAACATTACCAAACTGCAGAATATTCGTTGTAATTCTGATGCAGAAAAACGATTTCATGCATTTATGACTTAAATACTTGATTATTGTAAGGCACTACTTAGTGGTTGTCCTGCTTCAACATTAAACCAGTTACAGTAAGTTCTAAATACACCTGCTAGAGTTCTTACAAGGTTGAGAATATTTGACCACATAACACCAATTCTATCAGCACTATACCGGCTACCGATTAAATACCGTATATACTATAAAGTACTTCTAATTACCTACTGTATAAAGCATTAAACAGATTAGCTTAGAGATTCTATCACTCTACAAGCCATTACGCTCACTATGATCAGGGGTAGAGCTTTCTCATATAGATCAATAATAGGTTAAACTATCTAAATTTGCCCCAACACTTTTAGAGTAGTGGTGCCACCTCTGCTTGTGAGTAATCCTAAAACCTTATTTTTTGCTTTGTGCGAGGGGTATAAACCACAGCTGAAGCAGATGCAAAGACAATAAAAAAGTTAAACACAAACAAAACAAACCTAGCACAGTACCTCAAACCAAGCATGGTCAACAATGTTTCTCAGATGGAACATATCCTCCCTTACTGGCAAGGGGTTCAGGATAACCCCGCTAGGAAACGGCCACGTTTTGCATGATTATTGTGTCAAACTCAGACTTTGTGTCAAATCTCAGACTGTCGGCCATTGCTTTCAACTAAAAGAGAAGTACAGCAGACATGAATCACCCAACATAAGCAATACTTAAATAAACACAATTTAACAATGATTGTTTAACTAGGAAAATACATTATTGTTATAACCTGAATATTGTTGCTTAATATGTTACACATACACACATGCATATTACAGAAACAGAATGTGTATATTGCACTTAATCTTTGTGTGAATAAAACATCTATTGACCAATCAGAATCAATGACTCAGACTATATCATGTTGGAATTAGTGAAGTTAACTCACTATAAAATGTCTTGTTGGGATCCTCATCATCCTCCTGCATCTCCTGACTGAGTAAAATTAAAGGCAAAGGCGGGATTAGATCCCCCCCATCATCAATCAAGTCAAACCCAGGATCATCTGCAGACTGAATATCATCATCGCTCCCGGAGTGGACTGGAGTCTGAAGGCCATCTGCAGGATCTTCCACCTGAAATAAACAGTAATATAAGTGGTGTACTGTCTAAATATAAGATATTTACACCTATTCAATTGATAACTTCCAGATTCTACTGTCCCCACTGTCATCATTTAAACATTTGTGATCATTAATTTCCATTATTTTGGATAAAGGATGATTTTTAGATGATGTTGCTATCATAAGATAATTTACAGTTTCCTATAGACTATAAGGCTATGTATAAAATGATAGAATATTAGGGCCACAGAGGAAAAAAAAGAAAATTCACAGACTTTGAGAATGAAGTCCTAATATTGTAACCCGTTGTTTTAGAGGACAGTTGTTAAAATGACAGCAATGGTTTCACAAACAAGGACATACTTATACTTATATATGTATATCAGGACTGTAAAAAGAATATGCATCTTTTCCGCAGAAAGAACCAGCCTCATATATGTATGACTTTTTTATTTTTCCTCAGTGTGGCCCTAATACTCTGTCGTATAAAATACACATTCCATATAAATATAAAAACACAAAGGGTAACATTATGTTCCTTTATTGAATAAGGATGAAACAAAGCAGGTAAACCATCAGCTCCTTTCGAAACCGAAGTCACACAGTGACTGTACAAGATGGAAAGCACAGAAGCAAAACATATTACACAACTTAAGGATAAATACACATTAAAGGTCTGAATATAACACACCCTGTTTGTCTGCACACTGAAATAAATGCAGGACAAATCCATACACATCAACGGAACAGACAAATGAAGGGATGCAGAAGCCTCCCCGCAAGCTTGTATTACACACAGTATACAGCACAAACATCATAACAGGCCAAATCAATTCAAAGACAAATTCCTCTGCCACCGCAGGACATATTTAACCAAAATTGAAAGCACATATACTAACTAAAATAATTCAACACATATTGGTCCCTCAGCAGCCGACCACTGTCGTCATCAGGGAAGATTGCCGGATTGTCCCAGTCCATGGCCACATTGTGGAGGACAGCACAAGCCACAGTAATGTCACATGCCCTCACAGGGCTGACCCTTAATTTGTGAAAGCGTGCCTTCAGGAGGCCAAAGGTCATTTCAACTCTGACCCTGGTCCTGGCATGGTTGTAGGCCTGCTGTGCTTCCTGGGGGTCTGTGAAAGGTGTCAGGAGAAAAGGCTGGCAGCCATAACCCCTGTGTCCCAGCAACATTCACCTGTCAACATAAAATCTCATCATAACTACCTCATAAACACAATGATATTCTTGACACGGCCATGATGTAAAAAGGGCTTATTAATAGGGGTTGTGTGGCTCACCTTGTGTGGCGCTGATAGATTTCAGAGGCCTGAAAGATTCTGGAGTCATGGACTGAGCCAGGCCATTTTGCCACAACATTGCCTGATCACACAGTCAGCATTGCAGACCATCTGAAATCATAAGATGAGGAATATTAAACCAATCAATGCACATCACTGGCAATGCACAGTGTTCATCAATGGGCAATATCAAAAAGTTATGTTCACCTGAACATTAATGCTGTGAAAGGATTTCCTATTCACAAAATCCACCTCATGGGCACCTGAGGGGGCTTTTATCCTTACGCGTGTGCAGTCCAGTGCACCAATGACATTGGGGAAACCGGTCACACAAAGTAATGAGTATCCTACTATGAGTGTTAACAGTTGTCCTGTAATTTGTAGATCCTCTTACCTGCAATCCTATAGAACTCCTCCTTCCCTTGCCACAGAAGACTCTGTGACATCAAAGAGATGAAGTCATCTGCTTATGCTTTGAAAGCAAGGCACACACTCCTTATTGTTCGGCAAATTGTGGCCTCGTTCAGCTGTTCTGTATCAGTATCTCCATTAAAAAAAACTTATTTGAAAAGCATTTGAGCAGATCTTTCCATTCTGGGGACAGAACGGATGACAAACCACATGAGAAATGACACCTTCACATTTAGTAAAAACTAACTCGTTTAGTAATTCATTATATGAATACTGAGCCAAAGTACTGTGTTCGTTGTTCCAGCAATCTGGTAAAAGATAGTCTAGACAGTCCTGGAGCAGCTTCATGTGTTCATATGAGATTAAAGGGGTGATTCGCCGGAAATATGTGTTTTTCTTTTTCTTTGGTGTGTTATAAGTTGCCCATGCATGTAAAAGACACGTAAAATTGCAAAAATAAAAAGTGTTGGAACAAAAGATGTATTTGATCTAGAAGCGAATGCTCACCCAGACCTGCCTGAAATGTCTTGTGTAACCACACCCCCACAAATCTACGTCAGCTCGTGGTATGATTTGACTAAGACCGCCCAAATCTAAACTACCGTCGCCGGTGCAGCCATGTCACGGAGACGATGTGTGATTCATTGCGAAAAGAAATCCTCTTTGTTTGCCCTGCCAAAAGATCATACAACAAAAAACGAATGTTTACACTTGTATTTTCAACACCGTTCCAGAGAAGAGTGTTAATTAATCAGGAACGGTATAATGGTAACTATTAAGCTACTGAGCATGCGCGTAATTACATATTAGAAAACGTCATGGTTTTCTTACATTTTTCTTAATTTTTTTATTGAAATTATCAAGATTTACAAACAAACATGGCTGCATAACATCCGATTCTTCATAATATAATACAGCAAAGACATAGCCTGAGGGAGCAGCTCTTCATACAAACAGGAAATATATATGCAGTCTTAGAAAAAGTTAATAAATAAATTAAATTAAGAAATTACAACATGACATAAGGGGAGAATTCCGTTATTGTTCAGCTATTAATCTCAGTTGGGAAGTATTTTAGGGTATCAAATATTTTTTGTGCTTTAGGACCTTTCAACATTTTTAAAGACTTCATATACAGTTAAAATTCATTTAAAAAAACAATTTGGGAGAGGATTTCACAATTCTACATACGTGGATGAAGACTTTAGCTAGACATACAATTGTATACAGAGCTCATCACCCTTGCTTTGCAATGACAAATGTTATATCGTCCCTAGAGAAAGAGGTTGGGAATGAAGACATCTGTTGCTTGACCCATTTATATACATCACACCAAAATGTCTGTGTCACATTACATGAGAAAAACACATGGTCCGTAGTTTCATCATCATTTTCACAGAATGTACATGTATTATCATCTATACCAAAGCGAAGACTCTTGCGAAGAATTTTTAGAGGGCTAAATATTGTTCATTACTTTGAAGTGTGTTTCTTTCACTTTAGGAGGTATAAGGAGTGTTAGATACATTGTTCTTAGTTTAGTGAATGAGTCTTTATCAAATTTTTGTAGGATGTTATTTTTATTTTGGCTTTTAGGGTAAAGATAATCAGTAAAACATTTTCTAATAAAGTCGTTCGTGCATTTTTTATCCAGAACAAAGATCCCTTGAATTGATAGTGGGGCCAATTGTGGTTGTATCGTATAATATGCCGTAATGTTTCTTGTTAGAAGGACAAAACCTTGGGGTAGTGCTTTATGTCATTTAGAAAAGTTTAATTTTGAGGGTATGAAATTATGTTTGATTCAAAAAAATTATGGTTTTCCTACACTATTGGCACCACGCAGGTGATGAAACATTTAACGGCCAGGCGGCACAACTGGCGGCGTATTTTTGTTTTGTAGGCTAACGTTACATAGTTTATTGTTTTTATGTTTTTAAATGTTGCTTACGTTACCATTACGATGTGTTTATGTGGTTGCCAATCCAAAACAATAGAGTTGTTACATGAACATAGATGATATTGGTTACATGCGGAATAAAGTATTTTATCGACTGCAAATCTTCAGTTTCCTCAAACTCCATTTTGTGATTCATTGCTGTATAATGTCTATTTACCTTACCGTGTTTCGATCTGAGGTCAGTAGTATTGTCAAAGACAGTTTGTGTCGTTTTTTTAATTAAAATCTGATAATACTATCCACCCATCCATTTTCTTCCGCTTATCCGGGGCTGGGTCGCGGGGGCAGCAGTCTAAGCAGAGATGCCCAGATATCCCTCACCCTAGACACATTTCCGGGGAGACATCGAGGCATTCCCAGGCCAGCCTTGAGACATAGTCCCTCCAGCGTCTTCCCCGGGGTCTCCTCCCGGTCGGACGGGCCCGGCACACCTTTCGGGGAAAGCGTTCAGTAGGCATCCGGAACAGATTCCCAAGCCACCTCAGCTGACCCCTCTCGATGAGGAGGAGCAGCGGCTCTACTCCGAGCTCCTCTCGGGTGACCGAGCTTCTCACCCCATCTCTAAGGGATCGCCCAGCCACCCTGCGGAGGAAGCTCATTTCGGCCGCCTGTATCCGGGATCTTGTCCTTTCGGTCATGACCCAAAGCTCATGACCATAGGTGAGAGTAGGAACGTAGATTGACCGGTAAATCGAGAGCTTTCGCCACGACAGACCGGTACATCGACCGCATTACTGCAGAAGCTGCACCGATCCGTCTGTCAATCTCCCGTTCCATCCTTCCCTCACTCGTGAACAAGACCCCAAGATACTTAAACTCCTCCACTTGAGGCAGGAACTCTCCACCAACCTGAAGTGGGCAAGCCACCATTTTCCGACTGAGGACCATGGCCTCGGATTTGGAGGTACTGATTTTTATTCCAGCCGCTTCACACTCGGCCGTGAACCGTCCCAGTGCATGCTGAACGTCCTGGTTTGAAGGGGCCAATATCAGGGGCCTGATAATACTAGTTAACTTTAAATGTAGTAATTTATTAGTATGGGTCTATGTAGGCTAATATATCTATCCATTTAATCTAAATTAGTAAAATAATCCCTTCAATGGCGTTTACAGAAGCCAATAAGGAACATAACACGTATGTCTAACTAGACTATTAATTTACATGAAGAAAGAACTACAAACTACAAAGTCAGGGGAAACATTACAGTATTTCAAACTGACTTGACAGAACGCATAGTGAAATGAGACCAGGTGGAACGAAGCGAAGTAAATTGAGTATTTTATTTTATTTAACAGTAAAAATATAAAGAAAGTAAAACAAAGCTGCGCAAGCGTGGAACAGATCGTGCAGTGTCGTAAATCGTCGCAAAACAAATTCATCATTTGCGCATGAGCGGTTTCTACAACGTCGTTGTGCGCATGCGCGAACGGATCGTGTACTGACAGTATCGTTGCCCTCGGACCAACGGCAGTAATTGGTCCAACCCTACGCCTTTCACAGAAGATATATCATTATAAAAATATCAATGTTTTACTTCACTTATTGATCAGGATGTTAAGAGACTTCCAACCAGCATGACAAAAAACTTTCTGCACTACTCTGCCTTTAAATGCTCAAGTGACAAAGGGGCGCGAAACCTGGCAAGCGGACACGTGCACAGACAGACGCGCTCTGACAGACTCAGAGGTTTTTCTCAGTGGTGCCTGTATTGTTGAGGTAAGGTTATTTTAACTTGATGTAGCAGGGGGAAAAGTGGCATTTCCCCCTTAAGAGCATTTCCCCCTTAAGAGCATTTCCCCCTTAAGAGCATTTCCCCCTTAAGAGCATTTCCCCTTTAAGAGCATTTCCTTAGGGGCGGAGTTGTGCACATGATTAGGTTCCCAGGTGCTTTATAAGACCAGAGAAGCAGTTGTTTGCACTGGCTTTGTTTGCTGGTTGAGACTCAAGAAGGTAATTGTGGCCGTTTTCACTCATTCTGTATTTATTGCCTCTAAAGTGACGTACACCTGTGTGCCTTATTTGTAGGCTGCTTTCCTCTATGCTCGTGTGTATATAGTTAGAATTTGATTTTAATTGAATGTGGGAATTTGCTCTTAACCTTGTTTTGGGGATGTGTTTTAGGCTGGTTAGGCTCCTTGATGGTCGTGGGGCTGGTGGATGCACGTTAGTGACCCGGGAAAGTGGTACTGTTCATCCTTTTAGAGCATCGGTAGGATTTTGTGTTTTGGGAGTGATTTTAGCTGCGGCAGTGGCAATATATTTATTTGTGTAGATGATGTTATATTTATTTGATGTAACATTTGGTTTATTTGTTCTCCGTAGGATTTCCAATTTCTTTGCCGCTGCTATCTTTTCTCCCCTTTTGGTTTTATGTAACCTTTTCTTTTTGTGGGGTTCGTTGGATAATTGCCTATTTTGTGACATGTCTAATACGGCTGGATATGTTTGCTCTTAGTCTGCATCAGGGCTGTTTAAACCACAATTGTTAGCTTCCTGAACATCTGTTTTACTCCGAGAACCAACTAATTTGTTTTATCTTTGTCTTTTGTTTAGCGGATCACTGGGGAGTGCTGGCTGGAACACGGGTGTGGTCTCTTTGGTGGATACTATCCTGTGGTGCTGCATGTACACTGTTGTTCACAATTATTTCTCTTTGCGTGTGTCTTTGCGTGTGTGTTTGAGTGCGTGTGTGTGTGTGTTTCCTTTTTGTTAGGCACGTGTACGGGTGAATATCACAGGGGCAATAGTGTGGGCCCATAGTGGCCGGTCAGTCCTCCTCGAGTATCCGCTAGTTTGTTTTCTTTGGGTTTGTTCTGTCTCTTAAAGTTGGTGTTCTCTATTTTAAGATTACCGCTCCCATTTGTGATTATCCTGGTTAGGCCTTTTAATAGGGCGTGTCCTTTTTTTATAAGATGTTTGTCAATAAATGGTGACATTTGTACTATTTTTGAGAAACTCGTCTCTATTCTTTCTGTTTATAAGGCACACAATGAATCTGTGTCCATAATTTAACTTAACTCTCCCTGAGAGGGATTCAGGGTGGCGTAGTCAGGCGATGTTGATTGGGCATCTTAATCTTCGAGTGTTTATAGTGCCCTCGTGCTACATTGAGGTTAAGCACTTTTATCTGGATTAAACATAAATCCACTAAAAATATCAAGACTGTAAATTATCCAATCAATTTATATCAGGACAGAAGGGAACTGTTCGTTTTCCCCTTAAGCCTGAGGGGAAGTGTTCGTTGTTTCTTCGCCGAAACATAGTAAACGGCTATAACATGTATGTGCTGTCTTTTCCGGTAAATACCAGGTTTACTTTTCGTACAAACGAATTGTGCGTATTTTTCGTAAGCCTTTAAACGCCGTAACGACCGTTGGCCGCCATTTGCGCTAATGGAGCGATCATACAAATGCAAGTGAGACGAGCTGTTTGTTTTCACAAGTGCTCAATCCAGTACAAGCGCGCTCCTGCTATATAATAATCATCAATCGCATCTAACAAGTTTTAGCAGTTAGCCTGGACTTTCTCACGATTCAAGTTACGTATCGTGTTGTGCTCGCTTGAATTGAGACAACCTACAATAAATAAAGAGATCGGTGTTTTTCCTATATTGCTCCGCCGAAGCTTTATCGGATCATTGAATGTGATTTATTGAATTGACGTGGATGACGCGCTTTGTGTTGAGTCTCCGAATTTACGTGAATGTTCGGACTTGATTTGGCGCTGCGCAGACCGATCGGCATATGATGTAGAAGTAGGGCGAGACCGTCTGCTTCACCGTATGCTTTTAAAACACACTCACGGAACTTGATGTTGTGTGCAGCGAACACCGGTTAGTTTGGAGGCAGGAGGATGCCTGTGCACATGTGTGTCGTTCGTGATCGAGCCGGATCTAAGATCCGATTCTTTACAGCAAACGATAAGAGCCGACTCCCGTCGGGGAGAGCCGAATCTTTAGCCGCAGGTGGGGTGGGACACTGGAGGGGCCAATCACATGGGAGGACAGACTAGGATCATACCATTATTGCTTACTTCGTGGGAGGTCGAGCCTTTGCCAACGGGACTGAACTGTTTCCAGACTGAAAGTGGTAAACGTCACACATGTCAACATGTGCCTTAAGCCGAGTTAAGTTATAATAGCCTTAATGTTCTCCTTTTTTTCCAAGGGTTGTTGAGCACTTTAATAACACAACTGAATATGTTTACAAGACAATTAATGTTACATTCTGTTCAATTTTGTGCAATGTCTATAGGCTAACATTTTATGTCTTCTTATCGCTAATAACTGGTATGTGTTAAGTTGTCGACTGAGAACCTAGGTATCTTCTAATTTTTACTGTTTCACTAAGATTCGCTATGCACCTTCTATTGTAGTTACTCTGTGCAGCTCCGTACAGTAATGTTAAACTCTAATCTCATCCAGACTTTACTTCTTACATTGTTCTATCCGTTGTTGTTAATACGTCTTTATCTATCGTTACTCTCAATGCCAGGGGAATAAGGAATATTGTTAAGCGCAAGGCGTTATTTTTGTTTGTCAAGCAGCACAAATCCGATTTCTGTTTCATTCAAGAGTCGCACACCGTTCCGGACGATGGTAGATTATGGAGATCCCAATGGGGAAATGATCTATGGCAGGCTCATGGGTCTGAACACTCTGCTGGTGTTGCGACTCTAAAATATAATTTTCCAGGGACTATTCTTATTTCTGTCAATGATACATCAGGTCATTTTATTTTTCAAGTATTAACCATTGAAAATTCTACTTTGATAGTTATTAACATATATGGCTATAATTCTAACCATGAGAACGACATAATGCTTGAAACTTTAGAGAAGCATATACTAAATGCCCTTAATAATTTTCCAAATTCAGGTATAGTAATAGGGGGGGATTTTAACATGATTCTGGATCACAATATTGACTGTTGGCCTCCACGTGCTTCCACTGCAGTAAATATTAACCTCACATTATTTATGCAAAAATTTTAACTTGATTGATGTTTGGAGATTAAACAATCCTAACATAAGTGCTTTTACTTGGAGTAATAAAAATGCCACCAGACGTTCACGATTGGATTATTGGTTAGTTTCTGATCATTTGAATATTGATAAAATATCAGTCAATATCATCACAACCCCATTAACAGATCATAATGCAGTCTCCATCTTTATCCCCTTGCACTCTGCCCCCTCCACTAGATGCAGAAATGCTTACTGGAAGCTAAACAGTTCACTTCTAAAACACGTTGAGGTAAATTCAGTCATTAAAAATCTAATATTGAAATTTTGGAATAAGGCAAAGTCAGAGGGTGCTTTTGGTAGCAATTGGGAACTTTTGAAATTTAAAGCTGGACAATATTTGAGGAATTATGGTAGTATCTTATCCAAAAATCGTAAATTGGAGGAAGAAAGAGTGGTTTCTAAAATTATCTCCTTGTACCAAAAGGACCCTGCAGATTTAGCAGAAGAGGAACGACTAACTTTAATTTCGGAACAACTTAAACTTAATGAGATTTACTCCAACAAAGCAAAAGGTGCCTTTATAAGGTCAAGAAAAAGATGGATTGAAGAAGGGGAGCAGAACTCGGCCTATTTTTTCAGATTAGAAAGATATCAAGGGAAATCTAATTTAATCCAGCAACTTAATATTAATAATACTATAACTGATAATCCGAAGAGTATAGCTGTTTTCTGTGCGGACTTCTATAGAAATCTATACAAATCCAAATATTGCCATCAATCAACTGCTGCTTTCTTAGACTCCCTTTTCGTCACTCCAATTTCTCAAGATGATAAGAAACACTGCGATGACCTTATAACCTTGCAGGAAATTACATTTGCAATTGGTCATTGTAAAACTAACAAATCTCCTGGAGTTGATGGCCTCTCTGCAGAGTTTTATCAGGCTTTTACACAAGACTTAGCTCCCTTTCTACTTGAAGTAATATTTGAAAGTGTTGATAATGGTTCTCTACCTTCTTCGCTGACACAAGGCTTAATTACGTTAATCCCCAAACCTAAAAAGGATCTTCTGTTTATAGATAATTGGCGTCCCATTTCATTGCTTAATACTGACTACAAAATTTTTGCCTCAATTATTGCGAAACGATTAAAGAATGTTTTAGACCCTATTATTGATGAAGTGCAATCAGGTTTCATGAGAAATAGACACATCTCGAACAATATTCGGCTTGTCTTAGATATAATTGATTATTCATTTTTATGTCCTGATGATAGCTTTATCTTGTTTTTGGACTTCTATAAAGCCTTTGACACAGTAGAACACAACTTTATATTTCAAACTATTGAGAAATTTGGTTTTGGTGATTTCTTTTGTAAAGCTGTTAGAACAATGTACTGTAAAGGCAATAGCTCTATTAGACTTAAAAACGGGACCTCGCCAAGATTTGAGCTGCAAAGAGGCATCCGTCAGGGCTGCCCTGCCTCCCCGTACCTATTCATTTTATGTACTCAACTTCTTTCCACTCACATTAAAAGTAGTGCTATAAAAGGAATTTCAATTGCAGAAAAAGAAGTTATCCTCACCCAACTAGCAGATGATACTACGTTATTTTTAAAGAATGCCAGCCAAGTGCCAATCGCTATCAAAACAATAGAATTATTTTCCGCAGCCTCTGGACTCTGCTTAAATCTGAAGAAATGTGAACTTTTTTCCCTTAAAGAATGCGACATCTCCCAGGTCTGTTGCATACCAATCAAAGATAAGATCACTTATCTAGGGATTACTATAATGAAAAATGAGGAGGAGAGATGCTCTGTTAACTTTAATTTGATTAGTGATAAGACAAAGAAAAAGCTAAATCAATGGCTGCAGAGGGATTTATCCTTGAAAGGTCGAGTATTGTTGACAAAGGCAGAAGGTTTATCTCGTCTTACATATGCAGCTATCCCCCTGTTTGTCAACAAAAAGCTCTGTGATTCCATTGATAAGTATCTTTTCAATTTTATTTGGTAAAACAAGACGCATTATGTGAAAAAGTCTGTTATTATGAACACCTTTGAGTGGTCTAAACTTTCTTGATTTTACAACCCTTAATAATACGTTTAAAATAAATTGGATAAAACATTTTCTAAAAAATCCCACTTCTACATGGAGTTTTATACCTAATTATATTTTCTCTAAGGTTGGGGGGCTAGAGTTTTTACTTTTATGTGATTATAAAATAGAAAAAATTCCCTTAATATTATCTAATTTCCATAAACAAATGCTTTTAGCATGGTCATTAATCTACAAACATAATTTCTCCCCACATAGGTGCTTCATCTGGAATAATCATCTTATTAAATTCAAGAATAAATCCTTATTTTATAAAAATTGGTTCAATAATAATATTTTACTTGTATCCCAATTATTGAATGATAACGGGTCATTACTGAATTATTCTGAACTCCTTCACACTTTTGGCATTCCAATTACCCCAAGAGAGTTTGCAATCGTTATGGATGCCATCCCTTCTGGTATTTTAACTCTCTTAAAAGGGGCTGGAAAACCAGATTGCCTACCAGCCTTGGACCCTAAGTTGACCTCAGTTGGTAATATATGTTTCGTAACTACAACGAGGAATAATAATTGTAATATTCGCTCTTTATTCCAGAGAGATGTAACTAGCATCCCTAATGTTGTACCTTACTGGTCTAATTTTGTTGACAACCTGAATTGGGGGAATATTTGGAACCTTCCTTACAAATACCTCCTTACGAATAAAATAAGAGAAGTTTCTTTCAAAATTATACATAGGTATTATCCTGCTAAGCAATATCTCCTTAGATTTAAGCTTGACATATGTGTTAACTGTTCTCTATGTGGAATATGTCCAGAAACAATGATACACCTGTTCTGGCAATGTCCCTACACTATCACTTTCTGGAAAGACCTGTCCCGATACATTACGAGTAAACTTATCGCTGATTTTTCTTTGTTTTGGAAGAATGTACTCTTTGGTTTCCATGATAACCAAAATAAAAAGAAGAAAGAAATGTACCTAATTAATCTCTTGATCATTTTAGGGAAATATCATATTCACAAAGCCAAATTTAGTCATTCTAAACCTTCTTTTATTGCTTTTGGTAAGGAGACGGAACAGTACATCAAATCCATTTATGATTCAAGGAATAAGAAAGCTGCTAAAACCATTCAGTTATGCTCTATCTTTGATGTTTTCATTTGAAATTCCCCCTGGCTCTGCTCTTGTCTACTATTTGTTGTTTTGTATTAATGACTGTATTTGTGTGTTTTACTGTTTGTATCATAAAGATCTAATAAAGCGTGTTGGAAGAAATGAGCGAAAAATGAAAAAGCTGCAGCATCTGCATTTCAATAATATTGAAGATTGTAAAACCCAGTGCAGAATTTGTCAAATGAAAATATTCGTCAGTGCAGGGTCAACAACAAATCTGCGCAGACATCTAAGAACCTCCCACCCATCCGCGCAGCTGGAGAAATCGCATCAGCCCATCCAGACTTCTTAATGCGAACCTGCACTAAAAAAGTGTCTTAATAGGACAGTTCACTCAAAAATGAAAAATGTGTCATCATTTACGCACCCTCCGGTATTATAAATGTCATTTTAATATTGTAAATATTGTTTATGTTTTTGTTCTGTTGAACACAAAGTAAGATATATTTTGAAGAATTTATTAACACAAACAGTTCTGGGGCACCTTTGACTACCATTTAATTTTTCCTTAATTAAATTTCAAATAAATTAAGTATTTTACATTTATTTGATTTGTTTGCTGTGGTTCTGTGTTCAACTACAGTTTTAACCAAAATGTTAAATATAAAAACATTCTATACTACGTCAACAGGGGGCGAAAAAAAGTTGTATTATGTCAACGAACGTATTAATGAAGTTTACACTGATAATGATTACAGGCTTTATCAAAATGTGTATCTCTAATCTACTCATTAAATAAATAAACTAAGTCTATATAAGTGGTTCAGATGACCAAAGCACAAGGTTTTCTTGCATAATAAAAAGTTTATTGTTTGGTGCAAGTTTGAGTCAGACATTGATGGGGACATAAAATTGGTCTACAGAGCTGCATTGTCACTGAAGTGTAGAGTAGTTTACTTCACTCATTTAAACAATATACTAATTTAACAATTCTTAAAATAGTTTTCTACACTGTTTTCTCTCTCACTGTTACGCTGTTTATTGCGGTCTACAGCAGGATCAGTTTCCGTAAAAATATACAAGAACATACAACTAGATACTTTTGATAACATACAGTAGTTTTAACAATGCAGGGATAAATGCGTACGACTGAGTGCTTAATAGACCACTAAAACAGTGCGACCTTAATATAATGCACAACAAATAACATAATCATGTTTTAAAAGCCTAATCACCTGTGACTCTGCCTCTGTGTTTAAAATTAGAGCTTTAGATTGTTTAGATGTCATTTTACTAGGCAGCATATGCAGCTGTAGCTCAGACGGAAAGACACACTAAGAAACTATACTGTAGATTGTCAAGCTAACATTTGTCACAGTACCACTAACATCCTATTATATTGTTGGGTGCTTCTCGATTCTTATTTGTGCTTCCTTTTTTCCTTTCCTCGCCTCTTAGCTCCACCCCTTCAGGATGTGAGGGAAGGTAGCAAGGAAAAGACGCGGAATTAAAAGGAGTGAAATGGCATATCCTCGCTCCCTTTAGCGTCGTCAATTAATGATGACTGTACAAATTGCATATTGAAATATAAAAAATAAAGTTAAATACATACCTTAGACAGATGTTATAATCCCCACTACAATAAAATAAGTTAAAATCATGTCTTAAGTGTTCAGAAATGTATACAAGTTATGTCAAATAAATGTTATACATAAATATTAACTATATTAATAAATGATCTATATGAATATTAAATATACTTGTTGTGTTGTGTATTTGCCAGAAGATGGCACTGTAGTCACATGTTGTGGTCAATAAAAGGGTGCAGAGTAAGAACAGAAGGTGGCACCTGCAGGCAATCATGTAACGCCTAGCTTCGTTGGCTTGTTGAATAAAAGACCTTAAGGAATTAAGAAGTTTGTGTTCTTCTGCTTTTAATCATCTGGATTAAAACATAACAAATTGGCGACGAGGATTTTGCTGTTCTACATAGGAAATATGTCTGCTGTTGCTTCTTTTCCCACACCATTCCTACCATGCCCGGGTGAACCTTCTATACCTTTGGATGTCTGGCTAAAGATGTTTGAGAACTATTTACTTGTTGTAAATGCATCAGGGGATGACTGGCCAGTTGCAAGAAAGCGAGCTTTGTTTCTTCATTGTTTAGGAACAGAGGGTCAGAGACTGTTCTATACATTGCCAGATCAAGGAGACTCAATGGAGGATGCTATGGAGTGTCTAAAACTGTACTTTATTCCTCGACGTAATGTTGTTGTTGAACGGCATGCATTTAGAAGACGAAGTCAAGCACTGGGGGAAACCATCTTGCAGTATGTTGCTTCTCTTCGGGAACTAGCAGCCACATGTGAGTTTGCATCTAATAATGATGAAATGTTGCGTGATCAATTAGTGGAGCATGTAAGCAGTCATCGTGTTAGAGAACGTTTGTTATTGGAGACTGATTTGACTCTTTGCAAAGCTATTACTATTGCTACACAAATGGAGGCTGCTGGTGAACAGGCTAAATTATTCTCAGACCAGACTACAGTACCTGTTCAAGCAATACAATCTACGAGTGTGCACCATGGGAAAAAGTGGCTGTTGACATTGTTGGTCCATTTGAAACTGGGACCTGGGATTGTCGTTATATTATGACACTAATTGACTATCATAGTAAATGGCCAGAAGTAGCATTCACTGCTTCAATCACAAGTAAAAATGTAATCGACTTCTTGACATCAGTTTTCAGCAGATATGGAAATCCTCATTACATTGTTTCTGACAATGGATGTCAATTCAAGTCAGTGGAGTTTGCTGCATTTTTGAAAGCTAGAGATATCCAACATATACATACATCAGTATATCATCCTGCTGCAAATGGAGCTATTGAAAGATTTCACAGAGTATTGAAAAGTTGTATTCAAACTGCTATACTATCTGGAAAGGCCTGGAAATCAACAGTAACAGGGTTTCTCCAAACCTACCGTGCTACTCCACATGCTACTACTGGACAGTCTCCTTCAGAGTTACTTAGTGGTAGGAAAATGCGTACTCGCCTAAATGTTCTCCCTCTTCCTAATGGTTGCAAGGCTACTGCTGTGAGGCAAAAAGTGGTATTGGCTCAAAAGAAGATGAAATTATACACAGATCAAAGACGAAGAGCTTGTACTCCTACGTTTAAACCTGGAGACTGGGTGCGTATACAAAGTCCAGTTCATGTTCCAAAAGGGCATCCCAGATTTTCAAACCCTTTAAAAGTTGTACGTCAGCTTGGTTCATGTACTTACCAGTTGTCAGATGCGAAAGCTTGGCATGCTTCTCATCTTTCTCCAGCTTGTGCACCGATGGAAAATGTGAGTGAGAATGAACTGGTGCCCTTGCCTCTCCAATCTGGTTCTTCATCTACTGGGTTGCCTAAAAATGAACTTGTGAACTTACCTACTCAAGTGGTTGTTCCATCTGCATCTGCTCCTGAAAGGTCTTCATCACGAGTAAAACGTCCTCCTCGTTGGTTGCATGATTATGTTACTTAGTACTAAAGACATTGACTCTTGTGTGCTAAATGAGAATTCATTGTTAAATATGCATGGATACAGAATGTGATATATATGGGTTGAACTAATTGAAGTTGTTGTATTTTGCTTCAAGTATTGGGAAAATGTTGTGTTGTGTATTTGCCAGAAGATGGCGCTGTAGTCACATGTTGTGGTCAATAAAAGGGTGCAGAGTAAGAACAGAAGGTGGCACCTGCAGGCAATCATGTAACGCCTAGCTTCGTTGGCTTGTTGAATAAAAGACCTTAAGGAATTAAGAAGTTTGTGTTCTTCTGCTTTTAATCATCTGGATTAAAACATAACAATACTGTCAGAAATAGGTCTACATTAACAATAATGTAATGCTTTATCATCACATTTATGCGTGTTTGAATATGATCTAAAGATGTGACTACGTGCAGGGGAGGAGAATAATACGCGGGTCATATTTAGTCGATGAAAGACTCATTGCTGTACTACCACAAACTGCGCTATTTTTCCAGAACACGGTTGTAAAAGATTTTTTATTTATATTAAATGATTACTGGATAACTAAATGTTGAATAAAATAACTTGTATACATAAAAGCACTGATGTCCGTCTGTGTCTTGCACATATCTCTGTGTCTCGCTCATGTCTCCTCAAAAAGCCTCCTCCAGGTGCAATTAAAGAATTGAGATGCCCTTAAAGATGGCTGAGCTCGATAGGTTTCCGGGTCATATGATGGAGGACGGAGGAGCGCGGAAAAGAGATGGCATTTTGAGAAGCACCCATAGTTTAACCTCACCTGTGACCCTGCCACCTCTACAACATGACAGGCCTTCTTCTGTCACCTGACCTAACAAAATAATGCATTCCATATTCCAACGCATTTATGGCTTAGATATCTATAGCTTACTATAATCATTACAAATGCCATAAACAAAAGCAATTAAGATTTTTTTTTAAGTTGCCTACTTTGGTTTGTGTTATATTTATATAAGGTTCATGATCTACATTTTAAATAGCCCAAAACATTTAGTTAGACAGAAACATAATTTGGATCATTATTTGGATAAATGTTTATTAAAAAAACTAACAGTCGGTTGTCATGATATTCAGCTATATTTAGTTAACCGCATAGATGTAAATAAGAACAGACACAGACTAACGTTTAAGTTTGGAACTCATCCGGGTAATAAGGGATTGTCATGCAATGGGAAAAACATGGTTCCGGAATCAAAATGTTACGCAACTTGTATCTTTTGTCAATAAACTCTTAGCAGGAAAGTTTTTTTACCGGGTAGCCTGATAATCATGCTCATTGTGACTTGTTGACAGAGCTTTGGCGAAATTGGAGCTCACAACCGAACTTAATCAGCCTACATCACACGTTAGCGAGAGAAAGCAGAACCAATCATAAAGCTACGTGGGTTAGAGAGGCGGGACTACACAAAGGCAGAGCCAATCCTATTAGAGACGTAAACTACGGAGTCGGGACTTATTGCTGTACTACCAAAAACTGCGCTATTTTTCCAGAACACGGTTGTAAAAGATTTTTAATTTCAATTAAATGATTACTGGATAAATAAATGTTGAATAAATTAACTTATACGTACAAGACACAAACGCACATCAGTGGTTATATTCACATCTAGATTAATTGTTGGTCGAAATTATTGGTAGGAACAATGTAGTGTTCCCTGAATATCGACGTCTTTGGTTTGGTAATTTACACATTCATAAATCTGTGATTATGTTAAACGTAAAGTTTATGTATTTTAAATAAACAATAGTGCACAATAGCCTACCTGTAACTGCGCTTTGCATCCGCTTTCTTCTGATTGCTGAACGAGACTCACATGCAGTTTTAGTCTATTTTATTTTTTATTTTTTTGTCTAGAACAATTTTTATTACTCCAAGTATAGGATTTAATATTCGGAAACTTTTCCCTCCAAATATCAATAATATCAAATTTATCCATTAATATTTTTAATTTAGGATTAGGAAAGGCAGACTGTTTAGGTGGCAGTCTATCGAGATTATTGTCAGGTACAATATTAAAGTCCCCACCGATGAAAACTAAGGCATTTGGGTAAGCATTAAGCCACAGCAGAATTTTCCCTTCTATCGCATCAATCAGTAGATCATTCTCACGAGAACTATTATACCCATAGATGTTAATTAGTATTACCACAGTATTATTTACACAGATGACCATAAGCAAAAAATGTCCATTCGGGTCGCTAAAGTAGTGCAGAACGTCCCCTGCAAAGAGGTTTTTCAAAGTCAGAACACCAGCTGAACGCTCCGAACCGTGAGCCATCCAAACATCATTGTTCCACTGATTTTTCCAAAAAGCAGTATCGCTGGCAACGGAGTGGGACTCTTGAAAAAAACAAAAATCAGTCCTGAACGATTTGGCATACAGAAACAAAGCCTTCCGTTTAGTAATGTCTCTTAGACCCCTGGCATTGAGAGAAATAATAGAAATAGACATACAAAAATAACTCTTTGAACAATGAACAGCAAATAACCGAGCTTACTGAGGTTGGAAACGCAAAAGCAGCTGACGACAAGGCCATATCAAGCACGCTTAAAGCCATCAATAGAACTGCTCCATAACGAAAAGGAAGAGCTCAAAAAAGCTCAATGTAATTGGAAAGAGATTAACTGTCTGAACAGGTTTACACGGGGTTAATTTCAGAGCCTTCAATGAATGCACGGTGTCCGACAAAATGAGCCTTTTTCCCCTCCTTTCAGGCCTTTTCAACAGCCGGCCACAGCAACACCCTCCTTTCTCGGTCAAAAGCAGTAAGATCCTCAGTGAATCGAAGACCGTTCGCCCTCAGGAACTCTGACGATTTCGCCGCTCTCCACACGCCATCTCTCATCATACGTGAGGAAAACTGAATGATGATCGCGCGCGGCCTTGAAGTATTCAGAATCCTTTTCCCTATGCGGTGAACAGTGTCGATCTTATCTGGAAGACTTTTGCACTCTGGAAAAATGGCTGTACAGATGCGGATAGATTCGGTTCTTGCATTTTCATTTTCCTTCTCAGGTACTCCATGCAAGCGCAGGTTCCAACGGCGAGAGTATCGTTCCATGTCTGCAATTCTGATTTCGCAGAGCTCCATCTTTTTTTCTTCAGTATTTAGTCTAACTTCGATGTGTCCGACTTTCCCCTTAATATCATTCAACTCAGCACATACAAAGTCCACCGTCTTTTTTAGCCCTTCAATTTTAAGCGCGTTGTCGCCCACCATTTTCTCCAGGGCATCCGAGCGACTATTTATGAGCTGTGAGAGAGTGGAAACCACGGCATCGTCTTCTGCTTTGCCTTTCTTTGATGGGGGCTTACCTGGGCTCTCTGGAAGCGGGGTAGATAGGATTTCACCGGGAGACGAATAGCTGTGGAAGCTCTCGGACACACGTGTAGCACGCGACATCTCTTTTTCCTTCCTTTTGTCAGCAGCAGATTTCATCTTTAAGTTATCAAGGAGCACTGTGAGGTATTTATGTAAACATAAACACGTAACAAGATTGTACGTAGTGTAGTTTGACTGTTAAAATTAGATTTGTCAGCGGAGCCCGATAAATGTAAACTTAGCAGGACGCCATCTTTCGGTGCAACCTGTTGGATCTGCATGGAGAGCCGCAGTTTTAGTCTAATCAGCATCATGAGACTCAACAGTGACGTCATGTGGTCAGTGTGGGCGTATTCCTTCAAGTAGAAGATCCAACCAATTACACGCCGGAACTGGAATTGGTTTTTCAAACATAAACCAACAACAAAAAATATAAAAAAATAAATGATACAAAATGCAAACAAAACACAAGTGCTTGCATATACAGTTTAATAAGTATTTGCACTGTACTGTATTTGTTGAAATTCAAGTTTTTTTGCCTTTTTTCCATAATAATTTTTTTCGTGGTGCAAAAAATACAACACAGCACAGTAGTTAAAAAAGACAAAATAAGGGCAATATTTAACAAGTAGGCTATAAAATAAAATAAAAACAGGTGAAGAGTAAAGTAAAAACAAGTGACAGTCAAGTAAAGAATGTATAAAGTATACACAAATACAATAAAAGTCTAAAACACAATGACAATGTTCATTTGTCTGTTACGTTCCAATTTTATTATTATTTTCGTAAGAATCTTTACATTGTTGCTAAAACACAACTACACATTTAAATACAAGTACATTCATACTCTATACTTCAATTTAGACCATACATTTCAATGAATTATTTATTATTGAATTATAAATTAATTATATAGTGTTTCAGTGATTATTATAAATGATTTATCTGTGCACACCATTTTTTGTACCAGAGCCGCACACATTACAGACTCTCTCATGCCTCTCGTTGATATTGTGTTATTTGACATACTGTAAAGGTAAAACTCCCAATTAAGAACACATGATTAAGTGCAATCTAACATTATTGTTCACATTTTTCCATGACAGACAATGAATAACAGTGACTTCTGGCCTTACGAGGTGACCGAAGAGCCCGCGCCAAATCTACCAGTGAGTATGGCAACTGCTTTTATACTATTTTATTCCAATAATCTCATAATATATATTCCTAGTGGTTAGAGCGTTGGGCTTGTGATCAGAAGGTTGCCAGTTTGAATCTCAGTGGCAGCAGGTCATGACTGAAGTGCCCTTGAGCAAGACACCTTACCCTGAATGCTCTGCAGTAATGTGTCACTGTAAAAAACTACTTGTAAGTCGCTTTGCATAAAAGCGTCTGCCAAATGAATAAATGTCAAATGTAAATATATACAAGATATCTTTAATTAATCATTTTTAAAGATATCAAAAATACATTTGTAGATATCTGAAAGTAATTTATTTCTAGTCAAATTACAATTGTAGATATCTTGAATTGGATTTTTGACTAGGCTAAACTTACAGTGCATTATACTAGGCAGGGCTCGACATGAACGCTTGTCCGGGACAAGTGAATGTTTTGTTTGGGCAAATGAGGGAGACTTTTACTTGCCCGACTGGACAAGTAACATAACTTGAAAAATAATTGTGATACGGAAACTCGGTTTGGGCTAAGAATAATACGAATAGGTGCATTAGACAGAGTACCCAGAATCCTGTTATTTTCATGTGTCATCTGACTGTTATACGTGAATGAGGTGCACAGCTTAAAATATTACACGAGCGATGGTCCAGGATTTGTCTGAGGATACATGAGGATGTAAACTCATGAACTTCATCGAGAGTTTATTTTACAAGTATTTTACTGTTTGAGTGAAGCTATCGTTAACGTACAGCCCTGACACCAATACAAATCACTGCTTGCCTTTGTGCTATAGTTAATATTCTGTAGGTGGTAGCAGCAGACACTACATTTACATTTACATTTAGTCATTTAGCAGATGCTTTTATCCAAAGCCACTTACAAAGAGTTCGGGGAGAAATAAGCGATATCTCGTAAAAGAGAAATAGAACATTAGGTGCTAATACAAAGTTACACAAGGTGAAACACTTAAGCAAACTTGTCCATTCAGGTTTGAAGCTGCTTGACATGTTAATTGCTTAGTTTCATATCAAATCAGTTTGTGCAGTTCACTTTTCAGATAAAAGAACTGAAAAGTTCTTATTGCTTTTGCCGTTCACATTAAAATATTATGCTCCAAAAAATACCACACTGCCTGTTCTGAATGCTTTTGCTGGAAGTAAAGTTAAGTGGAGGAGCCTGATAAAAATGCTTGTTTAAACAAGAAGTCATCTGACAGACTTTGAGTGTTTTGCATCAGAATTCTTCCTATGGAACCGAGAACATGGGAGGATTGAAAACAAATTCCACTATCAGCGCTCGCCTTTTGTTTTCATTGAACCCTGTTCAGACAAATCCATATTCTTTCAAATATAAGTCACATGTAACAACACTCAGCGTACTCATTCGATTGCAGGATTATGGAATGATTATTACGAAAGATTGCAAAAATAAGATCTGTGATTAACAAAGGTTTATGACACGTACATGCAAGATAATCTTTACAAGTTTACACCACATGTATGAAAGAGATGTATAACAACACATGTATGAAACCCAAATACAATTGCCAAAAATAAAAACCTAACGAAGATATACTGGTACTGTAGTTGTATGTGTCCTATAGTGTGACATAGCAAAATTTGGAAAACAAAATATTATTATTAATATTAGTATGTATACTGTAATATGAAATAGTATAAGAGAGATTTATCTTCATTGTTGTTTTTTTCTTAATTTTGACCTAATAAGGAGGATCACTGGCCGTATGAGGAGGCCACAGAGGCGCCTGTGGAAAATCCACCGGTGAGTATGGAAACCGCTTTTAGCATAATTCAGTTTTGAAGTCAAACTCCAGATATCTCTTCTGTAATTTTGATTTGTCGTATTTGTAATTGATATGACAAGTCATAACACGCAATGATGATATCTACAATTTTTAATTTGGCTAGTCATAATGTTCATTCGAGATATCTACAACGCTGTTTTGACTAGTTATATTCTTCCGTTGACCTCCATTAGAAAATATTTTCAATATGTATTATATCTACAAACGAAATTATGAAATTAAAGATATCTATAATTGATTTATAATATTTTATTCCAATAATCTCATAATATATATTCCTAGTGGTTAGAGCGTTAGGCTTGTGATCAGAAGGTTGCCAGTTTGAATCTCAGTGCCAGCAGGTCATGACTGAAGTGCCCTTGAGCAAGACACCTTACCCTGATTGCTCTGCAGTAATGTGTCACTGTAAAAAACTACTTGTAAGTCGCTTTGCATAAAAGCGTCTGCCAAATGAATAAATGTCAAATGTAAATATATACAAGATATCTTTAATTAATCATTTTTAAAGATATCCAAAAATACATTTGTATTGTAGATATCTGAAAGTAATTTATTTCTAGTCAAATTACAATTGTAGATATCTTGATTTGGATTTTTGACTAGGCTAAACTTACAGTGCATTATACTAGGCAGGGCTCGACATGAACGCTTGTCCGGGCAAGTGAATATTTTGTATGGGCAAATGAGGGACACTTTTACTTGCCCGACTGGACAAGTAACGTAACTTGAAAAATAATTGTGATACGGAAAATCGGTTTGGGCTAAGAATAATACGAATAGGTGCATTAGACAGAGTGCACAGAATCCTGTTATTTTCATTGGCATCTGACTGTTATACGTGAATGAGGTGCACAGTTTAAGTTTTAAAGAAAGACCAAGCATAACCACAAACTATTTGAACATTATGCCACTGTTTATATCAAACCACTTAAACACTGCGGCCATTTTTTAAAACTAAAGGTGTCATGATGAGAAATGTCATGACAAATTAAGAGAATAACAAAAGTATTCAAGAAATAATAAACAAAAGATCCCAAACACACTGTAAAGAATTTCAGTAAAATATTGTTTCAACCTTACCTTAATGTAGGTTATGGTCAATGATAGCAAGTGTTACTATTTAAAGTGCCAAAAGTCCTATAAGAAAAAGAAAACCTTGACATTTTAATTGCGTTACATTTTCAAATTGTTCAGGGTTATGTGCTTAAAGATTTTTTGACAAAAAGAGCAGCATGTCCACTGTCTCTGGTTTAAAGCATGACCGTTGACATGTTACTATATTGCCTGTTGCACTGAAGAGCCTTTCTGACGGTGTGCTTGTGACAGGAACACACAAGTATCGGCGAGCCAACCTGCTTAATCTTGGAAAGTTATCCTGGTGCCGTTCCCACCAGGCCAGGGGATTCTCTTCTCCATCCATTAATGTTGCAGTTATGTAGCTGTTAAGCTCTTTGTTGAGACTTTGAACTGATGCTCCTGCTTGCGCTCTTTTCCAAATGACGTTCTTTGCTCATTCAATAGCATGTGCAGTGTTAAAATGCCCCCACATCATGGGGTTCAGGGAGATCTTCATGCAAGTGAAACAGACCATGTGCGGAAAAAAAACAAATCCATCAGAAAGATGCCAGGAACATTAAGAGCAGCCAAATGAACAATTTGGTACATTCGGAGAAAAATATTTTACGCTGAGCTAATTTTCCAAAGAAATCCTGGACGTCTATGAAATAAATGTGGTGGAAGAAAAACACAGTCACAACATGTCAATTTACAACCCGTTCTCATCATGTCTAGCTAAAGTCTTCATCCACGTATGTGAAATCCTCTCCCAAATTGTTTTTTTAAATAAATTTAAACTGTATATGAAGTCTTTAAAAATGTTGAAAGGTCCTAAAGCACAAAAAATATATGATACCCTAAAATACTTCCCAACTGAGATTAATAGCTGAACAATAATGGAATTCTCCCCTTATGTCATGTTGTAATTTCTTAATTTAATTTATTTATTTACTTTTTCTAAGACTGCATATATATTTCCTGTTTGTATTAAGAGCTGCTCCCTCAGGCTATGTCTTTTCTGTATTATATTATGAAGAATCGGATGTTATGCAGCCATGTTTGTTTATAAATCTTGATAATTTCAATAAAAATTTTTATAAAAAAAGTGTAGGAAAACCATGATGTTTTCTAATATGTAATTACGCGCATGCTCAGAACGGATCGTGCAGGTGAAACGGATCGTGTAAACCACGCTCATGTCCAATACGTCACCACAACTGTTCCGCCCATAGAAATCAGGTTCAATGTACCCATGAGTTAAATGGTGCTACTTCCGGCTAGCAGTTTAGGTATTCATATGAATTAATTATATCTTTCGTTATACTTATTCACGATTTCATGTTTGTAAATTGTCTAGCCTAAATTAACTAGAGGCCAACACGAAGTACGTAAACAACTTAAAATATACGGAGCTGATTTTCGTCATCAAAACAGCCCTTACAACACTTGTATTGATTAGTTATTACATTTGTTAATAGTTACCATTATACCGTTCCTGATTAATTAACACTCTTCTCTGGAACGGTGTTGAAGATACAAATGTAAACATTAGTTTTTTGTTGTATGATCTTTTGGCAGGGCAAACAAAGAGGATTTCTTTTCGCAATGAATCACACATCGTCTCCGTGACATGGCTGCACCGGCGACGGTAGTTTAGATTTGGGCCGTCTTAGTCAAATCATACCACGAGTTGACGTAGATTTGTGGGATGTGGTTACACAAGGCATTTCAGGCAGGTCTGGGTGAGCATTCGCTTCTAGATCAAATACATCTTTTGTTCCAACACTTTTTATTTTTGCAATTTTACGTGTCTTATACATGCATGGGCAACTTATAACACACCAAAGAAAAACGCGTATTTCCGGCGAATCATCCTTTATCCAAAATAATTTAAATGAATGATCACAAATGTTTAAATGATGACAGTGGGGACAGAAGAATCTGGAAGTTAGCAATTCAATAGGTGTCAATATCTTATATTTAGACAGTACACCACTTATATTACTGTTTATATCAGGTGGAATAAAAGTCATTGAGAAGACAGAGTCAGTCAACGATGGTTATATCAAGATTGTAAGTAGCTAGTATTATTATTCAATTGTATAATGTGTGTCTGAGACTGAACTAAATCCTTGTTTGTTAATTCTGTAATCATTCTAAAAATGGTCTTTCTTCTAGCCGGGTTATCCTGAACGCGTCCCTCAAGAGATTGGACTTCATATGCTTGCCACCACTGGAGAACATGTTCCTGTGATCATCGAGCTTCTGGACTGGCAGGATCTTTGTGGTTTCTTAGTCATTATCCTAGAGTACCCTTCTCCCTGCGAGGACGTGTTGAGTTTTGTGAATCTCAGTGGAGGAAACCTCACTGAGAACATACCGAAGGCTATCTTGTGGCAAGCGACCGAAGCCTCTGCAATCTGCCTGAAACGGGGGGTTTTCCATAGAGACGTAAGTCTCGAAAACCTCCTGATTAACCCGAACACGCTGGAGGTCAAATTGATCGACTTTGGGGGCAGTGAACTGCGTAAATCATCTGCTTACACGGAGTATATAGGTATGTTTTATCACTGTACTTTATAAACAGTCATTTACACATAAATACAAAGATGATATTTTCAGATAGTGTCTTTGCGTAGTTTTGAGACGTCTCATTGTTGCATACTTTTCTACAGGCATTATAGAGGGCGTTTACCCTGAATTCACTAAAACAGGCGAGTACCATTGCGAGACGGCGACGGTGTACTCACTGGGCGTACTGTTGTTTTCCATGTTGTGCCGGGGATATCCCACCGCCACTGACCTGTGCCAGTTTGAAGAGAAGACATGGAGAAAAGACGGCTTGACTAAAGGTGCGATATTCATCAGGGCAACTGTGATTCAGAACTTTTGAAAAACACAATCAATTACAACATTGGAATGATTTTTTTTGCACAGATGCTGCGATTTGATTCAAGCCTGTCTGGAGCCGAATCCAGATGAGCGGATCCATCTGGAGAAGATCCTTGACCATGCATGGTTTAAGGTACTGTGCAAGTGTTTTTGTTTCAGCTTTCTTAGCATCTGCTTCAGATCGTTTTATACACCTGACAGGCAGCAAAAAGGGTTTTGTTTTTTCTTGTGTTTTTTTCTCAAATCTGAAGTTGGCAAGTCAATATGTGTCAGTTTCATGTATTTAGACAATACTTGCATTACTGTATATTTCAGGACAAAGATCCCGCAGAGGGCCTACAGATTCCTGTCTACTCTGGGAGCGATGATGTCATTCAGTATCCAGATGATTCTGGATCTGACGTCTGTGATGACGGGGACGTTCAAATCCCGCCTTTGCCTTTAATTTTACTCAGTCACAAGAGGATGGAGGATGATGAGGATCCCAATGTGACAACTGAAAGTGAGTGCCCTTCCATAATTGGCAGTCCGGTCGCTCGTCCTCTTATGCTCCCGATCTCCTCTGTGATACAAGACCGGCTCTCGTCCCGCCGACCTTACTACAAATATATCTGATAAATATTGTTAAATTGTGTTTATTTAAGTATTGCTTATGTTTGGTGATTCATGTCTGATGCACTTCTCTTTTAGTTGAAAGCAATGGCCGACAGTCTGAGATTTGACACAAATTCTGAGTTTGACACAATAATCAAGCAGAAGGTGGCCTTTTCCTAGCGGGGTTATCCTGAACCCCTTGCCAGTAAGGGAGGATATGTTCCATCTGAGAAACATCGTTGACCATGCTTGGTTTGAGGTACTGTGCTAGGTTTGTTTTGTTTGTGTTTAACTTTTTTATTGTCTTTGCATCTGCTTCAGCTGTGGTTTATACCCCTCGCACAAAGCAAAAAATAAGGTTTTAGGATTACTCACAAGCAGAGGTGGCACCACTACTCTAAAAGTGTTGGGGCAAATAGATAGTTTAACCTATTATTGATCTATATGAGAAAGCTCTACCCCCTGATCATAGTGAGCGTAATGGCTTGTAGAGTGATAGAATCTCTAAGCTAATCTGTTTAATGCTTTATACAGTAGGTAATTAGAAGTACTTTATAGTATATACGGTATTTAATCGGTAGCCGGTATAGTGCTGATAGAATTGGTGTTATGTGGTCAAATATTCTCAACCTTGTAAGAACTCTAGCAGGTGTATTTAGAACTTACTGTAACTGGTTTAATGTTGAAGCAGGACGACCACTAAGTAGTGCCTTACAATAATCAAGTATTTAAGTCATAAATGCATGAAATCGTTTTTCTGCATCAGAATTACAACGAATATTCTGCAGTTTGGTAATGTTTCTAAGATGGAAGAAGGCTGTTTTTGTGACGTTTGTTCCACGTTTTCTAAAGACAGGTTGCTGTCCCAGGTAACCTGAAGACTGCCTAAGTGAAGTGAGTGCCTTTCCCCTTTAATTGGTGTGACGTCGTGAGTCCATATAGTTTCCTGTTCTGTCCCCTCCTCTTCCTCTTTGCATTGGTTATGCAGTGGAGAGGTGAGGTTATTTTGGGCTCCTGATAATCTTAATTAATCCTAACTTTTTTGTTGCTTTTATGGCTATATTTTCACTCTAATTTATGTATATAATATTATTTTACGTATCTGTGTGGTTATTTTTGTCATTTCATCCCGTTTAAGTTATATTTTTGCATCTGGGCCTAAAAGTGATATGAGCATGTGATAAGTGTATATCACATTTGTTTTATAGAGTAACCGAGGGCATCTCTCACTAAGAGGCTGATTATATTTGTTTGTGTACATCAGGGAATAAAAGATCAGCGAAACTGCGAATGCTGTCCTGCTCTTCTAAATACACAACGCAGACAACAGACCAGTTACACATGTGAATCCACCATAACTGTATGAAGAAGCTTGCGTACAGATGACACACGCCAAACTTTATAATTGCCCAGCTCTCGTTGTATGAAAAAGACCAGTCAGGCGGGTCTTCTTTATACAACACGCTCTGCACAGACATGGATCTTATTTATACACAAGCCAGTTACATGACTTTTTGGAGGAATTTATTCAGCAAATGCGTTTCCATCTCCCATTTATTCGCATGAACCCTTTTTCAGGATGCCGAACCGAACTTCTAACACGCTACAGTCCATCTCGCTCATTAAGATCACATAACTCCTTGTGCTCTTTGGTAGTCTTTCTAGTCACATCCACTTAAGGCGGTAAAGCGTTTTCACATCTGGCACCTGTCTGGGACACTTTTCCTGTTGAATATAACGTAAAGACACATCTCTTTAGTCAAACTTTCACATAACGTGTCTCGATCAGATTACATGTAAATGATATCTTTGCATGAAATGTTAAGAACATCAGCTACGCTGACCATTTTTCATCTGTTTATCTGTTTCTACCTCGGCTGCCCATCCTGAGGAAACTAGAGATCATTGAAACCGCTCCAGTTTACGTCCAGACTCTTATGAAGACTTCAGATGACCTCTAGATGACGTCATCATACAAAACTGACAAACTACAAATATGGTAATCTCAAAAATCACTTTATCATTGCTTTAAAATCCACATCATTTTGCAAACTTTAAATAATAAAATGTATCTGTATTTTCTTAAATCACCTCCGGTTTTGTATGATTTTATCTGAATTAAATTTTCTCAAATAAAATCTGTTCCTGTGACATTTTCTTCATTTTGATTTTTATTAACTTCAACTCTTGAGGAAAATCGTCATGGCTTTATCTGAACATCTGTGTCACTGTCATTTCATTTTAAAGGCCACTCGGTCACTCTGGCTGTCCTCATCCAGTACAGTATATCATTAACCGCCCAGAGCTGAATTATTCTCTTTATTTTTGACAGGATTTTATTGGCCTCTGAAACAATACAAGATCTATATAAACTATAGTAACGACTCGCCACTGCTCACAGGTGTTTGAGGTTGGAGGTGTTTTTCTTTCCTACGACGTGTGAATATAATTTCACATTATGTGCTGTTGAATTCAAGCCTCTCATGTCACCATGTGTGTGTCCTTAACAGTTATGCCCCAGTCATTCATTTCAGTGTGACAACAGATTGACATCAAGAGAGATCCACGGTGTCCCTCGATACCAGAACAGAGCAAAGGGCCAATTCATCAAACCTTCTCCAGCACATCAATGAACTGCCACCCAAAGCTTAAAACAGTAATCTCACAACAATAATGGCATTAATGTAACTATGTTAGAGCGTCTCTGGCGTTACAGAACTGTCTCTGGCGTTACAGAGAACGATGAGTTGTGGATGTGCTCGTAATCCTGTTACATCAATGCTGGACCAAGGCCAAAACACATATTTCACACATAAACAGGAAGAGCCGAGGGGAACACGGGCTATTTTATTTGAATAAGCTCTTAACCTGTGGTCCTCATCACATCACGCTACATCCTATATCGATGTCGACCAACCATCTGTGGTTATTTTGCATGGAGACATTTGAAAGGGTCGCATGATGTTGATCATGTATGAGTGATAGCTACTTAATATTTGATGATGCCAGACAGATCACTTGACAACTTTCCTTAAAATAGTAATTCTGCACTTTCTACCTCCAAAAAGACTTCATGTATGTTTCAGCTTGTTTCATTTCCTCCAGCATTGATTTTCATTTCAGCGCTGCATTATTTGGACGGCTCCTTTCTGCCAAAATGAGAGGGAGCCAACACTCCACACCTCATCGGCATCCATCATCTACTGCTTAAAATGAAACGGGAAATATGAGAATCAGAACAATCCAGTTACACCAGGACCCTACACAATGTCCTAACCAGGCGTGAAGTGACCAGTTTCCATTGAAAAGCTGTTTGTCTGTTTACACTCATTTTAAAAAGATGCACAACGTGATACAATATCAGTTAATTAGATATTTCATGCTTTATGTAAAAAAAAGATTTGGAGGAGTTAAACATTATAAAGGTGGTGGAAGTGCAATGCCACTTTAAAAATAGTCATTGTCGAGAAAGATGTCACCCAAAAATGATTCTTTCATCCTACTCAAGCCTTATGTCATCACAAACCTTTGAACCAAAATCCATCCA
This sequence comes from Barbatula barbatula, assembly GCF_947034865.1. NCBI lineage: Eukaryota > Metazoa > Chordata > Actinopteri > Cypriniformes > Nemacheilidae > Barbatula > Barbatula barbatula. The sequence goes on along the minus strand of NC_136770.1, from coordinate 3,052,670 downwards.
AATCAGACCTGTCCACATAAGTCTTAAGAGAATCACTCTATGTGCAATGCACAGACAATGACAAAAATACATCATTGCTAAACAAAATACAATTATAATTTTACAGATGGTGTAGCGGCACAAAAGAAAAACAATCCAGAAACCGCTAAGGAGCTGAGTGCAGGAATAACTTCTGTGACACGTCTTGAGGCTTGTATGTTGGTTTATTTTGCTCAGGTTTGTACGGTCAACAAAATATGTGCTCCAGCACTCATCCCCATTCTTCCATGTGAACACACACACACAACAGGTGTTTTAACCCCACTTAATTAATGACACCCCATTATCATTAGGTCACATGACTTTCCCATTACATGGCTCCTACAGATGGGTTTATGTTTGTCCCCTCTGCAAGATAAATCAAATCTGTGGAGTTATAAATAAATACCCGTTAAGATATAAGACCTTATATAGAACATCACTGGTTTATTCAACTACTAGACGAAACAAACCGTTTGTTTTGTGATGAATGTTGCGCCATCGTAAGATAACAAACAGTTATTTACCGCCACCTAGTGGCAAGTGATTTTCACATCATGACCAAATAACTTGAGATGTGTTTTAAGGCTGCTATTGTTTCCCTAAAAATATAACAACGATCGTCAAAGGAAAACATTAGAGTTATAATAAACGTTAGTGTATTATAGTGTTTGTTCAAAATAGCGTTTGGTTTGTCAGAAACAATAGAAACGTGTATAGTAAATATTTCCTACCTGTAGAAAACCATTTCTTGGCTCATCATTAACACAATTTTACGCAGCAGGCAGCAAATATAGCAAACTCCAAAAATAATAAGTCGTAAAAAAGTTGTAGCTTCTATTATTAAACCACAAAGGCCTCTAGGAGCCAATCAATAGCGGGAGGCGGGATAATGTGTCGTCACCAGGAAACGTTTTCAAAATAAAGGCTGTGTACGACAAAAATTAATCTAACGATATCACTGAATGTGAAAGAAATTATTTGCTATTTTCAGAATGATGATAAAAATATTCAAAATCTCGTCATCTTGAATGGCAAATTTTTTATTCATAAATGTAGATTGTCAAAATCTCCTCCTTTACACAAGGTTTTCTCTAACGAACTCATTCTGTTAATGAAGTCTCATAAAATTGTTAAAAACTCAAAAGCTATGTCTATTGTAAGATATTATGAATCTGTATTCGGCGTATTGTGAATGTCTCTTTTTATTTTCATTTATTTTATTTTATATTTTTTCTTTAATCATCTTTGGAGTTTATGTTACTCATGCCTGTTTTTTCTGTAATGTTATTTACATGTTCTGAATAATAAATAAATAAATAAAAGGCTGTGTACGATAATAAACAAAAGTTTGTCAAATCTGCACTTAACTGCAATTTATTTTTGTTAGAATTTGAGATTTAAAAACAATCTCTATTGCTAATAAACAACCAAAAAAATGTCAAGTTGTTTAAATGTTTGCAGACGTTTTGTCAACTTAATATCCCGCCTGTTTTTAACCATACAGTGTTTGTAAGGATGCTCTTTTCCTTTAGTTTATTTTGTATTTATAGGGAGGAGGAGAAATACATATTTTCTTTCGCTTTTTCTTCTTCTTTCTCTTCCTCTTTGTGTGGTCTTTTGTCTGATATAATATTGTTATTTTCAAAGATTTCTATTAATAAAAATAATGATATCATGTGTCATAATAACGGAATCATGACACATCGTGTTCTGTGATGGTGGTAGACTCTGTTGTCAATGCAACTTCAACTCGTTCAGTTGCGCTCTTTGCTAGGCTGTCACTAAATCCTTGGTGATTTAAGTCTCAATAAACCTTTATGCTAACCATCTAAACTACCTTTGCTCATTGACTTTGCGAAAAACACACTGCAGTTGAGAGACAGAAGCGATAAAGCGCTCAACTGACGAGATTTTGCACCACTTCTGGCCTTAGATGTATCTTAGATGCGCAAGGGGGTGCCATTGTGCTCAAATATTCTAAATATATTCATAGATTATTCATGCGTTGTCATGTTATTTCTTTGAGCTATTCTGAAAAATATGACTGCATTGTTTTATTCACATTTTTAACCAATTTATATGTTGAATAATGTGAGTATATTGACCCCCCCCCTCAAACCCTGTGTCCCGTCACACTGATAGTATTTAAAAAACAAGATCCGAGGTTGGCAGATCTGCAATATACTTATCTGGAAAGATTTTAACACACCACAGAGTTTGTAAATGGACAGAAACATACTTTCCCAAAAGTTAGTGAAGTAAATGTGAAGCATCACTGCACACCTCTGGCAGATATGAATTGGCTCAGTCTTTGCTCTATAAGTGTGGAAGACCCTTTGTGAATAGAAAGTCATCTGTGATGTATTAATACATTGTCTTATTAACATCTTAATTTGAACTCCATATATGGACATTTTATTGATTGCAAGTTCCTAACATGAATGTTGAGTTTAAACTTTCAAATAAAGATCAGTTTTTGATAGTTGATTGAATATTTATGTAACACAAAGGTAATAGACACGCTAACAAAACATTCTATTCACATTAAGATGTTAATTTACATGCAGTTTAATATCTTTTCATTCATTGAAAATAAGGCAACAAGACAGTTCCACTTTGACATTGGTCGTTGTGTTGTAGCTTTGTGTTTATCCAAATAAACTGCACTTGATGTATTGCATCCTAAAAGTCAACAACATTAGACGTAGAGTAAGAACTGAACATTCAGATTTGAGTTTATTTAAGTGAGATATGTTAAATTATGTAAATTCATCATGTTCTTTTTTCTCCTCAAGCTGTCTGTTTCAGGGCAATGCCTCCAACAGTGAATCTGTTTGGTAAGCCATATACTATGATCAAAAATACAAAAGTAGTTCAGTGGAAGTTTAGTTGGCATCTCTACTGTGTCTTTGTTTAAATTGTCATTGTTGTGTTTCTTTTATCTTTCAGTACGAGGAGGAGTCAGTGCGGTACTGGGTATGATATTAATGTTTTTCATTCCATTAATCTGTGCTATCAAAGGAAATTACTCACCAGAACATTGTTTCTCTGTTGGGATGTTAGGCTTCGTCGCAAAGGAGGTCACCGCCGCTGTGATCGATAAATGTTTTAAAAAATATTTTTTTTTTGTGTTTTTAGTGTTACATTTTTTTATTTAGTCATTTTTTATCAAAAATAAATTGTTCAAATTAAAGGAGGACATGAGTAGTTAATCAAAGTGTAAAACTTGACACTTCCTGTTGCCTGGATGTGGCGCTATAACTTACTGAATTTTACCATGCAGATGTGTTCAGGCCGGGACTATGATCAAACGTGTGATGTTTGGGGCAGGTCTGACATTGTATGCCTGAGTTATAACTTCCTGTTTCATGGTGAAATGCAAAACTTTGGAATGACGCCATGGAAACCCCTTTAACAAAAAGTCAATTTAGCATCGCAAACACCTCAAGACTGAAAATATGATGTTGATCTTATCAGAACTCTAGGAAGAGAACTCCAGGCGTGGGCACATTTTCATGAGTTTGAGCTTGTTTAGGTCTTCAAGATTGTGATTAATTTAAGAGAATAACAACGAACGAACGAACGTAAAACAACAGGGCTCTTCAAAAAACAATATGTCCAACATGTTCAAGTTATACATCAAATGAAATCTCGTATTGGTTATATGGATCTACAGTTCAATTTATTGATATTTTGCCACAGATTGAATGAAAGTCAAATTAAATATGATGTTTGAAATTGATACAAGAAATATCTGCTTCCATTGACAAAATCTATAAACTTTGGAAAGTCTTGAGTCTCATTCATTGTCAGTTTGACCTGACGGTTCCACCTTTCTGCTGCCCAATCTGGTAATATGTTGTAAGTTTTTGATTTTCATCACAGTCATTAAGTGTCTCAAGCCCTTTAACATGAGGAATAGCTTCATGACATGCCTTCAAGAAGTCAGAGAATTCTCTGAAACCTTCAGCGTCCTTAGAGGAAAACAAGCCGAATGGCCTAAGAGTCAGTCTAAGCGCCTTCTGTACAACAAATGGCCGACAATACCTTTGGATCAGCTTGTTCCATTTATCCTTATAAGCCTTATCATCATTCCTGTAGAAGATGCCATGAAGGTCCTTATGTGCTGGCCCACCAACATACCTTTTAAAATAGTGCAGCTTGTCAGCAAAAGAGCCTTAATATCATAAGTGTTCAAGCACGTAGCAGGGGCGAAAATAAGGCTTTTGGAGTGCATAAACAATTGTGTATCACGTGATATTTGACATAACCAAACTATTGATATCTTCTGATTGCTCATTCTGAACAACTTTGCCTCTGGAACCACTTCTGACGATCGAATGGTTTGCGAGTTGTCACATATAATGTCAAAAACCTACTTTCGTGAACTAGTCCTCGGCTTTCCAACTGACCGACTGACCGAACCAAACCAATGCAGATGCCTTTCAGTGTGAGATTGTAAATAATTATTGAAAAAAACAATTGTCTTTATAAATCATGGTATTTTATCTCGGCTTAGAACTCGGCTCAGCCAATCAGAATCACGGACCAGAACTGACCGTTTTATAAACACTAATAAATACACATTTGCAGTCTAATTGTACTTCCGTTATACCATAAAGAGTGTGACAATAAATCATACTTTTAGCCTACAGGCTAATTTAATACCCTATTGTAGCACACGGCTCAGTTTCTAGATCTATGGGCAAGACTCAGAAGATTTCCGCATCAACTCACTAAAGAAAAACTAGCAAAACGTATAGTAATAATCTATTCAACTAAATAAATAAAAAAAATCACTCCGATTACTGGGCTGCGATTAATTAAATAAAAGTTAAATGTATTCTCACTTTGTTGGTTGTTGAGATGATATATAAATGAAATAAAATACACAAATGACAAAAATAGACAGTATCTCAATGAAATGACATACACAATCAAAATGTCCCAATGTCACATCTCAATGTTTCAAGTTCAATTTCAACAGTTGTTGTCTCAAGTTCAAGAAAAGGAAATAAGAATGTTCATTCTCAACTGAAACAGTTCAGTCCTTGAAGAGGGAAAAACTTAAATGCTCGTCTTCGGGAAATCCAGTTAAATCTAAAAAAGGAAAAAATAATGTAATGTGTGTAGTTGTGTCCTACCCACTCACAAACTCACACAACCGTTTTTACAGACTTCCAGGAACAGAATGATGGCTCGCGCTCGCCAGTCCAACCAGGGATAAGAAATCCACAGAAGGACAGAAATCTAAATATACCAAACAAAACAAACCCGGCCTTAAAAACAAAGCCAAACACAATTATTAGTGTATCATTCAAATAAACATTTTTAACAATCAGTATGACTCTTCAATCATTAAAATACATACGCATGCTAATCACCACGTGCTTGATTAACACAAATCTATATGCAGAGCTAGCAAGCTAGCACCGCATGGCACACACTTCACATTATAGAAAAACTCACAATCTCAACACCTCTGCAGTATTTAACGTCACTACATACAATCACATAGTATATTTTAACACATTTTCGTATTATTACTCACTTTCCCGATGTATCGTTTACATTACAATTACAAAATCCAGATTCTCATTAATTAAACACTTCTCATAAATGAAATATTACTCACCGAGGAGAAATAAAGATCAAGGAACAAAAGAAAGCAATTCTCCAAAGAAACGCTTCGATATTTCTCTCATCTCTTCAGTTTCTGCTACGGCGCGTTCAGTCTTCACGAGGCGCTTCTCACACGGTGGCCTGTAGTCAATATATATAGACTTATCGCGCAATATATGGAAATGCGTCGATCATTTTTGGTGCTGCGATATATTGCGATTGATTTTTATAAGAATTATTATATTATTCTTAACATAAAAGTAAATGTCACCAACATTTGACTCGATGGCGCTGCGTCGTCTGGTCTCTGTGGCTTCAGGCAGCGCGTCTATCGAAGAGAAGTGAAGCCACTGCGTTGTAAAGTGTTTCATGGCAACTACAGACAGTAGGAAGAACAAGTCCCAATGGATTTGGTTTTAAAGCCGCAATCTTCAGCTCCGCTGTGGGAACATTTTGGCTTTAAGCAGAATGAGAGCGGAGAGCCAATTAACGTGAACGAGTCAGGGGTGCTTCTCAATATCCCTCCTCGCTCCTCCATCCTATGACCCGGAAACCGATCGAGCTCAGCCATATTGAAGGACATCTCAATTCTCTAATTGCACCGGGAGGAGTCGAGGATCGAGGAGGCTTCCTGAGGAGTCATGAGAGAGGATACACAGGTTTATCATATGCGGTAGTTTTTTATTGCCTAAACGTGACGCACGTATAAATTCTCCTCCCACTTCACATCTGCTCCAAGTGCTAACCATGGCAGAACATTCAAACACACATAAATGAGAGTATTGAGCATAAAGTTATTATAAATGTGTGTTCTTGCCACAATTTTTAATTATTAATATTATAATCATTATCATTATTGTTTACATGTACAAGACACAATGTATGTGAAATCACAACAACAATAATTCATTAATAATAACTGGTAAAAAATAAGAACAAATGTGGTATTTTGTGGAGGTTGAAACGGTTACAATATAAATAATTATATCTTATGTTCAAGAATCCCGATGTGCAAGCTAAATCCAGCGGTGTACAGTCATCATTAGTTGACGACGCTTTGAAGTGAGGCTTAAGAGCGAGGATATATCATTTCACTAGCTTCGATTCCTCCATCCTTGCGTCTTTTCCTTGCTTCCTTCTCTCGCATCCTGAAGAGGTGGAGCTAAGACACGAGGAAAGGAAGCGAGGACGCACAAATAAGAAATGAGAAGCACCCAGGATGTCGACTTTGTTTAAAAAGAGTGACGACACAACTAACCTAAAAGCTCACCAAACATATAACCAGTGCCGGCCCGAGCCTCTTGGGGGCCCTAAGCAGAATTTGATTTGGGGGCCCCCCTCCCACCACGCGGAGTCACCATTTGCTTGAAGATTATTGACATAAATGTCATGCTATAATGTAACATTATAAATTTATATAGTGAGGTTATGTATTAATACAAAATAAATAATACAAAATCGATACTTAAATAAAATACTTTACTCTTAAACTTCTGAATACAAACTGTCACAAAACATGAAATAAATAATTTGCAATCTTAAAAATAAAACAAAAATAGACAAACATTAATATAATCAAAAATATAATGTTTCGTGTTCATGAGAAATGTGCAATATTACTATTTGTGTATACTGTTTGTAAATAGTAACGCTTGCTGTTGTCACGTGATGAGATGTGACTTACGTACGTAATGACGCACGAAAGAAGAAGAAAGTTGAGTAAAGAAAGTTACGGATTCACTACTCGTGTTGCCTGGATTATTCTTAAATCATCTTTACAATACCACAGAATGTTACAAAAAATAGATACTTAAATAATGAAAGCGATTGTGGCGGGATGGTAAGGCGGAGAGCAAGATAACTAAAATAAACTCACTGTAGCCAACTACGCCACCTAAGGACTTTCACCCCAGGATATACTAGTGTTCAGAGGAAATCTAAACCCCAGGTTCGTTCTTTCCAGAGAGGACTGAGACAGTTCTGCCAATTAACACAAATGTTTATTTTATTAAAATACAATTCCTCTGACAGTCACTAAAAGGTACCTTCCAATACAGTTACCAACACGGGCCAAGAAAAGGTACGTAAAAGAACAAACAATGTAAACACTACGGGCAGCCTTGGATCGTAAAAAGGCACAAACAGGGAAAAAGAATATTGCCCCACCTAAAACAGTAATCCCTCACTACAACCAACCACACACACTGGTGTTGCCCCTGAACAACAGGGAATGAGAAACTCACTCGTGTTAAACACTGCACCCCAACAAGAGGTGGGTAAAATACCCTTTCTACGAGTGGCCACAGGAGCCCCGAGCACTTACAATAAGTACAGTTAACCACAAACAAAAATAAATAAATCAATAGTTACTGGTTCTTCAGTGAACTTCCTCAATGGGAAGCACTTCGTCTACAAACACAGATGTGGTAAGCAAAGGACGAAAACCAAAACACCCAAATTATAACAATCACCGAGAGAAATTGTCACAAAACAAAAACATTAATGAAAAGAAAACATTCAAAATTGAAACAAAACGTGTAAAATAGAAACAAAACAGCAGCGTAATCCGGGGCAGTGCGTCTTGCCATTAAAGATACGCTTGCACAGTCAGAACTGGATGCAAGCCTGTTATACACCTCCCTCCGACTGCGTTCACGATCCGTCTAGCTGCACTTGAAAGGTGTAATGACTGCAGGACACAAACCTTACATTATACACTAATATTATAAAATCACATTCTACATATCACTCGTAAGATCACATTCACACTGATTCACGTACCTGATCAAACAATGAATGGGTAGATATGCTTACACGGCTCAGCTGGACGCAAGCCTGTTATGCATGTCCCTCTGACTGCGTTCTCAACCAGTCTAACACATCTGTACAGGTTCTAGCTGCACTAGCACTGTGTAATGACTGCCTGAAACAAACTTTAAATTATACACTAATATATGACAACAACCCACATATCACTCACTCACATACCTGATTGACCAATACCCAGACTAAATGCCCCGAACCACACGACTCCACTAGGAACAGGCGACCAGGATGCAAAGAGTAACGCACACCCAGCCATTTGAATACTGCCTTTTTATTTACACTGATAAAAATGATTTTTTGGGGTAGTAGACTTTATTTAAAAAACTAAAGTATTTCTACATAAAAAAGTTAGTTGATGTGTGAACTTTAAAATGTTGAGTAAAACCTACAATGGTGTTTATGTCGTGCATGTATTGATTAAGATAAATAAATACTAAGATGTAATGTTTGTTGCATTAACACTGATTACTCAAGTATTTATAAGAACGTAAAAAAACGTTGTAGAGTTCAGCGCACCTGAACAAATCATAATGGTGTCATTTAGAAATATTTTTCGATGTACTTTAACATTTTTGGTCAGACGAGTGAATGGCAAATTATTTTGTTATATTTAGTTCGATATTTTCTAGAGAGATATATTACAGAAGACTATTGGCTAAGGATTCATCAATGCGCATGCGCGTAACTCCCGCCATTTCAGGGGTCGTTTATGAGGGATCGTTTCTGAGGGCGCGGATATCATCCACACAAGCAGGTATGTTTAAAGTTAATTGTCTTCTAAATGTTTTATAGTATATATTTATTATTATTCATATATGTTTAGGTAATGTTAGGGCCCATGTCACTGTATTTTAGAACTGTTTTGTAGCGTTCAGTAGCCTAATTTACTAGGTTGTCGTGTATTTCTAGACATGTTGTCTTTTTCGACATATAAGTATTCGACAATGTTTTTCACAAGCATTTCTTTATTTTCACTCGGAAAACTGAATGAACAACAGCAGTGATGAGCAACAGTAACGTTATATTTTGCGTCACATTTGTATTTTTTAATACGAAAATTGACGATAGGCTAACTTTTATGTGTGACATTTTATCTTCCGCGTCCTCTCGCTCCTTATTACCGGTACTTGGGTGTGCTAGGCTAGGTGATGCCGTTTAACCGATTAATGTTAATTCGGTGTGGCTTGCGCAATAACCCGCGTGTAGGGATATTCTGACATGTTTCTGAACTTGACTGCGCTGCTTAACTGTTTCCGCTCGCATTTAAAACAAGGCTACGGCCTCCACAGCGTCTGATCGATCATCCAGTAATACATTTGATCAGGTAAGGAGCATTAAAATAAGCAAATAAGTTATGAGAGGCTCTGTTGTATGGTGAATAAATCATGTTTGAAGCGCTTTTCGCGCTTCGCGTTGTGCCTGCAACTCCTTCTTTGCTTTCTCAGTTAGTAAAATAACTAATGGCGATCCTTCTGCTGGAATAAATAGTCCTTGGCAGCAACAAAATGTTTCTTCACATATAGGGTACGTTTACGTTGCCGTGCATTGGTACACAACGCACATCGTTGGTTTGCAGAGTTTTAGCTGCCCTGTGAATAAAACTAAGCTATTGACCACGCCATTTAAAATGCTGGAAGTAAACGTTTTAAAATAGAAAGTGCAGAGAGACATAGGCCTAGTTTGAAACTTCTAGCACATCTGAAGTTCTGTAATCTGCACAGATCTGCCTCTTTACATGTTTATGTATACTCATGTATTAATTCTTGCACGGATTATCTATCATTAATATACTTTAGCTATTAAATGATCTTGCATACGTCTTTTTATATACTGCAAAAATAACCTGCTATGATATGAAGTCTAATTTTCTTGCCTTAAGGGAAAGTATTGATTGGGGTTAAAAAAACTAAAATATATAATAAAGAGGTCAATAGTAGTTCACATGTATTCTCTTTATTTATAGTTACGGTTTAATTGTGTGTGTATGTATGCAAGGACAATATGGTGTACTCAATATTTTTTGTCTAATTGCAGGAAATTGAGGGGGAGGAGTTCAAAAGGACTGAAGATTGATAGAGAGCTGTCAGTTGTACACATAAGATTGGAAGACTGTAATAGGTGGAATTCAGGAATCAATTTGTAACCTTAAATTTTCTTTTTGCCTGAGGTGGCCTTGCAAAACACGTCCTTTAGATGCATCAAAACGTTTGCAACTTTTGAAGCATTATAATACCCACCAGTGTTGATGCTTATACTTACAGTATTCAGATTGATTTAATTGGTTACATGATTATGCTATAGAAAACATTCTTGATGTTGTTTGTTTGTAATTTTTTTTATGTTTTTGCTAATTTTTTTGTAAATTTTACTAAATGCTGCAATGGTATTTAATTAAAGCATTTATTAAATACTTTTTGATACAGTTGAGTCCAATTATTATTTTTGTTATCAGCAACAAAACAAATCAATTTTTAGTTTCATAACTTTCTTATAACATACAGGTCAAGAATATAAGTTAGATTTCAAATTAAATTTACAAAAAAAAAACTGAGTAGATTTTACTTAAAATAATCAAGTTAGATTTACACAACCTTCTTATTATATACAGCTAAAAAAAAGAATTTAGATTTATTCACAATTTCAAAATAACTTTTACTTAGTTTCAAGAGTAAAATTTACTTTACAAAAGTGAATGCAAAAACTTGCGATAAAAAAATTAAGTAAATCCTACAAGTTATTTTTTTCAGTGTAGAGCGCAATCATGGTAATTCGTCACCAGCCGGTTACCTGACACCACTAAATTTACTGGGCAGATACTGCCAGTTCTCCACCAGGGGGAGTTATAGGGAGATTTCTATTCCACTACACAAACATAAGAACAGCAAGCGGTTCAACAATGACAATTGTACAACAATGACCTCAAAATCGCATAACTGCAGCCTATAAATATGAGGATAGCCCTGCTACAACACTCGCCACCATATTAATAAAATTGAAGTCTATTTTCATCACAGAAGTCTCCCCACGGTATAGGTATATTTTCTAACGTTCACTTCAACACACACAGCAATGCTAGCTGGCATCGCTTTCACCGAGAAGGTTAAGTTCCCCTTCGGCTGTTTTCACCAACTTAAACTGATATATATATATATATGATATATATGAACTACACCGAGATAAATGTATATTAATAATGCGAGACATTTTACTTTTGATGGCGGGGACGTTTACGTTAGCTCTGGTGATGGCTTATAAAAGATCATGGTACCTGAAGTGACGTGAGCAAACTTTGTGCTACCGCTAATCTTGCTCATTTTTCTCATTTTCTGTCCTTTTCTTCTTTCTCTTTTCGGCACCAGAGGATACATCCTTTTTTGTTACATGGCTTACCATTTATTACAGTGACGCGCACTTGCGCACCGGCGCTAATTGTCAATGCACGCGAGATGTCTATTGCGCATGACTCAAACGCTAGCAGACACAGCAGCAGTTGTCGGGAAATCTGAATTTTCTTGTCTTGAATTATTCAATTATTTATTCATTCATATTCATTCGTTCATTCATTTATATCACTTGTTTAAGTTATTTAATTGTAAAAATAAATAAATAAAATAAACGATTGACCAGGGGGCCCCAAGCAGCCGCTAAGTTCGCTTATGCCTCGGGCCGGCCCTGCATATAACCATCCTATCCATTTAGTCAATTATCCGTTACAGATGCATTTGACCGTCAGTGCAAATACAAACGTGACAGTGTGAAATGGCGCACACTCACGGATAGCGTAACTCTGTATTTCTTTCTCGGAATCTGGCTGACAATTAAAAATACATTTGCAGATATGGCCTGTTGAGGCATCTGTGCCTCTTTGAGATGCTTTAAGTCTAAACCGACTTTGTAAAAAATATAACTTTGTTTTGTTGTACTCTTTTCAACAAGGGTGTATTTATTATAATTTATTTGGTTTTCTTTAATTAAGATTTTTAGACAATGTCTAAATATTCGTAAGAATAAAACGTTCTTTGTTCTTTGAAAGAGTGTACTTGCATTTGTATGCAATTATATTGTAATACTGTCATTATATAATCAGTAGTCTTAAAATGGCAATAAAATCGCTAATCACAATAGATTTAGGTGCAATATATCGCACAACAAAAGGTAGTTATCGCGACAGGCCTACACACGCGAGCTCTCTAAAGAACTGCTAACTCATAAATCTACTATGCTTGTTCATTTACCGCTAAATGATCAGTGTTCATTCTCTCTTAACTCATTAATTCGATTTAATATCACTCTCGTGTTGTTCACAATCTCTCGTCTGAGACGGTTGCCAACTCCTCAGTAAGGAAAGTTGCTATTGGCTGTCCTAAAAGTCGCTAGAAGTCGCCAAATGATGTCATCACATACTTGATGACATCGCATAATTGACCATGTGCATTGTGCATGTAATTGTGATGGACGCTGTCAGTACACGATCCGTTCCACCTGCACGATCCGTTCTGAGCATGCGCGTAATTACGTATTAGAAAACGTCATGGTTTTACTACACTATTGGTACCACGCAGGCGATGAAACATTTAACGGCCAGGCGGCACAACTGGCGGCATATTTTTGTTTTGTAGGCTAACGTTACATAGTTTAACCGTTCACGGGCGAGTCTGTTTTTAAATGTTGCTTACGTTACCATTACGATGCGTTTATGTGGTTGCCAATCCAAAACAATAGAGTTGTCACATGAACATAGATGATATTGGTTACATGTGGAATAAAGTATTTTTATCGACTGCAAATCTTCAGTTTCCTCAAAACTCCATTTTGCGATTCATTGCTGTATCATGTCTATTTACCTTACCGTGTTTCGATCTGAGGTCAGTAGTATTGTCAAATTATTTTTTTATTAAAATCTGATAATACTAGTTAACTTTAAATGTAGTAATTTATTAGTATGGGTCTATATCGGCTAATATATCCATCCGTTTAATCTAAATTAGTAAAATAATCCCTTCAATGGCGTTTACAGAAGCCAATAAGGAACATAACACGTATGTCTAACAAGACTATATTAATTTACATGAAGAAAGAACTACAAACTACACAGTCAGGGGAAACATTACAGTATTTCAAACTGACTTGACAGAACGCATGGTGAAATGAGACCAGGTGGACAGCAGCGAAGTAAATTGAGTATGATTGTGAGGGTTCTTCCACAAATTTTCAGGAGGCATTCATATAATGTACAATAGTGGTTCTTTATTAACCGCCAACTCATGCACTATCCACCGGTGCACACAAAAACAGAACAAAATAAAATTGGAAGGATAAGATATAACAGTGGAACCCTCCACATTGGGCTCTGGGTCTCAGAGCGCGTTTGTCGCTATATTTAGCAAGTATTCAGACCCCTCAAGCGACACATTTTCAAAAAAGCGACAAATCTAACGACTTTTCTGATGTTATTGGAGACTCTCTGAAGTGAAAGCGCATATCGTTCTTACTCTTCACAACGAGCAGCGGTGCTGCCGTGAGCCGCGCGCCCGCACCAAAGCACTCACAGGCGGCTCAGTCCTCGTGAAGCAGCCCCTCCCCCAGCTGCAGTCAGAGCAGGAGATGTTCACCCCTCCGCGTCCAGACTGCAAATGATGGCGCGCATGCGCAGAAAGCCGCCGCCGGCTGATCCTGCCCGGGTTTACAATTCAGCATGAAATATAAAATGTTCTTTGTCTAAACTAATTAAATCACCGCAGAGAAATAAATCCTCACACAACCTCAGTCACTTTACTCTCGTCCACTGTGTGTGTGCCTCTCTGTGACATAAGACAAACTAGTTTGCTAGCTCACTCACACAATCTAGATTAACAAAATGTAGACTTTAAATGTTATGGCAAAAAATGTTCTTATTTTACTGTAAACCATAAGGTTAAAAACCAAACAAGGAAAATAAAAAGTATACAAAAACTCTTTTACTGTTAAAAATGTTCATGTTTTGCTATGTCTTGTTGTAGGTTAAAAACCAAGTCAAAAATATAATAAAAAACTTTTGTGGAAGAACCCCCACAACGATACTCAATTTACTTCGCTTCGTTCCACCTGGTCTCATTTCACTATGCGTTCTGTCAAGTCAGTTTGAAATACTGTAATGTTTCCCCTGACTTTATAATTTACATGAAGAAAGAACTACAAACTACAGTCTAGTTAGACATACGTGTTATGTTCCTTATTGGCTTCTGTAAACGCCATTGAAGGGATTATTTTAGTAATTTATTAGTAAATGCTCCTTATTGGCTTCTGTAAACGCCATTGAAGGGATTATTTTAGTAATTTATTAGTAAAGGAGGATTGCAAATGTGTATTTATTAGTGTTTTTATAAAACGGTCAGTTCTGGTCCGTGATTCTGATTGGCTGAGCCAAATTCTAAGCCGAGATGAAATACCGCGATTTATAAAGACAATTGTTTTTTTTCAATAATTATTGACAATCTCACACCGAAAGGCATCTGCATTGGTTTGGTTCGATCAGTCTGTCAGTTGGAAAGCCGAGGACTAGTTCACGAAAGTAGGTTTTTGACATTATATGTGACAACTCGCAAACCATTCGATCGTCAGAAGTGGTTCCAGAGTATTAAGTATTTTATTGAGTAGTTTCTTATTTACCCACAATGATTTAACCACAATGATATATCTTCATTTATGCATGCATTTGAATATTAATCTACATCTACATATCATTTCGTTTCACATTAAGAAGTATTCATAGGAACAATAGAATAGAACATTACTTATTAGTGATATAATCAGAAACCAGATTTAACCACATTTAATTCAAGATGGTTGTGAGCAAATGACCAAAATGTTTTAATGACCTAATGTTACAATCAGTATACCTGTTTAATGATTATTGACTTATATAGCATGTTTAAGAATACTTTTCAACGTTTTACAGCAATATAAAATCCAGTGACGTCTGTGAGGCCTAAGGTTCAAATAAAGTTTAGAGGGTGACATGCAGAAAACACTTTTTACATAGAACACCTGCACGTACCACACACACATTTTGTTAAACAAGTCCAGTTTATTGCATATGGCCAAGGACGCCTCATGAGTTATTGCATATGGCCAAGGATGCATTATGAGTTCACCAAGTTGTTTTCCCGGAAGAGAACCGGAAAAGTGTCCAAATATGGGCACATGAATTATTTGTTTATGCACCAACCAAGATTCCACGATTAAAAACATATCCTGTCGCCTGGGATCTATTGGTGGCAGAGATAGGGTTATTGGTCATTAAAAATAAGAGATAATGGGAATTTGCCTGATTGGTGTAACAGACAAACCCCCCTGCACCAGTTTTACTATAAATATGGGCTTGAAAACACTGTAACTTTGGATTCTTTGGGAAGATCTCACTTTGTTTGATTCGAACAAATAAAGTTTACTCTTTGACACCTGGACCTTCTTTGTTTGAGCAATTTTTTTAAACTACAAGATCAATTTTCCACAACAAGAGCAGGGCCCCTGCTAGCCATTTTGGTGCCCTAAGCAAAATTCCATTATGATGCCCCCCCCCTTAAAGGTGCAAACTTTTCTTCAGTAAACAGAATAGCAAAACAAACAACTATCAATGTTTAACAGTAAAATCTCAATTCAGATTGCAAGCTGCACCGAAATTAAAGTTGCTCGCCCCGCTCTGCACAGGCCTCGAACCTACGTCGGTGCGAATGGGAGACGGGCGCTCTAACGAAGAGCACTTCATGCACAATTCCCGGAATTTAATTTGATTAAACATGGACTTACCTGCAAGTGATGCACGGGCATCATCTCGCAGATTCTTCTTTCTTTTCTCTGATCCTGACTCCTGCTGTCTTTTCGGGGCCATTTCCAAATAAGTTGCCTAGGCTACCGTCTGTCAAACTCGGTCAGGCGCACGCGCGATCAACCTGCACTGCCGCGCGACCGTACATGGGTGGGTGGTGCTGTGGGGTGATATGGGATTGTTCGGCCGTGTTTTTTTTACATATACATGTGCCTGCCTAATAATTTTTCTATAGCCTTATGAAATAATATTAGATAAAAAAAATTTTAATTAGGCTATGTTTGGTGCCCCCTCAGCACTTGGTGCCCTACGCACAGCGCGTGATTTGCGTGGTGGGAGAGGCGGCACTGTTCCAGAGGCAAAGTTGTTCAGAATGCGGAGAGCAATCATAAGATATCAATAGTTTGGGAATGTCAAATATCACCTGATACACAATTGTTATGCACTCAAAGCCTTATTTTCGCCCCTGCTACGCGCTTGAACCCTTATGATATTAAGGCTCTTTTGCTGACAAGCTGCACTATTTAAAAAGGTATGTTGGTGGGCCAGCACATAAGTGCCTTGATGGCATCTTCTACAGGAATGACGATAAGGCTTATAAGGATAAATGGAACAAGCTGATCCAAAGGTATTGTCGGCCATTTGTTGTACAGAAGGCGCTTAGACTGAATCTTAAGCCATTTGGCTTGTTTTCCTCTAAGGACGCTGAAGGTTTCAGAGAATTCTCTGACTTCTTGAAGGCATGAAGTCATGAAGCTATTCCTCATGTTAAAGGGCTTGAGACACTAAATGACTGTGATGAAAATCAAAAACTTACAACAAATGACCAGATTGGGCAGCAGAAAGGTGGAACCGTCAGGTCAAACGGACATTGAATGAGACTCAAGACTTTCCAAAGTTTATAGATTTTGTCAATGGAAGCAGATATTTCTTGTATCAATTTCATACATCATATTTAATTTGACTAATTCAATCTGTGGCAAAATATCAATAAATTGAACTGTAGATCCATATAACCAATACGAGATTTCATTTGATGTATAAACTTGAACATGTTGGACATATTGTTTTTTGAAGAGCCCTGTTGTTTTACGTTTGTTCGTTCGTTGTTGTTATTCTCTTAAATTAATCACAATCTTGAAGACCTAAACATGCTCAAACTCATGAAAATGTGCCCACGCCTGGAGTTCTCTTCCTAGAGTTCTGATAAGATCAACATCATATTTTCAGTCTTAAGGCGTTTGTGTTGCTAAATTGAGTTTTTGTTAAAGGGGTTTCCATGGCGTCATTCCAAAGTTTTGCATTTCACCATTAAACAGGAAGTTATAACTCAGGCATACAATGTCAGACCTGCCCCAAACATCACACGTTTGATCATAGTCCCGGCCTGAACACATCTGCATGGTAAAATTCAGTAAGTTATAGCGCCACATCCAGGCAACAGGAAGTGTCAAGTTTTACACTTTGATTAACTACTCATGTCCTCCTTTAATTTGAACGATTTATTTTTTTAATTACAAAAATTAAAACCACAAAAAAAAACATTTATTTATTAACAATCTTTTTGATCACAGCGGCGGTGACCTCCTTTGCAGCGTTCCCTAACATTCCAAAAGAGAAACAATGTTCTGGTGAGTAATTTCCTTTGATAGCGCAGATTAATGGAATTAAAAACATTAATATCATACCCAGTACCTATAGAACATTCTAAATGTGTTCTTGCGTGTTCAAAATTGGAGGGAGGCCAGTCAAAGTAAATCTTGAAGTTTTATTGATCAGAAGATTCAAAAAATACAACAGCCGTTGGGTTGCCTTAGACAAAGTGTCTTTACAGAAAAAACAACCCCGGAAAACAGTTCCGCATCATATTTATAGTTATTTCACGCCGTCTATCTTCTCTGTGGACCGGTGACGTGTTGCCTGGTATTAGTCCAATCAGCTCTCACCCCATCGTTCTCAGAATGTCTGCAAAACATTAAATGACAACCTACACAGCCCAATTCTACCCAGCAACAACATAGTTTAAAAGGTCAGACAATAGAATATGTGTGTGTGTACATTTTCTCCTTTTTTGGCGTTTCACAGTTGCATGCATATATTCTGAGACCTCAGCTGTCTCCTGTTACTTCCCCTTTTGCATGCTCTCGAAACCCACACTTCCTCTCAGAGTACACTCAGTATCAACTCTTAAGTTTTCATGGTTAACTCCAACACATTATTTGAGGTTAAGGGTTATTATACGCAAGTAATAGAATAATAAAACACTTCTAAAAGTAATGATGCATATAGAATAATACTGCATATGAAGCATATGAATGAATAAAAGTAATAATGCATATGAAACATATTAAATGTAATAGCACTTCTAAAACACATTAAAATCCCCACAGTGTCCCTCTCTTGACCTTTAAAAAAAAAAGGTCACACATAATTGCATTCATCGTTGTCATCACCCTCATCGTCGTCTATTAATTGGTCGCCAGACAGCAATGGCATACTGTAAGGGGGAGGAGCGAGATCTTTTTTTTCTATAGCCGCTACGATTAATCGATTACATAATGATCTGATACAGGGAATACAACAACATCCACAGGTTACCAAAATTCCCACGAGCACAGCTATTGATACAACAATTGACATCATTAGTGATTTCCATTTACCCAGCGCCTTATCTAGCCAGTCCCCAATCGGACTGTCAACTCCAGAGTGTTCTTTCATTTCTATAGACAAAGTTTTCAATCCTTCCAATGCCCTGGTCACTGATCCGTCTGGAGCGGTATTATTAGGGATGTAAGTACAACAAAGATCACCAAACATAAAACACACGCCTCCCTTCTCTGCCAGCAGCATGTCCAGAGCCATACGGTTCTGGATGGCCATCAGGGAAGTTGGCGCTAGTTGCTCTGCTAAACCATCAACGGCATCCCTTGTCATATTTGCTAATCTCATCACATTATAATGCACATAATTAATCCTATCTACATTCTTGTTTGGGGTGACTGGAAAAATAGCAGCTATTATTGGTATATTCTCAAAACCTGCTGCCACTTGGTTCGCTAATTTATATTCATTTGGCACTCCTCGTGGAATTCCAATCGCGTCGATATACGTTGGACTATTCAATGATAAATCAATAATTGAATCTGTTGCTCTCTTTTTGAGGATGTGTCTCCTACGTCTTCTAGCCAAAGTTGCTGAATTCATGGTTTCCGTTCTGACTGCTCTGTCACCTATCAGGGTTATCGGGGCTCCCAATCTTACCATAGCACACACTCCCTTTCCTCCCTCGGGTATCCTAGTAAACAATCTTCGATCGCCACAATAATAATACAATCCAGCTCTAGCCCAGGTTCCTATTTTTGTCCCATTATCTTCTATTATCTGATCACACCACTCCTTGTTTATCTCCCCCAGGTTGATGGTTGGTATTTGACGTGTAATATCATAACATGTATAATTTGCTTTCTGTGGTGTAAATGGACCTGTCTTTGAACGGTTGGTTATTGGTGGGAATATTGCTGCTAGTGTACTACAATTTTTTGGACTGGCCATTCTTGTCAGTGCCAGCATACACTCATACCCCCATTTATCGTTTTGGTACAACGGTGCTGGTTCAGTATATAAATGGGGTCTTGCATTAGCACATCCTACACAATCATCTATTCTCTGTTCTCTGGCTGTGGTAATTATCCATTCCAGCCACAAATTATTTTCTCCATACCCTGTGGCTCTTTCTATCATATCTTCTGGTTTTAACATGGTGTAATCTATTTCTACTACTCCATTCTTTTGTTCTACCGATAATGGCTCAGCTACAGTCTCATTTCTTTCTTCCTCATGTGAGTTCTTCACAACAAATTTTATTACTGCTTTTTTATCTGTTCCTGGGCTGTGCACCCCCATTATAAGGAAAAATTCCCCTGTATAATTTACTGATCCCGTTCTGGTGGATATTGAAAGGGTGAGTGGATTTTGGCTTGCACTGTAATCTCTTTGCATTTTAAAATCAAATTTTGCCGAGGTACGGGTCCAAAGACTGGGTTCTTTCGGGGCCCAACCACCGGTATATGCTATTACACTATTCCATGACGGACACCATTCACCCCTATGGGTTTGCCTAGACTTGTACGCCTTACAAACACTGTCCATATTCCCGTCCATACACACATATACCTCGTACCCTCTCCATGAACTATTTTTTCCCCCACAATTTATGACAGCGCATAGGTCGAAAGTAAATGATGTGGTCTTGCCCCAAACATAGTTAAGTACGAGTTGTTCACATGGTAACCTCATATCGGCTCTGGCTCTTTTATGTCTCGGTTTCGATGTGGTGTTGTTGCTTTCCTGACCCTCAGTTAGGCTAAAAATTATTCCTACTATGATGATGGTGATGACAAGGAGTACTCCCGCACACTTCCCATTTTCCCACAGCCTCATCTCGTTACCCTCTTTTGGACTTTAAAGGAACAATAAAACACTCTTGAATATTGAAATGGTTAAACACACAGTATACTTAATGAAAATATGCGATTAAGAAAATATATGTATAGTTAAAATCACACAAAATGTACTTGACTGTAAGGAATAAGTGGTCATGCGTTAATGAATATGAGAATATAAAAATCACAACAGCAATAATGAGTATGAAAAATAATTGCATAAAATGATTGAATATGAAAAATGATTGTATAAATGATTAAAATATTCGTACCTCTTGATTATAATGAGTATATAGTTATCACTATCTGTACTCCTTCGAACACCTGTTTCAGTATGTTCTGGACTTTTTGAAAATCTAGTTTGTCCAATCCACACCCCAGCCGGGGTACGGACACACTCTTCACCTTATGTTCGACACACCAATTTCTCATCTGTGTTAAGCTTTTTTTGAGATTGTCATAGGTTGGTTTGTCCGTGCATTTTGCTTTAGTGACTAAGTGGAAAATAGTTCTACCGTCTTCCTCGTGAGTTACTGCACAATCACCTGTTCTTTTGTTTTGCTGCTTCACTTTCTCCACTCCGTACCTGTTTTTAAATGTCACTGCAATACCTGCTCCGTATGCACAATCCTCACTCACACAATGTGCTAGAGGTTCACCCTGTGGGCTTGAAAAAATGTCACCTTTTTTACACAGAATTTGTAATGGCCCTGTGGTTGGTTCTGCTTCGCTGTTACCCTCCCTCTCTTGGACCTGAATCCTCAGGTCCACCGCAGTTTCAGCCAACGACCTGTTTGGTGGATCACAATTAACACAAGATGACAAATGATACCAGGTGTCGCCTTTCCCCAATAGGCGAACACAATGTGACGTCCTTGCTGTGACTTTCAGGGGTTCAGTCCAGCGTGGCTCATTCCACTTCCTGCGAAACTTCTTTAGGCGAACCCACTCTGACGGGGCCGGAATGGGCCCTTCGGCAATGTCAACTGGAGCCTGCTGGGAGAAATGTTTAATCATAGCAGTCAGTTTGTCATAATAAACACAGTGTGAAATTGGTGCACAGGCTTCTGGCTTCAGCGGCGTCGATGGTCCTGGAAATGAGCGACCTGTAAGCAATTCAAAGGGTGTAAAGCCAGTGATTCTGTTGACAGACGAACGTACAGACATTAAAGCCAATGGAAGAGCTGCGAGCCATGTCAATTTGGTCTGTGCACAGATTTTAGCCAATTTAAGTTTCAGTGTTAAGTTCATGCGTTCCACCTTCCCTTGCGATTCTGGATGATAAACGGCCCCAAATGCATGCGTTAGGCCCAGTGCCTTTTCCACAACTTGTAGGTGCTCATTTTTAAAGTGTGATCCATTATCCGAACGGATATGCCGAGGAAAACCGTGGTGCGGGATGTACTGATTGATGAGACACTTAATGACTGCAGTGCTGTCTTCCCTTCCCGTGGGAAAAGCCTCAGGCCAACCCGTGAATTGGTCAACCATCACCAACAGATATCTTTTCCCTTGCACCCTCTCTACCATGTCTGTGAAATCAATAACAATCTCCTCCCCTGGGCCATGCACCGGTGAAAATACACCCCTCAGCTGTTTTAGCGATGGCTTGACGTTATGCTCTTGACAAATTTCACATGAGAGTACAAAACCTGATACCATTTGAGTGAGAAAGGGATGCCACCAATACTGCAATGTTTTCATCATCTGTTTTGAACTCACGTGCGACATAGTGTGTGCTTGGGTCATGATTGAGCGTGACAGGCTCATGGGCAATGCCGGTCTGCCATCTGGGGCCTGCCACAGACCATCTGGTGCGCACAGGGCCCCATACTCTGTCCACGTTGACAGTTCTTCTGGTGTGCATTTGCCATGTTCGGCCACAAGTGTTTCTCTGCTGAAAGATGGTAACAATTTCACATATGAACTGTCAGTCTGTACCATCATGGTCACCTGATAGCCTGCAGCTGTTTTGGCAGCCAAGTCAGCAGCCTCATTACCCCTTGCTATTACACTGTCAGTTTTGCAATGGCCTTGACACTTTATGACGGCGACTGCTTCTGGGATTTGCAATGCCTCCAACAGAGCACGTGCTTCGAGGTCGTGTGCTATTGGTCTGCCAGAGCTGGTGACGAAGCCACACCTTTGCCAAACAGCAAGCTCGACATGGACTGCACCAACAACATACGCTGAGTCACTGTAAATATTGACTTTGCCTTGGCCTGCGATTTTCAATGCCTGTGTAACAGCGACAAGCTCCGCTCTCTGTGCTGATTGTTTCCCTGTTATCTTTTCGGCTTGTCTGGTTATATACCCGTCATCTGTTTGCTGCACTACTGAATAAGCTGAGACCAAAGAGCCATCATGAGCTCTGAAACAACAACCATCCGTAAACAATGTGATCACGTCCGAGTGTCCAACAATCGGCGTGGCGGTCAGATTTTCACGGACACGGCACGCCAGGTCAGTGATGGGTGCACAGTCATGTGGCTCTCCCGTGGTGAACAGATCAGCCATGTTGATGCCGTCATGTGTGTAAGTGATGTTTGGCGCTGTCAAACATTTCGACAGTTTTCTCTGTCTCAAGGGCGAAAATGTGAAAGATGCGGAATTGACAAATGACATGACAGAATGTGTGGTCAGGACTGTCAGTTGATGACCCATCACAAGATGTGACGTCTTTTCAATGATCTTTGCCAAACCAGCTGCGAACCTGGCACAGGCCGGCTGGCGTCGCTCAATCGTGTCCATGAGAACGCTGATGTACATGAGTACGCGTCTGGTGCCTGGCATCTTCTGGAAAAGTACACCATGTGCGCTGTTTCCTGTTTCAGATACATCAAGAAAGAAACCCTTACTGTATTCAGGGTTGTGTAGATATGCAGCATGTGAAAGCTCCCCTTTCAACTTAATGAATGCTGCTTCAGCGTCTGGGGTCCATGTCAACTTTGCTTGAACATTGCGCATACCTTGCTCTTTCACCATGTCACGTAATGGTTGGGTGACTGCTACATACATTGGTATGTAATTTCTGCTAAACCCAGTCAAGCCCAGAAAGGATAGCATGTCCTTTACAGTCTGCGGTTTTGGATGTGACAGAATGCCGTCACGTTGGCGGTCGGATAGAGTCGTGCCCTGGCCTGTGATTGAACGGCCCATAAAGGTAACAGACGGTCTGCTAACCTGTAACTTTTCTTTGCTGACTTTAAATCCGGAGACATGTAACTGTTTCAAAATAACATCTGTGGCGTTCAAACAATCTTCATTGGTTGTGGCCGCCAGCAAAAGGTCGTCAACGTACATTATGAGAACACAATCGTCAGGTAACGCACACTGTTGTAATTGGTCTTTAAGAACTTGGTTAAAGATCCCTGGCGACAAAATGAAACCCTGCGGCAGTCGATTATAAGAGTATTGACACCCTCGGTATGTAAAAGCAAGACACGATTTACAGTCTTCGGCGATGGGAATACAGAAAAAGGCGTTGGCCAGGTCAATGCATGTAAACCATTGGTGAGCCGGGGTCAAGTTTGAGATTGCGGTGTACGGGTTTGGCACAGGCATTGTTGGCGTGGCAACTATGCTGTTTACTCTACGCAAGTCATGTACCAGTCTGTATTTGTCGGTGCCTGGTTTTCTAACAGGGAAAATTGGGGTGTTCCATGGCGAATGCCATGGAGTCAAGACACCTTTTTCCACCAACCCTTTAACAGTTGGGGCAATGCCTTCTTCGCTTTCTCTTTTGTTAGGATACTGTGGAACCCAAATAGGCTCCGGTGACGTTAACTGAAATGTGACTGGCTCTATCTTACAAAGGCCAACATCCGTTGGGCCTTGTGACCAGAGGCCAACGGGCTGGCGGCTGATTAGCTGCTCAGCACCGGGACCGTCCGTTAGTTCGCGACCGTGGCTTCTTTTAATTTGGAGATGTGTTAACACGCCCATATCTGTGGTTTTCCCAGGTACCCAATACGAGTTAGATGTGTTCGACACCCAAACCCCAGGAATGTCATAGGGCTCCCAATCGGTAACTGATGCTAACCTTTTAGTCATGGCTCCTAGTTCTCTGGCCTCATGGCCTGGATGCAGTGCCATGGAAATGTGAGGTGCTGCTGTTTGTGTCATTTCATACCATTTCTGTTGTTTTTCAGTTAATGCAATCTTGACTACTACCCCCTCTTTTCCCACATACAGCCCATCCCCATTAAGTGTCCACATCTGTCCCTCAATATCCTGGAACATTTCCTGATATGTGACATTGTCATTTCGATCATAAAATAGGGTACAATGTAGGGGATCAATGGGTGGCAAATAGACGGCCAAATCTTTGATCCAGGGTAAATTAGTGGCGTACATTGCTTTGGCCCCTGCTGGAGAGTCATGTAATTCAACCCAATATATATCGGCCATTTCCTTTAGAGGCCCTCCCAACAGGACCTGCTGGTGGCCGTGCCTACTCTGTGCCTGCGAACAGTCGACTCTGGCGCCGTCTGGGAATGTGACAGTAACACCCTCCGGTGAACATAAGATGTTTGCCCCCAATTTTATCAACAAATCTCTACCTAACAGGGGAACAGGTGCATTTGTGGAGTACAGAAATGAGTGTGAGAGGCACTGATTTGCCACTTTTGTGGTAAGGGGAAAAGTTAGAGGCCAGTGTTCGAACCCACCAGAGAACCCCATAACTCCGACAGTTTTATCACTTACGTCTTTGTCAGTGATTGTGCCCCTCGTTACTGTGGAGTATGTTGCTCCGGTATCCACCAGAGCTGTTAGTGGTCTGTTGTTAACCACTATTTTCATGAGAGGCTCAGCCAAACCCCTCATGATTGTTCTCTGTGGGCCCCGTCAACAATCCCCCGCGCCTTCCCCCTGGCCCCAGGTCGGGTACATGGGCGCCTGAATCGAGTGGGGAGACGGGTGCTGTTGCCCCGGGTTTCGTGGGGTCTGTGGTCCCCTGGTACGACCACCGGTACCACCTCTATGAGGATCCCATCCCCCCGCAGGTGGTCCCGTAAACTGGCTATCCCCGAGCATTGGGCATTCTCTCATCCAGTGATCAGTCCCACCACACTGAAAACATGCACCCCTCTGGCGCACTTCTCTCCTGTTAGATCTTCCCCTACCCCATCCACTATTACCCCGTGGCCTATACCCTCCCCACGGTCTCATAGGCTCGGGGCCTGGTTTGAATGGCTGGACACTGCCCTGACCATAAGTTTGGAACTGGGGAATGGGTTGAAGCCCCTGCTGGGCCTGTGTACCAGTCTGCACGGCAGAGTCACTGTTCACAGGACGTTGTGGCATTTGTTTTGGTTTTTTGTTACTGGCCTTCGCCAATTCTAATTGTATTTTTAGCAATTGGTGTTTTGTTTTTTCTAACTCCTCCTCCTCTTGATCCTGTTTCTCTACTGCCTTGTCAATGTGGAAAACTAGATGTCTTTCCCACACTTCATTACTCGCTACAGGAATGTCAGGATTGTTTTCCATTGCCTGCCTAACACCATTGGGAGCCCCGGTCATTACTGCAGTTCTGAATATGTCACGAGTGATTGGATTGTTTAAACTATTTTCTTCGACCATCTGTTCCCATTCTGCTGCACATCTGAAATAATAACTTGCTCCGGTCTCACCAGGTTTAATGCGAAATTTAATATTTTGGTACACTGTTGGGGGAGTTGGAAACTTTGCCCTCAGGGCCTTGGAGATTGATGTGCTGACGGTCACAAACAATGTGTCGTTTTTACATGCTTCTATATCTGCGTCGTTTTCAAAATCTGCCATCTGTGAGACAGTGAAAATTTGACCCAAAAGGCATCGTAAGTCCCCTACCGCCAAGGTGGTGCCATGACATAATGCCATCAATTTTGTAAGCCATCTACCTCCCCCTGACGTAATGGGGGGCAACTTTGCCAACACAGCCGTCATGTCACTGTGATTCCAAGGTTGATACTTTTGTACACCACCAGTACCATGTACTAGGGGCATGTTTAGTGCGTTCCCTGCCATCAGTTGTGCGCGTGCCATATCGCTTTCTTCATTCTCGTCGTCATACTGTGCTGCTGCTCTGTTAATTGGGAGTGGTGAGAGGGCACTGAGGTCATATCCACCCGTCCTTTTTGGCTGGCCCCCTACTGGATGCTCAGCATCCCACTCTCTATCTCTGGGTGGGGTGTGTTGGCTACTAGTGGGCTGGTGGTGGCTTCTTGTTCTATGCGCCACAGGTGTGGCCGTCATAGTCCCTTTAATGACTATGTTACATTCCTTTGATGGTGACTCAATGTTGCTATTTTTACACGAGCCCTTTTCCTCTCTATCCTCATCTTCTTCATCATTGTGTTGAGATGCTTCCTGTCTGCTCGTTACTTGTTCTACCTGTGCAGTCAATCTCTTAATTTGGCTTTGCAACTCCTCAAACTCAGCTATGTCTGCCTCTACCACTGATTCTTTCACATTAACTTGAACTTGTTGTGTTGCTGGTGCATAGGGCGGAGGCTGCAGTTTGCTCAGATCAGGATATAAGGGGGCGGAGGCTACACGACATGAGATACTGGCACTTTCACTTCCTGACTTCCTCACCAGTTCTTTCTGTGACTTTGCCGAGTGCACACGGTCTGTGCTATTCTTGGGACTCAGAGCAGTTGCTGTGAGAGCAACACGTGTCCACAAACGTAAATCTTCTCTTAGTTTTACTTCCTCATTTTTGTGTTTGTTCTTTCCTACCCACTTCACATGTTTTGCCTCTTCAACATGTCTAGCCAATTTTAAATGCGCTCTCTTTTCCATTTCTCTGACCTTTGGCGCTAATCTGATTGATAATTTATCTGGTTCCTGCCATAAATTTTCCAAACACATCTGACTCCATTTACATTCCCAAATCTTATTTTCTTTCTTATGATTTTTTGGTTCCGTTTGAGCCATCAACATATCCACTACTCTCCCCCATTGTGTAGTTATCGGGACACACCCGTCTCTCTCACATTCTTTCTCAAACTCAAACATTCTACAAACTGATATTCACTGCACAATACACAAGCAATATATACACTGTAATTGTCTTTCACTATTCTTTTAAAATAATATTCAATGCACAATACACTCTAAATATACACAATTTACTTATGTTTTACTATACTTTTTGTATAATAATATTCATTACAGAATAAACTCTCAATATATATATACAGTTTACTTATTTTTGGCGTACTCACGACTGGTTACGTGTAGGCGTCCCAAAAGTATTTTCCAACAATAATTTTATCTTTTGGCGTACTCACGACTGGTTACGTGTAGGCGTCCCAAAAGTATTTCCCAACAATAATTTTATCTTTTGGCGTACTCACGACTGGTTACGTGTAGGCGTCCCAAAAGTATTTTCCAACAATAGTTTTATCTTTAACTATTGTGACGCGGGCCTCTCACCCCGTCTTCAAAACCAACAATAGTTCTCTTCTTAACTATTGTGACGCAGGAATCTAACCTCGTCTTCAAATATTCAAAACCAACAATAGTTCTCTTCTTAACTATTGTGACGCAGGAATCTAACCTCGTCTTCAAATGTTTAAAACCCTCCTTTTATTCTGATCAACAAATATCAACAATTTCTATTTTGTAATCAATGACACGGATATACTTTTAAATTCAACACATGAATTTGGAATATTCAATTTGCAGAAATTAGTTTAAACAGGTTTTCTGCTTACCTTTTATATTGTCGGCCGTGTGTTGGACTCAAAGTTATCTCGTCCCAGTTCTCGGTCAATCCCCGACTTTTACAATTCTTCTAAATGCCCCTTTTCTCCAATCACGTCGGATGTCACCACCTATAGAACATTCTAAATGTGTTCTTGCGTGTTCAAAATTGGAGGGAGGCCAGTCAAAGTAAATCTTGAAGTTTTATTGATCAGAAGATTCAAAAAATACAACAGCCGTTGGGTTGCCTTAGACAAAGTGTCTTTACAGAAAAAACAACCCCGGAAAACAGTTCCGCATCATATTTATAGTTATTTCACGCCGTCTATCTTCTCTGTGGACCGGTGACGTGTTGCCTGGTATTAGTCCAATCAGCTCTCACCCCATCGTTCTCAGAATGTCTGCAAAACATTAAATGACAACCTACACAGCCCAATTCTACCCAGCAACAACATAGTTTAAAAGGTCAGACAATAGAATATGTGTGTGTGTACATTTTCTCCTTTTTTGGCGTTTCACAGTTGCATGCATATATTCTGAGACCTCAGCTGTCTCCTGTTACTTCCCCTTTTGCATGCTCTCGAAACCCACACTTCCTCTCAGAGTACACTCAGTATCAACTCTTAAGTTTTCATGGTTAACTCCAACACATTATTTGAGGTTAAGGGTTATTATACGCAAGTAATAGAATAATAAAACACTTCTAAAAGTAATGATGCATATAGAATAATACTGCATATGAAGCATATGAATGAATAAAAGTAATAATGCATATGAAACATATTAAATGTAATAGCACTTCTAAAACACATTAAAATCCCCACATACCGCACTGACTCCTCCTCGTACTGAAAGATAAAAGAAACACAACAATGACAATTTAGACAAAGACACAGTAGAGATGCCAACTAAACTTCTACTGAATCCAAAATCATGATTATTCCAAAGCGTAAATTCATTCATTTCCTTTCACTTTTGTATTTTTGATCATAGTATATGGCTTACCAAACAGATTCACCGCGGTGGGCATTGCCCCGAAACAGACCGCTTGAGGAGGAAAAAGAACATGATGAATTTACGTAATTTTACATATTTCACTTAAATAAGCTCAAATCTGAATGTTCAGTTCTTACTCTACGTCTAATGTTGTTGACTTTTAGGATGCAATACATCAAGTGCAGTTTATTTAGATAAACACAAAGCTACAACACAACGACCAATGTCAAAGTGGAACTGTCTTGTTGCCTTATTTTCAATGAATGAAAAGACATTAAACTGCATGTGAATTAAGGGGGGGGGGGGGGGTCAATATACTCACATTATTCAACATATAAATTGGTTAAAAATGTGAATAAAACAATGCAGTCACATTTTTCAGAATAGCTCAAAGAAAAAAACATGACAACGCATGAATAATCTATGAATATATTTAGAATATTTTAGCACAATGGCACCCCCTTGCGCGGCCAGCGCCCCAATGCACTGCATATGATGCATAGCCCCTTGTGCCCCTGTGTATCATGCAGCACAAAGCCTCTGTCTGAGTAACAAACTACGTCTATATTTACAGATGAACTCTGTTCATTCATGTTCAGTAACAGTAAAGTCTGTTTTGTACACATTCAATTGCTTCGGTATGGTCAACAGAATGTGCTGCTTCTCTCTGCCGCTCACGGGCACTGCACAGAGACGAATCTGCTGCAACAGGAGAAGCAAGACATTGTGCTTGTGGGGAAATAACATACCTGTCAAGATTTGGCTACCTTGCAACAAATTCTGTGACCATCATATTATGTGACCGTATTTCGCACTGTTGTCACTGTGCATCTTCTGGTTGTGGATAGAAGGGATACATCTAAGGCCAGAAGTGGTGTGAAATCTCGTCAGTTGAGCGCTTTATCCCTTCTGTCTCTCAACTGCAGTGTGTTTTTGGCAAGGTCAATGAGCAAAGGTAGTTTAGATGGTTAGCATAAAGGTTTATTGAGACTTAAATCACCAAGAATTTAGTGACAGCCTAGCAAAGAGCGCAACTGAACGAGTTGAAGTTGCATTAAAAACAGAGCCTACCACGGTCACAGAATACGATGGTCACAGAATTATTGTAATACAGGACAAAATGAGAGTGAATGTTTATTCAAGCTTGCTTTTTGGGGGAATTAATCCAGTGCTATGATTGGTTGAACTCTGCTGTTGCTTGATAAGACTACTGTGTACTCCGGAGCTTTACCAGGTTTTTGTGTAGTGTAGAGTGAAAAATCAAAAGCCTACTTTGAGGTCAAAATGCGTACCTGCTACTCAAAATGCATACAGGTTGTCAGGTCTGATATTGTAATATATTGTAATGTATTCTATATGATACCACCACTGTACTATGGTACTGTGACAATGTTTATACCTCCATGTTGTAACACATGTTTTGCTCATATGGTTCTACTTGAGTACTAGTTTGGTACATTACTCACCTGCCGCACCCGCTCCCACAAAAAGGGCCACTGGCTCGATTACTTTTGCAGCTTATAAAGAAAGAGAAGAAAATTAACACATAAAACTCAAATTACATAACCAAGACAAAGCTCAGATATACTCACCCAGGGAAGCTGTTTCTTCTGCTTTTGAATTCTAAAAAATAATGAATGTGGCTTAGTGAACATCACAATAGTTGTAAGTTATTAACTTAATAAAATCATTTAATGGATTGTTTCAGTGGGAAATATTAAAATAATTGATTAAAAATCCAACAGTTAATTACTCTAAAATGTACATATTTTCTCATTAAATAAACTTAAATAATACATTTAATTAACAATTTATTTTTAATAAACTCTTAATATGTTTTCCAGTTTAGACTGCATATTGGATTTTTTTACCTCTGCCTTTTATTTATGTTCATGTTGCCTGCTGTTTTTGGATTGTTGTTAAATTGACATGTCACTCATGGAGAGGATAATGTCATCCACCACATTTATAGGCAGGAAACTGACTAACGACATTAATATTACATACACATGGATAAATTAGTGCCATATACGTTTTTGTTTACCTAAATTTGTTTTATTTTTTTCTACGTTCTGTGCATTTAATTTTCTACTATACAATAGAGGTACCGTATATTTGTCCACAAATTACAGTAAATTTATACTAATAAAGTTGTTACTACAGTAAACTGAAGTAAATTCATAGATACAATAGTGTTTCTGAACCTTACTACAGATGATCAATTTACTACAATTTCCTTTATCAAATACTACAGTATTTTTTCGTCTGAGTGTTCAAGTTAACAGGACTTTTATTTTGACGGGTCGTCGGGGAGATGCTTGAGTTTTAGTGTGTCTGACGATAGCTTCACTCAAACAGTAAAATAAACTCTCGATGAAGTTCATGAGTTTACATCCTCATGTATCCTCAGACAAATCGCTCGTGTAATATTTTAAGCTGTGCACCTCATTCACGTTTAACAGTCAGATGACACATGAAATAACAGGATTCTGTGTACTCTGTCGAATGCACCTATTGTATTATTCTTAGCCCAGACCGATTTTCCGTATCACAATTATTTTTCAAGTTATGTTACGTGTCCAGTCGGGCAAGTAAAAGTCTCCCTCATTTGCCCAAACAAAACATTCACTTGTCCCGGACAAGCGTTAATGTCGAGCCCTGCCTAGTATAATGCAATGTAAGTTGCTTTGGATAAAAGCCTTTGCCAAATGCATACATGTAAATGTTAAGTTTAGCCTAGTCAAAAATCCAATTCAAGATATCTACAATTGTAATTTGACTAGAAATAAATTACTTTCAGATATCTACAAATGTATTTTTGTATATCTTTAAAAATGATTCATTAAAGATATCTTTATATATTTACATTTTACATTTATTCATTTGGCAGACGCTTTAATGCAAAGCGACTTACAAGTAGTTTTTTACAGTGGCACATTACTGCAGAATAATCAGGGTAAGGTGTCTTGCTCAAGGGCACCTCAGTCATGACCTGCTGGCACTGAGATTCAAACTGGCAACCTTCTGATCACAAGCCCAACGCTCTAACCACTAGGAATATATATTATGAGATTATTGGAATTATGCCTAGTATAAATCAATTATAGGTATCTGCATTTTCTTAATTTCAAATGGAGGTCAACGAAAGAATATGACTAGTCTAAACAGCGTTGTTGATATCTCGAATGAACATTATGACTAGCCAAAATAAAATTGTAGATATCATCATTGCGTGTTATGACTTGTCATACCAATTACAAATACGACAAATCAAAATTACAGAAGAGATATCTGGAGTTTGACTTTTCAAAACTGAATTATGCTAAAAGAGGTTGCCATACTCACAGGTGGATTTGGCGCCGGCGTCTCCTTCACCTCCTCATATGGCCAGTAATCCTCCTTATTAGGTCAAAATTAAGAAAAAAACAACAATGAAGATAAATCTCTCTTACACTATTTCATATTACAGTATACATACTAATATTAATAATGTTATTTTGTTCTCTTAATTTTGCTATGTCACACTATAGGACACATATAACTACAGTACCAGTATATCTTCGTTAGCTTTTTATTTTTGGCAATTGTATTTGGGTTTCATACATGTGGTGTTATACATCTCTTTCATACATGTGGTGTAAACTTGTAAAGATTATCTTGCATGTACGTGTCATAAACCTTTGTTAATCACAGATCTTATTTTTTGCAATCTTTCGTCATAATAATTGCATAATCCTGCAATCGAATGAGTACGCTGAGTGTTATTACATGTGACTTATATATTAAAGAATATGGATTTGTCAGAACAGGGTTCAATGAAAAACAAAAGGCGAGCGCTGATAGTGGAATTTGTTTTCAATCCTCCCATGTTCTCCAATCCATATGAAGAATTCTGATGCAAAACACTCAAAGTCTGTCAAGTTTGCTTAAGTGTTTCACCTTGTGTGAAACTAGTAACTTTGTATTAGCACCTAATGTACTAAATAGGTTGCCATACTCACCGGTGGATTTGCCGCCGGCTTTGGAGGCTGCTCCTCATACGGCCAAAAATTTGTTGTTTTGTAACTTTTCATTATCTGTCATGGAAAAATGTGAACAATAATGTAAGATTGCACTTAATCATGTGTTCTTAATTGGGAGTTTTACCTTTACAGTATGTCAAATAACACAATATCAACGAGAGGCATGAGAGAGTCTGTAATGTGTGCGGCTCTGGTTTCCCCTCGTGCCAGAGAGTTCATCATGTGCGGCGGGGCTTGAGTTTTCACTGATAGAGCAGCGAGAGCGGTTCTGGACACCCGCTGGGAACTATGGAGAGGAGTGACAGAGCAGTGGAGACTAAAGGTAAGTACTTCCTCGAGATGCACGGGAGGGAAATACCAAGACGAGCGCAAGACCTGGCTTTGACTAGGACAAGAACTAAGGCTTTGACAATGTGTAATAAACTAGCCACGCTAGACCTACGGCAGTCTGAACTGGCCAGTTATCATGCAACGGTCAGACACAGGACGAGAGACACAGAAGGGTAATAAAGAGAAAAACTACTGAGTGATAATAGGGAACCGGTGTGAAATGATTACTGGTATGAAAATGGGCAGCAGCAGGTGAGCGAGTGAAAACTAAGTGAATCACCGGTGAGGGGAAAGCCCTAACAGGGAAACACAAGGGCGGGCGAATGATGTAGACACTGAGCATGTGACCTGCCATCAAACAACGGTGAGCACGTGCTCGACAAAACATCCACACACCTCTACTGTCAGACAGCGACCAGACAAGACAGAAGTCACAACAAAATTAGCAATAAAACTTAGGGACTAATGTTTTTGATTAGATTACAAGTGCAAATGAATTTTGGGAAAAAATGGTGTGCACAGATAAATGATTTATAATAATCACCGCAACACTATATAATTAATTTATAATTCAATAATAAATAATTCATTGAATGTATGGTCTAAATTGAAGTAGAGAGTATGAATGTACTTGTATTTAAATGTGTTGTTGTGTTTTAGCAACAATGTAAAGATTCTTACGAAAATAATAATAAAATTGGAACGTAACAGACAAATGAACATTGTCATTGTGTTTTAGACTTACTTTTATTGTATTTGTGTATACTTTATACATTCTTTACTTGACTGTCACTTGTTTTTACTTTACTCTTCACCCGGTTTTATTTTATTTTATAGCCTACTTGTTAAATATTGCCCTTATTTTGTCTTTTTTCACTACTGTGTTGTGTTTTTGTACTACGAAAAAAAATTTTTATGGAAAAAAGGCAAAAATACTTGACTTTCAACAAATACAGTACAGTGCAAATACTTATTAAACTGTATATGCAAGCGCGTGTGTTTTGTGTGCATTTTGTATCATTTATTTCAATATTATTTGTTGTTGGTTTATGTTTGAAAAACGACTTTATTACGTTTAATTCATGTCATGCATTTCTCTAAAAACTGTAGAACAAAAAAGTGACGGTAACAAATAGAATTCCAGTTCCGGCGTGTAATTGGTTGGATCTTCTACTTGAACGCATACACGCCCACACTGACCACATGACGTCACTGTTGAGTCTCATGATACTGATTAGACTAGAAAGGCATGTGAGTCTCGTTCAGCAATCAGAAGAAAGCGGATGCAAAGCGCAGTTACAGGTAGGCTACTGTGCACTATTGTTTATTTAAAATACATAAACTTTACTTTTAACATAATCACAAATATATGAATGTGTAAATTACCAAACCAAAGACGTCGATATTCAGGGAACACTACATTGTCCCTACCAATAATTTCGACCAACAATTAATCTAGATGCGAATATAACCACTGATGTGCGTTTGTGTCTTGTACGTATAAGTTAATTTATTCAACATTTATTTATCCAGTAATAATTTAATTGAAATTAAAATTCTTTTACAACCGTGTTCTGGAAAAATAGCGCAGTTTTTGGTAGTACAGCAATAAGTCCCGCCTCCGTAGTTTACGTCTCTAATAGGATTGGCTCTGCCTTTGTGTAGTCCCGCCTCTCTAACCCACGTAGCTTTATGATTGGTTCTGCTTTCTCTCGCTAACGTGTGATGTAGGCTGATTAGGTTCGGTTGTAAGGTCCAATTTCGCCAAAGCTCTGTCAACAAGTCACAATGAGCATGATTATCAGGTTACCCGGTAAAAAAACTTTCCTGCTAAGAGTTTATTGACAAAAGATACAAGTTGCGTAACATTTTGATTCCGGAACCATGTTTTTCCCATTGCATGACAATCCCTTATTACCCGGATGAGTTCCAAACTTAAACGTTAGTCTGTGTCTGTTCTTATTTACATCTATGCGGTTAACTAAATATAGCTGAATATCATGACAACCGACTGTTAGTTTTTTTAATAAACATTTATCCAAATAATGATCCAAATTATGTTTCTGTCTAACTAAATGTTTTGGGCTATTTAAAATGTAGATCATGAACCTTATATAAATATAACACAAACCAAAGTAGGCAACTTAAAAAAAAATCTTAATTGCTTTTGTTTATGGCATTTGTAATGATTATAGTAAGCTATAGATATCTAAGCCATAAATGCGTTGGAATATGGAATGCATTATTTTGTTAGGTCAGGTGACAGAAGAAGGCCTGTCATGTTGTAGAGGTGGCAGGGTCACAGGTGAGGTTAAACTATGGGTGCTTCTCAAAATGCCATCTCTTTTCCGCGCTCCTCCGTCCTCCATCATATGACCCGGAAACCTATCGAGCTCAGCCATCTTTAAGGGCATCTCAATTCTTTAATTGCACCTGTAGGAGGCTTTTTGAGGAGACATGAGCGAGACACAGATATATGTGCAAGACACAGACGGACATCAGTGGTTTTATGTATACAAGTTATTTTATTCAACATTTATTTATCCAGTAATCATTTAATTGAAATAAAAAATCTTTTACAACCGTGTTCTGGAAAAATAGCGCAGTTTGTGTTATAGTACAGCAATGAGTCTTTCATCGACTAAATATGACCCGCGTATTATTCTCCTCCCCCTGCACGTAGTCACATCTTTAGATCATATTCAAACACGCATAAATGTGATAATAAAGCATTACATTATTGTTAATGTAGACCTATTTCTGACAGTATATTTAATATTCATATAGATCATTTATTAATATAGTTAATATTTATGTATAACATTTATTTGACATAACTTGTATACATTTCTGAAGACTTAAGACATGATTTTAACTTATTTTATTGTAGTGGGGATTATAACATCTGTCTAAGGTATGTATTTAACTTTATTTTTTATATTTCAATATGCATTTTGTACAGTCATCATTAATTGACGACGCTAAAGGGAGCGAGGATATGCCATTTCACTCCTTTTAATTCCACGTCTTTTCCTTGCTACCTTCCCTCACATCCTGAAGGGGTGGAGCTAAGAGGCGAGGAAAGGAAAAAAGGAAGCACAAATAAGAATCGAGAAGCACCCAACAATATAATAGGATGTTAGTGGTACTGTGACAAATGTTAGCTTGACAATCTACAGTATAGTTTCTTAGTGTGTCTTTCCGTCTGAGCTACAGCTGCATATGCTGCCTAGTAAAATGACACATCTAAACAATCTAAAGCTCTAATTTTAAACACAGAGGCAGGGTCACAGGTGATTATAGGCTTTTAAAACATGATTATGTTATTTGTTGTTCATTATATTAAGGTCGCACTGTTTTAGAGGTCTATTAAGCACTCAGTCGTACGCATTTATCCCTGCATTGTTAAACTACTGTATGTTATCAAAAGTATCTAGTTGTATGTTCTTGTATATTTTTACGGAAACTGATCCCGCTGTAGACCACAATAAACAGCGTAACAATGAGAGTGAAAACAGTGTAGAAAACTATTTTAAGAATTGTTAAATTAGTATATTGTTTAAATGAGTCAAGTAAACTACTCTACACTTCAGTGACAATGCAGCTCTGTAGACCAATTTTATGTCCCCATCAATGTCAAAATCAAACTTGCACCAAACAATAAACTTTTTATTATGCAAGAAAACCTTGTGCTTTGGTCATCTGAACCACTTATATAGACTTAGTTTATTTATTTAATGAGTAGATTAGAGATACACATTTTGATAAAGCCTGTAATCATTATCAGTGTAAACTTCATTAATACGGTCGTTGACATAATACAACTTTTTTTCGCCACCTGCTGACGTAGTATAGAATGTTTTTTATATTTAACATTTTGGTTAAAACTGTAGTTGAACACAGAACCACAGCAAATAAATCAAATAAATGTAAAATAGTTAATTTATTTGAAATTTAATTAAGGAAAAATTAAATGGTAGTCAAAGGTGCCCCAGAACTGTTTGTGTTAATAAATTCTTCAAAATATATCTTACTTTGTGTTCAACAGAACAAAAACATAAACAATATTTACAATATTAAAATGACATTTATAATACCGGAGGGTGCGTAAATGATGACACATTTTTCATTTTTGAGTGAACTGTCCTATTAAGACACTTTTTTAGTGCAGGTTCGCATTAAGAAGTCTGGATTGGCTGATGCGATTTCTCCAGCTGCGCGGATGGGTGGGAGGTTCTTAGATGTCTGCGCAGATTTGTTGTTGACCCTGCACTGACGAATATTTTCATTTGACAAATTCTGCACTGGGTTTTACAATCTTCAATATTATTGAAATGCAGATGCTGCAGCTTTTTCATTTTTCGCTCATTTCTTCCAACACGCTTACACTTAAATCCGGCTCCCCCGCCTCTCTCTTGCGCGCGCTGTACCTGCCTGTACACACTACACTCGCTATCATCGGCGCGTGACGTGTTCCCTTCCGTTCACATAATGGTATGATCCTAGTCTGTCCTCCCATGTGATTGGCCCCTCCAGTGTCCCACCCCACCTGCGGCTAAAGATTCGGCTCTCCCCGACGGGAGTCGGCTCTTATCGTTTGCTGTAAAGAATCGGATCTTAGATCCTGCTCGATCACGAACGACACACATGTGCACAGGCATCCTCCTGCCTCCAAACTAACCGGTGTTCGCTGCACACAACGACCGGCACATAACATCAAGTTCCGTGAGTGTGTTTTAAAAGCATACGGTGAAGCAGACGGTCTCGCCCTACTTCTACATCATATGCCGATCGGTCTGCGCAGCGCCAAATCAAGTCCGAACATTCACGTCAATTCGGAAATTCAACACAAAGCGCGTCATCCACGTCAATTCAATAAATCACATTCAATGATCCGATAAAGCTTCGGCGGAGCAATATAGGAAAAACACTGATCTCTTTATTTATTGTAGGTTGTCTCAATTCAAGCGAGCACAACACGATACGTAACTTGCATCGTGAGAAAATCCAGGCTAACTGCTAAAACTTGTTATATGCGATTGATGATTATTATATAGCAGGAGCGCTTGTACTGGATTGAGCACTTGTGAAAACAAACAGCTCGTCTCACTTGCATTTGTATGATCGCTCCATTAGCGCAAATGGCGTCACGTCGACTTTAAGGGCCAACGGTCGTTACGGCGTTTAAAGACTTAATAAAAATACGGACAATTATTTTGTACGAAATGTAAACCTGGTATTTCCCGGAAAAGACAGCACATAAATGTTATAGCCGTTTACTATGTTTCGACGAAGAAACAAGGAACACTTCCCCTCAGACTTAAGGGGAAAACGAACAGTTCCCTTCTGTCCTGATATAAATTGATTGGATAATTTACAGTCTTGA
This sequence comes from Barbatula barbatula, assembly GCF_947034865.1. Taxonomy (NCBI): domain Eukaryota; kingdom Metazoa; phylum Chordata; class Actinopteri; order Cypriniformes; family Nemacheilidae; genus Barbatula; species Barbatula barbatula. Next base: position 3,013,526 of record NC_136770.1, on the reverse strand, counting down.
TATTTTTAATTGTCATTTTTAGTGGATTTATGTTTAATCCAGATAAAAGTGCTTAACCTCAAGTTAAAATAACCTTACCTCAACAATACAGTCACCACTGAGAAAAACCTCGGAGTCTGTCAGAGCGCGTCTGTCTGTGCACGTGTCCGCTTGCCAGGTTTCGCGCCCCTTTGTCACTTGAGCATTTAAAGGCAGAGTAGTGCAGAAAGTTTTTTGTCATGCTGGTTGGAAGTCTCTTAACATCCTGATCAATAAGTGAAGTAAAACATTGATATTTTTATAATGATATATCTTCTGTGAAAGGCGTAGGGTTGGACCAATTACTGCCGTTGGTCTGAGAGCAATGATACTGCAGTACACGATCCGTTCGCGCATGCGCACAACGAGGTTGTAGAAACCGCTCATGCGCAAATGATGAATTTGTTTTGCGACGATTTACGACACTGCACGATCTGCTCCACGCTTGCGCAGCTTTGTTTTACTTTATTTATATTTTTAACTGTTAAATAAAATACAATACTCAATTTACTTCGCTTCGTTCCACCTGGTCTCATTTCACTATGCGTTCTGTCAAGTCAGTTTGAAATACTGTAATGTTTCCCCTGACTTTATAATTTACATGAAGAAAGAACTACAAACTACAGTCTAGTTAGACATACGTGTTATGTTCCTTATTGGCTTCTGTAAACGCCATTGAAGGGATTATTTTACTAATTTAGATTAAATGGATAGATATATTAGCCTACATAGACCCATACTAATAAATTACTACATTTAAAGTTAACTAGTATTATCAGGCCCCTGATATTGGCGCCTTCAAACCAGGACGTTCAGCATGCACTGGGACGGTTCACGGCCGAGTGTGAAGCGGCTGGAATAAAAATCAGTACCTCCAAATCCGAGGCCATGGTCCTCAGCCTGAAAATGGTGGCTTGCCCACTTCAGGTTGGTGGAGAGTTCCTGCCTCAAGTGGAGGAGTTTAAGTATCTTGGGGTCTTGTTCACGAGTGAGGGAAGGATGGAACGGGAGATTGACAGACGGATCGGTGCAGCTTCTGCAGTAATGCGGTCGATGTACCGGTCTGTCGTGGCGAAAGCTCTCGATTTACCGGTCAATCTACGTTCCTACTCTCACCTATGGTCATGAGCTTTGGGTCATGACCGAAAGGACAAGATCCCGGATACAGGCAGCCGAAATGAGCTTCCTCCGCAGGGTAGCTGGGCGATCCCTTAGCGATGAGGTCAGAAGCTCGGTCAACTATCGGACTTTTTAAACTAGAGTCCTGCGTGTTCAAAATTTGAAGAAAAGTCAAAGAGATCGTTTTCCCAATAAGTTTAAGTAGAATTTATTATCAGATGTAAAAGCTTCTTCCAGCTGGGGCTGTCACTCAAACATATATAATGAGCCGAACAACTGAATACACACTTCTGGGTTACAAGTATTTATAAAATATGTGACGTCGATTCTCTCTTCGGGCTCCTCCCCTTCATCGGGCGGGCGTTGAATCCTCCGGAACCAATCACCTCGGGACATGTAAATCTGACTCCATTCTCCCCCAACCATTGGTTCCTGCAAAACATTTTGAAAATAGCCGGTCCTGCCGGGAGATGCGATTGACACACACACACACATACACTCACACACTTGTTATCTGAGACCCTGCTTCTGCATTCCTCAGAGCTCATGTTACACACTTCTGCCAACTAGCTTTCAAGACAAAGAACCCAGCACAGCATGGACATACTCATATCATTATATTTAACAGTAAAACAACAGTAAACATGAATTTATAATACATAAAACATCATAATCCCAATAATCCCTCTCTTGACCTCGACAGAGGTCAAAATTCTTGGTCCTCTGGGTCGTCAGTATAGCTGGATAACAACGGCATATTAAATGGTTTGGGGCTTTCCGGTCTCTCAATAGCTGAAACTATTAAACGATTACACAGTGATCTAAGGCAAGGAATGCAACAACAACCACACGTAATCAAAATTGCTATGAATACCCCTATAGACATCACAATAGACATTACTATTGCTTTCCATCTTCCCAATGTTTTGTCTAGCCAATCTCCTATAGGATTATTTACTCCTGAATGTTCCTTCATTTCTATAGACAAAGTTTTCAAACCTTCCAATGCCCTCGTCACTGTTCCATCTGGGGCAGTATTATTGGGAATGTACGTACAACATAGATCACCAAACATTACACATACTCCTCCCTTCTCTGCCAACAGCATGTCCAGAGCCATACGGTTCTGTATAGCCATCAGTGAAGTTGGTGCTAGCTGCTCCGCTAAACCATCTACGGCATCCCTTGTCATATTCGCTAACCTCATCACATTATAATGTACATAATTAATCCTATCTACATTCTTGTTTGGGGTGACTGGAAAAAGGGCAGCTATTATGGGTATATTCTCAAAACCTGCTGCCACTTGGTTTGCTAGTTTATACTCATCCGGCACACCTCGTGGAATGCCTATCGCATCAATGTATGTCGGGCTATTTAATGATAAATCTACACTTGAACCTATTGCTCTCTGTTTTATGATGTGTCTCCTACGTCTTCTTGTCAATGTTGCTGAATTTATGGTTTCCGTTCTGACTGCTCTGTCACCTATCAGAGTTATTGGGGCTCCCAGTCTTACCAAAGCACACACTCCCTTTGCCTTCTCAGGTATCCTAGTAAACAATCTTCGATCTCCACAATAATAATACAAACCTGCTCTAGCCCACGTACCTATTTCAGTCCCATTATCCACTATGATGTGATCACACCACTCCTTATTTATCTCCCCCAGGTTGCTGGTTGGTGATAGACGTTTAATATCAAAACAGGTATAATTTGCTTTCTTCGGTGTAAATGGACCTGCCCGTGAAAGGTTGGTTATTGGTGGGAATATTGCTGCCAATGTGGTACAATTTTTTGGACTGGCCATCCGTGTCAATGCCAGCATACACTCATAGCCCCACGTATCATTTTGGTACAACGGGGCTGGTTCAATATATAAATGTGGTCTTGCATTAGCACATCCAACACAATCGTCTAACCTCTGTTCTCTGGCTGTGGTAATTATCCATTCCAGCCACAAATTATTTTCCCCATATCCTGTAGCTCTCTCTATCATATCTTCTGGTTTTAACATGGTGTAATCTATTTCCACCACTCCATTCTTTTGTCCTACCGATAATGGCTCAGCTACGGTCTCATTTCTTTCCTCCTCAGGTGAACTGTCTATAACAAATTTTATTACTGCTTTTTTATCTGTTCCTGGGCTGTGCACCCCCATTATAAGGAAAAACTCCCCTGTATAATTGGCTGATCCCGTTCTGGTGGATATTGAAAGGGTGAGTGGATTTTGACTTGCACTGTAATCTCTCTGCATTTTTAAATCAAATTTTGCCGAGGTACGGGTCCAAAGGCTAGGTTGTTCCGGAGTCCAAGCACCTGTATATGCGATTACCTTATTCCATGATGGACACCATTCACCCCTATAGGTTTGCCTAGACTGGGACACCTTACAAACACTGTCCATATTCCCATCCATACATATATATATATTGTACCCCCTCCATGAGCTATTTTTTCCCCCACAATTTATGACAGCGCATAGGTCGAAAGTAAATGATGTAGTCTTACCCCAAACATAGTTAATTACGAGTTGTTCACATGGTAACCTCGTATCGGCTATGGCTTTTTTGTGTCTCGATTTTGATATGGTGTTGTTGCCTTCCTGACCCTTAGTTAGGCTAAAAATTATTCCTACTATAACTCCTGAAATTATTAATAGGATCCCCGACAGCTTACAGTTTTCCCACAGCTTCATTTTGTTGCCCTCTCTTGGACTTTAAAGGAATAATAAACACACTCTTGGAAATTAAAATGGTTAAACACACAGTATACTTAATGGGAATATGCAATTAAGGAAAAATATAAATGGTTAAAATCACACAAAATAAAATAGTAAGGAATGACAATATAAAAATCACAATAGTAATATAAAGGTATAAAAAATAGTAAATATTAAAAAATATGAAAAACAATAGATATATGAAAATAATAAATATGAGAATCACAATAAGAACAATATATAATATGGTTATAAAGAATATATGGTAATACGTATTTCCACCTCCGTGAGTATTCACTCAAAATTTATTGCACTGGAAAATGATTCTACTGTCCTTCTCTTTGGTCACAGCACATTCACCTGGAACACCTGTCTTGTGAACGATTTGCAATTGTTATTGTACTGGTGGTGTTGTGATTTCACCTGTGGCTTCTTCAGCCTCTGATTCTCCTTCCCTCTCTTGGACCTGTCTACGCAGGTCCACCCGTGTCTCTGCAAGATCCCTTGAGGGGGGGTCACAAGCTACACATGAGGTTAAATGAAACCAAGTGTCACCCTTGCCCTGCAATCGAACACAGTGTGATGTCCTTGCTGTCACCCTATGGGGTTTCGACCACCTCGGCTCATTCCACTTTCTCCTGAACGTCCTCAGCCTCACCCACTGTACCGTCGTAGGAGCGGGGTCTGCTGCTGGAGATGGATTGACCTGGCATGAAAAAGTCTTAATGAGAGCAGTCAGTTTATCAAAATAGACAGCGTGAGATAATGGTGTCACAATGGCATCCGACAGTGCATTCCGTGGCCCTGGAAACTGCCGACCTGTAAACAATTCAAAAGGGGTGAATCCTGTGATTCGGTTAACAGATGATCTTACTGACATTAAGGCCAATGGCAAAGCTGACAACCAATTTAGTTTTGTCTGTGCACAGATTTTAGCCAATTTGAGTTTTAGGGTGAGATTCATTCGTTCGACCTTACCTTGGCTGGCAGGATGCCAGACTGCACCAAATGCATGTTTGAGGCCTAGGGCCTTTTCGACGACTCGCAAATGTTCATTCTTGAAATGACTGCCATTATCCGATCGTAAACGCCGGGCGAAGCCATAACGAGGTATATAATGATTTATTAAACATTTTATCACCGCCGTACTGTCTTCTCTGCCTACAGGATAAGCTTCAGGCCATCCAGTGAAATAGTCTACGATTACCAGAAGATAACGCTTACCCTGTATCCTCGTGATCATGTCTGTGAAATCAATCACGATTTCATCCCCCGGACCACCGGTCAAAGGAAACGAACCCCTTGTTGGTTTAATCGTGGGTTTAACGTTATATCCCTGACAAACTTCACACGTGCTCACATGTGCTGAGACCATAGCTTTTAAAAAAGGATGCCACCAATATTCAAGCGCTCTCATCATCTGTTTGTCCCCGACATGGCTCACTCCATGAACCTCTACCATGATGGAATGACACAGACTCGCTGGGAGCGCCGGACGTCCATCCGGAGCTTGCCACAGTCCGTCAGAGGCACGAACAGCTCCATGTTGTGCCCACACAGAGACTTCTTCAGGGGTACAGCGCTGATGCTCTTTACAAAGGTATTCCCTTGTGAATCTCGGCAATAAATCATTAGATGTTCTCTCTGATGTGCACATCATCTGCGAGGACACATAACCAGCAGCAGCTTTTGCCGCCAAGTCTGCTGCGTCATTGCCTCTGCTCAAAGAGCTATCCACCTTAGAGTGACCAGCGCATTTAATCACTGCCACCTCTGAGGGGATCATCAGAGCCTCTAAAAGGTCTCTGGCTTCACATGCATGTGTTATTGGTCGACCTGACGAAGTGATAAAGCCACAACGTTTCCACAACGGCATTTCTACGTGTATAGCTGTAACAACATAAGCAGAGTCAGTATAGATGTTTACACGGTGTCCACCAGTATGTCGCAAGGCTTTGATCACTGCTATCATTTCTGCCCTCTGTGCTGACTGCTTCCCCTCTAACCTTGCTGCATCCCTCGTAATCATCTCCTGTCCTACCTGCTCTACCACTGCATAAGCCGCTTTCAAACTTCCGTCCTCCGCCCTGAAACAGCACCCGTCAGTGAACAAAATCATGACTGGCTCGGGGCCAGTCAATGGTTTTGCAAACAAACCTGGTCTGACCACTGATGCCCTCTCTGTGATCGGTGCACAGTCGTGTGGTTCTCCCTCCTCCACCAAATCTGCCATGTTAATGCCCTCATGCGTGTATATGATATGGTCGGCGAGCAAAATTGCTGCAATGCGTCGCTGTCGTAAAGGGGAAAATGTGAATGATTCAGAATTAACAAAAGATGCGATTGAATGCGTGGTTAAAACAATTAGGTGGTGGCCCATAACGATGTGAGACGTTTTCTTCACTATCTTTGCCAATCCTGCGACAAACCTGCTGCATGGTGGCTGTCTTTGTTCTACACTGTCCAACAACATGCTAACATACATCAACACTTTTCTGCCCCCCTGGTCTTTTTGATAAAGTACCCCATGTGCACTTGACCCTGTCTCAGAGACGTCTAAGTGAAATGGTGATCTGTAATCGGCACTGCTGAGATTAGCTGCATGTGCCATCTGTTGTTTCAGGTTAATGAACGTCCGTTCAGCTTCCTGTGTCCACTCAATGTCTGCTCTCAAATTCTTCATACCCTGTTGTTTTACAAGATCTCTCAAAGGGGCTGTTAATGAAACATACATTGGAATATAGTGTCTACTATACCCTGTTAGGCCTAGAAATGACAACATCTCTTTAACCGTGGTTGGTTTTGGATGACTCAAAATTCCTCGTCTATGGGCTACAGTTAGCGTGGAGCCCTCTGGGGTGATCATGCGACCTAGAAATGTAACACAAGGTCTGCAAAATTGCAGCTTTTCCTTGCTTACCTTGAAGCCACTTTTGTGTAATTGTCTTAACACAGCTTCGCTCCCCTCCAGGCATCCTTGCTCTGTTTTGGCTGCTAAAAGGAGGTCATCAACATACATGATCAACACACAGTCTCCAGGCAAACTACAGTCCTGTAATTGTTGTTTTAATGCATGGTTAAAAATTCCTGGTGATAAAACAAACCCCTGGGGTAATCTGTTGTAAGAATATTGACAACCTTTGTATGTAAAAGCCACACACGCCTTGCATTCCTCTGCTAAAGGGATACAGAAAAATGCGTTAGCCAAATCAATACATGTAAACCACTTGTGCTCAGGTGTTATCACAGAGAGTGCAGTATACGGATTAGGCACTGTTAACGATGGTGTAGCCACAACAGCATTGATTGCTCTCAAATCATGTACCAACCTGTACTTATTCGTGCCTGGTTTCGGCACCGGAAAAATAGGTGTGTTCCACCTAGATTTGTATGGTGTAATAACACCCCTCTCTAGGAGACCTTTTACTGTTGCGGCCACACCCTCGTCCGCCTCAGGTTTGTTGCGGTATTGTGGAATCCAGATGGGGTCAGGTGTGCTTAACTGAAAGTAAACTGGAGACATGTTACAAAAACCTACATCTGTTGGGCCCTGAGACCAAAGATCCTCAGGTAAATTTTTTATGATGTCTGGTGCTCCTACACTATCTGACAGCTCCCTGCCATGGAATCTAGAAACCTGCACATGCTCTAGAGCTCCAGTGTCTCGTGTGGCACCTTCTATCCAATAGGCTTTGTGTTTAGGTGAATATTTAACATCTGTTTTTTCCGTGGGCTCCCAATCCTGGGTGGCCAACAGTGTTTTTGTAATCTTACCTAGCTCCCTGGCTTCATGGCTTGGGTGTAAGGCTAACGATATGTGAGGTGCTGCTGTGTCTGCCATCTCATACCATTTTAACTGCTCTTCTGTCAGCTTCACTGGAGCCATCACTCCTTCTTTACTCACAAAAATTCCAGCTCCCTCCAACACCCATCTGTCTCCCTCCACTTCCTGAAACATGTCTTCATAAATGGTTATGTCATTTCTGTCATAAAACAATGTACAATGCAATGGGTCTATGGGGGGTAAATAGATATCTAAATTTGAAATCCATGAACGGTATTTGTTATACAGTTCCATTGTGGTGCCCCACTGTGCGTCATCATCTAATTTTACCCAGTAAAGATCAGCTGCCTCCTCCTCCCCACACGAGGTCAGCATCCACTGGCTGTCTGTCGTATTACCTGATAGGGAACAGTTAATGGTTGTACCATCTGGAAATGTAACTATTACCCCTTCTGCTGAGCACAAAATGCTAGCCCCTAATTTTATTAATAAATCTCTACCCAAAAGAGGAATGGGAGCATTGCTGGAGAAAAGGAACGAGTGTGATAAACATTGATTTGCCACTTCTACTTTGAATGGTTGTGTCATTTTCAAGCTTTCACTTCCCCCAGAGAACCCGATTATTGTCACAGTTTTGTCACTCAGATCAGATTGTTTTATGCCGCCTGTGACAGTCGAATAGGTGGCTCCGGTGTCTACCAGAGCTTTTAATGGTTTGTTGTTTACCATTAACGAAATGAGAGGTTCGGCCCTAGCCCTCATTTCAGTTCTCTGGGGGCCCCTTCAATAACTGCTCGCTCCATCCTCCGGGCCCGATGGCGGGAACATCGGCACCTGTAGGTTGGAGGGTGGTGGAGGGTATTGCCCCGGGTTGTATGGGGTTTGTGGTTCCCTGCCGCGACCACCGGCACCACCTCTTCGAGGACCCCATCCCTCCGCAGGTGGTCCGTTAAACTGACCTGAAAGCTGTGGACACTCTCTCATCCAGTGGCCTGCCTCACCACACACGTAACAATTTCCCTCGCCCTGCTGCCTCCCTCCATAAGACCCCCTCCCTCTATTACTACCCCTCCAATTGCTCCTTTGTCTATTTCCCCTCCCACCTGCTGCATGGGCGTCTGTACCATAGGGTGGGCCGTTATATTGGTAAGGGGGTGGCTGATAGGATTGTTGTGGCATCTGCTTACTCTTTTTTGTCCCTCCCTCATTTTTTGCTTGTTCTAACTGTAGTTTTAACAACTCTATTTTTATCTTTTCTAATTGTTCTTCCTCTTTTCCTGTTTTCTCTACAGCCCTATCTGTGTGGTGGACTAAATGCCTTTCCCATATTTCGTTACTAGCAATTGGAATGTCAGGGTTATTTTCCATTATTTGTTTAACACCACTAGGGGCACCTGCCATGACTGCTGCTCTGAATATGTCTCGTGTAATTGGGTTGGTTAAACTATTTTCTTCCACCATCTGTTCCCACTCAGCAGCGCACCTGAAATAATATGCTGCACCTGTCTCACCTGGTTTTATGCGAAACTTTATGTTTTGGTATACGGTGGGTGGCAATGGGTACAATCGACCGAGTGCCCTGCCCACCATTGTGATTACTTTTGAAAAATCAAGATCATTTGGATATTGTAATGTTTGGGCTTCGAGTTCAAAACTCCCCATCTGAGAGGCTGTCAAAATCTGACCCAACAGACACCTTATGTCACCCAAAGCCAAAACGGTACCATGACTCAAGGCCGTTAATTTACTCAACCACTTAGAGCCCCCTGATGTAATTGGAGGAAGTTTACTGGAAATAGCAGTCATGTCACTGTGTGACCAGGGCTGGTACTGCACCCCAGTGCTCTTTGCTAACAATGGGGCTTGTACGCCTGGATATAATTGATTAGTATGATGACTCATTGCCTGCTCTCTCTGCTCTGGTACGTTAGGGGGGCAATGATCAATTGAAAAATTAGACAGCTGCTGTTCTTTTTCCCTTCCCCTAGTTCGTTTTGCTATTGGCTCCTCATCCATTACCATCGTTCCCTTAATACATACTGTATGCATCGTGCCCTGGGCCTGACCTGTTGTTTCTATAGGGCCAGCTGCTCTACAACTTCCCCTTTCATCTTCACTTCCTACTCCGTTCTCACTACCATCACTTCCCTCTGGAAGTTCCATATTTTCTGCCATGTGGCGCATTGTCTCATTCACCTGAGCTTGTGCCGCATGTACCTGTTCTGTCACTACCTTGCCCAGATGTTGTACTTCCTGTCGAAGTTCTTCTAATTCTTTTAAATTACAGTCTAAAACTCCCTCTCGTACCTCAAGCACGACCTGTTGTTTGCTGTGAGTCGTATTTGGTGAGATGTAGGGTGGGGGCTGAGCAAGAGGCGGAGCAAGAGGCGGAGCAAGAGGCGGATACAATGGGCGGTACTGTTCAGGGGGCGGTGCTAGTGACTGGGTCTCTCTGTTTCCATCCTTCACTTTCAGTCTAACATCATCGTCTGTAGCTTTCCCTTCTTTCCTTTGTCTAATAGGTGATAAAGCTGTCGCCACGAGGGCAAGACGACTCCATTTTCTTAAATGTTTTTCTAAGTCACACCCTTTACTTTTATATCTACTTGCATTATACCATTTAATCGTTTTTTCATCACCTTTATGTCTGACTAACCTACAATGAGCCTTTTTCTCCATATTTCTTATTTTCGGGGCCAGGGGCACTTTAAATGTCTCTGCCTCTTTCGTCCATGCATAATTATCACACAATTCTATCCAACATTCCTCAACTTCTCTTTGTCTCGCTTTCCTGGATTTTGGTTCAGCCTGTGCTATCATCATCTCAGCGATACTCTGCCATTGCGCTAATACGGTCGGACATTCGTGTTCATCACACTCCTTTTGAAACTCTGCCATTCTTATTATATTTATTTACTTGTATATATATATATATGTATTCAATATAACTTTCCTACTAGTTTCTTTACGATCGTCTCCTTACCCCAACTTAAATTATACACATACACAAAGCCCACACACACCACGTGCAAATTTTCCGTTCACTTATGCATTCAACTAAACACCACGTCTAAATACTTTCATCACCAATACCATTCATACAAATAAAATCAAACTAGTAAATAATTTACGGATCTCTTCTCCGAAGGACTTTAACCTAAATGAATTTGTGATACGCCGATCACGGGATTTCTTTCCCAACAGACTTTAACTGTTTTAATTTCAGGGACTCTAACCCTTATTAGACAAGATTCCAACTTGTTTTAATTCCAGGGACTCTAACCCTTATTAAGAAGCTTTTAAATCTGATTTTCCTTACTTCAATTTTACTCGTCTATTCATCGAGATGTTCATCAAATTTAACACAGAAATTTAGTATATCCAATAGCAGAATTCGAAATAACAGGTTTTCTGCTTACCTTATGTATTTTAGCCGGCCTTTTGTGTTAAATCTGAATCGTCTCGATATCTTTTCCTCCCCCACAGGGTCCGCCGAAATGTGGCGCCAAAACTTCTCTTTGTCTACAAACCACGTCGACGGGTCACCAACTATCGGACTTTTTAAACTAGAGTCCTGCGTGTTCAAAATTTGAAGAAAAGTCAAAGAGATCGTTTTCCCAATAAGTTTAAGTAGAATTTATTATCAGATGTAAAAGCTTCTTCCAGCTGGGGCTGTCACTCAAACATATATAATGAGCCGAACAACTGAATACACACTTCTGGGTTACAAGTATTTATAAAATATGTGACGTCGATTCTCTCTTCGGGCTCCTCCCCTTCATCGGGCGGGCGTTGAATCCTCCGGAACCAATCACCTCGGGACATGTAAATCTGACTCCATTCTCCCCCAACCATTGGTTCCTGCAAAACATTTTGAAAATAGCCGGTCCTGCCGGGAGATGCGATTGACACACACACACACGTACACTCACACACTTGTTATCTGAGACCCTGCTTCTGCATTCCTCAGAGCTCATGTTACACACTTCTGCCAACTAGCTTTCAAGACAAAGAACCCAGCACAGCATGGACATACTCATATCATTATATTTAACAGTAAAACAACAGTAAACATGAATTTATAATACATAAAACATCATAATCCCAATACACCCGAGAGGAGCTCGGAGTAGAGCCGCTGCTCCTCCTCATCGAGAGGGGTCAGCTGAGGTGGCTTGGGCATCTGTTCCGGATGCCTACTGAACGCCTTCCCCGGAAGGTGTGCCGGGCCCGTCCGACCGGGAGGAGACCCCGGGGAAGACGCTGGAGGGACTATGTCTCAAGGCTGGCCTGGGAATGCCTCGATGTCCCCCCGGAAATGTGTCTAGGGTGAGGGATATCTGGGCATCTCTGCTTAGACTGCTGCCCCCACGACCCAGCCCCGGATAAGCGGAAGAAAATGGATGGATGGATAGTATTATCAGATTTTAATTAAAAAAACGACACAAACCGTCTTTGACAATACTACTGACCTCAGATCGAAACACGGTAAGGTAAATAGACATGATACAGCAATGAATCGCAAAATGGAGTTTTGAGGAAACTGAAGATTTGCTGTCGATAAAAATACTTTATTCCACATGTAACCAATATCATCCATGTTCATGTAACAACTCTATTGTTTTGGATTGGCAACCACATAAACACATCGTAATGGTAACGTAAGCAACATTTAAAAACAAAAACAATAAATTATGTAACGTTAGCCTACAAAACAAAAATATGCCGCCAGTTGTGCCGCCTGGCCGTTAAATGTTTCATCGCCTGCGTGGTACCAATAGTGTAGGAAAACCATGACATTTTTAATCAAACATAATTTCATACCCTCAAAATTAGACTTTTCTAAATGACATAAAGCACTACCCCAAGGTTTTGTCCTTCTAACAAGAAACATTAGGGCATATTATACGATACAACCACAATTGGCCCCACTATCAATTCAAGGGATCTTTGTTCTGGATAAAAAATGCACGAACGACTTTATTAGAAAATGTTTTACTGATTATCTTTACCCTAAAAGCCAAAATAAAAATAACATCCTACAAAAATTTGATAAAGACTCATTCACTAACCTAAGAACAATGTATCTAACACTCCTTATACCTCCTAAAGTGAAAGAAACACACTTCAAAGTAATGAACAATATTTAGCCCTCTAAAAATTCTTCGCAAGAGTCTTCGCTTTGGTATAGATGATAATACATGTACATTCTGTGAAAATGATGATGAAACTACGGACCATGTGTTTTTCTCATGTAATGTGACACAGACATTTTGGTGTGATGTATATAAATGGGTCAAGCAACAGATGTCTTCATTCCCAACCTCTTTCTCTAGGGACGATATAACATTTGGATTGTCATTGCAAAGCAAGGGTGATGAGCTCTGTATACAATTGTATGTCTAGCTATAGTATTCTGTATACAATTGTATGTAAGTCTTCATCCACGTATGTGAAATCCTCTCCCAAATTTGTTTTTTAAATGAATTTTAACTGTATATGAAGTCTTTAAAATGTTGAAAGGTCCTAAAGCACAAAAAATATATGATACCCTAAAATACTTCCCAACTGAGGTTAATAGCTGAACAATAACGGAATTCTCCCCTTATGTCATGTTGTAATTTCTTAATTTATTTATTAACTTTTTCTAAGACTGCATATATATTTCCTGTTTGTATTAAGAGCTGCTCCCTCAGGCTATGTCTTTTCTGTATTATATTATGAAGAATCGGATGTTATGCAGCCATGTTTGTTTGTAAATCTTGATAATTTCAATAAAAAAATTAAGAAAAATGTAAGAAAACCGTGACGTTTTCTAATATGTAATTACGCGCATGCTCAGAACGGATCGTGCAGGTGAAACGGATCGTGTAAACCACGCTCATGTCCAATACGTCACCACAACTGTTCCGCCCATAGAAATCAGGTTCAACGTACCCATGAGTTAAATGGTGCTACTTCCGGCCAGCAGTTTAGGTATTCATATGAATTAATTATATCTTTCGTTATACTTATTCACGATTTCATGTTTGTAAATTGTCTAGCCTAAATTAACTAGAGGCCAACACGAAGTACGTAAACAACTTAAAATATACGGAGCTGATTTTCATCATCAAAACAGCCCTTACAACACTTGTATTGATTAGTTATTACATTTGTTAATAGTTACCATTATACCGTTCCTGATTAATTAACACTCTTCTCTGGAACGGTGTTGAAAATACAAATGTAAACATTAGTTTTTTGTTGTATGATCTTTTGGCAGGGCAAACAAAGAGGATTTCTTTTCGCAATGAATCACACATCGTCTCCGTGACATGGCTGCACCGGCGACGGTAGTTTAGATTTGGGCGGTCTTAGTCAAATCATACCACGAGCTGACGTAGATTTGTGGGGTGTGGTTACACAAGGCATTTCAGGCAGGTCTGGGTGAGCATTCGCTTCTAGATCAAACACATCTTTTGTTCCAACACTTTTTATTTTTGCAATTTTACGTGTCTTATACATGCATGGGCAACTTATAGCACACCAAAGACAAAGAAAAACACGTATTTCCGGCGAATCACCCCTTTAATCTCATATGAACACATGAAGCTGCTCCAGGACTGTCTAGACTATCTTTTACCAGATTGCTGGAACAACGAACACAGACAGTTTGTCATCCGTTCTGTCCCCAGAATGGAAAGATCTGCTCAAATGCTTTTCAAATAAGTTTTTTTTTTATGGAGATACTGATACAGAACAGCTGAACGAGGCCACAATTTGCCGAACAATAAGGAGTGTGTGTCTTGCTATCAAAGCATAAGCACATGACTTCATCTCTTTGATGTCACAGAGTCTTCTGTGGCAAGGGAAGAAGGAGTTCTATAGGATTGCAGGTAAGAGGATCTACAAATTACAGGACAACTGTTAACACTCATAGTAGGATACTCATTACTTTGTGTGACCGGTTTCCCCAATGTCATTGGTGCACTGGACTGCACACACGTAAGGATAAAAGCCCCCTCAGGTGCCCATGAGGTGGATTTTGTGAATAGGAAATCCTTTCACAGCATTAATGTTCAGGTGAACATAACTTTTTGATATTGCCCATTGATGAACACTGTGCATTGCCAGTGATGTGCATTGATTGGTTTAATATTCCTCATCTTATGATTTCAGATGGTCTGCAATGCTGACTGTGTGATCAGGCAATGTTGTGGCAAAATGGCCTGGCTCAGTCCATGACTCCAGAATCTTTCGGGCCTCTGAAATCTATCAGCGCCACACAAGGTGAGCCACACAACCCCTATTAATAAGCCCTTTTTACATCATGGCCGTGTCAAGAATATCATTGTGTTTATGAGGTAGTAATGATGAGATTTTATGTTGACAGGTGAATGTTGGTGGGACACAGGGGGTATGGCTGTCAGCCTTTTCTCCTGACACCTTTCACAGACCCCCAGGAAGCACAGCAGGCCTACAACCATGCCAGGACCAGGGTCAGAGTTGAAATGACCTTTGGCCTCCTGAAGGCACGCTTTCACAAATTAAGGGTCAGCCCTGTGAGGGCATGTGACATTACTGTGGCTTGTGCTGTCCTCCACAATGTGGCCTGCCTGAGGAGGAGAGGGCCCCCAGAGTGCTACCATGATGACGACAGTGGTCTGCTGCTGAGGGACCAATATGTGTTGAATTATTTTAGTCAGTATATGTGCTTTCAATTTTGGTTAAATATGTCCTGCGGTGGCAGAGGAATTTGTCTTTGAATTGATTTGGCCTGTTATGATGTTTGTGCTGTATACTGTGTGTAATACAAGCTTGCAGGGAGGCTTCTGCATCCCTTCATTTGTCTGTTCCGTTGATGTGTATGGATTTGTCCTGCATTTATTTCAGTGTGCAGACAAACAGGGTGTGTTATATTCAGACCTTTAATGTGTATTTATCCTTAAGTTGTGTAATATGTTTTGCTTCTGTGCTTTCCATCTTGTAGAGTCACTGTGTGACTTCGGTTTCGAAAGGAGCTGATGGTTTACCTGCTTTGTTTCATCCTTATTCAATAAAGGAACATAATGTTACACTTTGTGTTTTTATATTTATATGGAATGTGTATTTTATACGACAGAGTATTAGGGCCACACTGAGGAAAAATAAAAAAGTCATACATATATGAGGCTGGTTCTTTCTGTGGAAAAGATCCATATTCTTTTTACAGTCCTGATATATATACATAAGTATGTCCTTGTTTGTGAATCCATACTGAAGAACATTTCCACGAAATGCCCCACAGCTGTCATTTTAACAACTGTCCTCTAAAACAACGGGTTACAATATTAGGACTTCATTCTCAAAGTCTGTGAATTTTCTTTTTTTTCCTCTGTGGCCCTAATATTCTATCATTTTATACATAGCCTTATAGTCTATGGGAAACTGTAAATTATCTAATGATAGCAACATCATCTTAAAATCATCCTTTATCCAAAATAATTGAAATGAATGATCACAAATGTTTAAATGATGACAGTGGGGACAGTAGAATCTGGAAGTTATCAATTCAATAGGTGTCAATATCTTATATTTAGACAGTACACCACTTATATTACTGTTTATTTCAGGTGGAAGATCCTGCAGATGGCCTTCAGACTCCAGTCCACTCCGGGAGCGATGATGATATTCAGTCTGCAGATGATCCTGGGTTTGACTTGATTGATGATGGGGGGGATCTAATCCCGCCTTTGCCTTTAATTTTACTCAGTCAGGAGATGCAGGAGGATGATGAGGATCCCAACAAGACATTTTATAGTGAGTTATCTTCACTAATTCCAACATGATATAGTCTGAGTCATTGATTCTGATTGGTCAATAGATGTTTTATTCACACAAAGATTAAGTGCAATATACACATTCTGTTTCTGTAATATGCATGTGTGTATGTGTAACATATTAAGCAACAATATTCAGGTTATAACAATAATGTATTTTCCTAGTTAAACAATCATTGTTAAATTGTGTTTATTTAAGTATTGCTTATGTTGGGTGATTCATGTCTGCTGTACTTCTCTTTTAGTTGAAGTCAATGGCCGACAGTCTGAGATTTGACACAAAGTCTGAGTTTGACACAATAATCATGCAAAACGTGGCCTTTTCCTAGCGGGGTTATCCTGAACCCCTTGCCAGTAAGGGAGGATATGTTCCATCTGAGAAACATCGTTGACCATGCTTGGTTTGAGGTACTGTGATAGGTTTGTTTTGTTTGTGTTTAACTTTTTTATTGTCTTTGCATCTGCTTCAGCTGTGGTTTATACCCCTCGCACAAAGCAAAAAATAAGGTTTTAGGATTACTCACAAGCAGAGGTGGCACCACTACTCTAAAAGTGTTGGGGCAAATTTAGATAGTTTAACCTATTATTGATCTATATGAGAAAGCTCTACCCCCTGATCATAGTGAGCGTAATGGCTTGTAGAGTGATAGAATCTCTAAGCTAATCTGTTTAATGCTTTATACAGTAGGTAATTAGAAGTACTTTATAGTATATACGGTATTTAATCGGTAGCCGGTATAGTGCTGATAGAATTGGTGTTATGTGGTCAAATATTCTCAACCTTGTAAGAACTCTAGCAGGTGTATTTAGAACTTACTGTAACTGGTTTAATGATGAAGCAGGACGACCACTAAGTAGTGCCTTACAATAATCAAGTATTTAAGTCATAAATGCATGAAATCTTTTTTCTGCATCAGAATTACAACGAATATTCTGCAGTTTGGTAATGTTTCTAAGATGGAAGAAGGCTGTTTTTGTGACTTTTGTTCCACGTTTTCTAAAGACAGGTTGCTGTCCCAGGTAACACCGAGGTAGGGCTGTGCACTTAATCGAAAATTAATTATAATCGTCAAATTTATCCTTCATCAATTACAAAAACTAAATAATCGTGGTAAACGATTATTGTACCGCATTTGATTTTGCAAGGATCCTCTCTTTTCTTTTAGCATAAATCCACAGCGCACTTCTTTTCTTTACAGTTGTTCAGAAGTGCTATTTCTTAAAATCATCGCGATTATGATTCTTGTCTTATCATCTGTTCGTGCGTGAGGTTAAAGCGTGCGAGCAGATCATCTACATGACAAGCCGGATTTTTATCTTTTTGTACAAAATAATAATCTTTTACATTGTTTGTGTGCTGCTGTGCTTCCCTTTGTGTTATAAGCAAAGTGAACGCGCATTGTTTAAGTTCTAATGGAAATATAGTCAGAATTACCCCCTTCTTAAATCAGTATCAAAACGCAGAGAGAAGCCTGCTTGATATTGTCCCAGGTTCGAAACTGTCCCTTCTGCTTTGGAAATGAACTGGACAAACGCACAACTGCCGCGTACCATGTGAAACAGGTACAGAAAGTGTACTGTTAAATATATGTATTAATGAGAATTCCCACAAAATTGTTTGTCTACATACACCTGATGACTGCCTAAGTGAAGTGAGTGCCTTTCCCCTTTAATTGGTGTGACGTCGTGAGTCCATATAGTTTCCTGTTCTGTCCCCTCCTCTTCCTCTTTGCATTGGTTATAAAGTGGAGCGGTGAGGTTATTTTGGGCTCCTGATAATCTTAATTAATCCTAACTTTTTTTGTTGCTTTTATGTCTATTTTTTCACTCTAATTTATGTATATAATATTATTTTACCTATCTGTGTGGTTATTTTTGTCATTTCATCCCGTTTAAGTTATATTTTTGCATGTGGGCCTAAAAGTGATATGAGCATGTGATAAGTGTATATCACATTTGTTTTATAGAGTAACCGAGGGCATCTCTCACTAAGAGGCTGATTATATTTGTTTGTGTACATCAGGGAATAAAAGATCAGCGAAACTGCGAATGCTGTCCTGCTCTTCTAAATACACAACGCAGACAACATACCAGTTACACATGTGAATCCACCATAACTGTATGAAGAAGCTTGCGTACAGATGACACACACCTAACTTTATAATAGCTCGCGTTGTATGAAAAAGAGCATCCTGACTTTATAACTGTATAAAGAAGATGCTTGTCTGTGCGGCGCGCGTTGTATAAAGAAGACGTGCTTGAGCTTATATCTGAGAAGCTCAGACATGACACACGCCTAACTTGATAACTGCCAGACGCCTGACTTTATTACTGTATAAAGCGGAGGAATCACACGCAGTTTCTGTCAATATCTTTATACAACACGCTCTGCACAGACATGGATCTTATTTATACACTAGCCAGTTACATGACTTTTTGGAGGAATTTATTCGGCAAATGCGTTTCCATCTCCCATTTATTCGCATGAACCCTTTTTCAGGATGCCGAACCGAACTTCTAACACGCTACAGTCCATCTCGCTCATTAAGATCACATAACTCCTTGTGCTCTTTGGTAGTCCTTCTAGTCACATCCACTTAAGGCGGTAAAGCGTTTTCACTTCTGGCACCTGTCTGGGACACTTTTCCTGTTGAATATAACGTAAAGACACATCTCTTTAGTCAAACTTTCACATAACGTGTCTCGATCAGATTACACGTAAATGATATCTTTGCATGAAATGTTAAGAACATCAGCTACGCTGACCATTTTTCATCTGTTTATCTGTTTCTACCTCGGCTGCCCATCCTGAGGAAACTAGAGATCATTGAAACCGCTCCAGTTTACGTCCAGACTCTTATGAAGACTTCAGATGACCTCTAGATGACGTCATCATACAAAACTGACAAACTACAAATATGGTAATCTCAAAAATCACTTTATCATTGCTTTAAAATCCACATCATTTTGCAAACTTTAAATAATAAAATGTATCTGTATTTTCTTAAATCACCTCCGGTTTCGTATGATTTTATCTGAATTAAATTTTCTCAAATAAAATCTGTTCCTGTGACATTTTCTTAATTTAGATTTTTATTAACTTCAACTCTTGAGGAAAATCGTCATGGCTTTATCTGAACATCTGTGTCACTGTCATTTCATTTTAAAGGCCACTCGGTCACTCTGGCTGTCCTCATCCAGTACAGTATATCATTAACCGCCCAGAGCTGAATTATTCTCTTTATTTTTGACAGGATTTTATTGGCCTCTGAAACAATACAAGATCTATATAAACTATAGTAACGACTCGCCACTGCTCACAGGTGTTGGAGGTGTTTTTCTTTCCTACGACGTGTGAATATAATTTCACATTATGTGCTGTTGAATTCAAGCCTCTCATGTCACCATGTGTGTGTCCTTAACATTTATGCCCCAGTCATTCATTTCAGTGT
Organism: Barbatula barbatula; assembly: GCF_947034865.1. Taxonomy (NCBI): domain Eukaryota; kingdom Metazoa; phylum Chordata; class Actinopteri; order Cypriniformes; family Nemacheilidae; genus Barbatula; species Barbatula barbatula. Next base: position 2,993,630 of record NC_136770.1, on the reverse strand, counting down.
GACAACAGATTGACATCAAGAGAGATCCACGGTGTCCCTCGATACCAGAACAGAGCAAAGGGCCAATTCATCAAACCTTCTCCAGCACATCAATGAACTGCCACCCAAAGCTTAAAACAGTAATCTCACAACAATAATGGCATTAATGTAACTATGTTAGAGCGTCTCTGGCGTTACAGAACTGTCTCTGGCGTTACAGAGAACGATGAGTTGTGGATGTATTTCACACATCAAACAGGAAGAGCCGAGGGGAACACGGGCTATTTTATTTGAAGAAGCTCTTAACCTGTGGTCCTCATCACATCACGCTACATCCTATATCGATGTCGACCAACCATCTGTGGTTATTTTTCATGGAGACATTTGAAAGGGTCGCATGATGTTGATCATGTATGAGTGATAGCTACTTAATATTTGATGATGCCAGACAGATCACTTGACAACTTTCCTTTAAAATAGTAATTCTGCACTTTCTACCTCCAAAAAGACTTCATGTTTGTTTCAGCTTGTTTCATTTCTTCCGGCATTGATTTTCATTTCAGCGCTGCATTATTTGGACGGCTCCTTTCTGCCAAAATGAGAGGGAGCCAACACTCCACACCTCATCGGCATCCATCATCTTCTGCTTAAAATGAAACGGGAAATATGAGAATCAGAACAATCCAGTTACACCAGGACCCTAGACAATGTCCTAACCAGGCGTGAAGTGACCAGTTTCCATTGAAAAGCTGTTTGTCTGTTTACACTCATTTTAAAAAGATGCACAACGTGATACAATATCAGTTAATTAGATATTTCATGCTTTATGTAAAAAAAAGATTTGGAGGAGTTAAACATTATAAAGGTGGTGGAAGTGCAATGCCACTTTAAAAATAGTCATTGTCGAGAAAGATGTCACCCAAAAATGATTCTTTCATCCTACTCAAGCCTTATGTCATCACAAACCTTTGAACCAAAATCCATCCAAATCAGACCTGTCCACATAAGTCTTAAGAGAATCACTCTATGTGCAATGCACAGACAATGACAAAAATACATCATTGCTAAACAAAATACAATTATAATTTTACAGATGGTGTAGCGGCACAAAAGAAAAACAATCCAGAAACCGCTAAGGAGCTGAGTGCAGGAATAACTTCTGTGACACGTCTTGAGGCTTGTATGTTGGTTTATTTTGCTCAGGTTTGTACGGTCAACAAAATATGTGCTCCAGCACTCATCCCCATTCTTCCATGTGAACACACACACACAACAGGTGTTTTAACCCCACTTAATTAATGACACCCCATTATCATTAGGTCACATGACTTTCCCATTACATGGCTCCTACAGATGGGTTTATGTTTGTCCCCTCTGCAAGATAAATCAAATCTGTGGAGTTATAAATAAATACCCGTTAAGATATAAGACCTTATATAGAACATCACTGGTTTATTCAACTACTACGAAACAAACTGTTTGTTTTGTGATGAATGTTGCGCCATCGTAAGATAACAAACAGTTATTTACCGCCACCTAGTGGCAAGTGATTTTCACATCATGACCAAATAACTTGAGATGTGTTTTAAGGCTGCTATTGTTTCCCTAAAAATATAACAACGATCGTCAAAAGAAAACATTAGAGTTATAATAAACGTTAGTGTATTATAGTGTTTGTTCAAAATAGCGTTTGGTTTGTCAGAAACAATAGAAACGTGTATAGTAAATATTTCCTACCTGTAGAAAACCATTTCTTGGCTCATCATTAACACAATTTTACGCAGCAGGCAGCAAATATAGCAAACTCCAAAAATAATAAGTCGTAAAAAAGTTGTAGCTTCTATTATTAAACCACAAAGGCCTCTAGGAGCCAATCAATAGCGGGAGGCGGGATAATGTGTCGTCACCAGGAAACGTTTTCAAAATAAAGGCTGTGTACGACAAAAATTAATCTAACGATATCACTGAATGTGAAAGAAATTATTTGCTATTTTCAGAATGATGATAAAAATATTCAAAATGTCGTCATCTTGAATGGCAAATTGTTTATTCATAAATGTAGATTGTCAAAATCTCCTCCTTTACACAAGGTTTTCTCTAACGAACTCATTCTGTTAATGAAGTCTCATAAAATTGTTAAAAACTCAAAAGCTATGTCTATTGTAAGATATTATGAATCTGTATTCGGCGTATTGTGAATGTCTCTTTTTATTTTCATTTATTTTATTTTATATTTTATCTTTAATCATCTTTGGAGTTTATGTTACTCATGCCTGTTTTTTCTGTAATGTTATTTACATGTTCTGAATAATAAATAAATAAATAAATAAAAGGCTGTGTACGATAATAAACAAAAGTTTGTCAAATCTGCACTTAACTGCAATTTATTTTTGTTAGAATTTGAGATTTAAAAACAATCTCTATTGCTAATAAACAACCAAAAAAAAGTCAAGTTGTTTAAATGTTTGCAGACGTTTTTTCAACTTAATATCCCGCCTGTTTTTAACCATTCAGTGTTTTTAAGGATGCTCTTTTCCTTTAGTTTATTTTGTATTTATAGGGAGGAGGAGAAATACATGTTTTCTTTCGCCTTTTCTTCTTCTTTCTCTTCCTCTTTGTGTGGTCTTTTGTCTGATGTAATATTGTTATTTTTAAAGATTTCTATTAATAAAAATAATGATATCATGTGTCATAATAACGGAATCATGACACATCGTGTTCTGTGATGGTGGTAGACTCTGTTGTCAATGCAACTTCAACTCGTTCAGTTGCGCTCTTTGCTAGGCTGTCACTAAATCCTTGGTGATTTAAGTCTCAATAAACCTTTATGCTAACCATCTAAACTACCTTTGCTCATTGACTTTGCCAAAAACACACTGCAGTTGAGAGACAGAAGGGATAAAGCGCTCAACTGGGAGATTTTGCACCACTTCTGGCCTTAGATGTATCTTAGATGCGCAAGGGGGTGCCATTGTGCTCAAATATTCTAAATATATTCATAGATTATTCATGCGTTGTCATGTTATTTCTTTGAGCTATTCTGAAAAATGTGACTGCATTGTTTTATTCACATTTTTAACCAATTTATATGTTGAATAATGTGAGTATATTGACCCCCCCTCAAACCCTGTGTCCCGTCACACTGATAGTATTTAAAAAACAAGATCCGAGGTTGGCAGATCTGCAATATACTTATCTGGAAAGATTTTAACACACCACAGAGTTTGTAAATGGACAGAAACATACTTTCCCAAAAGTTAGTGAAGTAAATGTGAAGCATCACTGCACACCTCTGGCAGATATGAATTGGCTCAGTCTTTGCTCTATAAGTGTGGAAGACCCTTTGTGAATAGAAAGTCATCTGTGATGTATTAATACATTGTCTTATTAACATCTTAATTTGAACTCCATATATGGACATTTTATTGATTGCAAGTTCCTAACATGAATGTTGAGTTTAAACTTTCAAATAAAGATCAGTTTTTGATAGTTGATTTTTATATTTATGTAACACAAAGGTAATAGACACGCTAACAAAACATTCTATTCACGTTAAGATGTTAATTCACATGCAGTTTAATATCTTTTCATTCATTGAAAATAAGGCAACAAGACAGTTCCACTTTGACATTGGTCGTTGTGTTGTAGCTTTGTGTTTATCTAAATAAACTGCACTTGATGTATTGCATCCTAAAAGTCAACAACATTAGACGTAGAGTAAGAACTGAACATTCAGATTTGAGCTTTTTGAAGTGAAATATGTTAAATTATGTAAATTCATCATGTTCTTTTTTCTCCTCAAGCTGTCTGTTTCAGGGCAATGCCTCAATCTGTTTGGTAAGCCATATACTATGATTAAAAATACAAAAGTAGTTCAGTAGAAGTTTAGTTGGCATCTCTACTGTGTCTTTGTTTAAATTGTCATTGTTCTGTTTCTTTTATCTTTCAGTACGAGGAGGAGTCAGTGCGGTACTGGGTATGATATTAATGTTTTTCATTCCATTAATCTGTGCTATCAAAGGAAATTACTCACCAGAAAATTGTTTCTCTGTTGGGATGTTAGGCTTCGTCGCAAAGGAGGTCACCGCCGCAGTGATCGATAAATGTTTTAAAAAATAAATGTTTTTTTTGTTTTTAGTGTTACATTTTTTTATTTAGTCATTTTTTATCAAAAATAAATTGTTCAAATTAAAGAAGGACATGAGTAGTTAATCAAAGCGTAAAACTTGACACTTCCTGTTGCCTGGATGTGGCGCTATAACTTACTGAATTTTACCATGCAGATGTGTTCAGGCCGGGACTATGATCAAACGTGTGATGTTTGGGGCAGGTCTGACATTGTATGCCTGAGTTATAACTTCCTGTTTCATGGTGAAATGCAAAACTTTGGAATGACGCCATAGAAAAAACTCCCTTTAACAAAAAGTCAATTTAGCAACACAAACGCCTCAAGACTGAAAATATGATGTTGATCTTATCAGAACTCTAGGAAGAGAACTCCAGGCGTGGGCACATTTTCATGAGTTTGAGCATGTTTAGGTCTTCAAGATTGTGATTAATTTAAGAGAATAATAACAATGAACGAAAAACAACAGGGCTCTTCAAAAAACAATATGTCCAACATGTTCAAGTTATATATCAAATGAAATCTCGTATTGTTATATGGATCTACAGTTCAATTTATTGATATTTTGCCACAGATTGAATGAAAGTCAAATTAAATATGATGCATGAAATTTATCTTTGTAAACAAACACCACATCCATCGAATATCTAATCTAATAACTGCATCACACCATTACACTCCTACATCATCTTTTTCATTAGGTTGTTTTCCTATAGGAACAATGATCGACTGGTGGGGCTAAACGCAGGCATACCGGGTTAAATATACACAGGACAACGTCATGTTGCTGTTTTTCCTGACTAGTCCAACCACAACGGCTAAGAAAACGAGTTTAATTCAGCAGCACAGGGTCTATCCGGTGCTACTCGAGCTGCAACATAAGGGCGAGAATATGATGTTTGATTCAAAAAGCTGAAGATTTTGTCAGCTCATTGGCACAAACACAGATTTAAGATGCAGCTCTCTAAAGTAACAGGATCACAGCGGCTACTGGCTAAACACTCAATTGTATATAAATGTCTGTTACAAACACATACACTAATAAATACACACTTGGTCTAATTTTACTATCGTTATGCCATAAAGACTGTGACAATAAACCACAATTTTAATCTACATAATTTAATACCCTTTCTTTACAGTTCCGTAAAAAGCTTGAATATACATTTTTAGCACTGACACTGAACATCTTAAATAACAATTAAGCACATACTACAAATGAGTTTTTTAAACAAGGGGTCATATGGCACGAATACGTGTTTTTCTGTGTCTTTGGTGTGTTATAAGTTGCCTATGCATGTATTAGACACGTAAAATGACTAAACCTTAGTGTCGGAACAAAAGACACATTCCATCTAAAAGCGAATGCTCACCCAGATCTGCCTGAAACCCCCACAAATCTACGTCACTTCATGGTATGATTTGACCAAGACTGCCCACATCTATACGCAAGTAAGGTGAGCAAACAGTACAGACATCAAGCATTGAGGCCGCATTACTAGCTTATTATTTACAGACTGAACGTGTAACCGGTCCTGACTCGCATGTCTCTGCTACTACGACGCTGCGTTGTGTGATGTAATGAATAAAGACTCGAGTCCAATTGCTGGTTCAGGGTTTTTTTATCTGCATGAGATGAAAATACAGTAAATATTTGTTGCATTCAATGTAGTGCAAGTTTAATCAGCCTTCTCCTCGCTCTGCTCAGACCTCCCGTGGACTGAAGCAAGCTCACAATGTACAGGGATAAATCTCATTTACAGTAATAAAGAAAATGGTAATAATGAATATCACATCAGGTTTAATAGTGAAATACAATATACATTTATATATATACACACACACATTAACACTAACCAAGCTCAAATAATATGTCTTTAAATCACCCACATTCCAGCATTTTATAGAACCAATACGGTTGAACACAAAGAAATCACAAAAACAATTCATAAACATACCTGCATGAGATGAAAATACAGTAAATATTTGTTGCATTCAACGTAGTGCAAGTTTTATCAGCCTTCAAACAGTCGAACATAGAAAAAATATCAGCAGACACACTTCACAGTAGGGATGCTCCGATCCACCTTTTTTGCTTCCGATACCGATTCCGATACCTGAGATTCAGTATCGGCCGATACCGAGTACCGATCCGATACTAAGGTAAAAATTTGCTGTGCAAGACATCAGGCTCGACTTAACATAAATTTCCTGACCCCGTAAAACAAAATAACAAACTAATGATTCACAAATTTAGTAAATAGTTTATTAAACCAGCAAAACAAATGAAAAATAACACAAAAGTGTTCACTATCTTTGGACAAGACATTCAAAATTAAAGTGCAAATTAAGCAGCTGAATATAACAACAGCTTCACTAGCTTGATAAACGGGTATAAATAAATGGAAACAAAATCTCTTAATAATTTTTAAGAAAGTGCAAAAATAATTAAAAAATCAATTCGCAAAAAAAAAGCTGCTGAAATTGAGCAAAAAAGTAATAGCTTTACTGCTTTAGATATTCAAAGTAACATGAATCAGATCTTTTTAATGCTTTAGTCAGTAAAGCAAAGTCCACTTAACTAAACTAAAGTTTAGTGAAAATAAAATTTAACATCCAACACAGAAACAGATGAATAAAACACTAGCTTCCCTAGCTGAGTAAAACTGCACATGTTTGTTGCATTTAACGTGGCATTTTGTGGCATCAAAATTCTCATCCAACCATTGTGCGGTTAAACTTAAAAGCGACACGGTGGACACGTCGCAGCTCCAGATATCTGTTGTAAAACTCACCGCATTGACATCTTTAATTTTTTCGGATATGTGTTTGCAGACTTTTCGGTACAGTTCAGGTAGAGATAAATATCAGATAAATATTTACGCTTCGGCGTGTCGTACTGCGGCTCCAGGTGGTTTATAAGGAGTCTGAAGCCATTATTCGCAACGACGGACAGCGGTTGCCCATCCATAACAATGAAAGCGGTGGAACTTATTGGCGTAGCTGTTGTAAAATAACTCCAAATGACAGATATTTTGGCTCGCTCCATGCTGTTCGCTGCTATATGTTCACTTGTTCACGTGCACTACGTACAGAGCACGTTGCTAGCGTATGATGTCGCACGTTGCTAGCGTATGATGTCACACGTTGCTAGCGTATGATGTCGCACGTTGCGCAATGCGCAGCCGCCCACGAGAGAGTTTAAGCGCCGGTGTCTCCATGAACTTTTACATCGTCTAGCACAAATTTTATGTCAGATCGGGTATCGGTGACAAATTGCACCGATACCCGATCTAGAATTTTATGACGTATCGACGCCGATACCCGATACAAATATCGGATCGGAGCATCCCTACTTCACAGGCCAACTTTACACTAACATACAACACAACGTGATACTGCATTCACTCGGTTAAACTTTCACTTGTGCAGGAAAAACAGCTTTAAGAGGGAAGATCACATACTCATCTACATTTTAACAAAACCGATCACTTAATTGGTGATTATTTTACACTCTTTTGAACAGGAGTGCACACAATACATACCTCGCTCTGCTCAGATCTCCCGCAGACTGAAGCTAGAGCGCACAAAACACGTCAATGACGTCACGCAAAACTCATAAAAATACAGCAGAAATATAAGGATATTGTGTGAATTTAAAATAAAACAAGTTATAATTTAAACCTGTTACAAACGCATAATACCAATGCGTATGACATCGATTTTGAAAAATGCAGCCTCAGTTTACACAGACTACTTTCAGTAAAGCCCTGAATGTTCGTCATAAATAAAGCATGTTAAAGGTCTGGAGTTTATTCTACATGTGGTGTTTGCATTTGAAAGCTGTTGCTGTGAACCCACATCATGGGGTTCAGGGAGATCTTCTTTAAAGTGAAACAGACCATGTGCGAAATCACAACAAATCCATCAGAAAGATGCCAGGAACATTAAGAGCAGCCAAATGAACAATTTGGTACATTCGGAGAAAAATATTTTACGCTGAGCTAATTTTCCAAAGAAATCCTGGACGTCTATGTGAAATAAATGTGGTGGATGACATTATCTTCTCCATGAGGAAGAAAAACACAGTCACAACATGTCAATTTAACAACAATCCAAAAACAGCAGGCAAAATGAACATTACTAACAGACAGAGGTAAAAATATCAGATATGCAGTCCAAACTAGAAATCAAGAATAAGATATTTCAAAAAACAGTAATCCAATAAACAAGCAATGATCATGACACAGAACAGAAACAAGACAATGACATGAACCCTCAACATACGCTGATAAACTGACGATACTTCACCATGGACAAATGAAATAGGAAAGACTTCAATACTAAACAAACAGGAAGTGTGTGTGTACAATGAGAGGATGTGATCAGCCAATGAGCTAAAAGGGGCGTCACCTAGTGGTATGTATGAATGTGCAGATTGCCCCATTCATTACATTTGTTAATTTGAAAGCTGTGAAATGAATTAAATATACTGTTTAAATTGTGTAAATGTGAGTAACATTTAATTTGATTAACTGAAATATTTATATTAGAACTCACAAAAATATTAAGAGTTTATTAAACATTTAATTAACAATTTATATTTATTTAAGTTATTTATATATTTCCCACTGAAAAAAATCCATTAAATGATTTTATTAAGTTAATAACTTACAACTATTGTGATGTTCACTAAGCCACATTAATTTAGGCTGCAGCTACCCGTCTCGGTATTCTTGAGAAAATGAAGAACAACAAGGAGGAGGAGGCACCTGTGGAAAATCCACCTAATTCAAAAGCAGAAGAAAAGGCTTCCCTGGCTGCAAAAGTAATTGAGTCAATGGCCCTTTTTGTGGGAGCGGGTGCGGCAGCTGTCTGTTTCGAGGCAATGCCTCCTACAATAAATCTCTTTGTAAGAGGCGGCGGCTGTGCGGTACTGGGCCTCGTTGTACAGGAGGTCACCGCGGCAGTGATCCAGAAAATGATCTGATGTGTTTTCTTTTTTCTTTTTAGTTTAGTTTCTTAAAATAAAAAAATGTATTGTTCAAATAAAAATAAAAAAATATTCAGCCAACCAATCAATTCCTTTGTTACTGGAGCCAAGACGCAAACTCTATTTTGATTGGATGATATTTAACGGTTATTTTCTGAAATGCTTAAATGTAAAAGCACTGTTAATTACCTAAAAATTATATTTAAATTCTCAAGTGACAAATTTCAAGTTGAATCTTTTTAGGGTTTTAGGCAGACAATTTATCATTAAAAGTTGAAAGAAGTCATTATATCACAACAAAAGATTATTTTACCACACATATTAACAATTTATATTTATTTAAGTTTATTAAGTATATTTAAAATTATTTATATATTTCCCACTGAAAAAAATCCATTAAATGATTTTATTAAGTTAATAACTTACAACTATTGTGATGTTCACTAAGCCACATTAATTTTTTTAGATCGAAAAAAAAAAGAGCAGAAAATAATTCCTTGGGTGAGTATATCTGAGCTTTGTTTTGGTTATGATGTAATTTGAGTTTGGCTTATAAAGAAAGAGAAGAAAATTAACACAAAGTGGTTGAGCCAGTAGCCACATTAATGGGACTCGGTACCGCAGGTGAGTAATTTACCAAACTAGTACCAAGATTTTACTCAAGTTGCACCATAAGAGGCATCCAATGAGGTTACGAACAAAACATGTTTTACAACATGGACGTATTTACGTTTTCACAATACCATGGTACGGTGAGGGTATCATATAGAATATATTACAATATCAGACCTGACAACCTGTATGCATTTTGCGTAGCAGGTACACATTTTGACCTCAAAGTAGGCTTTTGATTTTTCACTCTACACTACACAAAAACCTGGTAAAGCTCAGGAGTACGCAGTAGTCTAATCAAGCAAAAGCAGAGTTCAACCAATCATAGCGCTGGATTGATTCCCCCAAAAAGCAAGCTTGAATAAACATGAGGTAAACTACCTGTGCTCATTGACAAAAAACACACAGCCGTTGAGAGCCAGAAGGGATAGAGCGCTCAACTGACGAGATTTTCCTAAAAGTCAACAACATTAGACGTAGAGTAAGAACTGAACATTCAGATTTGAGCTTATTGAAGTGAAAAATTTTAAATTACATAAATTCATCATGTTCTTTTTCCTCCTCAAGCTGTCTGTTTCGGGGCAATGCCCACCGCGGTGAACCTTTTTGGTAAGCCATATACTATGATCAAAAATACAAAAGTAAAAGGAAATGAATGAATTTACGCTTTGGAATAATCGTGATCTTTGATTCAGTAGAAGTTTAGTTGGCATCTCTACTGTGTCTTTGTCTAAATTGTCATTGTTCTGTTTCTTTTATCTTTCAGTGAGAGGAGGAGTCAGTGCGGTACTGGGTATGATATCAATGTTTTTCATTCCATTAATCTGTGCTATCAAAGGAAATTACTCACCAGAACATTGTTTCTCTGTAGGAATGTTAGGGTACGCTGCAAAGGAGGTCACTGCCGCTGTGATCAAAAAGATTGTTAATAAATAAATGTTTTTTTTGTGATTTTTTGTAATTAAAAAATAAATTGATCAAATTAAAGGAGGACATGAGTAGGAGGTCACCGCCGCAGTGATAAATAAATGTTATAAAAAATAAATGTTTTCTATGTGTATAATTTTTTTTATATTTATATAAAATATTTTTCTAACATAGCTTGCAATATTTTATTATTTTCGTAAACCAAGAGCTCTCGGTGCTCGAGATAGTGTTGCAGTGATTATTAGAAATTATTTATCTGTGCACACATTACAGACTCTCTCATGCCTCTCGTTGATATTGTGTTATTTGACATACTGTAAAGGTAAAACTCCCAATTAAGAACACATGATTAAGTGCAATCTAACATTATCTGTCATGGAAAAATGTGAACAATAATGAAAAGTTACAAAACAACAAATTTTTGGCCGTATGAGGAGCAGCCTCCAAAGCCGGCGGCAAATCCACCGGTGAGTATGGCAACCTATTTAGTACATTAGGTGCTAATACAAAGTTACTAGTTTCACACAAGGTGAAACACTTAAGCAAACTTGACAGACTTTGAGTGTTTTGCATCAGAATTCTTCATATGGATTGGAGAACATGGGAGGATTGAAAACAAATTCCACTATCAGTGTCGCCTTTTGTTTTTCATTGAACCCTGTTCTGACAAATCCATATTCTTTAATATATAAGTCACAGGTAACAACACTCAGCGTACTCATTCGATTGCAGGATTATGGAATTATTATGACGAAAGATTGCAAAAAATAAGATCTGTGATTAACAAAGGTTTATGACACGTACATGCAAGATAATCTTTACAAGTTTACACCACATGTATGAAAGAGATGTATAACACCACATGTATGAAACCCAAATACAATTGCCAAAAATAAAAAGCTAACATGAAAATATACTGGTATTGTAGTTGTATGTGTCCTATAGTGTGACATAGCAAAATTAAGAAAACAAAATAACATTATTAATATTAGTATGTATACTGTAATATGAAATAGTATAAGAGAGATTTATCTTCATTGTTGTTTTTTTTCTTAATTTTGACCTAATAAGGAGGATCACTGGCCATATGATGTGGTGAAGGAGACGCCGGCGCCAAATCCACCAGTGAGTATGGTAACCTCCTTTAGCATAATTCAGTGTTAACAAGTCAAACTCCAGATATCTCTTCTGTAATTCTTCTGCTTTCTATTTGTTTAACTTGTATGTTGTTTAAGGTTTTTATGTAGTTTTATATATATATATATATCTCATTCTACATTTAATATATAGTAATTATATTATGATTTGAAAATTAAATTTTACCAATTAGTTTTACGTGTTAAAGGTATTATTATTTTCTTTCTCTTTGTATGTAGTTTAAGGTTGTTTATGCAGTTTAATTTAATAAATTGTGATTTATTTAACCCCAGTTTTTGTTCTCTGGGCAACAAACAATCTATAACACGTGATTTTAGACAATTTCATTCATCATAACATGGTAAGGAGAACGTTATCGTAACGTTACAGGACACGCGCACAGACAGACGCGCTCTCACATTTGAAAAAGAGGTGACCGCTATTGTTGAGGTAAGGTTATTTTAACTTGAGGTTAAGCACTTTTATCTGGATTAAACATAAATCCACTAAAAATGACAATTAAAAATATCAAGACTGTAAATTATCCAATCAATTTATATCAGGACAGAAGGGAACTGTTCGTTTTCCCCTTAAGTCCGAGGGGAAGTGTTCCTTGTTTCTTCGCCGAAACATAGTAAACGGCTATAACATTTATGTGCTGTCTTTTCCGGTAAATACCAGGTTTACATTTCGTACAAAATAATTGTCCGTATTTTTATTAAGTCTTTAAACGCCGTAACGACCGTTGGCCCTTAAAGTCGACGTGACGCCATTTGCGCTAATGGAGCGATCATACAAATGCAAGTGAGACGAGCTGTTTGTTTTCACAAGTGCTCAATCCAGTACAAGCGCTCCTGCTATATAATAATCATCAATCGCATCTAACAAGTTTTAGCAGTTAGCCTGGATTTTCTCACGATGCAAGTTACGTATCGTGTTGTGCTCGCTTGAATTGACTGATGCACTGATAATGATTACAGGTTTGATCAAAATGTGTGTCATTAAATAAATAAAGTCTATACAAGTGGTTCCGGTGACCAAAGCACAAGGTTTCTTGCATAATTAAAGTTAATTGTTTGGTCAAGGGGTGTAAATTAGATTTTGACATTGATGGGGACATAAAATTGGTCTACAGAGCTGCATTGTCACTAAAGTGTAGAGCAGTTTATTTTAAGAATTGTAAGATTATTATTGTTTAAATAAGTCAAGTAGGTTTCTACACTATTTTTCATTGTTGTCACTCACTACAGCAGGATCAGTTTCTGTAGAAAAGGTCCGTGTTTGCCTCACCCTTTTGATAACTGAAAAGGACTTATGGCAAATAGAAATATTACATTTTGTTTTCATTTAGTATAAGAAATAGTTTAGTCTCTCGCAAATGTATTCCACAAAACATTCAAACATCCTGTTGTCCCGCTCCGTACATTAATAATGGAGCGGTTCATAATAGATTCCCGGACCAATAAAGCTAAACGTTGTTATAACACAAATAACACAGAATTCCTTAGACAATGATCAATAACCTAGTCTTCCTCAAGCCGCGTGCATTTCAAGCTCTATCATGTGTGAAAACCAGAGCCGCACACATTACAGGCTCTCTCATGCCTCTCGTTGATATTGTGTTATTTGACATACTGTAAAGGTAAAACTCCCAATTAAGAACACATGATTAAGTGCAATCTAACATTATTGTTCACATTTTTCCATGACAGAAAATGAATAACATTGAAGAGGACTTCTGGCCTTACGAGGTGACCGAAGAGCCGGCGGCAAATCCACCAGTGAGTATGGCAACCTCTTTTAGCATAATTCAGTTTTGAAAAGTCAAACTCCAGATATCTCTTCTGTAATCTTGATTCGTCGTATTTGTAATTGGTGTGACAAGTCATAACACGCAATGATGATATCTACAATTTTATTTTGGCTAGTCATGATGTTCATTCGAGATATCAACAACGCTGTTTTGACTAGTCATATTCTTCAGTTCACCTCCATTAGAAAATATTTTCAATATGTATTATATCTACAATGAAATTATGAAATTAAAGATATCTATAATTGATTTATACTATTTTATTCCAATAATCTCATAATATATATTCCTAGTGGTTAGAGCGTTGGGCTTGTGATCAGAAGGTTGCCAGTTTGAATCTCAGTGCCAGCAGGTCATGACTGAGGTGCTTTTTCCAAAGCAACTTGCATTGCATTATACTAGGCAGGGCTCGACATTAACGCTTGTCCGGGCAAGTGAATGTTTTGTTTGGGCAAATGAGGGAGACTTTTACTTGCCCGACTGGACAAGTAACATAACTTGAAAAATAATTGCGATACGGAAAATCGGTTTGGGCTAAGAATAATACGAATAGGTGCATTAGACAGAGTACCCAGAATCCTGTTATTTCATGTGTCATCTGACGGTTATACGTGAATGAGGTGCACAGCTTAAAATATTACACGAGCGATGGTCCAGGATTTGTCTGAGGATACATGAGGATCTAAACTCATGAACTTCATCAAGAGTTTATTTTACAATTATTTTACTGTTTGAGTGAAGCTATCGTCAGACACACTAAAACTAAAGCGTCTCCCCGACAACACGTTAAATTCAAAGTCCTGTTAACGTGAACACAAAAAAAACTTTAGTAATTGCTAAAGGAAATTGTAATAAATTGATAATCTGTGGTAAGGTTCAGAAACACTATTGTATCTAGGAATTTTACTTCAGTTTACTGTAGTAACAACTTTATTACTATAAATTTGCTGTAATTTATGTGGACAAATATACGATAACTCTATTGTAAAGTAAAAAATTAAATACACAGAACAGAAGAAAACAAACGTATATGGCACTAATTTATCCATGTGTAATATTAATGTAAATGTAAGTAAAATTTAATCAGATTAACTGAAATATTTATATTAGACGTATTAGAAAAATATTAAGAGTTTATTAAAAATATAATTTGTTAATTGAATGTATTATTTAAGTTTATTTAATGAGAAAATAAGTATGTACATTTTAGAGTAATTAACTGTTGGATTTTTAATCAATTATTTCCCACTGAAAAAAATCCATTAAATGATTTTATTAAGTTATTAACTTACAACTATTGTGATGTTCACTAAGCCAAATTAATTATTTTTTAGATTGAAAAAGCAGATGAATCCTTGGGTGAGTATATCTGAGCTTTGTTTTGGTTATTATGTCATTTTAGTTTTATGTGTTAATTTTCTTCTTTTTCTTTATAAGCCTCCAAAGTGATTAAGACAATAGCCACATTTGTGGGAGCAGGTGCAGCAAGAACTTAACATTCAGATTTGAGCTTATTTAAGTTAAATTACGTAAATTCATCATGTTCTTTTTCCTCCCCAAGCTGTCTGTTTCGAGGCAATGCCCACCGCAGTCAATCTGTTTGTGAGAGGAGGAGTCAGTGCGGTACTGGGTATGATATTAATGTTTTTCATTCCATTAATCTGCGCTATCAAAGAAATTACTCACCAGAACATTGTTTCTCTGTTGGAATGTTAGGGTACGCTGCAAAGGAGGTCACCGTGGCTGTTATAGGAAAATTGTTTATAAAATAAATGTTTTTTTGTGTGTTTAATTTTTTAATCTAAATAAATAAAAATAAATTGTTCAAATTAAAGGAGGACATGAGTAGTTAATCAAAGTGTAAAACTTGACACTTCCTGTTGCCTGGATGTGGCGCTATAACTTACTGAATTTGACCATGCAGATGTGTTCAGGCCGGGACTATGATCAAACGTGTGATGTTTGGGGCAGGTCTGACATTGTATGCCTGAGTTATAACTTCCTGTTTCATGGTGAAATGCAAAACTTTGGAATGACGCCATGGAAACCCCTTTAACAAAAAGTCAATTTAGCATCGCAAACGCCTTAAGACTGAAAATATGATGTTGATCTTATCAGAACTCTAGGAAGAGAACTCCAGGCGTGGGCACATTTTCATGAGTTTGAGCTTGTTTAGGTCTTCAAGATTGTGATTAATTTAAGAGAATAATAACAACGAACGAACAAACGTAAAACAACAGGGCTCTTCAAAAAACAATATGTCCAACATGTTCAAGTGTACACATTAAATGAAATCTCGTATTGGTTATATGGATCTACAGTTCAATTTATTGATATTTTGCCACAGATTGAATGAAAGTCAAATTAAATATGATGTTTGAAATTGATACAAGAAATATCTGCTTCCATTGACAAAATCTATAAACTTTGGAAAGTCTCGAGTCTCAATCAATGTCCGTTTGACCTGACGGTTCCACCTTTCTGCTGCCCAATCTGGTCATTTGTTGTAAGTTTCTGATTTTCATCACAGTCATTAAGTGTCTCAAGCCCTTTAACATGAGGAAGAGCTTCATGACTTCATGCCTTCAAGAAGTCAGAGAATTCTCTGAAACCTTCAGCGTCCTTGGAGGAAAACAAGCCAAATGGCTTAAGATTCAGTCTAAGCGCCTTCTGTACAACAAATGGCCGACCATACCTTTGGATCAGCTTGTTCCATTTATCCTTATAAACCTTATCATCATTCCTGTAGAAGATGCCATCAAGGTCCTTATGTGCTGGCCCACCAACATACCTTTTAAAATAGTGCAGCTTGTCAGCAAAAGAGCCTTAATATCATAAGGGTTCAAGCGCGTAGCAGGGGCGAAAATAAGGCTTTTGGAGTGCATAAACAATTGTGTATCACGTGATATTTGACATACCCAAACTATTGATATCTTATGATTGCTCTCCGCATTCTGAACAACTTTGCCTCTGGAACCACTTCTGACGATCGAATGGTTTGCGAGTTGTCACATATAATGTCAAAAACCTACTTTCGTGAACTAGTCCTCGGCTTTCCAACTGACCGTCTGATCGAACCAAACCAATGCAGATGCCTTTCGGTGTGAGATTGTAAATAATTATTGAAAAAAACAATTGTCTTTATAAATCGCGGTATTTTATCTCGGCTTAGAACTCGGCTCAGCCAATCAGAATCACGGACCAGAACTGACCGTTTCATAAACACTAATAAATACACATTTGCAGTCTAATTGTGCTTCCGTTATACCATAAAGATTGTGACAATAAATCACACTTTTAGCCTACAGGCTAATTTAATACCCTATTGTAGCACACGGCTCAGTTTCTAGATCTATGGGCAAGACTCAGAAGATTTCCGTATCAACTCACTAAAGAAAAACCAGCAAAATGTATAGTAATAATCTATTCAACTAAATAAAAAAAATCACTCAGATTACTGGGCTGCGATTAATTAAATAAAAGTTAAATGTATTCTCACTTTGTTGGTTGTTAAGATATTATATAAATGAAATAAAATACACAAATGACAAAAATAGACAGTATCTCAATGAAATGACATACAATCAAAATGTCCCGATGTCACATCTCAATGTTTCAAGTTCAATTTCAACAGTTGTTGTCTCAAGTTCAAGAAAAGGAAATAAGAATGTTCATTCTCAACTGAAACAGTTCAGTCCTTGAAGAGGGAAAAACTTAAATGCTCGTCTTCGGGAAATCCAGTTAAATCTAAAAAAGGAAAAAATAATGTAATGTGTGTAGTTGTGTCCTACCCACTCACAAACTCGCACAACCGTTTTTACAGACTTCCAGGAACAGAATGATGGCTCGCGCTCGCCAGTCCAACCAGGGATAAGAAATCCACAGAAGGACAGAAATCTAAATATACCAAACAAAACAAACCCGGCCTTAAAAACAAAGCCAAACACAATTATTAGTGTATCATTCAAATAAACATTTTTAACAATCAGTATGACTCTTCAATCATTAAAATACATACGCATGCTAATCACCACGTGCTTGATTAGCACAAATCTATATGCAGAGCTAGCAAGCTAGCACCGCATGGCACACACTTCACATTATAGAAAAACTCACAATCTCAACACCTCTGCAGTATTTAACATCACTACATACAATCACATAGTATATTTTATCACATTTTCGTATTATTACTCACTTTCCCGATGTATCGTTTACATTACAATTACAAAATCCAGATTCTCATTAATTAAACACTTCTCATAAATGAAATATTACTCACCGAGGAGAAATAAAGATCAAGGAACAAAAGAAAGCAAATCTCCAAAGAAACGCTTCGATATTTCTGTCATCTCTTCAGTTTCTGCTACGGCGCGTTCAGTCTTCACGAGGCGCTTCTCACACGGTGGCCTGTAGTCAATATATATAGACTTATCGCGCAATATATGGAAATGCGTCGATCATTTTTGGTGCTGCGATATATTGCGATTGAGTTTTATAAGAATTATTATATTATTCTTAACATAAAAGTAAATGTCACCAACATTTGACTCGATGGCGCTGCGTCGTCTGGTCTCTGTGGCTTCAGGCAGCGCGTCTATCGAAGAGAAGTGAAGCCACTGCGTTGTAAAGTGTTTCATGGCAACTACAGACAGTAGGAAGAACAAGTCCCAATGGATTTGGTTTTAAAGCCGCAATCTTCAGCTCCGCTGTGGGAACATTTTGGCTTTAAGCAGAATGAGAGCGGAGAGCCAATTAACGTGAACGAGTCAGGGGTGCTTCTCAATATCCCTCCTCGCTCCTCCATCCTATGACCCGGAAACCGATCGAGCTCAGCCATATTGAAGGACATCTCAATTCTCTAATTGCACCGGGAGGAGTCGAGGATCGAGGAGGCTTCCTGAGGAGTCATGAGAGAGGATACACAGGTTTATCATATGCGGTAGTTTTTTATTGCCTAAACGTGACGCACGTATAAATTCTCCTCCCACTTCACATCTGCTCCAAGTTAGGGATGGGCGATACCAATTTTTTTCCTTCCGATCCGATACCAAGTACTTTCAAGACAAGTATCGTCGATATCGATACCGATACCGATACTAGAATGAAATGTTTTTATGTGAGGGATTTTATATAGTTTTTTGATAGCCATCATCATTCATATTAAATAAAACTGCAATGGACATTTTTTTTACATTTATTAAAAAATACTGAACATTATTAATTAAATAAACAAAGAGAACACTGTAGGCTATATAACAAATTCACGTCACACAGACTTTTTTCTACCCTTTATGTTTTTGAGATGAAACAAGTAAATGTTGACATTCTCCTCTTCATGGGTTAGATTATGATTATGATCTCCAGATTATACTTCTTTTTCTTTCAGTCATGACCGCAGCCACGCACTCTTTAATTTCGCGTCACACGTGCTTGCTTGCCTTAAACAGAGTGAGCGAACAGAACACTGTCTTGACAAGCGGAGATACAACGGAAGAAGTAGTTCCCATTGCAGTTCCTATTTAAGTAAATATTTCAATAATATACGGCGTACTACTGTTATTAAAGTATCACAAAATCACCAAAAAAACAGATAGGATCGATACTTTAATTGAGAATCGATCTTTTTGATACAACGCTAGTATCGAAAGTATCGATACTTTAGGATCGATCCGCTGATCCCTACCAAGTGCTAACCATGGCAGAACATTCAAACACACATAAATGAGAGTATTGAGCATAAAGTTATTGTAAATGTGTGTTCTTGCCACAGTTTTTAATTATTATTATTATAATCATTATCATTATTGTTTACACGTACAAGACACAATGTATGTGAAATCACAACAACAATAATTCATTAATAATAACTGGTAAAAAATAAGAACAAATGTGGTATTTTGTGGAGGTTGAAACGGTTACAATATAAATAATTATATCTTATGTTCAAGAATCCCGATGTGCAAGCTAAATCCAGCGGTGTACAGTCATCATTAGTTGACGACGCTTTGAAGTGACGCTAAAGAGCGAGGATATATCATTTCACTTGCTTCGATTCCTCCGTCCTTGCGTCTTTTCCTTGCTTCCTTCTCTCGCATCCTGAAGAGGTGGAGCTAAGACACGAGGAAAGGAAGCGAGGACGCACAAATAAGAAATGAGAAGCACCCAGGATGTCGAATTTGTTTAAAAAGAGTGACGACACAACTAACCTAAAAGCTCACCAAACATATAACCATCATATCCATTTAGTCAATTATCCGTTACAGATGCATTTGACCGTCAGTGCAAATACAAACGTGACAGTGTGAAATGGCGCACACTCACGGATAGCGTAACTCTGTATTTCTTTCTCGGAATCTGGCGGACAATTAAAAATACATTTGCAGATATGGCCTGTTGAGGCATCTGTGCCTCTTTGAGATGCTTTAAGTCTAAACCGACTTTGTAAAAAATATAACTTTGTTTTGTTCTACTTTTTTCAACAAGGGTGTATTTATTATTATTTATTTGATTTTCTTTAATTAAGATTTTTAGACAATGTCTAAATATTCGTAAGAATAAAACGTTCTTTGTTCTTTGAAAGAGTGTACTTGCATTTGTATGCAATTATATTGTAATACTGTCATTATATAATCAGTGCTCTTAAAATGGCAATAAAATCGCTTATCACAATAGATTTAGGTGCAATATATCGCACAACAAAAGGTAGTTATCGCGACAGGCCTACACACGCGAGCTCTCTAAAGAACTGCTACCTCATAAATCTACTATGCTTGTTCATTTACCGCTAAATAATCACTGTTCATTCTCTCTTAAATCATTAATTCGATTTAATATCACTCTCGTGTTGTTCACAATCTCTCGTCTGAGACGGTTGCCAACTCCTCAGTAAGGAAAGTTGCTATTGGCTGTCCTAAAAGTCGCCAAATGATGTCATCACATACTTGATGACATTGCATAATTGACCATGTGCATTGTGCATGTAATTGTGATGGACGCTGTCAGTACACGATCCGTTCCACCTGCACGATCCGTTCTGAGCATGTGCGTAATTACGTATTAGAAAACGTCATGGTTTTCCTACACTATTGGTACCACGCAGGCGATGAAACTTTGACGGCCAGGCGGCACAACTGGCGGCATATTTTTGTTTTGTAGGCTAAGCGAGTCTGTTTTTATGTTTTTAAATGTTGCTTACGTTACCATTACGATGCGTTTTTGTGGTTGCCAATCCAAAACAATAAAGTTGTTACATGAACATAGATGATATTGGTTACATGTGGAATAAAGTATTTTTATCGACTGCAGATCTTCAGTTTCCTCATAACTCCATTTTGCGATTCATTGCTGTATCATGTCTATTTACCTTACCGTGTTTCGATCTGAGGTCAGTAGTATTGTCAAATTATCTTTTTATTAAAATCTGATAATATTAGTTAACTTTAAATGTAGTAATTTATTAGAATGGGTCTATATGGGCTAATATATCCATCAATTTAATCTAAATTAGTAAAATAATCCCTTCAATGGCGTTTACAGAAGCCAATAAGGAACATAACACGTATGTCTAACTAGACTATATTAATTTACATGAAGAAAGAACTACAAACTACACATTCAGGGGAAACATTACAGAATTTCAAACTGACTTGACAGAACGCATAGTGAAATGAGACCAGGTGGACAGCAGCGAAGTAAATTGAGTATCATTGTGAGGGTTCTTCCACAAATTTTCAGGAGGCATTCATATAATGTACCATAGTGGTTCTTTATTAACCGCCAACTCATGCACTATCCACCGGTGCACACAAAAACAGAACAACCTATTTGAACACATGGGCTAAACCATTTGCTAATTGCATGGGTCTCAGTTCAGAAAATAAACTCAATAAAAATATATAATATACACAAACCAAACCCCACATACATGGAATCACATGCAACAAAGCAAATAGTTACAATAAACACAAGAATGAATTCTAACAGAGAAGTTTAAATGAACACTCCCCACCCATAGGGTAGTACCAACTACATTTCCCATAATGCCTGCCCCAGGATATAATGGTGATCAGGAAATGCCGCGCCCTTTAATAGCCAACCTTTGTTCCATGCTGCAGCCACAGAACCAGGCAGGAGCACAGGTAAGATACATAACTGTTTAAACTATTAAATAAATATCTAAATAAAGAATATTAACCCCGTATCTGTGTAGTGATTTATTCAAACACTAGCGTGCACTCTAGTACTGAAATGTTGTCCCACTAGCAACATGCAATTTACACAATACTTTTGGGTGTATATTAACGGAAAAAAAATAAAAATTGTATAAACACACAGAAACCAAATATTAAAGACAAAAACCCAATTTCTCCTTAAGAAATAATATATAAAGGAAACTTTGATCAATTGACCTAAATAAGTGTGTTCTTAGCCATCACAATCGTATTTTATTAAACAGTGAAAAATATAAACAAAGTAAAACAGACACTCTGGGGAGTTTAGTTTTTTCTTCTTCGTTTTTTATTATATTTTTGACTTTGTTTTTAACCCACAACAAGACATAGCAAAACATGAACATTTTTAACGGTAAAATGTTTTTGTATACAATTTATTTTCCTTGTTTGGTTTTCAACCTTATGGTTTACAGTAAAATAAGAACATTTTTAACCATAACATTTAAAAACGAAACGCTTAGTCTAAATTGTGTTAATCTATATTGTGTGAGCAAACTAGTTTGTCTTATGTCACAGAGAGGCACACACACAGTGGACGAGAGTAAAGTGACTGAGGTTGTGTGAGGATTTATTTCTCTGCGGTGATTTAATTAGTTTAGACAAAGAACATTTTATATTTCATGCTGAATTGTAAACCCGGGCAGGATCAGCCGGCGGCGGCTTTCTGCGCATGCGCGCCATCATTTGCAGTCTGGACGCGGAGGGGTGAACATCTCCTGCTCTGACTGCAGCTGGGGGAGGGGCTGCTTCACGAGGACTGAGCCGCCTGTGAGTGCTTTGGTGCGGGCGCGCGGCTCACGGCAGCACCGCTGCTCGTTGTGAAGAGTAAGAACGATATGTGCTTTCACTTCAGAGAGTCTCCAAAAGTCTCCAATAACATCAGAAAAGTCGTTAGATTTGTCGCTTTTTTGAAAATGTGTCGCTTCAGGGGTCTGAATACTCGCTAAATATAGCGACAAACGCGCTAAGTTGGCAACACTTGACTGTCGTCTCGTCTCAGCTTGATGTCCGATCCTTCTGGAAACTTATCCTCTACCGGGGCGAAGCTAACCTTTCCCCTCACCAGTCAGAAATCAATTCAAAAACTATTTTCTATTGTTTTAATTATAACAACATACATTTTATTTCCGTTTTTCTATTTTCCTTTTTAGTTTCATAGCGATATGAATAAACCAATTCTAATTAATACCAGTGACCCTCAATTAATGTACTGGGTTACACTATACTTACGGTTCTGCCCACGCCTGGAGTTCTCTTCCTAGAGTTCTGATAAGATCAACATCATATTTTCAGTCTTAAGGCGTTTGCGATGCTAAATTGACTTTTTGTTAAAGGGAGTTTTTTCTATGGCGTCATTCCAAAGTTTTGCATTTCACCATGAAACAGGAAGTTATAACTCAGGCATACAATGTCAGACCTGCCCCAAACATCACACGTGTGATCATAGTCCCGGCCTGAACACATCTGCATGGTAATATTCAGTAAGTTATAGCGCCACATCCAGGCAACAGGAAGTGTCAAGTTTTACACTTTGATTAACTACTCATGTCCTCCTTTAATTTTAACAATTTATTTTTATTTATTTAGATTAAAAAATTAAACACAAAAAAAAACATTTATTTTATAAACAATTTTCCTATAACAGCCACGGTGACCTCCTTTGCAGCGTACCCTAACATTCCAACAGAGAAACAATGTTCTGGTGAGTAATTTCCTTTGATAGCACAGATTAATGGAATGAAAAACATTGATATCATACCCAGTAGCGCACTGACTCCTCCTCTCACTGAAAGATAAAAGAAACAGAACAATGACAATTTAAACAAAGACACAGTAGAGATGCCAACTGAACTTCTACTGAACTACTTTTGTATTTTTGATCATAGTATATGGCTTACCAAACAGATTCACTGTTGGAGGCATTGCCCCGAAACAGACAGCTTGAGGAGGAAAAAGAAAACGATGAATTTACATAATTTAACATATTTCACTTAAATAAGCTCAAATCTGAATGTTCAGTTCTTACTCTACGTCTAATGTTGTTGACTTTTAGGATGCAATACATCAAGTGCAGTTTATTTGGATGAACACAAAGCTACAACACAACGACCAATGTCAAAGTGGAACTGTCTTGTTGCCTTATTTTCAATGAATGAAAAGATATTAAACTGCATGTGAATTAACATCTTAACATGAATAGAATGTTTTGTTAGCGTGTCTATTACCTTTGTGTTACATTAATATTCAATCAACTATCAAAAACTGATCTTTATTTGAAAGTTTAAACTCAACATTCATGTTAGGAACTTGCAATCAATAAAATGTCCATATATGGAGTTCAAATTAAGATGTTAATAAGACAATGTATTAATACATCACAGATGACTTTCTATTCACAAAGGGTCTTCCACACTTATAGAGCAAAGACTGAGCCAATTCATATCTGCCAGAGGTGTGCAGTGATGCTTCACATTTACTTCACTAACTTTTGGGAAAGTATGTTTCTGTCCATTTACAAACTCTGTGGTGTGTTAAAATCTTTCCAGATAAGTATATTGCAGATCTGCCAACCTCGGATCTTGTTTTTTAAATACTATCAGTGTGACGGGACACAGGGTTTGAGGGGGGGTCAATATACTCACATTATTCAACATATAAATTGGTTAAAAATGTGAATAAAACAATGCAGTCACATTTTTCAGAATAGCTCAAAGAAAAACACACATTTAGGAAGCATTTGTGCGCATGAATAATCTATGAATATATTTCGAACATTTGAGCACAATGGCACCCCCTTGCGCGGCCAGCGCCCCAATGCACTGCATATGATGCATAGCCCCTTGTGCCCCTGTGTATCATGCAGCACAAAGCCTCTGTCTGAGTAACAAACTACGTCTATATTTACAGATGAACTCTGTTCATTCATGTTCAATAACAGTAAAGTCTGTTTTGTACACATTAAATTGCGAGTCAGCTTCGGTATGGTCAACAGAATGTGCTGCTTCTCTCTACCGCTCACTGGCACTGCACAGAGATGAATCAGCAACAGGAAAAGCAAGACATTGTGCTTGTGGGTAAATAACATACCTGTCAAGATTTGGCTACCTTGCAACAAATTCTGTGACCATCATATTATGTGACCGTATTGTGCACTGTTGTCACTGTGCATCTTCTGGATGTGGATAGAAGGGATACATCTAAGGCCAGAAGTGGTGTGAAATCTCGCCAGTTGACCGCTCTATCCCTTCTGTCTCTCAACGGCCGTGTGTTTTTTGGCAAAGTCAATGAGCACAGGTAGTTTACCTCATGTTTATTCAAGCTTGCTTTTTGGGGGAATTAATCCAGTGCTATGATTGGTCGAACTCTGCTTTTGCTGTTGCTTGATAAGACTACTGCGTGTACTCCGGAGCTTTACCGGGTTTTTGTGTAGTGTAGAGTGAAAAATCATACAAGCCTACTTTGAGGTCAAAATGTGTACCTGCTACGCAAAATGCATACAGGTTGTCAGGTCTGATATTATAATATATTCTATATGATACCCTCACCGTACCATGGTATTCTGAAAATGTAAATATGTCCATGTTGTAACACATGTTTTGTTTGTAACCTCATTGGATGCCTCTTATGGTGCAACTTGAGTACAATTTTGATACTAGTTTGGTACATTACTCACCTGTGGTACCCGCGCCGACAAATGTCGCCAGAGGCTCTACTAATTTAGAGGCTTATAAAGAAAGAGAAGAAAATTAACACGTAAAACTCAAATTACATCATAACCAGAACAAAGCTCATATATACTCACCCAAAGAGTCATCAGCTTTTTCAATCTAGAAAATAATGAATGTGGCTTAGTGAACATCACAATAGTTGTAAGTTATTAACTTAATAAAATCATTTAATGGATTTTTTCAGTGGGAAATATTTAAATTATTGATTAAAAATCCAACAGTTAAAAAATTCTAAAATGTAAATACTTATTTTCTCATTAAATAAACTTAAATAATACATTCAATTAACAAATTATATTTTTAATAAACTCTTAATATTTTTGTGAATTCTAATATAAATATTTCAGTTAATCAGATTAAATGTTACTCACATTTACACAATTTAAACAGTATACTTGATTCATTTCACAGCTTTCAAATTTACAAATGTAATGAATGGGGCAATCCGTACATTCATACATACCACTAGGTGACGCCCCTTTTACCTCATTGGCTGATCACATCCTCTCATTGTACACACACACACTTCCTGTTTGTTTAGTATTGAAGTCTTTCCTATTTCATTTGTCCATGGTGAAGTATCGTCAGTTTATCAGCGTATGTTGAGGGTTCATGTCATTGTCTTGTTTCTGTTCTGTGTCATGATCATTGCTTGTTTATTGGATTACTGTTTTTTGAAATATCTTATTCTTGTTTTCCAGTTTGGACTGCATATCTGATATTTTTACCTCTGTCTGTTAGTTATGTTCATTTTGCCTGCTGTTTTTGGATTGTTGTTAAATTGACATGTTGTGACTGTGTTTTTCTTCCTCATGGAGAAGATAATGTCATCCACCACATTTATTTCATAGACGTCCAGGATTTCTTTTGTAAATTAGCGTAAAATATTTTTCTCCGAATGTACCAAATTGTTCATTTGGCTGCTCTTAATGTTCCTGGCATCTTTCTGATGGATTTGTTGTGATTTCGCACATGGTCTGTTTCACTTGCATTAGGATCTCCCTGAACCCCATGATGTGGGTTCACAGCAACAGCTTCCAAATGCAAACACCACATGTTTGCATTTAGTATGTCTATACTGTTTGCTGGAGAAATTATAATAAGTACGTCACAGTGGCGACATAGTATTTATATATACAAATGATTAACACATAGATGTATTAAACAAATACAAAATGTATTAAAAGCGCTTTTAGCTTAAAACAAAGTGCACAGGCACGCAGTGTTTCTTTACAGCGCAACGTTTATGTACAGTATGTATGCGTAAATGTTTTCATCATATGCCCAATAAATGTTGCAAAAACACATTCAATTTTATATTGTGAGAATGCAAAAAATCTATTTTGTGTGATATTTCAAAATAAATGATCGATTTCATGAGTATGTTTACATTCCATCTAGGTCAGTGGTTCTCAAACTTTTCAAATCAAGGACCAACCCCCTTTAATAAAAGTTGTTCCAAGTACCACCCAATGACCGCCATAGAAAATCATATGAATAAACACTTAAATAAATAGTAGAGCTGTGAATCTTTATCTTTAAACCTGGTCCTCCAATTCAAATGTATTATTAATAATAAAACACTTTTTATTTACCACCTGTTTTCAAACTAAAGGACATCAACTTAGTCAGCAATAATAGTGAACACAAAATACTTTTCTGTAGTGCACTGTAAACAGGGCTCTGTAAACTCTTATGGGGGATTTGCTTATCAACAATAATTGAAAAATATTCCACACTGTCTTCCCTATGCAACAACTATTCATTTGAATACCACGCTGTCAATATAACTTCTCCTACTCAGCTCAGTATTGTCGTAGTTTACCGCCCCCCAGGTCCTCTGCACAACTTCATTGAAGAGTTAGATGTGCTTCTCTCATCTATCCGGAGGATGGTGGCCTGGACAAACCTTATGCTTCTAAGTACAACACTCTCACCGCCTCATTCGACCTCACACGCCTTGCCACAGCCGGTACTCACAGATTAGGAAACCTGCTGGATCTCATCTACACCCGTAACTACACCACAGACAACATTAAAGTCACCCCTCTTCAGATTTCTGACCACTTCTTCATCACTTTCAACATGGACCTCCCTACCTGCACCACACCACCACCTGTTTATACAACTTAAAACCCATCTCTTCTGTGACAGACAAACGAAAAAAATGAGAAAAAACAGGTAGTGGTCCAGCTTTTGTTGAAACTAGTAACTTTGTATTAGCATCGATCGTACTACTGCTCTTTTATGACATATCGCTTATTGCTCAAATTTTTTTTGTAAGTCGCTTTGGATAAAAGCGTCTGCTAAATGACTAAATGTAAATGTAATTAACTTTGTGGGGACTTGCAGAAAACATACAAACTTCTATTAAAGGTGTCATGAACTGGTCTTGTTTATTATTTTATACTTTTGTATGAGGTCTACCTATGACGTATGCATGGCTTTTACATTCGAAAACATCCAAAGTAATAGTACTAAGTAAGTAATAGGTAGGGGTGTAACAATACTTTATATTACGATATTCCGCAACGCCAAAAAAAGGATGATTCCCATTGTAGAGAGATGGGGATATTTTACGATATGATGTTGAAATTTTATTCATTGAGTGGTCAAGATGCTACCTGCACGATTAATCCTTTTAAAACCGAAATCGCAATTTGTGTTATTTTCAAATGGCAAAAGCTGCTTTTATTTCGATTAAGGGCATTAAATATGATAAAATGCAACTAAGATGTTTTGACAGTTTGTTTCTGCAATTTTACATTTAACCAATAGGGAGCATTTTAACACTGCACATGGTATTGAATGAGCAAAGAACGTCATTTGGAAAAGAGCGCAAGCAGGAGCATCAGTTCAGTGTCTCAACAAAGAGCTTAACAGCTACATAACTGCAACATTAATGGATGGAGAAGAGAATCCCCTGGCCTGGTGGGAACGGCACCAGGATAACTTTCCAAGATTAAGCAGGTTGGCTCGCCGATACTTGTGTGTTCCTGTCACAAGCACACCGTCAGAAAGGCTCTTCAGTGCAACAGGCAATATAGTAACATGTCAACGGTCATGCTTTAAACCAGAGACAGTGGACATGCTGCTCTTTTTGTCAAAAAATCTTTAAGCACATAACCCTGAACAATTTGAAAATGTAACGCAATTAAAATGTCAAGGTTTTCTTTTTCTTATAGGACTTTTGGCACTTTAAATAGTAAAACTTGCTATCATTGACCATAACCTACATTAAGGTAAGGTTGAAACAATATTTTACTGAAATTCTTTACAGTGTGTTTGGGATCTTTTGTTTATTATTTCTTGAATACTTTTGTTATTCTCTTAATTTGTCATGACATTTCTCATCATGACACCTTTATTTTAATTTTTTTTTTACAATAGTTTGTGGTTATGCTTGATCTTTCTTTAAAACTTAAACTGTGCACCTCATTCACGTATAACAGTCAGATGACTCATGAAAATAACAGGATTCTGGGTACTCTGTCTAATGCACCTATTCGTATTATTCTTAGCCCAAACCGATTTTCCGTATCACAATTATTTTTCAAGTTATGTTACTTTTTCAGTCGGGCAAGTAAAAGTCTCCCTCATTTGCCCAAACAAAACATTCACTTGTCCCGGACAAGTGTTAATGTCGTGCCCTGCCTAGTATAATGCAATGTAAGTTGCTTTGGATAAAAGCCTTTGCCAAATGCATACATGTAAATGTTAAGTTTAGCCTAGTCAAAAATCCAATTCAAGATATCTACAATTGTAATTTGACTAGAAATAAATTACATTGTAGTTTTGGATATCTTGTATATATTTACATTTTACATTTATTCATTTGGCAGATGCTTTTATGCAAAGCGACTTACAAGTAGTTTTCTACAGTGACACATTACTGCAGAGCAATCAGGGGTAAGGTGTCTTGCTCAAGGGCACTTCAGTCATGACCTGCTGGCACTGAGATTCAAACTGGCAACCTTCTGATCACAAGCCCAACGCTCTTACCACTAGGAATATATATTATGAGATTATTGGAATTATGCCTAGTATAAATCAATTATAGGTATCTGCATTTTCTTAATTTCGTTTGTAGATATAATACATATTGAAAATATTTTCAAATGGAGGTCAACGGAAGAATATAACTAGTCAAAACAGCGTTGTAGATATCTCGATGAACATTATGACTAGCCAAAATAAAATTGTAGATATCATCATTGCGTGTTATGACTTGTCATACCAATTACAAATACGACGAATCAAGATTACAGAAGAGATATCTGGAGTTTGACTTCAAAACTGAATTATGCTAAAAGAGGTTGCCATACTCACCGGTGGATTTGGCGCCGGCGTCTCCTTCACCACATCATATGGCCAGTCATCCTCCTTATTAGGTCAAAATTAAGAAAAAAACTAACAATGAAGATAAATCTCTCTTATACTATTTCATATTACAGTATACATACTAATATTAATAATATTATTTTGTTTTCTAAATTTTGCTATGTCACACCATAGGACACATACAATTACAGTACCAGTATATTTTCATGTTAGCTTTTTATTTTTGGCAATTGTATTTGGGTTTCATACATGTGGTGTTATACATCTCTTTCATACATGTGGTGTAAACTTGTAAAGATTATCTTGCATGTACGTGTCATAAACCTTTGTTAATCACAGATCTTATTTTTTGCAATCTTTCGTAATAATCATTCCATAATCCTGCAATCGAATGAGTACGCTGAGTGTTGTTACATGTGACTTATATTTGAAAGAATATGGATTTGTCAGAACAGGGTTCAATGAAAACAAAAGGCGACACTGATAGTGGAATTTGTTTTCAATCCTCCCATGTTCTCGGTTCCATATCAAGAATTCTGATGCAAAACACTCAAAGTCTGTCAGATGACTTTTTGTTTAAACAAGCATGTTTATCAGGCTCCTCCACTTAACTTTACTTCCAGCAAAAGCATTCAGAACAGGCAGTGTGGTATTTTTTGGAGCATAATATTTTTTATGTGAACGGCAAACGCAATAAGAAATTTTCAGTTCTTTTATCTGAAAAGTGACCTGCACAAACTGATTTGATATGAAACTAAGCAATTAACATGTCAACCAGCTTCAAACCTGAATGGGCAAGTTTGCTTACGTGTTTCACCTTGTATGAAAATAGTAACTTTGTATTAGCACCTAATGTACTATTGCTCTTTTAAGACATGTCACATATTTCTCCCTGAACTCTTTGTAAGTGGCTTTGGATAAAAGCGTCTGCTAAATGACTAAATGTAAATGTAGTATCTGCTGCTGCCACCTACAGAATATTAACTATAGCACAAGGGCAAGCAGTGATTTGTATTGGTGTCAGGGCTGTACGTTAACGATAGCTTCACTCAAACAGTAAAATACTTGTAAAATAAACTCTCGATGAAGTTCATGAGTTTACATCCTCATGTATCCTCAGACAAATCCTGGACCATCGCTCGTGTAATATTTTAAGCTGTGCACCTCATTCACGTATAACAGTCAGATGACACATGAAAATAACAGGATTCTGGGTACTCTGTCTAATGCACCTATTGTATTATTCTTAGCCCAGACCGAGTTTCCGTATCACAATAATTTTTCAAGTTATGTTACTTGTCCAGACGGGCAAGTAAAAGTCTCCCTCATTTTCCCATACAAAACATTCACTTGTCCCGGACAAGCGTTCATGTCGAGCCCTGCCTAGTATAATGCACTGTAAGTTTAGCCTAGTCAAAAATCCAAATCAAGATATCTACAATTGTAATTTGACTAGAAATAAATTACTTTCAGATATCTACAAATGTTTTTTTGGATATCTTTAAAAATTATTAATTAAAGATATCTTGTATATATTTACATTTGACATTTATTCATTTGGCAGACGCTTTTATGCAAAGCGACTTACAAGTAGTTTTTTACAGTGACACATTACTGCAGAGCAATCAGGTCTCCCTCATTTGCCCAAACAAAACATTCACTTGTCCCAGACAAGCGTTAATGTCGAGCCCTGCCTAGTATAATGCAATGCAAGTTGCTTTGGATAAAAGCCTTTGCCAAATGCATACATGTAAATGTTAAGTTTAGCCTAGTCAAAAATCCAATTCAAGATATCTACAATTGTAATTTGACTAGAAATAAATTACATTGTAGTTTTGGATATCTTGTATATATTTACATTTTACATTTATTCATTTGGCAGATGCTTTTATGCAAAGCGACTTACAAGTAGTTTTCTACAGTGACACATTACTGCAGAGCAATCAGGGGTAAGGTGTCTTGCTCAAGGGCACTTCAGTCATGACCTGCTGGCACTGAGATTCAAACTGGCAACCTTCTGATCACAAGCCTAACGCTCTAACCACTAGGAATATATATATTATGAGATTATTGGAATAAAATAGTATAAAAGCAGTTACCATACTCGCTAGTAGATTTGGCGCCGGCTCTTTGGTCACCTCGTAAGGCCAGAAGTCCTCTTCAATGTTATTCATTGTCTGTCATGGAAAAATGTGAACAATAATGTTAGATTGCACTTAATCATGTGTTCTTAATTGGGAGTTTTACCTTTACAGTATGTCAAATAACACAATATCTACGAGAGGCATGAGAGAGCCTGTAATGTGTGCGGATCTGGTACAAAAAATGGTGTGCACAGATAAATCATTTATAATAATCACTGCAACACTATATAATTAATTTATAATTCAATAATAAATAATTCATTGAAATGTATGGTCTAAATTGAAGTATAGAGTATGAATGTACTTGTATAATGTGTAGTTGTGTTTTAGCAACAATGTAAAGATTCTTACGAAAATAATAATAAAATTGGAACGTAACAGACAAATGAACATTGTCATTGTGTTTTAGACTTTTATTGTATTTGTGTATACTTTATACATTCTTTACTTGACTGTCACTTGTTTTTACTTTTCTCTTCACCTGTTTTTATTTTATTTTATAGCCTACTTGTTAAATATTGCCCTTATTTTGTCTTTTTTAACTACTGTGTTGTGTTGTATTTTTTGCACCACGAAAAAAATTATTATGGAAAAAAGGCAAAAAAACTTGACTTTCAACAATAGAATTCCAGTTCCGGCGTGTAATTGGTTGGATCTTCTACTTGAACCCATACACGCCCACACTGACCACATGACGTCACTGTTGAGTCTCATGATACTGATTAGACTAGAAAGGCATGTGAGTCTCGTTCAGCAATCAGAAGAAAGCGGATGCAAAGCGCAGTTACAGGTAGGCTACTGTGCACTATTGTTTATTTAAAATACATAAACTTTACGTTTAACATAATCACAAATATATGAATGTGTAAATTACCAAACCAAAGGCGTCGATACTCAGGGAACACTACATTGTCCCTACAAATAATTTCAACCAACAATTAATCTAGATGTGAATATAACCAATGATGTCCGTTTGTGTCTTGTACGTATAAGTTAATTTATTCAACATTTATTTATCCAGTAATCATTTAATTGAAATTAAAAATCTTTTACAACCGTGTTCTGGAAAAATAGCGCAGTTTTTGGTAGTACAGCAATAAGTCCCGCCTCCGTAGCATACGTCTCTAATAGGATTGGCTCTGCCTTTGTGTAGTCCTGCCTCTCTAACCCACGTAGCTTTATGATTGGTTCTGCTTTCTCTCGTTAACGTGTGACGTAGGCTGATTCGGTTCGGTTGTAAGCACCAATTTCACAATGAGCATGATTATCAGGCTACCCGGTAAAAAAACTTTCCTGCTAAGAGTTTATTGACAAAAGATACAAGTTGCGTCACATTTTGATTCCGGAACCATGTTTTTCCCATTGCATGACAATCCCTTATTACCCGGATGAGTTCCAAACTTAAACGTTAGTCTGTGTCTGTTCTTATTTACATCTATGCGGTTAACTAAATATAGCTGAATATCATGACAACCGACTGTTAGTTTTTTTAATAAATATTTATCCAAATAATGATCCAAATTATGTTTCTGTCTAACTAAATGTTTTGGGCTATATAAAATGTAGATCATGAACCTTTTATAAATATAACACAAACCAAAGTAGGCAACTTAAAAAAAATATCTTAATTGCTTTTGTTTATGGCATTTGTAATGATTATAGTAAGCTATAGATATCTAAGCCATAAATGCGTTGGAATATGGAATCCATTATTTTGTTAGGTCAGGTGACAGAAGAAGGCCTGTCATGTTGTAGAGGTGACAGGGTCACAGGTGAGGTTAAACTATGGGTGCTTCTCAATATGCCATCTCTTTTCCGCGCTCCTCCGTCCTCCATCATATGACCCGGAAACCTATCGAGCTCAGCCATCTTTAAGGGCATCTCAATTCTTTAATTGCACCTGGAGGAGGCTTTTTGAGGAGACATGAGCGAGACACAGATATATGTGCAAGACACAGACTGACATCAGTGCTTTTATGTATACAAGTTATTTTATTCAACATTTATTTATCCAGTAATAATTTAATTGAAATTAAAAATCTTTTACAACCGTGTTCTGGAAAAATAGCGCAGTTTGTGTTATAGTACAGCAATGAGTCTTTCATCGACTAAATATGACCCGCGTATTATTCTCCTCCCCCTGCACGTAGTCACATCTTTAGATCATATTCAAACACGCATAAATGTGATGATAAAGCATTACATTATTGTTAATGTAGACCTATTTCTGACAGTATATTTAATATTCATATAGATCATTTATTAATATAGTTAATATTTATGTATAACATTTATTTGACATAACTTGTATACATTTCTGAACACTTAAGACATGATTTTAACTTATTTTATTGTAGTGGGGATTATAACATCTGTCTAAGGTAAGTATTTAACTTTATTTTTTATATTTCAATATGCAATTTGTACAGTCATCATTAATTAACGACGTTAAAGGGAGCGAGGATATGCCATTTCACTCCTTTTAATTCCGCGTCTTTTCCTTGCTACCTTCCCTCACATCCTGAAGGGGTGGAGCTAAGAGGCGAGGAAAGGAAAAAAGGAAGCACAAATAAGAATCGAGAAGCACCCAACAATATAATAGGATGTTAGTGGTACTGTGACAAATGTTAGCTTGACAATCTACAGTATAGTTTCTTAGTGTGTCTTTCCGTCTGAGCTACAGCTGCATATGCTGCCAAGTAAAATGACACATCTAAACAATCTAAAGCTCTAATTTTAAACACAGAGGCAGAGTCACAGGTGATTAGGCTTTTAAAACATGATAATGTTATTTGTTGTGCATTATATTAAGGTCGCACTGTTTTAGAGGTCTATTACGCACTCAGTCGTACGCATTTATCCCTGCATTGTTAAAACTACTGTATGTTATCAAAAGTATCTAGTTGTATGTTCTTGTATATTTTTACGGAAACTGATCCTGCTGTAGACAGCAATAAACAGTGTAACAATGAGAGTGAAAACAGTGTAAAAAACTATTTTAAGAATTGTTAAATTAGTATATTGTTTAAATGAGTCAAGTAAACTACTCTACACTTCAGTGACAATGCAGCTCTGTAGATCAATTTTATGTCCCCATCAATGTCAAAATCAAACTTGCACCAAACAATAAACTTTTTATGATGCAAGAAAACCTTGTGCTTTGGTCATCTGAACCACTTATATAGACTTAGTTTATTTATTTAATGAGTAGATTAGAGACACACATTTTGATAAAGCCTGTAATCATTATCTGTGTAAACTTCATTAATATGTTCGTTGACATAATACAACTCTTTTTCGCCACCTGCTGACGTATTATAGAAACTCCTTATATTTAACATTTTGGATAAAACTGTAATTGAACACAGAACCACAGCAAACAAATAAAATAAATGCAAAATACATAATTTATTTGAAATTTAATTAAGGAAAAATTAAATGGTAGTCAAAGGTGCCCCAGAACTGTTTGTGTTGATAAATTCTTCAAAATATCTTACTTTGTGTTCAACAGAACAAAAACATAAACAATATTTACAATATTAAAATGACATTTATATAGGTAACAACCGGAGGGTGCGTAAATGATGACACATCTTTCATTTTTGAGTGAACTGTCCTATTAAGACACTTTTTTAGTGCAGGTTCGCATTAAGAAGCCTGGATGGGCTGATGCGATTTCTCCAGCTGCGCGGATGGGTGGGAGGTTCTTAGATGTCTGCGCAGATTTGTTGTTGACCCTGCACTGACGAATATTTTCATTTGACAAATTCTGCACTGGGTTTTACAATCTTCAATATTATTGAAATGCAGATGCTGCAGCTTTTTCATTTTTCGCTCATTTCTTCCAACACGCTTACACTTAAATCCGGCTCCCCCGCCTCTCTCTTGCGCGCGCTGTACCTGCCTGTACACACTACACTCGCTATCATCGGCGCGTGACGTGTTCCCTTCCGTTCACATAATGGTATGATCCTAGTCTGTCCTCCCATGTGATTGGCCCCTCCAGTGTCCCACCCCACCTGCGGCTAAAGATTCGGCTCTCCCCGACGGGAGTCGGCTCTTATCGTTTGCTGTAAAGAATCGGATCTTAGATCCGGCTCGATCACGAACGACACACATGTGCACAGGCATCCTCCTGCCTCCAAACTAACCGGTGTTCGCTGCACACAACGAACGGCACATGACATCAAGTTCCGTGAGTGTGTTTTAAAAGCATACGGTGAAGCAGACGGTCTCGCCCTACTTCTACATCATATGCCGATCGATCTGCGCAGCGCCAAATCAAGTCCGAACATTCACGTAAATTCGGAGACTCAACACAAAGCGCGTCATCCACGTAAATTCAATAAATCACATTCAATGATCCGATAAAGCTTCGGCGGAGCAATGTAGGAAAAACACTGATCTCTTTATTTATTGTAGGTTGTCTCAATTCAAGCGAGCACAACACGATACGTAACTTGCATCGTGTGAAAATCCAGGCTAACTGCTAAAACTTGTTAGATGCGATTGATGATTATTATATAGCAGGAGCGCTTGTACTGGATTGAGCACTCGTGAAAACAAACAGCTCGTCTCACTTGCATTTGTATGATCGCTCCATTAGCGCAAATGGCGGCCAACGGTCGCGTTTAAAGACTTACGAAAAAAACGAATGTTTGTACGAAATGTAAACCTGGTAATTACCGGAAAAGACAGCACATAAATGTTATAGCCGTTTACTATGTTTCGACGAAGAAACAACGAACACTTCCCCTCAGACTTAAGGGGAAAACGAACAGTTCTGTCCTGATATAAATTGATTGGATAATTTACAGTCTTGATATTTTTAATTGTCATTTTTAGTGGATTTATGTTTAATCCAGATAAAAGTGCTTAACCTCAAGTTAAAATAACCTTACCTCAACAATACAGTCACCACTGAGAATAACCTCGGAGTCTGTCAGAGCGCGTGTGCACGTGTCCGCTTGCCAGGTTTCGCGCCCTTTTGTCACTTGAGCATTTAAAGGCAGAGTAGTGCAGAAAGTTTTTTGTCATGCTGGTTGGAAGTCTCTTAACATCCTGATCAATAAGTGAAGTAAAACATTGATATTTTTATAATGATATATCTTCTGTGAAAGGCGTAGGGTTGGACCAATTACTGCCGTTGGTCTGAGGGCAATGATACTGTCAGTACACGATCCGTTCGCGCATGCGCACAACGACGTTGTAGAAACCGCTCATGCGCAAATGATGAATTTGTTTTGCGACGATTTACGACACTGCACGATCTGTTCCACGCTTGCGCAGCTTTGTTTTACTTTATTTATATTTTTACTGTTAAATATAATACAATACTCAATTTACTTCGCTTCGTTCCACCTGGTCTCATTTCACTATGCGTTCTGTCAAGTCAGTTTGAAATACTGTAATGTTTCCCCTGACTTTGTAGTTTGTAGTTCTTTCTTCATGTAAATTAATAGTCTATTTAGACATACGTGTTATGTTCCTTATTGGCTTCTGTAAACGCCATTGAAGGGATTATTTTACTAATTTAGATTAAATGGATAGATATATTAGCCTACATAGACCCATACTAATAAATTACTACATTTAAAGTTAACTAGTATTATCAGGCCCCTGATATTGGCCCCTTCAAACCAGGACGTTCAGCATGCACTGGGACGGTTCACGGCCGAGTGTGAAGCGGCTGAAATAAAAATCAGTACCTCCAAATCCGAGGCCATGGTCCTCAGTCTGAAAAGGGTGGCTTGCCCACTTCAGGTTGGTGGAGAGTTCCTGCCTCAAGTGGAGGAGTTTAAGTATCTTGGGGTCTTGTTCACGAGTGAGGGAAGGATGGGACGGGAGATTGACAGACGGATCGGTGCAGCTTCTGCGGTAATGCGGTCGATGTACCGGTCTGTCGTGGCGAAAGCTCTCGATTTACCGGTCAATCTACGTTGCTACTCTCACCTATGGTCATGACCGAAAGGACATGATCCCGGATACAGGCGGCCGAAATGAGCTTCCTCCGCAGGGTGGCTGGGCGATCCCTTAGAGATGGGGTGAGAAGCTCGGTCACCCGAGAGGAGCTCGGAGTAGAGCCGCTGCTCCTCCTCATCGAGATGGGTCAGCTGAGGTGGCTTGGGAATCTGTTCCGGATGCCTACTGAACGCCTTCCCCGAAAGGTGTGCCGGGCCCGTCCGACCGGGAGGAGACCCCGGGGAAGTGTCTAGGGTCAGGGATATCTGGGCATCTCTGCTTAGACTGCTGCCCCCGCGACCCAGCCCCGGATAAGCGGAAGAAAATGGATGGATGGATAGTATTATCAGATTTTAATTAAAAAAACGACACAAACCGTCTTTGACAATACTACTGACCTCAGATCGAAACACGGTAAGGTAAATAGACATGATACAGCAATGAATCACAAAATGGAGTTTTGAGGAAACTGAAGATTTGAAGTCGATAAAAATACTTTATTCCACATGTAACCAAAATCATCTATGTTCATGTAACAACTCTATTATTTTGGATTGGCAACCACATTAACACATCGTAATGGTAACGTAAGCAACATTTAAAAACATAAAAACAATAAACTATGTAACGTTAGCCTACAAAACAAAAATATGCCACCAGTTGTGCCGCCTGGCCGTTAAATGTTTCATCGCCTGCGTGGTACCAATAGTGTAGGAAAACCATAAAATTTTTGAATCAAACATAATTTCATACCCTCAAAATCAGACTTTTCTAAATGACATAAAGCACTACCCCAAGGTTTTGTCCTTCTAACAAGAAACATTACGGCATATTATACGATACAACCACAATTGGCCCCACTATCAATTCAAGGGATCTTTGTTCTGGATAAAAAATGCACGACCGACTCTATTAGAAAATGTTTTACTGATTATCTTTACCCTAAAAGCCAAAATAAAAATAACATCCTACAAAAATTTGATAAAGACTCATTCACTAAACTAAGAACAATGTATCTAACACTCCTTATACCTCCTAAAGTGAAAGAAACACACTTCAAAGTAATGAACAATATTTAGCCCTCTAAAAATTCTTCGCAAGAGTCTTCGCTTTGGTATAGATGATAATACATGTACATTCTGTGAAAATGATGATGAAACTACGGACCATGTGTTTTTCTCATGTAATGTGACACAGACATTTTGGTGTGATGTATATAAATGGGTCAAGCAACAGATGTCTTCATTCCCAACCTCTTTCTCTAGGGACGATATAACATTTGGATTGTCATTGCAAAGCAAGGGTGATGAGCTCTCTATACAATTGTATGTCTAGCGAAAGTCTTCATCCACGTATGTAGAATTGTGACATCCTCTCCCAATTTTTTTTTCTTAAATGAATTTTAACTGTATATGAAGTCTTTAAAAATGTTGAAAGGTCCTAAAGCACAAAAAATATATGATACCCTAAAATACTTCCCAACTGAGATTAATAGCTGAACAATAACGGAATTCTCCCCTTATGTCATGTTGTAATTTCTTAATTTAATTTATTTATTTACTTTTTCTAAGACTGCATATATATTTCCTGTTTGTATTAAGAGCTGCTCCCTCAGGCTATGTCTTTTCTGTATTATATTATGAAGAATCGGATGTTATGCAGCCATGTTTGTTTGTAAATCTTGATAATTTCAATAAAAAAATTAAGAAAAATGTAAGAAAACCATGACGTTTTCTAATATGTAATTACGCGCATGCTCAGAACGGATCGTGCAGGTGAAACGGATCGTGTAAACCACGCTCATGTCCAATACGTCACCACAACTGTTCCGCCCATAGAAATCAGGTTCAACGTACCCATGAGTTAAATGGTGCTACTTCCGGCCAGCAGTTTAGGTATTCATATGAATTAATTATATCTTTCGTTATACTTATTCACGATTTCATGTTTGTAAATTGTCTAGCCTAAATTAACTAGAGGCCAACACGAAGTACGTAAACAACTTAAAATATACGGAGCTGATTTTCGTCATCAAAACAGCCCTTACAACACTTGTATTGATTAGTTATTACATTTGTTAATAGTTACCATTATACCGTTCCTGATTAATTAACACTCTTCTCTGGAACGGTGTTGAAAATACAAATGTAAACATTAGTTTTTTGTTGTATGATCTTTTGGCAGGGCAAAAAAAGAGGATTTCTTTTCACAATGAATCACACATCGTCTCCGTGACATGGCTGCACCGGCGACGGTAGTTTAGATTTGGGCGGTCTTAGTCAAATCATACCACGAGCTGACGTAGATTTGTGGGGTGTGGTTACACAAGGCATTTCAGGCAGGTCTGGGTGAGCATTCGCTTCTAGATCAAATACATCTTTTGTTCCAACACTTTTTATTTTTGCAATTTTACGTGTCTTATACATGCATGGGCAACTTATAGCACACCAAAGAAAAAGAAAAACACGTATTTCCGGCGAATCACCCCTTTAATCTCATATGAACACATGAAGCTGACTGCTCCAGGACTGTCTAGACTATCTTTTACCAGATGGCTGGAACAACGAACACAGTTCTGTGGCTCAGTATTAATATAATGAATTACTAAACGAGTTAGTTTTTACTAAATGTGAAGGTGTCATTTCTCATGTGGTTTGTCATCCGTTCTGTCCCCAGAATGGAAAGATCTGCTCAAATGCTTTTCAAATAAGTTTTTTTAATGGAGATACTGATACAGAACAGCTGAACGAGGCCACAATTTGCCGAACAATAAGGAGTGTGTGTCTTGCTATCAAAGCATAAGCAGATGTCTTCATCTCTTTGATGTCACAGAGTCTTCTGTGGCAAGGGAAGGAGGAGTTCTATAGGATTGCAGGTAAGAGGATCTACAAATTACAGGACAACTGTTAACACTCATAGTAGGATACTCATTACTTTGTGTGACCGGGTTTCCCCAATGTCATTGGTGCACTGGACTGCACACACGTAAGGATAAAAGCCCCCTCAGGTGCCCATGAGGTGGATTTTGTGAATAGGAAATCCTTTCACAGCATTAATGTTCAGCTGAACATAACTTTTTGATATTGCCCATTGATGAACACTGTGCATTGCCAGTGATGTGCATTGATTGGTTTAATATTCCTCATCTTATGATTTCAGATGGTCTGCAATGCTGACTGTGTGATCAGGCAATGTTGTGGCAAAATGGCCTGGCTCAGTCCATGACTCCAGAATCTTTCAGGCCTCTGAAATCTATCAGCGCCACACAAGGTGAGCCACACAACCCCTATTAATAAGCCCTTTTTACATCATGGCCGTGTCAAGAATATCATTGTGTTTATGAGGTAGTAATGATGAGATTTTATGTTGACAGGTGAATGTTGGTGGGACACAGGGGGTATGGCTGCCAGCCTTTTCTCCTGACACCTTTCACAGACCCCCAGGAAGCACAGCAGGCCTACAACCATGCCAGGACCAGGGTCAGAGTTGAAATGACCTTTGGCCTCCTGAAGGCACGCTTTCACAAATTAAGGGTCAGCCCTGTGAGGGCATGTGACATTACTGTGGCTTGTGCTGTCCTCCACAATGTGGCCATGGACTGGGACAATCCGGCAATCTTCCCTGATGACGACAGTGGTCGGCTGCTGAGGGACCAATATGTGTTGAATTATTTTAGTTAGTATATGTGCTTTCAATTTTGGTTAAATATGTCCTGCGGTGGCAGAGGAATTTGTCTTTGAATTGATTTGGCCTGTTATGATGTTTGTGCTGTATACTGTGTGTAATACAAGCTTGCGGGGAGGCTTCTGCATCCCTTCATTTGTCTGTTCCGTTGATGTGTATGGATTTGTCCTGCATTTATTTCAGTGTGCAGACATGCGGGTGTGTTATATTCAGACCTTTAATGTGTATTTATCCTTAAGTTGTGTAATATGTTTTGCTTCTGTGCTTTCCATCTTGTAGTGTCACTGTGTGACTTCGGTTTCGAAAGGAGCTGATGGTTTACCTGCTTTGTTTTATCCTTATTCAATAAAGGAACATAATGTTACACTTTGTGTTTTTATATTTATATGGAATGTGTATTTTATACGACAGAGTATTAGGGCCACACTGAGGAAAAATAAAAAAGTCATACATATATGAGGCTGGTTCTTTCTGCGGAAAAGATGCATATTCTTTTTACAGTCCTGATATACATATATAAGTATAAGTATGTCCTTGTTTGTGAAACCATTGCTGTCATTTTAACAACTGTCCTCTAAAACAACGGGTTACAATATTAGGACTTCATTCTCAAAGTCTGTGAATTTTTTTTTTTTCCTCTGTGGCCCTAATATTCTATCATTTTATACATAGCCTTATAGTCTATGGGAAACTGTAAATTATCTAATGATAGCAACATCATCTAAAAATCATCCTTTATCCAAAATAATGGAAATTAATGATCACAAATGTTTAAATGATGACAGTGGGGACAGTAGAATCTGGAAGTTATCAATTCAATAGGTGTCAATATCTTATATTTAGACAGTACACCACTTATATTACTGTTTATATCAGATGGAAGATCCTGCAGATGGCCTTCAGACTCCAGTCCACTCCGGGAGCGATGATGATATTCAGTCTGCAGATGATCCTGGGTTTGACTTGATTGATGATGGGGGGGATCTAATCCCGCCTTTGCCTTTAATTTTACTCAGTCAGGAGATGCAGGAGGATGATGAGGATCCCAACAAGACATTTTATAGTGAGTTAACTTCACTAATTCCAACATGATATAGTTTGAGTCATTGATTCTGATTGGTCAATAGATGTTTTATTCACACAAAGATTAAGTGCAATATACACATTCTGTTTATGTAATATGCATGTGTGTATGTGTAACATATTAAGCAACAATATTCAGGTTATAACAATAATGTATTTTCCTAGTTAAACAATCATTGTTAAATTGTGTTTATTTAAGTATTGCTTATGTTGGGTAATTCATGTCTGCTGTACTTCTCTTTTAGTTGAAGTCAATGGCCGACAGTCTGAGATTTGACACAAAGTCTGAGTTTGACACAATAATCATGCAGAACGTGGCCTTTTCCTAGCGGGGTTATCCTGAACCCCTTGCCAGTAAGGGAGGATATGTTCCATCTGAGAAACATCGTTGACCATGCTTGGTTTGAGGTACTGTGCTAGGTTTGTTTTGTTTGTGTTTAACTTTTTTATTGTCTTTGCATCTGCTTCAGCTGTGGTTTATACCCCTCGCACAAAGCAAAAAATAAGGTTTTAGGATTACTCACAAGCAGAGGTGGCACCACTACTCTAAAAGTGTTGGGGCAAATTTAGATAGTTTAACCTATTATTGATCTATATGAGAAAGCTCTACCCCCTGATCATAGTGAGCGTAATGGCTTGTAGAGTGATATAATCTCTAAGCTTATCTGTTTAATGCTTTATACAGTAGGTAATTAGAAGTACTTTATAGTATATACGGTATTTAATCGCTAGCCGGTATAGTGCTGATAGA
Source organism: Barbatula barbatula (assembly GCF_947034865.1). NCBI lineage: Eukaryota > Metazoa > Chordata > Actinopteri > Cypriniformes > Nemacheilidae > Barbatula > Barbatula barbatula. The sequence continues at coordinate 2,950,117 of NC_136770.1, read as the reverse complement.
ATTGGTGTTATGTGGTCAAATATTCTCAACCTTGTAAGAACTCTAGCAGGTGTATTTAGAACTTACTGTAACTGGTTTAATGTTGAAGCAGGACGACCACTAAGTGTTGCATTACAATAATCAAGTATTTAAGTCATAAATGCATGACATCTTTTTTCTGCATCAGAATTACAACGAATATTCTGCAGTTTGGTAATGTTTCTAAGATGGAAGAAGGCTGTTTTTGTGACTTTTGTTCCACGTTTTCTAAAGACAGGTTGCTGTCCCAGGTAACACCGAGGTAGGGCTGTGCACTTAATCGAAAAAAATCATAATCGTCAAATTTATCCTTCATCAATTACAAAAACTAAATAATCGTGGTAAACGATTATTGTGCCGCATTTGATTTTGCAAGGATCCTCTCTTTTCTTTTAGTATAAATCCACAGCGCACTTCTTTCCTTTACAGTTGTTCAGAAGTGCTATTTCTTAAAATCATCGCGATTATGATTCTTGTCTTATCATCTGCTCGTGCGTGAGGTTAAAGCGTGCGAGCAGATCATCTACATGACAAGCCGGATTTTTATCTTTTTGTACAAAATAATAATCTTTTACATTGTTTGTGTGCTGCTGTGCTTCCCTTTGTGTAATAAGCAAAGTGAACGCGCATTGTTGACGTTCTAATGGAAATATAGTCAGAATTACCCCCTTCTTAAATCAGTATCAAAACGCTGAGAGAAGCCTGCTTGATATTGTCCCAGGTTTGAAACAATGTCCCTTCTGCTTTGGAAATGAACTGGACAAACGCATCTGCCGCGTACCATGTGTAACAGGTACAGAAAGTGTACTGTTAAATATACGTATTAATGAGAATTCCCACAAAATTGTTTGTCTACATACACCTGAAGACTGCCTAAGTGAAGTGAGTGCCTTTCCCCTTTAATTGGTGTGACGTCGTGAGTCCATATAGTTTCCTGTTCTGTCCCCTCCTCTTCCTCTTTGCATTGGTTATAAAGTGGAGCGGTGAGGTTATTTTGGGCTCCTGATAATCTTAATTAATCCTAACTTTTTTTGTTGCTTTTATGTCTATTTTTTCACTCTAATTTATGTATATAATATTATTTTACCTATCTGTGTGGTTATTTTTGTCATTTCATCCCGTTTAAGTTATATTTTTGCATCTGGGCCTAAAAGTGATATGAGAATGTGATAAGTGTATATCACATTTGTTTTATAGAGTAACCGAGGGCATCTCTCACTAAGAGGCTGATTATATTTGTTTGTGTACATCAGGGAATAAAAGATCAGCGAAACTGCGAATGCTGTCCTGCTCTTCTTAATACACAACGCAGACAACAGACCAGTTACACATGTGAATCCACCATAACTGTATGAAGAAGCTTGCGTACAGATGACACACACCTAACTTTATAATAGCTCGCGTTGTATGAAAAAGACCATCCTGACTTTACTGTATAAAGAAGATGCGTGTCTGCGCGGCGCGCGTTGTATAAAGAAGACGTGCTTGAGTTTATATCTGAGAAGCTCAGACATGACACACGCCTAACTTGATAACTGCCAGACGCCTGACTTTATTACTGTATAAAGCGGAGGAATCACACGCAGTTTCTGTCAATATCTTTATACAACACGCTCTGCACAGACATGGATCTTATTTATACACTAGCCAGTTACATGACTTTTTGGAGGAATTTATTCGGCAAATGCGTTTCCATCTCCCATTTATTCGCATGAACCCTTTTTCAGGATGCCGAACCGAACTTCTAACACGCTACAGTCCATCTCGCTCATTAAGATCACATAACTCCTTGTGCTCTTTGGTAGTCCTTCTAGTCACATCCACTTAAGGCGGTTAAGCGTTTTCACATCTGGCACGTGTCTGGGACACTTTTCCTGTTGAATATAACGTAAAGACACATCTCTTTAGTCAAACTTTCACATAACGTGTCTCGATCAGATTACACGTAAATGATATCTTTGCATGAAATGTTAAGAACATCAGCTACGCTGACCATTTTTCATCTGTTTATCTGTTTCTACCTCGGCTGCCCATCCTGAGGAAACTAGAGATCATTGAAACCGCTCCAGTTTACGTCCAGACTCTTATGAAGACTTCAGATGACCTCTAGATGACGTCATCATACAAAACTGACAAACTACAAATATGGTAATCTCAAAAATCACTTTATCATTGCTTTAAAATCCACATCATTTTGCAAACTTTAAATAATAAAATGTATCTGTATTTTCTTAAATCACCTCCGGTTTCGTATGATTTTATCTGAATTAAATTTTCTCAAATAAAATCTGTTCCTGTGACATTTTCTTAATTTAGATTTTTATTAACTTCAACTCTTGAGGAAAATCGTCATGGCTTTATCTGAACATCTGTGTCACTGTCATTTCATTTTAAAGGCCACTCGGTCACTCTGGCTGTCCTCATCCAGTACAGTATATCATTAACCGCCCAGAGCTGAATTATTCTCTTTATTTTTGACAGGATTTTATTGGCCTCTGAAACAATACAAGATCTATATAAACTATAGTAACGACTCGCCACTGCTCACAGGTGTTGGAGGTGTTTTTCTTTCCTACGACGTGTGAATATAATTTCACATTATGTGCTGTTGAATTCAAGCCTCTCATGTCACCATGTGTGTGTCCTTAACATTTATGCCCCAGTCATTCATTTCAGTGTGACAACAGATTGACATCAAGAGAGATCCACGGTGTCCCTCGATACCAGAACAGAGCAAAGGGCCAATTCATCAAACCTTCTCCAGCACATCAATGAACTGCCACCCAAAGCTTAAAACAGTAATCTCACAACAATAATGGCATTAATGTAACTATGTTAGAGCGTCTCCGGCGTTACAGAACTGTCTCTGGCGTTACAGAGAACGATGAGTTGTGGATGTATTTCACACATCAAACAGGAAGAGCCGAGGGGCTATTTTATTTGAAGAAGCTCTTAACCTGTGGTCCTCATCACATCACGCTACATCCTATATCGATGTCGACCAACCATCTGTGGTTATTTTTCATGGAGACATTTGAAAGGGTCGCATGATGTTGATCATGTATGAGTGATAGCTACTTAATATTTGATGATGCCAGACAGATCACTTGACAACTTTCCTTTAAAATAGTAATTCTGCACTTTCTACCTCCAAAAAGACTTCATGTATGTTTCAGCTTGTTTCATTTCTTCCGGCATTGATTTTCATTTCAGCGCTGCATTATTTGGACGGCTCCTTTCTGCCAAAATGAGAGGGAGCCAACACTCCACACCTCATCGGCAGCCATCATCTTCTGCTTAAAATGAAACGGGAAATATGAGAATCAGAACAATCCAGTTACACCAGGACCCTACACAATGTCCTAACCAGGCGTGAAGTGACCAGTTTCCATTGAAAAGCTGTTTGTCTGTTTACACTCATTTTAAAAAGATGCACAACGTGATACAATATCAGTTAATTAGATATTTCATGCTTTATGTAAAAAAAAGATTTGGAGGAGTTAAACATTATAAAGGTGGTGGAAGTGCAATGCCACTTTAAAAATAGTCATTGTCGAGAAAGATGTCACCCAAAAATGATTCTTTCATCCTACTCAAGCCTTATGTCATCACAAACCTTTGAACCAAAATCCATCCAAATCAGACCTGTCCACATAAGTCTTAAGAGAATCACTCTATGTGCAATGCACAGACAATGACAAAAATACATCATTGCTAAACAAAATACAATTATAATTTTACAGATGGTGTAGCGGCACAAAAGAAAAACAATCCAGAAACCGCTAAGGAGCTGAGTGCAGGAATAACTTCTGTGACACGTCTTGAGGCTTGTATGTTGGTTTATTTTGCTCAGGTTTGTACGGTCAACAAAATATGTGCTCCAGCACTCATCCCCATTCTTCCATGTGAACACACACACACAACAGGTGTTTTAACCCCACTTAATTAATGACACCCCATTATCATTAGGTCACATGACTTTCCCATTACATGGCTCCTACAGATGGGTTTATGTTTGTCCCCTCTGCAAGATAAATCAAATCTGTGGAGTTATAAATAAATACCCGTTAAGATATAAGACCTTATATAGAACATCACTGGTTTATTCAACTACTACGAAACAAACTGTTTGTTTTGTGATGAATGTTGCGCCATCGTAAGATAACAAACAGTTATTTACCGCCACCTAGTGGCAAGTGATTTTCACATCATGACCAAATAACTTGAGATGTGTTTTAAGGCTGCTATTGTTTCCCTAAAAATATAACAACGATCGTCAAAAGAAAACATTAGAGTTATAATAAACGTTAGTGTATTATAGTGTTTGTTCAAAATAGCGTTTGGTTTGTCAGAAACAATAGAAACGTGTATAGTAAATATTTCCTACCTGTAGAAAACCATTTCTTGGCTCATCATTAACACAATTTTACGCAGCAGGCAGCAAATATAGCAAACTCCAAAAATAATAAGTCGTAAAAAAGTTGTAGCTTCTATTATTAAACCACAAAGGCCTCTAGGAGCCAATCAATAGCGGGAGGCGGGATAATGTGTCGTCACCAGGAAACGTTTTCAAAATAAAGGCTGTGTACGACAAAAATTACTCTAACGATATCACTGAATGTGAAAGAAATTATTTGCTATTTTCAGAATGATGATAAAAATATTCAAAATGTCGTCATCTTGAATGGCAAATTGTTTATTCATAAATGTAGATTGTCAAAATCTCCTCCTTTACACAAGGTTTTCTCTAACGAACTCATTCTGTTAATGAAGTCTCATAAAATTGTTAAAAACTCAAAAGCTATGTCTATTGTAAGATATTATGAATCTGTATTCGGCGTATTGTGAATGTCTCTTTTTATTTTCATTTATTTTATTTTATATTTTTTCTTTAATCATCTTTGGAGTTTATGTTACTCATGCCTGTTTTTTCTGTAATGTTATTTACATGTTCTGAATAATAAATAAATAAATAAAAGGCTGTGTACGATAATAAACAAAAGTTTGTCAAATCTGCACTTAACTGCAATTTATTTTTGTTAGAATTTGAGATTTAAAAACAATCTCTATTGCTAATAAACAACCAAAAAAAAGTCAAGTTGTTTAAATGTTTGCAGACGTTTTTTCAACTTAATATCCCGCCTGTTTTTAACCATTCAGTGTTTTTAAGGATGCTCTTTTCCTTTAGTTTATTTTGTATTTATAGGGAGGAGGAGAAATACATATTTTCTTTCGCTTTTTCTTCTTCTTTCTCTTCCTCTTTGTGTGGTCTTTTGTCTGATATAATATTGTTATTTTCAAAGATTTCTATTAATAAAAATAATGATATCATGTGTCATAATAACGGAATCATGACACATCGTGTTCTGTGATGGTGGTAGACTCTGTTGTCAATGCAACTTCAACTCGTTCAGTTGCGCTCTTTGCTAGGCTGTCACTAAATCCTTGGTGATTTAAGTCTCAATAAACCTTTATGCTAACCATCTAAACTACCTTTGCTCATTGACTTTGCCAAAAACACACTGCAGTTGAGAGACAGAAGGGATAAAGCGCTCAACTGGGAGATTTTGCACCACTTCTGGCCTTAGATGTATCTTAGATGCGCAAGGGGGTGCCATTGTGCTCAAATATTCTAAATATATTCATAGATTATTCATGCGTTGTCATGTTATTTCTTTGAGCTATTCTGAAAAATGTGACTGCATTGTTTTATTCACATTTTTAACCAATTTATATGTTGAATAATGTGAGTATATTGACCCCCCCTCAAACCCTGTGTCCCGTCACACTGATAGTATTTAAAAAACAAGATCCGAGGTTGGCAGATCTGCAATATACTTATCTGGAAAGATTTTAACACACCACAGAGTTTGTAAATGGACAGAAACATACTTTCCCAAAAGTTAGTGAAGTAAATGTGAAGCATCACTGCACACCTCTGGCAGATATGAATTGGCTCAGTCTTTGCTCTATAAGTGTGGAAGACCCTTTGTGAATAGAAAGTCATCTGTGATGTATTAATACATTGTCTTATTAACATCTTAATTTGAACTCCATATATGGACATTTTATTGATTGCAAGTTCCTAACATGAATGTTGAGTTTAAACTTTCAAATAAAGATCAGTTTTTGATAGTTGATTTTTATATTTATGTAACACAAAGGTAATAGACACGCTAACAAAACATTCTATTCACGTTAAGATGTTAATTCACATGCAGTTTAATATCTTTTCATTCATTGAAAATAAGGCAACAAGACAGTTCCACTTTGACATTGGTCGTTGTGTTGTAGCTTTGTGTTTATCTAAATAAACTGCACTTGATGTATTGCATCCTAAAAGTCAACAACATTAGACGTAGAGTAAGAACTGAACATTCAGATTTGAGCTTTTTGAAGTGAAATATGTTAAATTATGTAAATTCATCATGTTCTTTTTTCTCCTCAAGCTGTCTGTTTCAGGGCAATGCCTCAATCTGTTTGGTAAGCCATATACTATGATTAAAAATACAAAAGTAGTTCAGTAGAAGTTTAGTTGGCATCTCTACTGTGTCTTTGTTTAAATTGTCATTGTTCTGTTTCTTTTATCTTTCAGTACGAGGAGGAGTCAGTGCGGTACTGGGTATGATATTAATGTTTTTCATTCCATTAATCTGTGCTATCAAAGGAAATTACTCACCAGAACATTGTTTCTCTGTTGGGATGTTAGGCTTCGTCGCAAAGGAGGTCACCGCCGCAGTGATCGATAAATGTTTTAAAAAATAAATGTTTTTTTTGTTTTTAGTGTTACATTTTTTTATTTAGTCATTTTTTATCAAAAATAAATTGTTCAAATTAAAGAAGGACATGAGTAGTTAATCAAAGCGTAAAACTTGACACTTCCTGTTGCCTGGATGTGGCGCTATAACTTACTGAATTTTACCATGCAGATGTGTTCAGGCCGGGACTATGATCAAACGTGTGATGTTTGGGGCAGGTCTGACATTGTATGCCTGAGTTATAACTTCCTGTTTCATGGTGAAATGCAAAACTTTGGAATGACGCCATAGAAAAAACTCCCTTTAACAAAAAGTCAATTTAGCAACACAAACGCCTCAAGACCGAAAATATGATGTTGATCTTATCAGAACTCTAGGAAGAGAACTCCAGGCGTGGGCACATTTTCATGAGTTTGAGCATGTTTAGGTCTTCAAGATTGTGATTAATTTAAGAGAATAATAACAATGAACGAAAAACAACAGGGCTCTTCAAAAAACAATATGTCCAACATGTTCAAGTTATATATCAAATGAAATCTCGTATTGTTATATGGATCTACAGTTCAATTTATTGATATTTTGCCACAGATTGAATGAAAGTCAAATTAAATATGATGCATGAAATTTATCTTTGTAAACAAACACCACATCCATCGAATATCTAATCTAATAACTGCATCACACCATTACACTCCTACATCATCTTTTTCATTAGGTTGTTTTCCTATAGGAACAATGATCGACTGGTGGGGCTAAACGCAGGCATACCGGGTTAAATATACACAGGACAACGTCATGTTGCTGTTTTTCCTGACTAGTCCAACCACAACGGCTAAGAAAACGAGTTTAATTCAGCAGCACAGGGTCTATCCGGTGCTACTCGAGCTGCAACATAAGGGCGAGAATATGATGTTTGATTCAAAAAGCTGAAGATTTTGTCAGCTCATTGGCACAAACACAGATTTAAGATGCAGCTCTCTAAAGTAACAGGATCACAGCGGCTACTGGCTAAACACTCAATTGTATATAAATGTCTGTTACAAACACATACACTAATAAATACACACTTGGTCTAATTTTACTATCGTTATGCCATAAAGACTGTGACAATAAACCACAATTTTAATCTACATAATTTAATACCCTTTCTTTACAGTTCCGTAAAAAGCTTGAATATACATTTTTAGCACTGACACTGAACATCTTAAATAACAATTAAGCACATACTACAAATGAGTTTTTTAAACAAGGGGTCATATGGCACGAATACGTGTTTTTCTGTGTCTTTGGTGTGTTATAAGTTGCCTATGCATGTATTAGACACGTAAAATGACTAAACCTTAGTGTCGGAACAAAAGACACATTCCATCTAAAAGCGAATGCTCACCCAGATCTGCCTGAAACCCCCACAAATCTACGTCACTTCATGGTATGATTTGACCAAGACTGCCCACATCTATACGCAAGTAAGGTGAGCAAACAGTACAGACATCAAGCATTGAGGCCGCATTACTAGCTTATTATTTACAGACTGAACGTGTAACCGGTCCTGACTCGCATGTCTCTGCTACTACGACGCTGCGTTGTGTGATGTAATGAATAAAGACTCGAGTCCAATTGCTGGTTCAGGGTTTTTTTATCTGCATGAGATGAAAATACAGTAAATATTTGTTGCATTCAATGTAGTGCAAGTTTAATCAGCCTTCTCCTCGCTCTGCTCAGACCTCCCGTGGACTGAAGCAAGCTCACAATGTACAGGGATAAATCTCATTTACAGTAATAAAGAAAATGGTAATAATGAATATCACATCAGGTTTAATAGTGAAATACAATATACATTTATATATATACACACACACATTAACACTAACCAAGCTCAAATAATATGTCTTTAAATCACCCACATTCCAGCATTTTATAGAACCAATACGGTTGAACACAAAGAAATCACAAAAACAATTCATAAACATACCTGCATGAGATGAAAATACAGTAAATATTTGTTGCATTCAACGTAGTGCAAGTTTTATCAGCCTTCAAACAGTCGAACATAGAAAAAATATCAGCAGACACACTTCACAGGCCAACTTTACACTAACATACAACACAACGTGATACTGCATTCACTCGGTTAAACTTTCACTTGTGCAGGAAAAACAGCTTTAAGAGGGAAGATCACATACTCATCTACATTTTAACAAAACCGATCACTTAATTGGTGATTATTTTACACTCTTTTGAACAGGAGTGCACACAATACATACCTCGCTCTGCTCAGATCTCCCGCAGACTGAAGCTAGAGCGCACAAAACACGTCAATGACGTCACGCAAAACTCATAAAAATACAGCAGAAATATAAGGATATTGTGTGAATTTAAAATAAAACACAAGTTATAATTTAAACCTGTTACAAACGCATAATACCAATGCGTATGACATCGATTTTGAAAAATGCAGCCTCAGTTTACACAGACTACTTTCAGTAAAGCCCTGAATGTTCGTCATAAATAAAGCATGTTAAAGGTCTGGAGTTTATTCTACATGTGGTGTTTGCATTTGAAAGCTGTTGCTGTGAACCCACATCATGGGGTTCAGGGAGATCTTCTTTAAAGTGAAACAGACCATGTGCGAAATCACAACAAATCCATCAGAAAGATGCCAGGAACATTAAGAGCAGCCAAATGAACAATTTGGTACATTCGGAGAAAAATATTTTACGCTGAGCTAATTTTCCAAAGAAATCCTGGACGTCTATGTGAAATAAATGTGGTGGATGACATTATCTTCTCCATGAGGAAGAAAAACACAGTCACAACATGTCAATTTAACAACAATCCAAAAACAGCAGGCAAAATGAACATTACTAACAGACAGAGGTAAAAATATCAGATATGCAGTCCAAACTAGAAATCAAGAATAAGATATTTCAAAAAACAGTAATCCAATAAACAAGCAATGATCATGACACAGAACAGAAACAAGACAATGACATGAACCCTCAACATACGCTGATAAACTGACGATACTTCACCATGGACAAATGAAATAGGAAAGACTTCAATACTAAACAAACAGGAAGTGTGTGTGTACAATGAGAGGATGTGATCAGCCAATGAGCTAAAAGGGGCGTCACCTAGTGGTATGTATGAATGTGCAGATTGCCCCATTCATTACATTTGTTAATTTGAAAGCTGTGAAATGAATTAAATATACTGTTTAAATTGTGTAAATGTGAGTAACATTTAATTTGATTAACTGAAATATTTATATTAGAACTCACAAAAATATTAAGAGTTTATTAAACATTTAATTAACAATTTATATTTATTTAAGTTATTTATATATTTCCCACTGAAAAAAATCCATTAAATGATTTTATTAAGTTAATAACTTACAACTATTGTGATGTTCACTAAGCCACATTAATTTAGGCTGCAGCTACCCGTCTCGGTATTCTTGAGAAAATGAAGAACAACAAGGAGGAGGAGGCACCTGTGGAAAATCCACCTAATTCAAAAGCAGAAGAAAAGGCTTCCCTGGCTGCAAAAGTAATTGAGTCAATGGCCCTTTTTGTGGGAGCGGGTGCGGCAGCTGTCTGTTTCGAGGCAATGCCTCCTACAATAAATCTCTTTGTAAGAGGCGGCGGCTGTGCGGTACTGGGCCTCGTTGTACAGGAGGTCACCGCGGCAGTGATCCAGAAAATGATCTGATGTGTTTTCTTTTTTCTTTTTAGTTTAGTTTTGTTTCTTAAAATAAAAAAATGTATTGTTCAAATAAAAATAAAAAAATATTCAGCCAACCAATCAATTCCTTTGTTACTGGAGCCAAGACGCAAACTCTATTTTGATTGGATGATATTTAACGGTTATTTTCTGAAATGCTTAAATGTAAAAGCACTGTTAATTACCTAAAAATTATATTTAAATTCTCAAGTGACAAATTTCAAGTTGAATCTTTTTAGGGTTTTAGGCAGACAATTTATCATTAAAAGTTGAAAGAAGTCATTATATCACAACAAAAGATTATTTTACCACACATATTAACAATTTATATTTATTTAAGTTTATTAAGTATATTTAAAATTATTTATATATTTCCCACTGAAAAAAATCCATTAAATGATTTTATTAAGTTAATAACTTACAACTATTGTGATGTTCACTAAGCCACATTAATTTTTTTAGATCGAAAAAAAAAAGAGCAGAAAATAATTCCTTGGGTGAGTATATCTGAGCTTTGTTTTGGTTATGATGTAATTTGAGTTTGGCTTATAAAGAAAGAGAAGAAAATTAACACAAAGTGGTTGAGCCAGTAGCCACATTAATGGGACTCGGTACCGCAGGTGAGTAATTTACCAAACTAGTACCAAGATTTTACTCAAGTTGCACCATAAGAGGCATCCAATGAGGTTACGAACAAAACATGTTTTACAACATGGACGTATTTACGTTTTCACAATACCATGGTACGGTGAGGGTATCATATAGAATATATTACAATATCAGACCTGACAACCTGTATGCATTTTGCGTAGCAGGTACACATTTTGACCTCAAAGTAGGCTTTTGATTTTTCACTCTACACTACACAAAAACCTGGTAAAGCTCAGGAGTACGCAGTAGTCTAATCAAGCAAAAGCAGAGTTCAACCAATCATAGCGCTGGATTGATTCCCCCAAAAAGCAAGCTTGAATAAACATGAGGTAAACTACCTGTGCTCATTGACAAAAAACACACAGCCGTTGAGAGCCAGAAGGGATAGAGCGCTCAACTGACGAGATTTTCCTAAAAGTCAACAACATTAGACGTAGAGTAAGAACTGAACATTCAGATTTGAGCTTATTGAAGTGAAAAATTTTAAATTACATAAATTCATCATGTTCTTTTTCCTCCTCAAGCTGTCTGTTTCGGGGCAATGCCCACCGCGGTGAACCTTTTTGGTAAGCCATATACTATGATCAAAAATACAAAAGTAAAAGGAAATGAATGAATTTACGCTTTGGAATAATCGTGATCTTTGATTCAGTAGAAGTTTAGTTGGCATCTCTACTGTGTCTTTGTCTAAATTGTCATTGTTCTGTTTCTTTTATCTTTCAGTGAGAGGAGGAGTCAGTGCGGTACTGGGTATGATATCAATGTTTTTCATTCCATTAATCTGTGCTATCAAAGGAAATTACTCACCAGAACATTGTTTCTCTGTAGGAATGTTAGGGTACGCTGCAAAGGAGGTCACTGCCGCTGTGATCAAAAAGATTGTTAATAAATAAATGTTTTTTTTGTGATTTTTTGTAATTAAAAAATAAATTGATCAAATTAAAGGAGGACATGAGTAGGAGGTCACCGCCGCAGTGATAAATAAATGTTATAAAAAATAAATGTTTTCTATGTGTATAATTTTTTTTATATTTATATAAAATATTTTTCTAACATAGCTTGCAATATTTTATTATTTTCGTAAACCAAGAGCTCTCGGTGCTCGAGATAGTGTTGCAGTGATTATTAGAAATTATTTATCTGTGCACACATTACAGACTCTCTCATGCCTCTCGTTGATATTGTGTTATTTGACATACTGTAAAGGTAAAACTCCCAATTAAGAACACATGATTAAGTGCAATCTAACATTATCTGTCATGGAAAAATGTGAACAATAATGAAAAGTTACAAAACAACAAATTTTTGGCCGTATGAGGAGCAGCCTCCAAAGCCGGCGGCAAATCCACCGGTGAGTATGGCAACCTATTTAGTACATTAGGTGCTAATACAAAGTTACTAGTTTCACACAAGGTGAAACACTTAAGCAAACTTGACAGACTTTGAGTGTTTTGCATCAGAATTCTTCATATGGATTGGAGAACATGGGAGGATTGAAAACAAATTCCACTATCAGTGTCGCCTTTTGTTTTTCATTGAACCCTGTTCTGACAAATCCATATTCTTTAATATATAAGTCACAGGTAACAACACTCAGCGTACTCATTCGATTGCAGGATTATGGAATTATTATGACGAAAGATTGCAAAAAATAAGATCTGTGATTAACAAAGGTTTATGACACGTACATGCAAGATAATCTTTACAAGTTTACACCACATGTATGAAAGAGATGTATAACACCACATGTATGAAACCCAAATACAATTGCCAAAAATAAAAAGCTAACATGAAAATATACTGGTATTGTAGTTGTATGTGTCCTATAGTGTGACATAGCAAAATTAAGAAAACAAAATAACATTTTCATATTACAGTATACATACTAATATTAATATAGTATAAGAGAGATTTATCTTCATTGTTGTTTTTTTTCTTAATTTTGACCTAATAAGGAGGATCACTGGCCATATGATGTGGTGAAGGAGACGCCGGCGCCAAATCCACCAGTGAGTATGGTAACCTCTTTTAGCATAATTCAGTGTTAACAAGTCAAACTCCAGATATCTCTTCTGTAATTCTTCTGCTTTCTATTTGTTTAACTTGTATGTTGTTTAAGGTTTTTATGTAGTTTATATATATATATATATATATATATATATCTCATTCTACATTTAATATATAGTAATTATATTATGATTTGAAAATTAAATTTTACCAATTAGTTTTACGTGTTAAAGGTATTATTATTTTCTTTCTCTTTGTATGTAGTTTAAGGTTGTTTATGCAGTTTAATTTAATAAATTGTGATTTATTTAACCCCAGTTTTTGTTCTCTGGGCAACAAACAATCTATAACACGTGATTTTAGACAATTTCATTCATCATAACATGGTAAGGAGAACGTTATCGTAACGTTACAGGACACGCGCACAGACAGACGCGCTCTCACATTTGAAAAAGAGGTGACCGCTATTGTTGAGGTAAGGTTATTTTAACTTGAGGTTAAGCACTTTTATCTGGATTAAACATAAATCCACTAAAAATGACAATTAAAAATATCAAGACTGTAAATTATCCAATCAATTTATATCAGGACAGAAGGGAACTGTTCGTTTTCCCCTTAAGTCTGAGGGGAAGTGTTCCTTGTTTCTTCGCCGAAACATAGTAAACGGCTATAACATTTATGTGCTGTCTTTTCCGGTAAATACCAGGTTTACATTTCGTACAAAATAATTGTCCGTATTTTTATTAAGTCTTTAAACGCCGTAACGACCGTTGGCCCTTAAAGTCGACGTGACGCCATTTGCGCTAATGGAGCGATCATACAAATGCAAGTGAGACGAGCTGTTTGTTTTCACAAGTGCTCAATCCAGTACAAGCGCTCCTGCTATATAATAATCATCAATCGCATCTAACAAGTTTTAGCAGTTAGCCTGGATTTTCTCACGATGCAAGTTACGTATCGTGTTGTGCTCGCTTGAATTGACTGATGCACTGATAATGATTACAGGTTTGATCAAAATGTGTGTCATTAAATAAATAAAGTCTATACAAGTGGTTCCGGTGACCAAAGCACAAGGTTTCTTGCATAATTAAAGTTAATTGTTTGGTCAAGGGGTGTAAATTAGATTTTGACATTGATGGGGACATAAAATTGGTCTACAGAGCTGCATTGTCACTAAAGTGTAGAGCAGTTTATTTTAAGAATTGTAAGATTATTATTGTTTAAATAAGTCAAGTAGGTTTCTACACTATTTTTCATTGTTGTCACTCACTACAGCAGGATCAGTTTCTGTAGAAAAGGTCCGTGTTTGCCTCACCCTTTTGATAACTGAAAAGGACTTATGGCAAATAGAAATATTACATTTTGTTTTCATTTAGTATAAGAAATAGTTTAGTCTCTCGCAAATGTATTCCACAAAACATTCAAACATCCTGTTGTCCCGCTCCGTACATTAATAATGGAGCGGTTCATAATAGATTCCCGGACCAATAAAGCTAAACGTTGTTATAACACAAATAACACAGAATTCCTTAGACAATGATCAATAACCTAGTCTTCCTCAAGCCGCATGCATTTCAAGCTCTATCATGTGTGAAAACCAGAGCCGCACACATTACAGGCTCTCTCATGCCTCTCGTTGATATTGTGTTATTTGACATACTGTAAAGGTAAAACTCCCAATTAAGAACACACGATTAAGTGCAATCTAACATTATTGTTCACATTTTTCCATGACAGAAAATGAATAACATTGAAGAGGACTTCTGGCCTTACGAGGTGACCGAAGAGCCGGCGGCAAATCCACCAGTGAGTATGGCAACCTCTTTTAGCATAATTCAGTTTTGAAAAGTCAAACTCCAGATATCTCTTCTGTAATCTTGATTCGTCGTATTTGTAATTGGTGTGACAAGTCATAACACGCAATGATGATATCTACAATTTTATTTTGGCTAGTCATGATGTTCATTCGAGATATCAACAACGCTGTTTTGACTAGTCATATTCTTCAGTTCACCTCCATTAGAAAATATTTTCAATATGTATTATATCTACAATGAAATTATGAAATTAAAGATATCTATAATTGATTTATACTATTTTATTCCAATAATCTCATAATATATATTCCTAGTGGTTAGAGCGTTGGGCTTGTGATCAGAAGGTTGCCAGTTTGAATCTCAGTGCCAGCAGGTCATGACTGAGGTGCTTTTTCCAAAGCAACTTGCATTGCATTATACTAGGCAGGGCTCGACATTAACGCTTGTCCGGGCAAGTGAATGTTTTGTTTGGGCAAATGAGGGAGACTTTTACTTGCCCGACTGGACAAGTAACATAACTTGAAAAATAATTGCGATACGGAAAATCGGTTTGGGCTAAGAATAATACGAATAGGTGCATTAGACAGAGTACCCAGAATCCTGTTATTTCATGTGTCATCTGACGGTTATACGTGAATGAGGTGCACAGCTTAAAATATTACACGAGCGATGGTCCAGGATTTGTCTGAGGATACATGAGGATCTAAACTCATGAACTTCATCAAGAGTTTATTTTACAATTATTTTACTGTTTGAGTGAAGCTATCGTCAGACACACTAAAACTAAAGCGTCTCCCCGACAACACGTTAAATTCAAAGTCCTGTTAACGTGAACACAAAAAAAACTTTAGTAATTGCTAAAGGAAATTGTAATAAATTGATAATCTGTGGTAAGGTTCAGAAACACTATTGTATCTAGGAATTTTACTTCAGTTTACTGTAGTAACAACTTTATTACTATAAATTTGCTGTAATTTATGTGGACAAATATACGATAACTCTATTGTAAAGTAAAAAATTAAATACACAGAACAGAAGAAAACAAACGTATATGGCACTAATTTATCCATGTGTAATATTAATGTAAATGTAAGTAAAATTTAATCAGATTAACTGAAATATTTATATTAGAACTATTAGAAAAATATTAAGAGTTTATTAAAAATATAATTTGTTAATTGAATGTATTATTTAAGTTTATTTAATGAGAAAATAAGTATGTACATTTTAGAGTAATTAACTGTTGGATTTTTAATCAATTATTTCCCACTGAAAAAAATCCATTAAATGATTTTATTAAGTTATTAACTTACAACTATTGTGATGTTCACTAAGCCAAATTAATTATTTTTTAGATTGAAAAAGCAGATGAATCCTTGGGTGAGTATATCTGAGCTTTGTTTTGGTTATTATGTCATTTTAGTTTTATGTGTTAATTTTCTTCTTTTTCTTTATAAGCCTCCAAAGTGATTAAGACAATAGCCACATTTGTGGGAGCAGGTGCAGCAAGAACTTAACATTCAGATTTGAGCTTATTTAAGTTAAATTACGTAAATTCATCATGTTCTTTTTCCTCCCCAAGCTGTCTGTTTCGAGGCAATGCCCACCGCAGTCAATCTGTTTGTGAGAGGAGGAGTCAGTGCGGTACTGGGTATGATATTAATGTTTTTCATTCCATTAATCTGCGCTATCAAAGAAATTACTCACCAGAACATTGTTTCTCTGTTGGAATGTTAGGGTACGCTGCAAAGGAGGTCACCGTGGCTGTTATAGGAAAATTGTTTATAAAATAAATGTTTTTTTGTGTGTTTAATTTTTTAATCTAAATAAATAAAAATAAATTGTTCAAATTAAAGGAGGACATGAGTAGTTAATCAAAGTGTAAAACTTGACACTTCCTGTTGCCTGGATGTGGCGCTATAACTTACTGAATTTGACCATGCAGATGTGTTCAGGCCGGGACTATGATCAAACGTGTGATGTTTGGGGCAGGTCTGACATTGTATGCCTGAGTTATAACTTCCTGTTTCATGGTGAAATGCAAAACTTTGGAATGACGCCATGGAAACCCCTTTAACAAAAAGTCAATTTAGCATCGCAAACGCCTTAAGACTGAAAATATGATGTTGATCTTATCAGAACTCTAGGAAGAGAACTCCAGGCGTGGGCACATTTTCATGAGTTTGAGCTTGTTTAGGTCTTCAAGATTGTGATTAATTTAAGAGAATAATAACAACGAACGAACAAACGTAAAACAACAGGGCTCTTCAAAAAACAATATGTCCAACATGTTCAAGTTTACACATTAAATGAAATCTCGTATTGGTTATATGGATCTACAGTTCAATTTATTGATATTTTGCCACAGATTGAATGAAAGTCAAATTAAATATGATGTTTGAAATTGATACAAGAAATATCTGCTTCCATTGACAAAATCTATAAACTTTGGAAAGTCTCGAGTCTCAATCAATGTCCGTTTGACCTGACGGTTCCACCTTTCTGCTGCCCAATCTGGTCATTTGTTGTAAGTTTCTGATTTTCATCACAGTCATTAAGTGTCTCAAGCCCTTTAACATGAGGAAGAGCTTCATGACTTCATGCCTTCAAGAAGTCAGAGAATTCTCTGAAACCTTCAGCGTCCTTGGAGGAAAACAAGCCAAATGGCTTAAGATTCAGTCTAAGCGCCTTCTGTACAACAAATGGCCGACCATACCTTTGGATCAGCTTGTTCCATTTATCCTTATAAACCTTATTATCATTCCTGTAGAAGATGCCATCAAGGTCCTTATGTGCTGGCCCACCAACATACCTTTTAAAATAGTGCAGCTTGTCAGCAAAAGAGCCTTAATATCATAAGGGTTCAAGCGCGTAGCAGGGGCGAAAATAAGGCTTTTGGAGTGCATAAACAATTGTGTATCACGTGATATTTGACATACCCAAACTATTGATATCTTATGATTGCTCTCCGCATTCTGAACAACTTTGCCTCTGGAACCACTTCTGACGATCGAATGGTTTGCGAGTTGTCACATATAATGTCAAAAACCTACTTTCGTGAACTAGTCCTCGGCTTTCCAACTGACCGTCTGATCGAACCAAACCAATGCAGATGCCTTTCGGTGTGAGATTGTAAATAATTATTGAAAAAAACAATTGTCTTTATAAATCGCGGTATTTTATCTCGGCTTAGAACTCGGCTCAGCCAATCAGAATCACGGACCAGAACTGACCGTTTCATAAACACTAATAAATACACATTTGCAGTCTAATTGTGCTTCCGTTATACCATAAAGATTGTGACAATAAATCACACTTTTAGCCTACAGGCTAATTTAATACCCTATTGTAGCACACGGCTCAGTTTCTAGATCTATGGGCAAGACTCAGAAGATTTCCGTATCAACTCACTAAAGAAAAACCAGCAAAATGTATAGTAATAATCTATTCAACTAAATAAAAAAAATCACTCAGATTACTGGGCTGCGATTAATTAAATAAAAGTTAAATGTATTCTCACTTTGTTGGTTGTTAAGATATTATATAAATGAAATAAAATACACAAATGACAAAAATAGACAGTATCTCAATGAAATGACATACAATCAAAATGTCCCGATGTCACATCTCAATGTTTCAAGTTCAATTTCAACAGTTGTTGTCTCAAGTTCAAGAAAAGGAAATAAGAATGTTCATTCTCAACTGAAACAGTTCAGTCCTTGAAGAGGGAAAAACTTAAATGCTCGTCTTCGGGAAATCCAGTTAAATCTAAAAAAGGAAAAAATAATGTAATGTGTGTAGTTGTGTCCTACCCACTCACAAACTCGCACAACCGTTTTTACAGACTTCCAGGAACAGAATGATGGCTCGCGCTCGCCAGTCCAACCAGGGATAAGAAATCCACAGAAGGACAGAAATCTAAATATACCAAACAAAACAAACCCGGCCTTAAAAACAAAGCCAAACACAATTATTAGTGTATCATTCAAATAAACATTTTTAACAATCAGTATGACTCTTCAATCATTAAAATACATACGCATGCTAATCACCACGTGCTTGATTAGCACAAATCTATATGCAGAGCTAGCAAGCTAGCACCGCATGGCACACACTTCACATTATAGAAAAACTCACAATCTCAACACCTCTGCAGTATTTAACATCACTACATACAATCACATAGTATATTTTATCACATTTTCGTATTATTACTCACTTTCCCGATGTATCGTTTACATTACAATTACAAAATCCAGATTCTCATTAATTAAACACTTCTCATAAATGAAATATTACTCACCGAGGAGAAATAAAGATCAAGGAACAAAAGAAAGCAAATCTCCAAAGAAACGCTTCGATATTTCTGTCATCTCTTCAGTTTCTGCTACGGCGCGTTCAGTCTTCACGAGGCGCTTCTCACACGGTGGCCTGTAGTCAATATATATAGACTTATCGCGCAATATATGGAAATGCGTCGATCATTTTTGGTGCTGCGATATATTGCGATTGAGTTTTATAAGAATTATTATATTATTCTTAACATAAAAGTAAATGTCACCAACATTTGACTCGATGGCGCTGCGTCGTCTGGTCTCTGTGGCTTCAGGCAGCGCGTCTATCGAAGAGAAGTGAAGCCACTGCGTTGTAAAGTGTTTCATGGCAACTACAGACAGTAGGAAGAACAAGTCCCAATGGATTTGGTTTTAAAGCCGCAATCTTCAGCTCCGCTGTGGGAACATTTTGGCTTTAAGCAGAATGAGAGCGGAGAGCCAATTAACGTGAACGAGTCAGGGGTGCTTCTCAATATCCCTCCTCGCTCCTCCATCCTATGACCCGGAAACCGATCGAGCTCAGCCATATTGAAGGACATCTCAATTCTCTAATTGCACCGGGAGGAGTCGAGGATCGAGGAGGCTTCCTGAGGAGTCATGAGAGAGGATACACAGGTTTATCATATGCGGTAGTTTTTTATTGCCTAAACGTGACGCACGTATAAATTCTCCTCCCACTTCACATCTGCTCCAAGTTAGGGATGGGCGATACCAATTTTTTTCCTTCCGATCCGATACCAAGTACTTTCAAGACAAGTATCGTCGATATCGATACCGATACCGATACTAGAATGAAATGTTTTTATGTGAGGGATTTTATATAGTTTTTTGATAGCCATCATCATTCATATTAAATAAAACTGCAATGGACATTTTTTTTACATTTATTAAAAAATACTGAACATTATTAATTAAATAAACAAAGAGAACACTGTAGGCTATATAACAAATTCACGTCACACAGACTTTTTTCTACCCTTTATGTTTTTGAGATGAAACAAGTAAATGTTGACATTCTCCTCTTCATGGGTTAGATTATGATTATGATCTCCAGATTATACTTCTTTTTCTTTCAGTCATGACCGCAGCCACGCACTCTTTAATTTCGCGTCACACGTGCTTGCTTGCCTTAAACAGAGTGAGCGAACAGAACACTGTCTTGACAAGCGGAGATACAACGGAAGAAGTAGTTCCCATTGCAGTTCCTATTTAAGTAAATATTTCAATAATATACGGCGTACTACTGTTATTAAAGTATCACAAAATCACCAAAAAAACAGATAGGATCGATACTTTAATTGAGAATCGATCTTTTTGATACAACGCTAGTATCGAAAGTATCGATACTTTAGGATCGATCCGCTGATCCCTACCAAGTGCTAACCATGGCAGAACATTCAAACACACATAAATGAGAGTATTGAGCATAAAGTTATTGTAAATGTGTGTTCTTGCCACAGTTTTTAATTATTATTATTATAATCATTATCATTATTGTTTACACGTACAAGACACAATGTATGTGAAATCACAACAACAATAATTCATTAATAATAACTGGTAAAAAATAAGAACAAATGTGGTATTTTGTGGAGGTTGAAACGGTTACAATATAAATAATTATATCTTATGTTCAAGAATCCCGATGTGCAAGCTAAATCCAGCGGTGTACAGTCATCATTAGTTGACGACGCTTTGAAGTGACGCTAAAGAGCGAGGATATATCATTTCACTTGCTTCGATTCCTCCGTCCTTGCGTCTTTTCCTTGCTTCCTTCTCTCGCATCCTGAAGAGGTGGAGCTAAGACACGAGGAAAGGAAGCGAGGACGCACAAATAAGAAATGAGAAGCACCCAGGATGTCGAATTTGTTTAAAAAGAGTGACGACACAACTAACCTAAAAGCTCACCAAACATATAACCATCATATCCATTTAGTCAATTATCCGTTACAGATGCATTTGACCGTCAGTGCAAATACAAACGTGACAGTGTGAAATGGCGCACACTCACGGATAGCGTAACTCTGTATTTCTTTCTCGGAATCTGGCGGACAATTAAAAATACATTTGCAGATATGGCCTGTTGAGGCATCTGTGCCTCTTTGAGATGCTTTAAGTCTAAACCGACTTTGTAAAAAATATAACTTTGTTTTGTTCTACTTTTTTCAACAAGGGTGTATTTATTATTATTTATTTGATTTTCTTTAATTAAGATTTTTAGACAATGTCTAAATATTCGTAAGAATAAAACGTTCTTTGTTCTTTGAAAGAGTGTACTTGCATTTGTATGCAATTATATTGTAATACTGTCATTATATAATCAGTGCTCTTAAAATGGCAATAAAATCGCTTATCACAATAGATTTAGGTGCAATATATCGCACAACAAAAGGTAGTTATCGCGACAGGCCTACACACGCGAGCTCTCTAAAGAACTGCTACCTCATAAATCTACTATGCTTGTTCATTTACCGCTAAATAATCACTGTTCATTCTCTCTTAAATCATTAATTCGATTTAATATCACTCTCGTGTTGTTCACAATCTCTCGTCTGAGACGGTTGCCAACTCCTCAGTAAGGAAAGTTGCTATTGGCTGTCCTAAAAGTCGCCAAATGATGTCATCACATACTTGATGACATTGCATAATTGACCATGTGCATTGTGCATGTAATTGTGATGGACGCTGTCAGTACACGATCCGTTCCACCTGCACGATCCGTTCTGAGCATGTGCGTAATTACGTATTAGAAAACGTCATGGTTTTCCTACACTATTGGTACCACGCAGGCGATGAAACTTTGACGGCCAGGCGGCACAACTGGCGGCATATTTTTGTTTTGTAGGCTAAGCGAGTCTGTTTTTATGTTTTTAAATGTTGCTTACGTTACCATTACGATGCGTTTTTGTGGTTGCCAATCCAAAACAATAAAGTTGTTACATGAACATAGATGATATTGGTTACATGTGGAATAAAGTATTTTTATCGACTGCAGATCTTCAGTTTCCTCATAACTCCATTTTGCGATTCATTGCTGTATCATGTCTATTTACCTTACCGTGTTTCGATCTGAGGTCAGTAGTATTGTCAAATTATCTTTTTATTAAAATC
This sequence comes from Barbatula barbatula, assembly GCF_947034865.1. Classification (NCBI taxonomy): domain Eukaryota; kingdom Metazoa; phylum Chordata; class Actinopteri; order Cypriniformes; family Nemacheilidae; genus Barbatula; species Barbatula barbatula. Next base: position 2,927,698 of record NC_136770.1, on the reverse strand, counting down.
TGATAATATTAGTTAACTTTAAATGTAGTAATTTATTAGAATGGGTCTATATGGGCTAATATATCCATCCATTTAATCTAAATTAGTAAAATAATCCCTTCAATGGCGTTTACAGAAGCCAATAAGGAACATAACACGTATGTCTAACTAGACTATATTAATTTACATGAAGAAAGAACTACAAACTACACATTCAGGGGAAACATTACAGAATTTCAAACTGACTTGACAGAACGCATAGTGAAATGAGACCAGGTGGACAGCAGCGAAGTAAATTGAGTATCATTGTGAGGGTTCTTCCACAAATTTTCAGGAGGCATTCATATAATGTACCATAGTGGTTCTTTATTAACCGCCAACTCATGCACTATCCACCGGTGCACACAAAAACAGAACAACCTATTTGAACACATGGGCTAAACCATTTGCTAATTGCATGGGTCTCAGTTCAGAAAATAAACTCAATAAAAATATATAATATACACAAACCAAACCCCACATACATGGAATCACATGCAACAAAGCAAATAGTTACAATAAACACAAGAATGAATTCTAACAGAGAAGTTTAAATGAACACTCCCCACCCATAGGGTAGTACCAACTACATTTCCCATAATGCCTGCCCCAGGATATAATGGTGATCAGGAAATGCCGCGCCCTTTAATAGCCAACCTTTGTTCCATGCTGCAGCCACAGAACCAGGCAGGAGCACAGGTAAGATACATAACTGTTTAAACTATTAAATAAATATCTAAATAAAGAATATTAACCCCGTATCTGTGTAGTGATTTATTCAAACACTAGCGTGCACTCTAGTACTGAAATGTTGTCCCACTAGCAACATGCAATTTACACAATACTTTTGGGTGTATATTAACGGAAAAAAAATAAAAATTGTATAAACACACAGAAACCAAATATTAAAGACAAAAACCCAATTTCTCCTTAAGAAATAATATATAAAGGAAACTTTGATCAATTGACCTAAATAAGTGTGTTCTTAGCCATCACAATCGTATTTTATTAAACAGTGAAAAATATAAACAAAGTAAAACAGACACTCTGGGGAGTTTAGTTTTTTCTTCTTCGTTTTTTATTATATTTTTGACTTTGTTTTTAACCCACAACAAGACATAGCAAAACATGAACATTTTTAACGGTAAAATGTTTTTGTATACAATTTATTTTCCTTGTTTGGTTTTCAACCTTATGGTTTACAGTAAAATAAGAACATTTTTAACCATAACATTTAAAAACGAAACGCTTAGTCTAAATTGTGTTAATCTATATTGTGTGAGCAAACTAGTTTGTCTTATGTCACAGAGAGGCACACACACAGTGGACGAGAGTAAAGTGACTGAGGTTGTGTGAGGATTTATTTCTCTGCGGTGATTTAATTAGTTTAGACAAAGAACATTTTATATTTCATGCTGAATTGTAAACCCGGGCAGGATCAGCCGGCGGCGGCTTTCTGCGCATGCGCGCCATCATTTGCAGTCTGGACGCGGAGGGGTGAACATCTCCTGCTCTGACTGCAGCTGGGGGAGGGGCTGCTTCACGAGGACTGAGCCGCCTGTGAGTGCTTTGGTGCGGGCGCGCGGCTCACGGCAGCACCGCTGCTCGTTGTGAAGAGTAAGAACGATATGTGCTTTCACTTCAGAGAGTCTCCAAAAGTCTCCAATAACATCAGAAAAGTCGTTAGATTTGTCGCTTTTTTGAAAATGTGTCGCTTCAGGGGTCTGAATACTCGCTAAATATAGCGACAAACGCGCTAAGTTGGCAACACTTGACTGTCGTCTCGTCTCAGCTTGATGTCCGATCCTTCTGGAAACTTATCCTCTACCGGGGCGAAGCTAACCTTTCCCCTCACCAGTCAGAAATCAATTCAAAAACTATTTTCTATTGTTTTAATTATAACAACATACATTTTATTTCCGTTTTTCTATTTTCCTTTTTAGTTTCATAGCGATATGAATAAACCAATTCTAATTAATACCAGTGACCCTCAATTAATGTACTGGGTTACACTATACTTACGGTTCTGCCCACGCCTGGAGTTCTCTTCCTAGAGTTCTGATAAGATCAACATCATATTTTCAGTCTTAAGGCGTTTGCGATGCTAAATTGACTTTTTGTTAAAGGGGTTTCCATGGCGTCATTCCAAAGTTTTGCATTTCACCATGAAACAGGAAGTTATAACTCAGGCATACAATGTCAGACCTGCCCCAAACATCACACGTGTGATCATAGTCCCGGCCTGAACACATCTGCATGGTAATATTCAGTAAGTTATAGCGCCACATCCAGGCAACAGGAAGTGTCAAGTTTTACACTTTGATTAACTACTCATGTCCTCCTTTAATTTTAACAATTTATTTTTATTTATTTAGATTAAAAAATTAAACACAAAAAAAAACATTTATTTTATAAACAATTTTCCTATAACAGCCACGGTGACCTCCTTTGCAGCGTACCCTAACATTCCAACAGAGAAACAATGTTCTGGTGAGTAATTTCCTTTGATAGCACAGATTAATGGAATGAAAAACATTGATATCATACCCAGTAGCGCACTGACTCCTCCTCTCACTGAAAGATAAAAGAAACAGAACAATGACAATTTAAACAAAGACACAGTAGAGATGCCAACTGAACTTCTACTGAACTACTTTTGTATTTTTGATCATAGTATATGGCTTACCAAACAGATTCACTGTTGGAGGCATTGCCCCGAAACAGACAGCTTGAGGAGGAAAAAGAAAACGATGAATTTACATAATTTAACATATTTCACTTAAATAAGCTCAAATCTGAATGTTCAGTTCTTACTCTACGTCTAATGTTGTTGACTTTTAGGATGCAATACATCAAGTGCAGTTTATTTGGATGAACACAAAGCTACAACACAACGACCAATGTCAAAGTGGAACTGTCTTGTTGCCTTATTTTCAATGAATGAAAAGATATTAAACTGCATGTGAATTAACATCTTAACATGAATAGAATGTTTTGTTAGCGTGTCTATTACCTTTGTGTTACATTAATATTCAATCAACTATCAAAAACTGATCTTTATTTGAAAGTTTAAACTCAACATTCATGTTAGGAACTTGCAATCAATAAAATGTCCATATATGGAGTTCAAATTAAGATGTTAATAAGACAATGTATTAATACATCACAGATGACTTTCTATTCACAAAGGGTCTTCCACACTTATAGAGCAAAGACTGAGCCAATTCATATCTGCCAGAGGTGTGCAGTGATGCTTCACATTTACTTCACTAACTTTTGGGAAAGTATGTTTCTGTCCATTTACAAACTCTGTGGTGTGTTAAAATCTTTCCAGATAAGTATATTGCAGATCTGCCAACCTCGGATCTTGTTTTTTAAATACTATCAGTGTGACGGGACACAGGGTTTGAGGGGGGGTCAATATACTCACATTATTCAACATATAAATTGGTTAAAAATGTGAATAAAACAATGCAGTCACATTTTTCAGAATAGCTCAAAGAAAAACACACATTTAGGAAGCATTTGTGCGCATGAATAATCTATGAATATATTTCGAACATTTGAGCACAATGGCACCCCCTTGCGCGGCCAGCGCCCCAATGCACTGCATATGATGCATAGCCCCTTGTGCCCCTGTGTATCATGCAGCACAAAGCCTCTGTCTGAGTAACAAACTACGTCTATATTTACAGATGAACTCTGTTCATTCATGTTCAATAACAGTAAAGTCTGTTTTGTACACATTAAATTGCGAGTCAGCTTCGGTATGGTCAACAGAATGTGCTGCTTCTCTCTACCGCTCACTGGCACTGCACAGAGATGAATCAGCAACAGGAAAAGCAAGACATTGTGCTTGTGGGTAAATAACATACCTGTCAAGATTTGGCTACCTTGCAACAAATTCTGTGACCATCATATTATGTGACCGTATTGTGCACTGTTGTCACTGTGCATCTTCTGGATGTGGATAGAAGGGATACATCTAAGGCCAGAAGTGGTGTGAAATCTCGCCAGTTGACCGCTCTATCCCTTCTGTCTCTCAACGGCCGTGAGTTTTTTGGCAAAGTCAATGAGCACAGGTAGTTTACCTCATGTTTATTCAAGCTTGCTTTTTGGGGGAATTAATCCAGTGCTATGATTGGTCGAACTCTGCTTTTGCTGTTGCTTGATAAGACTACTGCGTGTACTCCGGAGCTTTACCGGGTTTTTGTGTAGTGTAGAGTGAAAAATCATACAAGCCTACTTTGAGGTCAAAATGTGTACCTGCTACGCAAAATGCATACAGGTTGTCAGGTCTGATATTATAATATATTCTATATGATACCCTCACCGTACCATGGTATTCTGAAAATGTAAATATGTCCATGTTGTAACACATGTTTTGTTTGTAACCTCATTGGATGCCTCTTATGGTGCAACTTGAGTACAATTTTGATACTAGTTTGGTACATTACTCACCTGTGGTACCCGCGCCGACAAATGTCGCCAGAGGCTCTACTAATTTAGAGGCTTATAAAGAAAGAGAAGAAAATTAACACGTAAAACTCAAATTACATCATAACCAGAACAAAGCTCATATATACTCACCCAAAGAGTCATCAGCTTTTTCAATCTAGAAAATAATGAATGTGGCTTAGTGAACATCACAATAGTTGTAAGTTATTAACTTAATAAAATCATTTAATGGATTTTTTCAGTGGGAAATATTTAAATTATTGATTAAAAATCCAACAGTTAAAAAATTCTAAAATGTAAATACTTATTTTCTCATTAAATAAACTTAAATAATACATTCAATTAACAAATTATATTTTTAATAAACTCTTAATATTTTTGTGAATTCTAATATAAATATTTCAGTTAATCAGATTAAATGTTACTCACATTTACACAATTTAAACAGTATACTTGATTCATTTCACAGCTTTCAAATTTACAAATGTAATGAATGGGGCAATCCGTACATTCATACATACCACTAGGTGACGCCCCTTTTACCTCATTGGCTGATCACATCCTCTCATTGTACACACACACACTTCCTGTTTGTTTAGTATTGAAGTCTTTCCTATTTCATTTGTCCATGGTGAAGTATCGTCAGTTTATCAGCGTATGTTGAGGGTTCATGTCATTGTCTTGTTTCTGTTCTGTGTCATGATCATTGCTTGTTTATTGGATTACTGTTTTTTGAAATATCTTATTCTTGTTTTCCAGTTTGGACTGCATATCTGATATTTTTACCTCTGTCTGTTAGTTATGTTCATTTTGCCTGCTGTTTTTGGATTGTTGTTAAATTGACATGTTGTGACTGTGTTTTTCTTCCTCATGGAGAAGATAATGTCATCCACCACATTTATTTCATAGACGTCCAGGATTTCTTTTGTAAATTAGCGTAAAATATTTTTCTCCGAATGTACCAAATTGTTCATTTGGCTGCTCTTAATGTTCCTGGCATCTTTCTGATGGATTTGTTGTGATTTCGCACATGGTCTGTTTCACTTGCATTAGGATCTCCCTGAACCCCATGATGTGGGTTCACAGCAACAGCTTCCAAATGCAAACACCACATGTTTGCATTTAGTATGTCTATACTGTTTGCTGGAGAAATTATAATAAGTACGTCACAGTGGCGACATAGTATTTATATATACAAATGATTAACACATAGATGTATTAAACAAATACAAAATGTATTAAAAGCGCTTTTAGCTTAAAACAAAGTGCACAGGCACGCAGTGTTTCTTTACAGCGCAACGTTTATGTACAGTATGTATGCGTAAATGTTTTCATCATATGCCCAATAAATGTTGCAAAAACACATTCAATTTTATATTGTGAGAATGCAAAAAATCTATTTTGTGTGATATTTCAAAATAAATGATCGATTTCATGAGTATGTTTACATTCCATCTAGGTCAGTGGTTCTCAAACTTTTCAAATCAAGGACCAACCCCCTTTAATAAAAGTTGTTCCAAGTACCACCCAATGACCGCCATAGAAAATCATATGAATAAACACTTAAATAAATAGTAGAGCTGTGAATCTTTATCTTTAAACCTGGTCCTCCAATTCAAATGTATTATTAATAATAAAACACTTTTTATTTACCACCTGTTTTCAAACTAAAGGACATCAACTTAGTCAGCAATAATAGTGAACACAAAATACTTTTCTGTAGTGCACTGTAAACAGGGCTCTGTAAACTCTTATGGGGGATTTGCTTATCAACAATAATTGAAAAATATTCCACACTGTCTTCCCTATGCAACAACTATTCATTTGAATACCACGCTGTCAATATAACTTCTCCTACTCAGCTCAGTATTGTCGTAGTTTACCGCCCCCCAGGTCCTCTGCACAACTTCATTGAAGAGTTAGATGTGCTTCTCTCATCTATCCGGAGGATGGTGGCCTGGACAAACCTTATGCTTCTAAGTACAACACTCTCACCGCCTCATTCGACCTCACACGCCTTGCCACAGCCGGTACTCACAGATTAGGAAACCTGCTGGATCTCATCTACACCCGTAACTACACCACAGACAACATTAAAGTCACCCCTCTTCAGATTTCTGACCACTTCTTCATCACTTTCAACATGGACCTCCCTACCTGCACCACACCACCACCTGTTTATACAACTTAAAACCCATCTCTTCTGTGACAGACAAACGAAAAAAATGAGAAAAAACAGGTAGTGGTCCAGCTTTTGTTGAAACTAGTAACTTTGTATTAGCATCGATCGTACTACTGCTCTTTTATGACATATCGCTTATTGCTCAAATTTTTTTTGTAAGTCGCTTTGGATAAAAGCGTCTGCTAAATGACTAAATGTAAATGTAATTAACTTTGTGGGGACTTGCAGAAAACATACAAACTTCTATTAAAGGTGTCATGAACTGGTCTTGTTTATTATTTTATACTTTTGTATGAGGTCTACCTATGACGTATGCATGGCTTTTACATTCGAAAACATCCAAAGTAATAGTACGAAGTAAGTAATAGGTAGGGGTGTAACAATACTTTATATTACGATATTCCGCAACGCCAAAAAAAGGATGATTCCCATTGTAGAGAGATGGGGATATTTTACGATATGATGTTGAAATTTTATTCATTGAGTGGTCAAGATGCTACCTGCACGATTAATCCTTTTAAAACCGAAATCGCAATTTGTGTTATTTTCAAATGGCAAAAGCTGCTTTTATTTCGATTAAGGGCATTAAATATGATAAAATGCAACTAAGATGTTTTGACAGTTTGTTTCTGCAATTTTACATTTAACCAATAGGGAGCATTTTAACACTGCACATGGTATTGAATGAGCAAAGAACGTCATTTGGAAAAGAGCGCAAGCAGGAGCATCAGTTCAGTGTCTCAACAAAGAGCTTAACAGCTACATAACTGCAACATTAATGGATGGAGAAGAGAATCCCCTGGCCTGGTGGGAACGGCACCAGGATAACTTTCCAAGATTAAGCAGGTTGGCTCGCCGATACTTGTGTGTTCCTGTCACAAGCACACCGTCAGAAAGGCTCTTCAGTGCAACAGGCAATATAGTAACATGTCAACGGTCATGCTTTAAACCAGAGACAGTGGACATGCTGCTCTTTTTGTCAAAAAATCTTTAAGCACATAACCCTGAACAATTTGAAAATGTAACGCAATTAAAATGTCAAGGTTTTCTTTTTCTTATAGGACTTTTGGCACTTTAAATAGTAAAACTTGCTATCATTGACCATAACCTACATTAAGGTAAGGTTGAAACAATATTTTACTGAAATTCTTTACAGTGTGTTTGGGATCTTTTGTTTATTATTTCTTGAATACTTTTGTTATTCTCTTAATTTGTCATGACATTTCTCATCATGACACCTTTATTTTAATTTTTTTTTTACAATAGTTTGTGGTTATGCTTGATCTTTCTTTAAAACTTAAACTGTGCACCTCATTCACGTATAACAGTCAGATGACTCATGAAAATAACAGGATTCTGGGTACTCTGTCTAATGCACCTATTCGTATTATTCTTAGCCCAAACCGATTTTCCGTATCACAATTATTTTTCAAGTTATGTTACTTTTTCAGTCGGGCAAGTAAAAGTCTCCCTCATTTGCCCAAACAAAACATTCACTTGTCCCGGACAAGTGTTAATGTCGAGCCCTGCCTAGTATAATGCAATGTAAGTTGCTTTGGATAAAAGCCTTTGCCAAATGCATACATGTAAATGTTAAGTTTAGCCTAGTCAAAAATCCAATTCAAGATATCTACAATTGTAATTTGACTAGAAATAAATTACATTGTAGTTTTGGATATCTTGTATATATTTACATTTTACATTTATTCATTTGGCAGATGCTTTTATGCAAAGCGACTTACAAGTAGTTTTCTACAGTGACACATTACTGCAGAGCAATCAGGGGTAAGGTGTCTTGCTCAAGGGCCCTTCAGTCATGACCTGCTGGCACTGAGATTCAAACTGGCAACCTTCTGATCACAAGCCCAACGCTCTTACCACTAGGAATATATATTATGAGATTATTGGAATTATGCCTAGTATAAATCAATTATAGGTATCTGCATTTTCTTAATTTCGTTTGTAGATATAATACATATTGAAAATATTTTCAAATGGAGGTCAACGGAAGAATATAACTAGTCAAAACAGCGTTGTAGATATCTCGAATGAACATTATGACTAGCCAAAATAAAATTGTAGATATCATCATTGCGTGTTATGACTTGTCATACCAATTACAAATACGACGAATCAAGATTACAGAAGAGATATCTGGAGTTTGACTTCAAAACTGAATTATGCTAAAAGAGGTTGCCATACTCACTGGTGGATTTGGCGCCGGCGTCTCCTTCACCACATCATATGGCCAGTCATCCTCCTTATTAGGTCAAAATTAAGAAAAAAACTAACAATGAAGATAAATCTCTCTTATACTATTTCATATTACAGTATACATACTAATATTAATAATATTATTTTGTTTTCTAAATTTTGCTATGTCACACCATAGGACACATACAATTACAGTACCAGTATATTTTCATGTTAGCTTTTTATTTTTGGCAATTGTATTTGGGTTTCATACATGTGGTGTTATACATCTCTTTCATACATGTGGTGTAAACTTGTAAAGATTATCTTGCATGTACGTGTCATAAACCTTTGTTAATCACAGATCTTATTTTTTGCAATCTTTCGTAATAATCATTCCATAATCCTGCAATCGAATGAGTACGCTGAGTGTTGTTACATGTGACTTATATTTGAAAGAATATGGATTTGTCAGAACAGGGTTCAATGAAAACAAAAGGCGACACTGATAGTGGAATTTGTTTTCAATCCTCCCATGTTCTCGGTTCCATATCAAGAATTCTGATGCAAAACACTCAAAGTCTGTCAGATGACTTTTTGTTTAAACAAGCATGTTTATCAGGCTCCTCCACTTAACTTTACTTCCAGCAAAAGCATTCAGAACAGGCAGTGTGGTATTTTTTGGAGCATAATATTTTTTATGTGAACGGCAAACGCAATAAGAAATTTTCAGTTCTTTTATCTGAAAAGTGACCTGCACAAACTGATTTGATATGAAACTAAGCAATTAACATGTCAACCAGCTTCAAACCTGAATGGGCAAGTTTGCTTACGTGTTTCACCTTGTATGAAAATAGTAACTTTGTATTAGCACCTAATGTACTATTGCTCTTTTAAGACATGTCACATATTTCTCCCTGAACTCTTTGTAAGTGGCTTTGGATAAAAGCGTCTGCTAAATGACTAAATGTAAATGTAGTATCTGCTGCTGCCACCTACAGAATATTAACTATAGCACAAGGGCAAGCAGTGATTTGTATTGGTGTCAGGGCTGTACGTTAACGATAGCTTCACTCAAACAGTAAAATACTTGTAAAATAAACTCTCGATGAAGTTCATGAGTTTACATCCTCATGTATCCTCAGACAAATCCTGGACCATCGCTCGTGTAATATTTTAAGCTGTGCACCTCATTCACGTATAACAGTCAGATGACACATGAAAATAACAGGATTCTGGGTACTCTGTCTAATGCACCTATTGTATTATTCTTAGCCCAGACCGAGTTTCCGTATCACAATAATTTTTCAAGTTATGTTACTTGTCCAGACGGGCAAGTAAAAGTCTCCCTCATTTTCCCATACAAAACATTCACTTGTCCCGGACAAGCGTTCATGTCGAGCCCTGCCTAGTATAATGCACTGTAAGTTTAGCCTAGTCAAAAATCCAAATCAAGATATCTACAATTGTAATTTGACTAGAAATAAATTACTTTCAGATATCTACAAATGTTTTTTTGGATATCTTTAAAAATTATTAATTAAAGATATCTTGTATATATTTACATTTGACATTTATTCATTTGGCAGACGCTTTTATGCAAAGCGACTTACAAGTAGTTTTTTACAGTGACACATTACTGCAGAGCAATCAGGTCTCCCTCATTTGCCCAAACAAAACATTCACTTGTCCCAGACAAGCGTTAATGTCGAGCCCTGCCTAGTATAATGCAATGCAAGTTGCTTTGGATAAAAGCCTTTGCCAAATGCATACATGTAAATGTTAAGTTTAGCCTAGTCAAAAATCCAATTCAAGATATCTACAATTGTAATTTGACTAGAAATAAATTACATTGTAGTTTTGGATATCTTGTATATATTTACATTTTACATTTATTCATTTGGCAGATGCTTTTATGCAAAGCGACTTACAAGTAGTTTTCTACAGTGACACATTACTGCAGAGCAATCAGGGGTAAGGTGTCTTGCTCAAGGGCACTTCAGTCATGACCTGCTGGCACTGAGATTCAAACTGGCAACCTTCTGATCACAAGCCTAACGCTCTAACCACTAGGAATATATATATTATGAGATTATTGGAATAAAATAGTATAAAAGCAGTTACCATACTCGCTAGTAGATTTGGCGCCGGCTCTTTGGTCACCTCGTAAGGCCAGAAGTCCTCTTCAATGTTATTCATTGTCTGTCATGGAAAAATGTGAACAATAATGTTAGATTGCACTTAATCATGTGTTCTTAATTGGGAGTTTTACCTTTACAGTATGTCAAATAACACAATATCTACGAGAGGCATGAGAGAGCCTGTAATGTGTGCGGATCTGGTACAAAAAATGGTGTGCACAGATAAATCATTTATAATAATCACTGCAACACTATATAATTAATTTATAATTCAATAATAAATAATTCATTGAAATGTATGGTCTAAATTGAAGTATAGAGTATGAATGTACTTGTATAATGTGTAGTTGTGTTTTAGCAACAATGTAAAGATTCTTACGAAAATAATAATAAAATTGGAACGTAACAGACAAATGAACATTGTCATTGTGTTTTAGACTTTTATTGTATTTGTGTATACTTTATACATTCTTTACTTGACTGTCACTTGTTTTTACTTTTCTCTTCACCTGTTTTTATTTTATTTTATAGCCTACTTGTTAAATATTGCCCTTATTTTGTCTTTTTTAACTACTGTGTTGTGTTGTATTTTTTGCACCACGAAAAAAATTATTATGGAAAAAAGGCAAAAAAACTTGACTTTCAACAATAGAATTCCAGTTCCGGCGTGTAATTGGTTGGATCTTCTACTTGAACCCATACACGCCCACACTGACCACATGACGTCACTGTTGAGTCTCATGATACTGATTAGACTAGAAAGGCATGTGAGTCTCGTTCAGCAATCAGAAGAAAGCGGATGCAAAGCGCAGTTACAGGTAGGCTACTGTGCACTATTGTTTATTTAAAATACATAAACTTTACGTTTAACATAATCACAAATATATGAATGTGTAAATTACCAAACCAAAGGCGTCGATACTCAGGGAACACTACATTGTCCCTACAAATAATTTCAACCAACAATTAATCTAGATGTGAATATAACCAATGATGTCCGTTTGTGTCTTGTACGTATAAGTTAATTTATTCAACATTTATTTATCCAGTAATCATTTAATTGAAATTAAAAATCTTTTACAACCGTGTTCTGGAAAAATAGCGCAGTTTTTGGTAGTACAGCAATAAGTCCCGCCTCCGTAGCATACGTCTCTAATAGGATTGGCTCTGCCTTTGTGTAGTCCTGCCTCTCTAACCCACGTAGCTTTATGATTGGTTCTGCTTTCTCTCGTTAACGTGTGACGTAGGCTGATTCGGTTCGGTTGTAAGCACCAATTTCACAATGAGCATGATTATCAGGCTACCCGGTAAAAAAACTTTCCTGCTAAGAGTTTATTGACAAAAGATACAAGTTGCGTCACATTTTGATTCCGGAACCATGTTTTTCCCATTGCATGACAATCCCTTATTACCCGGATGAGTTCCAAACTTAAACGTTAGTCTGTGTCTGTTCTTATTTACATCTATGCGGTTAACTAAATATAGCTGAATATCATGACAACCGACTGTTAGTTTTTTTAATAAATATTTATCCAAATAATGATCCAAATTATGTTTCTGTCTAACTAAATGTTTTGGGCTATATAAAATGTAGATCATGAACCTTTTATAAATATAACACAAACCAAAGTAGGCAACTTAAAAAAAATATCTTAATTGCTTTTGTTTATGGCATTTGTAATGATTATAGTAAGCTATAGATATCTAAGCCATAAATGCGTTGGAATATGGAATCCATTATTTTGTTAGGTCAGGTGACAGAAGAAGGCCTGTCATGTTGTAGAGGTGGCAGGGTCACAGGTGAGGTTAAACTATGGGTGCTTCTCAATATGCCATCTCTTTTCCGCGCTCCTCCGTCCTCCATCATATGACCCGGAAACCTATCGAGCTCAGCCATCTTTAAGGGCATCTCAATTCTTTAATTGCACCTGGAGGAGGCTTTTTGAGGAGACATGAGCGAGACACAGATATATGTGCAAGACACAGACTGACATCAGTGCTTTTATGTATACAAGTTATTTTATTCAACATTTATTTATCCAGTAATAATTTAATTGAAATTAAAAATCTTTTACAACCGTGTTCTGGAAAAATAGCGCAGTTTGTGTTATAGTACAGCAATGAGTCTTTCATCGACTAAATATGACCCGCGTATTATTCTCCTCCCCCTGCACGTAGTCACATCTTTAGATCATATTCAAACACGCATAAATGTGATGATAAAGCATTACATTATTGTTAATGTAGACCTATTTCTGACAGTATATTTAATATTCATATAGATCATTTATTAATATAGTTAATATTTATGTATAACATTTATTTGACATAACTTGTATACATTTCTGAACACTTAAGACATGATTTTAACTTATTTTATTGTAGTGGGGATTATAACATCTGTCTAAGGTAAGTATTTAACTTTATTTTTTATATTTCAATATGCAATTTGTACAGTCATCATTAATTAACGACGTTAAAGGGAGCGAGGATATGCCATTTCACTCCTTTTAATTCCGCGTCTTTTCCTTGCTACCTTCCCTCACATCCTGAAGGGGTGGAGCTAAGAGGCGAGGAAAGGAAAAAAGGAAGCACAAATAAGAATCGAGAAGCACCCAACAATATAATAGGATGTTAGTGGTACTGTGACAAATGTTAGCTTGACAATCTACAGTATAGTTTCTTAGTGTGTCTTTCCGTCTGAGCTACAGCTGCATATGCTGCCAAGTAAAATGACACATCTAAACAATCTAAAGCTCTAATTTTAAACACAGAGGCAGAGTCACAGGTGATTAGGCTTTTAAAACATGATAATGTTATTTGTTGTGCATTATATTAAGGTCGCACTGTTTAAGAGGTCTATTACGCACTCAGTCGTACGCATTTATCCCTGCATTGTTAAAACTACTGTATGTTATCAAAAGTATCTAGTTGTATGTTCTTGTATATTTTTACGGAAACTGATCCTGCTGTAGACAGCAATAAACAGTGTAACAATGAGAGTGAAAACAGTGTAAAAAACTATTTTAAGAATTGTTAAATTAGTATATTGTTTAAATGAGTCAAGTAAACTACTCTACACTTCAGTGACAATGCAGCTCTGTAGATCAATTTTATGTCCCCATCAATGTCAAAATCAAACTTGCACCAAACAATAAACTTTTTATGATGCAAGAAAACCTTGTGCTTTGGTCATCTGAACCACTTATATAGACTTAGTTTATTTATTTAATGAGTAGATTAGAGACACACATTTTGATAAAGCCTGTAATCATTATCTGTGTAAACTTCATTAATATGTTCGTTGACATAATACAACTCTTTTTCGCCACCTGCTGACGTATTATAGAAACTCCTTATATTTAACATTTTGGATAAAACTGTAATTGAACACAGAACCACAGCAAACAAATAAAATAAATGCAAAATACATAATTTATTTGAAATTTAATTAAGGAAAAATTAAATGGTAGTCAAAGGTGCCCCAGAACTGTTTGTGTTGATAAATTCTTCAAAATATCTTACTTTGTGTTCAACAGAACAAAAACATAAACAATATTTACAATATTAAAATGACATTTATATAGGTAACAACCGGAGGGTGCGTAAATGATGACACATCTTTCATTTTTGAGTGAACTGTCCTATTAAGACACTTTTTTAGTGCAGGTTCGCATTAAGAAGCCTGGATGGGCTGATGCGATTTCTCCAGCTGCGCGGATGGGTGGGAGGTTCTTAGATGTCTGCGCAGATTTGTTGTTGACCCTGCACTGACGAATATTTTCATTTGACAAATTCTGCACTGGGTTTTACAATCTTCAATATTATTGAAATGCAGATGCTGCAGCTTTTTCATTTTTCGCTCATTTCTTCCAACACGCTTACACTTAAATCCGGCTCCCCCGCCTCTCTCTTGCGCGCGCTGTACCTGCCTGTACACACTACACTCGCTATCATCGGCGCGTGACGTGTTCCCTTCCGTTCACATAATGGTATGATCCTAGTCTGTCCTCCCATGTGATTGGCCCCTCCAGTGTCCCACCCCACCTGCGGCTAAAGATTCGGCTCTCCCCGACGGGAGTCGGCTCTTATCGTTTGCTGTAAAGAATCGGATCTTAGATCCGGCTCGATCACGAACGACACACATGTGCACAGGCATCCTCCTGCCTCCAAACTAACCGGTGTTCGCTGCACACAACGAACGGCACATGACATCAAGTTCCGTGAGTGTGTTTTAAAAGCATACGGTGAAGCAGACGGTCTCGCCCTACTTCTACATCATATGCCGATCGGTCTGCGCAGCGCCAAATCAAGTCCGAACATTCACGTAAATTCGGAGACTCAACACAAAGCGCGTCATCCACGTAAATTCAATAAATCACATTCAATGATCCGATAAAGCTTCGGCGGAGCAATGTAGGAAAAACACTGATCTCTTTATTTATTGTAGGTTGTCTCAATTCAAGCGAGCACAACACGATACGTAACTTGCATCGTGTGAAAATCCAGGCTAACTGCTAAAACTTGTTAGATGCGATTGATGATTATTATATAGCAGGAGCGCTTGTACTGGATTGAGCACTCGTGAAAACAAACAGCTCGTCTCACTTGCATTTGTATGATCGCTCCATTAGCGCAAATGGCGGCCAACGGTCGCGTTTAAAGACTTACGAAAAAAACGAATGTTTGTACGAAATGTAAACCTGGTAATTACCGGAAAAGACAGCACATAAATGTTATAGCCGTTTACTATGTTTCGACGAAGAAACAACGAACACTTCCCCTCAGACTTAAGGGGAAAACGAACAGTTCTGTCCTGATATAAATTGATTGGATAATTTACAGTCTTGATATTTTTAATTGTCATTTTTAGTGGATTTATGTTTAATCCAGATAAAAGTGCTTAACCTCAAGTTAAAATAACCTTACCTCAACAATACAGTCACCACTGAGAATAACCTCGGAGTCTGTCAGAGCGCGTGTGCACGTGTCCGCTTGCCAGGTTTCGCGCCCTTTTGTCACTTGAGCATTTAAAGGCAGAGTAGTGCAGAAAGTTTTTTGTCATGCTGGTTGGAAGTCTCTTAACATCCTGATCAATAAGTGAAGTAAAACATTGATATTTTTATAATGATATATCTTCTGTGAAAGGCGTAGGGTTGGACCAATTACTGCCGTTGGTCTGAGGGCAATGATACTGTCAGTACACGATCCGTTCGCGCATGCGCACAACGACGTTGTAGAAACCGCTCATGCGCAAATGATGAATTTGTTTTGCGACGATTTACGACACTGCACGATCTGTTCCACGCTTGCGCAGCTTTGTTTTACTTTATTTATATTTTTACTGTTAAATATAATACAATACTCAATTTACTTCGCTTCGTTCCACCTGGTCTCATTTCACTATGCGTTCTGTCAAGTCAGTTTGAAATACTGTAATGTTTCCCCTGACTTTGTAGTTTGTAGTTCTTTCTTCATGTAAATTAATAGTCTATTTAGACATACGTGTTATGTTCCTTATTGGCTTCTGTAAACGCCATTGAAGGGATTATTTTACTAATTTAGATTAAATGGATAGATATATTAGCCTACATAGACCCATACTAATAAATTACTACATTTAAAGTTAACTAGTATTATCAGGCCCCTGATATTGGCCCCTTCAAACCAGGACGTTCAGCATGCACTGGGACGGTTCACGGCCGAGTGTGAAGCGGCTGAAATAAAAATCAGTACCTCCAAATCCGAGGCCATGGTCCTCAGTCTGAAAAGGGTGGCTTGCCCACTTCAGGTTGGTGGAGAGTTCCTGCCTCAAGTGGAGGAGTTTAAGTATCTTGGGGTCTTGTTCACGAGTGAGGGAAGGATGGGACGGGAGATTGACAGACGGATCGGTGCAGCTTCTGCGGTAATGCGGTCGATGTACCGGTCTGTCGTGGCGAAAGCTCTCGATTTACCGGTCAATCTACGTTGCTACTCTCACCTATGGTCATGACCGAAAGGACATGATCCCGGATACAGGCGGCCGAAATGAGCTTCCTCCGCAGGGTGGCTGGGCGATCCCTTAGAGATGGGGTGAGAAGCTCGGTCACCCGAGAGGAGCTCGGAGTAGAGCCGCTGCTCCTCCTCATCGAGATGGGTCAGCTGAGGTGGCTTGGGAATCTGTTCCGGATGCCTACTGAACGCCTTCCCCGAAAGGTGTGCCGGGCCCGTCCGACCGGGAGGAGACCCCGGGGAAGTGTCTAGGGTCAGGGATATCTGGGCATCTCTGCTTAGACTGCTGCCCCCGCGACCCAGCCCCGGATAAGCGGAAGAAAATGGATGGATGGATAGTATTATCAGATTTTAATTAAAAAAACGACACAAACCGTCTTTGACAATACTACTGACCTCAGATCGAAACACGGTAAGGTAAATAGACATGATACAGCAATGAATCACAAAATGGAGTTTTGAGGAAACTGAAGATTTGAAGTCGATAAAAATACTTTATTCCACATGTAACCAAAATCATCTATGTTCATGTAACAACTCTATTATTTTGGATTGGCAACCACATTAACACATCGTAATGGTAACGTAAGCAACATTTAAAAAC
Organism: Barbatula barbatula; assembly: GCF_947034865.1. NCBI lineage: Eukaryota > Metazoa > Chordata > Actinopteri > Cypriniformes > Nemacheilidae > Barbatula > Barbatula barbatula. The sequence goes on along the minus strand of NC_136770.1, from coordinate 2,910,111 downwards.
ATAAAAACAATAAACTATGTAACGTTAGCCTACAAAACAAAAATATGCCACCAGTTGTGCCGCCTGGCCGTTAAATGTTTCATCGCCTGCGTGGTACCAATAGTGTAGGAAAACCATAAAATTTTTGAATCAAACATAATTTCATACCCTCAAAATCAGACTTTTCTAAATGACATAAAGCACTACCCCAAGGTTTTGTCCTTCTAACAAGAAACATTACGGCATATTATACGATACAACCACAATTGGCCCCACTATCAATTCAAGGGATCTTTGTTCTGGATAAAAAATGCACGACCGACTCTATTAGAAAATGTTTTACTGATTATCTTTACCCTAAAAGCCAAAATAAAAATAACATCCTACAAAAATTTGATAAAGACTCATTCACTAAACTAAGAACAATGTATCTAACACTCCTTATACCTCCTAAAGTGAAAGAAACACACTTCAAAGTAATGAACAATATTTAGCCCTCTAAAAATTCTTCGCAAGAGTCTTCGCTTTGGTATAGATGATAATACATGTACATTCTGTGAAAATGATGATGAAACTACGGACCATGTGTTTTTCTCATGTAATGTGACACAGACATTTTGGTGTGATGTATATAAATGGGTCAAGCAACAGATGTCTTCATTCCCAACCTCTTTCTCTAGGGACGATATAACATTTGGATTGTCATTGCAAAGCAAGGGTGATGAGCTCTCTATACAATTGTATGTCTAGCGAAAGTCTTCATCCACGTATGTAGAATTGTGACATCCTCTCCCAATTTTTTTTTCTTAAATGAATTTTAACTGTATATGAAGTCTTTAAAAATGTTGAAAGGTCCTAAAGCACAAAAAATATATGATACCCTAAAATACTTCCCAACTGAGATTAATAGCTGAACAATAACGGAATTCTCCCCTTATGTCATGTTGTAATTTCTTAATTTAATTTATTTATTTACTTTTTCTAAGACTGCATATATATTTCCTGTTTGTATTAAGAGCTGCTCCCTCAGGCTATGTCTTTTCTGTATTATATTATGAAGAATCGGATGTTATGCAGCCATGTTTGTTTGTAAATCTTGATAATTTCAATAAAAAAATTAAGAAAAATGTAAGAAAACCATGACGTTTTCTAATATGTAATTACGCGCATGCTCAGAACGGATCGTGCAGGTGAAACGGATCGTGTAAACCACGCTCATGTCCAATACGTCACCACAACTGTTCCGCCCATAGAAATCAGGTTCAACGTACCCATGAGTTAAATGGTGCTACTTCCGGCCAGCAGTTTAGGTATTCATATGAATTAATTATATCTTTCGTTATACTTATTCACGATTTCATGTTTGTAAATTGTCTAGCCTAAATTAACTAGAGGCCAACACGAAGTACGTAAACAACTTAAAATATACGGAGCTGATTTTCGTCATCAAAACAGCCCTTACAACACTTGTATTGATTAGTTATTACATTTGTTAATAGTTACCATTATACCGTTCCTGATTAATTAACACTCTTCTCTGGAACGGTGTTGAAAATACAAATGTAAACATTAGTTTTTTGTTGTATGATCTTTTGGCAGGGCAAAAAAAGAGGATTTCTTTTCACAATGAATCACACATCGTCTCCGTGACATGGCTGCACCGGCGACGGTAGTTTAGATTTGGGCGGTCTTAGTCAAATCATACCACGAGCTGACGTAGATTTGTGGGGTGTGGTTACACAAGGCATTTCAGGCAGGTCTGGGTGAGCATTCGCTTCTAGATCAAATACATCTTTTGTTCCAACACTTTTTATTTTTGCAATTTTACGTGTCTTATACATGCATGGGCAACTTATAGCACACCAAAGAAAAAGAAAAACACGTATTTCCGGCGAATCACCCCTTTAATCTCATATGAACACATGAAGCTGACTGCTCCAGGACTGTCTAGACTATCTTTTACCAGATGGCTGGAACAACGAACACAGTTCTGTGGCTCAGTATTAATATAATGAATTACTAAACGAGTTAGTTTTTACTAAATGTGAAGGTGTCATTTCTCATGTGGTTTGTCATCCGTTCTGTCCCCAGAATGGAAAGATCTGCTCAAATGCTTTTCAAATAAGTTTTTTTAATGGAGATACTGATACAGAACAGCTGAACGAGGCCACAATTTGCCGAACAATAAGGAGTGTGTGTCTTGCTATCAAAGCATAAGCAGATGTCTTCATCTCTTTGATGTCACAGAGTCTTCTGTGGCAAGGGAAGGAGGAGTTCTATAGGATTGCAGGTAAGAGGATCTACAAATTACAGGACAACTGTTAACACTCATAGTAGGATACTCATTACTTTGTGTGACCGGGTTTCCCCAATGTCATTGGTGCACTGGACTGCACACACGTAAGGATAAAAGCCCCCTCAGGTGCCCATGAGGTGGATTTTGTGAATAGGAAATCCTTTCACAGCATTAATGTTCAGCTGAACATAACTTTTTGATATTGCCCATTGATGAACACTGTGCATTGCCAGTGATGTGCATTGATTGGTTTAATATTCCTCATCTTATGATTTCAGATGGTCTGCAATGCTGACTGTGTGATCAGGCAATGTTGTGGCAAAATGGCCTGGCTCAGTCCATGACTCCAGAATCTTTCAGGCCTCTGAAATCTATCAGCGCCACACAAGGTGAGCCACACAACCCCTATTAATAAGCCCTTTTTACATCATGGCCGTGTCAAGAATATCATTGTGTTTATGAGGTAGTAATGATGAGATTTTATGTTGACAGGTGAATGTTGGTGGGACACAGGGGGTATGGCTGCCAGCCTTTTCTCCTGACACCTTTCACAGACCCCCAGGAAGCACAGCAGGCCTACAACCATGCCAGGACCAGGGTCAGAGTTGAAATGACCTTTGGCCTCCTGAAGGCACGCTTTCACAAATTAAGGGTCAGCCCTGTGAGGGCATGTGACATTACTGTGGCTTGTGCTGTCCTCCACAATGTGGCCATGGACTGGGACAATCCGGCAATCTTCCCTGATGACGACAGTGGTCGGCTGCTGAGGGACCAATATGTGTTGAATTATTTTAGTTAGTATATGTGCTTTCAATTTTGGTTAAATATGTCCTGCGGTGGCAGAGGAATTTGTCTTTGAATTGATTTGGCCTGTTATGATGTTTGTGCTGTATACTGTGTGTAATACAAGCTTGCGGGGAGGCTTCTGCATCCCTTCATTTGTCTGTTCCGTTGATGTGTATGGATTTGTCCTGCATTTATTTCAGTGTGCAGACATGCGGGTGTGTTATATTCAGACCTTTAATGTGTATTTATCCTTAAGTTGTGTAATATGTTTTGCTTCTGTGCTTTCCATCTTGTAGTGTCACTGTGTGACTTCGGTTTCGAAAGGAGCTGATGGTTTACCTGCTTTGTTTTATCCTTATTCAATAAAGGAACATAATGTTACACTTTGTGTTTTTATATTTATATGGAATGTGTATTTTATACGACAGAGTATTAGGGCCACACTGAGGAAAAATAAAAAAGTCATACATATATGAGGCTGGTTCTTTCTGCGGAAAAGATGCATATTCTTTTTACAGTCCTGATATACATATATAAGTATAAGTATGTCCTTGTTTGTGAAACCATTGCTGTCATTTTAACAACTGTCCTCTAAAACAACGGGTTACAATATTAGGACTTCATTCTCAAAGTCTGTGAATTTTTTTTTTTTCCTCTGTGGCCCTAATATTCTATCATTTTATACATAGCCTTATAGTCTATGGGAAACTGTAAATTATCTAATGATAGCAACATCATCTAAAAATCATCCTTTATCCAAAATAATGGAAATTAATGATCACAAATGTTTAAATGATGACAGTGGGGACAGTAGAATCTGGAAGTTATCAATTCAATAGGTGTCAATATCTTATATTTAGACAGTACACCACTTATATTACTGTTTATATCAGATGGAAGATCCTGCAGATGGCCTTCAGACTCCAGTCCACTCCGGGAGCGATGATGATATTCAGTCTGCAGATGATCCTGGGTTTGACTTGATTGATGATGGGGGGGATCTAATCCCGCCTTTGCCTTTAATTTTACTCAGTCAGGAGATGCAGGAGGATGATGAGGATCCCAACAAGACATTTTATAGTGAGTTAACTTCACTAATTCCAACATGATATAGTTTGAGTCATTGATTCTGATTGGTCAATAGATGTTTTATTCACACAAAGATTAAGTGCAATATACACATTCTGTTTATGTAATATGCATGTGTGTATGTGTAACATATTAAGCAACAATATTCAGGTTATAACAATAATGTATTTTCCTAGTTAAACAATCATTGTTAAATTGTGTTTATTTAAGTATTGCTTATGTTGGGTAATTCATGTCTGCTGTACTTCTCTTTTAGTTGAAGTCAATGGCCGACAGTCTGAGATTTGACACAAAGTCTGAGTTTGACACAATAATCATGCAGAACGTGGCCTTTTCCTAGCGGGGTTATCCTGAACCCCTTGCCAGTAAGGGAGGATATGTTCCATCTGAGAAACATCGTTGACCATGCTTGGTTTGAGGTACTGTGATAGGTTTGTTTTGTTTGTGTTTAACTTTTTTATTGTCTTTGCATCTGCTTCAGCTGTGGTTTATACCCCTCGCACAAAGCAAAAAATAAGGTTTTAGGATTACTCACAAGCAGAGGTGGCACCACTACTCTAAAAGTGTTGGGGCAAATTTAGATAGTTTAACCTATTATTGATCTATATGAGAAAGCTCTACCCCCTGATCATAGTGAGCGTAATGGCTTGTAGAGTGATAGAATCTCTAAGCTAATCTGTTTAATGCTTTATACAGTAGGTAATTAGAAGTACTTTATAGTATATACGGTATTTAATCGCTAGCCGGTATAGTGCTGATAGAATTGGTGTTATGTGGTCAAATATTCTCAACCTTGTAAGAACTCTAGCAGGTGTATTTAGAACTTACTGTAACTGGTTTAATGTTGAAGCAGGACAACCACTAAGTGTTGCATTACAATAATCAAGTATTTAAGTCATAAATGCATGACATCTTTTTTCTGCATCAGAATTACAACGAATATTCTGCAGTTTGGTAATGTTTCTAAGATGGAAGAAGGCTGTTTTTGTGACTTTTGTTCCACGTTTTCTAAAGACAGGTTGCTGTCCCAGGTAACACCGAGGTAGGGCTGTGCACTTAATCGAAAAAAATCATAATCGTCAAATTTATCCTTCATCAATTACAAAAACTAAATAATCGTGGTAAACGATTATTGTGCCGCATTTGATTTTGCAAGGATCCTCTCTTTTCTTTTAGTATAAATCCACAGCGCACTTCTTTCCTTTACAGTTGTTCAGAAGTGCTATTTCTTAAAATCATCGCGATTATGATTCTTGTCTTATCATCTGCTCGTGCGTGAGGTTAAAGCGTGCGAGCAGATCATCTACATGACAAGCCGGATTTTTATCTTTTTGTACAAAATAATAATCTTTTACATTGTTTGTGTGCTGCTGTGCTTCCCTTTGTGTAATAAGCAAAGTGAACGCGCATTGTTGACGTTCTAATGGAAATATAGTCAGAATTACCCCCTTCTTAAATCAGTATCAAAACGCTGAGAGAAGCCTGCTTGATATTGTCCCAGGTTTGAAACAATGTCCCTTCTGCTTTGGAAATGAACTGGACAAACGCATCTGCCGCGTACCATGTGTAACAGGTACAGAAAGTGTACTGTTAAATATACGTATTAATGAGAATTCCCACAAAATTGTTTGTCTACATACACCTGAAGACTGCCTAAGTGAAGTGAGTGCCTTTCCCCTTTAATTGGTGTGACGTCGTGAGTCCATATAGTTTCCTGTTCTGTCCCCTCCTCTTCCTCTTTGCATTGGTTATAAAGTGGAGCGGTGAGGTTATTTTGGGCTCCTGATAATCTTAATTAATCCTAACTTTTTTTGTTGCTTTTATGTCTATTTTTTCACTCTAATTTATGTATATAATATTATTTTACCTATCTGTGTGGTTATTTTTGTCATTTCATCCCGTTTAAGTTATATTTTTGCATCTGGGCCTAAAAGTGATATGAGAATGTGATAAGTGTATATCACATTTGTTTTATAGAGTAACCGAGGGCATCTCTCACTAAGAGGCTGATTATATTTGTTTGTGTACATCAGGGAATAAAAGATCAGCGAAACTGCGAATGCTGTCCTGCTCTTCTTAATACACAACGCAGACAACAGACCAGTTACACATGTGAATCCACCATAACTGTATGAAGAAGCTTGCGTACAGATGACACACACCTAACTTTATAATAGCTCGCGTTGTATGAAAAAGACCATCCTGACTTTACTGTATAAAGAAGATGCGTGTCTGCGCGGCGCGCGTTGTATAAAGAAGACGTGCTTGAGTTTATATCTGAGAAGCTCAGACATGACACACGCCTAACTTGATAACTGCCAGACGCCTGACTTTATTACTGTATAAAGCGGAGGAATCACACGCAGTTTCTGTCAATATCTTTATACAACACGCTCTGCACAGACATGGATCTTATTTATACACTAGCCAGTTACATGACTTTTTGGAGGAATTTATTCGGCAAATGCGTTTCCATCTCCCATTTATTCGCATGAACCCTTTTTCAGGATGCCAAACCGAACTTCTAACACGCTACAGTCCATCTCGCTCATTAAGATCACATAACTCCTTGTGCTCTTTGGTAGTCCTTCTAGTCACATCCACTTAAGGCGGTTAAGCGTTTTCACATCTGGCACCTGTCTGGGACACTTTTCCTGTTGAATATAACGTAAAGACACATCTCTTTAGTCAAACTTTCACATAACGTGTCTCGATCAGATTACACGTAAATGATATCTTTGCATGAAATGTTAAGAACATCAGCTACGCTGACCATTTTTCATCTGTTTATCTGTTTCTACCTCGGCTGCCCATCCTGAGGAAACTAGAGATCATTGAAACCGCTCCAGTTTACGTCCAGACTCTTATGAAGACTTCAGATGACCTCTAGATGACGTCATCATACAAAACTGACAAACTACAAATATGGTAATCTCAAAAATCACTTTATCATTGCTTTAAAATCCACATCATTTTGCAAACTTTAAATAATAAAATGTATCTGTATTTTCTTAAATCACCTCCGGTTTCGTATGATTTTATCTGAATTAAATTTTCTCAAATAAAATCTGTTCCTGTGACATTTTCTTAATTTAGATTTTTATTAACTTCAACTCTTGAGGAAAATCGTCATGGCTTTATCTGAACATCTGTGTCACTGTCATTTCATTTTAAAGGCCACTCGGTCACTCTGGCTGTCCTCATCCAGTACAGTATATCATTAACCGCCCAGAGCTGAATTATTCTCTTTATTTTTGACAGGATTTTATTGGCCTCTGAAACAATACAAGATCTATATAAACTATAGTAACGACTCGCCACTGCTCACAGGTGTTGGAGGTGTTTTTCTTTCCTACGACGTGTGAATATAATTTCACATTATGTGCTGTTGAATTCAAGCCTCTCATGTCACCATGTGTGTGTCCTTAACATTTATGCCCCAGTCATTCATTTCAGTGTGACAACAGATTGACATCAAGAGAGATCCACGGTGTCCCTCGATACCAGAACAGAGCAAAGGGCCAATTCATCAAACCTTCTCCAGCACATCAATGAACTGCCACCCAAAGCTTAAAACAGTAATCTCACAACAATAATGGCATTAATGTAACTATGTTAGAGCGTCTCCGGCGTTACAGAACTGTCTCTGGCGTTGCAGAGAACGATGAGTTGTGGATGTATTTCACACATCAAACAGGAAGAGCCGAGGGGAACACGGGCTATTTTATTTGAAGAAGCTCTTAACCTGTGGTCCTCATCACATCACGCTACATCCTATATCGATGTCGACCAACCATCTGTGGTTATTTTTCATGGAGACATTTGAAAGGGTCGCATGATGTTGATCATGTATGAGTGATAGCTACTTAATATTTGATGATGCCAGACAGATCACTTGACAACTTTCCTTTAAAATAGTAATTCTGCACTTTCTACCTCCAAAAAGACTTCATGTATGTTTCAGCTTGTTTCATTTCTTCCGGCATTGATTTTCATTTCAGCGCTGCATTATTTGGACGGCTCCTTTCTGCCAAAATGAGAGGGAGCCAACACTCCACACCTCATCGGCAGCCATCATCTTCTGCTTAAAATGAAACGGGAAATATGAGAATCAGAACAATCCAGTTACACCAGGACCCTACACAATGTCCTAACCAGGCGTGAAGTGACCAGTTTCCATTGAAAAGCTGTTTGTCTGTTTACACTCATTTTAAAAAGATGCACAACGTGATACAATATCAGTTAATTAGATATTTCATGCTTTATGTAAAAAAAAGATTTGGAGGAGTTAAACATTATAAAGGTGGTGGAAGTGCAATGCCACTTTAAAAATAGTCATTGTCGAGAAAGATGTCACCCAAAAATGATTCTTTCATCCTACTCAAGCCTTATGTCATCACAAACCTTTGAACCAAAATCCATCCAAATCAGACCTGTCCACATAAGTCTTAAGAGAATCACTCTATGTGCAATGCACAGACAATGACAAAAATACATCATTGCTAAACAAAATACAATTATAATTTTACAGATGGTGTAGCGGCACAAACGAAAAACAATCCAGAAACCGCTAAGGAGCTGAGTGCAGGAATAACTTCTGTGACACGTCTTGAGGCTTGTATGTTGGTTTATTTTGCTCAGGTTTGTACGGTCAACAAAATATGTGCTCCAGCACTCATCCCCATTCTTCCATGTGAACACACACACACAACAGGTGTTTTAACCCCACTTAATTAATGACACCCCATTATCATTAGGTCACATGACTTTCCCATTACATGGCTCCTACAGATGGGTTTATGTTTGTCCCCTCTGCAAGATAAATCAAATCTGTGGAGTTATAAATAAATACCCGTTAAGATATAAGACCTTATATAGAACATCACTGGTTTATTCAACTACTACGAAACAAACTGTTTGTTTTGTGATGAATGTTGCGCCATCGTAAGATAACAAACAGTTATTTACCGCCACCTAGTGGCAAGTGATTTTCACATCATGACCAAATAACTTGAGATGTGTTTTAAGGCTGCTATTGTTTCCCTAAAAATATAACAACGATCGTCAAAAGAAAACATTAGAGTTATAATAAACGTTAGTGTATTATAGTGTTTGTTCAAAATAGCGTTTGGTTTGTCAGAAACAATAGAAACGTGTATAGTAAATATTTCCTACCTGTAGAAAACCATTTCTTGGCTCATCATTAACACAATTTTACGCAGCAGGCAGCAAATATAGCAAACTCCAAAAATAATAAGTCGTAAAAAAGTTGTAGCTTCTATTATTAAACCACAAAGGCCTCTAGGAGCCAATCAATAGCGGAAGGCGGGATAATGTGTCGTCACCAGGAAACGTTTTCAAAATAAAGGCTGTGTACGACAAAAATTACTCTAACGATATCACTGAATGTGAAAGAAATTATTTGCTATTTTCAGAATGATGATAAAAATATTCAAAATGTCGTCATCTTGAATGGCAAATTGTTTATTCATAAATGTAGATTGTCAAAATCTCCTCCTTTACACAAGGTTTTCTCTAACGAACTCATTCTGTTAATGAAGTCTCATAAAATTGTTAAAAACTCAAAAGCTATGTCTATTGTAAGATATTATGAATCTGTATTCGGCGTATTGTGAATGTCTCTTTTTATTTTCATTTATTTTATTTTATATTTTATCTTTAATCATCTTTGGAGTTTATGTTACTCATGCCTGTTTTTTCTGTAATGTTATTTACATGTTCTGAATAATAAATAAATAAATAAAAGGCTGTGTACGATAATAAACAAAAGTTTGTCAAATCTGCACTTAACTGCAATTTATTTTTGTTAGAATTTGAGATTTAAAAACAATCTCTACACTGTAAAAAAGGATTTGAGGATTTAGTTGACTCAACTTATTTTCCTAAGTATATTCAACTAAAATGCTGAGTGTACTTAAGATATTAAGTTTACCTGTGTCCAACTAATCCGTTTAATCAGACTAGTTTATTCAACAAAGATTTCTCAGTTGTCTGAGTGGCATGGAAACCCCGCCCACCGAGCATGTCAGCTGCGCGCGTCACTCACCGTTCACCCCTGCATAATTGCGTCAGGAAACCCTATCAAAAATACACACGGATCACAGGCGACAACGCTCTATAACTGACGAGAAGCTTCCATTTTTTCGGTCAAGGGTTTTTCGTGGTAAGTGCAAATTTATATCTTGTTATTTGTGAAAGTTCCCGTTAAAGTGTTTACAGAACCCTGCACATGTATGTTCCTAGTTTTACGAATAAGCTATTATTTTACTAGTTAATGAGTTCCCCTAATTTTTTATTCAGTTGTGGCCACATGCAGTATATATATATATATATATATATATATATATATATATATATATATATATTAGTTACAGTGAAGAGAAGAGAAGTGAACAAAACTTTGTATTTCATTTTCGCCAATTTGTTTGTGATTTTATGAGGTCATCATAACGAGGACATCTTCTCAGTCAGCGGCCCCTGCAAAAACCCCGCGGAGCCTTCACCACAACACAGAACACAGGTGACCATGCGCCGTGGCTGACTTCTATATGAGTTCTTGAGGAAAAATGTATATCCAGATAGTATTTGTAAAAGTCACTGTTAAGGTATACAGAACGCTGAACATGTTCCAGGGTTTGACAAATACGCTTGTCCTCGCCAAGTTAACGAGCAGAGTTCCGTGAAGTGCCTTCATCGTTTTGCTTCTTTGTGTATGCTCACTGTTATTTTACGGTCGTGGCATCCTGTTATTGAAATATGTCATCCACGGGTTTCCTGCATAAAAAATAAGAAGCCGCCTCCGTCTCACACTCTTGCGAAAATGATTTCGGGACGATCAACAGACAGACTGTCATTTGTAACTGTAGTTGCGCCACAATGGAGGCGCTGTTTCTTTATCAGCACCAGTGAGGCGCTGAAGAGTCGCAGAACAAGAGCTAGAAGTAGCTTTGTTTCACGGCAGTTTATGTGAATTCCTTTTCATCAAAGTACGTTCATTTTCTTGAAATTGTAAAACGTGCTGTACATCGTTGTAACGTTTCATAATGTGCAGTTTTTTCATTGAATTAGCGTTATACTGTTCACAACGTGTTCGCCAGTATAAATGCACATGCATGTGATACGAATGACTCGTTTGAACAGGTAAAACTATTCAGTCACTAGCGAATATAAGATTTCAGCGAATCATTTATAGCTCCGTAAACCACAAGAGAACGCAGGATATGAATGAGATTTGCTCATTTAGTAAAACTAAAGGCACTCCCGAAGCAGTCATACTTTCATAACAAAACGCTTGTACTTTATGTGATCCAATGTTGTTTGCCTACTCCTGGCAGAAGGCAAAAATTGGTAGCTCTTTGAGTTTATCGAAATATTTATTTAAACCGTTTGAAAAGGCTGAAATTGAGCAAAAGGACAATACTGTGCAGCAGACATTTACATTTATGCATTTGGCAGATGCTTTTATCCAAAGCGACTTACATTGCATTATTCTATAAATTTATACGTGGGTATCTGCCATCCCCTGGGATCACACCCACAACCTTGTATTGTTAACACAATGCTCTTACCACTGAGCTACAGGACAATATTACATTACATACAGCCCTTTAGCTGTTATATATGCACTAACTCAAAAAGTAAATATATACTAGTCTAACTTTGACTTTTCTTTTTCTTCAGATTTGGGCTAGTTCAACAGAGCATCTTGTGACTCGTATGAAGTAGACCTGCAAGCTCTGCCCATATTCTTCTGCCAACCAACGCAAAATAATAAGGCACTATAAGATAAAAAACAGACACTTCAGTAGATCTTGCCCCTTACCTTGCATCTATAGTGACTGTTTGTGTTCTTTTAAGACACAAGTTGCCCTTAAAAAACATTTGTTACAGCACAAAAAATATCTGCTTCATCAGTTTCAGCCAACTGTTACCCACAAATCTCATGTAATAACGCATAGGTTACAGTGTGAATTGTGTAATTTTTCTGAGCCATGTACTTTGTACATTTGGGAACTCATTTGAAGAATGAGTCTGTTAACTGTCCTTTTAAGCAGTGTCAATTTAATTTGAAATGTCAATGTTAAACTTTGCCTTGTAAAGGAAACTAATCTTTTTTCTAACATATATAAGACTAACATATATTTAAAGTACGTGTTCACTTTTAGCAGCACTTAAAGGCAGTAATTTATTTACGTATGCTGTAGTTTAACATGCGTTTGTTACTTAATTTTTCCATAACATGCACATATGAAATGTCAATGTTAAAATATACTTTATAAAGGAAATTAAAATGAAATAAAATAACATTCTGCTTGTTATTCCATGTCCGGAAGTCATGTTTATGCAGTACTGTTCAACCTGTTGAATTAACTTAACATTCCAAGTAAGATCAACTAATTTTGGAAAAAGTAACCTGGCTGCCTTAAAAAGATAAGTTAATTCAACAAGCTGTTTCTTTTATCTAGTTTGCACGACTAATAATTATAAGTGTATGCAACCAGATACTTAGTTTTAACAACTAAACATTTGTTGGTTTTACTAATTTGATGTTCTTTTTACTCCAATTAAGGTTTGCGCAACTTTCTTTTCTTGTTGGTCCAATTGCCACAATTGTTGGTCAAAAAAATATGAAGTTGATAACACTTAACCATTTTAACCCCGACTATTGATTCTTAATTCAAAGAACTCTTAATATGTGTCAACAACTAAAGTCTTTTAGCATACTCAACTCAATATTTTAAGGCAGCCAGGTTACAAATTATTTCAAGTTGAATTAACTTGTTTGTTTTTACAGTGTATTGCTAATAAACAACCAAAAAAAAGTCAAGTTGTTTAAATGTTTGCAGACGTTTTTTCAACTTAATATCCCGCCTGTTTTTAACCATTCAGTGTTTTTAAGGATGCTCTTTTCCTTTAGTTTATTTTGTATTTATAGGGAGGAGGAGAAATACATATTTTCTTTCGCTTTTTCTTCTTCTTTCTCTTCCTCTTTGTGTGGTCTTTTGTCTGATATAATATTGTTATTTTCAAAGATTTCTATTAATAAAAATAATGATATCATGTGTCATAATAACGGAATCATGACACATCGTGTTCTGTGATGGTGGTAGACTCTGTTGTCAATGCAACTTCAACTCGTTCAGTTGCGCTCTTTGTTAGGCTGTCACTAAATCCTTGGTGATTTAAGTCTCAATAAACCTTTATGCTAACCATCTAAACTACCTTTGCTCATTGACTTTGCCAAAAACACACTGCAGTTGAGAGACAGAAGGGATAAAGCGCTCAACTGGGAGATTTTGCACCACTTCTGGCCTTAGATGTATCTTAGATGCGCAAGGGGGTGCCATTGTGCTCAAATATTCTAAATATATTCATAGATTATTCATGCGTTGTCATGTTATTTCTTTGAGCTATTCTGAAAAATGTGACTGCATTGTTTTATTCACATTTTTAACCAATTTATATGTTGAATAATGTGAGTATATTGACCCCCCCTCAAACCCTGTGTCCCGTCACACTGATAGTATTTAAAAAACAAGATCCGAGGTTGGCAGATCTGCAATATACTTATCTGGAAAGATTTTAACACACCACAGAGTTTGTAAATGGACAGAAACATACTTTCCCAAAAGTTAGTGAAGTAAATGTGAAGCATCACTGCACACCTCTGGCAGATATGAATTGGCTCAGTCTTTGCTCTATAAGTGTGGAAGACCCTTTGTGAATAGAAAGTCATCTGTGATGTATTAATACATTGTCTTATTAACATCTTAATTTGAACTCCATATATGGACATTTTATTGATTGCAAGTTCCTAACATGAATGTTGAGTTTAAACTTTCAAATAAAGATCAGTTTTTGATAGTTGATTTTTATATTTATGTAACACAAAGGTAATAGACATGCTAACAAAACATTCTATTCACGTTAAGATGTTAATTCACATGCAGTTTAATATCTTTTCATTCATTGAAAATAAGGCAACAAGACAGTTCCACTTTGACATTGGTCGTTGTGTTGTAGCTTTGTGTTTATCTAAATAAACTGCACTTGATGTATTGCATCCTAAAAGTCAACAACATTAGACGTAGAGTAAGAACTGAACATTCAGATTTGAGCTTTTTGAAGTGAAATATGTTAAATTATGTAAATTCATCATGTTCTTTTTCCTCCTCAAGCTGTCTGTTTCAGGGCAATGCCTCAATCTGTTTGGTAAGCCATATACTATGATTAAAAATACAAAAGTAGTTCAGTAGAAGTTTAGTTGGCATCTCTACTGTGTCTTTGTTTAAATTGTCATTGTTCTGTTTCTTTTATCTTTCAGTACGAGGAGGAGTCAGTGCGGTACTGGGTATGATATTAATGTTTTTCATTCCATTAATCTGTGCTATCAAAGGAAATTACTCACCAGAACATTGTTTCTCTGTTGGGATGTTAGGCTTCGTCGCAAAGGAGGTCACCGCCGCAGTGATCGATAAATGTTTTAAAAAATAAATGTTTTTTTTGTTTTTAGTGTTACATTTTTTTATTTAGTCATTTTTTATCAAAAATAAATTGTTCAAATTAAAGAAGGACATGAGTAGTTAATCAAAGCGTAAAACTTGACACTTCCTGTTGCCTGGATGTGGCGCTATAACTTACTGAATTTTACCATGCAGATGTGTTCAGGCCGGGACTATGATCAAACGTGTGATGTTTGGGGCAGGTCTGACATTGTATGCCTGAGTTATAACTTCCTGTTTCATGGTGAAATGCAAAACTTTGGAATGACGCCATAGAAAAAACTCCCTTTAACAAAAAGTCAATTTAGCAACACAAACGCCTCAAGACCGAAAATATGATGTTGATCTTATCAGAACTCTAGGAAGAGAACTCCAGGCGTGGGCACATTTTCATGAGTTTGAGCATGTTTAGGTCTTCAAGATTGTGATTAATTTAAGAGAATAATAACAATGAACGAAAAACAACAGGGCTCTTCAAAAAACAATATGTCCAACATGTTCAAGTTATATATCAAATGAAATCTCGTATTGTTATATGGATCTACAGTTCAATTTATTGATATTTTGCCACAGATTGAATGAAAGTCAAATTAAATATGATGCATGAAATTTATCTTTGTAAACAAACACCACATCCATCGAATATCTAATCTAATAACTGCATCACACCATTACACTCCTACATCATCTTTTTCATTAGGTTGTTTTCCTATAGGAACAATGATCGACTGGTGGGGCTAAACGCAGGCATACCGGGTTAAATATACACAGGACAACGTCATGTTGCTGTTTTTCCTGACTAGTCCAACCACAACGGCTAAGAAAACGAGTTTAATTCAGCAGCACAGGGTCTATCCGGTGCTACTCGAGCTGCAACATAAGGGCGAGAATATGATGTTTGATTCAAAAAGCTGAAGATTTTGTCAGCTCATTGGCACAAACACAGATTTAAGATGCAGCTCTCTAAAGTAACAGGATCACAGCGGCTACTGGCTAAACACTCAATTGTATATAAATGTCTGTTACAAACACATACACTAATAAATACACACTTGGTCTAATTTTACTATCGTTATGCCATAAAGACTGTGACAATAAACCACAATTTTAATCTACATAATTTAATACCCTTTCTTTACAGTTCCGTAAAAAGCTTGAATATACATTTTTAGCACTGACACTGAACATCTTAAATAACAATTAAGCACATACTACAAATGAGTTTTTTAAACAAGGGGTCATATGGCACGAATACGTGTTTTTCTGTGTCTTTGGTGTGTTATAAGTTGCCTATGCATGTATTAGACACGTAAAATGACTAAACCTTAGTGTCGGAACAAAAGACACATTCCATCTAAAAGCGAATGCTCACCCAGATCTGCCTGAAACCCCCACAAATCTACGTCACTTCATGGTATGATTTGACCAAGACTGCCCACATCTATACGCAAGTAAGGTGAGCAAACAGTACAGACATCAAGCATTGAGGCCGCATTACTAGCTTATTATTTACAGACTGAACGTGTAACCGGTCCTGACTCGCATGTCTCTGCTACTACGACGCTGCGTTGTGTGATGTAATGAATAAAGACTCGAGTCCAATTGCTGGTTCAGGGTTTTTTTATCTGCATGAGATGAAAATACAGTAAATATTTGTTGCATTCAATGTAGTGCAAGTTTAATCAGCCTTCTCCTCGCTCTGCTCAGACCTCCCGTGGACTGAAGCAAGCTCACAATGTACAGGGATAAATCTCATTTACAGTAATAAAGAAAATGGTAATAATGAATATCACATCAGGTTTAATAGTGAAATACAATATACATTTATATATATACACACACACATTAACACTAACCAAGCTCAAATAATATGTCTTTAAATCACCCACATTCCAGCATTTTATAGAACCAATACGGTTGAACACAAAGAAATCACAAAAACAATTCATAAACATACCTGCATGAGATGAAAATACAGTAAATATTTGTTGCATTCAACGTAGTGCAAGTTTTATCAGCCTTCAAACAGTCGAACATAGAAAAAATATCAGCAGACACACTTCACAGGCCAACTTTACACTAACATACAACACAACGTGATACTGCATTCACTCGGTTAAACTTTCACTTGTGCAGGAAAAACAGCTTTAAGAGGGAAGATCACATACTCATCTACATTTTAACAAAACCGATCACTTAATTGGTGATTATTTTACACTCTTTTGAACAGGAGTGCACACAATACATACCTCGCTCTGCTCAGATCTCCCGCAGACTGAAGCTAGAGCGCACAAAACACGTCAATGACGTCACGCAAAACTCATAAAAATACAGCAGAAATATAAGGATATTGTGTGAATTTAAAATAAAACACAAGTTATAATTTAAACCTGTTACAAACGCATAATACCAATGCGTATGACATCGATTTTGAAAAATGCAGCCTCAGTTTACACAGACTACTTTCAGTAAAGCCCTGAATGTTCGTCATAAATAAAGCATGTTAAAGGTCTGGAGTTTATTCTACATGTGGTGTTTGCATTTGAAAGCTGTTGCTGTGAACCCACATCATGGGGTTCAGGGAGATCTTCTTTAAAGTGAAACAGACCATGTGCGAAATCACAACAAATCCATCAGAAAGATGCCAGGAACATTAAGAGCAGCCAAATGAACAATTTGGTACATTCGGAGAAAAATATTTTACGCTGAGCTAATTTTCCAAAGAAATCCTGGACGTCTATGTGAAATAAATGTGGTGGATGACATTATCTTCTCCATGAGGAAGAAAAACACAGTCACAACATGTCAATTTAACAACAATCCAAAAACAGCAGGCAAAATGAACATTACTAACAGACAGAGGTAAAAATATCAGATATGCAGTCCAAACTAGAAATCAAGAATAAGATATTTCAAAAAACAGTAATCCAATAAACAAGCAATGATCATGACACAGAACAGAAACAAGACAATGACATGAACCCTCAACATACGCTGATAAACTGACGATACTTCACCATGGACAAATGAAATAGGAAAGACTTCAATACTAAACAAACAGGAAGTGTGTGTGTACAATGAGAGGATGTGATCAGCCAATGAGCTAAAAGGGGCGTCACCTAGTGGTATGTATGAATGTGCAGATTGCCCCATTCATTACATTTGTTAATTTGAAAGCTGTGAAATGAATTAAATATACTGTTTAAATTGTGTAAATGTGAGTAACATTTAATTTGATTAACTGAAATATTTATATTAGAACTCACAAAAATATTAAGAGTTTATTAAACATTTAATTAACAATTTATATTTATTTAAGTTATTTATATATTTCCCACTGAAAAAAATCCATTAAATGATTTTATTAAGTTAATAACTTACAACTATTGTGATGTTCACTAAGCCACATTAATTTAGGCTGCAGCTACCCGTCTCGGTATTCTTGAGAAAATGAAGAACAACAAGGAGGAGGAGGCACCTGTGGAAAATCCACCTAATTCAAAAGCAGAAGAAAAGGCTTCCCTGGCTGCAAAAGTAATTGAGTCAATGGCCCTTTTTGTGGGAGCGGGTGCGGCAGCTGTCTGTTTCGAGGCAATGCCTCCTACAATAAATCTCTTTGTAAGAGGCGGCGGCTGTGCGGTACTGGGCCTCGTTGTACAGGAGGTCACCGCGGCAGTGATCCAGAAAATGATCTGATGTGTTTTCTTTTTTCTTTTTAGTTTAGTTTTGTTTCTTAAAATAAAAAAATGTATTGTTCAAATAAAAATAAAAAAATATTCAGCCAACCAATCAATTCCTTTGTTACTGGAGCCAAGACGCAAACTCTATTTTGATTGGATGATATTTAACGGTTATTTTCTGAAATGCTTAAATGTAAAAGCACTGTTAATTACCTAAAAATTATATTTAAATTCTCAAGTGACAAATTTCAAGTTGAATCTTTTTAGGGTTTTAGGCAGACAATTTATCATTAAAAGTTGAAAGAAGTCATTATATCACAACAAAAGATTATTTTACCACACATATTAACAATTTATATTTATTTAAGTTTATTAAGTATATTTAAAATTATTTATATATTTCCCACTGAAAAAAATCCATTAAATGATTTTATTAAGTTAATAACTTACAACTATTGTGATGTTCACTAAGCCACATTAATTTTTTTAGATCGAAAAAAAAAGAGCAGAAAATAATTCCTTGGGTGAGTATATCTGAGCTTTGTTTTGGTTATGATGTAATTTGAGTTTGGCTTATAAAGAAAGAGAAGAAAATTAACACAAAGTGGTTGAGCCAGTAGCCACATTAATGGGACTCGGTACCGCAGGTGAGTAATTTACCAAACTAGTACCAAGATTTTACTCAAGTTGCACCATAAGAGGCATCCAATGAGGTTACGAACAAAACATGTTTTACAACATGGACGTATTTACGTTTTCACAATACCATGGTACGGTGAGGGTATCATATAGAATATATTACAATATCAGACCTGACAACCTGCATGCATTTTGAGTAGCAGGTACACATTTTGACCTCAAAGTAGGCTTTTGATTTTTCACTCTACACTACACAAAAACCTGGTAAAGCTCAGGAGTACGCAGTAGTCTAATCAAGCAAAAGCAGAGTTCAACCAATCATAGCGCTGGATTGATTCCCCCAAAAAGCAAGCTTGAATAAACATGAGGTAAACTACCTGTGCTCATTGACAAAAAACACACAGCCGTTGAGAGCCAGAAGGGATAGAGCGCTCAACTGACGAGATTTTCCTAAAAGTCAACAACATTAGACGTAGAGTAAGAACTGAACATTCAGATTTGAGCTTATTGAAGTGAAAAATTTTAAATTACATAAATTCATCATGTTCTTTTTCCTCCTCAAGCTGTCTGTTTCGGGGCAATGCCCACCGCGGTGAACCTTTTTGGTAAGCCATATACTATGATCAAAAATACAAAAGTAAAAGGAAATGAATGAATTTACGCTTTGGAATAATCGTGATCTTTGATTCAGTAGAAGTTTAGTTGGCATCTCTACTGTGTCTTTGTCTAAATTGTCATTGTTCTGTTTCTTTTATCTTTCAGTGAGAGGAGGAGTCAGTGCGGTACTGGGTATGATATCAATGTTTTTCATTCCATTAATCTGTGCTATCAAAGGAAATTACTCACCAGAACATTGTTTCTCTGTAGGAATGTTAGGGTACGCTGCAAAGGAGGTCACTGCCGCTGTGATCAAAAAGATTGTTAATAAATAAATGTTTTTTTTGTGATTTTTTGTAATTAAAAAATAAATTGATCAAATTAAAGGAGGACATGAGTAGGAGGTCACCGCCGCAGTGATAAATAAATGTTATAAAAAATAAATGTTTTCTATGTGTATAATTTTTTTTATATTTATATAAAATATTTTTCTAACATAGCTTGCAATATTTTATTATTTTCGTAAACCAAGAGCTCTCGGTGCTCGAGATAGTGTTGCAGTGATTATTAGAAATTATTTATCTGTGCACACATTACAGACTCTCTCATGCCTCTCGTTGATATTGTGTTATTTGACATACTGTAAAGGTAAAACTCCCAATTAAGAACACATGATTAAGTGCAATCTAACATTATCTGTCATGGAAAAATGTGAACAATAATGAAAAGTTACAAAACAACAAATTTTTGGCCGTATGAGGAGCAGCCTCCAAAGCCGGCGGCAAATCCACCGGTGAGTATGGCAACCTATTTAGTACATTAGGTGCTAATACAAAGTTACTAGTTTCACACAAGGTGAAACACTTAAGCAAACTTGACAGACTTTGAGTGTTTTGCATCAGAATTCTTCATATGGATTGGAGAACATGGGAGGATTGAAAACAAATTCCACTATCAGTGTCGCCTTTTGTTTTTCATTGAACCCTGTTCTGACAAATCCATATTCTTTAATATATAAGTCACAGGTAACAACACTCAGCGTACTCATTCGATTGCAGGATTATGGAATTATTATGACGAAAGATTGCAAAAAATAAGATCTGTGATTAACAAAGGTTTATGACACGTACATGCAAGATAATCTTTACAAGTTTACACCACATGTATGAAAGAGATGTATAACACCACATGTATGAAACCCAAATACAATTGCCAAAAATAAAAAGCTAACATGAAAATATACTGGTATTGTAGTTGTATGTGTCCTATAGTGTGACATAGCAAAATTAAGAAAACAAAATAACATTTTCATATTACAGTATACATACTAATATTAATATAGTATAAGAGAGATTTATCTTCATTGTTGTTTTTTTTCTTAATTTTGACCTAATAAGGAGGATCACTGGCCATATGATGTGGTGAAGGAGACGCCGGCGCCAAATCCACCAGTGAGTATGGTAACCTCTTTTAGCATAATTCAGTGTTAACAAGTCAAACTCCAGATATCTCTTCTGTAATTCTTCTGCTTTCTATTTGTTTAACTTGTATGTTGTTTAAGGTTTTTATGTAGTTTTATATATATATATATATATATATATATCTCATTCTACATTTAATATATAGTAATTATATTATGATTTGAAAATTAAATTTTACCAATTAGTTTTACGTGTTAAAGGTATTATTATTTTCTTTCTCTTTGTATGTAGTTTAAGGTTGTTTATGCAGTTTAATTTAATAAATTGTGATTTATTTAACCCCAGTTTTTGTTCTCTGGGCAACAAACAATCTATAACACGTGATTTTAGACAATTTCATTCATCATAACATGGTAAGGAGAACGTTATCGTAACGTTACAGGACACGCGCACAGACAGACGCGCTCTCACATTTGAAAAAGAGGTGACCGCTATTGTTGAGGTAAGGTTATTTTAACTTGAGGTTAAGCACTTTTATCTGGATTAAACATAAATCCACTAAAAATGACAATTAAAAATATCAAGACTGTAAATTATCCAATCAATTTATATCAGGACAGAAGGGAACTGTTCGTTTTCCCCTTAAGTCTGAGGGGAAGTGTTCCTTGTTTCTTCGCCGAAACATAGTAAACGGCTATAACATTTATGTGCTGTCTTTTCCGGTAAATACCAGGTTTACATTTCGTACAAAATAATTGTCCGTATTTTTATTAAGTCTTTAAACGCCGTAACGACCGTTGGCCCTTAAAGTCGACGTGACGCCATTTGCGCTAATGGAGCGATCATACAAATGCAAGTGAGACGAGCTGTTTGTTTTCACAAGTGCTCAATCCAGTACAAGCGCTCCTGCTATATAATAATCATCAATCGCATCTAACAAGTTTTAGCAGTTAGCCTGGATTTTCTCACGATGCAAGTTACGTATCGTGTTGTGCTCGCTTGAATTGACTGATGCACTGATAATGATTACAGGTTTGATCAAAATGTGTGTCATTAAATAAATAAAGTCTATACAAGTGGTTCCGGTGACCAAAGCACAAGGTTTCTTGCATAATTAAAGTTAATTGTTTGGTCAAGGGGTGTAAATTAGATTTTGACATTGATGGGGACATAAAATTGGTCTACAGAGCTGCATTGTCACTAAAGTGTAGAGCAGTTTATTTTAAGAATTGTAAGATTATTATTGTTTAAATAAGTCAAGTAGGTTTCTACACTATTTTTCATTGTTGTCACTCACTACAGCAGGATCAGTTTCTGTAGAAAAGGTCCGTGTTTGCCTCACCCTTTTGATAACTGAAAAGGACTTATGGCAAATAGAAATATTACATTTTGTTTTCATTTAGTATAAGAAATAGTTTAGTCTCTCGCAAATGTATTCCACAAAACATTCAAACATCCTGTTGTCCCGCTCCGTACATTAATAATGGAGCGGTTCATAATAGATTCCCGGACCAATAAAGCTAAACGTTGTTATAACACAAATAACACAGAATTCCTTAGACAATGATCAATAACCTAGTCTTCCTCAAGCCGCGTGCATTTCAAGCTCTATCATGTGTGAAAACCAGAGCCGCACACATTACAGGCTCTCTCATGCCTCTCGTTGATATTGTGTTATTTGACATACTGTAAAGGTAAAACTCCCAATTAAGAACACACGATTAAGTGCAATCTAACATTATTGTTCACATTTTTCCATGACAGAAAATGAATAACATTGAAGAGGACTTCTGGCCTTACGAGGTGACCGAAGAGCCGGCGGCAAATCCACCAGTGAGTATGGCAACCTCTTTTAGCATAATTCAGTTTTGAAAAGTCAAACTCCAGATATCTCTTCTGTAATCTTGATTCGTCGTATTTGTAATTGGTGTGACAAGTCATAACACGCAATGATGATATCTACAATTTTATTTTGGCTAGTCATGATGTTCATTCGAGATATCAACAACGCTGTTTTGACTAGTCATATTCTTCAGTTCACCTCCATTAGAAAATATTTTCAATATGTATTATATCTACAATGAAATTATGAAATTAAAGATATCTATAATTGATTTATACTATTTTATTCCAATAATCTCATAATATATATTCCTAGTGGTTAGAGCGTTGGGCTTGTGATCAGAAGGTTGCCAGTTTGAATCTCAGTGCCAGCAGGTCATGACTGAGGTGCTTTTTCCAAAGCAACTTGCATTGCATTATACTAGGCAGGGCTCGACATTAACGCTTGTCCGGGCAAGTGAATGTTTTGTTTGGGCAAATGAGGGAGACTTTTACTTGCCCGACTGGACAAGTAACATAACTTGAAAAATAATTGCGATACGGAAAATCGGTTTGGGCTAAGAATAATACGAATAGGTGCATTAGACAGAGTACCCAGAATCCTGTTATTTCATGTGCCATCTGACGGTTATACGTGAATGAGGTGCACAGCTTAAAATATTACACGAGCGATGGTCCAGGATTTGTCTGAGGATACATGAGGATCTAAACTCATGAACTTCATCAAGAGTTTATTTTACAATTATTTTACTGTTTGAGTGAAGCTATCGTCAGACACACTAAAACTAAAGCGTCTCCCCGACAACACGTTAAATTCAAAGTCCTGTTAACGTGAACACAAAAAAAACTTTAGTAATTGCTAAAGGAAATTGTAATAAATTGATAATCTGTGGTAAGGTTCAGAAACACTATTGTATCTAGGAATTTTACTTCAGTTTACTGTAGTAACAACTTTATTACTATAAATTTGCTGTAATTTATGTGGACAAATATACGATAACTCTATTGTAAAGTAAAAAATTAAATACACAGAACAGAAGAAAACAAACGTATATGGCACTAATTTATCCATGTGTAATATTAATGTAAATGTAAGTAAAATTTAATCAGATTAACTGAAATATTTATATTAGAACTATTAGAAAAATATTAAGAGTTTATTAAAAATATAATTTGTTAATTGAATGTATTATTTAAGTTTATTTAATGAGAAAATAAGTATGTACATTTTAGAGTAATTAACTGTTGGATTTTTAATCAATTATTTCCCACTGAAAAAAATCCATTAAATGATTTTATTAAGTTATTAACTTACAACTATTGTGATGTTCACTAAGCCAAATTAATTATTTTTTAGATTGAAAAAGCAGATGAATCCTTGGGTGAGTATATCTGAGCTTTGTTTTGGTTATTATGTCATTTTAGTTTTATGTGTTAATTTTCTTCTTTTTCTTTATAAGCCTCCAAAGTGATTAAGACAATAGCCACATTTGTGGGAGCAGGTGCAGCAAGAACTTAACATTCAGATTTGAGCTTATTTAAGTTAAATTACGTAAATTCATCATGTTCTTTTTCCTCCCCAAGCTGTCTGTTTCGAGGCAATGCCCACCGCAGTCAATCTGTTTGTGAGAGGAGGAGTCAGTGCGGTACTGGGTATGATATTAATGTTTTTCATTCCATTAATCTGCGCTATCAAAGAAATTACTCACCAGAACATTGTTTCTCTGTTGGAATGTTAGGGTACGCTGCAAAGGAGGTCACCGTGGCTGTTATAGGAAAATTGTTTATAAAATAAATGTTTTTTTGTGTGTTTAATTTTTTAATCTAAATAAATAAAAATAAATTGTTCAAATTAAAGGAGGACATGAGTAGTTAATCAAAGTGTAAAACTTGACACTTCCTGTTGCCTGGATGTGGCGCTATAACTTACTGAATTTGACCATGCAGATGTGTTCAGGCCGGGACTATGATCAAACGTGTGATGTTTGGGGCAGGTCTGACATTGTATGCCTGAGTTATAACTTCCTGTTTCATGGTGAAATGCAAAACTTTGGAATGACGCCATGGAAACCCCTTTAACAAAAAGTCAATTTAGCATCGCAAACGCCTTAAGACTGAAAATATGATGTTGATCTTATCAGAACTCTAGGAAGAGAACTCCAGGCGTGGGCACATTTTCATGAGTTTGAGCTTGTTTAGGTCTTCAAGATTGTGATTAATTTAAGAGAATAATAACAACGAACGAACAAACGTAAAACAACAGGGCTCTTCAAAAAACAATATGTCCAACATGTTCAAGTTTACACATTAAATGAAATCTCGTATTGGTTATATGGATCTACAGTTCAATTTATTGATATTTTGCCACAGATTGAATGAAAGTCAAATTAAATATGATGTTTGAAATTGATACAAGAAATATCTGCTTCCATTGACAAAATCTATAAACTTTGGAAAGTCTCGAGTCTCAATCAATGTCCGTTTGACCTGACGGTTCCACCTTTCTGCTGCCCAATCTGGTCATTTGTTGTAAGTTTCTGATTTTCATCACAGTCATTAAGTGTCTCAAGCCCTTTAACATGAGGAAGAGCTTCATGACTTCATGCCTTCAAGAAGTCAGAGAATTCTCTGAAACCTTCAGCGTCCTTGGAGGAAAACAAGCCAAATGGCTTAAGATTCAGTCTAAGCGCCTTCTGTACAACAAATGGCCGACCATACCTTTGGATCAGCTTGTTCCATTTATCCTTATAAACCTTATCATCATTCCTGTAGAAGATGCCATCAAGGTCCTTATGTGCTGGCCCACCAACATACCTTTTAAAATAGTGCAGCTTGTCAGCAAAAGAGCCTTAATATCATAAGGGTTCAAGCGCGTAGCAGGGGCGAAAATAAGGCTTTTGGAGTGCATAAACAATTGTGTATCACGTGATATTTGACATACCCAAACTATTGATATCTTATGATTGCTCTCCGCATTCTGAACAACTTTGCCTCTGGAACCACTTCTGACGATCGAATGGTTTGCGAGTTGTCACATATAATGTCAAAAACCTACTTTCGTGAACTAGTCCTCGGCTTTCCAACTGACCGTCTGATCGAACCAAACCAATGCAGATGCCTTTCGGTGTGAGATTGTAAATAATTATTGAAAAAAACAATTGTCTTTATAAATCGCGGTATTTTATCTCGGCTTAGAACTCGGCTCAGCCAATCAGAATCACGGACCAGAACTGACCGTTTCATAAACACTAATAAATACACATTTGCAGTCTAATTGTGCTTCCGTTATACCATAAAGATTGTGACAATAAATCACACTTTTAGCCTACAGGCTAATTTAATACCCTATTGTAGCACACGGCTCAGTTTCTAGATCTATGGGCAAGACTCAGAAGATTTCCGTATCAACTCACTAAAGAAAAACCAGCAAAATGTATAGTAATAATCTATTCAACTAAATAAAAAAAATCACTCAGATTACTGGGCTGCGATTAATTAAATAAAAGTTAAATGTATTCTCACTTTGTTGGTTGTTAAGATATTATATAAATGAAATAAAATACACAAATGACAAAAATAGACAGTATCTCAATGAAATGACATACAATCAAAATGTCCCGATGTCACATCTCAATGTTTCAAGTTCAATTTCAACAGTTGTTGTCTCAAGTTCAAGAAAAGGAAATAAGAATGTTCATTCTCAACTGAAACAGTTCAGTCCTTGAAGAGGGAAAAACTTAAATGCTCGTCTTCGGGAAATCCAGTTAAATCTAAAAAAGGAAAAAATAATGTAATGTGTGTAGTTGTGTCCTACCCACTCACAAACTCGCACAACCGTTTTTACAGACTTCCAGGAACAGAATGATGGCTCGCGCTCGCCAGTCCAACCAGGGATAAGAAATCCACAGAAGGACAGAAATCTAAATATACCAAACAAAACAAACCCGGCCTTAAAAACAAAGCCAAACACAATTATTAGTGTATCATTCAAATAAACATTTTTAACAATCAGTATGACTCTTCAATCATTAAAATACATACGCATGCTAATCACCACGTGCTTGATTAGCACAAATCTATATGCAGAGCTAGCAAGCTAGCACCGCATGGCACACACTTCACATTATAGAAAAACTCACAATCTCAACACCTCTGCAGTATTTAACATCACTACATACAATCACATAGTATATTTTATCACATTTTCGTATTATTACTCACTTTCCCGATGTATCGTTTACATTACAATTACAAAATCCAGATTCTCATTAATTAAACACTTCTCATAAATGAAATATTACTCACCGAGGAGAAATAAAGATCAAGGAACAAAAGAAAGCAAATCTCCAAAGAAACGCTTCGATATTTCTGTCATCTCTTCAGTTTCTGCTACGGCGCGTTCAGTCTTCACGAGGCGCTTCTCACACGGTGGCCTGTAGTCAATATATATAGACTTATCGCGCAATATATGGAAATGCGTCGATCATTTTTGGTGCTGCGATATATTGCGATTGAGTTTTATAAGAATTATTATATTATTCTTAACATAAAAGTAAATGTCACCAACATTTGACTCGATGGCGCTGCGTCGTCTGGTCTCTGTGGCTTCAGGCAGCGCGTCTATCGAAGAGAAGTGAAGCCACTGCGTTGTAAAGTGTTTCATGGCAACTACAGACAGTAGGAAGAACAAGTCCCAATGGATTTGGTTTTAAAGCCGCAATCTTCAGCTCCGCTGTGGGAACATTTTGGCTTTAAGCAGAATGAGAGCGGAGAGCCAATTAACGTGAACGAGTCAGGGGTGCTTCTCAATATCCCTCCTCGCTCCTCCATCCTATGACCCGGAAACCGATCGAGCTCAGCCATATTGAAGGACATCTCAATTCTCTAATTGCACCGGGAGGAGTCGAGGATCGAGGAGGCTTCCTGAGGAGTCATGAGAGAGGATACACAGGTTTATCATATGCGGTAGTTTTTTATTGCCTAAACGTGACGCACGTATAAATTCTCCTCCCACTTCACATCTGCTCCAAGTTAGGGATGGGCGATACCAATTTTTTTCCTTCCGATCCGATACCAAGTACTTTCAAGACAAGTATCGTCGATATCGATACCGATACCGATACTAGAATGAAATGTTTTTATGTGAGGGATTTTATATAGTTTTTTGATAGCCATCATCATTCATATTAAATAAAACTGCAATGGACATTTTTTTTACATTTATTAAAAAATACTGAACATTATTAATTAAATAAACAAAGAGAACACTGTAGGCTATATAACAAATTCACGTCACACAGACTTTTTTCTACCCTTTATGTTTTTGAGATGAAACAAGTAAATGTTGACATTCTCCTCTTCATGGGTTAGATTATGATTATGATCTCCAGATTATACTTCTTTTTCTTTCAGTCATGACCGCAGCCACGCACTCTTTAATTTCGCGTCACACGTGCTTGCTTGCCTTAAACAGAGTGAGCGAACAGAACACTGTCTTGACAAGCGGAGATACAACGGAAGAAGTAGTTCCCATTGCAGTTCCTATTTAAGTAAATATTTCAATAATATACGGCGTACTACTGTTATTAAAGTATCACAAAATCACCAAAAAAACAGATAGGATCGATACTTTAATTGAGAATCGATCTTTTTGATACAACGCTAGTATCGAAAGTATCGATACTTTAGGATCGATCCGCTGATCCCTACCAAGTGCTAACCATGGCAGAACATTCAAACACACATAAATGAGAGTATTGAGCATAAAGTTATTGTAAATGTGTGTTCTTGCCACAGTTTTTAATTATTATTATTATAATCATTATCATTATTGTTTACACGTACAAGACACAATGTATGTGAAATCACAACAACAATAATTCATTAATAATAACTGGTAAAAAATAAGAACAAATGTGGTATTTTGTGGAGGTTGAAACGGTTACAATATAAATAATTATATCTTATGTTCAAGAATCCCGATGTGCAAGCTAAATCCAGCGGTGTACAGTCATCATTAGTTGACGACGCTTTGAAGTGACGCTAAAGAGCGAGGATATATCATTTCACTTGCTTCGATTCCTCCGTCCTTGCGTCTTTTCCTTGCTTCCTTCTCTCGCATCCTGAAGAGGTGGAGCTAAGACACGAGGAAAGGAAGCGAGGACGCACAAATAAGAAATGAGAAGCACCCAGGATGTCGAATTTGTTTAAAAAGAGTGACGACACAACTAACCTAAAAGCTCACCAAACATATAACCATCATATCCATTTAGTCAATTATCCGTTACAGATGCATTTGACCGTCAGTGCAAATACAAACGTGACAGTGTGAAATGGCGCACACTCACGGATAGCGTAACTCTGTATTTCTTTCTCGGAATCTGGCGGACAATTAAAAATACATTTGCAGATATGGCCTGTTGAGGCATCTGTGCCTCTTTGAGATGCTTTAAGTCTAAACCGACTTTGTAAAAAATATAACTTTGTTTTGTTCTACTTTTTTCAACAAGGGTGTATTTATTATTATTTATTTGATTTTCTTTAATTAAGATTTTTAGACAATGTCTAAATATTCGTAAGAATAAAACGTTCTTTGTTCTTTGAAAGAGTGTACTTGCATTTGTATGCAATTATATTGTAATACTGTCATTATATAATCAGTGCTCTTAAAATGGCAATAAAATCGCTTATCACAATAGATTTAGGTGCAATATATCGCACAACAAAAGGTAGTTATCGCGACAGGCCTACACACGCGAGCTCTCTAAAGAACTGCTACCTCATAAATCTACTATGCTTGTTCATTTACCGCTAAATAATCACTGTTCATTCTCTCTTAAATCATTAATTCGATTTAATATCACTCTCGTGTTGTTCACAATCTCTCGTCTGAGACGGTTGCCAACTCCTCAGTAAGGAAAGTTGCTATTGGCTGTCCTAAAAGTCGCCAAATGATGTCATCACATACTTGATGACATTGCATAATTGACCATGTGCATTGTGCATGTAATTGTGATGGACGCTGTCAGTACACGATCCGTTCCACCTGCACGATCCGTTCTGAGCATGTGCGTAATTACGTATTAGAAAACGTCATGGTTTTCCTACACTATTGGTACCACGCAGGCGATGAAACTTTGACGGCCAGGCGGCACAACTGGCGGCATATTTTTGTTTTGTAGGCTAAGCGAGTCTGTTTTTATGTTTTTAAATGTTGCTTACGTTACCATTACGATGCGTTTTTGTGGTTGCCAATCCAAAACAATAAAGTTGTTACATGAACATAGATGATATTGGTTACATGTGGAATAAAGTATTTTTATCGACTGCAGATCTTCAGTTTCCTCATAACTCCATTTTGCGATTCATTGCTGTATCATGTCTATTTACCTTACCGTGTTTCGATCTGAGGTCAGTAGTATTGTCAAATTATCTTTTTATTAAAATCTGATAATATTAGTTAACTTTAAATGTAGTAATTTATTAGAATGGGTCTATATGGGCTAATATATCCATCCATTTAATCTAAATTAGTAAAATAATCCCTTCAATGGCGTTTACAGAAGCCAATAAGGAACATAACACGTATGTCTAACTAGACTATATTAATTTACATGAAGAAAGAACTACAAACTACACATTCAGGGGAAACATTACAGAATTTCAAACTGACTTGACAGAACGCATAGTGAAATGAGACCAGGTGGACAGCAGCGAAGTAAATTGAGTATCATTGTGAGGGTTCTTCCACAAATTTTCAGGAGGCATTCATATAATGTACCATAGTGGTTCTTTATTAACCGCCAACTCATGCACTATCCACCGGTGCACACAAAAACAGAACAACCTATTTGAACACATGGGCTAAACCATTTGCTAATTGCATGGGTCTCAGTTCAGAAAATAAACTCAATAAAAATATATAATATACACAAACCAAACCCCACATACATGGAATCACATGCAACAAAGCAAATAGTTACAATAAACACAAGAATGAATTCTAACAGAGAAGTTTAAATGAACACTCCCCACCCATAGGGTAGTACCAACTACATTTCCCATAATGCCTGCCCCAGGATATAATGGTGATCAGGAAATGCCGCGCCCTTTAATAGCCAACCTTTGTTCCATGCTGCAGCCACAGAACCAGGCAGGAGCACAGGTAAGATACATAACTGTTTAAACTATTAAATAAATATCTAAATAAAGAATATTAACCCCGTATCTGTGTAGTGATTTATTCAAACACTAGCGTGCACTCTAGTACTGAAATGTTGTCCCACTAGCAACATGCAATTTACACAATACTTTTGGGTGTATATTAACGGAAAAAAAATAAAAATTGTATAAACACACAGAAACCAAATATTAAAGACAAAAACCCAATTTCTCCTTAAGAAATAATATATAAAGGAAACTTTGATCAATTGACCTAAATAAGTGTGTTCTTAGCCATCACAATCGTATTTTATTAAACAGTGAAAAATATAAACAAAGTAAAACAGACACTCTGGGGAGTTTAGTTTTTTCTTCTTCGTTTTTTATTATATTTTTGACTTTGTTTTTAACCCACAACAAGACATAGCAAAACATGAACATTTTTAACGGTAAAATGTTTTTGTATACAATTTATTTTCCTTGTTTGGTTTTCAACCTTATGGTTTACAGTAAAATAAGAACATTTTTAACCATAACATTTAAAAACGAAACGCTTAGTCTAAATTGTGTTAATCTATATTGTGTGAGCAAACTAGTTTGTCTTATGTCACAGAGAGGCACACACACAGTGGACGAGAGTAAAGTGACTGAGGTTGTGTGAGGATTTATTTCTCTGCGGTGATTTAATTAGTTTAGACAAAGAACATTTTATATTTCATGCTGAATTGTAAACCCGGGCAGGATCAGCCGGCGGCGGCTTTCTGCGCATGCGCGCCATCATTTGCAGTCTGGACGCGGAGGGGTGAACATCTCCTGCTCTGACTGCAGCTGGGGGAGGGGCTGCTTCACGAGGACTGAGCCGCCTGTGAGTGCTTTGGTGCGGGCGCGCGGCTCACGGCAGCACCGCTGCTCGTTGTGAAGAGTAAGAACGATATGTGCTTTCACTTCAGAGAGTCTCCAAAAGTCTCCAATAACATCAGAAAAGTCGTTAGATTTGTCGCTTTTTTGAAAATGTGTCGCTTCAGGGGTCTGAATACTCGCTAAATATAGCGACAAACGCGCTAAGTTGGCAACACTTGACTGTCGTCTCGTCTCAGCTTGATGTCCGATCCTTCTGGAAACTTATCCTCTACCGGGGCGAAGCTAACCTTTCCCCTCACCAGTCAGAAATCAATTCAAAAACTATTTTCTATTGTTTTAATTATAACAACATACATTTTATTTCCGTTTTTCTATTTTCCTTTTTAGTTTCATAGCGATATGAATAAACCAATTCTAATTAATACCAGTGACCCTCAATTAATGTACTGGGTTACACTATACTTACGGTTCTGCCCACGCCTGGAGTTCTCTTCCTAGAGTTCTGATAAGATCAACATCATATTTTCAGTCTTAAGGCGTTTGCGATGCTAAATTGACTTTTTGTTAAAGGGGTTTCCATGGCGTCATTCCAAAGTTTTGCATTTCACCATGAAACAGGAAGTTATAACTCAGGCATACAATGTCAGACCTGCCCCAAACATCACACGTGTGATCATAGTCCCGGCCTGAACACATCTGCATGGTAATATTCAGTAAGTTATAGCGCCACATCCAGGCAACAGGAAGTGTCAAGTTTTACACTTTGATTAACTACTCATGTCCTCCTTTAATTTTAACAATTTATTTTTATTTATTTAGATTAAAAAATTAAACACAAAAAAAAACATTTATTTTATAAACAATTTTCCTATAACAGCCACGGTGACCTCCTTTGCAGCGTACCCTAACATTCCAACAGAGAAACAATGTTCTGGTGAGTAATTTCCTTTGATAGCACAGATTAATGGAATGAAAAACATTGATATCATACCCAGTAGCGCACTGACTCCTCCTCTCACTGAAAGATAAAAGAAACAGAACAATGACAATTTAAACAAAGACACAGTAGAGATGCCAACTGAACTTCTACTGAACTACTTTTGTATTTTTGATCATAGTATATGGCTTACCAAACAGATTCACTGTTGGAGGCATTGCCCCGAAACAGACAGCTTGAGGAGGAAAAAGAAAACGATGAATTTACATAATTTAACATATTTCACTTAAATAAGCTCAAATCTGAATGTTCAGTTCTTACTCTACGTCTAATGTTGTTGACTTTTAGGATGCAATACATCAAGTGCAGTTTATTTGGATGAACACAAAGCTACAACACAACGACCAATGTCAAAGTGGAACTGTCTTGTTGCCTTATTTTCAATGAATGAAAAGATATTAAACTGCATGTGAATTAACATCTTAACATGAATAGAATGTTTTGTTAGCGTGTCTATTACCTTTGTGTTACATTAATATTCAATCAACTATCAAAAACTGATCTTTATTTGAAAGTTTAAACTCAACATTCATGTTAGGAACTTGCAATCAATAAAATGTCCATATATGGAGTTCAAATTAAGATGTTAATAAGACAATGTATTAATACATCACAGATGACTTTCTATTCACAAAGGGTCTTCCACACTTATAGAGCAAAGACTGAGCCAATTCATATCTGCCAGAGGTGTGCAGTGATGCTTCACATTTACTTCACTAACTTTTGGGAAAGTATGTTTCTGTCCATTTACAAACTCTGTGGTGTGTTAAAATCTTTCCAGATAAGTATATTGCAGATCTGCCAACCTCGGATCTTGTTTTTTAAATACTATCAGTGTGACGGGACACAGGGTTTGAGGGGGGGTCAATATACTCACATTATTCAACATATAAATTGGTTAAAAATGTGAATAAAACAATGCAGTCACATTTTTCAGAATAGCTCAAAGAAAAACACACATTTAGGAAGCATTTGTGCGCATGAATAATCTATGAATATATTTCGAACATTTGAGCACAATGGCACCCCCTTGCGCGGCCAGCGCCCCAATGCACTGCATATGATGCATAGCCCCTTGTGCCCCTGTGTATCATGCAGCACAAAGCCTCTGTCTGAGTAACAAACTACGTCTATATTTACAGATGAACTCTGTTCATTCATGTTCAATAACAGTAAAGTCTGTTTTGTACACATTAAATTGCGAGTCAGCTTCGGTATGGTCAACAGAATGTGCTGCTTCTCTCTACCGCTCACTGGCACTGCACAGAGATGAATCAGCAACAGGAAAAGCAAGACATTGTGCTTGTGGGTAAATAACATACCTGTCAAGATTTGGCTACCTTGCAACAAATTCTGTGACCATCATATTATGTGACCGTATTGTGCACTGTTGTCACTGTGCATCTTCTGGATGTGGATAGAAGGGATACATCTAAGGCCAGAAGTGGTGTGAAATCTCGCCAGTTGACCGCTCTATCCCTTCTGTCTCTCAACGGCCGTGTGTTTTTTGGCAAAGTCAATGAGCACAGGTAGTTTACCTCATGTTTATTCAAGCTTGCTTTTTGGGGGAATTAATCCAGTGCTATGATTGGTCGAACTCTGCTTTTGCTGTTGCTTGATAAGACTACTGCGTGTACTCCGGAGCTTTACCGGGTTTTTGTGTAGTGTAGAGTGAAAAATCATACAAGCCTACTTTGAGGTCAAAATGTGTACCTGCTACGCAAAATGCATACAGGTTGTCAGGTCTGATATTATAATATATTCTATATGATACCCTCACCGTACCATGGTATTCTGAAAATGTAAATATGTCCATGTTGTAACACATGTTTTGTTTGTAACCTCATTGGATGCCTCTTATGGTGCAACTTGAGTACAATTTTGATACTAGTTTGGTACATTACTCACCTGTGGTACCCGCGCCGACAAATGTCGCCAGAGGCTCTACTAATTTAGAGGCTTATAAAGAAAGAGAAGAAAATTAACACGTAAAACTCAAATTACATCATAACCAGAACAAAGCTCATATATACTCACCCAAAGAGTCATCAGCTTTTTCAATCTAGAAAATAATGAATGTGGCTTAGTGAACATCACAATAGTTGTAAGTTATTAACTTAATAAAATCATTTAATGGATTTTTTCAGTGGGAAATATTTAAATTATTGATTAAAAATCCAACAGTTAAAAAATTCTAAAATGTAAATACTTATTTTCTCATTAAATAAACTTAAATAATACATTCAATTAACAAATTATATTTTTAATAAACTCTTAATATTTTTGTGAATTCTAATATAAATATTTCAGTTAATCAGATTAAATGTTACTCACATTTACACAATTTAAACAGTATACTTGATTCATTTCACAGCTTTCAAATTTACAAATGTAATGAATGGGGCAATCCGTACATTCATACATACCACTAGGTGACGCCCCTTTTACCTCATTGGCTGATCACATCCTCTCATTGTACACACACACACTTCCTGTTTGTTTAGTATTGAAGTCTTTCCTATTTCATTTGTCCATGGTGAAGTATCGTCAGTTTATCAGCGTATGTTGAGGGTTCATGTCATTGTCTTGTTTCTGTTCTGTGTCATGATCATTGCTTGTTTATTGGATTACTGTTTTTTGAAATATCTTATTCTTGTTTTCCAGTTTGGACTGCATATCTGATATTTTTACCTCTGTCTGTTAGTTATGTTCATTTTGCCTGCTGTTTTTGGATTGTTGTTAAATTGACATGTTGTGACTGTGTTTTTCTTCCTCATGGAGAAGATAATGTCATCCACCACATTTATTTCATAGACGTCCAGGATTTCTTTTGTAAATTAGCGTAAAATATTTTTCTCCGAATGTACCAAATTGTTCATTTGGCTGCTCTTAATGTTCCTGGCATCTTTCTGATGGATTTGTTGTGATTTCGCACATGGTCTGTTTCACTTGCATTAGGATCTCCCTGAACCCCATGATGTGGGTTCACAGCAACAGCTTCCAAATGCAAACACCACATGTTTGCATTTAGTATGTCTATACTGTTTGCTGGAGAAATTATAATAAGTACGTCACAGTGGCGACATAGTATTTATATATACAAATGATTAACACATAGATGTATTAAACAAATACAAAATGTATTAAAAGCGCTTTTAGCTTAAAACAAAGTGCACAGGCACGCAGTGTTTCTTTACAGCGCAACGTTTATGTACAGTATGTATGCGTAAATGTTTTCATCATATGCCCAATAAATGTTGCAAAAACACATTCAATTTTATATTGTGAGAATGCAAAAAATCTATTTTGTGTGATATTTCAAAATAAATGATCGATTTCATGAGTATGTTTACATTCCATCTAGGTCAGTGGTTCTCAAACTTTTCAAATCAAGGACCAACCCCCTTTAATAAAAGTTGTTCCAAGTACCACCCAATGACCGCCATAGAAAATCATATGAATAAACACTTAAATAAATAGTAGAGCTGTGAATCTTTATCTTTAAACCTGGTCCTCCAATTCAAATGTATTATTAATAATAAAACACTTTTTATTTACCACCTGTTTTCAAACTAAAGGACATCAACTTAGTCAGCAATAATAGTGAACACAAAATACTTTTCTGTAGTGCACTGTAAACAGGGCTCTGTAAACTCTTATGGGGGATTTGCTTATCAACAATAATTGAAAAATATTCCACACTGTCTTCCCTATGCAACAACTATTCATTTGAATACCACGCTGTCAATATAACTTCTCCTACTCAGCTCAGTATTGTCGTAGTTTACCGCCCCCCAGGTCCTCTGCACAACTTCATTGAAGAGTTAGATGTGCTTCTCTCATCTATCCGGAGGATGGTGGCCTGGACAAACCTTATGCTTCTAAGTACAACACTCTCACCGCCTCATTCGACCTCACACGCCTTGCCACAGCCGGTACTCACAGATTAGGAAACCTGCTGGATCTCATCTACACCCGTAACTACACCACAGACAACATTAAAGTCACCCCTCTTCAGATTTCTGACCACTTCTTCATCACTTTCAACATGGACCTCCCTACCTGCACCACACCACCACCTGTTTATACAACTTAAAACCCATCTCTTCTGTGACAGACAAACGAAAAAAATGAGAAAAAACAGGTAGTGGTCCAGCTTTTGTTGAAACTAGTAACTTTGTATTAGCATCGATCGTACTACTGCTCTTTTATGACATATCGCTTATTGCTCAAATTTTTTTTGTAAGTCGCTTTGGATAAAAGCGTCTGCTAAATGACTAAATGTAAATGTAATTAACTTTGTGGGGACTTGCAGAAAACATACAAACTTCTATTAAAGGTGTCATGAACTGGTCTTGTTTATTATTTTATACTTTTGTATGAGGTCTACCTATGACGTATGCATGGCTTTTACATTCGAAAACATCCAAAGTAATAGTACGAAGTAAGTAATAGGTAGGGGTGTAACAATACTTTATATTACGATATTCCGCAACGCCAAAAAAAGGATGATTCCCATTGTAGAGAGATGGGGATATTTTACGATATGATGTTGAAATTTTATTCATTGAGTGGTCAAGATGCTACCTGCACGATTAATCCTTTTAAAACCGAAATCGCAATTTGTGTTATTTTCAAATGGCAAAAGCTGCTTTTATTTCGATTAAGGGCATTAAATATGATAAAATGCAACTAAGATGTTTTGACAGTTTGTTTCTGCAATTTTACATTTAACCAATAGGGAGCATTTTAACACTGCACATGGTATTGAATGAGCAAAGAACGTCATTTGGAAAAGAGCGCAAGCAGGAGCATCAGTTCAGTGTCTCAACAAAGAGCTTAACAGCTACATAACTGCAACATTAATGGATGGAGAAGAGAATCCCCTGGCCTGGTGGGAACGGCACCAGGATAACTTTCCAAGATTAAGCAGGTTGGCTCGCCGATACTTGTGTGTTCCTGTCACAAGCACACCGTCAGAAAGGCTCTTCAGTGCAACAGGCAATATAGTAACATGTCAACGGTCATGCTTTAAACCAGAGACAGTGGACATGCTGCTCTTTTTGTCAAAAAATCTTTAAGCACATAACCCTGAACAATTTGAAAATGTAACGCAATTAAAATGTCAAGGTTTTCTTTTTCTTATAGGACTTTTGGCACTTTAAATAGTAAAACTTGCTATCATTGACCATAACCTACATTAAGGTAAGGTTGAAACAATATTTTACTGAAATTCTTTACAGTGTGTTTGGGATCTTTTGTTTATTATTTCTTGAATACTTTTGTTATTCTCTTAATTTGTCATGACATTTCTCATCATGACACCTTTATTTTAATTTTTTTTTTACAATAGTTTGTGGTTATGCTTGATCTTTCTTTAAAACTTAAACTGTGCACCTCATTCACGTATAACAGTCAGATGACTCATGAAAATAACAGGATTCTGGGTACTCTGTCTAATGCACCTATTCGTATTATTCTTAGCCCAAACCGATTTTCCGTATCACAATTATTTTTCAAGTTATGTTACTTTTTCAGTCGGGCAAGTAAAAGTCTCCCTCATTTGCCCAAACAAAACATTCACTTGTCCCGGACAAGTGTTAATGTCGAGCCCTGCCTAGTATAATGCAATGTAAGTTGCTTTGGATAAAAGCCTTTGCCAAATGCATACATGTAAATGTTAAGTTTAGCCTAGTCAAAAATCCAATTCAAGATATCTACAATTGTAATTTGACTAGAAATAAATTACATTGTAGTTTTGGATATCTTGTATATATTTACATTTTACATTTATTCATTTGGCAGATGCTTTTATGCAAAGCGACTTACAAGTAGTTTTCTACAGTGACACATTACTGCAGAGCAATCAGGGGTAAGGTGTCTTGCTCAAGGGCCCTTCAGTCATGACCTGCTGGCACTGAGATTCAAACTGGCAACCTTCTGATCACAAGCCCAACGCTCTTACCACTAGGAATATATATTATGAGATTATTGGAATTATGCCTAGTATAAATCAATTATAGGTATCTGCATTTTCTTAATTTCGTTTGTAGATATAATACATATTGAAAATATTTTCAAATGGAGGTCAACGGAAGAATATAACTAGTCAAAACAGCGTTGTAGATATCTCGAATGAACATTATGACTAGCCAAAATAAAATTGTAGATATCATCATTGCGTGTTATGACTTGTCATACCAATTACAAATACGACGAATCAAGATTACAGAAGAGATATCTGGAGTTTGACTTCAAAACTGAATTATGCTAAAAGAGGTTGCCATACTCACCGGTGGATTTGGCGCCGGCGTCTCCTTCACCACATCATATGGCCAGTCATCCTCCTTATTAGGTCAAAATTAAGAAAAAAACTAACAATGAAGATAAATCTCTCTTATACTATTTCATATTACAGTATACATACTAATATTAATAATATTATTTTGTTTTCTAAATTTTGCTATGTCACACCATAGGACACATACAATTACAGTACCAGTATATTTTCATGTTAGCTTTTTATTTTTGGCAATTGTATTTGGGTTTCATACATGTGGTGTTATACATCTCTTTCATACATGTGGTGTAAACTTGTAAAGATTATCTTGCATGTACGTGTCATAAACCTTTGTTAATCACAGATCTTATTTTTTGCAATCTTTCGTAATAATCATTCCATAATCCTGCAATCGAATGAGTACGCTGAGTGTTGTTACATGTGACTTATATTTGAAAGAATATGGATTTGTCAGAACAGGGTTCAATGAAAACAAAAGGCGACACTGATAGTGGAATTTGTTTTCAATCCTCCCATGTTCTCGGTTCCATATCAAGAATTCTGATGCAAAACACTCAAAGTCTGTCAGATGACTTTTTGTTTAAACAAGCATGTTTATCAGGCTCCTCCACTTAACTTTACTTCCAGCAAAAGCATTCAGAACAGGCAGTGTGGTATTTTTTGGAGCATAATATTTTTTATGTGAACGGCAAACGCAATAAGAAATTTTCAGTTCTTTTATCTGAAAAGTGACCTGCACAAACTGATTTGATATGAAACTAAGCAATTAACATGTCAACCAGCTTCAAACCTGAATGGGCAAGTTTGCTTACGTGTTTCACCTTGTATGAAAATAGTAACTTTGTATTAGCACCTAATGTACTATTGCTCTTTTAAGACATGTCACATATTTCTCCCTGAACTCTTTGTAAGTGGCTTTGGATAAAAGCGTCTGCTAAATGACTAAATGTAAATGTAGTATCTGCTGCTGCCACCTACAGAATATTAACTATAGCACAAGGGCAAGCAGTGATTTGTATTGGTGTCAGGGCTGTACGTTAACGATAGCTTCACTCAAACAGTAAAATACTTGTAAAATAAACTCTCGATGAAGTTCATGAGTTTACATCCTCATGTATCCTCAGACAAATCCTGGACCATCGCTCGTGTAATATTTTAAGCTGTGCACCTCATTCACGTATAACAGTCAGATGACACATGAAAATAACAGGATTCTGGGTACTCTGTCTAATGCACCTATTGTATTATTCTTAGCCCAGACCGAGTTTCCGTATCACAATAATTTTTCAAGTTATGTTACTTGTCCAGACGGGCAAGTAAAAGTCTCCCTCATTTTCCCATACAAAACATTCACTTGTCCCGGACAAGCGTTCATGTCGAGCCCTGCCTAGTATAATGCACTGTAAGTTTAGCCTAGTCAAAAATCCAAATCAAGATATCTACAATTGTAATTTGACTAGAAATAAATTACTTTCAGATATCTACAAATGTTTTTTTGGATATCTTTAAAAATTATTAATTAAAGATATCTTGTATATATTTACATTTGACATTTATTCATTTGGCAGACGCTTTTATGCAAAGCGACTTACAAGTAGTTTTTTACAGTGACACATTACTGCAGAGCAATCAGGTCTCCCTCATTTGCCCAAACAAAACATTCACTTGTCCCAGACAAGCGTTAATGTCGAGCCCTGCCTAGTATAATGCAATGCAAGTTGCTTTGGATAAAAGCCTTTGCCAAATGCATACATGTAAATGTTAAGTTTAGCCTAGTCAAAAATCCAATTCAAGATATCTACAATTGTAATTTGACTAGAAATAAATTACATTGTAGTTTTGGATATCTTGTATATATTTACATTTTACATTTATTCATTTGGCAGATGCTTTTATGCAAAGCGACTTACAAGTAGTTTTCTACAGTGACACATTACTGCAGAGCAATCAGGGGTAAGGTGTCTTGCTCAAGGGCACTTCAGTCATGACCTGCTGGCACTGAGATTCAAACTGGCAACCTTCTGATCACAAGCCTAACGCTCTAACCACTAGGAATATATATATTATGAGATTATTGGAATAAAATAGTATAAAAGCAGTTACCATACTCGCTAGTAGATTTGGCGCCGGCTCTTTGGTCACCTCGTAAGGCCAGAAGTCCTCTTCAATGTTATTCATTGTCTGTCATGGAAAAATGTGAACAATAATGTTAGATTGCACTTAATCATGTGTTCTTAATTGGGAGTTTTACCTTTACAGTATGTCAAATAACACAATATCTACGAGAGGCATGAGAGAGCCTGTAATGTGTGCGGATCTGGTACAAAAAATGGTGTGCACAGATAAATCATTTATAATAATCACTGCAACACTATATAATTAATTTATAATTCAATAATAAATAATTCATTGAAATGTATGGTCTAAATTGAAGTATAGAGTATGAATGTACTTGTATAATGTGTAGTTGTGTTTTAGCAACAATGTAAAGATTCTTACGAAAATAATAATAAAATTGGAACGTAACAGACAAATGAACATTGTCATTGTGTTTTAGACTTTTATTGTATTTGTGTATACTTTATACATTCTTTACTTGACTGTCACTTGTTTTTACTTTTCTCTTCACCTGTTTTTATTTTATTTTATAGCCTACTTGTTAAATATTGCCCTTATTTTGTCTTTTTTAACTACTGTGTTGTGTTGTATTTTTTGCACCACGAAAAAAATTATTATGGAAAAAAGGCAAAAAAACTTGACTTTCAACAATAGAATTCCAGTTCCGGCGTGTAATTGGTTGGATCTTCTACTTGAACCCATACACGCCCACACTGACCACATGACGTCACTGTTGAGTCTCATGATACTGATTAGACTAGAAAGGCATGTGAGTCTCGTTCAGCAATCAGAAGAAAGCGGATGCAAAGCGCAGTTACAGGTAGGCTACTGTGCACTATTGTTTATTTAAAATACATAAACTTTACGTTTAACATAATCACAAATATATGAATGTGTAAATTACCAAACCAAAGGCGTCGATACTCAGGGAACACTACATTGTCCCTACAAATAATTTCAACCAACAATTAATCTAGATGTGAATATAACCAATGATGTCCGTTTGTGTCTTGTACGTATAAGTTAATTTATTCAACATTTATTTATCCAGTAATCATTTAATTGAAATTAAAAATCTTTTACAACCGTGTTCTGGAAAAATAGCGCAGTTTTTGGTAGTACAGCAATAAGTCCCGCCTCCGTAGCATACGTCTCTAATAGGATTGGCTCTGCCTTTGTGTAGTCCTGCCTCTCTAACCCACGTAGCTTTATGATTGGTTCTGCTTTCTCTCGTTAACGTGTGACGTAGGCTGATTCGGTTCGGTTGTAAGCACCAATTTCACAATGAGCATGATTATCAGGCTACCCGGTAAAAAAACTTTCCTGCTAAGAGTTTATTGACAAAAGATACAAGTTGCGTCACATTTTGATTCCGGAACCATGTTTTTCCCATTGCATGACAATCCCTTATTACCCGGATGAGTTCCAAACTTAAACGTTAGTCTGTGTCTGTTCTTATTTACATCTATGCGGTTAACTAAATATAGCTGAATATCATGACAACCGACTGTTAGTTTTTTTAATAAATATTTATCCAAATAATGATCCAAATTATGTTTCTGTCTAACTAAATGTTTTGGGCTATATAAAATGTAGATCATGAACCTTTTATAAATATAACACAAACCAAAGTAGGCAACTTAAAAAAAATATCTTAATTGCTTTTGTTTATGGCATTTGTAATGATTATAGTAAGCTATAGATATCTAAGCCATAAATGCGTTGGAATATGGAATGCATTATTTTGTTAGGTCAGGTGACAGAAGAAGGCCTGTCATGTTGTAGAGGTGACAGGGTCACAGGTGAGGTTAAACTATGGGTGCTTCTCAAAATGCCATCTCTTTTCCGCGCTCCTCCGTCCTCCATCATATGACCCGGAAACCTATCGAGCTCAGCCATCTTTAAGGGCATCTCAATTCTTTAATTGCACCTGGAGGAGGCTTTTTGAGGAGACATGAGCGAGACACAGATATATGTGCAAGACACAGACTGACATCAGTGCTTTTATGTATACAAGTTATTTTATTCAACATTTATTTATCCAGTAATAATTTAATTGAAATTAAAAATCTTTTACAACCGTGTTCTGGAAAAATAGCGCAGTTTGTGTTATAGTACAGCAATGAGTCTTTCATCGACTAAATATGACCCGCGTATTATTCTCCTCCCCCTGCACGTAGTCACATCTTTAGATCATATTCAAACACGCATAAATGTGATGATAAAGCATTACATTATTGTTAATGTAGACCTATTTCTGACAGTATATTTAATATTCATATAGATCATTTATTAATATAGTTAATATTTATGTATAACATTTATTTGACATAACTTGTATACATTTCTGAACACTTAAGACATGATTTTAACTTATTTTATTGTAGTGGGGATTATAACATCTGTCTAAGGTAAGTATTTAACTTTATTTTTTATATTTCAATATGCAATTTGTACAGTCATCATTAATTAACGACGTTAAAGGGAGCGAGGATATGCCATTTCACTCCTTTTAATTCCGCGTCTTTTCCTTGCTACCTTCCCTCACATCCTGAAGGGGTGGAGCTAAGAGGCGAGGAAAGGAAAAAAGGAAGCACAAATAAGAATCGAGAAGCACCCAACAATATAATAGGATGTTAGTGGTACTGTGACAAATGTTAGCTTGACAATCTACAGTATAGTTTCTTAGTGTGTCTTTCCGTCTGAGCTACAGCTGCATATGCTGCCTAGTAAAATGACACATCTAAACAATCTAAAGCTCTAATTTTAAACACAGAGGCAGAGTCACAGGTGATTAGGCTTTTAAAACATGATAATGTTATTTGTTGTGCATTATATTAAGGTCGCACTGTTTAAGAGGTCTATTACGCACTCAGTCGTACGCATTTATCCCTGCATTGTTAAAACTACTGTATGTTATCAAAAGTATCTAGTTGTATGTTCTTGTATATTTTTACGGAAACTGATCCTGCTGTAGACAGCAATAAACAGTGTAACAATGAGAGTGAAAACAGTGTAAAAAACTATTTTAAGAATTGTTAAATTAGTATATTGTTTAAATGAGTCAAGTAAACTACTCTACACTTCAGTGACAATGCAGCTCTGTAGATCAATTTTATGTCCCCATCAATGTCAAAATCAAACTTGCACCAAACAATAAACTTTTTATGATGCAAGAAAACCTTGTGCTTTGGTCATCTGAACCACTTATATAGACTTAGTTTATTTATTTAATGAGTAGATTAGAGACACACATTTTGATAAAGCCTGTAATCATTATCTGTGTAAACTTCATTAATATGTTCGTTGACATAATACAACTCTTTTTCGCCACCTGCTGACGTATTATAGAAACTCCTTATATTTAACATTTTGGATAAAACTGTAATTGAACACAGAACCACAGCAAACAAATAAAATAAATGCAAAATACATAATTTATTTGAAATTTAATTAAGGAAAAATTAAATGGTAGTCAAAGGTGCCCCAGAACTGTTTGTGTTGATAAATTCTTCAAAATATCTTACTTTGTGTTCAACAGAACAAAAACATAAACAATATTTACAATATTAAAATGACATTTATATAGGTAACAACCGGAGGGTGCGTAAATGATGACACATCTTTCATTTTTGAGTGAACTGTCCTATTAAGACACTTTT
This sequence comes from Barbatula barbatula, assembly GCF_947034865.1. NCBI lineage: Eukaryota > Metazoa > Chordata > Actinopteri > Cypriniformes > Nemacheilidae > Barbatula > Barbatula barbatula. Next base: position 2,865,160 of record NC_136770.1, on the reverse strand, counting down.
TTAGTGCAGGTTCGCATTAAGAAGCCTGGATGGGCTGATGCGATTTCTCCAGCTGCGCGGATGGGTGGGAGGTTCTTAGATGTCTGCGCAGATTTGTTGTTGACCCTGCACTGACGAATATTTTCATTTGACAAATTCTGCACTGGGTTTTACAATCTTCAATATTATTGAAATGCAGATGCTGCAGCTTTTTCATTTTTCGCTCATTTCTTCCAACACGCTTACACTTAAATCCGGCTCCCCCGCCTCTCTCTTGCGCGCGCTGTACCTGCCTGTACACACTACACTCGCTATCATCGGCGCGTGACGTGTTCCCTTCCGTTCACATAATGGTATGATCCTAGTCTGTCCTCTATGGAAGGCCAATAGGGTCAAAAACGCGCGAATTTTAACACGTCAACAACACGTAAAGTACGTGTACTTTACGTGTACTTTACGTGTACTTTACGTGTACTTTACGCGTACTTAACGTGTACTTTACGCGTGAAAAATTAACGTGTACTTTACGGGTATTTAACACGTACTCAACGTGTTAAATACACGTCAAGTACACGTAGAATACACGTAAACAACGCGTGATTCAGACGCCGGTTTCCAGTTTAAACGGGTCAATATCATTGGCTGCCTACGAATTGGGTCAAACCATTTCTGCACACCTGGGGGGTCCTATAAGGCTTGTTTGAGATGAACAAAATCTGCGCAGAACCGATCACCGGTGATCACCGTGAGCTGCATGCCGGTTAGAAAAGTGTCCGAGTTACGTCCGCCTTGCTCTGACCTCATGCTGACGTGTGCCCAAAAACTCTCGCGACAGTGAGGCGGCTGTGTCGGATTGAGCAGTCGAGCGCAGTTGCTCTCCACCGACTGCGCTACTCAAAAGCATGATGGGAAACGACTGACTGACGACACAGCTTCGTGCTCATTGGCTGATAATGTCAGCTGATATTTTTTCCCCTTAATTCTAAGAAGTCCATTACCTATAGCCTAATACGATTTACTTTTTTCTATAGTACTTAGTAATTAGGACATGTTTTATTTTTATTTTCTTGGTTTGAAGTGAAGTCCTGTTTGTTTTTTATTTTCTTTTTATTGAGAGATGTGTATTCTCTTTATACATTGACATTTTTGTACAACATTATTCCATTAAATAAATTAGTCAATCCATCAATACATGCATACATCTAATGTGACTGTTTTACAATTAGGCCTCATGTTTGTGTTTTTATCTGATATCTTTATTTGGATATGTCTGATTCCAGGAGTGCAATAAACAAAACCCACACATGCTCATTTCTTAATTTAGAATGTGTTGTTGTTTCATATTATTTTTTAAGAATAATTTGCAGCACACACTTTTCCTAATCATTAAACATGAATTGAAACTTACATTAAGGTGACAAACAATTGTGTAATATATTTATATGGAATATTTGTCATGTAAAAAAGGGATAGTTCACCCAAATAACTTTAATAATAATAAAAACAATTTTCTTTGGTGCTGAATTATCTGCAGTCAGGACTGTTTATTTTTGACTCGACATTAATTTCATTAGATGCAAGTTGCAATACCACTCTAGATCAGATAGATTTATATCCCTACCATTTACTGAATAAGCCATTTTAAGTAATGAGCACTGTTCACCTTCGGTGATTCTCCTCATCATAACCATCTTCGTGTAAAAACAGTGGTATTTCAACTGCATCAACTTCGTCCGCGATAAAGAACGCGAACGCGATCTCTTCCATTGTTGACGTTTGCAGTCCACAACACAGCGAGATTCAGGAAGTGTCCGGCTTGCCTGCACTTTTTTTCACTCCTCCCCTCACTGTAGCCGCCTACTCTCGCCTATATTTCAGGCGAGGCAAGGCGCATCTCAAACAAGCCTATAGACTCTGTGCTACCAACATTAAACATGCTATGGATACTTCTATTTATTTGTCTTTTCTTGTCTCTTATTTATTATTGTTATGTAGATAAACTAATGATTGCTGTACAAAATGAAAATTATCTGCTTTTACTCCACTCAAGCCTTTTTCTTAAATAAACACAGTAGTAGACATACTAGCTTCACCATTTATCAAACTTTGGTAAGCATAAAAAAATTATATATTTGTGTGGGAAAACAGTACAGCAGAGGTACTTAATTAAGATAGTTATAGGATAAAGCATATAGGTCTTTGTAAAACAAGGTGAGCTTTTTGTGCCAACAATTATAACCAGCAGGTGGTGATTCGTATAGTGGTACTGGCAGCTGATAAAGACCAAATAGAATTAAAAGTTATTTGAACCTTTATAAGGGTGAAACAAATAAAGAAAATACACTTTCTGTGTGCATTGATAGAAACTTAGCATGGAGGTAAATGCACAGAGCTTTTCTTTATTGTATTGAATGTGAACATAAACTACTGTCCCCTTCTTGAGGAAACTGAAGCCTCTACATTCAGTTTCTACAAGAGAAATATAAAAAAACATCTTTAATTCCTGTATATAAAGTAAAGTCAGTCCTATGCTACGAACGAATGCCACGTTCTCAGAATTAAATGACGTATCTAAACTAACATTTGTTTGTAAAACTTTGTCAGGGCCTTTTAAGAACCCTGTAACCCTCTCAGTGCCCTTTTAAGGTGCTGGATTGTTAATTAATGAAACAACATTAAGACGTAACAGGTGGAAAACAGATGTCAGTATGTAAACTCAAATGATTAAGCAGCCATATGAACACTATACATATGTATTAATGTAGACTTTACTTCCTCTATTTAGCCATTTAACAAACAATATAAAAGTTGGAGTGTCAGTTTGCATTTAAAGTGACATAGTATATTGATGTCATTGATGGCTGGTCCCAGCTGAATGGTCAGCTGAATCATACAATTTTAATACTTTGGGTCATAACCATCCTGACACTGGTTTGAGTGAGGCCACACTAAAGTGGTTCTGTGGTCAAAGCAGAGACCTCTGCAAAAACATCTGCATATGGCTATCTGCCACAAACAGGCCATTAATCGCCCTGTCTTAGTGCAAAAAAGGGAAAATTGTATATAGGGTTTCTTTGCCACAATCCAAGTGTTCTGTTTTGTTCCCATACTTTACCTCTCAAGCACTGACAGAACACAGATCCATGCACTGAGCCAGGCAAGTTGACATCCACGCTTAAGTTGGTCAGCTTAATTCAAGGTTTTTTTTCTAATATTTCGGTCAAATGGACTAAATTAGTGCATACAATGTATCTATGAATACAGAGAGAAGCATTTTTTTTATTTCTGCTCCTAAAACTGCCAGAGCACACTGAACACTGTGAGTGTGGGTTAGAAATCGGTAATGGTGCGACATAGTTCTTGGTATGTTTTTGTCTTTAAACCAAACTTTTAGTTCTTTAACCTGCAACATTTAAATCCTATCAGGCTAATGCAAGTCCCAGAATGTTAATGGATTTTGTCCAAAGGCAGAGAGCAGGCGGTCTCTTGTGACTGTTTGAACGCATTCAACCACATGAGTATCTTTACCACAAACACAATCCGGTCAAATGTAATTAGACTATCTCTTAAATTGGCCAAAAGTGGTTTCATATGTTACCATAGCAAATTGGGGGTCTCTTACTTAAACCCTCTTGCGCTACAACAGTCCAAAATGTAAAAACTTTTTGCTCATAAAATTTACCCTGGAATCATTGGCTCTTGACATCATTATCTCTCATTAATAAAGTGTCACACCATCAAGCTGCCATCCTCAGGATCTCGGGGACAATCGCTAGGAGTTATGTGGAGATGTTATCCTTCTGTCTGTTGGACACTAGTCTGCACTTCATACACAAATTGTAGTGGTGATATACATTATTTGGCTAATTCTGTACTTATGGACATTTTGGCAGGGTTAGGATTTAACAGCAGTTTTTCATGTTTGTTTCTGATAGTCAACTGAAGCTGACACATATTGTCTTGTCTTTTTTCTTTATAGTTATTCTACATTTTATGTCATTTTTGTCCTGCTTAAACTCGAACTTAATTATCTTACATGTCCTGTTAGGTCAGGGGAGAGCAGGTTGTGCATTCAGCTAAAATTCTTTGCACACACAACCTTCAGGTGGATGATGTATGCGTAGAAACTAAATTTTGAAGTCCACCTTATTGTATCTTACAGTCTTCCTGTAGCGCTGAATCTCTATCCCACTGCCACAGTTTCTGCAGCTATATTTTTTATTGTAATTTGGAAATAAAACTAAATATTCTTATTGGTTTGTTGACTGTTTTTCTTACAGGTACCACTGTTAAGGTGGTATTTTTTTGTTACAGACTTAACATAACATAGCCTTATATTTATATTTAAGCCTTATCATAACATAGACTATATCTGTTTTTAAACCAGTTAATGTATTTATATCATATATCTATTTTGTTGTACATTTGTCCACGGTACCATTTCTCAAGAAATAAAAGCATATCTCAGAAATAAGATTACTTGTAAACATATTCTACTGTTAAAACTATACAGTTGAAAACGTGGAGTATAGCTGAGCATTGCAGTTTAATGCATTGCAGTGATATTAGTGTCTTATTAAAGTATGGTATGCCTTAAGATATAAATCATGAGTATGACCTGGGATGGGCTATTACAGAAAAAAACATGTGTCAGTAGCTTATTTCATTGATATCTATTGTGATTTGATTTCGATCCTGTAATATGGCACTTCTGTGGTATTTTGGATGCACCCTGCTGGTCATAGCAGCAACTTTATCTCAGTCTTTAAAAGTTTGTTGTTTACCAAAAATCGAAATTCATTACAATGGATCGTATCAGAATTATAAAGAACCACATTTGTAACTTTTTGTTAGAAAACTGAATTTCTAGATAACTTTTATCTTATCTTAATAAACTTAATTTTTACTATACGTGTGGGCTTCACAAGAAAATTACAAATAAACAAAAGGATCTTTCATGGTGGTAGCATGTAGCCTATGAGCAGCAGGCAACCCCCCAAGTGTGCAGAGATGGTTTGACCCAATTCGTAGGCAGCCAATGATATTGACCCGTTTAAACTGGAAACCGGCGTCTGAATCACGCGTTGTTTACGTGTATTCTACGTGTACTTGACGTGTATTTAACACGTTGAGTACGTGTTAAATACACGTAAAGTACGCGTTAATTTTTCACGCGTAAAGTACACGTTAAGTATGCGTAAAGTACACGTAAAGTACACGTACTTTACGTGTTGTTGACGTGTTAAAATTCGCGCGTTTTTGACCCTATTGGCCTTCCATAGTAGTGTGTACAGGCAGGTACAGCGCGCGCAAGAGAGAGGCGGGGGAGCCGGATTTAAGTGTAAGCGTGTTGGAAGAAATGAGCGAAAAATGAAAAAGCTGCAGCATCTGCATTTCAATAATATTGAAGATTGTAAAACCCAGTGCAGAATTTGTCAAATGAAAATATTCGTCAGTGCAGGGTCAACAACAAATCTGCGCAGACATCTAAGAACCTCCCACCCATCCGCGCAGCTGGAGAAATCGCATCAGCCCATCCAGGCTTCTTAATGCGAACCTGCACTAAAAAAGTGTCTTAATAGGACAGTTCACTCAAAAATGAAAGATGTGTCATCATTTACGCACCCTCCGGTTGTTACCTATATAAATGTCATTTTAATATTGTAAATATTGTTTATGTTTTTGTTCTGTTGAACACAAAGTAAGATATTTTGAAGAATTTATCAACACAAACAGTTCTGGGGCACCTTTGACTACCATTTAATTTTTCCTTAATTAAATTTCAAATAAATTATGTATTTTGCATTTATTTTATTTGTTTGCTGTGGTTCTGTGTTCAATTACAGTTTTATCCAAAATGTTAAATATAAGGAGTTTCTATAATACGTCAGCAGGTGGCGAAAAAGAGTTGTATTATGTCAACGAACATATTAATGAAGTTTACACAGATAATGATTACAGGCTTTATCAAAATGTGTGTCTCTAATCTACTCATTAAATAAATAAACTAAGTCTATATAAGTGGTTCAGATGACCAAAGCACAAGGTTTTCTTGCATCATAAAAAGTTTATTGTTTGGTGCAAGTTTGATTTTGACATTGATGGGGACATAAAATTGATCTACAGAGCTGCATTGTCACTGAAGTGTAGAGTAGTTTACTTGACTCATTTAAACAATATACTAATTTAACAATTCTTAAAATAGTTTTTTACACTGTTTTCACTCTCATTGTTACACTGTTTATTGCTGTCTACAGCAGGATCAGTTTCCGTAAAAATATACAAGAACATACAACTAGATACTTTTGATAACATACAGTAGTTTTAACAATGCAGGGATAAATGCGTACGACTGAGTGCGTAATAGACCTCTTAAACAGTGCGACCTTAATATAATGCACAACAAATAACATTATCATGTTTTAAAAGCCTAATCACCTGTGACTCTGCCTCTGTGTTTAAAATTAGAGCTTTAGATTGTTTAGATGTGTCATTTTACTAGGCAGCATATGCAGCTGTAGCTCAGACGGAAAGACACACTAAGAAACTATACTGTAGATTGTCAAGCTAACATTTGTCACAGTACCACTAACATCCTATTATATTGTTGGGTGCTTCTCGATTCTTATTTGTGCTTCCTTTTTTCCTTTCCTCGCCTCTTAGCTCCACCCCTTCAGGATGTGAGGGAAGGTAGCAAGGAAAAGACGCGGAATTAAAAGGAGTGAAATGGCATATCCTCGCTCCCTTTAACGTCGTTAATTAATGATGACTGTACAAATTGCATATTGAAATATAAAAAATAAAGTTAAATACTTACCTTAGACAGATGTTATAATCCCCACTACAATAAAATAAGTTAAAATCATGTCTTAAGTGTTCAGAAATGTATACAAGTTATGTCAAATAAATGTTATACATAAATATTAACTATATTAATAAATGATCTATATGAATATTAAATATACTGTCAGAAATAGGTCTACATTAACAATAATGTAATGCTTTATCATCACATTTATGCGTGTTTGAATATGATCTAAAGATGTGACTACGTGCAGGGGGAGGAGAATAATACGCGGGTCATATTTAGTCGATGAAAGACTCATTGCTGTACTATAACACAAACTGCGCTATTTTTCCAGAACACGGTTGTAAAAGATTTTTAATTTCAATTAAATTATTACTGGATAAATAAATGTTGAATAAAATAACTTGTATACATAAAAGCACTGATGTCAGTCTGTGTCTTGCACATATATCTGTGTCTCGCTCATGTCTCCTCAAAAAGCCTCCTCCAGGTGCAATTAAAGAATTGAGATGCCCTTAAAGATGGCTGAGCTCGATAGGTTTCCGGGTCATATGATGGAGGACGGAGGAGCGCGGAAAAGAGATGGCATATTGAGAAGCACCCATAGTTTAACCTCACCTGTGACCCTGTCACCTCTACAACATGACAGGCCTTCTTCTGTCACCTGACCTAACAAAATAATGCATTCCATATTCCAACGCATTTATGGCTTAGATATCTATAGCTTACTATAATCATTACAAATGCCATAAACAAAAGCAATTAAGATATTTTTTTTAAGTTGCCTACTTTGGTTTGTGTTATATTTATAAAAGGTTCATGATCTACATTTTATATAGCCCAAAACATTTAGTTAGACAGAAACATAATTTGGATCATTATTTGGATAAATATTTATTAAAAAAACTAACAGTCGGTTGTCATGATATTCAGCTATATTTAGTTAACCGCATAGATGTAAATAAGAACAGACACAGACTAACGTTTAAGTTTGGAACTCATCCGGGTAATAAGGGATTGTCATGCAATGGGAAAAACATGGTTCCGGAATCAAAATGTGACGCAACTTGTATCTTTTGTCAATAAACTCTTAGCAGGAAAGTTTTTTTACCGGGTAGCCTGATAATCATGCTCATTGTGAAATTGGTGCTTACAACCGAACCGAATCAGCCTACGTCACACGTTAACGAGAGAAAGCAGAACCAATCATAAAGCTACGTGGGTTAGAGAGGCAGGACTACACAAAGGCAGAGCCAATCCTATTAGAGACGTATGCTACGGAGGCGGGATTTATTGCTGTACTACCAAAAACTGCGCTATTTTTCCAGAACACGGTTGTAAAAGATTTTTAATTTCAATTAAATGATTACTGGATAAATAAATGTTGAATAAATTAACTTATACGTACAAGACACAAACGGACATCATTGGTTATATTCACATCTAGATTAATTGTTGGTTGAAATTATTTGTAGGGACAATGTAGTGTTCCCTGAGTATCGACGCCTTTGGTTTGGTAATTTACACATTCATATATTTGTGATTATGTTAAACGTAAAGTTTATGTATTTTAAATAAACAATAGTGCACAGTAGCCTACCTGTAACTGCGCTTTGCATCCGCTTTCTTCTGATTGCTGAACGAGACTCACATGCCTTTCTAGTCTAATCAGTATCATGAGACTCAACAGTGACGTCATGTGGTCAGTGTGGGCGTGTATGGGTTCAAGTAGAAGATCCAACCAATTACACGCCGGAACTGGAATTCTATTGTTGAAAGTCAAGTTTTTTTGCCTTTTTTCCATAATAATTTTTTTCGTGGTGCAAAAAATACAACACAACACAGTAGTTAAAAAAGACAAAATAAGGGCAATATTTAACAAGTAGGCTATAAAATAAAATAAAAACAGGTGAAGAGAAAAGTAAAAACAAGTGACAGTCAAGTAAAGAATGTATAAAGTATACACAAATACAATAAAAGTCTAAAACACAATGACAATGTTCATTTGTCTGTTACGTTCCAATTTTATTATTATTTTCGTAAGAATCTTTACATTGTTGCTAAAACACAACTACACATTATACAAGTACATTCATACTCTATACTTCAATTTAGACCATACATTTCAATGAATTATTTATTATTGAATTATAAATTAATTATATAGTGTTGCAGTGATTATTATAAATGATTTATCTGTGCACACCATTTTTTGTACCAGATCCGCACACATTACAGGCTCTCTCATGCCTCTCGTAGATATTGTGTTATTTGACATACTGTAAAGGTAAAACTCCCAATTAAGAACACATGATTAAGTGCAATCTAACATTATTGTTCACATTTTTCCATGACAGACAATGAATAACATTGAAGAGGACTTCTGGCCTTACGAGGTGACCAAAGAGCCGGCGCCAAATCTACTAGCGAGTATGGTAACTGCTTTTATACTATTTTATTCCAATAATCTCATAATATATATATTCCTAGTGGTTAGAGCGTTAGGCTTGTGATCAGAAGGTTGCCAGTTTGAATCTCAGTGCCAGCAGGTCATGACTGAAGTGCCCTTGAGCAAGACACCTTACCCCTGATTGCTCTGCAGTAATGTGTCACTGTAGAAAACTACTTGTAAGTCGCTTTGCATAAAAGCATCTGCCAAATGAATAAATGTAAAATGTAAATATATACAAGATATCCAAAACTACAATGTAATTTATTTCTAGTCAAATTACAATTGTAGATATCTTGAATTGGATTTTTGACTAGGCTAAACTTAACATTTACATGTATGCATTTGGCAAAGGCTTTTATCCAAAGCAACTTGCATTGCATTATACTAGGCAGGGCTCGACATTAACGCTTGTCTGGGACAAGTGAATGTTTTGTTTGGGCAAATGAGGGAGACCTGATTGCTCTGCAGTAATGTGTCACTGTAAAAAACTACTTGTAAGTCGCTTTGCATAAAAGCGTCTGCCAAATGAATAAATGTCAAATGTAAATATATACAAGATATCTTTAATTAATAATTTTTAAAGATATCCAAAAAAACATTTGTAGATATCTGAAAGTAATTTATTTCTAGTCAAATTACAATTGTAGATATCTTGATTTGGATTTTTGACTAGGCTAAACTTACAGTGCATTATACTAGGCAGGGCTCGACATGAACGCTTGTCCGGGACAAGTGAATGTTTTGTATGGGAAAATGAGGGAGACTTTTACTTGCCCGTCTGGACAAGTAACATAACTTGAAAAATTATTGTGATACGGAAACTCGGTCTGGGCTAAGAATAATACAATAGGTGCATTAGACAGAGTACCCAGAATCCTGTTATTTTCATGTGTCATCTGACTGTTATACGTGAATGAGGTGCACAGCTTAAAATATTACACGAGCGATGGTCCAGGATTTGTCTGAGGATACATGAGGATGTAAACTCATGAACTTCATCGAGAGTTTATTTTACAAGTATTTTACTGTTTGAGTGAAGCTATCGTTAACGTACAGCCCTGACACCAATACAAATCACTGCTTGCCCTTGTGCTATAGTTAATATTCTGTAGGTGGCAGCAGCAGATACTACATTTACATTTAGTCATTTAGCAGACGCTTTTATCCAAAGCCACTTACAAAGAGTTCAGGGAGAAATATGTGACATGTCTTAAAAGAGCAATAGTACATTAGGTGCTAATACAAAGTTACTATTTTCATACAAGGTGAAACACGTAAGCAAACTTGCCCATTCAGGTTTGAAGCTGGTTGACATGTTAATTGCTTAGTTTCATATCAAATCAGTTTGTGCAGGTCACTTTTCAGATAAAAGAACTGAAAATTTCTTATTGCGTTTGCCGTTCACATAAAAAATATTATGCTCCAAAAAATACCACACTGCCTGTTCTGAATGCTTTTGCTGGAAGTAAAGTTAAGTGGAGGAGCCTGATAAACATGCTTGTTTAAACAAAAAGTCATCTGACAGACTTTGAGTGTTTTGCATCAGAATTCTTGATATGGAACCGAGAACATGGGAGGATTGAAAACAAATTCCACTATCAGTGTCGCCTTTTGTTTTCATTGAACCCTGTTCTGACAAATCCATATTCTTTCAAATATAAGTCACATGTAACAACACTCAGCGTACTCATTCGATTGCAGGATTATGGAATGATTATTACGAAAGATTGCAAAAAATAAGATCTGTGATTAACAAAGGTTTATGACACGTACATGCAAGATAATCTTTACAAGTTTACACCACATGTATGAAAGAGATGTATAACACCACATGTATGAAACCCAAATACAATTGCCAAAAATAAAAAGCTAACATGAAAATATACTGGTACTGTAATTGTATGTGTCCTATGGTGTGACATAGCAAAATTTAGAAAACAAAATAATATTATTAATATTAGTATGTATACTGTAATATGAAATAGTATAAGAGAGATTTATCTTCATTGTTAGTTTTTTTCTTAATTTTGACCTAATAAGGAGGATGACTGGCCATATGATGTGGTGAAGGAGACGCCGGCGCCAAATCCACCGGTGAGTATGGCAACCTCTTTTAGCATAATTCAGTTTTGAAGTCAAACTCCAGATATCTCTTCTGTAATCTTGATTCGTCGTATTTGTAATTGGTATGACAAGTCATAACACGCAATGATGATATCTACAATTTTATTTTGGCTAGTCATAATGTTCATTCGAGATATCTACAACGCTGTTTTGACTAGTTATATTCTTCCGTTGACCTCCATTTGAAAATATTTTCAATATGTATTATATCTACAAACGAAATTAAGAAAATGCAGATACCTATAATTGATTTATACTAGGCATAATTCCAATAATCTCATAATATATATTCCTAGTGGTAAGAGCGTTGGGCTTGTGATCAGAAGGTTGCCAGTTTGAATCTCAGTGCCAGCAGGTCATGACTGAAGGGCCCTTGAGCAAGACACCTTACCCCTGATTGCTCTGCAGTAATGTGTCACTGTAGAAAACTACTTGTAAGTCGCTTTGCATAAAAGCATCTGCCAAATGAATAAATGTAAAATGTAAATATATACAAGATATCCAAAACTACAATGTAATTTATTTCTAGTCAAATTACAATTGTAGATATCTTGAATTGGATTTTTGACTAGGCTAAACTTAACATTTACATGTATGCATTTGGCAAAGGCTTTTATCCAAAGCAACTTACATTGCATTATACTAGGCAGGGCTCGACATTAACACTTGTCCGGGACAAGTGAATGTTTTGTTTGGGCAAATGAGGGAGACTTTTACTTGCCCGACTGAAAAAGTAACATAACTTGAAAAATAATTGTGATACGGAAAATCGGTTTGGGCTAAGAATAATACGAATAGGTGCATTAGACAGAGTACCCAGAATCCTGTTATTTTCATGAGTCATCTGACTGTTATACGTGAATGAGGTGCACAGTTTAAGTTTTAAAGAAAGATCAAGCATAACCACAAACTATTGTAAAAAAAAAATTAAAATAAAGGTGTCATGATGAGAAATGTCATGACAAATTAAGAGAATAACAAAAGTATTCAAGAAATAATAAACAAAAGATCCCAAACACACTGTAAAGAATTTCAGTAAAATATTGTTTCAACCTTACCTTAATGTAGGTTATGGTCAATGATAGCAAGTTTTACTATTTAAAGTGCCAAAAGTCCTATAAGAAAAAGAAAACCTTGACATTTTAATTGCGTTACATTTTCAAATTGTTCAGGGTTATGTGCTTAAAGATTTTTTGACAAAAAGAGCAGCATGTCCACTGTCTCTGGTTTAAAGCATGACCGTTGACATGTTACTATATTGCCTGTTGCACTGAAGAGCCTTTCTGACGGTGTGCTTGTGACAGGAACACACAAGTATCGGCGAGCCAACCTGCTTAATCTTGGAAAGTTATCCTGGTGCCGTTCCCACCAGGCCAGGGGATTCTCTTCTCCATCCATTAATGTTGCAGTTATGTAGCTGTTAAGCTCTTTGTTGAGACACTGAACTGATGCTCCTGCTTGCGCTCTTTTCCAAATGACGTTCTTTGCTCATTCAATACCATGTGCAGTGTTAAAATGCTCCCTATTGGTTAAATGTAAAATTGCAGAAACAAACTGTCAAAACATCTTAGTTGCATTTTATCATATTTAATGCCCTTAATCGAAATAAAAGCAGCTTTTGCCATTTGAAAATAACACAAATTGCGATTTCGGTTTTAAAAGGATTAATCGTGCAGGTAGCATCTTGACCACTCAATGAATAAAATTTCAACATCATATCGTAAAATATCCCCATCTCTCTACAATGGGAATCATCCTTTTTTTGGCGTTGCGGAATATCGTAATATAAAGTATTGTTACACCCCTACCTATTACTTACTTCGTACTATTACTTTGGATGTTTTCGAATGTAAAAGCCATGCATACGTCATAGGTAGACCTCATACAAAAGTATAAAATAATAAACAAGACCAGTTCATGACACCTTTAATAGAAGTTTGTATGTTTTCTGCAAGTCCCCACAAAGTTAATTACATTTACATTTAGTCATTTAGCAGACGCTTTTATCCAAAGCGACTTACAAAAAAAATTTGAGCAATAAGCGATATGTCATAAAAGAGCAGTAGTACGATCGATGCTAATACAAAGTTACTAGTTTCAACAAAAGCTGGACCACTACCTGTTTTTTCTCATTTTTTTCGTTTGTCTGTCACAGAAGAGATGGGTTTTAAGTTGTATAAACAGGTGGTGGTGTGGTGCAGGTAGGGAGGTCCATGTTGAAAGTGATGAAGAAGTGGTCAGAAATCTGAAGAGGGGTGACTTTAATGTTGTCTGTGGTGTAGTTACGGGTGTAGATGAGATCCAGCAGGTTTCCTAATCTGTGAGTACCGGCTGTGGCAAGGCGTGTGAGGTCGAATGAGGCGGTGAGAGTGTTGTACTTAGAAGCATAAGGTTTGTCCAGGCCACCATCCTCCGGATAGATGAGAGAAGCACATCTAACTCTTCAATGAAGTTGTGCAGAGGACCTGGGGGGCGGTAAACTACGACAATACTGAGCTGAGTAGGAGAAGTTATATTGACAGCGTGGTATTCAAATGAATAGTTGTTGCATAGGGAAGACAGTGTGGAATATTTTTCAATTATTGTTGATAAGCAAATCCCCCATAAGAGTTTACAGAGCCCTGTTTACAGTGCACTACAGAAAAGTATTTTGTGTTCACTATTATTGCTGACTAAGTTGATGTCCTTTAGTTTGAAAACAGGTGGTAAATAAAAAGTGTTTTATTATTAATAATACATTTGAATTGGAGGACCAGGTTTAAAGATAAAGATTCACAGCTCTACTATTTATTTAAGTGTTTATTCATATGATTTTCTATGGCGGTCATTGGGTGGTACTTGGAACAACTTTTATTAAAGGGGGTTGGTCCTTGATTTGAAAAGTTTGAGAACCACTGACCTAGATGGAATGTAAACATACTCATGAAATCGATCATTTATTTTGAAATATCACACAAAATAGATTTTTTGCATTCTCACAATATAAAATTGAATGTGTTTTTGCAACATTTATTGGGCATATGATGAAAAATTTACGCATACATACTGTACATAAACGTTGCGCTGTAAAGAAACACTGCGTGCCTGTGCACTTTGTTTTAAGCTAAAAGCGCTTTTAATACATTTTGTATTTGTTTAATACATCTATGTGTTAATCATTTGTATATATAAATACTATGTCGCCACTGTGACGTACTTATTATAATTTCTCCAGCAAACAGTATAGACATACTAAATGCAAACATGTGGTGTTTGCATTTGGAAGCTGTTGCTGTGAACCCACATCATGGGGTTCAGGGAGATCCTAATGCAAGTGAAACAGACCATGTGCGAAATCACAACAAATCCATCAGAAAGATGCCAGGAACATTAAGAGCAGCCAAATGAACAATTTGGTACATTCGGAGAAAAATATTTTACGCTAATTTACAAAAGAAATCCTGGACGTCTATGAAATAAATGTGGTGGATGACATTATCTTCTCCATGAGGAAGAAAAACACAGTCACAACATGTCAATTTAACAACAATCCAAAAACAGCAGGCAAAATGAACATAACTAACAGACAGAGGTAAAAATATCAGATATGCAGTCCAAACTGGAAAACAAGAATAAGATATTTCAAAAAACAGTAATCCAATAAACAAGCAATGATCATGACACAGAACAGAAACAAGACAATGACATGAACCCTCAACATACGCTGATAAACTGACGATACTTCACCATGGACAAATGAAATAGGAAAGACTTCAATACTAAACAAACAGGAAGTGTGTGTGTGTACAATGAGAGGATGTGATCAGCCAATGAGGTAAAAGGGGCGTCACCTAGTGGTATGTATGAATGTACGGATTGCCCCATTCATTACATTTGTAAATTTGAAAGCTGTGAAATGAATCAAGTATACTGTTTAAATTGTGTAAATGTGAGTAACATTTAATCTGATTAACTGAAATATTTATATTAGAATTCACAAAAATATTAAGAGTTTATTAAAAATATAATTTGTTAATTGAATGTATTATTTAAGTTTATTTAATGAGAAAATAAGTATTTACATTTTAGAATTTTTTAACTGTTGGATTTTTAATCAATAATTTAAATATTTCCCACTGAAAAAATCCATTAAATGATTTTATTAAGTTAATAACTTACAACTATTGTGATGTTCACTAAGCCACATTCATTATTTTCTAGATTGAAAAAGCTGATGACTCTTTGGGTGAGTATATATGAGCTTTGTTCTGGTTATGATGTAATTTGAGTTTTACGTGTTAATTTTCTTCTCTTTCTTTATAAGCCTCTAAATTAGTAGAGCCTCTGGCGACATTTGTCGGCGCGGGTACCACAGGTGAGTAATGTACCAAACTAGTATCAAAATTGTACTCAAGTTGCACCATAAGAGGCATCCAATGAGGTTACAAACAAAACATGTGTTACAACATGGACATATTTACATTTTCAGAATACCATGGTACGGTGAGGGTATCATATAGAATATATTATAATATCAGACCTGACAACCTGTATGCATTTTGCGTAGCAGGTACACATTTTGACCTCAAAGTAGGCTTGTATGATTTTTCACTCTACACTACACAAAAACCCGGTAAAGCTCCGGAGTACACGCAGTAGTCTTATCAAGCAACAGCAAAAGCAGAGTTCGACCAATCATAGCACTGGATTAATTCCCCCAAAAAGCAAGCTTGAATAAACATGAGGTAAACTACCTGTGCTCATTGACTTTGCCAAAAAACACACGGCCGTTGAGAGACAGAAGGGATAGAGCGGTCAACTGGCGAGATTTCACACCACTTCTGGCCTTAGATGTATCCCTTCTATCCACATCCAGAAGATGCACAGTGACAACAGTGCACAATACGGTCACATAATATGATGGTCACAGAATTTGTTGCAAGGTAGCCAAATCTTGACAGGTATGTTATTTACCCACAAGCACAATGTCTTGCTTTTCCTGTTGCTGATTCATCTCTGTGCAGTGCCAGTGAGCGGTAGAGAGAAGCAGCACATTCTGTTGACCATACCGAAGCTGACTCGCAATTTAATGTGTACAAAACAGACTTTACTGTTATTGAACATGAATGAACAGAGTTCATCTGTAAATATAGACGTAGTTTGTTACTCAGACAGAGGCTTTGTGCTGCATGATACACAGGGGCACAAGGGGCTATGCATCATATGCAGTGCATTGGGGCGCTGGCCGCGCAAGGGGGTGCCATTGTGCTCAAATGTTCGAAATATATTCATAGATTATTCATGCGCACAAATGCTTCCTAAATGTGTGTTTTTCTTTGAGCTATTCTGAAAAATGTGACTGCATTGTTTTATTCACATTTTTAACCAATTTATATGTTGAATAATGTGAGTATATTGACCCCCCCTCAAACCCTGTGTCCCGTCACACTGATAGTATTTAAAAAACAAGATCCGAGGTTGGCAGATCTGCAATATACTTATCTGGAAAGATTTTAACACACCACAGAGTTTGTAAATGGACAGAAACATACTTTCCCAAAAGTTAGTGAAGTAAATGTGAAGCATCACTGCACACCTCTGGCAGATATGAATTGGCTCAGTCTTTGCTCTATAAGTGTGGAAGACCCTTTGTGAATAGAAAGTCATCTGTGATGTATTAATACATTGTCTTATTAACATCTTAATTTGAACTCCATATATGGACATTTTATTGATTGCAAGTTCCTAACATGAATGTTGAGTTTAAACTTTCAAATAAAGATCAGTTTTTGATAGTTGATTGAATATTAATGTAACACAAAGGTAATAGACACGCTAACAAAACATTCTATTCATGTTAAGATGTTAATTCACATGCAGTTTAATATCTTTTCATTCATTGAAAATAAGGCAACAAGACAGTTCCACTTTGACATTGGTCGTTGTGTTGTAGCTTTGTGTTTATCCAAATAAACTGCACTTGATGTATTGCATCCTAAAAGTCAACAACATTAGACGTAGAGTAAGAACTGAACATTCAGATTTGAGCTTATTTAAGTGAAATATGTTAAATTATGTAAATTCATCGTTTTCTTTTTCCTCCTCAAGCTGTCTGTTTCGGGGCAATGCCTCCAACAGTGAATCTGTTTGGTAAGCCATATACTATGATCAAAAATACAAAAGTAGTTCAGTAGAAGTTCAGTTGGCATCTCTACTGTGTCTTTGTTTAAATTGTCATTGTTCTGTTTCTTTTATCTTTCAGTGAGAGGAGGAGTCAGTGCGCTACTGGGTATGATATCAATGTTTTTCATTCCATTAATCTGTGCTATCAAAGGAAATTACTCACCAGAACATTGTTTCTCTGTTGGAATGTTAGGGTACGCTGCAAAGGAGGTCACCGTGGCTGTTATAGGAAAATTGTTTATAAAATAAATGTTTTTTTTTGTGTTTAATTTTTTAATCTAAATAAATAAAAATAAATTGTTAAAATTAAAGGAGGACATGAGTAGTTAATCAAAGTGTAAAACTTGACACTTCCTGTTGCCTGGATGTGGCGCTATAACTTACTGAATATTACCATGCAGATGTGTTCAGGCCGGGACTATGATCACACGTGTGATGTTTGGGGCAGGTCTGACATTGTATGCCTGAGTTATAACTTCCTGTTTCATGGTGAAATGCAAAACTTTGGAATGACGCCATGGAAACCCCTTTAACAAAAAGTCAATTTAGCATCGCAAACGCCTTAAGACTGAAAATATGATGTTGATCTTATCAGAACTCTAGGAAGAGAACTCCAGGCGTGGGCAGAACCGTAAGTATAGTGTAACCCAGTACATTAATTGAGGGTCACTGGTATTAATTAGAATTGGTTTATTCATATCGCTATGAAACTAAAAAGGAAAATAGAAAAACGGAAATAAAATGTATGTTGTTATAATTAAAACAATAGAAAATAGTTTTTGAATTGATTTCTGACTGGTGAGGGGAAAGGTTAGCTTCGCCCCGGTAGAGGATAAGTTTCCAGAAGGATCGGACATCAAGCTGAGACGAGACGACAGTCAAGTGTTGCCAACTTAGCGCGTTTGTCGCTATATTTAGCGAGTATTCAGACCCCTGAAGCGACACATTTTCAAAAAAGCGACAAATCTAACGACTTTTCTGATGTTATTGGAGACTTTTGGAGACTCTCTGAAGTGAAAGCACATATCGTTCTTACTCTTCACAACGAGCAGCGGTGCTGCCGTGAGCCGCGCGCCCGCACCAAAGCACTCACAGGCGGCTCAGTCCTCGTGAAGCAGCCCCTCCCCCAGCTGCAGTCAGAGCAGGAGATGTTCACCCCTCCGCGTCCAGACTGCAAATGATGGCGCGCATGCGCAGAAAGCCGCCGCCGGCTGATCCTGCCCGGGTTTACAATTCAGCATGAAATATAAAATGTTCTTTGTCTAAACTAATTAAATCACCGCAGAGAAATAAATCCTCACACAACCTCAGTCACTTTACTCTCGTCCACTGTGTGTGTGCCTCTCTGTGACATAAGACAAACTAGTTTGCTCACACAATATAGATTAACACAATTTAGACTAAGCGTTTCGTTTTTAAATGTTATGGTTAAAAATGTTCTTATTTTACTGTAAACCATAAGGTTGAAAACCAAACAAGGAAAATAAATTGTATACAAAAACATTTTACCGTTAAAAATGTTCATGTTTTGCTATGTCTTGTTGTGGGTTAAAAACAAAGTCAAAAATATAATAAAAAACGAAGAAGAAAAAACTAAACTCCCCAGAGTGTCTGTTTTACTTTGTTTATATTTTTCACTGTTTAATAAAATACGATTGTGATGGCTAAGAACACACTTATTTAGGTCAATTGATCAAAGTTTCCTTTATATATTATTTCTTAAGGAGAAATTGGGTTTTTGTCTTTAATATTTGGTTTCTGTGTGTTTATACAATTTTTATTTTTTTTCCGTTAATATACACCCAAAAGTATTGTGTAAATTGCATGTTGCTAGTGGGACAACATTTCAGTACTAGAGTGCACGCTAGTGTTTGAATAAATCACTACACAGATACGGGGTTAATATTCTTTATTTAGATATTTATTTAATAGTTTAAACAGTTATGTATCTTACCTGTGCTCCTGCCTGGTTCTGTGGCTGCAGCATGGAACAAAGGTTGGCTATTAAAGGGCGCGGCATTTCCTGATCACCATTATATCCTGGGGCAGGCATTATGGGAAATGTAGTTGGTACTACCCTATGGGTGGGGAGTGTTCATTTAAACTTCTCTGTTAGAATTCATTCTTGTGTTTATTGTAACTATTTGCTTTGTTGCATGTGATTCCATGTATGTGGGGTTTGGTTTGTGTATATTATATATTTTTATTGAGTTTATTTTCTGAACTGAGACCCATGCAATTAGCAAATGGTTTAGCCCATGTGTTCAAATAGGTTGTTCTGTTTTTGTGTGCACCGGTGGATAGTGCATGAGTTGGCGGTTAATAAAGAACCACTATGGTACATTATATGAATGCCTCCTGAAAATTTGTGGAAGAACCCTCACAATGATACTCAATTTACTTCGCTGCTGTCCACCTGGTCTCATTTCACTATGCGTTCTGTCAAGTCAGTTTGAAATTCTGTAATGTTTCCCCTGAATGTGTAGTTTGTAGTTCTTTCTTCATGTAAATTAATATAGTCTAGTTAGACATACGTGTTATGTTCCTTATTGGCTTCTGTAAACGCCATTGAAGGGATTATTTTACTAATTTAGATTAAATGGATGGATATATTAGCCCATATAGACCCATTCTAATAAATTACTACATTTAAAGTTAACTAATATTATCAGATTTTAATAAAAAGATAATTTGACAATACTACTGACCTCAGATCGAAACACGGTAAGGTAAATAGACATGATACAGCAATGAATCGCAAAATGGAGTTATGAGGAAACTGAAGATCTGCAGTCGATAAAAATACTTTATTCCACATGTAACCAATATCATCTATGTTCATGTAACAACTTTATTGTTTTGGATTGGCAACCACAAAAACGCATCGTAATGGTAACGTAAGCAACATTTAAAAACATAAAAACAGACTCGCTTAGCCTACAAAACAAAAATATGCCGCCAGTTGTGCCGCCTGGCCGTCAAAGTTTCATCGCCTGCGTGGTACCAATAGTGTAGGAAAACCATGACGTTTTCTAATACGTAATTACGCACATGCTCAGAACGGATCGTGCAGGTGGAACGGATCGTGTACTGACAGCGTCCATCACAATTACATGCACAATGCACATGGTCAATTATGCAATGTCATCAAGTATGTGATGACATCATTTGGCGACTTTTAGGACAGCCAATAGCAACTTTCCTTACTGAGGAGTTGGCAACCGTCTCAGACGAGAGATTGTGAACAACACGAGAGTGATATTAAATCGAATTAATGATTTAAGAGAGAATGAACAGTGATTATTTAGCGGTAAATGAACAAGCATAGTAGATTTATGAGGTAGCAGTTCTTTAGAGAGCTCGCGTGTGTAGGCCTGTCGCGATAACTACCTTTTGTTGTGCGATATATTGCACCTAAATCTATTGTGATAAGCGATTTTATTGCCATTTTAAGAGCACTGATTATATAATGACAGTATTACAATATAATTGCATACAAATGCAAGTACACTCTTTCAAAGAACAAAGAACGTTTTATTCTTACGAATATTTAGACATTGTCTAAAAATCTTAATTAAAGAAAATCAAATAAATAATAATAAATACACCCTTGTTGAAAAAAGTAGAACAAAACAAAGTTATATTTTTTACAAAGTCGGTTTAGACTTAAAGCATCTCAAAGAGGCACAGATGCCTCAACAGGCCATATCTGCAAATGTATTTTTAATTGTCCGCCAGATTCCGAGAAAGAAATACAGAGTTACGCTATCCGTGAGTGTGCGCCATTTCACACTGTCACGTTTGTATTTGCACTGACGGTCAAATGCATCTGTAACGGATAATTGACTAAATGGATATGATGGTTATATGTTTGGTGAGCTTTTAGGTTAGTTGTGTCGTCACTCTTTTTAAACAAATTCGACATCCTGGGTGCTTCTCATTTCTTATTTGTGCGTCCTCGCTTCCTTTCCTCGTGTCTTAGCTCCACCTCTTCAGGATGCGAGAGAAGGAAGCAAGGAAAAGACGCAAGGACGGAGGAATCGAAGCAAGTGAAATGATATATCCTCGCTCTTTAGCGTCACTTCAAAGCGTCGTCAACTAATGATGACTGTACACCGCTGGATTTAGCTTGCACATCGGGATTCTTGAACATAAGATATAATTATTTATATTGTAACCGTTTCAACCTCCACAAAATACCACATTTGTTCTTATTTTTTACCAGTTATTATTAATGAATTATTGTTGTTGTGATTTCACATACATTGTGTCTTGTACGTGTAAACAATAATGATAATGATTATAATAATAATAATTAAAAACTGTGGCAAGAACACACATTTACAATAACTTTATGCTCAATACTCTCATTTATGTGTGTTTGAATGTTCTGCCATGGTTAGCACTTGGTAGGGATCAGCGGATCGATCCTAAAGTATCGATACTTTCGATACTAGCGTTGTATCAAAAAGATCGATTCTCAATTAAAGTATCGATCCTATCTGTTTTTTTGGTGATTTTGTGATACTTTAATAACAGTAGTACGCCGTATATTATTGAAATATTTACTTAAATAGGAACTGCAATGGGAACTACTTCTTCCGTTGTATCTCCGCTTGTCAAGACAGTGTTCTGTTCGCTCACTCTGTTTAAGGCAAGCAAGCACGTGTGACGCGAAATTAAAGAGTGCGTGGCTGCGGTCATGACTGAAAGAAAAAGAAGTATAATCTGGAGATCATAATCATAATCTAACCCATGAAGAGGAGAATGTCAACATTTACTTGTTTCATCTCAAAAACATAAAGGGTAGAAAAAAGTCTGTGTGACGTGAATTTGTTATATAGCCTACAGTGTTCTCTTTGTTTATTTAATTAATAATGTTCAGTATTTTTTAATAAATGTAAAGAAAATGTCCATTGCAGTTTTATTTAATATGAATGATGATGGCTATCAAAAAACTATATAAAATCCCTCACATAAAAACATTTCATTCTAGTATCGGTATCGGTATCGATATCGACGATACTTGTCTTGAAAGTACTTGGTATCGGATCGGAAGGAAAAAAATTGGTATCGCCCATCCCTAACTTGGAGCAGATGTGAAGTGGGAGGAGAATTTATACGTGCGTCACGTTTAGGCAATAAAAAACTACCGCATATGATAAACCTGTGTATCCTCTCTCATGACTCCTCAGGAAGCCTCCTCGATCCTCGACTCCTCCCGGTGCAATTAGAGAATTGAGATGTCCTTCAATATGGCTGAGCTCGATCGGTTTCCGGGTCATAGGATGGAGGAGCGAGGAGGGATATTGAGAAGCACCCCTGACTCGTTCACGTTAATTGGCTCTCCGCTCTCATTCTGCTTAAAGCCAAAATGTTCCCACAGCGGAGCTGAAGATTGCGGCTTTAAAACCAAATCCATTGGGACTTGTTCTTCCTACTGTCTGTAGTTGCCATGAAACACTTTACAACGCAGTGGCTTCACTTCTCTTCGATAGACGCGCTGCCTGAAGCCACAGAGACCAGACGACGCAGCGCCATCGAGTCAAATGTTGGTGACATTTACTTTTATGTTAAGAATAATATAATAATTCTTATAAAACTCAATCGCAATATATCGCAGCACCAAAAATGATCGACGCATTTCCATATATTGCGCGATAAGTCTATATATATTGACTACAGGCCACCGTGTGAGAAGCGCCTCGTGAAGACTGAACGCGCCGTAGCAGAAACTGAAGAGATGACAGAAATATCGAAGCGTTTCTTTGGAGATTTGCTTTCTTTTGTTCCTTGATCTTTATTTCTCCTCGGTGAGTAATATTTCATTTATGAGAAGTGTTTAATTAATGAGAATCTGGATTTTGTAATTGTAATGTAAACGATACATCGGGAAAGTGAGTAATAATACGAAAATGTGATAAAATATACTATGTGATTGTATGTAGTGATGTTAAATACTGCAGAGGTGTTGAGATTGTGAGTTTTTCTATAATGTGAAGTGTGTGCCATGCGGTGCTAGCTTGCTAGCTCTGCATATAGATTTGTGCTAATCAAGCACGTGGTGATTAGCATGCGTATGTATTTTAATGATTGAAGAGTCATACTGATTGTTAAAAATGTTTATTTGAATGATACACTAATAATTGTGTTTGGCTTTGTTTTTAAGGCCGGGTTTGTTTTGTTTGGTATATTTAGATTTCTGTCCTTCTGTGGATTTCTTATCCCTGGTTGGACTGGCGAGCGCGAGCCATCATTCTGTTCCTGGAAGTCTGTAAAAACGGTTGTGTGAGTTTGTGAGTGGGTAGGACACAACTACACACATTACATTATTTTTTCCTTTTTTAGATTTAACTGGATTTCCCGAAGACGAGCATTTAAGTTTTTCCCTCTTCAAGGACTGAACTGTTTCAGTTGAGAATGAACATTCTTATTTCCTTTTCTTGAACTTGAGACAACAACTGTTGAAATTGAACTTGAAACATTGAGATGTGACATCGGGACATTTTGATTGTATGTCATTTCATTGAGATACTGTCTATTTTTGTCATTTGTGTATTTTATTTCATTTATATAATATCTTAACAACCAACAAAGTGAGAATACATTTAACTTTTATTTAATTAATCGCAGCCCAGTAATCTGAGTGATTTTTTTTATTTAGTTGAATAGATTATTACTATACATTTTGCTGGTTTTTCTTTAGTGAGTTGATACGGAAATCTTCTGAGTCTTGCCCATAGATCTAGAAACTGAGCCGTGTGCTACAATAGGGTATTAAATTAGCCTGTAGGCTAAAAGTGTGATTTATTGTCACAATCTTTATGGTATAACGGAAGCACAATTAGACTGCAAATGTGTATTTATTAGTGTTTATGAAACGGTCAGTTCTGGTCCGTGATTCTGATTGGCTGAGCCGAGTTCTAAGCCGAGATAAAATACCGCGATTTATAAAGACAATTGTTTTTTTCAATAATTATTTACAATCTCACACCGAAAGGCATCTGCATTGGTTTGGTTCGATCAGACGGTCAGTTGGAAAGCCGAGGACTAGTTCACGAAAGTAGGTTTTTGACATTATATGTGACAACTCGCAAACCATTCGATCGTCAGAAGTGGTTCCAGAGGCAAAGTTGTTCAGAATGCGGAGAGCAATCATAAGATATCAATAGTTTGGGTATGTCAAATATCACGTGATACACAATTGTTTATGCACTCCAAAAGCCTTATTTTCGCCCCTGCTACGCGCTTGAACCCTTATGATATTAAGGCTCTTTTGCTGACAAGCTGCACTATTTTAAAAGGTATGTTGGTGGGCCAGCACATAAGGACCTTGATGGCATCTTCTACAGGAATGATGATAAGGTTTATAAGGATAAATGGAACAAGCTGATCCAAAGGTATTGTCGGCCATTTGTTGTACAGAAGGCGCTTAGACTGAATCTTAAGCCATTTGGCTTGTTTTCCTCCAAGGACGCTGAAGGTTTCAGAGAATTCTCTGACTTCTTGAAGGCATGAAGTCATGAAGCTCTTCCTCATGTTAAAGGGCTTGAGACACTTAATGACTGTGATGAAAATCAGAAACTTACAACAAATGACCAGATTGGGCAGCAGAAAGGTGGAACCGTCAGGTCAAACGGACATTGATTGAGACTCGAGACTTTCCAAAGTTTATAGATTTTGTCAATGGAAGCAGATATTTCTTGTATCAATTTCAAACATCATATTTAATTTGACTTTCATTCAATCTGTGGCAAAATATCAATAAATTGAACTGTAGATCCATATAACCAATACGAGATTTCATTTAATGTGTAAACTTGAACATGTTGGACATATTGTTTTTTGAAGAGCCCTGTTGTTTTACGTTTGTTCGTTCGTTGTTATTATTCTCTTAAATTAATCACAATCTTGAAGACCTAAACAAGCTCAAACTCATGAAAATGTGCCCACGCCTGGAGTTCTCTTCCTAGAGTTCTGATAAGATCAACATCATATTTTCAGTCTTAAGGCGTTTGCGATGCTAAATTGACTTTTTGTTAAAGGGGTTTCCATGGCGTCATTCCAAAGTTTTGCATTTCACCATGAAACAGGAAGTTATAACTCAGGCATACAATGTCAGACCTGCCCCAAACATCACACGTTTGATCATAGTCCCGGCCTGAACACATCTGCATGGTCAAATTCAGTAAGTTATAGCGCCACATCCAGGCAACAGGAAGTGTCAAGTTTTACACTTTGATTAACTACTCATGTCCTCCTTTAATTTGAACAATTTATTTTTATTTATTTAGATTAAAAAATTAAACACACAAAAAAACATTTATTTTATAAACAATTTTCCTATAACAGCCACGGTGACCTCCTTTGCAGCGTACCCTAACATTCCAACAGAGAAACAATGTTCTGGTGAGTAATTTCTTTGATAGCGCAGATTAATGGAATGAAAAACATTAATATCATACCCAGTACCGCACTGACTCCTCCTCTCACAAACAGATTGACTGCGGTGGGCATTGCCTCGAAACAGACAGCTTGGGGAGGAAAAAGAACATGATGAATTTACGTAATTTAACTTAAATAAGCTCAAATCTGAATGTTAAGTTCTTGCTGCACCTGCTCCCACAAATGTGGCTATTGTCTTAATCACTTTGGAGGCTTATAAAGAAAAAGAAGAAAATTAACACATAAAACTAAAATGACATAATAACCAAAACAAAGCTCAGATATACTCACCCAAGGATTCATCTGCTTTTTCAATCTAAAAAATAATTAATTTGGCTTAGTGAACATCACAATAGTTGTAAGTTAATAACTTAATAAAATCATTTAATGGATTTTTTTCAGTGGGAAATAATTGATTAAAAATCCAACAGTTAATTACTCTAAAATGTACATACTTATTTTCTCATTAAATAAACTTAAATAATACATTCAATTAACAAATTATATTTTTAATAAACTCTTAATATTTTTCTAATAGTTCTAATATAAATATTTCAGTTAATCTGATTAAATTTTACTTACATTTACATTAATATTACACATGGATAAATTAGTGCCATATACGTTTGTTTTCTTCTGTTCTGTGTATTTAATTTTTTACTTTACAATAGAGTTATCGTATATTTGTCCACATAAATTACAGCAAATTTATAGTAATAAAGTTGTTACTACAGTAAACTGAAGTAAAATTCCTAGATACAATAGTGTTTCTGAACCTTACCACAGATTATCAATTTATTACAATTTCCTTTAGCAATTACTAAAGTTTTTTTTGTGTTCACGTTAACAGGACTTTGAATTTAACGTGTTGTCGGGGAGACGCTTTAGTTTTAGTGTGTCTGACGATAGCTTCACTCAAACAGTAAAATAATTGTAAAATAAACTCTTGATGAAGTTCATGAGTTTAGATCCTCATGTATCCTCAGACAAATCCTGGACCATCGCTCGTGTAATATTTTAAGCTGTGCACCTCATTCACGTATAACCGTCAGATGGCACATGAAATAACAGGATTCTGGGTACTCTGTCTAATGCACCTATTCGTATTATTCTTAGCCCAAACCGATTTTCCGTATCGCAATTATTTTTCAAGTTATGTTACTTGTCCAGTCGGGCAAGTAAAAGTCTCCCTCATTTGCCCAAACAAAACATTCACTTGCCCGGACAAGCGTTAATGTCGAGCCCTGCCTAGTATAATGCAATGCAAGTTGCTTTGGAAAAAGCACCTCAGTCATGACCTGCTGGCACTGAGATTCAAACTGGCAACCTTCTGATCACAAGCCCAACGCTCTAACCACTAGGAATATATATTATGAGATTATTGGAATAAAATAGTATAAATCAATTATAGATATCTTTAATTTCATAATTTCATTGTAGATATAATACATATTGAAAATATTTTCTAATGGAGGTGAACTGAAGAATATGACTAGTCAAAACAGCGTTGTTGATATCTCGAATGAACATCATGACTAGCCAAAATAAAATTGTAGATATCATCATTGCGTGTTATGACTTGTCACACCAATTACAAATACGACGAATCAAGATTACAGAAGAGATATCTGGAGTTTGACTTTTCAAAACTGAATTATGCTAAAAGAGGTTGCCATACTCACTGGTGGATTTGCCGCCGGCTCTTCGGTCACCTCGTAAGGCCAGAAGTCCTCTTCAATGTTATTCATTTTCTGTCATGGAAAAATGTGAACAATAATGTTAGATTGCACTTAATCGTGTGTTCTTAATTGGGAGTTTTACCTTTACAGTATGTCAAATAACACAATATCAACGAGAGGCATGAGAGAGCCTGTAATGTGTGCGGCTCTGGTTTTCACACATGATAGAGCTTGAAATGCACGCGGCTTGAGGAAGACTAGGTTATTGATCATTGTCTAAGGAATTCTGTGTTATTTGTGTTATAACAACGTTTAGCTTTATTGGTCCGGGAATCTATTATGAACCGCTCCATTATTAATGTACGGAGCGGGACAACAGGATGTTTGAATGTTTTGTGGAATACATTTGCGAGAGACTAAACTATTTCTTATACTAAATGAAAACAAAATGTAATATTTCTATTTGCCATAAGTCCTTTTCAGTTATCAAAAGGGTGAGGCAAACACGGACCTTTTCTACAGAAACTGATCCTGCTGTAGTGAGTGACAACAATGAAAAATAGTGTAGAAACCTACTTGACTTATTTAAACAATAATAATCTTACAATTCTTAAAATAAACTGCTCTACACTTTAGTGACAATGCAGCTCTGTAGACCAATTTTATGTCCCCATCAATGTCAAAATCTAATTTACACCCCTTGACCAAACAATTAACTTTAATTATGCAAGAAACCTTGTGCTTTGGTCACCGGAACCACTTGTATAGACTTTATTTATTTAATGACACACATTTTGATCAAACCTGTAATCATTATCAGTGCATCAGTCAATTCAAGCGAGCACAACACGATACGTAACTTGCATCGTGAGAAAATCCAGGCTAACTGCTAAAACTTGTTAGATGCGATTGATGATTATTATATAGCAGGAGCGCTTGTACTGGATTGAGCACTTGTGAAAACAAACAGCTCGTCTCACTTGCATTTGTATGATCGCTCCATTAGCGCAAATGGCGTCACGTCGACTTTAAGGGCCAACGGTCGTTACGGCGTTTAAAGACTTAATAAAAATACGGACAATTATTTTGTACGAAATGTAAACCTGGTATTTACCGGAAAAGACAGCACATAAATGTTATAGCCGTTTACTATGTTTCGGCGAAGAAACAAGGAACACTTCCCCTCAGACTTAAGGGGAAAACGAACAGTTCCCTTCTGTCCTGATATAAATTGATTGGATAATTTACAGTCTTGATATTTTTAATTGTCATTTTTAGTGGATTTATGTTTAATCCAGATAAAAGTGCTTAACCTCAAGTTAAAATAACCTTACCTCAACAATAGCGGTCACCTCTTTTTCAAATGTGAGAGCGCGTCTGTCTGTGCGCGTGTCCTGTA
The DNA here is from genome assembly GCF_947034865.1 of Barbatula barbatula. Lineage (NCBI taxonomy): Eukaryota > Metazoa > Chordata > Actinopteri > Cypriniformes > Nemacheilidae > Barbatula > Barbatula barbatula. Next base: position 2,836,112 of record NC_136770.1, on the reverse strand, counting down.
ACGTTACGATAACGTTCTCCTTACCATGTTATGATGAATGAAATTGTCTAAAATCACGTGTTATAGATTGTTTGTTGCCCAGAGAACAAAAACTGGGGTTAAATAAATCACAATTTATTAAATTAAACTGCATAAACAACCTTAAACTACATACAAAGAGAAAGAAAATAATAATACCTTTAACACGTAAAACTAATTGGTAAAATTTAATTTTCAAATCATAATATAATTACTATATATTAAATGTAGAATGAGATATATATATATATATAAAACTACATAAAAACCTTAAACAACATACAAGTTAAACAAATAGAAAGCAGAAGAATTACAGAAGAGATATCTGGAGTTTGACTTGTTAACACTGAATTATGCTAAAAGAGGTTACCATACTCACTGGTGGATTTGGCGCCGGCGTCTCCTTCACCACATCATATGGCCAGTGATCCTCCTTATTAGGTCAAAATTAAGAAAAAAAACAACAATGAAGATAAATCTCTCTTATACTATTTCATATTACAGTATACATACTAATATTAATAATGTTATTTTGTTTTCTTAATTTTGCTATGTCACACTATAGGACACATACAACTACAATACCAGTATATTTTCATGTTAGCTTTTTATTTTTGGCAATTGTATTTGGGTTTCATACATGTGGTGTTATACATCTCTTTCATACATGTGGTGTAAACTTGTAAAGATTATCTTGCATGTACGTGTCATAAACCTTTGTTAATCACAGATCTTATTTTTTGCAATCTTTCGTCATAATAATTCCATAATCCTGCAATCGAATGAGTACGCTGAGTGTTGTTACCTGTGACTTATATATTAAAGAATATGGATTTGTCAGAACAGGGTTCAATGAAAAACAAAAGGCGACACTGATAGTGGAATTTGTTTTCAATCCTCCCATGTTCTCCAATCCATATGAAGAATTCTGATGCAAAACACTCAAAGTCTGTCAAGTTTGCTTAAGTGTTTCACCTTGTGTGAAACTAGTAACTTTGTATTAGCACCTAATGTACTAAATAGGTTGCCATACTCACCGGTGGATTTGCCGCCGGCTTTGGAGGCTGCTCCTCATACGGCCAAAAATTTGTTGTTTTGTAACTTTTCATTATTGTTCACATTTTTCCATGACAGATAATGTTAGATTGCACTTAATCATGTGTTCTTAATTGGGAGTTTTACCTTTACAGTATGTCAAATAACACAATATCAACGAGAGGCATGAGAGAGTCTGTAATGTGTGCACAGATAAATAATTTCTAATAATCACTGCAACACTATCTCGAGCACCGAGAGCTCTTGGTTTACGAAAATAATAAAATATTGCAAGCTATGTTAGAAAAATATTTTATATAAATATAAAAAAAATTATACACATAGAAAACATTTATTTTTTATAACATTTATTTATCACTGCGGCGGTGACCTCCTACTCATGTCCTCCTTTAATTTGATCAATTTATTTTTTAATTACAAAAAATCACAAAAAAAACATTTATTTATTAACAATCTTTTTGATCACAGCGGCAGTGACCTCCTTTGCAGCGTACCCTAACATTCCAACAGAGAAACAATGTTCTGGTGAGTAATTTCCTTTGATAGCACAGATTAATGGAATGAAAAACATTGATATCATACCCAGTACCGCACTGACTCCTCCTCTCACTGAAAGATAAAAGAAACAGAACAATGACAATTTAGACAAAGACACAGTAGAGATGCCAACTAAACTTCTACTGAATCAAAGATCACGATTATTCCAAAGCGTAAATTCATTCATTTCCTTTTACTTTTGTATTTTTGATCATAGTATATGGCTTACCAAAAAGGTTCACCGCGGTGGGCATTGCCCCGAAACAGACAGCTTGAGGAGGAAAAAGAACATGATGAATTTATGTAATTTAAAATTTTTCACTTCAATAAGCTCAAATCTGAATGTTCAGTTCTTACTCTACGTCTAATGTTGTTGACTTTTAGGAAAATCTCGTCAGTTGAGCGCTCTATCCCTTCTGGCTCTCAACGGCTGTGTGTTTTTTGTCAATGAGCACAGGTAGTTTACCTCATGTTTATTCAAGCTTGCTTTTTGGGGGAATCAATCCAGCGCTATGATTGGTTGAACTCTGCTTTTGCTTGATTAGACTACTGCGTACTCCTGAGCTTTACCAGGTTTTTGTGTAGTGTAGAGTGAAAAATCAAAAGCCTACTTTGAGGTCAAAATGTGTACCTGCTACTCAAAATGCATGCAGGTTGTCAGGTCTGATATTGTAATATATTCTATATGATACCCTCACCGTACCATGGTATTGTGAAAACGTAAATACGTCCATGTTGTAAAACATGTTTTGTTCGTAACCTCATTGGATGCCTCTTATGGTGCAACTTGAGTAAAATCTTGGTACTAGTTTGGTAAATTACTCACCTGCGGTACCGAGTCCCATTAATGTGGCTACTGGCTCAACCACTTTGTGTTAATTTTCTTCTCTTTCTTTATAAGCCAAACTCAAATTACATCATAACCAAAACAAAGCTCAGATATACTCACCCAAGGAATTATTTTCTGCTCTTTTTTTTTTCGATCTAAAAAAATTAATGTGGCTTAGTGAACATCACAATAGTTGTAAGTTATTAACTTAATAAAATCATTTAATGGATTTTTTTCAGTGGGAAATATATAAATAATTTTAAATATACTTAATAAACTTAAATAAATATAAATTGTTAATATGTGTGGTAAAATAATCTTTTGTTGTGATATAATGACTTCTTTCAACTTTTAATGATAAATTGTCTGCCTAAAACCCTAAAAAGATTCAACTTGAAATTTGTCACTTGAGAATTTAAATATAATTTTTAGGTAATTAACAGTGCTTTTACATTTAAGCATTTCAGAAAATAACCGTTAAATATCATCCAATCAAAATAGAGTTTGCGTCTTGGCTCCAGTAACAAAGGAATTGATTGGTTGGCTGAATATTTTTTTATTTTTATTTGAACAATACATTTTTTTATTTTAAGAAACAAAACTAAACTAAAAAGAAAAAAGAAAACACATCAGATCATTTTCTGGATCACTGCCGCGGTGACCTCCTGTACAACGAGGCCCAGTACCGCACAGCCGCCGCCTCTTACAAAGAGATTTATTGTAGGAGGCATTGCCTCGAAACAGACAGCTGCCGCACCCGCTCCCACAAAAAGGGCCATTGACTCAATTACTTTTGCAGCCAGGGAAGCCTTTTCTTCTGCTTTTGAATTAGGTGGATTTTCCACAGGTGCCTCCTCCTCCTTGTTGTTCTTCATTTTCTCAAGAATACCGAGACGGGTAGCTGCAGCCTAAATTAATGTGGCTTAGTGAACATCACAATAGTTGTAAGTTATTAACTTAATAAAATCATTTAATGGATTTTTTTCAGTGGGAAATATATAAATAACTTAAATAAATATAAATTGTTAATTAAATGTTTAATAAACTCTTAATATTTTTGTGAGTTCTAATATAAATATTTCAGTTAATCAAATTAAATGTTACTCACATTTACACAATTTAAACAGTATATTTAATTCATTTCACAGCTTTCAAATTAACAAATGTAATGAATGGGGCAATCTGCACATTCATACATACCACTAGGTGACGCCCCTTTTAGCTCATTGGCTGATCACATCCTCTCATTGTACACACACACTTCCTGTTTGTTTAGTATTGAAGTCTTTCCTATTTCATTTGTCCATGGTGAAGTATCGTCAGTTTATCAGCGTATGTTGAGGGTTCATGTCATTGTCTTGTTTCTGTTCTGTGTCATGATCATTGCTTGTTTATTGGATTACTGTTTTTTGAAATATCTTATTCTTGATTTCTAGTTTGGACTGCATATCTGATATTTTTACCTCTGTCTGTTAGTTATGTTCATTTTGCCTGCTGTTTTTGGATTGTTGTTAAATTGACATGTTGTGACTGTGTTTTTCTTCCTCATGGAGAAGATAATGTCATCCACCACATTTATTTCACATAGACGTCCAGGATTTCTTTGGAAAATTAGCTCAGCGTAAAATATTTTTCTCCGAATGTACCAAATTGTTCATTTGGCTGCTCTTAATGTTCCTGGCATCTTTCTGATGGATTTGTTGTGATTTCGCACATGGTCTGTTTCACTTTAAAGAAGATCTCCCTGAACCCCATGATGTGGGTTCACAGCAACAGCTTTCAAATGCAAACACCACATGTAGAATAAACTCCAGACCTTTAACATGCTTTATTTATGACGAACATTCAGGGCTTTACTGAAAGTAGTCTGTGTAAACTGAGGCTGCATTTTTCAAAATCGATGTCATACGCATTGGTATTATGCGTTTGTAACAGGTTTAAATTATAACTTGTTTTATTTTAAATTCACACAATATCCTTATATTTCTGCTGTATTTTTATGAGTTTTGCGTGACGTCATTGACGTGTTTTGTGCGCTCTAGCTTCAGTCTGCGGGAGATCTGAGCAGAGCGAGGTATGTATTGTGTGCACTCCTGTTCAAAAGAGTGTAAAATAATCACCAATTAAGTGATCGGTTTTGTTAAAATGTAGATGAGTATGTGATCTTCCCTCTTAAAGCTGTTTTTCCTGCACAAGTGAAAGTTTAACCGAGTGAATGCAGTATCACGTTGTGTTGTATGTTAGTGTAAAGTTGGCCTGTGAAGTGTGTCTGCTGATATTTTTTCTATGTTCGACTGTTTGAAGGCTGATAAAACTTGCACTACGTTGAATGCAACAAATATTTACTGTATTTTCATCTCATGCAGGTATGTTTATGAATTGTTTTTGTGATTTCTTTGTGTTCAACCGTATTGGTTCTATAAAATGCTGGAATGTGGGTGATTTAAAGACATATTATTTGAGCTTGGTTAGTGTTAATGTGTGTGTGTATATATATAAATGTATATTGTATTTCACTATTAAACCTGATGTGATATTCATTATTACCATTTTCTTTATTACTGTAAATGAGATTTATCCCTGTACATTGTGAGCTTGCTTCAGTCCACGGGAGGTCTGAGCAGAGCGAGGAGAAGGCTGATTAAACTTGCACTACATTGAATGCAACAAATATTTACTGTATTTTCATCTCATGCAGATAAAAAAACCCTGAACCAGCAATTGGACTCGAGTCTTTATTCATTACATCACACAACGCAGCGTCGTAGTAGCAGAGACATGCGAGTCAGGACCGGTTACACGTTCAGTCTGTAAATAATAAGCTAGTAATGCGGCCTCAATGCTTGATGTCTGTACTGTTTGCTCACCTTACTTGCGTATAGATGTGGGCAGTCTTGGTCAAATCATACCATGAAGTGACGTAGATTTGTGGGGGTTTCAGGCAGATCTGGGTGAGCATTCGCTTTTAGATGGAATGTGTCTTTTGTTCCGACACTAAGGTTTAGTCATTTTACGTGTCTAATACATGCATAGGCAACTTATAACACACCAAAGACACAGAAAAACACGTATTCGTGCCATATGACCCCTTGTTTAAAAAACTCATTTGTAGTATGTGCTTAATTGTTATTTAAGATGTTCAGTGTCAGTGCTAAAAATGTATATTCAAGCTTTTTACGGAACTGTAAAGAAAGGGTATTAAATTATGTAGATTAAAATTGTGGTTTATTGTCACAGTCTTTATGGCATAACGATAGTAAAATTAGACCAAGTGTGTATTTATTAGTGTATGTGTTTGTAACAGACATTTATATACAATTGAGTGTTTAGCCAGTAGCCGCTGTGATCCTGTTACTTTAGAGAGCTGCATCTTAAATCTGTGTTTGTGCCAATGAGCTGACAAAATCTTCAGCTTTTTGAATCAAACATCATATTCTCGCCCTTATGTTGCAGCTCGAGTAGCACCGGATAGACCCTGTGCTGCTGAATTAAACTCGTTTTCTTAGCCGTTGTGGTTGGACTAGTCAGGAAAAACAGCAACATGACGTTGTCCTGTGTATATTTAACCCGGTATGCCTGCGTTTAGCCCCACCAGTCGATCATTGTTCCTATAGGAAAACAACCTAATGAAAAAGATGATGTAGGAGTGTAATGGTGTGATGCAGTTATTAGATTAGATATTCGATGGATGTGGTGTTTGTTTACAAAGATAAATTTCATGCATCATATTTAATTTGACTTTCATTCAATCTGTGGCAAAATATCAATAAATTGAACTGTAGATCCATATAACAATACGAGATTTCATTTGATATATAACTTGAACATGTTGGACATATTGTTTTTTGAAGAGCCCTGTTGTTTTTCGTTCATTGTTATTATTCTCTTAAATTAATCACAATCTTGAAGACCTAAACATGCTCAAACTCATGAAAATGTGCCCACGCCTGGAGTTCTCTTCCTAGAGTTCTGATAAGATCAACATCATATTTTCGGTCTTAAGGCGTTTGTGTTGCTAAATTGACTTTTTGTTAAAGGGAGTTTTTTCTATGGCGTCATTCCAAAGTTTTGCATTTCACCATGAAACAGGAAGTTATAACTCAGGCATACAATGTCAGACCTGCCCCAAACATCACACGTTTGATCATAGTCCCGGCCTGAACACATCTGCATGGTAAAATTCAGTAAGTTATAGCGCCACATCCAGGCAACAGGAAGTGTCAAGTTTTACGCTTTGATTAACTACTCATGTCCTTCTTTAATTTGAACAATTTATTTTTGATAAAAAATGACTAAATAAAAAAATGTAACACTAAAAACAAAAAAAACATTTATTTTTTAAAACATTTATCGATCACTGCGGCGGTGACCTCCTTTGCGACGAAGCCTAACATCCCAACAGAGAAACAATTTTCTGGTGAGTAATTTCCTTTGATAGCACAGATTAATGGAATGAAAAACATTAATATCATACCCAGTACTGCACTGACTCCTCCTCGTACTGAAAGATAAAAGAAACAGAACAATGACAATTTAAACAAAGACACAGTAGAGATGCCAACTAAACTTCTACTGAACTACTTTTGTATTTTTAATCATAGTATATGGCTTACCAAACAGATTGAGGCATTGCCCTGAAACAGACAGCTTGAGGAGAAAAAAGAACATGATGAATTTACATAATTTAACATATTTCACTTCAAAAAGCTCAAATCTGAATGTTCAGTTCTTACTCTACGTCTAATGTTGTTGACTTTTAGGATGCAATACATCAAGTGCAGTTTATTTAGATAAACACAAAGCTACAACACAACGACCAATGTCAAAGTGGAACTGTCTTGTTGCCTTATTTTCAATGAATGAAAAGATATTAAACTGCATGTGAATTAACATCTTAACGTGAATAGAATGTTTTGTTAGCGTGTCTATTACCTTTGTGTTACATAAATATAAAAATCAACTATCAAAAACTGATCTTTATTTGAAAGTTTAAACTCAACATTCATGTTAGGAACTTGCAATCAATAAAATGTCCATATATGGAGTTCAAATTAAGATGTTAATAAGACAATGTATTAATACATCACAGATGACTTTCTATTCACAAAGGGTCTTCCACACTTATAGAGCAAAGACTGAGCCAATTCATATCTGCCAGAGGTGTGCAGTGATGCTTCACATTTACTTCACTAACTTTTGGGAAAGTATGTTTCTGTCCATTTACAAACTCTGTGGTGTGTTAAAATCTTTCCAGATAAGTATATTGCAGATCTGCCAACCTCGGATCTTGTTTTTTAAATACTATCAGTGTGACGGGACACAGGGTTTGAGGGGGGGGGTCAATATACTCACATTATTCAACATATAAATTGGTTAAAAATGTGAATAAAACAATGCAGTCACATTTTTCAGAATAGCTCAAAGAAATAACATGACAACGCATGAATAATCTATGAATATATTTAGAATATTTGAGCACAATGGCACCCCCTTGCGCATCTAAGATACATCTAAGGCCAGAAGTGGTGCAAAATCTCCCAGTTGAGCGCTTTATCCCTTCTGTCTCTCAACTGCAGTGTGTTTTTGGCAAAGTCAATGAGCAAAGGTAGTTTAGATGGTTAGCATAAAGGTTTATTGAGACTTAAATCACCAAGGATTTAGTGACAGCCTAGCAAAGAGCGCAACTGAACGAGTTGAAGTTGCATTGACAACAGAGTCTACCACCATCACAGAACACGATGTGTCATGATTCCGTTATTATGACACATGATATCATTATTTTTATTAATAGAAATCTTTAAAAATAACAATATTACATCAGACAAAAGACCACACAAAGAGGAAGAGAAAGAAGAAGAAAAGGCGAAAGAAAACATGTATTTCTCCTCCTCCCTATAAATACAAAATAAACTAAAGGAAAAGAGCATCCTTAAAAACACTGAATGGTTAAAAACAGGCGGGATATTAAGTTGAAAAAACGTCTGCAAACATTTAAACAACTTGACTTTTTTTTGGTTGTTTATTAGCAATAGAGATTGTTTTTAAATCTCAAATTCTAACAAAAATAAATTGCAGTTAAGTGCAGATTTGACAAACTTTTGTTTATTATCGTACACAGCCTTTTATTTATTTATTTATTTATTATTCAGAACATGTAAATAACATTACAGAAAAAACAGGCATGAGTAACATAAACTCCAAAGATGATTAAAGATAAAATATAAAATAAAATAAATGAAAATAAAAAGAGACATTCACAATACGCCGAATACAGATTCATAATATCTTACAATAGACATAGCTTTTGAGTTTTTAACAATTTTATGAGACTTCATTAACAGAATGAGTTCGTTAGAGAAAACCTTGTGTAAAGGAGGAGATTTTGACAATCTACATTTATGAATAAACAATTTGCCATTCAAGATGACGACATTTTGAATATTTTTATCATCATTCTGAAAATAGCAAATAATTTCTTTCACATTCAGTGATATCGTTAGATTAATTTTTGTCGTACACAGCCTTTATTTTGAAAACGTTTCCTGGTGACGACACATTATCCCGCCTCCCGCTATTGATTGGCTCCTAGAGGCCTTTGTGGTTTAATAATAGAAGCTACAACTTTTTTACGACTTATTATTTTTGGAGTTTGCTATATTTGCTGCCTGCTGCGTAAAATTGTGTTAATGATGAGCCAAGAAATGGTTTTCTACAGGTAGGAAATATTTACTATACACGTTTCTATTGTTTCTGACAAACCAAACGCTATTTTGAACAAACACTATAATACACTAACGTTTATTATAACTCTAATGTTTTCTTTTGACGATCGTTGTTATATTTTTAGGGAAACAATAGCAGCCTTAAAACACATCTCAAGTTATTTGGTCATGATGTGAAAATCACTTGCCACTAGGTGGCGGTAAATAACTGTTTGTTATCTTACGATGGCGCAACATTCATCACAAAACAAACAGTTTGTTTCGTAGTAGTTGAATAAACCAGTGATGTTCTATATAAGGTCTTATATCTTAACGGGTATTTATTTATAACTCCACAGATTTGATTTATCTTGCAGAGGGGACAAACATAAACCCATCTGTAGGAGCCATGTAATGGGAAAGTCATGTGACCTAATGATAATGGGGTGTCATTAATTAAGTGGGGTTAAAACACCTGTTGTGTGTGTGTGTTCACATGGAAGAATGGGGATGAGTGCTGGAGCACATATTTTGTTGACCGTACAAACCTGAGCAAAATAAACCAACATACAAGCCTCAAGACGTGTCACAGAAGTTATTCCTGCACTCAGCTCCTTAGCGGTTTCTGGATTGTTTTTCTTTTGTGCCGCTACACCATCTGTAAAATTATAATTGTATTTTGTTTAGCAATGATGTATTTTTGTCATTGTCTGTGCATTGCACATAGAGTGATTCTCTTAAGACTTATGTGGACAGGTCTGATTTGGATGGATTTTGGTTCAAAGGTTTGTGATGACATAAGGCTTGAGTAGGATGAAAGAATCATTTTTGGGTGACATCTTTCTCGACAATGACTATTTTTAAAGTGGCATTGCACTTCCATCACCTTTATAATGTTTAACTCCTCCAAATCTTTTTTTACATAAAGCATGAAATATCTAATTAACTGATATTGTATCACGTTGTGCATCTTTTTAAAATGAGTGTAAACAGACAAACAGCTTTTCAATGGAAACTGGTCACTTCACGCCTGGTTAGGACATTGTCTAGGGTCCTGGTGTAACTGGATTGTTCTGATTCTCATATTTCCCGTTTCATTTTAAGCAGAAGATGATGGATGCCGATGAGGTGTGGAGTGTTGGCTCCCTCTCATTTTGGCAGAAAGGAGCCGTCCAAATAATGCAGCGCTGAAATGAAAATCAATGCTGGAGGAAATGAAACAAGCTGAAACATACATGAAGTCTTTTTGGAGGTAGAAAGTGCAGAATTACTATTTTAAAGGAAAGTTGTCAAGTGATCTGTCTGGCATCATCAAATATTAAGTAGCTATCACTCATACATGATCAACATCATGCGACCCTTTCAAATGTCTCCATGAAAAATAACCACAGATGGTTGGTCGACATCGATATAGGATGTAGCGTGATGTGATGAGGACCACAGGTTAAGAGCTTCTTCAAATAAAATAGCCCGTGTTCCCCTCGGCTCTTCCTGTTTGATGTGTGAAATACATCCACAACTCATCGTTCTCTGTAACGCCAGAGACAGTTCTGTAACGCCAGAGACGCTCTAACATAGTTACATTAATGCCATTATTGTTGTGAGATTACTGTTTTAAGCTTTGGGTGGCAGTTCATTGATGTGCTGGAGAAGGTTTGATGAATTGGCCCTTTGCTCTGTTCTGGTATCGAGGGACACCGTGGATCTCTCTTGATGTCAATCTGTTGTCACACTGAAATGAATGACTGGGGCATAAATGTTAAGGACACACACATGGTGACATGAGAGGCTTGAATTCAACAGCACATAATGTGAAATTATATTCACACGTCGTAGGAAAGAAAAACACCTCCAACACCTGTGAGCAGTGGCGAGTCGTTACTATAGTTTATATAGATCTTGTATTGTTTCAGAGGCCAATAAAATCCTGTCAAAAATAAAGAGAATAATTCAGCTCTGGGCGGTTAATGATATACTGTACTGGATGAGGACAGCCAGAGTGACCGAGTGGCCTTTAAAATGAAATGACAGTGACACAGATGTTCAGATAAAGCCATGACGATTTTCCTCAAGAGTTGAAGTTAATAAAAATCTAAATTAAGAAAATGTCACAGGAACAGATTTTATTTGAGAAAATTTAATTCAGATAAAATCATACGAAACCGGAGGTGATTTAAGAAAATACAGATACATTTTATTATTTAAAGTTTGCAAAATGATGTGGATTTTAAAGCAATGATAAAGTGATTTTTGAGATTACCATATTTGTAGTTTGTCAGTTTTGTATGATGACGTCATCTAGAGGTCATCTGAAGTCTTCATAAGAGTCTGGACGTAAACTGGAGCGGTTTCAATGATCTCTAGTTTCCTCAGGATGGGCAGCCGAGGTAGAAACAGATAAACAGATGAAAAATGGTCAGCGTAGCTGATGTTCTTAACATTTCATGCAAAGATATCATTTACGTGTAATCTGATCGAGACACGTTATGTGAAAGTTTGACTAAAGAGATGTGTCTTTACGTTATATTCAACAGGAAAAGTGTCCCAGACAGGTGCCAGAAGTGAAAACGCTTTACCGCCTTAAGTGGATGTGACTAGAAGGACTACCAAAGAGCACAAGGAGTTATGTGATCTTAATGAGCGAGATGGACTGTAGCGTGTTAGAAGTTCGGTTCGGCATCCTGAAAAAGGGTTCATGCGAATAAATGGGAGATGGAAACGCATTTGCCGAATAAATTCCTCCAAAAAGTCATGTAACTGGCTAGTGTATAAATAAGATCCATGTCTGTGCAGAGCGTGTTGTATAAAGATATTGACAGAAACTGCGTGTGATTCCTCCGCTTTATACAGTAATAAAGTCAGGCGTCTGGCAGTTATCAAGTTAGGCGTGTGTCATGTCTGAGCTTCTCAGATATAAGCTCAAGCACGTCTTCTTTATACAACGCGCGCCGCACAGACAAGCATCTTCTTTATACAGTTATAAAGTCAGGATGCTCTTTTTCATACAACGCGAGCTATTATAAAGTTAGGTGTGTGTCATCTGTACGCAAGCTTCTTCATACAGTTATGGTGGATTCACATGTGTAACTGGTCTGTTGTCTGCGTTGTGTATTTAGAAGAGCAGGACAGCATTCGCAGTTTCGCTGATCTTTTATTCCCTGATGTACACAAACAAATATAATCAGCCTCTTAGTGAGAGATGCCCTCGGTTACTCTATAAAACAAATGTGATATACACTTATCACATGCTCATATCACTTTTAGGCCCACATGCAAAAATATAACTTAAACGGGATGAAATGACAAAAATAACCACACAGATAGGTAAAATAATATTATATACATAAATTAGAGTGAAAAAATAGACATAAAAGCAACAAAAAAAGTTAGGATTAATTAAGATTATCAGGAGCCCAAAATAACCTCACCGCTCCACTTTATAACCAATGCAAAGAGGAAGAGGAGGGGACAGAACAGGAAACTATATGGACTCACGACGTCACACCAATTAAAGGGGAAAGGCACTCACTTCACTTAGGCAGTCATCAGGTGTATGTAGACAAACAATTTTGTGGGAATTCTCATTAATACATATATTTAACAGTACACTTTCTGTACCTGTTTCACATGGTACGCGGCAGTTGTGCGTTTGTCCAGTTCATTTCCAAAGCAGAAGGGACAGTTTCGAACCTGAGACAATATCAAGCAGGCTTCTCTCTGCGTTTTGATACTGATTTAAGAAGGGGGTAATTCTGACTATATTTCCATTAGAACTTAAACAATGCGCGTTCACTTTGCTTATAACACAAAGGGAAGCACAGCAGCACACAAACAATGTAAAAGATTATTATTTTGTACAAAAAGATAAAAATCCGGCTTGTCATGTAGATGATCTGCTCGCACGCTTTAACCTCACGCACGAACAGATGATAAGACAAGAATCATAATCGCGATGATTTTAAGAAATAGCACTTCTGAACAACTGTAAAGAAAAGAAGTGCGCTGTGGATTTATGCTAAAAGAAAAGAGAGGATCCTTGCAAAATCAAATGCGGTACAATAATCGTTTACCACGATTATTTAGTTTTAGTAATTGATGAAGGATAAATTTGACGATTATAATTAATTTTCGATTAAGTGCACAGCCCTACCTCGGTGTTACCTGGGACAGCAACCTGTCTTTAGAAAACGTGGAACAAAAGTCACAAAAACAGCCTTCTTCCATCTTAGAAACATTACCAAACTGCAGAATATTCGTTGTAATTCTGATGCAGAAAAAAGATTTCATGCATTTATGACTTAAATACTTGATTATTGTAAGGCACTACTTAGTGGTCGTCCTGCTTCATCATTAAACCAGTTACAGTAAGTTCTAAATACACCTGCTAGAGTTCTTACAAGGTTGAGAATATTTGACCACATAACACCAATTCTATCAGCACTATACCGGCTACCGATTAAATACCGTATATACTATAAAGTACTTCTAATTACCTACTGTATAAAGCATTAAACAGATTAGCTTAGAGATTCTATCACTCTACAAGCCATTACGCTCACTATGATCAGGGGGTAGAGCTTTCTCATATAGATCAATAATAGGTTAAACTATCTAAATTTGCCCCAACACTTTTAGAGTAGTGGTGCCACCTCTGCTTGTGAGTAATCCTAAAACCTTATTTTTTGCTTTGTGCGAGGGGTATAAACCACAGCTGAAGCAGATGCAAAGACAATAAAAAAGTTAAACACAAACAAAACAAACCTATCACAGTACCTCAAACCAAGCATGGTCAACGATGTTTCTCAGATGGAACATATCCTCCCTTACTGGCAAGGGGTTCAGGATAACCCCGCTAGGAAAAGGCCACGTTTTGCATGATTATTGTGTCAAACTCAGACTTTGTGTCAAATCTCAGACTGTCGGCCATTGACTTCAACTAAAAGAGAAGTACAGCAGACATGAATCACCCAACATAAGCAATACTTAAATAAACACAATTTAACAATGATTGTTTAACTAGGAAAATACATTATTGTTATAACCTGAATATTGTTGCTTAATATGTTACACATACACTGTTAAACTTTTCCCTGTAAATTTACAGTAAAATACTGGCAGCTGGGTTGCCAGCCACATTCTGTATTTTTACAGAACCACAACTGTAAAAAGTATTTACAGTGTTGTACTGTAGTTGCCAGATACAGTATCATGCTGTAATTGTATCTTTTTTACAGTGTGTGCTGTAAATATTTACACTTTTAATTTACATTCTTTCAGCTGGGTTGCCAGCAAATTACTGTATTTTTACAGAACTATGACTGTATAAAGTATTATACTGTTATGCCATTTAATTTGACATATTACAACGTGTTATATATTGCAATCAATTGTTTTCTACACAGAATATCTTTTTCCTTAAATCAAGAATTTACTTCCATATCAGTAGTCTCAAATGAAAATAGAAAACAATAGTCTTAGAATATAAAATGTTTATTTCTGATGCAAAGGCCAGAGAAATCCCATTTAAACACATTTTGGCTGAAATGTCAGCTGTACGAAATAAATTGACAGAACCGTTTACAATTAGCAGAACATTATCAATCAAGTGCATGCTACTATTTTTGTATTGCAATTAACAGTACATCATTAACAATGCCTTACTTCCTTTAAGTCCATTTACAGTGGATAGTGGAAGTGTCTAAACAAAGTTCCATTTAAAGTCTGTAAGTTCTCGGAAGAGAGGAAACCTGTGGGTTCACAGTAGTGTCCTTTTTTTGCACAACTTGGCCAGTCTTCTTTTAAGTCACTTTCCCCTTTTTGGCTTTTGATCCACGCTCCGGGTTGATGTCAAGAAAGCGTCTACAAGACAGAACAGAAACAAATTATTATGATGATTATGCCTATTTCTAGATATCTCTGTCTCTCTCTTTCTCAATCAGATGTCTTTCAAGAAATTGTCTGGATAATGTTATCACACCAAAATTAACTAGCTGCATGTGGTCAATTCCTGACCTGCAGTGAGGCAACATGTTTCCAAGTGTCATGTAAACAGCAAGAATTATAGAATCGACATAACTGCCATCCAATACATCGCAGAGGACACCGTTTGCTTTAATTTCAGATCGTGAATTTTTATGTTGTTCTATAACTGATTTACAGAATAACAAAGCTTCTAAACTTTGCATAGTGGGAATGTACTTAGCAAAGCTTTCCTTGCCAGATAAATTTTTACCAAGGCAGATGGGGACAGGTTCAACATACTTGAAATTGGCTTTTAAGAAAGACTTTCTCCTCTTATCAGTGTGTAGTGCATGGGTATTACACATCTGAAAAAGATCATCAGTTTTAGAACAACATAAGAATTCTCGATGTTGTAGACATAATGTCTACATCATTCTTGATATCATTTTCAGAAATTCCAAGTGTAGTTAATTTTTCACTTACCCTAGCAAATGAGACTGGGTAATATAGATGTCCTGCAGCCCCTCAATTACCGACTGAATTACAGATGATGGGAGAATGTGCTATGCCTGCAATTTGAGATAAATATTCTATAAAAACAGCATTTCATTTGCATTATCTGGCAATAGTGCAATACGTAACTGATCTTCACCATCATCCCAATCAATAAACGAATCAGACATTGCATTTGAGTCTTCAGTCACATTGCATACTCACCATGTTGCCTCTGTACTGAAAAGTTTAAATGTAGTAAATTATAAAGAAGCCTATCTGCAGAGGAGTTGCAGTGATACCTGGATATATGTGAGGTCAGTGTTGACACAAAAGAATAGCTTTTATTACACTTAAATGGGCAAGACACTCTGGTGCCTTCTTTGATAGAGACCTCAGGTGTAAAATGAAGTTTTTCAAATCACTACATCTTTCCTGACAGACACCAATGTCACAGACTAAAGTTAAAGCCTTACCTCTTTATTGCTCAGCAGATGTATCTGTGTCCCTCTTTTTGTGATCCCTGATCGAGCCTTAAAAGCAGCAAACTTTTTGAATCTGCTGGGGAAACCAGGAATACCACATTTATAATTAGCATTAGGAACATGACTATGTATTTTCATGTGATGGCAGTATGATAAGATCGATTCAAATGGACTATCACAGAACTGACACCACATCATTGTTGTGAACAAGTGAATTATAACTTTAAGGCTAAGAACTTACGTTAGCACTCATACGATCTTCATCAGATGACTCAGCCTGAAATTAAAAATGAATCGAAAATCAAACGCAGGTCGTGCGAATGGCATGATACATGTTTACCTTTCAAAATATATCACAAAGTTCATTGGTGAATAGATGAGAATAGACTGAACTATTCACTCGTGTTTTAACCTACGTGTGTTACATGGCTAAGCTAAGTTGAATCACATCGCGCCGAAAGACAGCAATTTATCTTTGGCATTATAATTTCGATATCTTATGTTCAATCGTCATAAACGACAGGATTAACACACCGATCCAAAATATTCTTGATTAACGTAACACTATTGTTCCCAAAATCAGTCCACTGGTGCTAACAGTTCAGAAATGTAATCGAATAAAACAACTGTGTCTTACCGTGTCAATGCTCAGTCAAAGAATCCATCTGCTACCAACTTCATTTCTCTTCGACACGGACAAAATGTATTTCCCCAATCTTCTTGCGGCATTATCATCTAATTTTCACAGGTAGTCTCTCAAAGTTGTAATGTCACAGGCAGCTGTAGATTAAAAGGCGAACTCGCTGCTCAAATAAAAAAAAAAGAATCACGACGAAACGACTAGCATGTGTTCATAAAGTAGCCTATGTAGCGTTAAGCTTATGTTGTTCATATGAATAACAAACTAAGTGCTTCAGCGGCAACAGATGTGTGCTCACATTTAAAAAAATTGAGCGCGAAGGAAATCAATCCCACAATGCAAAGCATTCACAGCCCGATACTGTATTACAAATTTTGCGTGCTGAAAACAGAATAATACTGTACATTTACAGCCATTCTGTTAAATATACAGTCTCAAACTGTTTTATATAAATACAGTACAATACTGTTAGAAATTGCCTGTAAATTTACAGAAAAGTTTTACAGTGTACACACATGCATATTACAGAAACAGAATGTGTATATTGCACTTAATCTTTGTGTGAATAAAACATCTATTGACCAATCAGAATCAATGACTCAGACTATATCATGTTGGAATTAGTGAAGATAACTCACTATAAAATGTCTTGTTGGGATCCTCATCATCCTCCTGCATCTCCTGACTGAGTAAAATTAAAGGCAAAGGCGGGATTAGATCCCCCCCATCATCAATCAAGTCAAACCCAGGATCATCTGCAGACTGAATATCATCATCGCTCCCGGAGTGGACTGGAGTCTGAAGGCCATCTGCAGGATCTTCCACCTGAAATAAACAGTAATATAAGTGGTGTACTGTCTAAATATAAGATATTTACACCTATTCAATTGCTAACTTCCAGATTCTACTGTCCCCACTGTCATCATTTAAACATTTGTGATCATTCATTTCAATTATTTTGGATAAAGGATGATTTTAAGATGATGTTGCTATCATTAGATAATTTACAGTTTCCCATAGACTATAAGGCTATGTATAAAATGATAGAATATTAGGGCCACAGAGGAAAAAAAAGAAAATTCACAGACTTTGAGAATGAAGTCCTAATATTGTAACCCGTTGTTTTAGAGGACAGTTGTTAAAATGACAGCTGTGGGGCATTTCGTGGAAATGTTCTTCAGTATGGATTCACAAACAAGGACATACTTATGTATATATATCAGGACTGTAAAAAGAATATGCATCTTTTCCACAGAAAGAACCAGCCTCATATATGTATGACTTTTTTATTTTTCCTCAGTGTGGCCCTAATACTCTGTCGTATAAAATACACATTCCATATAAATATAAAAACACAAAGTGTAACATTATGTTCCTTTATTGAATAAGGATGAAACAAAGCAGGTAAACCATCAGCTCCTTTCGAAACCGAAGTCACACAGTGACTCTACAAGATGGAAAGCACAGAAGCAAAACATATTACACAACTTAAGGATAAATACACATTAAAGGTCTGAATATAACACACCCTGTTTGTCTGCACACTGAAATAAATGCAGGACAAATCCATACACATCAACGGAACAGACAAATGAAGGGATGCAGAAGCCTCCCCGCAAGCTTGTATTACACACAGTATACAGCACAAACATCATAACAGGCCAAATCAATTCAAAGACAAATTCCTCTGCCACCGCAGGACATATTTAACCAAAATTGAAAGCACATATACTGACTAAAATAATTCAACACATATTGGTCCCTCAGCAGCAGACCACTGTCGTCATCATGGTAGCACTCTGGGGGCCCTCTCCTCCTCAGGCAGGCCACATTGTGGAGGACAGCACAAGCCACAGTAATGTCACATGCCCTCACAGGGCTGACCCTTAATTTGTGAAAGCGTGCCTTCAGGAGGCCAAAGGTCATTTCAACTCTGACCCTGGTCCTGGCATGGTTGTAGGCCTGCTGTGCTTCCTGGGGGTCTGTGAAAGGTGTCAGGAGAAAAGGCTGACAGCCATACCCCCTGTGTCCCACCAACATTCACCTGTCAACATAAAATCTCATCATTACTACCTCATAAACACAATGATATTCTTGACACGGCCATGATGTAAAAAGGGCTTATTAATAGGGGTTGTGTGGCTCACCTTGTGTGGCGCTGATAGATTTCAGAGGCCCGAAAGATTCTGGAGTCATGGACTGAGCCAGGCCATTTTGCCACAACATTGCCTGATCACACAGTCAGCATTGCAGACCATCTGAAATCATAAGATGAGGAATATTAAACCAATCAATGCACATCACTGGCAATGCACAGTGTTCATCAATGGGCAATATCAAAAAGTTATGTTCACCTGAACATTAATGCTGTGAAAGGATTTCCTATTCACAAAATCCACCTCATGGGCACCTGAGGGGGCTTTTATCCTTACGTGTGTGCAGTCCAGTGCACCAATGACATTGGGGAAACCGGTCACACAAAGTAATGAGTATCCTACTATGAGTGTTAACAGTTGTCCTGTAATTTGTAGATCCTCTTACCTGCAATCCTATAGAACTCCTTCTTCCCTTGCCACAGAAGACTCTGTGACATCAAAGAGATGAAGTCATGTGCTTATGCTTTGAAAGCAAGACACACACTCCTTATTGTTCGGCAAATTGTGGCCTCGTTCAGCTGTTCTGTATCAGTATCTCCATAAAAAAAAAACTTATTTGAAAAGCATTTGAGCAGATCTTTCCATTCTGGGGACAGAACGGATGACAAACTGTCTGTGTTCGTTGTTCCAGCAATCTGGTAAAAGATAGTCTAGACAGTCCTGGAGCAGCTTCATGTGTTCATATGAGATTAAAGGGGTGATTCGCCGGAAATACGTGTTTTTCTTTGTCTTTGGTGTGCTATAAGTTGCCCATGCATGTATAAGACACGTAAAATTGCAAAAATAAAAAGTGTTGGAACAAAAGATGTGTTTGATCTAGAAGCGAATGCTCACCCAGACCTGCCTGAAATGCCTTGTGTAACCACACCCCACAAATCTACGTCAGCTCGTGGTATGATTTGACTAAGACCGCCCAAATCTAAACTACCGTCGCCGGTGCAGCCATGTCACGGAGACGATGTGTGATTCATTGCGAAAAGAAATCCTCTTTGTTTGCCCTGCCAAAAGATCATACAACAAAAAACTAATGTTTACATTTGTATTTTCAACACCGTTCCAGAGAAGAGTGTTAATTAATCAGGAACGGTATAATGGTAACTATTAACAAATGTAATAACTAATCAATACAAGTGTTGTAAGGGCTGTTTTGATGATGAAAATCAGCTCCGTATATTTTAAGTTGTTTACGTACTTCGTGTTGGCCTCTAGTTAATTTAGGCTAGACAATTTACAAACATGAAATCGTGAATAAGTATAACGAAAGATATAATTAATTCATATGAATACCTAAACTGCTGGCCGGAAGTAGCACCATTTAACTCATGGGTACGTTGAACCTGATTTCTATGGGCGGAACAGTTGTGGTGACGTATTGGACATGAGCGTGGTTTACACGATCCGTTTCACCTGCACGATCCGTTCTGAGCATGCGCGTAATTACATATTAGAAAACGTCACGGTTTTCTTACATTTTTCTTAATTTTTTTATTGAAATTATCAAGATTTACAAACAAACATGGCTGCATAACATCCGATTCTTCATAATATAATACAGAAAAGACAGCCTGAGGGAGCAGCTCTTAATACAAACAGGAAATATATATGCAGTCTTAGAAAAAGTTAATAAATAAATTAAGAAATTACAACATGACATAAGGGGAGAATTCCGTTATTGTTCAGCTATTAACCTCAGTTGGGAAGTATTTTAGGGTATCATATATTTTTTGTGCTTTAGGACCTTTCAACATTTTAAAGACTTCATATACAGTTAAAATTCATTTAAAAAACAAATTTGGGAGAGGATTTCACATACGTGGATGAAGACTTACATACAATTGTATACAGAATACTATAGCTAGACATACAATTGTATACAGAGCTCATCACCCTTGCTTTGCAATGACAATCCAAATGTTATATCGTCCCTAGAGAAAGAGGTTGGGAATGAAGACATCTGTTGCTTGACCCATTTATATACATCACACCAAAATGTCTGTGTCACATTACATGAGAAAAACACATGGTCCGTAGTTTCATCATCATTTTCACAGAATGTACATGTATTATCATCTATACCAAAGCGAAGACTCTTGCGAAGAATTTTTAGAGGGCTAAATATTGTTCATTACTTTGAAGTGTGTTTCTTTCACTTTAGGAGGTATAAGGAGTGTTAGATACATTGTTCTTAGGTTAGTGAATGAGTCTTTATCAAATTTTTGTAGGATGTTATTTTTATTTTGGCTTTTAGGGTAAAGATAATCAGTAAAACATTTTCTAATAAAGTCGTTCGTGCATTTTTTATCCAGAACAAAGATCCCTTGAATTGATAGTGGGGCCAATTGTGGTTGTATCGTATAATATGCCCTAATGTTTCTTGTTAGAAGGACAAAACCTTGGGGTAGTGCTTTATGTCATTTAGAAAAGTCTAATTTTGAGGGTATGAAATTATGTTTGATTAAAAATGTCATGGTTTTCCTACACTATTGGTACCACGCAGGCGATGAAACATTTAACGGCCAGGCGGCACAACTGGCGGCATATTTTTGTTTTGTAGGCTAACGTTACATAATTTATTGTTTTTGTTTTTAAATGTTGCTTACGTTACCATTACGATGTGTTTATGTGGTTGCCAATCCAAAACAATAGAGTTGTTACATGAACATGGATGATATTGGTTACATGTGGAATAAAGTATTTTTATCGACAGCAAATCTTCAGTTTCCTCAAAACTCCATTTTGCGATTCATTGCTGTATCATGTCTATTTACCTTACCGTGTTTCGATCTGAGGTCAGTAGTATTGTCAAAGACGGTTTGTGTCGTTTTTTTAATTAAAATCTGATAATACTATCCATCCATCCATTTTCTTCCGCTTATCCGGGGCTGGGTCGTGGGGGCAGCAGTCTAAGCAGAGATGCCCAGATATCCCTCACCCTAGACACATTTCCGGGGGGACATCGAGGCATTCCCAGGCCAGCCTTGAGACATAGTCCCTCCAGCGTCTTCCCCGGGGTCTCCTCCCGGTCGGACGGGCCCGGCACACCTTCCGGGGAAGGCGTTCAGTAGGCATCCGGAACAGATGCCCAAGCCACCTCAGCTGACCCCTCTCGATGAGGAGGAGCAGCGGCTCTACTCCGAGCTCCTCTCGGGTGTATTGGGATTATGATGTTTTATGTATTATAAATTCATGTTTACTGTTGTTTTACTGTTAAATATAATGATATGAGTATGTCCATGCTGTGCTGGGTTCTTTGTCTTGAAAGCTAGTTGGCAGAAGTGTGTAACATGAGCTCTGAGGAATGCAGAAGCAGGGTCTCAGATAACAAGTGTGTGAGTGTACGTGTGTGTGTGTGTCAATCGCATCTCCCGGCAGGACCGGCTATTTTCAAAATGTTTTGCAGGAACCAATGGTTGGGGGAGAATGGAGTCAGATTTACATGTCCCGAGGTGATTGGTTCCGGAGGATTCAACGCCCGCCCGATGAAGGGGAGGAGCCCGAAGAGAGAATCGACGTCACATATTTTATAAATACTTGTAACCCAGAAGTGTGTATTCAGTTGTTCGGCTCATTATATATGTTTGAGTGACAGCCCCAGCTGGAAGAAGCTTTTACATCTGATAATAAATTCTACTTAAACTTATTGGGAAAACGATCTCTTTGACTTTTCTTCAAATTTTGAACACGCAGGACTCTAGTTTAAAAAGTCCGATAGTTGGTGACCCGTCGACGTGGTTTGTAGACAAAGAGAAGTTTTGGCGCCACATTTCGGCGGACCCTGTGGGGGAGGAAAAGATATCGAGACGATTCAGATTTAACACAAAAGGCCGGCTAAAATACATAAGGTAAGCAGAAAACCTGTTATTTCGAATTCTGCTATTGGATATACTAAATTTCTGTGTTAAATTTGATGAACATCTCGATGAATAGACGAGTAAAATTGAAGTAAGGAAAATCAGATTTAAAAGCTTCTTAATAAGGGTTAGAGTCCCTGGAATTAAAACAAGTTGGAATCTTGTCTAATAAGGGTTAGAGTCCCTGAAATTAAAACAGTTAAAGTCTGTTGGGAAAGAAATCCCGTGATCGGCGTATCACAAATTCATTTAGGTTAAAGTCCTTCGGAGAAGAGATCCGTAAATTATTTACTAGTTTGATTTTATTTGTATGAATGGTATTGGGGATGA
Source organism: Barbatula barbatula (assembly GCF_947034865.1). Lineage (NCBI taxonomy): Eukaryota > Metazoa > Chordata > Actinopteri > Cypriniformes > Nemacheilidae > Barbatula > Barbatula barbatula. Next base: position 2,813,056 of record NC_136770.1, on the reverse strand, counting down.
AAGTATTTAGACGTGGTGTTTAGTTGAATGCATAAGTGAACGGAAAATTTGCACGTGGTGTGTGTGGGCTTTGTGTATGTGTATAATTTAAGTTGGGGTAAGGAGACGATCGTAAAGAAACTAGTAGGAAAGTTATATTGAATACATATATATATATATACAAGTAAATAAATATAATAAGAATGGCAGAGTTTCAAAAGGAGTGTGATGAACACGAATGTCCGACCGTATTAGCGCAATGGCAGAGTATCGCTGAGATGATGATAGCACAGGCTGAACCAAAATCCAGGAAAGCGAGACAAAGAGAAGTTGAGGAATGTTGGATAGAATTGTGTGATAATTATGCATGGACGAAAGAGGCAGAGACATTTAAAGTGCCCCTGGCCCCGAAAATAAGAAATATGGAGAAAAAGGCTCATTGTAGGTTAGTCAGACATAAAGGTGATGAAAAAACGATTAAATGGTATAATGCAAGTAGATATAAAAGTAAAGGGTGTGACTTAGAAAAACATTTAAGAAAATGGAGTCGTCTTGCCCTCGTGGCGACAGCTTTATCACCTATTAGACAAAGGAAAGAAGGGAAAGCTACAGACGATGATGTTAGACTGAAAGTGAAGGATGGAAACAGAGAGACCCAGTCACTAGCACCGCCCCCTGAACAGTACCGCCCATTGTATCCGCCTCTTGCTCCGCCTCTTGCTCCGCCTCTTGCTCAGCCCCCACCCTACATCTCACCAAATACGACTCACAGCAAACAACAGGTCGTGCTTGAGGTACGAGAGGGAGTTTTAGACTGTAATTTAAAAGAATTAGAAGAACTTCGACAGGAAGTACAACATCTGGGCAAGGTAGTGACAGAACAGGTACATGCGGCACAAGCTCAGGTGAATGAGACAATGCGCCACATGGCAGAAAATATGGAACTTCCAGAGGGAAGTGATGGTAGTGAGAACGGAGTAGGAAGTGAAGATGAAAGGGGAAGTTGTAGAGCAGCTGGCCCTATAGAAACAACAGGTCAGGCCCAGGGCACGATGCATACAGTATGTATTAAGGGAACGATGGTAATGGATGAGGAGCCAATAGCAAAACGAACTAGGGGAAGGGAAAAAGAACAGCAGCTGTCTAATTTTTCAATTGATCATTGCCCCCCTAACGTACCAGAGCAGAGAGAGCAGGCAATGAGTCATCATACTAATCAATTATATCCAGGCGTACAAGCCCCATTGTTAGCAAAGAGCACTGGGGTGCAGTACCAGCCCTGGTCACACAGTGACATGACTGCTATTTCCAGTAAACTTCCTCCAATTACATCAGGGGGCTCTAAGTGGTTGAGTAAATTAACGGCCTTGAGTCATGGTACCGTTTTGGCTTTGGGTGACATAAGGTGTCTGTTGGGTCAGATTTTGACAGCCTCTCAGATGGGGAGTTTTGAACTCGAAGCCCAAACATTACAATATCCAAATGATCTTGATTTTTCAAAAGTAATCACAATGGTGGGCAGGGCACTCGGTCGATTGTACCCATTGCCACCCACCGTATACCAAAACATAAAGTTTCGCATAAAACCAGGTGAGACAGGTGCAGCATATTATTTCAGGTGCGCTGCTGAGTGGGAACAGATGGTGGAAGAAAATAGTTTAACCAACCCAATTACACGAGACATATTCAGAGCAGCAGTCATGGCAGGTGCCCCTAGTGGTGTTAAACAAATAATGGAAAATAACCCTGACATTCCAATTGCTAGTAACGAAATATGGGAAAGGCATTTAGTCCACCACACAGATAGGGCTGTAGAGAAAACAGGAAAAGAGGAAGAACAATTAGAAAAGATAAAAATAGAGTTGTTAAAACTACAGTTAGAACAAGCAAAAAATGAGGGAGGGACAAAAAAGAGTAAGCAGATGCCACAACAATCCTATCAGCCACCCCCTTACCAATATAACGGCCCACCCTATGGTACAGACGCCCATGCAGCAGGTGGGAGGGGAAATAGACAAAGGAGCAATTGGAGGGGTAGTAATAGAGGGAGGGGGTCTTATGGAGGGAGGCAGCAGGGCGAGGGAAATTGTTACGTGTGTGGTGAGGCAGGCCACTGGATGAGAGAGTGTCCACAGCTTTCAGGTCAGTTTAACGGACCACCTGCGGAGGGATGGGGTCCTCGAAGAGGTGGTGCCGGTGGTCGCGGCAGGGAACCACAAACCCCATACAACCCGGGGCAATACCCTCCACCACCCTCCAACCTACAGGTGCCGATGTTCCCGCCATCGGGCCCGGAGGATGGAGCGAGCAGTTATTGAAGGGGCCCCCAGAGAACTGAAATGAGGGCTAGGGCCGAACCTCTCATTTCGTTAATGGTAAACAACAAACCATTAAAAGCTCTGGTAGACACCGGAGCCACCTATTCGACTGTCACAGGCGGCATAAAACAATCTGATCTGAGTGACAAAACTGTGACAATAATCGGGTTCTCTGGGGGAAGTGAAAGCTTGAAAATGACACAACCATTCAAAGTAGAAGTGGCAAATCAATGTTTATCACACTCGTTCCTTTTCTCCAGCAATGCTCCCATTCCTCTTTTGGGTAGAGATTTATTAATAAAATTAGGGGCTAGCATTTTGTGCTCAGCAGAAGGGGTAATAGTTACATTTCCAGATGGTACAACCATTAACTGTTCCCTATCAGGTAATACGACAGACAGCCAGTGGATGCTGACCTCGTGTGGGGAGGAGGAGGCAGCTGATCTTTACTGGGTAAAATTAGATGATGACGCACAGTGGGGCACCACAATGGAACTGTATAACAAATACCGTTCATGGATTTCAAATTTAGATATCTATTTACCCCCCATAGACCCATTGCATTGTACATTGTTTTATGACAGAAATGACATAACCATTTATGAAGACATGTTTCAGGAAGTGGAGGGAGACAGATGGGTGTTGGAGGGAGCTGGAATTTTTGTGAGTAAAGAAGGAGTGATGGCTCCAGTGAAGCTGACAGAAGAGCAGTTAAAATGGTATGAGATGGCAGACACAGCAGCACCTCACATATCGTTAGCCTTACACCCAAGCCATGAAGCCAGGGAGCTAGGTAAGATTACAAAAACACTGTTGGCCACCCAGGATTGGGAGCCCACGGAAAAAACAGATGTTAAATATTCACCTAAACACAAAGCCTATTGGATAGAAGGTGCCACACGAGACACTGGAGCTCTAGAGCATGTGCAGGTTTCTAGATTCCATGGCAGGGAGCTGTCAGATAGTGTAGGAGCACCAGACATCATAAAAAATTTACCTGAGGATCTTTGGTCTCAGGGCCCAACAGATGTAGGTTTTTGTAACATGTCTCCAGTTTACTTTCAGTTAAGCACACCTGACCCCATCTGGATTCCACAATACCGCAACAAACCTGAGGCGGACGAGGGTGTGGCCGCAACAGTAAAAGGTCTCCTAGAGAGGGGTGTTATTACACCATACAAATCTAGGTGGAACACACCTATTTTTCCGGTGCCGAAACCAGGCACGAATAAGTACAGGTTGGTACATGATTTGAGAGCAATCAATGCTGTTGTGGCTACACCATCGTTAACAGTGCCTAATCCGTATACTGCACTCTCTGTGATAACACCTGAGCACAAGTGGTTTACATGTATTGATTTGGCTAACGCATTTTTCTGTATCCCTTTAGCAGAGGAATGCAAGGCGTGTGTGGCTTTTACATACAAAGGTTGTCAATATTCTTACAACAGATTACCCCAGGGGTTTGTTTTATCACCAGGAATTTTTAACCATGCATTAAAACAACAATTACAGGACTGTAGTTTGCCTGGAGACTGTGTGTTGATCATGTATGTTGATGACCTCCTTTTAGCAGCCAAAACAGAGCAAGGATGCCTGGAGGGGAGCGAAGCTGTGTTAAGACAATTACACAAAAGTGGCTTCAAGGTAAGCAAGGAAAAGCTGCAATTTTGCAGACCTTGTGTTACATTTCTAGGTCGCATGATCACCCCAGAGGGCTCCACGCTAACTGTAGCCCATAGACGAGGAATTTTGAGTCATCCAAAACCAACCACGGTTAAAGAGATGTTGTCATTTCTAGGCCTAACAGGGTATAGTAGACACTATATTCCAATGTATGTTTCATTAACAGCCCCTTTGAGAGATCTTGTAAAACAACAGGGTATGAAGAATTTGAGAGCAGACATTGAGTGGACACAGGAAGCTGAACGGACGTTCATTAACCTGAAACAACAGATGGCACATGCAGCTAATCTCAGCAGTGCCGATTACAGATCACCATTTCACTTAGACGTCTCTGAGACAGGGTCAAGTGCACATGGGGTACTTTATCAAAAAGACCAGGGGGGCAGAAAAGTGTTGATGTATGTTAGCATGTTGTTGGACAGTGTAGAACAAAGACAGCCACCATGCAGCAGGTTTGTCGCAGGATTGGCAAAGATAGTGAAGAAAACGTCTCACATCGTTATGGGCCACCACCTAATTGTTTTAACCACGCATTCAATCGCATCTTTTGTTAATTCTGAATCATTCACATTTTCCCCTTTACGACAGCGACGCATTGCAGCAATTTTGCTCGCCGACCATATCATATACACGCATGAGGGCATTAACATGGCAGATTTGGTGGAGGAGGGAGAACCACACGACTGTGCACCGATCACAGAGAGGGCATCAGTGGTCAGACCAGGTTTGTTTGCAAAACCATTGACTGGCCCCGAGCCAGTCATGATTTTGTTCACTGACGGGTGCTGTTTCAGGGCGGAGGACGGAAGTTTGAAAGCGGCTTATGCAGTGGTAGAGCAGGTAGGACAGGAGATGATTACGAGGGATGCAGCAAGGTTAGAGGGGAAGCAGTCAGCACAGAGGGCAGAAATGATAGCAGTGATCAAAGCCTTGCGACATACTGGTGGACACCGTGTAAACATCTATACTGACTCTGCTTATGTTGTTACAGCTATACACGTAGAAATGCCGTTGTGGAAACGTTGTGGCTTTATCACTTCGTCAGGTCGACCAATAACACATGCATGTGAAGCCAGAGACCTTTTAGAGGCTCTGATGATCCCCTCAGAGGTGGCAGTGATTAAATGCGCTGGTCACTCTAAGGTGGATAGCTCTTTGAGCAGAGGCAATGACGCAGCAGACTTGGCGGCAAAAGCTGCTGCTGGTTATGTGTCCTCGCAGATGATGTGCACATCAGAGAGAACATCTAATGATTTATTGCCGAGATTCACAAGGGAATACCTTTGTAAAGAGCATCAGCGCTGTACCCCTGAAGAAGTCTCTGTGTGGGCACAACATGGAGCTGTTCGTGCCTCTGACGGACTGTGGCAAGCTCCGGATGGACGTCCGGCGCTCCCAGCGAGTCTGTGTCATTCCATCATGGTAGAGGTTCATGGAGTGAGCCATGTCGGGGACAAACAGATGATGAGAGCGCTTGAATATTGGTGGCATCCTTTTTTAAAAGCTATGGTCTCAGCACATGTGAGCACGTGTGAAGTTTGTCAGGGATATAACGTTAAACCCACGATTAAACCAACAAGGGGTTCGTTTCCTTTGACCGGTGGTCCGGGGGATGAAATCGTGATTGATTTCACAGACATGATCACGAGGATACAGGGTAAGCGTTATCTTCTGGTAATCGTAGACTATTTCACTGGATGGCCTGAAGCTTATCCTGTAGGCAGAGAAGACAGTACGGCGGTGATAAAATGTTTAATAAATCATTATATACCTCGTTATGGCTTCGCCCGGCGTTTACGATCGGATAATGGCAGTCATTTCAAGAATGAACATTTGCGAGTCGTCGAAAAGGCCCTAGGCCTCAAACATGCATTTGGTGCAGTCTGGCATCCTGCCAGCCAAGGTAAGGTCGAACGAATGAATCTCACCCTAAAACTCAAATTGGCTAAAATCTGTGCACAGACAAAACTAAATTGGTTGTCAGCTTTGCCATTGGCCTTAATGTCAGTAAGATCATCTGTTAACCGAATCACAGGATTCACCCCTTTTGAATTGTTTACAGGTCGGCAGTTTCCAGGGCCACGGAATGCACTGTCGGATGCCATTGTGACACCATTATCTCACGCTGTCTATTTTGATAAACTGACTGCTCTCATTAAGACTTTTTCATGCCAGGTCAATCCATCTCCAGCAGCAGACCCCGCTCCTACGACGGTACAGTGGGTGAGGCTGAGGACGTTCAGGAGAAAGTGGAATGAGCCGAGGTGGTCGAAACCCCATAGGGTGACAGCAAGGACATCACACTGTGTTCGATTGCAGGGCAAGGGTGACACTTGGTTTCATTTAACCTCATGTGTAGCTTGTGACCCCCCCTCAAGGGATCTTGCAGAGACACGGGTGGACCTGCGTAGACAGGTCCAAGAGAGGGAAGGAGAATCAGAGGCTGAAGAAGCCACAGGTGAAATCACAACACCACCAGTACAATAACAATTGCAAATCGTTCACAAGACAGGTGTTCCAGGTGAATGTGCTGTGACCAAAGAGAAGGACAGTAGAATCATTTTCCAGTGCAATAAATTTTGAGTGAATACTCACGGAGGTGGAAATACGTATTACCATATATTCTTTATAACCATATTATATATTGTTCTTATTGTGATTCTCATATTTATTATTTTCATATATCTATTGTTTTTCATATTTTTTAATATTTACTATTTTTTATACCTTTATATTACTATTGTGATTTTTATATTGTCATTCCTTACTATTTTATTTTGTGTGATTTTAACCATTTATATTTTTCCTTAATTGCATATTCCCATTAAGTATACTGTGTGTTTAACCATTTTAATTTCCAAGAGTGTGTTTATTATTCCTTTAAAGTCCAAGAGAGGGCAACAAAATGAAGCTGTGGGAAAACTGTAAGCTGTCGGGGATCCTATTAATAATTTCAGGAGTTATAGTAGGAATAATTTTTAGCCTAACTAAGGGTCAGGAAGGCAACAACACCATATCAAAATCGAGACACAAAAAAGCCATAGCCGATACGAGGTTACCATGTGAACAACTCGTAATTAACTATGTTTGGGGTAAGACTACATCATTTACTTTCGACCTATGCGCTGTCATAAATTGTGGGGGAAAAAATAGCTCATGGAGGGGGTACAATATATATATATGTATGGATGGGAATATGGACAGTGTTTGTAAGGTGTCCCAGTCTAGGCAAACCTATAGGGGTGAATGGTGTCCATCATGGAATAAGGTAATCGCATATACAGGTGCTTGGACTCCGGAACAACCTAGCCTTTGGACCCGTACCTCGGCAAAATTTGATTTAAAAATGCAGAGAGATTACAGTGCAAGTCAAAATCCACTCACCCTTTCAATATCCACCAGAACGGGATCAGCCAATTATACAGGGGAGTTTTTCCTTATAATGGGGGTGCACAGCCCAGGAACAGATAAAAAAGCAGTAATAAAATTTGTTATAGACAGTTCACCTGAGGAGGAAAGAAATGAGACCGTAGCTGAGCCATTATCGGTAGGACAAAAGAATGGAGTGGTGGAAATAGATTACACCATGTTAAAACCAGAAGATATGATAGAGAGAGCTACAGGATATGGGGAAAATAATTTGTGGCTGGAATGGATAATTACCACAGCCAGAGAACAGAGGTTAGACGATTGTGTTGGATGTGCTAATGCAAGACCACATTTATATATTGAACCAGCCCCGTTGTACCAAAATGATACGTGGGGCTATGAGTGTATGCTGGCATTGACACGGATGGCCAGTCCAAAAAATTGTACCACATTGGCAGCAATATTCCCACCAATAACCAACCTTTCACGGGCAGGTCCATTTACACCGAAGAAAGCAAATTATACCTGTTTTGATATTAAACGTCTATCACCAACCAGCAACCTGGGGGAGATAAATAAGGAGTGGTGTGATCACATCATAGTGGATAATGGGACTGAAATAGGTACGTGGGCTAGAGCAGGTTTGTATTATTATTGTGGAGATCGAAGATTGTTTACTAGGATACCTGAGAAGGCAAAGGGAGTGTGTGCTTTGGTAAGACTGGGAGCCCCAATAACTCTGATAGGTGACAGAGCAGTCAGAACGGAAACCATAAATTCAGCAACATTGACAAGAAGACGTAGGAGACACATCATAAAACAGAGAGCAATAGGTTCAAGTGTAGATTTATCATTAAATAGCCCGACATACATTGATGCGATAGGCATTCCACAAGGTGTGCCGGATGAGTATAAACTAGCAAACCAAGTGGCAGCAGGTTTTGAGAATATACCCATAATAGCTGCCCTTTTTCCAGTCACCCCAAACAAGAATGTAGATAGGATTAATTATGTACATTATAATGTGATGAGGTTAGCGAATATGACAAGGGATGCCGTAGATGGTTTAGCGGAGCAGCTAGCACCAACTTCACTGATGGCTATACAGAACCGTATGGCTCTGGACATGCTGTTGGCAGAGAAGGGAGGAGTATGTGTAATGTTTGGTGATCTATGTTGTACGTACATTCCCAATAATACTGCCCCAGATGGAACAGTGACGAGGGCATTGGAAGGTTTGAAAACTTTGTCTATAGAAATGAAGGAACATTCAGGAGTAAATAATCCTATAGGAGATTGGCTAGACAAAACATTGGGAAGATGGAAAGCAATAGTAATGTCTATTGTGATGTCTATAGGGGTATTCATAGCAATTTTGATTACGTGTGGTTGTTGTTGCATTCCTTGCCTTAGATCACTGTGTAATCGTTTAATAGTTTCAGCTATTGAGAGACCGGAAAGCCCCAAACCATTTAATATGCCGTTGTTATCCAGCTATACTGACGACCCAGAGGACCAAGAATTTTGACCTCTGTCGAGGTCAAGAGAGGGATTATTGGGATTATGATGTTTTATGTATTATAAATTCATGTTTACTGTTGTTTTACTGTTAAATATAATGATATGAGTATGTCCATGCTGTGCTGGGTTCTTTGTCTTGAAAGCTAGTTGGCAGAAGTGTGTAACATGAGCTCTGAGGAATGCAGAAGCAGGGTCTCAGATAACAAGTGTGTGAGTGTATGTGTGTGTGTGTGTCAATCGCATCTCCCGGCAGGACCGGCTATTTTCAAAATGTTTTGCAGGAACCAATGGTTGGGGGAGAATGGAGTCAGATTTACATGTCCCGAGGTGATTGGTTCCGGAGGATTCAACGCCCGCCCGATGAAGGGGAGGAGCCCGAAGAGAGAATCGACGTCACATATTTTATAAATACTTGTAACCCAGAAGTGTGTATTCAGTTGTTCGGCTCATTATATATGTTTGAGTGACAGCCCCAGCTGGAAGAAGCTTTTACATCTGATAATAAATTCTACTTAAACTTATTGGGAAAACGATCTCTTTGACTTTTCTTCAAATTTTGAACACGCAGGACTCTAGTTTAAAAAGTCCGATAGTTGACCGAGCTTCTGACCTCATCGCTAAGGGATCGCCCAGCTACCCTGCGGAGGAAGCTCATTTCGGCTGCCTGTATCCGGGATCTTGTCCTTTCGGTCATGACCCAAAGCTCATGACCATAGGTGAGAGTAGGAACGTAGATTGACCGGTAAATCGAGAGCTTTCGCCACGACAGACCGGTACATCGACCGCATTACTGCAGAAGCTGCACCGATCCGTCTGTCAATCTCCCGTTCCATCCTTCCCTCACTCGTGAACAAGACCCCAAGATACTTAAACTCCTCCACTTGAGGCAGGAACTCTCCACCAACCTGAAGTGGGCAAGCCACCATTTTCAGGCTGAGGACCATGGCCTCGGATTTGGAGGTACTGATTTTTATTCCAGCCGCTTCACACTCGGCCGTGAACCGTCCCAGTGCATGCTGAACGTCCTGGTTTGAAGGCGCCAATATCAGGGGCCTGATAATACTAGTTAACTTTAAATGTAGTAATTTATTAGTATGGGTCTATGTAGGCTAATATATCTATCCATTTAATCTAAATTAGTAAAATAATCCCTTCAATGGCGTTTACAGAAGCCAATAAGGAACATAACACGTATGTCTAACTAGACTGTAGTTTGTAGTTCTTTCTTCATGTAAATTATAAAGTCAGGGGAAACATTACAGTATTTCAAACTGACTTGACAGAACGCATAGTGAAATGAGACCAGGTGGAACGAAGCGAAGTAAATTGAGTATTGTATTTTATTTAACAGTTAAAAATATAAATAAAGTAAAACAAAGCTGCGCAAGCGTGGAGCAGATCGTGCAGTGTCGTAAATCGTCGCAAAACAAATTCATCATTTGCGCATGAGCGGTTTCTACAACCTCGTTGTGCGCATGCGCGAACGGATCGTGTACTGCAGTATCATTGCTCTCAGACCAACGGCAGTAATTGGTCCAACCCTACGCCTTTCACAGAAGATATATCATTATAAAAATATCAATGTTTTACTTCACTTATTGATCAGGATGTTAAGAGACTTCCAACCAGCATGACAAAAAACTTTCTGCACTACTCTGCCTTTAAATGCTCAAGTGACAAAGGGGCGCGAAACCTGGCAAGCGGACACGTGCACAGACAGACGCGCTCTGACAGACTCCGAGGTTTTTCTCAGTGGTGACTGTATTGTTGAGGTAAGGTTATTTTAACTTGAGGTTAAGCACTTTTATCTGGATTAAACATAAATCCACTAAAAATGACAATTAAAAATATCAAGACTGTAAATTATCCAATCAATTTATATCAGGACAGAAGGGAACTGTTCGTTTTCCCCTTAAGTCTGAGGGGAAGTGTTCCTTGTTTCTTCGTCGAAACATAGTAAACGGCTATAACATTTATGTGCTGTCTTTTCCGGGAAATACCAGGTTTACATTTCGTACAAAATAATTGTCCGTATTTTTATTAAGTCTTTAAACGCCGTAACGACCGTTGGCCCTTAAAGTCGACGTGACGCCATTTGCGCTAATGGAGCGATCATACAAATGCAAGTGAGACGAGCTGTTTGTTTTCACAAGTGCTCAATCCAGTACAAGCGCTCCTGCTATATAATAATCATCAATCGCATATAACAAGTTTTAGCAGTTAGCCTGGATTTTCTCACGATGCAAGTTACGTATCGTGTTGTGCTCGCTTGAATTGAGACAACCTACAATAAATAAAGAGATCAGTGTTTTTCCTATATTGCTCCGCCGAAGCTTTATCGGATCATTGAATGTGATTTATTGAATTGACGTGGATGACGCGCTTTGTGTTGAATTTCCGAATTGACGTGAATGTTCGGACTTGATTTGGCGCTGCGCAGACCGATCGGCATATGATGTAGAAGTAGGGCGAGACCGTCTGCTTCACCGTATGCTTTTAAAACACACTCACGGAACTTGATGTTATGTGCCGGTCGTTGTGTGCAGCGAACACCGGTTAGTTTGGAGGCAGGAGGATGCCTGTGCACATGTGTGTCGTTCGTGATCGAGCAGGATCTAAGATCCGATTCTTTACAGCAAACGATAAGAGCCGACTCCCGTCGGGGAGAGCCGAATCTTTAGCCGCAGGTGGGGTGGGACACTGGAGGGGCCAATCACATGGGAGGACAGACTAGGATCATACCATTATGTGAACGGAAGGGAACACGTCACGCGCCGATGATAGCGAGTGTAGTGTGTACAGGCAGGTACAGCGCGCGCAAGAGAGAGGCGGGGGAGCCGGATTTAAGTGTAAGCGTGTTGGAAGAAATGAGCGAAAAATGAAAAAGCTGCAGCATCTGCATTTCAATAATATTGAAGATTGTAAAACCCAGTGCAGAATTTGTCAAATGAAAATATTCGTCAGTGCAGGGTCAACAACAAATCTGCGCAGACATCTAAGAACCTCCCACCCATCCGCGCAGCTGGAGAAATCGCATCAGCCCATCCAGGCTTCTTAATGCGAACCTGCACTAAAAAAGTGTCTTAATAGGACAGTTCACTCAAAAATGAAAGATGTGTCATCATTTACGCACCCTCCGGTATTATAAATGTCATTTTAATATTGTAAATATTGTTTATGTTTTTGTTCTGTTGAACACAAAGTAAGATATATTTTGAAGAATTTATTAACACAAACAGTTCTGGGGCACCTTTGACTACCATTTAATTTTTCCTTAATTAAATTTCAAATAAATTAACTATTTTACATTTATTTGATTTATTTGCTGTGGTTCTGTGTTCAACTACAGTTTTAACCAAAATGTTAAATATAAAAAACATTCTATACTACGTCAGCAGGTGGCGAAAAAAAGTTGTATTATGTCAACGACCGTATTAATGAAGTTTACACTGATAATGATTACAGGCTTTATCAAAATGTGTATCTCTAATCTACTCATTAAATAAATAAACTAAGTCTATATAAGTGGTTCAGATGACCAAAGCACAAGGTTTTCTTGCATAATAAAAAGTTTATTGTTTGGTGCAAGTTTGATTTTGACATTGATGGGGACATAAAATTGGTCTACAGAGCTGCATTGTCACTGAAGTGTAGAGTAGTTTACTTGACTCATTTAAACAATATACTAATTTAACAATTCTTAAAATAGTTTTCTACACTGTTTTCACTCTCATTGTTACGCTGTTTATTGTGGTCTACAGCGGGATCAGTTTCCGTAAAAATATACAAGAACATACAACTAGATACTTTTGATAACATACAGTAGTTTTAACAATGCAGGGATAAATGCGTACGACTGAGTGCTTAATAGACCTCTAAAACAGTGCGACCTTAATATAATGAACAACAAATAACATAATCATGTTTTAAAAGCCTATAATCACCTGTGACCCTGCCTCTGTGTTTAAAATTAGAGCTTTAGATTGTTTAGATGTGTCATTTTACTAGGCAGCATATGCAGCTGTAGCTCAGACGGAAAGACACACTAAGAAACTATACTGTAGATTGTCAAGCTAACATTTGTCACAGTACCACTAACATCCTATTATATTGTTGGGTGCTTCTCGATTCTTATTTGTGCTTCCTTTTTTCCTTTCCTCGCCTCTTAGCTCCACCCCTTCAGGATGTGAGGGAAGGTAGCAAGGAAAAGACGTGGAATTAAAAGGAGTGAAATGGCATATCCTCGCTCCCTTTAGCGTCGTCAATTAATGATGACTGTACAAAATGCATATTGAAATATAAAAAATAAAGTTAAATACATACCTTAGACAGATGTTATAATCCCCACTACAATAAAATAAGTTAAAATCATGTCTTAAGTCTTCAGAAATGTATACAAGTTATGTCAAATAAATGTTATACATAAATATTAACTATATTAATAAATGATCTATATGAATATTAAATATACTGTCAGAAATAGGTCTACATTAACAATAATGTAATGCTTTATTATCACATTTATGCATGTTTGAATACGATCTAAAGATGTGACTACGTGCAGGGGGAGGAGAATAATACGCGGGTCAGATTTAGTCGATGAAAGACTCATTGCTGTACTACCACAAACTGCGCTATTTTTCCAGAACACGGTTGTAAAAGATTTTTTATTTCAATTAAATGATTACTGGATAAATAAATGTTGAATAAAATAACTTGTATACATAAAACCACTGATGTCCGTCTGTGTCTTGCACATATATCTGTGTCTCGCTCATGTCTCCTCAAAAAGCCTCCTACAGGTGCAATTAAAGAATTGAGATGCCCTTAAAGATGGCTGAGCTCGATAGGTTTCCGGGTCATATGATGGAGGACGGAGGAGCGCGGAAAAGAGATGGCATTTTGAGAAGCACCCATAGTTTAACCTCACCTGTGACCCTGCCACCTCTACAACATGACAGGCCTTCTTCTGTCACCTGACCTAACAAAATAATGCATTCCATATTCCAACGCATTTATGGCTTAGATATCTATAGCTTACTATAATCATTACAAATGCCATAAACAAAAGCAATTAAGATTTTTTTTTAAGTTGCCTACTTTGGTTTGTGTTATATTTATATAAGGTTCATGATCTACATTTTAAATAGCCCAAAACATTTAGTTAGACAGAAACATAATTTGGATCATTATTTGGATAAATGTTTATTAAAAAAACTAACAGTCGGTTGTCATGATATTCAGCTATATTTAGTTAACCGCATAGATGTAAATAAGAACAGACACAGACTAACGTTTAAGTTTGGAACTCATCCGGGTAATAAGGGATTGTCATGCAATGGGAAAAACATGGTTCCGGAATCAAAATGTTACGCAACTTGTATCTTTTGTCAATAAACTCTTAGCAGGAAAGTTTTTTTACCGGGTAACCTGATAATCATGCTCATTGTGACTTGTTGACAGAGCTTTGGCGAAATTGGACCTTACAACCGAACCTAATCAGCCTACATCACACGTTAGCGAGAGAAAGCAGAACCAATCATAAAGCTACGTGGGTTAGAGAGGCGGGACTACACAAAGGCAGAGCCAATCCTATTAGAGACGTAAACTACGGAGGCGGGACTTATTGCTGTACTACCAAAAACTGCGCTATTTTTCCAGAACACGGTTGTAAAAGAATTTTAATTTCAATTAAATTATTACTGGATAAATAAATGTTGAATAAATTAACTTATACGTACAAGACACAAACGGACATCATTGGTTATATTCACATCTAGATTAATTGTTGGTTGAAATTATTTGTAGGGACAATGTAGTGTTCCCTGAATATCGACGCCTTTGGTTTGGTAATTTACACATTCATATATTTGTGATTATGTTAAAAGTAAAGTTTATGTATTTTAAATAAACAATAGTGCACAGTAGCCTACCTGTAACTGCGCTTTGCATCCGCTTTCTTCTGATTGCTGAACGAGACTCACATGCCTTTCTAGTCTAATCAGTATCATGAGACTCAACAGTGACGTCATGTGGTCAGTGTGGGCGTGTATGCGTTCAAGTAGAAGATCCAACCAATTACACGCCGGAACTGGAATTCTATTTGTTACCGTCACTTTTTTGTTCTACAGTTTTTAGAGAAATGCATGACATGAATTAAACGTAATAAAGTCGTTTTTCAAACATAAACCAACAACAAATAATATTGAAATAAATGATACAAAATGCACACAAAACACACGCGCTTGCATATACAGTTTAATAAGTATTTGCACTGTACTGTATTTGTTGAAAGTCAAGTATTTTTGCCTTTTTTCCATAAAATTTTTTTTTCGTAGTACAAAAACACAACACAGTAGTGAAAAAAGACAAAATAAGGGCAATATTTAACAAGTAGGCTATAAAATAAAATAAAACCGGGTGAAGAGTAAAGTAAAAACAAGTGACAGTCAAGTAAAGAATGTATAAAGTATACACAAATACAATAAAAGTAAGTCTAAAACACAATGACAATGTTCATTTGTCTGTTACGTTCCAATTTTATTATTATTTTCGTAAGAATCTTTACATTGTTGCTAAAACACAACAACACATTTAAATACAAGTACATTCATACTCTCTACTTCAATTTAGACCATACATTTCAATGAATTATTTATTATTGAATTATAAATTAATTATATAGTGTTGCGGTGATTATTATAAATCATTTATCTGTGCACACCATTTTTTCCCAAAATTCATTTGCACTTGTAATCTAATCAAAAACATTAGTCCCGCCCTAAGTTTTATTGCTAATTTTGTTGTGACTTCTGTCTTGTCTGGTCGCTGTCTGACAGTAGAGGTGTGTGGATGTTTTGTCGAGCACGTGCTCACCGTTGTTTGATGGCAGGTCACATGCTCAGTGTCTACATCATTCGCCCGCCCTTGTGTTTCCCTGTTAGGGCTTTCCCCTCACCGGTGATTCACTTAGTTTTCACTCGCTCACCTGCTGCTGCCCATTTTCATACCAGTAATCATTTCACACCGGTTCCCTATTATCACTCAGTAGTTTTTCTCTTTATTACCCTTCTGTGTCTCTCGTCCTGTGTCTGACCGTTGCATGATAACTGGCCAGTTCAGACTGCCGTAGGTCTAGCGTGGCTAGTTTATTACACATTGTCAAAGCCTTAGTTCTTGTCCTAGTCAAAGCCAGGTCTTGCGCTCGTCTTGGTATTTCCCTCCCGTGCATCTCGAGGAAGTACTTACCTTTAGTCTCCACTGCTCTGTCACTCCTCTCCATAGTTCCCAGCGGGTGTCCAGAACCGCTCTCGCTGCTCTATCAGTGAAAACTCAAGCCCCGCCGCACATGATGAACTCTCTGGCACGAGGGGAAACCAGAGCCGCACACATTACAGACTCTCTCATGCCTCTCGTTGATATTGTGTTATTTGACATACTGTAAAGGTAAAACTCCCAATTAAGAACACATGATTAAGTGCAATCTAACATTATTGTTCACATTTTTCCATGACAGATAATGAAAAGTTACAAAACAACAAATTTTTGGCCGTATGAGGAGCAGCCTCCAAAGCCGGCGGCAAATCCACCGGTGAGTATGGCAACCTATTTAGTACATTAGGTGCTAATACAAAGTTACTAGTTTCACACAAGGTGAAACACTTAAGCAAACTTGACAGACTTTGAGTGTTTTGCATCAGAATTCTTCATATGGATTGGAGAACATGGGAGGATTGAAAACAAATTCCACTATCAGCGCTCGCCTTTTGTTTTTCATTGAACCCTGTTCTGACAAATCCATATTCTTTAATATATAAGTCACATGTAATAACACTCAGCGTACTCATTCGATTGCAGGATTATGCAATTATTATGACGAAAGATTGCAAAAAATAAGATCTGTGATTAACAAAGGTTTATGACACGTACATGCAAGATAATCTTTACAAGTTTACACCACATGTATGAAAGAGATGTATAACACCACATGTATGAAACCCAAATACAATTGCCAAAAATAAAAAGCTAACGAAGATATACTGGTACTGTAGTTATATGTGTCCTATAGTGTGACATAGCAAAATTAAGAGAACAAAATAACATTATTAATATTAGTATGTATACTGTAATATGAAATAGTGTAAGAGAGATTTATCTTCATTGTTGTTTTTTTCTTAATTTTGACCTAATAAGGAGGATTACTGGCCATATGAGGAGGTGAAGGAGACGCCGGCGCCAAATCCACCTGTGAGTATGGCAACCTCTTTTAGCATAATTCAGTTTTGAAAAGTCAAACTCCAGATATCTCTTCTGTAATTTTGATTTGTCGTATTTGTAATTGGTATGACAAGTCATAACACGCAATGATGATATCTACAATTTTATTTTGGCTAGTCATAATGTTCATTCGAGATATCAACAACGCTGTTTAGACTAGTCATATTCTTTCGTTGACCTCCATTTGAAATTAAGAAAATGCAGATACCTATAATTGATTTATACTAGGCATAATTCCAATAATCTCATAATATATATTCCTAGTGGTTAGAGCGTTGGGCTTGTGATCAGAAGGTTGCCAGTTTGAATCTCAGTGCCAGCAGGTCATGACTGAGGTGCCCTTGAGCAAGACACCTTACCCTGATTATTCTGCAGTAATGTGCCACTGTAAAAAACTACTTGTAAGTCGCTTTGCATTAAAGCGTCTGCCAAATGAATAAATGTAAAATGTAAATATATAAAGATATCTTTAATGAATCATTTTTAAAGATATACAAAAATACATTTGTAGATATCTGAAAGTAATTTATTTCTAGTCAAATTACAATTGTAGATATCTTGAATTGGATTTTTGACTAGGCTAAACTTAACATTTACATGTATGCATTTGGCAAAGGCTTTTATCCAAAGCAACTTACATTGCATTATACTAGGCAGGGCTCGACATTAACGCTTGTCCGGGACAAGTGAATGTTTTGTTTGGGCAAATGAGGGAGACTTTTACTTGCCCGACTGGACACGTAACATAACTTGAAAAATAATTGTGATACGGAAAATCGGTCTGGGCTAAGAATAATACAATAGGTGCATTCGACAGAGTACACAGAATCCTGTTATTTCATGTGTCATCTGACTGTTAAACGTGAATGAGGTGCACAGCTTAAAATATTACACGAGCGATTTGTCTGAGGATACATGAGGATGTAAACTCATGAACTTCATCGAGAGTTTATTTTACTGTTTGAGTGAAGCTATCGTCAGACACACTAAAACTCAAGCATCTCCCCGACGACCCGTCAAAATAAAAGTCCTGTTAACTTGAACACTCAGACGAAAAAATACTGTAGTATTTGATAAAGGAAATTGTAGTAAATTGATCATCTGTAGTAAGGTTCAGAAACACTATTGTATCTATGAATTTACTTCAGTTTACTGTAGTAACAACTTTATTAGTATAAATTTACTGTAATTTGTGGACAAATATACGGTACCTCTATTGTATAGTAGAAAATTAAATGCACAGAACGTAGAAAAAAATAAAACAAATTTAGGTAAACAAAAACGTATATGGCACTAATTTATCCATGTGTATGTAATATTAATGTCGTTAGTCAGTTTCCTGCCTATAAATGTGGTGGATGACATTATCCTCTCCATGAGTGACATGTCAATTTAACAACAATCCAAAAACAGCAGGCAACATGAACATAAATAAAAGGCAGAGGTAAAAAAATCCAATATGCAGTCTAAACTGGAAAACATATTAAGAGTTTATTAAAAATAAATTGTTAATTAAATGTATTATTTAAGTTTATTTAATGAGAAAATATGTACATTTTAGAGTAATTAACTGTTGGATTTTTAATCAATTATTTTAATATTTCCCACTGAAACAATCCATTAAATGATTTTATTAAGTTAATAACTTACAACTATTGTGATGTTCACTAAGCCACATTCATTATTTTTTAGAATTCAAAAGCAGAAGAAACAGCTTCCCTGGGTGAGTATATCTGAGCTTTGTCTTGGTTATGTAATTTGAGTTTTATGTGTTAATTTTCTTCTCTTTCTTTATAAGCTGCAAAAGTAATCGAGCCAGTGGCCCTTTTTGTGGGAGCGGGTGCGGCAGGTGAGTAATGTACCAAACTAGTACTCAAGTAGAACCATATGAGCAAAACATGTGTTACAACATGGAGGTATAAACATTGTCACAGTACCATAGTACAGTGGTGGTATCATATAGAATACATTACAATATATTACAATATCAGACCTGACAACCTGTATGCATTTTGAGTAGCAGGTACGCATTTTGACCTCAAAGTAGGCTTTTGATTTTTCACTCTACACTACACAAAAACCTGGTAAAGCTCCGGAGTACACAGTAGTCTTATCAAGCAACAGCAGAGTTCAACCAATCATAGCACTGGATTAATTCCCCCAAAAAGCAAGCTTGAATAAACATTCACTCTCATTTTGTCCTGTATTACAATAATTCTGTGACCATCGTATTCTGTGACCGTGGTAGGCTCTGTTTTTAATGCAACTTCAACTCGTTCAGTTGCGCTCTTTGCTAGGCTGTCACTAAATTCTTGGTGATTTAAGTCTCAATAAACCTTTATGCTAACCATCTAAACTACCTTTGCTCATTGACCTTGCCAAAAACACACTGCAGTTGAGAGACAGAAGGGATAAAGCGCTCAACTGACGAGATTTCACACCACTTCTGGCCTTAGATGTATCCCTTCTATCCACAACCAGAAGATGCACAGTGACAACAGTGCGAAATACGGTCACATAATATGATGGTCACAGAATTTGTTGCAAGGTAGCCAAATCTTGACAGGTATGTTATTTCCCCACAAGCACAATGTCTTGCTTCTCCTGTTGCAGCAGATTCGTCTCTGTGCAGTGCCCGTGAGCGGCAGAGAGAAGCAGCACATTCTGTTGACCATACCGAAGCAATTGAATGTGTACAAAACAGACTTTACTGTTACTGAACATGAATGAACAGAGTTCATCTGTAAATATAGACGTAGTTTGTTACTCAGACAGAGGCTTAGTGCTGCATGATACACAGGGGCACAAGGGGCTATGCATCATATGCAGTGCATTGGGGCGATGGCCGCGCAAGGGGGTGCCATTGTGCTAAAATATTCTAAATATATTCATAGATTATTCATGCGTTGTCATGTTTTTTTCTTTGAGCTATTCTGAAAAATGTGACTGCATTGTTTTATTCACATTTTTAACCAATTTATATGTTGAATAATGTGAGTATATTGACCCCCCCCCCCCCCTTAATTCACATGCAGTTTAATGTCTTTTCATTCATTGAAAATAAGGCAACAAGACAGTTCCACTTTGACATTGGTCGTTGTGTTGTAGCTTTGTGTTTATCTAAATAAACTGCACTTGATGTATTGCATCCTAAAAGTCAACAACATTAGACGTAGAGTAAGAACTGAACATTCAGATTTGAGCTTATTTAAGTGAAATATGTAAAATTACGTAAATTCATCATGTTCTTTTTCCTCCTCAAGCGGTCTGTTTCGGGGCAATGCCCACCGCGGTGAATCTGTTTGGTAAGCCATATACTATGATCAAAAATACAAAAGTGAAAGGAAATGAATGAATTTACGCTTTGGAATAATCATGATTTTGGATTCAGTAGAAGTTTAGTTGGCATCTCTACTGTGTCTTTGTCTAAATTGTCATTGTTGTGTTTCTTTTATCTTTCAGTACGAGGAGGAGTCAGTGCGGTACTGGGTATGATATTAATGTTTTTAATTCCATTAATCTGCGCTATCAAAGGAAATTACTCACCAGAACATTGTTTCTCTTTTGGAATGTTAGGGAACGCTGCAAAGGAGGTCACCGCCGCTGTGATCAAAAAGATTGTTAATAAATAAATGTTTTTTTTTGTGGTTTTAATTTTTGTAATTAAAAAAATAAATCGTTCAAATTAAAGGAGGACATGAGTAGTTAATCAAAGTGTAAAACTTGACACTTCCTGTTGCCTGGATGTGGCGCTATAACTTACTGAATTTGACCATGCAGATGTGTTCAGGCCGGGACTATGATCAAACGTGTGATGTTTGGGGCAGGTCTGACATTGTATGCCTGAGTTATAACTTCCTGTTTAATGGTGAAATGCAAAACTTTGGAATGACGCCATGGAAACCCCTTTAACAAAAACTCAATTTAGCAACACAAACGCCTTAAGACTGAAAATATGATGTTGATCTTATCAGAACTCTAGGAAGAGAACTCCAGGCGTGGGCACATTTTCATGAGTTTGAGCATGTTTAGGTCTTCAAGATTGTGATTAATTTAAGAGAATAACAACAACGAACGAACAAACGTAAAACAACAGGGCTCTTCAAAAAACAATATGTCCAACATGTTCAAGTTTATACATCAAATGAAATCTCGTATTGGTTATATGGATCTACAGTTCAATTTATTGATATTTTGCCACAGATTGAATTAGTCAAATTAAATATGATGTATGAAATTGATACAAGAAATATCTGCTTCCATTGACAAAATCTATAAACTTTGGAAAGTCTTGAGTCTCATTCAATGTCCGTTTGACCTGACGGTTCCACCTTTCTGCTGCCCAATCTGGTCATTTGTTGTAAGTTTTTGATTTTCATCACAGTCATTTAGTGTCTCAAGCCCTTTAACATGAGGAATAGCTTCATGACTTCATGCCTTCAAGAAGTCAGAGAATTCTCTGAAACCTTCAGCGTCCTTAGAGGAAAACAAGCCAAATGGCTTAAGATTCAGTCTAAGCGCCTTCTGTACAACAAATGGCCGACAATACCTTTGGATCAGCTTGTTCCATTTATCCTTATAAGCCTTATCGTCATTCCTGTAGAAGATGCCATCAAGGCACTTATGTGCTGGCCCACCAACATACCTTTTTAAATAGTGCAGCTTGTCAGCAAAAGAGCCTTAATATCATAAGGGTTCAAGCGCGTAGCAGGGGCGAAAATAAGGCTTTGAGTGCATAACAATTGTGTATCAGGTGATATTTGACATTCCCAAACTATTGATATCTTATGATTGCTCTCCGCATTCTGAACAACTTTGCCTCTGGAACAGTGCCGCCTCTCCCACCACGCAAATCACGCGCTGTGCGTAGGGCACCAAGTGCTGAGGGGGCACCAAACATAGCCTAATTAAAATTTTTTTTATCTAATATTATTTCATAAGGCTATAGAAAAATTATTAGGCAGGCACATGTATATGTAAAAAAAACACGGCCGAACAATCCCATATCACCCCACAGCACCACCCACCCATGTACGGTCGCGCGGCAGTGCAGGTTGATCGCGCGTGCGCCTGACCGAGTTTGACAGACGGTAGCCTAGGCAACTTATTTGGAAATGGCCCCGAAAAGACAGCAGGAGTCAGGATCAGAGAAAAGAAAGAAGAATCTGCGAGATGATGCCCGTGCATCACTTGCAGGTAAGTCCATGTTTAATCAAATTAAATTCCGGGAATTGTGCATGAAGTGCTCTTCGTTAGAGCGCCCGTCTCCCATTCGCACCGACGTAGGTTCGAGGCCTGTGCAGAGCGGGGCGAGCAACTTTAATTTCGGTGCAGCTTGCAATCTGAATTGAGATTTTACTGTTAAACATTGATAGTTGTTTGTTTTGCTATTCTGTTTACTGAAGAAAAGTTTGCACCTTTAAGGGGGGGGGCATCATAATGGAATTTTGCTTAGGGCACCAAAATGGCTAGCAGGGGCCCTGCTCTTGTTGTGGAAAATTGATCTTGTAGTTTAAAAAAATTGCTCAAACAAAGAAGGTCCAGGTGTCAAAGAGTAAACTTTATTTGTTCGAATCAAACAAAGTGAGATCTTCCCAAAGAATCCAAAGTTACAGTGTTTTCAAGCCCATATTTATAGTAAAACTGGTGCAGGGGGGTTTGTCTGTTACACCAATCAGGCAAATTCCCATTATCTCTTATTTTTAATGACCAATAACCCTATCTCTGCCACCAATAGATCCCAGGCGACAGGATACGTTTTTAATCGTGGAATCTTGGTTGGTGCATAAACAAATAATTCATGTGCCCATATTTGGACACTTTTCCGGTTCTCTTCCGGGAAAACAACTTGGTGAACTCATAATGCATCCTTGGCCATATGCAATAACTCATGAGTCGTCCTTGGCCATATGCAATAAACTGGACTTGTTTAACAAAATGTGTGTGTGGTACGTGCAGGTGTTCTATGTAAAAAGTGTTTTCTGCATGTCACCCTCTAAACTTTATTTGAACCTTAGGCCTCACAGACGTCACTGGATTTTATATTGCTGTAAAACGTTGAAAAGTATTCTTAAACATGCTATATAAGTCAATAATCATTAAACAGGTATACTGATTGTAACATTAGGTCATTAAAACATTTTGGTCATTTGCTCACAACCATCTTGAATTAAATGTGGTTAAATCTGGTTTCTGATTATATCACTAATAAGTAATGTTCTATTCTATTGTTCCTATGAATACTTCTTAATGTGAAACGAAATGATATGTAGATGTAGATTAATATTCAAATGCATGCATAAATGAAGATATATCATTGTGGTTAAATCATTGTGGGTAAATAAGAAACTACTCAATAAAATACTTAATACTCTGGAACCACTTCTGACGATCGAATGGTTTGCGAGTTGTCACATATAATGTCAAAAACCTACTTTCGTGAACTAGTCCTCGGCTTTCCAACTGACAGACTGATCGAACCAAACCAATGCAGATGCCTTTCGGTGTGAGATTGTCAATAATTATTGAAAAAAAACAATTGTCTTTATAAATCGCGGTATTTCATCTCGGCTTAGAATTTGGCTCAGCCAATCAGAATCACGGACCAGAACTGACCGTTTTATAAAAACACTAATAAATACACATTTGCAATCCTCCTTTACTAATAAATTACTAAAATAATCCCTTCAATGGCGTTTACAGAAGCCAATAAGGAGCATTTACTAATAAATTACTAAAATAATCCCTTCAATGGCGTTTACAGAAGCCAATAAGGAACATAACACGTATGTCTAACTAGACTGTAGTTTGTAGTTCTTTCTTCATGTAAATTATAAAGTCAGGGGAAACATTACAGTATTTCAAACTGACTTGACAGAACGCATAGTGAAATGAGACCAGGTGGAACGAAGCGAAGTAAATTGAGTATCGTTGTGGGGGTTCTTCCACAAAAGTTTTTTATTATATTTTTGACTTGGTTTTTAACCTACAACAAGACATAGCAAAACATGAACATTTTTAACAGTAAAAGAGTTTTTGTATACTTTTTATTTTCCTTGTTTGGTTTTTAACCTTATGGTTTACAGTAAAATAAGAACATTTTTTGCCATAACATTTAAAGTCTACATTTTGTTAATCTAGATTGTGTGAGTGAGCTAGCAAACTAGTTTGTCTTATGTCACAGAGAGGCACACACACAGTGGACGAGAGTAAAGTGACTGAGGTTGTGTGAGGATTTATTTCTCTGCGGTGATTTAATTAGTTTAGACAAAGAACATTTTATATTTCATGCTGAATTGTAAACCCGGGCAGGATCAGCCGGCGGCGGCTTTCTGCGCATGCGCGCCATCATTTGCAGTCTGGACGCGGAGGGGTGAACATCTCCTGCTCTGACTGCAGCTGGGGGAGGGGCTGCTTCACGAGGACTGAGCCGCCTGTGAGTGCTTTGGTGCGGGCGCGCGGCTCACGGCAGCACCGCTGCTCGTTGTGAAGAGTAAGAACGATATGCGCTTTCACTTCAGAGAGTCTCCAATAACATCAGAAAAGTCGTTAGATTTGTCGCTTTTTTGAAAATGTGTCGCTTGAGGGGTCTGAATACTTGCTAAATATAGCGACAAACGCGCTCTGAGACCCAGAGCCCAATGTGGAGGGTTCCACTGTTATATCTTATCCTTCCAATTTTATTTTGTTCTGTTTTTGTGTGCACCGGTGGATAGTGCATGAGTTGGCGGTTAATAAAGAACCACTATTGTACATTATATGAATGCCTCCTGAAAATTTGTGGAAGAACCCTCACAATCATACTCAATTTACTTCGCTGCTGTCCACCTGGTCTCATTTCACCATGCGTTCTGTCAAGTCAGTTTGAAATACTGTAATGTTTCCCCTGACTGTGTAGTTTGTAGTTCTTTCTTCATGTAAATTAATATAGTCTTGTTAGACATACGTGTTATGTTCCTTATTGGCTTCTGTAAACGCCATTGAAGGGATTATTTTACTAATTTAGATTAAACGGATGGATATATTAGCCGATATAGACCCATACTAATAAATTACTACATTTAAAGTTAACTAGTATTATCAGATTTTAATAAAAAAATAATTTGACAATACTACTGACCTCAGATCGAAACACGGTAAGGTAAATAGACATGATACAGCAATGAATCGCAAAATGGAGTTTTGAGGAAACTGAAGATTTGCAGTCGATAAAAATACTTTATTCCACATGTAACCAATATCATCTATGTTCATGTGACAACTCTATTGTTTTGGATTGGCAACCACATAAACGCATCGTAATGGTAACGTAAGCAACATTTAAAAACAGACTCGCCCGTGAACGGTTAAACTATGTAACGTTAGCCTACAAAACAAAAATATGCCGCCAGTTGTGCCGCCTGGCCGTTAAATGTTTCATCGCCTGCGTGGTACCAATAGTGTAGTAAAACCATGACGTTTTCTAATACGTAATTACGCGCATGCTCAGAACGGATCGTGCAGGTGGAACGGATCGTGTACTGACAGCGTCCATCACAATTACATGCACAATGCACATGGTCAATTATGCGATGTCATCAAGTATGTGATGACATCATTTGGCGACTTCTAGCGACTTTTAGGACAGCCAATAGCAACTTTCCTTACTGAGGAGTTGGCAACCGTCTCAGACGAGAGATTGTGAACAACACGAGAGTGATATTAAATCGAATTAATGAGTTAAGAGAGAATGAACACTGATCATTTAGCGGTAAATGAACAAGCATAGTAGATTTATGAGTTAGCAGTTCTTTAGAGAGCTCGCGTGTGTAGGCCTGTCGCGATAACTACCTTTTGTTGTGCGATATATTGCACCTAAATCTATTGTGATTAGCGATTTTATTGCCATTTTAAGACTACTGATTATATAATGACAGTATTACAATATAATTGCATACAAATGCAAGTACACTCTTTCAAAGAACAAAGAACGTTTTATTCTTACGAATATTTAGACATTGTCTAAAAATCTTAATTAAAGAAAACCAAATAAATTATAATAAATACACCCTTGTTGAAAAGAGTACAACAAAACAAAGTTATATTTTTTACAAAGTCGGTTTAGACTTAAAGCATCTCAAAGAGGCACAGATGCCTCAACAGGCCATATCTGCAAATGTATTTTTAATTGTCAGCCAGATTCCGAGAAAGAAATACAGAGTTACGCTATCCGTGAGTGTGCGCCATTTCACACTGTCACGTTTGTATTTGCACTGACGGTCAAATGCATCTGTAACGGATAATTGACTAAATGGATAGGATGGTTATATGCAGGGCCGGCCCGAGGCATAAGCGAACTTAGCGGCTGCTTGGGGCCCCCTGGTCAATCGTTTATTTTATTTATTTATTTTTACAATTAAATAACTTAAACAAGTGATATAAATGAATGAACGAATGAATATGAATGAATAAATAATTGAATAATTCAAGACAAGAAAATTCAGATTTCCCGACAACTGCTGCTGTGTCTGCTAGCGTTTGAGTCATGCGCAATAGACATCTCGCGTGCATTGACAATTAGCGCCGGTGCGCAAGTGCGCGTCACTGTAATAAATGGTAAGCCATGTAACAAAAAAGGATGTATCCTCTGGTGCCGAAAAGAGAAAGAAGAAAAGGACAGAAAATGAGAAAAATGAGCAAGATTAGCGGTAGCACAAAGTTTGCTCACGTCACTTCAGGTACCATGATCTTTTATAAGCCATCACCAGAGCTAACGTAAACGTCCCCGCCATCAAAAGTAAAATGTCTCGCATTATTAATATACATTTATCTCGGTGTAGTTCATATATATCATATATATATATATATCAGTTTAAGTTGGTGAAAACAGCCGAAGGGGAACTTAACCTTCTCGGTGAAAGCGATGCCAGCTAGCATTGCTGTGTGTGTTGAAGTGAACGTTAGAAAATATACCTATACCGTGGGGAGACTTCTGTGATGAAAATAGACTTCAATTTTATTAATATGGTGGCGAGTGTTGTAGCAGGGCTATCCTCATATTTATAGGCTGCAGTTATGCGATTTTGAGGTCATTGTTGTACAATTGTCATTGTTGAACCGCTTGCTGTTCTTATGTTTGTGTAGTGGAATAGAAATCTCCCTATAACTCCCCCTGGTGGAGAACTGGCAGTATCTGCCCAGTAAATTTAGTGGTGTCAGGTAACCGGCTGGTGACGAATTACCATGATTGCGCTCTACACTGAAAAAAATAACTTGTAGGATTTACTTAATTTTTTTATCGCAAGTTTTTGCATTCACTTTTGTAAAGTAAATTTTACTCTTGAAACTAAGTAAAAGTTATTTTGAAATTGTGAATAAATCTAAATTCTTTTTTTTAGCTGTATATAATAAGAAGGTTGTGTAAATCTAACTTGATTATTTTAAGTAAAATCTACTCAGTTTTTTTTTTGTAAATTTAATTTGAAATCTAACTTATATTCTTGACCTGTATGTTATAAGAAAGTTATGAAACTAAAAATTGATTTGTTTTGTTGCTGATAACAAAAATAATAATTGGACTCAACTGTATCAAAAAGTATTTAATAAATGCTTTAATTAAATACCATTGCAGCATTTAGTAAAATTTACAAAAAAATTAGCAAAAACATAAAAAAAATTACAAACAAACAACATCAAGAATGTTTTCTATAGCATAATCATGTAACCAATTAAATCAATCTGAATACTGTAAGTATAAGCATCAACACTGGTGGGTATTATAATGCTTCAAAAGTTGCAAACGTTTTGATGCATCTAAAGGACGTGTTTTGCAAGGCCACCTCAGGCAAAAAGAAAATTTAAGGTTACAAATTGATTCCTGAATTCCACCTATTACAGTCTTCCAATCTTATGTGTACAACTGACAGCTCTCTATCAATCTTCAGTCCTTTTGAACTCCTCCCCCTCAATTTCCTGCAATTAGACAAAAAATATTGAGTACACCATATTGTCCTTGCATACATACACACACAATTAAACCGTAACTATAAATAAAGAGAATACATGTGAACTACTATTGACCTCTTTATTATATATTTTAGTTTTTTTAACCCCAATCAATACTTTCCCTTAAGGCAAGAAAATTAGACTTCATATCATAGCAGGTTATTTTTGCAGTATATAAAAAGACGTATGCAAGATCATTTAATAGCTAAAGTATATTAATGATAGATAATCCGTGCAAGAATTAATACATGAGTATACATAAACATGTAAAGAGGCAGATCTGTGCAGATTACAGAACTTCAGATGTGCTAGACGTTTCAAACTAGGCCTATGTCTCTCTGCACTTTCTATTTTAAAACGTTTACTTCCAGCATTTTAAATGGCGTGGTCAATAGCTTAGTTTTATTCACAGGGCAGCTAAAACTCTGCAAACCAACGATGTGCGTTGTGTACCAATGCACGGCAACGTAAACGTACCCTATATGTGAAGAAACATTTTGTTGCTGCCAAGGACTATTTATTCCAGCAGAAGGATCGCCATTAGTTATTTTACTAACTGAGAAAGCAAAGAAGGAGTTGCAGGCACAACGCGAAGCGCGAAAAGCGCTTCAAACATGATTTATTCACCATACAACAGAGCCTCTCATAACTTATTTGCTTATTTTAATGCTCCTTACCTGATCAAATGTATTACTGGATGATCGATCAGACGCTGTGGAGGCCGTAGCCTTGTTTTAAATGCGAGCGGAAACAGTTAAGCAGCGCAGTCAAGTTCAGAAACATGTCAGAATATCCCTACACGCGGGTTATTGCGCAAGCCACACCGAATTAACATTAATCGGTTAAACGGCATCACCTAGCCTAGCACACCCAAGTACCGGTAATAAGGAGCGAGAGGACGCGGAAGATAAAATGTCACACATAAAAGTTAGCCTATCGTCAATTTTCGTATTAAAAAATACAAATGTGACGCAAAATATAACGTTACTGTTGCTCATCACTGCTGTTGTTCATTCAGTTTTCCGAGTGAAAATAAAGAAATGCTTGTGAAAAACATTGTCGAATACTTATATGTCGAAAAAGACAACATGTCTAGAAATACACGACAACCTAGTAAATTAGGCTACTGAACGCTACAAAACAGTTCTAAAATACAGTGACATGGGCCCTAACATTACCTAAACATATATGAATAATAATAAATATATACTATAAAACATTTAGAAGACAATTAACTTTAAACATACCTGCTTGTGTGGATGATATCCGCGCCCTCAGAAACGATCCCTCATAAACGACCCCTGAAATGGCGGGAGTTACGCGCATGCGCATTGATGAATCCTTAGCCAATAGTCTTCTGTAATATATCTCTCTAGAAAATATCGAACTAAATATAACAAAATAATTTGCCATTCACTCGTCTGACCAAAAATGTTAAAGTACATCGAAAAATATTTCTAAATGACACCATTATGATTTGTTCAGGTGCGCTGAACTCTACAACGTTTTTTTACGTTCTTATAAATACTTGAGTAATCAGTGTTAATGCAACAAACATTACATCTTAGTATTTATTTATCTTAATCAATACATGCACGACATAAACACCATTGTAGGTTTTACTCAACATTTTAAAGTTCACACATCAACTAACTTTTTTATGTAGAAATACTTTAGTTTTTTAAATAAAGTCTACTACCCCAAAAAATCATTTTTATCAGTGTAAATAAAAAGGCAGTATTCAAATGGCTGGGTGTGCGTTACTCTTTGCATCCTGGTCGCCTGTTCCTAGTGGAGTCGTGTGGTTCGGGGCATTTAGTCTGGGTATTGGTCAATCAGGTATGTGAGTGAGTGATATGTGGGTTGTTGTCATATATTAGTGTATAATTTAAAGTTTGTTTCAGGCAGTCATTACACAGTGCTAGTGCAGCTAGAACCTGTACAGATGTGTTAGACTGGTTGAGAACGCAGTCAGAGGGACATGCATAACAGGCTTGCGTCCAGCTGAGCCGTGTAAGCATATCTACCCATTCATTGTTTGATCAGGTACGTGAATCAGTGTGAATGTGATCTTACGAGTGATATGTAGAATGTGATTTTATAATATTAGTGTATAATGTAAGGTTTGTGTCCTGCAGTCATTACACCTTTCAAGTGCAGCTAGACGGATCGTGAACGCAGTCGGAGGGAGGTGTATAACAGGCTTGCATCCAGTTCTGACTGTGCAAGCGTATCTTTAATGGCAAGACGCACTGCCCCGGATTACGCTGCTGTTTTGTTTCTATTTTACACGTTTTGTTTCAATTTTGAATGTTTTCTTTTCATTAATGTTTTTGTTTTGTGACAATTTCTCTCGGTGATTGTTATAATTTGGGTGTTTTGGTTTTCGTCCTTTGCTTACCACATCTGTGTTTGTAGACGAAGTGCTTCCCATTGAGGAAGTTCACTGAAGAACCAGTAACTATTGATTTATTTATTTTTGTTTGTGGTTAACTGTACTTATTGTAAGTGCTCGGGGCTCCTGTGGCCACTCGTAGAAAGGGTATTTTACCCACCTCTTGTTGGGGTGCAGTGTTTAACACGAGTGAGTTTCTCATTCCCTGTTGTTCAGGGGCAACACCAGTGTGTGTGGTTGGTTGTAGTGAGGGATTACTGTTTTAGGTGGGGCAATATTCTTTTTCCCTGTTTGTGCCTTTTTACGATCCAAGGCTGCCCGTAGTGTTTACATTGTTTGTTCTTTTACGTACCTTTTCTTGGCCCGTGTTGGTAACTGTATTGGAAGGTACCTTTTAGTGACTGTCAGAGGAATTGTATTTTAATAAAATAAACATTTGTGTTAATTGGCAGAACTGTCTCAGTCCTCTCTGGAAAGAACGAACCTGGGGTTTAGATTTCCTCTGAACACTAGTATATCCTGGGGTGAAAGTCCTTAGGTGGCGTAGTTGGCTACAGTGAGTTTATTTTAGTTATCTTGCTCTCCGCCTTACCATCCCGCCACAATCGCTTTCATTATTTAAGTATCTATTTTTTGTAACATTCTGTGGTATTGTAAAGATGATTTAAGAATAATCCAGGCAACACGAGTAGTGAATCCGTAACTTTCTTTACTCAACTTTCTTCTTCTTTCGTGCGTCATTACGTACGTAAGTCACATCTCATCACGTGACAACAGCAAGCGTTACTATTTACAAACAGTATACACAAATAGTAATATTGCACATTTCTCATGAACACGAAACATTATATTTTTGATTATATTAATGTTTGTCTATTTTTGTTTTATTTTTAAGATTGCAAATTATTTATTTCATGTTTTGTGACAGTTTGTATTCAGAAGTTTAAGAGTAAAGTATTTTATTTAAGTATCGATTTTGTATTATTTATTTTGTATTAATACATAACCTCACTATATAAATTTATAATGTTACATTATAGCATGACATTTATGTCAATAATCTTCAAGCAAATGGTGACTCCGCGTGGTGGGAGGGGGGCCCCCAAATCAAATTCTGCTTAGGGCCCCCAAGAGGCTCGGGCCGGCACTGGTTATATGTTTGGTGAGCTTTTAGGTTAGTTGTGTCGTCACTCTTTTTAAACAAAGTCGACATCCTGGGTGCTTCTCATTTCTTATTTGTGCGTCCTCGCTTCCTTTCCTCGTGTCTTAGCTCCACCTCTTCAGGATGCGAGAGAAGGAAGCAAGGAAAAGACGCAAGGATGGAGGAATCGAAGCTAGTGAAATGATATATCCTCGCTCTTAAGCCTCACTTCAAAGCGTCGTCAACTAATGATGACTGTACACCGCTGGATTTAGCTTGCACATCGGGATTCTTGAACATAAGATATAATTATTTATATTGTAACCGTTTCAACCTCCACAAAATACCACATTTGTTCTTATTTTTTACCAGTTATTATTAATGAATTATTGTTGTTGTGATTTCACATACATTGTGTCTTGTACATGTAAACAATAATGATAATGATTATAATATTAATAATTAAAAATTGTGGCAAGAACACACATTTATAATAACTTTATGCTCAATACTCTCATTTATGTGTGTTTGAATGTTCTGCCATGGTTAGCACTTGGAGCAGATGTGAAGTGGGAGGAGAATTTATACGTGCGTCACGTTTAGGCAATAAAAAACTACCGCATATGATAAACCTGTGTATCCTCTCTCATGACTCCTCAGGAAGCCTCCTCGATCCTCGACTCCTCCCGGTGCAATTAGAGAATTGAGATGTCCTTCAATATGGCTGAGCTCGATCGGTTTCCGGGTCATAGGATGGAGGAGCGAGGAGGGATATTGAGAAGCACCCCTGACTCGTTCACGTTAATTGGCTCTCCGCTCTCATTCTGCTTAAAGCCAAAATGTTCCCACAGCGGAGCTGAAGATTGCGGCTTTAAAACCAAATCCATTGGGACTTGTTCTTCCTACTGTCTGTAGTTGCCATGAAACACTTTACAACGCAGTGGCTTCACTTCTCTTCGATAGACGCGCTGCCTGAAGCCACAGAGACCAGACGACGCAGCGCCATCGAGTCAAATGTTGGTGACATTTACTTTTATGTTAAGAATAATATAATAATTCTTATAAAAATCAATCGCAATATATCGCAGCACCAAAAATGATCGACGCATTTCCATATATTGCGCGATAAGTCTATATATATTGACTACAGGCCACCGTGTGAGAAGCGCCTCGTGAAGACTGAACGCGCCGTAGCAGAAACTGAAGAGATGAGAGAAATATCGAAGCGTTTCTTTGGAGAATTGCTTTCTTTTGTTCCTTGATCTTTATTTCTCCTCGGTGAGTAATATTTCATTTATGAGAAGTGTTTAATTAATGAGAATCTGGATTTTGTAATTGTAATGTAAACGATACATCGGGAAAGTGAGTAATAATACGAAAATGTGTTAAAATATACTATGTGATTGTATGTAGTGATGTTAAATACTGCAGAGGTGTTGAGATTGTGAGTTTTTCTATAATGTGAAGTGTGTGCCATGCGGTGCTAGCTTGCTAGCTCTGCATATAGATTTGTGTTAATCAAGCACGTGGTGATTAGCATGCGTATGTATTTTAATGATTGAAGAGTCATACTGATTGTTAAAAATGTTTATTTGAATGATACACTAATAATTGTGTTTGGCTTTGTTTTTAAGGCCGGGTTTGTTTTGTTTGGTATATTTAGATTTCTGTCCTTCTGTGGATTTCTTATCCCTGGTTGGACTGGCGAGCGCGAGCCATCATTCTGTTCCTGGAAGTCTGTAAAAACGGTTGTGTGAGTTTGTGAGTGGGTAGGACACAACTACACACATTACATTATTTTTTCCTTTTTTAGATTTAACTGGATTTCCCGAAGACGAGCATTTAAGTTTTTCCCTCTTCAAGGACTGAACTGTTTCAGTTGAGAATGAACATTCTTATTTCCTTTTCTTGAACTTGAGACAACAACTGTTGAAATTGAACTTGAAACATTGAGATGTGACATTGGGACATTTTGATTGTGTATGTCATTTCATTGAGATACTGTCTATTTTTGTCATTTGTGTATTTTATTTCATTTATATATCATCTCAACAACCAACAAAGTGAGAATACATTTAACTTTTATTTAATTAATCGCAGCCCAGTAATCGGAGTGATTTTTTTTATTTATTTAGTTGAATAGATTATTACTATACGTTTTGCTAGTTTTTCTTTAGTGAGTTGATGCGGAAATCTTCTGAGTCTTGCCCATAGATCTAGAAACTGAGCCGTGTGCTACAATAGGGTATTAAATTAGCCTGTAGGCTAAAAGTATGATTTATTGTCACACTCTTTATGGTATAACGGAAGTACAATTAGACTGCAAATGTGTATTTATTAGTGTTTATAAAACGGTCAGTTCTGGTCCGTGATTCTGATTGGCTGAGCCGAGTTCTAAGCCGAGATAAAATACCATGATTTATAAAGACAATTGTTTTTTTCAATAATTATTTACAATCTCACACTGAAAGGCATCTGCATTGGTTTGGTTCGGTCAGTCGGTCAGTTGGAAAGCCGAGGACTAGTTCACGAAAGTAGGTTTTTGACATTATATGTGACAACTCGCAAACCATTCGATCGTCAGAAGTGGTTCCAGAGGCAAAGTTGTTCAGAATGAGCAATCAGAAGATATCAATAGTTTGGTTATGTCAAATATCACGTGATACACAATTGTTTATGCACTCCAAAAGCCTTATTTTCGCCCCTGCTACGTGCTTGAACACTTATGATATTAAGGCTCTTTTGCTGACAAGCTGCACTATTTTAAAAGGTATGTTGGTGGGCCAGCACATAAGGACCTTCATGGCATCTTCTACAGGAATGATGATAAGGCTTATAAGGATAAATGGAACAAGCTGATCCAAAGGTATTGTCGGCCATTTGTTGTACAGAAGGCGCTTAGACTGACTCTTAGGCCATTCGGCTTGTTTTCCTCTAAGGACGCTGAAGGTTTCAGAGAATTCTCTGACTTCTTGAAGGCATGTCATGAAGCTATTCCTCATGTTAAAGGGCTTGAGACACTTAATGACTGTGATGAAAATCAAAAACTTACAACATATTACCAGATTGGGCAGCAGAAAGGTGGAACCGTCAGGTCAAACTGACAATGAATGAGACTCAAGACTTTCCAAAGTTTATAGATTTTGTCAATGGAAGCAGATATTTCTTGTATCAATTTCAAACATCATATTTAATTTGACTTTCATTCAATCTGTGGCAAAATATCAATAAATTGAACTGTAGATCCATATAACCAATACGAGATTTCATTTGATGTATAACTTGAACATGTTGGACATATTGTTTTTTGAAGAGCCCTGTTGTTTTACGTTCGTTCGTTCGTTGTTATTCTCTTAAATTAATCACAATCTTGAAGACCTAAACAAGCTCAAACTCATGAAAATGTGCCCACGCCTGGAGTTCTCTTCCTAGAGTTCTGATAAGATCAACATCATATTTTCAGTCTTGAGGTGTTTGCGATGCTAAATTGACTTTTTGTTAAAGGGGTTTCCATGGCGTCATTCCAAAGTTTTGCATTTCACCATGAAACAGGAAGTTATAACTCAGGCATACAATGTCAGACCTGCCCCAAACATCACACGTTTGATCATAGTCCCGGCCTGAACACATCTGCATGGTAAAATTCAGTAAGTTATAGCGCCACATCCAGGCAACAGGAAGTGTCAAGTTTTACACTTTGATTAACTACTCATGTCCTCCTTTAATTTGAACAATTTATTTTTGATAAAAAATGACTAAATAAAAAAATGTAACACTAAAAACACAAAAAAAAAATATTTTTCGATCACAGCGGCGGTGACCTCCTTTGCGACGAAGCCTAACATCCCAACAGAGAAACAATGTTCTGGTGAGTAATTTCCTTTGATAGCACAGATTAATGGAATGAAAAACATTAATATCATACCCAGTACCGCACTGACTCCTCCTCGTACTGAAAGATAAAAGAAACACAACAATGACAATTTAAACAAAGACACAGTAGAGATGCCAACTAAACTTCCACTGAACTACTTTTGTATTTTTGATCATAGTATATGGCTTACCA
Organism: Barbatula barbatula; assembly: GCF_947034865.1. Lineage (NCBI taxonomy): Eukaryota > Metazoa > Chordata > Actinopteri > Cypriniformes > Nemacheilidae > Barbatula > Barbatula barbatula. Next base: position 2,777,321 of record NC_136770.1, on the reverse strand, counting down.
AACAGATTCACTGTTGGAGGCATTGCCCTGAAACAGACAGCTTGAGGAGAAAAAAGAACATGATGAATTTACATAATTTAACATATCTCACTTAAATAAACTCAAATCTGAATGTTCAGTTCTTACTCTACGTCTAATGTTGTTGACTTTTAGGATGCAATACATCAAGTGCAGTTTATTTGGATAAACACAAAGCTACAACACAACGACCAATGTCAAAGTGGAACTGTCTTGTTGCCTTATTTTCAATGAATGAAAAGATATTAAACTGCATGTAAATTAACATCTTAATGTGAATAGAATGTTTTGTTAGCGTGTCTATTACCTTTGTATTACATAAATATTCAATCAACTATCAAAAACTGATCTTTATTTGAAAGTTTAAACTCAACATTCATGTTAGGAACTTGCAATCAATAAAATGTCCATATATGGAGTTCAAATTAAGATGTTAATAAGACAATGTATTAATACATCACAGATGACTTTCTATTCACAAAGGGTCTTCCACACTTATAGAGCAAAGACTGAGCCAATTCATATCTGCCAGAGGTGTGCAGTGATGCTTCACATTTACTTCACTAACTTTTGGGAAAGTATGTTTCTGTCCATTTACAAACTCTGTGGTGTGTTAAAATCTTTCCAGATAAGTATATTGCAGATCTGCCAACCTCGGATCTTGTTTTTTAAATACTATCAGTGTGACGGGACACAGGGTTTGAGGGGGGGGGTCAATATACTCACATTATTCAACATATAAATTGGTTAAAAATGTGAATAAAACAATGCAGTCATATTTTTCAGAATAGCTCAAAGAAATAACATGACAACGCATGAATAATCTATGAATATATTTAGAATATTTGAGCACAATGGCACCCCCTTGCGCATCTAAGATACATCTAAGGCCAGAAGTGGTGCAAAATCTCGTCAGTTGAGCGCTTTATCGCTTCTGTCTCTCAACTGCAGTGTGTTTTTCGCAAAGTCAATGAGCAAAGGTAGTTTAGATGGTTAGCATAAAGGTTTATTGAGACTTAAATCACCAAGGATTTAGTGACAGCCTAACAAAGAGCGCAACTGAACGAGTTGAAGTTGCATTGACAACAGAGTCTACCACCATCACAGAACACGATGTGTCATGATTCCGTTATTATGACACATGATATCATTATTTTTATTAATAGAAATCTTTGAAAATAACAATATTATATCAGACAAAAGACCACACAAAGAGGAAGAGAAAGAAGAAGAAAAAGCGAAAGAAAATATGTATTTCTCCTCCTCCTCCCTATAAATACAAAATAAACTAAAGGAAAAGAGCATCCTTACAAACACTGTATGGTTAAAAACAGGCGGGATATTAAGTTGACAAAACGTCTGCAAACATTTAAACAACTTGACATTTTTTTGGTTGTTTATTAGCAATAGAGATTGTTTTTAAATCTCAAA